>NC_091079.1:87017500-88267500 GCF_032405125.1 Capricornis sumatraensis
CATAAAAGTGACAAAGGCAGTGGCGACAGTTTGGAGCTTCATGTGGTTTCAACTCCAGGGACCAGGTATGTGGCAAAAGCAGCTTAGACACCTACACTGATGACTGCCTTATACCCCAACCCTGTGCACCTGCTTATTCTCCTCCCTACTCCCATCCAGTCACCAAGGCTGTCTTTTCTGTCTGCTATTACTCTGTTCCTATTAACCTGAGGCATAAAGGTCGATATTCAGTCAGATCTGTGTTCAATACACATTTATCAAATATTTTCATGTGCTAAGACTAAGAACATAGAGATTTATTAAAAGGCCTCTGAATTCTGGGAACTCATGTTCTAGACAATGAGACTGAAACACAGGTAGATCTTTAAATTGTAGTCTGGCAAGGAGATCCAACCAGTCCATCCTGAAGGAGATCAGCCCTGGGATTTCTTCGGAAGGAATGATGCTAAAGCTGAAGCTCCAGTACTTTGGCCACCTCATGTGAAGAGTTAACTCATTGGAAAAGACTCTGATGCTGGGAAGGATTGGGGGCAGGAGGAGAAGGGGACGACCAAGGATGAGATGGCTGGATGGCATCACCGACTCGATGGACGTGAGTCTGAGTGAACTCCGGGAGTTGGTGATGGACAGGGAGGCCCAGTGTGCTGCGATTCATGGGGTCGCAAAGAGTCGGACACGACTGAGTGACTGAACTGAACTGAACTGAAGGACCATAATGGAAGTCTATCCAAAGGCTTATGGAAACATTGAGGCAGGAATGATTGACTAGTAGTTACATTTTTTGAGGTTTTCTGTTAGGTACAAATGCCTTATAGGCAGTGAGGAATATGGACCTGGGACTCAAGAGAGAGACTGATGCTGGAGCTAGAGAATTCTGTCATTGTCAAAGAGGGCAGAATTGGAGTCTGCCAGAATGGCACATGGCACAGCACAGAGTTACACAATCCAGCCTCTGGACTTAGACTACTTGGAGTAAAGTGCTGCTCTGGTAAGATACTAAAAACAGTCTTTGGCTTCCCTTTTTGAACTGTCTTCATTATGGTTTAGGTAAAATCATTTTTGTTGGCGGTACATAGACTTCACATCATATGTCAACAAATGTACACAAAACTCAGAAATTTTTCTTTCATTGTGCAAACTGTTTGATTTCTATTAAGAGTGAAAATGAGTTTATTATATATTCATTAATGCTTCATTAATGAGATTCTATCTACCTACCTACCTACCTGGGCTTCCCTGTGGCTCAGTGTTAAAGAATCTGCCTTCGATCAAGAGCTGCATGGGACTTGGGCTTGATCCCTGGGCCAGAAAGACCCCTTGGAGAAGGGCATGGCAACCCACTCCAGTATTCTTGCCTGGAGAATCCCATGGACAGAGGAGCCTGGTGGGCTACAGCCCATGGGGTCACAAAGAGTCAGACATGACTGAAGTGACTTAGCACATTAACATCTATCTACCTGTTTATCTGGAATAACTGAAAGTGTAATTTTCCTAAATGGAAATCAAGGAGAGACAGTTTCTGGTGATGAGGAAAAAATCTATCATATAAATGAATATATCCTGGAATTAACTCCAAAATGTCTGTTGTTCTTTAAATGTTCCCTCTTATCTCAAGGTGTGTGAGATAAGGCAATGTAGATTTTATCTTGGAAGTGACTCAGGGAGGCTGACCCTGATTGGAGAGTCTGGTTAGAGAATGCTTATCTCTCTCACCCCTTCTTACCCTTCAGGGCACAGAAGAGGAATGATACTAAGTCTTATACCAGCATCTCTCAAAGATCTAAGTCATTTGATAACTCTCAGTCCTGTAATCACTATCAACTTCTCCTTCTGTTATGGATCATGAAATAGTGTTAGGGATCATGAAATTTTCAGCAGCAGAGAATTAGAGCCATCACTTGATCAAAATGACATAGGAAAGGCACCGTGTAACCAGCAATAGTATGCCAGACTCTCTCCAAGATCCCTCTGCAATGTTTTTCTTTAGGCTATGAATGATTGAGGATATAAAAATGATTTGCTTTAAAGAGCCTTAAAGGAGAAAACATTTGTATGGAGTATATATTTATATGTCCTGAGTGGATCTTACATGCAGAAAATAAATTTAAAAATTTTCAGATATATATACTATTATAGGGAAACAAAAACATGAATAATAATAACATTAATTGCATGCACTTATACAGCAAATCTAGACAAGTATATTAAAAAACAAAGACATCACTTCGCCATAAAAGGTCCAAATAGTCAAAGCTATGGTTTTTCTGGTAGTCATCTATGGATGTGAGAGTCGGACCATAAAGAAGGCTGAGTGCCAAAGAACTGATGCTTTCAAACAGTGGTGTTGGAGAAGACCCTTGAGAATCCAGCTAGAAATCAACGCTGAATATTCACTGGAAGGACTGAAACTGAAGCTCCACTATTTTAGTCACCTGATGTGAAGAGCTGACTCATTGGAAAAGACTGATGGTGGGAAAGATGGAAGGCAGAAGGAGAAGAGGGTGACAGAGGAAGAGATAGTTGGATAGAATCACTGAGTCAATGCGCGTGAACTTGGGAAAACTCTGGGAGATGGTAAGGGACAAGGAGGCCTGGCGTGCTACAGTCCATGGGGTCGACATGACTCGGCGACAGAACAGCAACAACAATATAGCAATTACTGTCTGCCAAGTATTAAACACTTAAATTCTCACAATAACAATAAGGTAGGAATTTTATTATCCTCATTTTACACATGATAAATTGGGGGCCACATATTCAAGAGTGTTTTTGAAGCAAATCTGGGATTCTAATTTGTTTAAAATAATTCTATATCAAGACCAAGTTTTTCTTATAAGTGCATAAGAAATAATAATGGGAATTATCTGGAAAATGTAATACCAAAACATTTGAAAGAAAAATAATTTTTAATGCAAATTTGAAATCTTTTTCATCTCTTGACATAAGGTTGTATTTGACTGAAGAATGGAACAAAAAAAAGTCTTCTGATTTAGCAGTGAATCCTTTTCTGGATCACTTAGTGTTGCATTTGGCCAAACATAAAGTCTTCCTGTACCAAATTGGGATTAACTTGGGCAGGAGAGAGGAGGACTTTTAAGTAATTTCTTTAGTGGTAAATCACTGCAGATACTCAAAACTTGCTGTATTTCAAATAATATCTATGAAAGTATTGATGAAAATATCCATTTTTAGAAGTCCCCAGAGAGTTTGAAACTTAGTAATATACTTAAAATTGAGTTCTGGGGACTTTTAAAGCATGTTTTCACTTCTTTTTATAGTTTTGGAAGGCTTTGAAAGGAAAACCATGTAATACATTTTCCTTACCCTTTCAGAGAGGGATGAACAATTCTGTGCTCCTACTTTAGGCATTTTTCTGCACAGTGTTGATAACTGGGTCGAGTAGGTTGGATAAGTCAAGTCACAGGTTGGATGAGTGAGAAGTAGCTGCCTCAGGAGGCCAACATGCTGGGTGCCTTGGGCAGAAAGGTGAACGTCAGAATGACAGAGCTCACACTCCAGGGGTGACAAATGAGAGGTCAGTGTGTATAGGGAAAAGACAGTCTTGGAGACAGAAGCGGAGGATGGAGCACCAACTCTGTAATGTAGTGGGCGGTGTGACTGTGAACAAATCATCTGAAGTCTTGGAGCCTCAGACTTTTCATCATGAAATGGAAAGAATACCTAGTTTATTGTTAATCACAGAAGTAATTGAGAAGATACAGGTTTTTAAAACTATTCAGTGATAAACTAATGTTTTATTAATGGTAAGAATAGTAGTAGAAACCTGCTGAATGACTGCTTGTGTGCAGGCAAAATTTTTAGGCAGTGATATAACATTGAGTGAATGTTAGACTTTCTAGTGGGGAAGACAGATAGTGAATTGGTAGTGATATTCATTATCTGTCTTCCCCACTGGAAAGTCATATATATATATGTATATATATATATATATATACACACACACACACACACACATATATATCATGATGGTGTGATCACTCACCTAGAGCCAGACATCCTGGAATGCAAAGTCAAGTGGACCTTAGGAAGCATCACTATGAACAAAGCCAGTGGAGGTGATGAAATTCCAGTTGAGCTATTTCAAATCCTAAAAGATGATGCTGTAAAAGTGCTGCACTCAATATGTCAGCAAATTTGGAAAACTCAGCAGTGGCCACAGGACTGGAAAAGGTCAGTTTTCATTTCAATCCTAAAGAAAGGCAACACCAAAGAATGTTCAAACTACTGCACAATTGCACTCATCTCACACACTAGTAAGATGATGCTCAAAATTCTCCAAGCTGGGCTTCAACAGTACATGAACTGTGAACTTTTAGATGTTCAAGCTGGATTTAGAAAAGGCAGAGGAACCAGAGATAAACTGACAACATCCATTGGATCATTGAAAAAGCAAGAGAGTTCCAGAAAAACAACTAGTTCTGCTTTATTGACTATGCCAAAACTGTGTGGATCACAACAAACTGTGGAAAATTCTGAAAGAGATGGGAAAACCAGACCACCAGACCTGCCTCTTGAGAAATCTGTATGCAGGTCAAGAAGCAACAGTTAGAACTGGGCATGGAACAACAGACTGGTTCCAAATCAGGAAACGAGTACGTCAAGGCTGTATATTGTCACCCTGCTTATTTAACTTCTATGCAGAGTACGTCATGAGAAATGCTGGGCTGGATGAAGCACAAGCTGGAATCAAGATGGCCGGGAGACATATCAATAACCTCAGATATGCAGATGACACCACCCTTATGGCAGAAAGCAAAGAAGAACTAAAGAGCCTCTTGATGAAAGTGAAAGAGGAGAGTGAAAAAGTTGGCTTAAAGCTCAACATTCAGAAAACTAAGATTATGGCATCTGGTCCCATCGCTTCATTGCAAAAAGATGGGGAAACAATGGAAACAGTGACAGACTTTATTTTTGGGGGGGCTCCAAAATCACTGCAGATGGTGACTGCAGCCATGAAATTAAAAGACGCTTACTCCTTGGAAGAAAAATTATGACCAACCTAGACAGCATATTAAAAAGTAGAGACATTACTTTGTTGACAAAAGTCCATCTAGTCAAAACTATGGTTTTTCCAGTTGTCATGTATGGATGTGAGAATTGGACTATAAAGAAAGCTGAGCGCCAAAGAACTGATGCTTTTGAACTGTGGTGTTGGAGAAGACTCTTGAGTCCCTTGGACTGCAAGGAGATCCAACCAATCAATCCTAAAGGAAATCAGCCTTGAATATTCATTGGAAGGACTGATGCTGAAGCTGAAACTCCAGTTCTTTGGCCATCTGATACAAAGAACAGACTCATTTGAAAAGACCCTGATGCTGGGAAAGATTGAAGGTGAGAGCAGAAGGGGGTGACAGAGGATGAGATGGTTGGATGGCATCACTGATGGGTGGATGGACATGAGTTTGAGTAAACTCTGGGAGTTGGTGATGGACAGGGAAGCCTGGCATTCTGCAGTCCATGGGGTCGCAAAGAGTTGGATGTCAATGAGCGACTGAACTGAACTGAACTAGCTCAGAATTTTGCATGAAGTTGAAGTCAAGCTGTCAGCTCTGTGAACATCATCATAAGGCTTCACTGGCCTGAGAATCAACTTCCAAGCTCACTTGTATGGTGGTTGACCACAGGCTTTGAAACTCAGCACGTGGAACCTTCCATAGAACTGCTTACAGCGAGGCACCTGGTTTCCTCCAGAGCAAGTTATCTAACAAGGGAGAGAGAGCAAAAGAGAATAAGATGGGAGCTGCAGTGTCTTTTATAGTGTAGTCTCGGAAATGGCACATCATCACACCGATATTCTACTGGTATGCACCTCAACCTTGGTCTAGTGTGGGAAGAACTACAGAAGCATGTGCATAGCAGGAGCTGGGACTCACTGGGGGCCCTTCTTACAGACTGGCTATCACAATAGCATGACCTGTGCAGTAATAAGTGCTGCAAAGTAAAGCGCTTGATCACGAGTGGCGGGGCTTGGGGCCTAACTTAGACAGCCTTTCTAAAAAGTTGACTCCTCCTAAACTAGGTTCTTAGAGAGAAAAGGACCAGACATAGGAAGGTCCAGGGAAGGGCACTAAGTAGAGGCCCCTGGGGCAGGAGGTACAAAGGCTCTGAGTGAAAGAGGTTAGACTTTCCGAGGAATTGTTAGGGGGATGGTGTGAATGAGTGATGGTGAAGGGGAGAGAGTATGGCTTTAGATGCCCCTGGAGGGTCAGGCAGAGTCCAGATCACATAGGCCATGAAGCCTTGGTGATAGATGGCATTTATTTTTCAGAGAGGAGAGGAAGTTATTCAAAGGCTTTAAGTGGGGCTTCCCTGGTGGCTGAGAGGTTAAAGCCTCTGCCGCATTGCAGTCTGCCTGCAATGCGGGAGACTCGGGTTCGATCCCTGGATTGGGAAGATCCCCTGGAGAAGGAAATGGCAACCCACTCCAGTATTCTTGCCTGGAGAAATCCATGGACGGAGGAGGCTGGTAGGCTACAGTCCACGGGGTTGTAAAGAGTTGGACACGACTGAGCGACTTCACTAAGTGGGACATAGGCATAGCTTGCATTTTAAAAAGAACTTTCTGGTCCTTTCTGGGGAATGAAGAAAGAGAAAGAGCAGGACTGAAAGTAGAGAGAATAGTTTTCAAGTTATTTTAATAGGTCATAGTCCAGGTAAGGGGATGGTGACAGGTACAAGTTGGTGACAGTGGAGGGGAAGTGTGGTGAGCTGTGTTTTGAAGGAGAAGCTTTCAAGATATGCTGATAGCTTTATATTATTCTGTGTCGTTGTGGGTGTGCATGTGTGCATGTAGGGATATGGACACAATCAAGAATGATTCCCAAGTTTCTGTTGGTGCCATTTACTCAAACAGAGAACAGTGAGTGGGAGGGTATGGTTGGAGTGGGGATCAGTGGATGAGGGTCTGAGAGAGTCAGGAGTAACTTTTCGGTTGTGGTATCTTTGAAAGAGCTACAGAATACAGCTAACAAAGAGGCAGTGGTACATATGAGAATGAAGCTTTGAAGACAGCTCTATAAATTCGGGAATCATCAACAGACATGCTTTAGAAGCTACAGAATGAATGAGATCCTCTAAAGAGGGGATAGATGGAGAGGGGAAGGAGCCCAGAGAATTCTAACTTTATTCTGGGGATAAAGAGATGACTCCAGCCATCAGCACTTGGCACTCCAGTCTTTCCCATGAGTGCCAAGAACATGTATCAAAGAAAGAAGCAACAGAAGAATGAAAGAGCAAAAGGAAAGGAAAGGTAAAGAAAAGGAAGGAAAGGAAGAGAAGATCCGTCAGAGGAGGAGGCAACTTTGTGGAAAAGATCCATAGCAGGAGGAGTTGTGTGGACTGAGCAGAAAAGACGACGAGAGTGGCCGCGGGGTAAAGGAGAAAGAGATCGTGGTCCACGGTGCCAAAGGCTGTTGAGACAGACAAGTGTTCCCTGGCTGTGTTTACAAGGTCAGTGATCTCACTGGCAACTTTGACAAAGGAGGTTTTGGGAGATGATGGAGGAAAACAATAGAGGAAGGAGTAGATGGGTAATGGAGAAGAGGAGACAGGAGACGTAGACCGCTCTTCCAGAACGTTTGCTGCGTAGGAAAACAGAACATGGTGATAGATACTGAAACTGCCTGACATTCTGGGTGATGGTTGTTCTTTATCTGCCTATGAATTTTCTTTCTCACGGCTTCTCCCCTTAAACTCTTTTGTTTTTCATAGGGTATGTGTGTGTATGTGTGCCATGTAAAGAAAGAATAACGATTAGTTATAAGTCTGTTACTAAGGATACACAATAGGGAAGTGATCACAAGTGGTACCTCCAGGGTTCAAGAGAAATCCCTGATTTAGGGTGGGGAGATGGTTTTCTGTAACTCTGGTTATTTTGTTTTTGTAATAGAAATCTGGATTGTGCTTTATTCAGCCTGAAGTTACATTGAATTTTAGGTATTTTGTATGCTGCTAAAATATGCTTAGGTTTTCCAGGCTAGTGGTAAAGAACCCGCCTGCCAATGCAGGAGACATAAAAGACTAGAGTTTGATCCCTGGATCAGGAAGATTCCCTGCAGGAGGGCATGGCAACCCACTCCAATATTCTTGTCTGGAGAACCCCATGGACAGAGGAGCCTGGTAGGCTACAGTCCATAGGGTCATAAAGAGTTCACTACTGAAGCAACTAAGCACGTACTAAGGGGAATAGGGGAAGGATGGAGGAATGTGTGTGTGTGTGTGTGTGTGTGTGTGTGTGTGTGTGTGGCTTAATGTTAGAAATTAAAGAGAAAGACTTTTGATGCATGAAAGAGGAAAAGCCAGAGCAACCAAGTGAGAAAGAACAAGACATCTAGATAATAAAAGAGAGGCAAAATAGACGCAGACAAAATGAAACTTTAAACCCCTTTGTCCCCTTTATCAATACCTCTCCTCACCCTCCCCAACCAAACAAGATTTTAGAAGTTGATTTTTTGCTAGATTTATCTAAGCTGTGGTGGTACTTTCTTCTTTCAGTTTGTAAGTAATTTTTTGCCTAGCAGGCTGAGTTACTCATTTTCAGTCTGACTCATGCCTGGATGGGGGATCTTGAAAAATGACCCAGCTGGGTGTGGAATAATACCATCTACACAACATAAAGGGCTTGTGATACTCAGTGTGGTAAAGTGAAGGGGCCATCCAAACCAGAAAGCAGATAAGCTTTTCTTGGTCTAGTGCCAGCCTGATACTTGTGGGCAAAATGCAGCAGCAAGGAGCGTGGGAGAACCTGTTTAACATACTGGAGACCCTCCATATTCCTGGGGTTATACTGGGGTCCTTGCTTCTCGGTGTGGTGTGTTACATGAATGCCAGTCAAGTTATGAGGAGCATTAGTTTGTGTAGTACCTTGTCCAGCAGATCAGTTTTGTTCTCCCTCCTCCTCCTCTTTCCTTCCTTTTTCCTTCTTTCTTTGATACATGTTCCTGGCACGCACGGGAGTGACAGTGCTGACGGCTGAAGTCATCTATTTATCCCCAGAATAAGCACAGAATAGGCGAGAGATTACGCAAATTAACACGGATTGTGCATCCAAAAATACTTTGGCCTTAATCGAGAAGGAGGGCGGTTGTCCTGAGCCCTGACCTTTCCTTGGATTGCTTGGACCTCCTCAGGTCAATGGGAATGGGCTAACTTCTACCGAGGGTTGGGCATCGTGCCGAGCGGGCCTTGCTTCATTCAGTCCTCCCCAGAGTGCTGAGAGGTGAGTAGTCGTCTGCCCGTGTTACTGTTGAGAAGAGTTGTCACTGAGGCATGTTAAATAACTTGGCTGAGTCTGAATTGTACTGATTTAATATCATTTATATACATATTTACATACCTAGTCTCTTTCTTGAAACATGGAAGATGGTGTTAAATGATGGCGAATTGAAAAAGAAAAAGCTTTGAAAGGGAGGATGGCCACTGGTGATTCATCTACTGAAAACTCAAACCTACTGGCTGTCAGTGGGTTTGGGCTATGTGAGTCCTTGTCTTCTCTTATCCATTCTACTTCTCCATTCCCACCGGAATAGGCTAGCGTCACAGAGAGTTGTTTCCTTGGTGGGCTCAGATGGTAAAGAATCTGCCTACAATGCAGGAGACCTGGGTTCGATCCCTTGGTCGAGTTTGATCCTTGGGTTGGGTGTGAGCCCTGGGTTGGGAAGATCCCCTGGAGAAGGAAATAGCAACCCCCTCCAGTATTCTTGCCTGGAGAACTCCATGGACAGAGGAGCCTGGTGAGCTACAGTCCATTGGCTCGCAAACAGTCAGACACGACTGAGCAACTAATACTTAATACAGAGAGTTGTTTAGCCTCAGGCAAAACAAGTGATTTAGGCACAGTTTTTATTTCCCTGTGCCCCTGGCTTCTAATTTCTTCCTCTGGTGCTATCCTTATGCCCTCCCCATTTGTCAGTGTCTCCCAAACCTTCCCCTCTTATTAAACCCTCCTCTCGAGAAAGGAACAAACTCATTCTCAGTGAGGTGCAAATTGCTCATCAGTCTTGGTATACAGCCTCTCCTAGGGGAATTTTCTTTTACGAAGAGGGGAAGGAAAGACTTAAGCAAAAGAAACGAAAAGCTGTCTTGGCAGAACATTTGTAATCAGTGGGCAGTTGGGCGACTGAGAAACATTTTCACCTGGGAAACCTTCTCAGTGTGCATCCCCCCCCCCCCCCAAGGTAGCTGCTCCGGGAAAGTCCAGCCTGGCCCTGGCAGGACACACCCATGGAAGATTTTCCCTTCATTCTCCTTTGGCTTACTCACCCTCCGAGATTTTCAGATTTATCAGTATGCCCTTAGCTTTGGATGTGTTTTATTTACATACATGTCATTGATAACCTAGAAGAAGAAAACTGCAGGGTCCTCTAAACTGTAATTTAAGAGAACTGAACTATTTTTTTGAAGATAAATTAAGATAATGAAAGGGAAAACATTTTCCAGTTTCTGACACAGAAAAAATGTTCTGGGACTAAATATCTTTATACAAGGGGCTTTGGGTACATGGTTAGTGTTCTTTTAAACCTCTTCCCACCATTTTTGTTAGTTTTTTTTTTTTTTAAATCACTAAAATCATTAACATATGCTCATTGAAGGAAATCATCAAATACAGTGGGTTACAAGGAAAATGTAAGCCTACTTCTTCCTCCCCTTGAATCCCAGTTTCCTGAAGATATTAATTTGTGTGTACCCTTTTTACAACTTTCCCTGTATTCTTACAAAGATATCTATTTTATATATAAGATGTATTTTCTATTTATAAAAAAAAGTTCAAATACATTTATGTATAATAATTGTAGCTAATAAATGTATATTTGCATATACATATTTAGGCTTTATGTATACATATATAGAAATGCACATAATAGTTTATTTTCTAATTTCTGTAAACAAGAATGGTATCATGCTAAATAAACTGGAATCTTTTTACTTGCAGTAGGTCCCAGACCCACCATACCTAACCCATTCTTTTTAAACACAATATTCCAGAGCATGGAAGTGTCATAGTTTACTTGAGCAATGCTCTGTTGATGTACACTTAGTTACTTCTATCTCCCCCTCCTCAAACTTGAGCAGTGGTGATGATCAGCTCTAAGTATTAGTATTAAAAACATCCTCAAATTGGTCCAAAAAATAAAATCCAGTAGTAAATGGTTAACAGTTTACAAACAGACTCACCAAGTAGGAACTGAAAATATCCAATTATAGCTGAGAAGATGTTCATCTCTCTAAAGTCATAGATCTGCAAACGAGAATAATTCATGACAATTTTTAGTCTTTAGATTAACGAAAATGAAAAAGCAGGTCAATACTGATTGGTGGCAAAGATAAAGCAAACGGATACCCTTGTGTACTGTTGGTGGGAAAGTGTATTGTGCCCAGTGGTGTCTTTCAGAAGGAGGACTGTGCGTGTTTCCCAACACTGAAGTCCCGTGTTTGGAATCCCAGCTGACGTGATAAGAGCACCAGGATGTACATGTATATACTTAAAGATGTTTACTGCCTGGTGGTTCTTCAGATTCAATCATTTTCTTTTCCTCTGATGCTGACAAGACAGAAGTCCACAGATGATTTCAGAAACCTTAGAAGGGTGCCAAGTGCATGGCAAGTGCTCCAAAAATATTTACCGTTATTTGGAAACTAGAGATAAAACAAAAAGTAGGAAACAAAAGCCAACAGTAACAAAACTGGGAAAAAGAAACCGGAAGAGCTAACCAACCATGAGGAGACGTCAGTGACTGCTTGTGGGATATTTGCGAGCATGAATTCCATGTGGATGTCCTGCTCTCTGGAGAAATGCAAGCCCCAGGAGGAAGGTGGGAGTCGTGTGTACGCTCTGCCTGCCAGGCAGCAGCTGCGGTTGTGCAGTGAATGTCGAACAAAGAGAAAGCTCCCCTAAAGGACGGTCTTAATTCTTTTCCAAACTGTGTATACTCATACTTAACTCTGATTCTGTCCATGGAAAGAAATGCAAGGTTTTAATCTCTTTCTTTCTTTTTTGAAACCACTCACCCACTGCTCAGGTTGGAATTTCAGAGCACTAATATTCCAACATCTTCCTTTGAGGCTCTGGATGAGTCACATAAATCCCACAGCGTCATTCAGCAAGTGTGGACTGTGAGCCCACTACGATCACTGATAGGGCTGGAATGATGTACAAGATCGGTGTCCGCTTTAGAGGGTTTACCAGCCCCATCTCAGATGTGAAGGACACAGGGCAGGAAGGTGTACAAAGAAGGGGCTTGCAAATTATTAGAAGGTAACATGATCACGTGCTAAACGAAAGAAATGAAGAGGAGGTGACATTTGTGTCTTGAAGTGGACTGATTTCATCAGAGAAGGGCATTTCACGGTCGGTAAGGATGTATGTAAGGGCACAGCAGCCAGAAAATAGTGCCTGGCAAAGCAATGGCTTGGACTGATGGGAGTAGTGCATGATGGGAAAGGTGATCTGGATCTTATTTTGCTTGCAGATCACAAAGAGCCACCATGGCTTTAAGCAGAGGAAATCAGTGGGGGAGACAGTGGTGGAAAGGATTGAAGTTACACTTTTGTGAAGCGAATTCTGCAGAATTTGTTGAGACTGGGTAGAGAACTGCCGAAGGGAGGGAACCACCTAGGACACCACTGTAATTCTATTTGTAGGGACATTATGGCATGAAGCCTGGCTCCAGATTGCTTGGGCTCAGATTCCAGCCTCATCATTTATTAGCCATGTGATTTTAGGCAGGTTACTTAGTGGCTCTGTGCTTCAGTTTCCCAATCTACAAATTGTGGATAATAAGAATCCATCTCATGGGATTGCTGGGAGAATTAAGTGAGTTAATACTACTTTAAGTGCTTAAAATAATACTTGGTACATAGTATTGTATTACTGGGTAATTGTTAAGTAAAAATAAGTAAATCATAGTAAGAGCTACTGAAGGTCAAGACCAAATAGAAAGGGCTGGATGGAACTGATAAATATTTATCTTTGAGGTACAGTGTAGATGGATTTGGTGACCAGTTGGAAGTGGGAGATGTGGTGACAGGGAGCATGAGGCTGTGTTAACTAGTGGTGAGCAGACAACTTCAAAAAGACCGTAGTGCTGGGAACCATGAGCAAGTGATTTAACAGTGCTCTAAACCTTATTTTCCCTGACTATGAAAGCAAGCTGCTAATGCATTGAAACCTTATATGGCTGTTTGAATGCTTAAATCAGAAAATGTGTCTAAAATGCTTAGCATAGTGCCTGACAGCTAGTAAGTTCTAATAAATATTACTTACATTATTATGTGTCAACGTTAAAAATGCAGAGAGAGGGAGAGAGAGAGAGAGAAAGACTGAGAGAGAGGAAGAGAGAGGGAGAGAGAACGGTGGTGTCATTTGCTAAGATAGTAGGCATGGTGTTGAAGAAATGGAGGAAAGACAGTGAGTTCCCTTTTGACCTAAGTTTGCGATACCTGAAGGATATTATGTGAGATAGCCAGCTGGGGAATGGCTCTGGATCGTCTGTGAGAGGTTTTGAAATTGTCTGTTCTTAAGTCTTGGGACCTGATACGATCACCCATAGAAAGTAGAAGGAGAAAAGAACAAAATAATCTTTCTGCAGACCCGCCATTCAAGGGTCAGCTTGCTGGAAGAGATGTTAACAAGGGAAACCAAACATATAATTGTGTTCCAGAAGCAGATACAGCGAGTTGTGTCCTGTAATGCTGTGGAAGTCGGATATCTATCTATGAGAATGGTCTCCTGCTTGAAGTGTTATCAACAACACTGATTCCCTGGTGGCTCAGACAGTAAAGCATCTGCCCATAATGCAGGAGACCTGGGGTTGATCCCTGGGTTGGGAAGATCCCCTGGAGAAGGAAATGGCAACCCACTCCAGTACTCTTGCCTGGAAAATTCTGTAGATGGAGGAGCCTGGTAGGCTTCAGTCCATGGGGTTGCAAAGAGTTGGACACGACTGAGCGACTTCACTTTCAACATCCGTTACCTATTTCAATGGTCCTTGCAACCCTTCCTCAGTCATTAAACTGAAGCTCAAGTTTTCAAATGGCAGAACTAAGACTTCAGAGCAGATCTTTAAACCCAGTGCTCTTTCAACTGTCCTCAGCCTATACAAAAATAAAAACAAACAAAACCCCACAAAACAGCCCCCGGCAAACGAAAAGAAAACAAGCCAAGTGAAATGTAGATTTATCTTGTCCTTATAATTCTTAAGGACTCGTTGACCTTTTGAGAGTCTTTGATTCTCTACTTATCAATCCCACCAATGACTGGAAATCTCTGTTGGCACCTGGCCCCAGAGACTTGGAAGAGCAGCCCTGAGGAGTCAGAGAGCTGAGAAATAGGCCCCTTCCCCAGGGTAGGAAATGAGGAAAGACAGAGGTTCTCGCAGGAAACCAGAAGATGACTGGGATTTTTTTCTTTTTGCATTCATCTTGCCCCAGGCGAGGGGCAAAGGCCAGTTTCTTTAGCATTTCTGTCCTTTTATCCTTCACTGGATGAGAAGGCCGGGGCTTTAAAATTGGGCCAGTCTAGTTTTAAATTCTAGTTCTGCCACTTGTCAGCCATGTGACTCTGAGACTGTCATATAATTCTTAAAAGACCCAGTTTCATTCCCCAGGACGTAGTAATATCTTCCTAGGGGAAGAATTATTTGTGTTTGACAAATAATTGAAGCTCAATAAAATTGTGTGACCCTTGACTGAGATTGATGTCCTTCATTGGCGGCCTGATTGGGGGAAGCACTGCTGTATCTTAACTAGGCTAGAGAGCCCTATGAGGTCAGTCTCGACCCTCCACTCCAGCCCCCTCTTGCAGCAGGGACCTCCTATGCCCTCTGCCCATACCTTCTCTTTTTGCTTGGAGATCACAAAAGGCCAAGTGGCTTTAACCAGAGCAAATCGGTCTTACAATAGGGCCTTTGCACATGTTGTTCCTTCTGTCTAGAATATTCCCCCTCCCCTTCTTGTCAAGTTAACTCCTACCCACCTTTTAGAGCTCAGTTCACGTGTCCCTCCTCCAGGGAAGCCTTCTCTGACTTCCAGACAAAGTTATCTCCTACAGACTTTTTCCTGATTGCGATTGATGCTGCTGAGTTGCTTCAGTCGTGTCCGACTCTGTGCGACCCCACAGACGGCAGCCCACCAGGCTCCTCTGTCCCTGCGATTCTCCAGGCAAGAACACTGGAGTGGGCTGCCATTGTGCTTATCTGGGTACAATTTTCCCATTAATTTGTGTGGTTTTCAGTTCTGGTGTGAGAAAGCTGAAATTTAATCTGTTTTTGTTATCTTTGAATTCTTTGTGGTCTGTCACATACTAGAGTCTCAATATTTGTTGATTGAATGCGTGGTGTATAGTACAAGCAATGCTAGACAACTGCAAGTGTTCAGTCAATTTTCAGTTGGTTTCACAGCTCCCAGAAGCATGTCAGAGACCTCTTGTGACTGTGAAGCTCTGGATCCTTCTGGAAGATAATACTGTGTTGTGAAATTATTATGGCATTTAGAATTGCACTGAAACTGAATTTTAATCCTAGCTTTGTTTACTAACTGAACGAATTTTGTAATCTCTCTGACCTTCACTTTCCTTATCTACAGAATGGGATAGTAATCCCTCGCAGGGCTGTTGTTGATAGTCATTTACATATTTATGGAGTATCTTCTCTGTGCCAGGCACTGTTCTGGCCACTGGAAATACAGCAGTGAACAATACTGATAAAAGTGGCCATCCATAGTTTAGCAGGGAAGACAGAAAATAAGCAAGGAAAATAATTCAAATAGCTATGTGTTAAATGGTGATAAGTGCTAAGAAGAAAAAGGCAGCAGGAGGGAAGTGTGTAATTTGAGAAAGCGATCTAAGTAAAGAAATGAAGAAAGTGAGAGAGCATTTTAGGCGGAGTAAAGATAAGTGCAAAGGCCCTGAAGCAGGGGGTATGGGAGTAGTAATCAAAAAGGTCTGAAAGGTAACAGGGGCCAGATCAGGTCAGTTTTAAGGGTCACTGTGAAGTTGACTGAGGAGGGTTCAAGATAGAAGACTGACATGAATTTTAATGGATCACTTTGGGTGCTGTATTCAGAATGGGTTTTAGGAATGCAGAGGAAGAATCAGTGAGACCAGTCAGATGAGAGATGCTGGTGGCTTGAATCAGAGAGGTTGCGGTGGAAGTGGTAAGCAGTGGTTGGATTCTGCACATATTTTTAAGGTAGAGCTGATTTGCTAATGGCTTACATGTGGGGAAATGGCAACCCACTCCAGTACTCTTGCCTGGAAAATCCCATGGACGGAGGAGCCTGGTAGGCTACAGTCCATGGCGTCACAAAGAGTCGGACACGACTGAGCGACTTCCTTTCCTTCCTTACATGTGGGGAGTAAAGCATGAGGGGACCCAAAGGTCAACTTGGAAGAACAAGGAGAGTGGACATGCCACCTACTGAGATGAGAAGATTTATGGAGAAGCCAGTTTTGTCCATGGAATGGGATTTGGGACTTCATTTTTGAGCATTTTAAATTTGAGATGCCAATTAGAGGTATCCAAAGACAGTTGGGGATATATGTCTGGAGTTTGTGAGAGAGGTCTGGAATATGGAGATATAAGTTAGAGAATCATCTGCAGAGAGATGGTGATCAGGTCATGGGATTGGATGAGAAAATATCCAGTTTAAGGTTGACAAGTGCAGATATAAAAATAGCGAGATTAGATCCAAGGACGGACATTTAGAGGTTGGGATGGTAGGGGATACCAGCAGAAGAGTCTGGTAGGCAGGCAGGGAGGAAAACCTGGTAGGTGATTGTGATATCCTGTAAATAAAAAGTGAGGGAAAGTGAAGGAGCGCTGGACAGAGGGTTTGGGATCAGCGCATGCAAGCTATTATACATAGAATGGATAGACAACAATTGTACAGCACAGAGAACTCTATGCAATATCCTGCAATAAACCATAATGGAAAAGAATATGAAAAAGAATATATATGTATATGGTGCTTCCCAGGTGGCGTTAGTGGTAAAGAACTCGCCTGCCAATGCAGGAGACACAAAAGACACATGATCTATGCCTGGAATCACTTTGCTGTACAATAAAAATTAATACAGCATTGTAACTCAACTACACTTCAATAAAATGCATTTTAAAAAATGAAGGAAGTGTTCAAGGGGGAGGGTGTGACCCGTTGGTGCCAAATGCTATTAAGAAATGGAGTAGGATGAGATCTGTGAGAATTAGCAGTGTGAAGGCTAATGGTTTTGTTGTTACGTGCATTTATGCATGTAATAGAGGAAGAACAAAATTGAGCCATAGCCACCTTGTAAGAAGTCTGTCTTTCACTGAAGGGAAATCCCTTGGGTGAGCTGAGTCTGGATTGGTATAAGCAAGCATGTTCCTGGAGCCTTAGGTAATAGGATCTGAAGTAAACTGGACCTTTTTCATTACAGAGTGAAAGAGATTCGTATTGGGAATTTGGCTGGGGTGACCTGGAAGGAAAGAGATGAGGAGGAGGGAAGAAAGAGTACAGGAGGTTATCGAGATGATCTGAGGCTGGGATTGTGTAAGCAGCTCTTGTTCAGTTGCTAAGTCATGTCTGGCTCTCTGTGACCCCATGGACTGCAGCATGCCAGGCTCCTCTGTCCTTCACTATCTCTGGGAGTTTGCTCAAATTCATGTTCGTTGAGTCAGTGACGCTATCTAACCATGGTATCCTCTGCTGCCTCCTTCTCCTTTGGCCTTCAATCTTTCCCATCATCAGGGTCTTTTCCAATGAGTTGGTTCTTGGCATCAGGTGGCCAAAGTATTGGAGCTTCAGCTTCAGTCTTTCCAAAAAATATTCAGGGTTGATTTCCTTTAGGAGGGACTGGTTTGATCTCCTTGCAGTCGAAGGGACTCTCAAGAGCCTTCTTCAGTACCACAATTTGGAGGCCCACTAAAAAATTCCTGATGTTTAGGAGCCCTGGGTAACTGAATGACAATATTTAAATTAGGTATGAACTAACTAGGATGAAACCATCTCACCTCTGATTGAATCTTTGATTGATTCTATCATATACATCAATACATTTTAAGAGTGATTTTTTCTTTCTTTTTGGGTAGAAACTGAGGGAGGGGTTGAATTTCAAGCTTGAATTAATGTGAGGTAGACCACATGCTATGGTTTCTCCAGTAGTCATGGTTTCCAGTGGTCATGTATGAATGTGAGAGCTGGACTATAAAGAAAGCTGAGCACCGAAGAATTGATGGTGTTGAACTGTGATGTTGGAGAAGACTCTTGAGGGTCCCTTGGACTGCAAGGAGATCCAACCAGTCCATTCTAAAGGAGATCAGTCCTGAATATTCATTGGAAGGACTGATGGTGAAGCTGAAACTCCAACACTTAGGCCACCTGATGCGAAGAACTGACTCATTTGAAAAGACCCTGATGCTGGGAAAGATTGAGGGCGGGAGGAGAAGGGGACAACAGAGGATGAGATGGTTGAATGGGATCACCGACTCGATGGACATGAGTTTGAGTAAACTCTGGGAGTTGGTGATGGACAGGGAAGCCTGGCATGCTGCAATCTATGGGGTCGCAAAGAGTCTGACACAACTGAGCAATTGAACTGAACTGAACAGAGATCATATGCTGGATGGATGAGATAAAAAGATAATCCATAAACTGATTGAATAGACCAGGAGCAGGAATTCAGAACTGCAGGTGACTATGGGACCGCCATCCCCATCCCTGGAAATTTTCAGGAAAACTTGCAGACAGGAATTTTGGACTTCTCCTGGGTATGGAATGGGAGGCTGGAGGCAATCTCATCTACAGCACAATATCCAGGGACATCTGTGTTTCAACTCACAAGGCCCCAGGCCTACAATAGTGTCTATGTAAATGTTACTTTCTCTCTTCTATCTCAGCTCCTTTTTAACCAAATTTCAGCTGATTCTCCAGACATTTTATTTACTAACCACTATGGCTAATTACTCAAAATGGTGCTAGTTGCAATAGGCGCTGTAGAGTGGAAGATAAGACAAGCACTTTGTTTTCCAGATGCTTGAAGTTGAGATGTGGAGGCAAAGCTGATGCAAGGCAGGATGGATGCAAGGGCCATGGGGCATGCCTCAGAGTGTCAGAGCTGCGAAATTGTTTGCTTAGTTGATGCCCTGTCTGGTTTTGGCTTTCCAAATTTTCAAGTGCTCCCACCATAGGGCAGTGAATTCCACTGGACTGTATTCAAGTTGGGTAATGTCTAACTGCTGTCTCCATAGGGCAATAATTAGTCAATGGAAGCAGTACTATAACAAGCAGCTGCCAATTTCAGTGACTAATCTAACAAAGATTCATTCCTGGCTGAAGTCCCAGTTCCATGTAGATCCGCTGGAGTTGGAGGAGTCAGATCCTCCACTCTATGCTGTCATTCAGGGACCCAGGCCCTTTCTTCCTAGTGGCTCCTCTGTCCTTCCAGCACTCAGGCCCTTGGGCATCTGGTTGGCCAACAAATGAAGAAAGAGCGTGTGAAGGACCCTCTGGTCTCACTTGCCTCCCTCCGGTATCGCACATCACTTCCACTCATCTGTCAATGGTGAGTACCGCTCATGTGGCATCACCTTTATACAAGAGAAGTGGAAAATGCGGTTTTGCTGAGCAGGCATGAAGGGGAAGTAGGTCTAGTGAGCATCCAAATCTTGGATAGTCCCTGCCATAAACCAGAAAGGGGAAAGTAGCATAATTATATAGGGGGGAGTTTAAACAAAGAGACTGTCAAATGCCAAGTTCAGGAATATTGTTATTTTTCCATACATTTTACTTCATAGGAGACAAATAATGAACACAAATGAGATGGTAAGGCATTAAATCTATTTTAGAGCTTAGTGCCTGATGTTAAAGGATCCCATCTAGCCACTTTCATTAACATTTTAGCATTTATTTATAGACATATTGTGTGCCCGACTAGGTGGTAAAAGCAGCCTCTTCTAAATAAGCTTCTAGAACAAACACTTTTATCATTGGATGAACACCAGGGCAGCTGCAATTCCTTAAGCCAAATTTGAGAGCTTTGAGGGCATTTTCAGTATAAACTTTCTATAGAAAAATGGAACTTGGCATGGGAAAGGATGGAGTAAGGGTTAAGGTGTGTGGATTTTTCTCTCCTTTTGGGGGGATAGAGCAGGTATTTAATTCAACCCATGGGATAATTCTCAAGCATGAACCCAGTGCTACTGTGGATATAAAAATGAATAATTCCTTATTTCTAACTCTGACAAGGGAAAGATCATTTTGAATAACATACAAATAAGGAGGCTTTAGAGTTGGCTAAAATAGCATGGTTAGCCAAACTTGATCATGCTCAAGCAAAATGAAGGCATCTTTCTCCTTTCTGTGGCTGAGCCAGACTATTTGAGAAGCAAAAGCAGGCACTGTAATAAGATAAGTGAGCAGGAGAAGAATTTCACAGATGGTTTATAAACCATACATACTGTTTTCAAAAGAATGCTGACATCTTGGGGTAAAACCTTATATTTCTGTTGTGTATTGTTCCTATGCCCTTGCTCGCAAGTGTATCACCCATACAGCCTTGAAATTTGAGATTTCTTTTAATTAACATCCTCATGAACCTTATCACCAGGTTCAATGTGATTTTTTTTCTTGATATACTCCCTCTTTAGCCTGAGGCTGCCCACAGGAGGCCGTGTCCCAACTTTCCCATAAAAATGACTTCCACATTCCACATCCCAATTACTCTGAAGGACCTGCCCAAGATGCCTATAAAATCTTGCTACAGTCTACACCACCTTCTAACTAATATTCTACATGTGTTTTTGATCATTGAATCAGATTTTCAAAAGTCAGAATGGTTTTCCATGTGGACTTTGAGTAAACATATAAACCTTTGTTATTTATATACACGGTTCAAAAAATAATATATGAGGCCAAAGTTGGAGAAAGAGCATTGGATTAAGAATTGGTAGGGCTCAATTCTCGGTTCAGCCACTTATTTTCAGAGTGACGTTGGAAAGGTTAGCTAATCTTTTTGTCTCGGTTTCCTGACTCGTAGTTACCTCCAGGGTTACTGTGAGACTTAAGTGAGCTAATGCATGGTTCGGGGTCACAGAAGGAGGTGCTTAAAGTAGATGGTCACATAGGGAGGTGCTTATAAGTGGATGCTCAGGAGATAAATTTGCCCTTTAAGGTGCCAAGGAAGAAACACATTCAGGTCAAACCACTGTTGGGATTACTTTTAGTTACAAGTGACAGGAAGCTTAACTCAAACTGATTTAAATAATATAAGAAAAGTATTGGCTCATTTAGCTGAAAATTCCAGAGGTGCGACAGCAGGCATGGTTTGATCCAGAGATTCAGGATGTTGTCAGAGTTGAAGGTCTGTTTTTCAGTGGCCCTCCTTCATGTTTTGGCTTTATCCTTCTGTTGGCTTCTCTCTTGTCACATAGCTGCCTGCTGCCCCAGGGCTATATTTTCTTCATTCACATCCAGGGGGAAAGAAACTTCTCTTGCCCCAGACATCAAAGAGAGCTATAAACTTCTCTCTGGTTGGGCCGGTTTAGGTCATGGGCCCATTACTGAATCTATCTATCACTGTGACTAGGCAAATATGACTCCTTGATTGGTTTAATCAAGGCTAATGTCGGGAGCTAGGAGATGGAGTTACAGCTTCTCAAACCACAAAACTGAGGAATTGCTAGTCTTATTAGGAATGAGGGAAAGAAATCGATACTAAAGAGACGATTCTTTGGCAAATCTCCTCCTTGAGTTGTTCCTTTCTTCCCGTACATACACCTTTGAAAGTCTGTGCCTGCTTGAGCCACACATATCTTCTCATCAAAGGGAGACCCCTCAAGGGGCTTCCCTGGTGGCTCAGTGGTAAAGAATCCGTCTGCCAGCGTAGGGCACATGGGTTCCATCCCTGATCTGGGAAGATCCCTCGTGCCACCGAGCAGCTAAGGCTGTTCGTCTCAACTTTTGAGCCTGTGCTCTAGAGCCTGGGAGCTGCAACTCCTGGGTCCACGTGCTGCAATGACTGAAGTCCTAGAGCCTCTGCTCCACAACTAGGCAGGTCACTGCAACAAGAAGCCCATGCACTTAGTGACAGAGAAAACCCATGCATCAGTGAAAACCCAGCACAGCTGAAAATAAAGAAATAAATAATTTTTTTTTTCTAATAGGGAGACTCCTCAAGCCTCATCTTAAGCTTGAAATCTAGGATGTATGGCCGACATGCCTTCTTTGAGGTTAGTTTTGTATCCATACCAAACTCACAGCTAAATAAAATTATCCACTTCTGTAGAAGAACCTGCAAGTAGTCCCTATTATCCATCTCCCAATCCTCTCTTTAGTTATAAAATCCCTGAATTTTGACTGGGCACTTGGCTACCCAGTTAGATGCTACGTTTCTCAGCCTTCTTTGCATTAAGAAGTGGCCATAAATTCAAATTCTCAACAATGGAAATTGAGCAAATGTCACATGGGCAACTTCTCCATCACATCCTCAAAATATATCACTTGTCCTCTATTTCCTCTCCGTCTTCCTGACAGCAAGAGTGTCAAGTGGTTGTCAGCCAGCCAGGCAGAGGAGCGCAGCAACCAGGGGAGGGGCTCTCAAAGAGCAACAGCAGCAGCCTGGCCAGAGAGACCAACAGGAACGCGTACTTGGGTCCCACTCAGACTCACTGATTCAGAAACTATGGGACCAGAAATCTCTTCCTTAACAAGCTCTTCAGGTCACTCTGATACATAAATAAGTTTGAGAACCACGGCCAGTGGTGATTTGCTCCCCCATGCCCTAACATTTGCTGTCACAATATGGGGGGAGGGGGTAGTGCTCCTGGCATATGGTGGGTAGGGGACAGGCACACGACGGCTGTGTGTAAGGACACGTCTTACGGTGCACAAGACAGTCTTCTACAGCAAAGATTGACGGCCTCAAATGGCAACAGTGCTGAGGCTGAGAAGCTCTGTTCTAGAGCAGAATTACTCTGTAGCACAATGGAAAGAAGAGTTACGGGGCCCTGTCAAACTTGTAGGAGCAGAACTGTCCACTTGCTCAACTGCCCTCTGTCATCTACCCCTGGGCTGTCCAACATGGGAGTCCCTTGCTCCGTGTGGCTGTTGAGCACTTGAAATTAACTGGTACTAACTGAGATGGATTATAAATAAGTATCCCACAAAAAAATGGAAGATACCTTAATGTTTTATATTGACTACATGTTGAAGTGATAATATTTTGGCTATGTATTAAGTTCAATAAAAGGTATTTTAAAAATTAATTTCACATTTTTTCCCCTCAACGTTGCTGCTGGCTAATTGTAAATTACAAATGTGACTTATTGGGACTTCCCTGGCAGTCCAGTAGTTAAGACTTTGCCTTCCAATTCAGGGGGTGTGAGTTCGATCCCTGGTCAGGAAGCTAAGATCCCACATATTTCGTGGCCAAAAAAACCACAGCTTGAAACAGAAGCCATACTGTAATCAATTCAATAAAGGCTTTAAAAATGGTCCACATTAAAAAAAAAATCTTAAAAAAGAAATGTGACTTGTATCCTATTTCTATTAGACAGTGCTGCTCTAGGCTGGTATATGAAAGATAAAGAAACTTCTGGGTGTTTTTTATTTTTTTTCTTGTTTTTTGGACCCACTGTATAATTAGTTCTTTTGTTTTAATTACTAAGTCTAGGACTCTTAGTACAGCATGTTAAAAATATAAAATGGTGGAGGAGAATTGCAAGGAAACTTTTATTTGAATAAGTAGACAATAAGAAAATAATCCCTGGAGGCTGCTGCTTCAATGCATATAGCACAACCTACTTGACAGGGACAGTTCCCTGCCTTGGAGATCAGTGAGTTCCTTAGGCAGACTATCGGGCAAGCCCTTGCTGTGCTCTCTGAGGATCTCCCTTGTTCATTGCCTTTCTTGGCTATCTGAGATGGATATTGATGCAAATGCTTTTTTTCCTGAGAACTGTACTTCTTTGGAGCTCGTTACCTTTTGGAGCAAATTTTGGGGGGGGTGGCAATGAGTTGAGTAGTTACAGGTTGTTGTCAGCCAAGCTTGGGTTTCTTGGGTTGAACCAAATTCCTTAAAAACTTAGAAGGTTTCCTGTCTATTTGCTTCCCATCAGTTCTATGAGCTGGTAATCAAAGCCAGAATTCTTATCTAGCCATCTCTGGGTCTGGGAATTCCTGTCTCTTAGCAACAAGCTTCTGTGCAGTGCCCTACCAAGATGACCAGGGATGAGCACTCGGCCAAAATCCAGCCATTCACGGCTAGGCAGGAACCTGTGAGGCAGCCAGCCCAAGGGCGCTGCCTGCAAAGATTCCTGGTACTGCGTGGGGAACTGGCAACTTATAAGGATCCTCCTGTGAGTTTCTGTTCAAGGCGTGCAGGGAGTCAGCTAGTCAGCAGCAGCAGAAGCAGGGATCACAGAATCTGAGGGACAGTGGGGTCAGTGCAGTGACCGAGCAGTCGAATAGGAAACAGTAGCCCCCTGCTGCTACTGGGGCAACGAGGTCAATAGGCACGAGAGTTTTTTATATCTGAATAAGGCTCCCATTTCTGAATATCATCCTGGGCTCCATAAAGCCTGGTGGTATGGCCAGGGTGGTGGGTTTCACGACTGAGCAGAGGGACCTCTCTCTGTAAGAAAGCCCTGATAAGACCCTTTGTTGGCCTGCAATCACCTAAAGTGAGCCTCCTAACGGTGGATCACTGCTGTGTGTCTGAAGGGCACCTCATCCCTTGTGGGTATGTGTCAGACATTCTCGGTCCCCTTTCCTTGAAACAGACAGAATAAAAACTCCCCTCTCAGATTTGTGAGCAGATTTTTCTGGCAGAATAATGAGCCCCTCTTGCCATTAATCTTAATAAGCTTTGGGGCTAACAAAATCCATTTTCCCAAGGTCGGAATGATTCTTAAGTGGACTTTGGGAAACATTTGAACCTTTTTGTCACTCAGACTAAAGAATTAAAACACATTTCTGGAATTTTTTTCTAGGGTTACTAGAAAGCCAGAGTGAGGCGTGGTTACCTTTGTGTATTTTTCTTTACAAAAACCTTGACGTCAGGAGACAAGGGCCTTTCTTAGCTCTGCTTTGTATTTCCGCATATAGTACACATTTTCCAAAGAAGAGTTCTAGCAAAAACATGGAGCAAGGCGTAATGGTGGACCAAGGAAAGTAAAAATATTTTTATGAAGCAAATAGTTTAAGAACTGAAGAAACAAGAATGATGCTGATATGCCACCCTAGTTCTAACTCGGGCAGCTGGTTCCTGACTTTGTGTTAGGTTCTCAGACTAAATTCTTCTAATGCGAAACAGTGCATAGCAACAGCCCCTCCCCCCACCTCCCGCCGGTTTCTCCCAGGTAGAGTGACATAGCAGGAGATGTCACTTTGAATACTCCCCGATGAGGAAGAAAGATGGCAGATTCAACTGAAGCATGGTTCAAAGATGCAGGAAATGGATACGATACATGGTGTCGTTTAGGTTTAAACTAGGGGCACTTGAGTGTTCAGTGTTACTTGCAATAAATATATTAGATTTAAGCCTCAGTTTGAACCTAACCATAACTGGACCCTTAACTATCTGGCTTAAATGACTGGTAACATGAGGCATTTCATAATTTCTGGTCCATTAGTTGTGATCAGGTCCCAGTTAACATTCCAGGACTTGGCTTTAGCCAACCTACATGAAAAATTTGAAGAAGGAGCACACATTTGGACAGTCCGTGCCTTTGGTATGATATCTGCCATGTTGTAGATGTTGTAGTTTGTATTTTTTTTTTTTAAGTTTTGAAAGTTTTTGTTTGTTTTCAGAGTTGGACTGGTGGAGGTAATCTCTATTTTTCTCTTTAGTAATAACTTCGCTGTATGTATTTCCTGGTCCAAAATTGTTCTTTGTGTGTATTGCCAAGAGAAAACTCTTTCCTAGGGTAGTAAGTTTCCTATCTATTGATCAGTCAAGGCTAAAAGCTAAAGTCTGTTTTCCTACTTCACCTCTGTACCTGCTGCTGCTGCTGCTGCTAAGTCGCTTCAGTCGTGTCCGACTCTGTGCAACCCCATAGACCTGAGTGAGAAGTAAAACTTTCTGCTGCCATGTTTGGAAACCCCATATCACACACTCTTCACTCCTCCAATATGAATCCCGTCTACTCCTTTGGGGCCCACTATCCCCCTCATGGAAAGCTGGTAGATTTTCTTAAAGTTGAAATCATCAAGAAGCTATGTGCTTAAACACTATTTAAAACAGCCAAGCCATGAAAGCAACCTGTGTCCATCAACAAAGGAATGGATGAGGAAGATGTGATCCATACATACAATGGAATACTACTCAGCCATAAAAAAGAATGAAATAACACCATGTGTAGCAACATGGATGGACCTGGGGATTATCACGCGAAACAAAGTCAGTCAGTTGGAGAAAGACAAATATTATATGATATCATTTACATGTGGAATCTAAAAAAAATAGTACAGATAAACTTATTTACAAATCAGAAACAGATTACAGCTACAGGAAATGCATTTATGATTACCAAAGGAGAAACAAGGTAGGGTTAATTGGGAATATGAGATTAACAGATGTACACTATCATATATAAAATAGATAAGGAACTAGGATTTACTGTACGCAGCAGAGTGAACTATATTCAATATCTTATAATAAACTATAATGGAAAAAGAGTAGAAAAAATAATATAAGTATATGCATATATGCATATAACTGAATTACTTTGATGTACACCTGAAACTAACACAATACTGTAAATCAACTCTACTTCAATAAAAAAAAAGGGGCTGTGTGTCTAAATGACGAAGGAGAAACAACAAAAGGATTCTGATGCTCCACCTGGAAGGATCAACAGGATCATCCTAGGTAGGCTTTTCCCAGCAACAGGGATTAGTGGCCAAGGCTGGACTCGAGAAGAGGTAAGTATTGCCAGCTGTTGACTTTGCCTGGGGACTCACAGCCCCACAAGGCTGTATTAAGTGATCCTCATGCATTTTAAAAAATTATATTTATTTTTAAGTAGTTTCTTCTCTCAGTCTCAAGGTTCACTGTGAGCCATGTTCTCAGGGTAAATGCATGGCAGACAGCATCCGAGGGCATAGATTTTGGATCTATGTGGGCTTGTCCATCAGTGTCATATTCCTGGATTTCCAGCTTTCACTGGAAACACTTTGCTTGTTGCACAAATCAGCCATGAAATCTCCTGAAGTTCTTTGACTTCTAAACTGATGGTAGGCCTGGGCTCATCCATTGGATTATCTGTATGTTAAAAGCTAAAACCTGGAAGTCAAGGATTTTAAGTTTCTAGGGACAAATGCACGTGGGTGGAGTTGGTATATCTGGCCATAGAACGTTATATTAAACAGAATTAAAGTATAAGATTACAGATTGGAGATTTAAATGAAACGTCCAACAGTACTTGTGTTTCTTTGGGTCTAAGATGGGATGGGAGTGGGCTGGTGGTCGCTAGGACGCACCCCCTCTCTGATGTGGTTTGACCGCCACCCTCAGCAGGCGGCTGCGTTCTCACGCCTGCCCTGCATGTTTGTGTGGCTTCTGCATTTGTCTCTAGCAAGCTTCTCTGTAGGTTAATATGTGTCCCTGGCTCTACTCCCATGCTATTTTGGAAAAAAAAAAATAGAGGTGAAAAGCCTTGTTTAGCTGCATGAGACTTCTTTCCTGATGCCTGACCAGCTATTTACTAGCTCCAGTGGGAACAAGAGGTGGAGGAGGCAGGTGCAGGGCTGCAAGCAGATATTTACATGCCCACACAGAACTTTCTGAATGCAACTCATAAGATAAACAGATCTCCAACTTCTGTGCTGCAGAGTCTAGGTGGATGGTATGGGAAAAGAAAAGGATCCCCCTCCCCTCATTTTTCCCAGCATCAGCTAGGGTCAGATGCATAGCTCACTTTCATCAGAGTAGGTAACTGATAACCCTGCATTTAGACAAAGCATCTAGAGAGACAAGAACTTCCACCCACTTTTAACATAATATTAGTAACGACCATATATAATTGTCTCTATCTTTCAAATAATGATCAAAACATCATGTTGTGTTTTGTACACATATCCCAGAAACAGACACAACTCCTTTTATTTGATCCTTTGGAGAAGGAAATGGCAACCCACTCCAGTATTCTTGCCTGGAGGATCCCAGGGACAGAGGAACCTGGGGGGCTACAGTCTACGGAGTCACAAAGAGTCGGACATGACTTAGCAACTGAACAACAATTTGGTCCTCAAAGGATATGTAATAACCTGTTAGCAGCTACCTTCTCTTCTTGCCCACAGGGATGCATGGGAGAAGAGGCAGCTGAACTATAGGTAGGTAGAAAAAAGAAAAGCATTTGTTTCCTTTGCTTTTTCTAGCCTCTGATGAATTCGTGCACAAGTATGAGTGAACATGGCTTCTCTGGTGACTCAGTGGTACAGAAGCCACCTTCCGATGCGGGAGACACAAGAGACACAGGTTCGATTCCTGGGTCGGGAAGATCTCCTGGAGTAAGAAATGGCAACCCACTCCAGTATTCTTGCCTTAAAAACTCCATGGATAGAGGAACTTGGTGGGCTATAGTCCATGGAGTCAGATGTGACTGATCGACTGAACATGAGTGCACACACACACACACGCACACACACACAACATGAACACAAACCAGCGACTACTTGTTGCCTACTTCAATATCGATTCTCCTTTCTTTCTTAGTAAAAGAACCTGACATTTAGCCAGGCACATTGTCTCTAAGTTAAAGGGCTGTATTTCAAGTCTCTCTTATAGCTGCTGCTGCTGCTGCTGCTGCATCACTTCAGTTGTGTCTGACTCTGTGTGACCCCATAGACAGCAGCCCACCAGGCTCTCCCGTCCCTGATATTCTCCAGGCAAGAACACTGGAGTGGGTTGCCATTTCCTTCTCCGATGCATGAAAGTGGAAAGTGAAAAGTGAAAGGGAAGTTGCTCAGTCGTGTCCAATTCTCAGCGACCCCATGGACTGCAGCCCACCAGGCTCCTCCATCCATGGGATTCTCCAGGCAAGAGTTCTGGAGTGCTTACAGCTAGTTATGGTCATATGATTGGTTTCTAGTCAATGACATATAATTAAAATGATAAGTGGGACTTCTAGGAATTCTCTTTAAAAGTGACACAGTGTTCCTCTCTTTTTCCATCCTGTAGACTGGAACTCACATGTTATGGTTGGAGCTTCAGCAGACATTCTGGACCATGAGAATAGTGAAAAGGGGAACTTGAAGATGCACTGGTCCTTGTTTTAAGTCAGTTCTGGCTGGTATATTTCCAGTCTTCTTTTACATGAGAGAGAGATAACTTTGTGTAAGCCACTGTTTGTATGTGAAATGTATTCAAATCTAAGGCTAACTATTACACTATGAACAGGGAAATAGTGAGTGACACTTGTTCTTGGGACTCAAAGTCTGCTTGGAGCAACAACATTTTCCTGGAGCACATTTTTTTCTTGGGCAAAATATAAGTTCTGTATGAGGCAGGCACTCTCTCCTCAGATGGGTCAAAGCAGCAAATGCAAGCTTTTTTGGGTTCTCTGAGGGGCTTATGAGGTCTGGGCACTCTGTCCCAGGCTGGAGGCACAGTCTTGTTTCCACGAGGGAAACATAAGGGGAAGACAGACTTTGGGCATTTCACAGGATGACTCCAGTATAATAGGTATTTTAAAAGAGGCTGCTGTTTTGAAATTTAGTCAGAACTAGCAGTATGCTAGAGCCTGTTTGCGTTAGCAACCAGAGCATCTCTTCCCACCTCTATGCTTAGTGATGTCATTTTGGTAGTTTGAAATTGACCTTGGTGGGAGTATTTACATCATGAAAATCAGCAAATGCTAAAAATCAGTTGTTTTCCTTTTTCCAGAGATCCTACTTATCAGAAGACCACTAGCTAACAGTGGATAATTGTTCTGAAAAAAATCTTCCTTTTGTTGGTTGAACTATCAGAGAATAGTCTAGGCCATCATAGATACTTACACAGTTCAGAGCTTTATGAGTTACAAAATAATTTCCTAGGCATTATATAATTTGCGCATTATAACAACCTGTGAAATAGGCTGGGCAAATCTCCTCATCCATCTTGTGTGTGATTTAGCAATGCACACACAGTGAATGAGAAGTGAAATTGGATTAGAACTCTGTGCTTACCTTACTCCTGCTAATTCCGTAGGAATTAACCAGATTTCCCCAGGAACCTAGAATAGGGAAGAAGAGGGAAATCCAGTTATGAAGGGAAAGATGAATCAAAGAAGATAGTCATTTTTTTTTCATTTTCAATGTTAGTAATTTATTTTTCATTTTGAATGTTATTTCTTTATAAAACAGGCCTACTTGAGAGATAATACACAAGTAATTAATGTGAGAGCTTGGAAAGCAATCCCTTTCTTTGAGTATATGTGTGTGCGAGTGTGCTCAGTCATGTCTGACTCTGCAACCCTATGGGCTATAGTCTACCAGGTTCCTCTGTTCATGGGATTTCTCAGGCAAGGATACTGGATAAGTTGTATTAACCTTGCCATTTCCTCCTCCGGGGGATCTTCCTGACCCAGAGATCAAATGTGCGTCTCCTGTGGTAGCAGGCGGATTCTTTACCACTTGAGCCACCTGTGAAGCCCTTTCTCTGAGTACCAGACTAAATGTGGTGCTTTATGAAGCTGTGGTGGGAATCAGTGTGCTATTAAGGAAAGAACATGAATTTTGGAATCAAATGCCTCGTGCCAGGTCTGGTCTTCTCATTTTACTGCTGTGTTAACTTAGGCAAATTGCTTAACTTCATCACGCTATAGTTTTCTCATCTGCAAAATGGGTATTAAAATGGCTTTGCGAGGATTAAATGAGATAGCCAAAGCTAAAGCAAGCAGCATACAGCCTGGCACCTAGGGGACACTCATGACAAGTAACATCCCTCTTTCCTTTTAAATTTTGAGATAGTCATTATCAAAAGTAAATTACGAGCTGCGATTCATACCTACAGTTTTCTTGGAACAGATAAACATGTCTCTAATCTAAAACCTTATAGATTATAAATGTCCCAGAAGGACTTCTGGGCATCTAAAACCAGAACCAGCATTACAGGTTAGTGGGAAACTGAGAGTTCAGACAAGAATTTTGGGAGAGAAAACCAGCAGTTCTTAATTTCGCTCTCGGTCTGTACTACATTCCATGCTGGCTTTTGAGACCAAAACCAAATCTGGCAGCAGCAGGCAATCATAGAGTTTTCATGTAATTCAATAATTTATCACAAAGAATATTCATTTATAAACAATGACTTGTTTTGGAATGATAGCAGCTGTCAGTTTGGAGGCCTTGTTTCTCCCCCCCGGGACAGAAGTCTGGCTTCCCCTTTGCTAACCCATGCAGGGTTGCTGGGTTTGGAATCTGAGGCTGAATGTACTTTACAAAGTGTTTATGTTTTGGTATGTGCATTATTTCATTTTTACTTTGCGGTCATGAAATCCATGTTGCCAGATGCTGAAAGTGCCTCTGTAGAGCCCACCCCTGCTCGAGGAGAGGAAATAGTCAAGCTCAGAGTTGCAACTGCACCTGAAGACACTTGGACCAGAAGAGGCAGCAATGTGCCCTTTGGCCACGACAGACACACAACATTCTGGTGCTCCTCCGTGTCATCACTTAGATTTGCTTCAGCAAAAAGGAATCCTGGATCCTTTGCTTCTTTGAAAATCAATTGCCAGAATGACTTGTACATCTAAAAGTTGTGATTATGTCTCTCCAGTGTCTTGGGAAATTCAATGTTTTGAGTTCAAGAGATCAGACTGCCTGCTGGGAATCAAGCATTCAGCATCCCATGAAAGCACTTGATACTTTGAACCGCTTTTTCACAACTTTACATCCGTTTCACAGACAGCCAAAGGTCCCTGACTTCTCTTAGAGCTCCCAGGGTCTCTTGAGAACTTGGAAAGCCGTCGAGTAACTAATGAGGGGATCTTGCCCATGGGCTGGAGGTCTTCCACTTCCAGCATCCATTTTCATTGCCTGCAGTGGCATTTTCATTCTCAAGTTAGCCTTTCAAAGTTCAATCAAGTTCACTCTCAGTGGCCGCTTACTAACTGTAGCCAACTAGAAAACTTATGACATAGTCTACTGGGAGATTGACTGAGAATTGAATTGTGTCCCTCCCACTACCACCAGCAACAAAAAATTGAAGTCCTAAACCCCTGCACCTGTGAATGTGACCTTATTTGGAATTAGAGTCTTTGAAGATGTAATTGAGTTAAGATGAGGTCATTAGGGAGGGCTCTCATCCAATATGACTGGTGTCCTCACAGGAAGAGAGAAATTTGGGCACAGGCGCTCAGGGTGAATGCCATGTGACAGTACAGGCGGGGCTTAGAGCGATGCAGCTGTAAGAACTGTCAAGGGCTGATGGCCACCATGAAAAGCTAGGAAGAGGCGAGGGAAATGTATCCCTTCTGCTGACACCTCGATTTCAGATGCTTAGTCTCCAGAAATGCAAAACAATCAAATTCTGTTGTTTTAAGCCACTCTACTTTGGATATCAAAATCTGTGTTCATTTCCTAGGACAGTTATAAGAGTGTATCACAAACTGGGTGGCTTGACTTTCCCTATGTGTCTCAAGGAGCAGAGAAAGCCAGGGGAATTCTGCAATTCACCTTCTGCCATCCCTTTAACATGAATCCCCATCCCTGTTTTCCACCCCGCGCCGCCTCCCACTCCCCCCCCTCCACCCCTCCTGCCGCTGAACATCTTACAGTGCTCCTCTGGACACTCTGCTGCTGACATCTCATGTCACCACCACTCCAGGTAGAGATGCTCAGGCTCCTGATTTCTTGTCGCCATCTATTGGCCCTCTGCCAAGGAGTAGCACTCATTTAACAGGAAAAATAACTTCCCAGTGGGATGACTTCTCCATGAAATTCCTTCCAAGGGAAGGAAATTCCCTGGTTAAGTTATGCTGACTTAACAAGACATCTGCAGAATTTTCTTAAGAAGCTCCAAGGAAGCCTCTCAAACATCATGATGCGGTAGAAGTGGTGCTGAACTTTCGTTTCCATTTCCCAAAGGAAAAGGTAAGTCAGGGAAGAGTCTCCTACTCACATTCTCTCCCTGAGCAGTAACACTTTAGCCAGGGCTGGTTTTGCCCAGATTTTGTCTCAGGAGGAGGGATTTCTTTTTCCTTGCAGTCAAGAGACATGTGGTTTCTAGTCCGCAGATTGTTTTAATGGTTTATTTTGTTGTTGTTGTTGTTAAACAAATGATAGATCTTCTATACCGACGAACATACACCTTTCCTTCAGGGGGCTCCAAATAAGTTGTAAATTTGTGATAATATTAAGCCATTTCTTCCCTATAAGCTGAGCTGTACCGAGACCCCTTCCTGCGGTCTGCCTGTTTGCCATGAATGGTCTGTGAGAGCCGCATGGCACAGTGAGGCATGCGGTAATTTTCCACTCCTCTTTCTCCTTAAATAGAAACTTCCAGCTGGTTTTCCCCTCCTGAAGTTTTATTCTACTTACTTTCAAATTGTTAGGTTGCAGTAAGCAATCTGGGGCATTTTAGAATACGAGTAGGGATGGAGTGGGGCTGAGAGAGAAAGAAAAGAGCATCTGGAAATCTGGAAGAATGCGGTACACTAGAAACCTGATAAGCTGCCGCTGGTGTTACCAGGCCTCATGGTTTATAACAACCATGCAACATCTATGGCTAGAGACATGTGCACCCCTTACTCGGGTGCACCATTCACACTCCGGGGCAGACCAGGGACACAGCCCTGGAGGTTTGAACCTGGGACAGGTGAGCCTTGAGTCTTCTGACTGTCTCCCATTGGGAGCAGGCTCAGGCACCCTGGCCTGCAGCAAGCACTCTGTGTGCGAACACGGTTGGGTTGATATCAACAACAGACCCACTTTAAGTGCTGCCCGATATATAGCTGGAGGATATCCTGGAAGGGTGACAAGTTGGAATGAATGCAGAAGAAACAGGAATTCCCGAATCATAGGGAGTTGAAGATGGACCGGGTGCTTTCTCACTAACGATCATAGTTACACTCGTCACCATTTGTGAATGTTTCCTATGCCTCTGGCATATATTATCTCATCTAACCCTTATGATAACCCTTTGAGATGCATTTTATTATTTATGCTCTTTAAAAAAAAATAGATGCAGCAACTGTCTTAGCGCTTAGCACAGTGCCTGTCGTGTGGCTGACCCGTAATAAATACCCACTGACTGTGTGATGAGAGGTGTAAAAATGTGCTTAAGTTCAAGTAGTAATTGATGGAGGCCACATTTATACCCGCTCTGTGTGGTATCTTCAATGGTAGAAACCAATGTACTTTGAACGGAATTTCAGATTGAAATAGTAGAGCTGGAATGAGGACTCACGCGAATGTCAGAAATCCAAGAATTAGCAGCACTGAAACACTTTTTGGGGGCAAAGTAAAGGAAAGAGGGTTGGAGGTGGCTGAGGTGGCAGATTAAGGCAGTCAGGATAAAGCTGTGAACAAGGCAGGAAGGTTTCAGAGTACAGACTCGAAGCTATAGAGGGACATGTGGCTGAGGTGACGGAGAGGAGGTTCTGGAATCTTCCAGGATATGAATGTAAGGAATGGATCAGCTGAATCAGGGCAACTCTGGAGCAGCCAATGGCAAAGGAGCAGTGATAACGATCTAGGTTCCTTTCTTCTTTTGCTTGGAAGAAACTGCTATGTCTGCATGTTAATGAATGGTTCTTCAACCCGAGGTCCTATTTTAGCATCACAAGGGCAGACGGCAACAGAAGTCTGATTCCAAAGAGATTATATCACTCTGGCCAATCTGAAGATGACCACTTCAGAGTTTGGAAACAGTCTGTGTCATCGTAAGCATACATGGCCCTCCAAAAAGCAGCTGCTACTTGAGTCAATGGAAAAATGATCATGAGGAGGAAAATGTGAGCCGTTGTGCCTGCTCCCTGCCCAGCTGCCTTCCCCGATGGAGGAATGGCCAGCACTTTGAAATACTAGGAGTGAGGAGTTTGCACACAGAAGTCTGAGTGCTTTGTGACATGGGAATGTAGAGCTGGCCACTTCTCTAGGAAGGGAACTTAAGTTTCAGCAAGCTTCAGGCTTGGTTGTTACTTGATTATGTAACTGCTACCCAAGTGGAGGATCCCAAAGCACCACAGTGCCCTTCAGATGTAGTGCCCACAGGTCAAAAAAAGCTCTCTGGATCCTCTGTGATCCAAACAGGCAACAGAACAGAGCTTCACAGTTAATTCTTGTTTATCAGTTATATCAATGCATTGTCTAAACAGGTGAAGGGAATGCCTGCAGAACTTAATGTGGAAAATACCAAATATTACAGATTTTGTTGATTACCTCTAGCCAGCATCCATTCTGTCTTCTATTCACAATGATATCTGTTTTGTTCATATGATGCTGGGGGAAGTTATCCCATTTCTAGCTTCAGAGTTGAGACCCGACTCAGTACAGTTCAGTTCAGTTGCTCAGTCATGTCTGACTCTTTGCGACCCCATGGACTGCAGCATGCCAGGCTTCCCTGTCCATCACCAACTCCCGGAGCCTACTCAAACTCATGTCCATGAGACCCGATTAATCCTGGCCAATTAAAGGAAGCTAATCTACTTGTCAACAAAAGCTTTGTGAATGGGCAAATGACCTAATTCTTGTACATGAGCGGCTTGTTGGAGGCTTCAGGGAAAGTTTTCCCTTGTCCTTAAGAGAATGGGACAAAAGCCAGCTTCTTATTTCAAGGGAGACAAATAAGGGAAGATGTCAACCTCCTGCTGCTGCCTGATGTTTGATGGCTGGAGGTGAGGTGAGATTCAGGATAAGGCTAACAGGTGGTAGAGGGCAGAGGTAAGATGAAGTCGCTCAGTCGTGTCCGACTCTGCAACCCCGTGGACTGTAACCTACTAGGCTTCTCCGTCCATGGGATTCTCCAGGCAAGAATACTGGAGTGGATTGCCATTTCCTTCTCCAGGGGATCTTCCCGACCCAGGGATCGAACCCAGGTCTCCCTCATTGGAGGCAGACGCTTTAACCTCAGAGCCACCAGGGAAGATACAGAGGGCAGAGACTCATAGAAAATGGAGCCCTGAATGTATCATGAATAGAACCTCTCTACCTCTGGATTTTGAGCCAACATAACTGATGTTTCAGTCAGTCGGATTTCTGCTACTAGCACTTGAAAGCCTTTGAGCTGATAATCCATGAAATTGGTAATAGCGTGGGAGAGAGAGAGAAGGAAGTGGCAGTTGATGGTTAAGTTGGTGGAAGGGTAGAAGGAAGACTGGGGAGCATGCAAGACAAAGCGAAATGCACCTAAAACAGCCAACTGATATATCTAGGACTCTAAGTCAACCTTAACTTAACCTGTAGTTTTCTTTACTAATGGTTGTAGGTGAAAAGAGGAATGGGAGATTTCAGAGTTTCTACTTCCCACTGTTTATCGCCCAAAGAATTGACCAAATCTAAAAGTACAGCCTCTGTATTAAGGTTAGACAGTAGTAAAGAACACTGGAGATGAGTGTGTGCTGCACAAAGAAATATGAACTAGCTGGCCAACTGGCCTGCAAAAACTGTATGAACCCTTTCCTCATCGGGGTGCATAGTATACCCTGGGACTGCAACATGGATTTACACAGCTATCTAGAGCTTGGGAATTATTAACATGTCACTGCAGAAAGATTTCCTTTATCTTGTTGGTAGTAGGCACTTTTTTAAAAGGCATTTTTTGATCTTAAGAGTTTGAGTAGCATTGAGTTCTGTGACCCACATCAAATTTCAGGTTTGATCTTTTGATTGTGAACATAGTATGTATTGGGGAGATACCGACTAAAGGCTGGGGGAGCGGTGGGGTTTAAGGGCCCCCCCAGGCTATGGCATATTATAAAGTGGAATAATCTCAGTGCCCAGACTGAACACACACATACATAGGCAGGGAGGGAGAAAGAGGCAGAGAAAAATGGAATTAATGTTGGTGCTGTTCACTAAGCTCGTTTCACTATAAGATCATGCTGTACAGAAACACTGCTTTGGTCATTGAAACTCTTGAACATCTCTTTCTGAGTATAAGTTTGCTTTACATAATGTCCAGGGCTAAACAGGAATAGTGGAATGGAATCCCTACACGTTAACAAGTGACAAAGAGCCACACAATTCCCACCATGACATGTACTGACACTGTGAAGAGAGTGATTTCCCACTGTTTTCTGCCACAACATATGTGATAGATGATGTTTACATCCAGGGCACATTCCCCAGCATGTGCTCTTGTGTGTGTCTATTCAATTCCAGGGGTCCTCGAGGTAACACGAACTCTTTCTTCCCAACTCAATAAAACGTATCTGGGAATCTAGTGATTTAAAGTGACATGGTCTTAGGGATAACCTTGAGGCTACTTCTAAGTTTTATTTAAAAGTGAATCATTCACAAACGTCAGTACTTTAAGTATTTTTAGCAACAGATCACTCATAATGCATCTCACAACTGATTGTGAGGCACTAGCATGACATTACACCACAGTTGAGAACTGTTTCCAGAATGAAGTCCTTTTCCTTATTTAACCCCAGTGTCTGTTTATTAAGTTAGCAGACAGTGTTGCACTTGATTTTCACAAGTATTTCCTTAGGAACTCTAACGTGCAAGTCCAAATATTCCACATCACTCCATGAATGTAACTTTGTGTTCAACTTTTTTACCTGTCCAAGTGACTTACTAAAAAAACTGTGAAGAGAGGGAGGTTCAAGAGGGAAAGGATATTGTACACCTAAGACTGATACATGTTGATATTTGGCAGAAAACAACAAATTTCTGTAAAACAATTATCCTGCAAATAAAAAATAAACAAAAAGCCTCAAACTATGAAGAAATAAGATAATCCAAGCTTATAAGGAAAGAAAATTTCCTAAACAGAAATGAGATTGATAAAAGCAATTGAAGCCATCACCCTGCGTATCCTCAGAAGTAGCAGAATGATGAATAATAATCAAGATTTCAATAGGTTTTGTTTTTAAAGCAAGTTTTCTGTTTGATAGAGTTTAGATGTCGACGGCCCTACGAGGTAGGGGAGAGCACTCTTCATTTCACATGGTTCTTATCTGGGCTGTGGGGCAGCCTTAGGTGGCCCTGTCCTTTCTGTGGCTTCCATCTGAGGAGGTTCTGGGTAACTGGCATGATGCTGTATCCAGCATAGCTGCAGTGCTATGTCTGTGCTGAGAGTGGATCTGTCCTGTGGTCATCTGTGTGCCCTCTCCTCATCTGGGAAGAAATCTGCCTAGACAGGAGAATGCTGGGAGAACTCCCAGAACTGGAGTTCTTCCTCCTGTTACTGTGAGCTCTTGCTTCTCATTTTTCTGCTCCTGGTTGACAGGTGGATAAAACCCAGCACAGTGGAAGTCATAGGAGGAATTCAGTCCAGATCCTCACTCTAGAAGTCAGCCAGTTGGTCTGATTACAGAGAAAAGCAGCCCACCCGTGGTCTGAATTAATGCCACAAAACATGTTTAATCACAGCCAATGTACACACACACACACTCACAAACACACACGTTTTCATTTGTACATCATAACAATAACAGTTCAATTAAGTCAGTACTATGAATGAAAGGAGATATTTTGCCAAACCCACAGTGGACTGCAGCTCTTGGGGGTTTGGAATTTGGAACATCTTTCTTTTTACCCCCTCCCCACTAGCTGCGCTCCTTCAGCCCTAGGGAGTGGAGCATGTCATCTCTTGGCTAAACCAGACTTCTCGATAGTCAGGGAAGAAGGGTTTGACATGGCACACCAGTGCAGAACCTGTGGGACATGACAGCCCAGACAGAAGGAGATTTGATGAGTTAAGTGTAAATGAATCAAAAACAGATGGATGAGATTTTTTGTTTAAATGCACATGAGTTTTACAATTAAGGGAAGAGAGGGATTGGGGAGAGAGCTTTGGCAAAAATGCCATGAGTTCTGCTGGATCCTACTGAACTGTTCAACAAACCCAAGGCATACCAGGGTCAGCTTTCCATCATTAATGGATAACATGCAGCCCATGACCACACACAAGCCAGGAAATAGAAATGGTCCTAATAAATACAGCCTTGCATCAGCAAGGTTCTCAGTTTGTGACAAGACTAAAATGCCTCATATGATATCTTGTAAGACATGCATCCCACAGGCCAGCTGTTGACATGTTCTTGGAACATGAAAAGGACGAGGGTCTTCTCTATTCCTCACCTGCCCTTCCAGGGGTCTAGGCATTTACAGGTCACAGTCTCTCACAGGGCTTTTTAAAAAGCGATGCTTTCGAATTCTAATTTGCCTTCCTTTTCTTTTTGCCACATCTCTTTACTAATTGAAAACTGACAGCAACAATGTCCTCAACCACAAATATCTAGAAGAACATGGAGACATTCGAACAGGCTGAAATACTTTGACTTTTATGAGTTTTAAGAAGGTTAATCAAGGCTCTGGAAAGAATTTTGTTTCATGGTGGACTCAACAAAAAAATGAGCTGGGCCCTCCCGCGATTGGCCAGAGGGGGAGGCCTGGAGCCTGGGCCCTGATCAACCGCTTGGTCAAGCCGGGTGAGGCCAGGCCGCAACTTCTTTCCGCGGTGACGCAATCATGGCGGCCATTGGACGCTATCTGTTGCTTGGCCTTCAGACTGATGTCAGTCTCCGCTCCCTTGGAGTCCTAAATAAGCCTCCTCTGAAGTTCTCACAGCTGAGTTTCTCCCTCGGGGAATTTGTTTTCTGAGGAGTTTTTGTCTCAAGTGGAGGCATGTTTCCCTACCTTATTTCTTGACAGCGACGTTACGTAATCCAGGCGGGGGTGTGCGGCGGTTGGGTGAGAGGCAACGGGGAAAGGTTTTACCTCAGGGATAGCAACAGAGAAAGTGGGGTTGACGAATGAGAGGCGTGACTGCATCCAGGTATTAGTGCTGGTATCGGGCAACCTGTGGAGGGGAGTGAAATTCCCTCTTCCCTCACCCATCCTTCGTCCCCTCCAGAGGGGCTCTTAAGGAGTGAGGCGGGTTATACCAGCCAGCAGGTCTGAGGACTGACTGAGTCTGAAGGCCTCCCTCTTCACCACAAGGCTGCTCTGGGTGGGTGGGCTTTACCTATACCTGGGCAGGTGCTGCTCTCCCGAGTGTCTCCACAGAGGACCAGAAGTAGTGGAACTTTATGACCCACCTTGTGATCCCGTCTCTTTTATGAAATTGTTTTTTTTTTTTTTTCCTGACATCCTAGGAATTTTCTCAAAGTCTCAGGGGAAATAGATAACAAACTCTTGGGATGGGGGCTTGTTATCTTATCTGGTTTTGTGACCTTTATTCCAGCACAGGGCTGAGCACACCACAAATGTTGGGAAACTTCTAGGACTATGAATCTCCCAGGACTTAGAGCTTAGCACATCTGCTGTGATAAGGGCATGTGTCCCTTTTTAGTTCATTGACATTTTTTCCCATGTTTCCTCCTCTAGGTGTATGTTCATACTCCTGTGTTTCAGCACATCCTCCCCTCCCTCAACAGCATTCACTAAGACACTTACCACACTCTCACCCCCAGGAGTTTGCTCAACTTGAAAACATCAGGGTTTAACTGTCCTGTGACTCATCCCCAGTATTCTGGAAAAGAAAATCATCCAGTAAGTCCTGACTAATGTAGCCTAAGTGCTAATGGATTTTATAGCTATGTCCCCCAGATAACATACGTTGTTAGAGATAGCACCCTAAGTGAAAGGGTGGCTCTGGTGGCGGGAACTCCAGGCCCTGCACTGAGGCCCTCTGCTGAGCTTTCCAGAGCCTTTCATTCAGCAGGAGGCCATGGCCCTTTGGTCAGACAGATCTGTGTGTGTTCCCTGGCTCTCCCAGGTACTAGCTCTAGAAGAGCAGGCAATAAACATGACCTTCCAAAGCCCCTTGGATACCAACACGCATCCTAGGGCATCATCATCATGATTATCATCATCCCTGGGATTATTGCTAAGATGATGAAACGATGCATGTCAGCCTAGCATGGTGCCAGGCACACAGTAGGCACACAGTAAACCCAAGTTCTTGTTCTTTTCTCTGGGTTACTCATTTGCCGCTACAATAAACTTATTACTAGAAGCTGCTCTTGCCAAGCACCCTGACTGCCTTGCAGAGGTGCTGTCTGCTGGGTGGTGTAGGGGTTGTTTCCCCCCAGTCTTAGAAGCTTGGGACACTCTACTTCTCCGTCCAAACCCACCTTACCTGAGGAGCTCTTTGCCATCTCTTCTGCTGGGGGCACTGGGGGGCCACCCTCCAGTGAGTCCTCCTCTGCAGATGCCTGCATTTCTGGGCTCGGTCCTCAAGTCTCCAGGCTTAAAGGCTCGGCTCACCTCGCCCCCTCCATGGTCGCTGGCATCCCCTTCAGGATGGAGGGGAGCACCCTGCTTCCTCTTCCCGAGTTACTGTCCTCTGTGCCCTGCCCGGGTCCTGCCCAGGAGGAGCGGGTGGGCTGGAGCAGAGAGGATGGAGCAGGCCTGGGGCTGGAGCCGCGGCGCGTCCCCTGGAGCGTGCATCTCCGCTGAGCAGCCCGGCGGCTGCGCTAATAAATATCAAACCCTTCAGCGGGGAAATAAATTATCCCCCCACTGCTAGAGAAAACAGTCGTGATAAATTGTCGTGTTAGCCAGCAGTGTTTAAAGTAAAATCAGTAAAGTGTGAGTAATGATGGCTGAGTCAAAAGTCCTGTACTAAACACAATGGTCTGACGAGCACGCGGGCAGCGTCCAGAGGAAAGCGAAGGCCGGCTTAACTAAAACAACTCTTCTTCAGAGTGGGGGAAAAAGGACTTGGGATTTATTATCCTATTAGTTTTTTTTTTTCTTCTGCAGGAGCAGCGCTCAGGGTGTCCCGGGCATAAAGTCAAAATCTCCATTTACGAGAGATGTTTAGAAAACATGCTCTTAGAAGTGCGAACTACCAAGTTTTTTACTGGACAACAGACATATGGTTGAATTCTTTCAGTATAGCAGAGTTCCAAAAGTTGTGAGGGATTTTTAGCTGCCGTTATCAATGGGGCTGGCTGGGGAGGGTTTTTGGGTGGGGGAGATCTAGAGGATGTTTTGCTTAAAAAACAAAACAAAACACAGTAGTTGGTTACTTACATGTACCCGTTTTCAATATTTATACATTATGCTTTATAATGGACAGTGAAACCTCACTAATTCCAGCTGGAATTAGAAAAGAATCAGAATGATGGGAAGCTGTGAGATGTTTTAAGTGAACTGGTTGCAAAGTTCTAGGACCACGGTACTAACAACAGGGAATACTTATCACTGAGACCGAACCATGTTCTAGGCCCTCTGTGGAACATTTTACGCAAATTAAACACTGACTGACTTTCTTAGGGTCCCATAAGTGGCAAGTGATGTAGCCAGGATGGAAACTCAGGTCTACTATTTCCAAATCTGCATCCTTAACCCCAGTGCATGTGGCTTTTAATCTATAAATCCTGCTTGATTGTATCCTGGCACAAGGATTATGCAAGATAATTAAGGGAGTGGGCCACAGGAGCATCACTTGGGTTCATGTTCAATGATGACAAATTTCATTAGTAGTATTCATAATTGTCGCATTAACTCTTGATTGGCAAGTGTGCAAGTTACCAAGATGCTAGATACTTAAAATGGTTTATTTTCAAGGACACAAGGGCCCAGTACTCTTATGTTATAGATATTATAATTAGTTAAGGATTTGAGGCAGCTTAGTACACATACAGAGTATAAAAGATCATGCATCCCTCCTCTGATCTAAAATTAGTTCCTCCAACTGAAAAGCTTCTTGATGAAAGTGAAAGTGGAGAGTGAAAAAGTTGGCTTAAAGCTCAACATTCAGAAAACGAAGATCATGGCATCCGGTCCCATCACTTCATGGGAAATAGATGGGGAAACAGTGGAAACAGTGTCAGACTTTATTTTGGGGGGCTCCAAAATCACTGCAGATGGTGACTGCAGCCATGAAATTAAAAGACACTTACTCCTTGGAAGAAAAGTTATGACCAACCTAGATAGTATATTCAAAAGCAGAGACATTACTTTGCTGACTAAGGTCCGTCTAGTCAAGGCTATGGTTTTTCCTGTGGTCATGTATGGATGTGAGAGTTGGACTGTGAAGAAGGCTGAGCACTGAAGAATTGATGCTTTTGAACTGTGGTGTTGGAGAAGACTCTTCAGAGTCCCTCTTACTGCAAGGAGATCCAACCAATCCATTTTGAAGATCAGCCCTGGGATTTCTTTGGAAGGAATGATTCTAAAGCTGAAACTCCAGTACTTTGGCCGCCTCATGAGAAGAGTTGATTCATTGAAAAAGACTGATGCTGGGAGGGATTGGGGGCAGGAGGAGAAGGGGACGACAGAGGATGAGATGGCTGGATGGCATCACTGACTCGATGGATGTGAGTCTGAGTGAACTCCGGGAGTTGGTGATGGACAGGGAGGCCTGGCGTGCTGCGATTCATGGGGTCGCAAAGAGTTGGACATCACTGAGCGACTGAACTGAACTGACCTTACTATCTAGTTCCCTCTTCAATTTTCTCACAGAGGGTTTAGTTCAATAGGTCGGCTCCTGTCTCTTATTCATCTCTGCCCTTTCTCTCTGTGGTGGTCAACTCTAACACTTTTTTGTCTGTCTAACATCCCTTCATTTTGAGAACAATTTTTCTCTTACCCCATATGAATTAGGTATGGCTGCCGATCAAAAGACCCTGTCTTCTCTGCCATGGAAGTGGGCACAAGATACAGTCTAGCCATTCAGAAGATCATGTATCAATGGACACTTTGATTATCCATGGGTGACCATATGTCCTAGGCATGACTAGAAGCTTTTTTTGGACAGGGATTTGTATAAATGCTAGTAGAGGGAGGAGAGAGAGAGGGAGAGAAAGGCTCTTTTTTTTTTTTTAAGTCACTTTGAGTCTTAAATCCTTGTGAAACTCATGTTGATCATGGCTTTCTGAAAATCTATGTGAGTAGATCATAATCTTGAAACTGAGAGCTGAGAGGTGGAGACAGGGAGCCCTGAAAACATCTTGAATAGTCTCTCTCCTCCATGCCTTACATTCAATGGGTTCTTCATTTCTGGTGGCCATAGTTGATCAATTTAATTAGCTGTTATGCTAGATTACTGTCCTTAAACACTAAAATAAATGTTTACAGGCGTCATCCCAGTGAGGTCAGATTTCCAAACCTAAATTCCTTCCATGAACCTGAGAGTCTGTGCACATTACTCCTGGATACTAATTTCTCCACAGCTCTGGGTTTTTGATTTTGAAAACTGTAGCAGGGGTGAATTTATTGTTCAGGTTCTTGGTTGCTAAATTTAGCAAAAGTGAATTTATCGAAAGACTTTTGGGTAGTTTGCAGAACTGATCAAAACCCAGACTGTCAAATTATTAGCATCATGATCTAACCAACTGAGCTAACTGGCCACCTAGAATGTAAAATTAAACTATTGGCTGAACCTAGGGAAATTTGGCAACAGAGAAGAGCCAAGGTCTTCCTTTAGGGATAGGCTGGTTGGAGAGTACATCATGAAAAACGCTGGGCTGGAAGAAGCACAAGCTGGAATCAAGATTGCTGGGAGAAATATCAATAACCTCAGATATGCAGATGCCACCACCCTTATGGCAGAAAGTGAAGAGGAACTAAAAAGCCTCTTTCACTAAAAAGTGAAAGTGAAAGAGGAGAGTGAAAAAGTTGACTTAAGGCTCAACATTAAGAAAACTAAGATCATGGCATCTGGTCCCATCACTTCATGGGCAATAGATGGGGAAACAGTGGAAACAGTGTCAGACTTTATTTTGGGGGGCTCCAAAATCACTGCAGATGGTGATTGCAGCCATGAAATTAAAAGACGCTTACTCCTTGGAAGAGAAGTTATGACCAACCTAGATAGTATATTCAAAAGCAGAGACATTACTTTGCCGACTAAGGTCCGTCTAGTTAAGGCTATGGTTTTTCCAGTAGTCATGTATGGATGTGAGAGTTGGACTGTGAAGAAAGCTGAGCACTGAAGAATTGATGCTTTTGAACTGTGGTGTTGGAGAAGACTCTTGAGAGTCCCTTGGACTGCAAGGAGATCCAACCAGTCCATTCTAATGGAGATCAGTCCTGGGTGTTCTTTGGAAGGACTGATGCTAAAGCTGAAACTCCAGTACTTTGGCCACCTCATGTGAAGAGTTGACTCATTGGAAAAGACTCTGATGCTGGGAGGGATTGGGGCAGGAGGAGAAGGGGACGACAGAGGATGAGATGGCTGGATGGCATCACCGACTCAATGGATGAGAGTTTGGGTGAACTCCGGGAGTTGGTGATGGACAGGGAGGCCTGGCATGCTGCAATTCATGGGGTCACAAAGAGTTGGGCATGACTGAGTGACTGAACTGAACTGCTTGGAGAGTCATCACCAACACTGTGGCTGGACAGTCGCTGCCTCTGTAATTTCTTTGTAGTTGGATGAATAGCCTCTAATTATCCTTGTTGTATTATGTCACTCTTATCAGAATTAAAGTCCTGGAGGCTATCATCCTGTTATCTCTGTCTAAGTCACAGACCTACTCCCATTTCTGTTAAGAAGTTTTGTGTTTATTTCATGAAGGATATTTGTATATAGTTTTCTTGTAATGTCTTTTTTTTTTTTTTTTTGCTATCAGAGTAATGCTAGCTTCATAAAATAAACTGGGATGTATTCTCTACTCTTCTATTTTTTGAAAGCCTTCATATATAATGGATACTTCTCCCAAATGTTAGGGAGAATTTGTCAGTGAAGCTATCTGGCCTTGGACTTTTCTTTCTGGGAAGGTTTTTTAATTAATAAATTCAATCATTTTAACAGAGAGAGGATTGTTCAGACTTTCTATTTCTTCTTGTATCAGTTTTGGTAATCAGTGTTTTTCAAGAAAATTTCCCATTTCATCTAATTTTCCAAGTTAATCTTTTAAAACTATCCCTAGAACTTATGACTGGAAGTTTTAACCTTTTGACCACCTTTATCCAATCCCCCCACCTCTCACTCCTGGCCTCTGGGAACTACCAGTCAAATCTCTGTTCCAATAAATTTGGTTTCTTTAGATTCTTCATGTAACGGGTCTCTTTAATTTTCAATCTCTTCTTCTATGTTCTGAAATTTCATTGTGATACGTTAGTTCTTGGTCTATAAAATTTATCCTGTTTAAAATTTGACAGAATATTTTAAATACTCTCTTACTTTGGGAAATTTTAGCTATTATTTCATGAGATAGTGCCTACTCTCTATTGCCTCATTTCCCCAGTAATGCTGGAAATTCTGGATCTAGCCTTTATATCTTACTTTTTTACCCCCCCTGAAACAACTCTGTTTTTTTTTTTTTTCCCATTATAGGAAAATCTTTAGGCCCAATTCAGCTTGCTCATTCACTCTTCACCTGTGCCAGCAAATAAACTGAATTTTTATTTCAACAATTTTCTTTCCTAACATCTCCACTTGGCAACTCATTTAAAATAATCTTATTTGTATGTGTAACATTCACCTTTATGAGTGTGATGTTATTAATTATACTAAAATTATACATTTTACTCTGTAGTTACATTAAACTTGTCCTCCATTCCTCAATCTTCTCATTTTAAATAGGAGGAATTACAAATACCACCATTTGCATATATTTTTTGTGAGGATTAAATAAGATAGTATATGAAAACTGTAGATAGTATATGAAATGTCAGAACAGCTAGAGGTTCCCTGCCAGACAGAACATTTCCTTTTCCTTCAGAAGTTTACTGAGAAAGTGGACAGAAGAGTGGCAGGGTCTTGTTCTCTGCTGGGTGGAAACAGCTGAAAAGTGAGTGGGGGATTGATGAGGCTGCTGCTGGGCAGGGCACCTGGGTTGCACCTCCTCTGGTCTTGGATGCTCCCTATTACTTCTGGGCAAAGCTAGCCATGTAGTAGTATTTCTCAACCCCTTTGCCCTAAACATGGCTGCTGTCAGGAATCATTTATTCTTTTAGCTATTAACCGGTGCTTGGGAATAGGGACATATTCAGAGGTCAGGTTAATCTATTGTCATGTTAGTACCCCAACCAATGTTATAATCAATTGTCCCACCCCTTTTCCTGAACTTGGCTTTCCTCAAGTGCAAACTTTCTGGGTGTAAGCCATGCCTTTTCTACCTTTGAGATAATCTTCTGAGGATTCCTGCTCATATTCTGAATGATCTTTTCTCTGTATAATAAATCCACCTGTCCCTCAGGGTTGCCTTGCTCATAATCCTCCTTCTTACTCTTAGAGAACAACTACACATTTAGAATATTAACTATTTATTGTTGTGTAACAGACTATCTCAACACTTAGTAGCTTGACCCAGACGATTAGTTCATACGTCAGCAGTTTAGGCTGACTCAGCTGGGTGGCTGACTGAGCTTGCCTAAACATTTGCTGGTACCAGCCTGGTCAGCTGGGGGATTGGCCCGTCTAAGATGTTTCAGCTGAGATGGCTTGTCTCTGCTCCACGTGGTGCCCAGTCATTCAGCAGGCGAGGCTGGGCTTGCTCACATGGCAGCAGTAGCAAGGATTCCAAAAGCTAGAGGAATTCTGAAGTCCAACTGGCCCAAAGCAAGTTTTAAAGCAAGCCCAGATTTAAAGAGTGGAGACATAGACTCCACTTGTTGAAAGGACTGGAGCCATTTGTATAATCTATTGCTTTTATTATGTAAAAATTTATCTTGTCAGTAGCTTTTAAGTCTCTTTATCCTGGTAGTGGTGGTGAATATTAACAATTCTCCGTCTACTTTGTCCATCTTTTTCTATGTAACTCTTAAATCCTATCTGTAGCTTATTTTGGCATATGCATTCAGACATCTCTAATATGTTTCCCTACAAATTACTTAAATGTTTGAAATTCAAATCACTTATTAAAATTATTTTATGATAACTTTAGAGTGCTTACTTTATCACATATTGAGTTTTTATAGATGTGTGCCTGTGTGCTTAGTCACTCCGTTGTGTCTGACTCTGTGACCCCATGGACTGTAGCCCGCCAGGCTCCTCTGTCCATGGGATTCTCTAGTTGCTATGTGTGGGTTTCTGACTGCGGTGGCTTCTCTTGTTGCAGAGCTCAGGCTTAGTAGTTTTGGCGCATGGGTTTCGTTACCTGAGGCATGTGGAATCTCCTTGGACTGATTGAACCTGTGTCCCCTGCATTGATAGGTGGCTTCTTAACCAGTGGTCCACCAAGGAAGTCCCCATTTTAATGATCGTTTCTTTTACATAGGTTTGAATGAACAATAGAGGTAAATACCCATATTGTCCTTTTCAGGTTTTTTTTTTTTTGTCATTCTTACATCTTTATTTTTCCTTGTAAAATGTCAGTATTTTTTCAAATTTCATACAGTTATTGCTTTTCATGACAAAATAATATGGACAGAAAAGTCAATTTTTGTCATTATTTAATACTGTATACTTGAATGATAAACTCTTTATACATTAAATTATGTAAAATACTACAATATTTAGACTTGAAAACAAACTCCCCAACTTTCTGTTTTTCTCCGACTTTCTTTTAAGTTTATTCATATTATATTGTTTCCTTACTATTGTGAAAAGCATCTGGATCTACCTTTCTCTAAAAATGATGCATTATTTAAATAATTATTGCCAGTGCAAAGGAGTGATATGGCTCTTTCAGAATTTATTTTGAACTTTGCTCTTTTTACCTAACTTAAAATGATTTATAGTGGGTTTTCTCATGAGTTTTTTGACTCCATAACTACATGCACCAATTCTGATGATAAATCTCCTTTTATGTATGTCTATACACATCCAACCAGTCCATTTTAAAGGAGATCAGTCCTGGGTGTTCTTTGGAAGGAACGATGCTAAAGCTGAAACTCCAGTACTTTGGCCACCTCATGCGAAGAGTTGACTCATTGGAAAAGACTTTGATGCTGGAAGGGATTGGGGGGCAGGAGGAGAAGGGGATGACAGAGGATGAGATGGCTGGATGGTATCACTGACTCGATGGATGTGAGTCTGAGTGAACTCTGGGAGTTGGTGATGGACAGGGAGGCCTGGCGTGCTGCGGTTCATGGGGTCGCAAAGAGTCGGACACGACTGAGAGTCTGAACTGAGCTGAGACACATCCTATTGGTTCTGTTTCTCTGGAGAACACTGACTAACACATATTTAAATCATGTCATCTTCAACTATTGATTTGTCTCTCCCTTTCAATACATATTCATCTTATTCTAACATTTTGCATTAGTCAGAATCTCCAATATATTAAAACTTAAAAAAGGTAGTGGTGGGCTTCTTTGCTTTATTCTTCAGTTTGAGTACACCATTCAGAATAAAAGTGACCAATTTCAGCACCTGCTGAACAAATAAGTTTTGTCTGAAAAATTTTTTAAATTTATTTTTTAATTGGAGGAAGATTGATTTACAATGCTGTTTTGGTTTCTGTGGTATAACAACTCAAATCAGCCATAATTATACAAATAAAAGATTTTTGATGTGATTATTTGATTAGGTTTTTAAAATATTGAATCATAGTTAAATTTCTGAGGTAGTTGATTGTAATGTTTTTCTTTTAAATTTCTGTGGAATTATATCTGACAGTTAAAAACACTAATTAAAATTTAGATTTTGTGTATTTATAAAAATGAAAATGTCTAAGTTAATATGATTTTTATTAATTATCCTCTTTTTAACATTTTTCTTCTGTCTGTATGTAGTTTTTTGGTTGTAAATTAGATACATACGAAACTTCCTTCAAAGTCATGTATTTGTAAATAATATATCTGCTATCAAAACATAATGATCATTTTTTGAATTACAAGAGATTGTTAATAATATTTTTCCATATTATATTTTAAACTCTTCAATACTTTTATGCTTTTTATATTTTTCTAAGTTCATACATGGATTTAAATAGTCAAGTAGAATGTCTTTTGATGAATGAACTAAGTAATTTTATTTTTTTATATTATTTGTCCTGTCCTTTGTCTATTTTATGTTCTTAAAAGTAGACCTTCCATTTTTCCTTTGCATTATCAATTTAGATAAATGGACTGTAATGTATTTTTTTCATGTAGAATAATTTATGTTAATTATCCTATACTTATCATTATGATTACTTTAAAATGGGTCATAAACATTCTTAATTGCTGTAGTCATTAATTTATTACTACAAAACTGGTCACAATTTTTTTTAGTAAATGTTTAGTATTCTAATTATTAATTTAGATCTGTCCATTTAAATGTAATTACTTTGGTTTCTCCTCTGTGGAGGATGACACTTTTTTGTGCTTCCTGGCCTGCCCCTCCCCTTTCTTCTGTTCATCATTTGTGTTATATCTGAGGTTCTTATGCCTTCATTATTTTTAATTTATTTTGTTCTACTTTTGTTTAGACAATCATTCCAATTAGTTAGGTGTCTCAGCACTATCACTCTCCTCTTTTTTTTTTTTAAACATATTTACTCTTATCAGTATTGACTCACCCCTTTTTCCTATTAACATTTGCTTATTTTTTAAAGAAAAAAGAGGATAGTTGGTTTTACTGGATACTGTACGTCATTTTCAGCATCAACTTTCTCATTCAAGGATTTCTTCCTATACCTCTCCTACAGGGTTTGATGAGCTGGTTGACAGTCCACGTAACCTCTGCAGAGAGGATGTTCAGTAGATTTTCTAGAAGATTGACCATTTAAGATTTTTGTCTTTACCTATTATTCAGAGTTTGGCTGTGTGTCGTGTTCTTAGACTGGTCTTTTGTCTTTAAGAATTCTAAAGCTCTGACTCCATTATCTTGGGTTAGCAGTAAAGAAACCAGAAGAAATTTTAATTGTGACATTTAAAATTGTACAACCTTTATTCTTAAAATTTAACAATTTCTAAAATTTAAGTAAAGATGTCACAGTTCAGGAACTTCCCTGATGGTCCAGTGGCTAAGACTCCATGCTCCCAATCAGGGGACCCAGGTTCAATCCCTGGTCAGGGAATTAGATCCCACATGCCACAATTGAGACCAAATGCAGCCAAATGGATATCATAAAAAAGGATGTCATAGCTCAGTGTGGAACTCAGTAGCTTTATTGGGCTTTCCAAGTCGCACTAGTGGTATTTACGTTTTAGAGCTTCCCTCATAGTTCAATTGGTAAAGAATCTGCCTACAATGCAGGAGATCTTGGTTCAATTCCTGGGTCAAGAAGATCCCCTGGAGAAGGGATAGGCTACCCACTCCAGTATTCTGGCCTGGAGAATTCCATGGGCTGTAAAGTGACTTTCACTTTCACTTTCTGTTTGTTTAACTTGAGACAGTGCTGGTTGTTTTAATTCATAGTCTTCATTCTTCAAAGCGGCTTTCCAGGTGATTCAGTGGTAAAAGAATTCACCTGTAAATGCAGGAGACACAAAAGACACAGATTTGATCCCTGGGTCAGAAAGATCTCCTGGAGGAGGAAATGGCAACCCCCTCCAGTATTCTTGCCTGGAGAATCCCACGCATAAGGAAGTCTGGCAGGCTATGAGGTCACAGAGTCAGACAGGACTGAGCAACTGAGCACACACACAGATTCTTTCAAAAATTCTAGATTTTGAAAAATCATACCTTGATTATTAATCGTAGGCTTCATCGACTTTTATAGGTTACATGTTGAATTTCTGTTCTTATTTTCCATGTATTTCATGTTTTCTGGTATTCTTCTGGACTTTGCATACTAATTATCTTTATTGAGCCCCTAACAATACATGTTTTCAAAATCTTAAATATTACCCCTGGGAGACTTATATCAGAGCAGATGTTTACCTTGCTGCTTTTTTAGTTTTGTTCTTTTACTTTGAGTTATAAGAATTTCTTTAAAAAATTTGTTTAGTACTGTTTCCCCTCCTTTTGTTTAGTTTTTGTTCTTGAGAATGCAGAGAATTTAAGTACATAGGAATTGTAAGTGACCTGTGGAAAAATGACATTTTAAAATCCACTGTTTCTCTGCCTTAGCAATCTTCCTGTGGTAAGCCTCCCAGTGCCCATGTCCACATCATTCCTTCTGCCAGCAACATAACAGGTACCATATGGTATCTTCACACTCAGACTATACTCCCCAGCTTCACCTATCATGAAGAGCCTGGATTAGCAGTTTATTGATACTGGTCAAGCAACTTGGAGTAAAAAGGATTTGCCTGTGCGTAGAGCCTGGTTTAGTCAGAAGGGGGAGGATAATAGACCTTCTGGATGGATGCAGGTGCGTGCTTCCTCTCTGTTGTGGGAACGGGACCACAACTGAGGTGTGCATGGTGGGGGGCTGCAGCACCAGTCCTGCTCCAGGAGGAGGGCTGCATTGCACTCTGTGAGCTCTGATCCCTCTTACGGGGAAGCCCCAGAAGGTAGACAGGCTTGACACATCAACTAAGAGCTTCAACCTCTAAAGCTGGAAACAGAAATAGGCTGCTTTTCAGAGGCCTCCAGAAAGGGAAGTCTCAGAGCACAGCATTGATTGACTGGGATTCATTTAACTTTTCTTGCCACTTGGTGAGGCTTGGGAGAGGGCTGAAGTCTCCTGGGGTAGCAAAAGTCAGCAAAGACCCTTTGGAACAGGTAAGGCTCTGCTGCAATATAAAGAGATTTTATAAGTGGGTTTTTCAGCAGCACTTCAAAAATGTGGGCCCCTGATTGGTATCAGCCTTGTCTGAGAAATTGTTAGACATGTATATTTCTGGGCCCCACCCCAGACCTGCTGAAAGACACTCTGAGAGTGGGATTTAACCATTTTTATTTTAACAAACCCTCCAGATGATGCTGATGAAAGCTCCATCTTGAGACCTACCAGCTCCTCAAATCTAGAGACACTCAGTTCAGTTCAGTTCAGTTCAGTTCAGTTGCTCAGTCGTGTCCGACTCTTTGCGACCCCATGAATCACAACACACCAGGCCTCCCTGTCCATCACCAACTCCCGGAGTTCACTCAGACTCACGTCCATCGAGTCAGTGATGCCATCCAGCCATCTCATCCTCTGTCATCCCCTTCTCCTCCTGCCCCCAATCCCTCCCAGCGTCAGAGTCTTTTCCAATGAGTCAATTCTTCGCATGAGGTGGCCAAAGTACTGGAGTTTCAGCTTTAGCATTATTCCTTCCAAAGACACTAGGTTAACTGAAAAAGTAGCTGAGTTTTATCCACTTTGGAATTTTGCAGCTGTATTATTGTGGAAGATACCCTGGAGAAGGAAATGGCAACCCACTTCAGTATTCTTGCCTGGAGAATCCCATGGATGGAGGAGCCTGGTAGGCTACAGTCCACGGGGTTGCAAAGAGTCAGACACAACTGAGTGACTTCACTAACTACTGTGGTCAAAAAATGTGGGCTTTATTTTCTTTTTAACATATTATAGCTATATAGATTGGTTCTTATAGGTGTTTTAAATAATGTTTAGTCATTCAACAAGTATCTTTTGAATGCCAGCTGTGAGCTAGGCACTGTACTAGAGAACAGCCACAGGGCAATGAGCCCAGGTGGCGCAGTGGGAAAGAATCTGCCTGCCAAGCAGGGGACCCAGGTTCAAGCTCCGGGTTGGGAAGATTCTCTGGAGAAGGAAATGGCAACCCAGTCCAGTATTCTTCCCTGGCAAATCCCCTGGAGAGAGGAGCCTGGAGGGCTACAGTCCACGGAGTCAAAGAAGAGTCAGGCACGCTTAACAACTAAACAGCAAATTGAACCAACAAATACCACCCCACCCCCAACAAAACTAAAGAAGACTTTACTACTTAGTCCAAATGTTTGTATTTATGGACTCCTGGGCCAAATTCACCCAAGAGATATGCTATATTTGGCCTGTAGTATGTTTTTAAAACACCCTGCTGGTCAAAATGTTTCAATTGATAGTTTCTACATGAAAAGCTGGAATTCTGGCCTCTTTAGAAAAGTGAAAAGCTCTGGTAGTGCTGACTGATGCTCTTCACCCAGCCTGACCAGTGGGAGCTGAGTCCCGCCTCTCCCCTACCAATGGGCACTTGATCTCAAGTTTGCCCAAATCTACCATTTCTGGTTGTTTCCCAATCAGATGCCAAGTGCCCGTTGTCATTGATCATTGTATTGAGGTTGTCTTTTTTATAGTGGAGTTAGGAGGGGATGTAATATTTCTTATACTCACATATTTGTCAAAAATGATCAAGATTTAGAGAATAGTATGTTTCAAGAAAAAGAAGAAAATTGCATGTTTCTTTCTTAGCATAAGAATATACCTGTCTTAACTTGAGTTCCATAGAAATCAGAGCCTGAGACAATAGCTTATTTTATTAATAAGTACAATTCCAGGGGCTTCCCTGGTGGCTAATATGGTAAAGAATCTGCCTGCCAATGCAAGAGACCTGGGTTTGAGCCCTGGGTCAGGAAGATTCCCTGGGGAAGGAAATGACAATCCACTCTAGTATTCTTGCCTGGAGAATTCCATGAACCAGAGGAACCTGGCAGTCCATGGGGTCACAAAGAGTTGGACATGACTGAGAGACTAACACACACACACAATTCCAGGGAAGCAGAGGCAAAGGGACCTAGAACTGTTTATTGGCCTACAAAACCAGCAAACAACCCTGAGGATTTTGTCAGCTGTTCATTATCTCTGCCTTAATATGCAATCAAGGACCAGAGTCAAAATTCTGTTTCTGGTATGATTCCCATAAATTCTCACTCTACTGGAGGACCATGATGGGTCCTCTGGTATTAGTATGTGGGTCTTCTGGTATTAGTATCATCTCAGGACATCTAAAAACCCTCCAGAAAAGTCTGGGTCTTTCTTTTCCCCTAATGCAGTTATCCTGGCGAATGATCATAGTCAGCTCTGGTAGAAGGATTCGAGTACTATTGACTGGTCACATTTGCGGTTGCATTGAACTGTCCCTTTTGAAGGGAATCTAGCCTCCCCCACCCCACACACCTCAGCCCCTCTTTAATCAGTGGACTCTGGGTCTGTCAACTGTCTAAAATGTAAAAACTGTGTTTTTCATTACAGTGGCCGCTGTTACCCTTCTGCCTATCTTCCCTTGTTTACTTCTGATTACACAATGATTATGCTAATGCCCCCTCTTACCAATACATTCCTTAATGCTTTAGTGGATTGAATATTCTCTGGACCCTGCCAGGAACACTGTCATGTAGAGAGTTATCGGTAACTCAGGTAATATTAGTGTAGTTGATGCATTCTTTTTTCTTTTTTTTAAAGCAGCTTTACTAAGATAAATTTACCAAAAGTATATAATTCAATAGCTTTTATTATATTAACATAGTGTATTCACATGCATATATTACCGCAATCAATTTTAGAATATTTTCATTGCCCCCCAAGGAAAATCTGCATCCTTTAGCCATTACCTCCTGATCATCTCAATACTACTAGCCCTAGGAGTGATTAGGTGATCACTAATTTTCCCTTTCCATTGATTTGTGTGTTCTGGACATTTTGTATAAAAGGAATAACATAATACATGGTCTTTTGTAACTGACTTCTTTTACTTAAGCATAATGCTTAAAAGGTCATTAATTTTGTAGAATGTATCATTTCTGAATAATATTCTGTTGTATGGATATACTACATTTTATTTACTTATTCATTCTTCAGCTGATGAATGTTTGGGAGGTTTCCACTTTTGACTGTTATGGATGATGATCCTGTGAACATTTTTATGTACAAGTTTTTGTGTTTACATATGTTAACATTTCTCTTAGTTGTTTACCTAGGACTGGAATCACTGGATAATAGAGTAACTCTATATACAAGTGTTAGAGGAAACCTCAATTCTTTTTTGAACTGGCTGCACCATTTTGCATCCCACTAGTGGTGTATGAAGAGTTCCAATTTCTCTATATCCTCAGAAACACTTGTTATTATCTATCTTTTAACTATTGTTATTATAATGAGTGTGAAGTGGTATCTCATTTTCGTTTTTTATTTTCCTTTCCTTGATGGCTAATGAGGTTGAACATCTTTTTATCTTTTATTGACCATTCGTATATATTCTTTGGAGAACTGTTTAGATTCTTTGCTAATTTTTAAGTTAGGTTATTTAGTTTTCTTTCTATTATTGAGCTCTAATAGTTCTCTGACTATTCCAGATCCCTTATTAGATATATAATTTAAAAAATTTCTCCCATTCTTTGGATTGTCTTCTTACTTTTATGATGGTGTTCTTTGAAGTGCAAATATTTTTTATTTTGATACTATCAATTTATCCATTTTTCTATTGATGCCTGTTCATTTGATATTGTATCTAAGAAACATTGACTAATCCCATATCACAAAGATTTACACTTATGTTTTAAGAATTCTGTAACTTTAACTCTTACATTTTGGACCCCACTCCAGTACTCTTGCCTGGAAGATCCCATGGATGGAGGAGCGTGGTAGGTTGCAGTCCATGGGGTTGCGAAGAGTCGGACACGACTGAGTGACTTCACTTTCACGCATTGGAGAAGGAAATGGCAACCCACTCCAGTGTTCTTGCCTGGAGAATCCCAGTGACGGGGGAGCCTGGTGGGCTGCCGTCTATGGGGTCGCACAGAGTCGGATACAACTAAAGTGACTTAGCAGCAGCAGCAGCAGCAGCAGCAGCAGCAACTCTTACATTTAAGTCTTTGACCCATTTTGAAAGAATTTTTGCATGTGATGTGAGGTAAAACTTCACCTTCATCCTTTTACACATGTATATCTAGTGGTTCCAGCATCATTTGTTGAAAAGTTTCAACAAAGTATGCTTGTTGAAAAAAAGTTGACTGTAAATAATACATTCTTACATCCCACCTCTCTCAGCCATCTGAATTCTTTCTCAATGCCATTATTAAAGAAGACATTATTCAGACACTTGTTAAAATGGCTAGGAAGATTTTATTCAGGACTATTGCGATAAAAGTGTTGCAATGAGAAAGAGAGATCAGGTTCACCTTCAAATATAGCAAAGACAGCTGAGGATTTATAGCCAGCAAGCAGAATGAAGGAGTCAGCAGATGGAAACTTACTCAAAGGAGACAGCAAGTGTAGGAGAATTCATCCTAGTGACTTAATAGGATTCTTGATGAAGGTAGTCTATGATGATCAAATATCTAGGATGGAGGATAAAGAATTTGATCAAGTATCAAAGCAGGAGGATTTTTGCTAAACTGAATCAGCAGAAGTTTTGCTAAAACTGGACTCTACAAAGATAGACATGGAGGCCAAAGGCTAAGGACTAGTTGAGTAAAAGGCCTAGAGGAGCCTGACTAAAGTTTGGTCAAGGAGAATCTCTCTTGCCACGCCAGGGAAATCCTACCACATTTACCTAATATATCCAGGCAACTATCATAACCAAGTAACTATCCCTGTAAAGAATTAGGGCCAGTTTGGGTATCCTTGTCAAACACTGAATCCCAAGTCAAAAGTTAGTGCCCTCTATCAATGAATTTTCAACTACTAAGCTTTAGAGTCCACTGCCAAATCCAACATCCTCCCCAATCTACCTTCAAACATAGCCTCCCTTTTTTTTGTCATATATATTAGGCAAGTTCTGCAATTCTTTTGGTGTAAAAGACATTTCATCCCCCATGGATTATACGATCCCTGTTGCACTCTTCTGAGGTCTAACCCTGTTAACAGTCTGGAGGCAATGAAGAATGATGGGAACAACACCATGGCAAGGCCAAGTATCACCTTGTGAAGCACCCACTTCAGCTGAGCTCATCACCTGATATTCAGGCAAGAGGAACTTTCTCTTCTGGCAGTAAGGAGGAATGTACTTACATTGGCCTGGGTTGCAGAGCAATTGAAGAAGGAAATGAAGCAACTGGAGAAGGAAATGGCAACCCACTCCAGTGTTCTTGCCTGGAGAATCCCAGGGACAGGGGAGCTTGGTGGGCTGCCGTCTATGGGGTCGCACAGAGTCGGACATTACTGAAGCGACTTAGCAGTAGCAGTAGCAGCAGAGCAATTGAGGGTTTGAATATTCTGTCTTGTTGATGCAAATATCTCTATTCCATATTTTAAGTTACCACGTTTCCCTTCAGGACCCTAACTGTGACAGGAGAAACCTGTCAAGGCTACACGTCTGGTCTCTATTGCAGTTCTGCCATCATTTCAATCAGATCTTGGGCCTAATTTTCTGCACAGTCTGAAAGGCAGAAACTGAAAGAGAAGAGAGTCTCCTTAAAGCAGCCATAAAGGCCTTCTGGTTTTCGATAGATACCCTAAGCCTATCAATTTATATTTTCAAAGCTTCCAATATAATCACTGAAAGTCAACCCTGCACAAATCCGTTATGCTAATTGCTTGCATATTATTCAAGTGCCACAGTACTGAATAATTCGACATCTTACCACCTATATATGCTGCTATTTGTATTAATATTTATTTATCTCAACTAAACACAGGCAAAATTCCTAATAATTGTGATGCCATTGTTGGCCAAGGGTTGTCACTACCCCAGATGCCACCATCAGTGAGGTGCCTGTTGCTTTCAGACCACTCTGTAACTCATCTCCAAAATCCAGTCTTGAGATTCAGCTTCCTAAGGGTCACTCTTAGTGGCTACTGTTTTACACTAAAATGCCCTGGATGCAGAGCCCAAAATAAAAGCCCAAGTGCTGATACTTTATTAGGGAATGAAATCTCTGGGAAGCAAGAATCAGGAGAAATGGGAGTAGAAGGTTGTACAAGGCTAAATCACTGTGTGGCTACCACCTGACATCACACGCAGCTCTCTGTTCAGTCTCACAAGACCAGTTTCTCAGGGTGGTGTGAACTTGTGTGCCTCAGAATAGTTCATTTGGAGAGGCCATTTAATCTCTTACAGTCAAATTATTGCCTCTGTGGGCACTAATGTTCCCCATCTTTTGGTTTGGGAATGCATGGGGCATGTATAGCGACGAAACGGGTCCTGTGTCATCTCCTGCCTCTGCGATAAGGACACCTATGGCTGAAGGTGAGAGGCAGGTGACATGCAGATGAGAAAATGTGTGGTTGGATTTGCGCTCTGGTGAAGTTCATTGCTGTGGTGGCAACTGAATGGCGTCCATGTAGAGATGACCATTGGTGAAGAACCTGGGGTGAAAGAATTGGTCACAGATCCCAAATGTAGGTGAAGCCAAGAGGAAATGAGGTGATGAATATGAGATGGAGACGCAGCATCCATCTATTCAATAGGCAGTCAAAATGTGCCCATGTTAAAGAATATAATTTAGCATCCCATTATGAAGCCAACTGTGGTAAGATCTATGCTTGTTCAGTTCAGTTCAGTTGCTCAGTCATGTCCGACTCTTTGCGACCCCATGAATCGCAGCACGCCAGGTCTCCCTGTCCATCACCAACTCCCAGAGTTCACTCAGACTCACATCCATTGAGTCAGTGATGCTATTCAGCCATCTCATCCTCTGTTGTCCCTTTCTCCTCCTGCCCCCAATCCCTCCCAGCATCCGAGTCTTTTCCAATAAGTCAGCTCTTCCCATGAGGTGGCCAAAGTACTGGAGTTTCAGCTTTAGCATCATTCCTTCCAAAGAAATCCCAGGGCTGATCTCCTTCAGAATGGATTGCTTGGATCTCCTTGAAATCCAAGGGACTCTCAAGAGTCTTCTCTAACACCACAATTCAAAAGCATCAATTCTTCGGTGCTCAGCTTTCTTCACAGTCCAATTCTCACATCCATACATGACCGCAGGAAAAACCATAGCCTTGACTAGACGGACCTTAGTCGGCAAAGCAATGTCTCTGCTTTTCAACATGCTATCTAGGTTGGTCATAACATTTCTTTCAAGGAGTAAGCGTCTTTTAATTTCATGGCTGCAATCACCATCTGCAGTGATTTTGGAGGCCCCAAAATTAAAGTCTGACACTGTTTCCACTGTTTCCCCATCTATTTCCCATGAAGTGATGGGACCAGATGCCATGATCTTCGTTTTCTGAATGTTGAACTTTAAGCCAACTTTTTCACTCTCCTCTTTCACTTTCATCAAGAGGCTTTGTAGTTCCTCTTCACTTTCTGCCATAAGGGTGGTATCATCTGCACATCTGAGGTTATTGATATTTCTCCCGGCAATCTTGATTCCAGCTTGTGCTTCTTCCAGCCCAGCATTTCTCATGATGTACTCTGCATAGAAGTTAAATAAGCAGGGTGACAGTATACAGCCTTGATGTACTCCTTTTCCTATTTGGAACCAGTTTGTTGTTCCATGTCCAGTTCTAACTGTTGCTTCCTGACCTGCATATAGATTTCTCAAGAGGCAGGTCAGGTGGTCTGGTATTCCCATCTCTTTCAGAATTTTCCACAGTTTATTGTGATCCACACCGTCAAAGGCTTTGGCATAGTCAATAAAGCAGAAATAGATGTTTTTCTGGAACTCTCTTGCTTTGTTGATGATCCATTGGACGTTGGCAATTTGATCTCTGGTTCCTCTGCCTTTTTGAAAACCAGCTTGAACATCAGGAAGTTCACAGTTCACATATTGCTGAAGCCTGGCTTGGAGAATTTTGAGCATTACTTTACTAGTGTGTGAGATGAGTGCAATTGTGTGGTAGTCTGAACATTCTTTGGGATTGCCTTTCTTTGGGATTGGAATGAAAACTGACCTTTTCCAGTCCTGTGGATGGATAAAAAGCTTATTGAACTGAAAAAGACCAATATTTCCATAACTGTCTTTGAATATGAATGAACTAAATGTTGCTCCTATAAAATGCAGCTTTGTATTTAAGGAAAAATATTGCCTGCACTCCTTCACTCATTTATATTATTCCTCTGGCCCCTTGAGCCATTCCTATTTCAGACTCCTGTGAAAGACATAATAATAGTATATGCCATTTATTGAGCACTTACCATATTTTGGATGCTTTATGTAATTTATTATTTAATCTTCTTAGCAGAATTAAATACATTGTATTGCTTTATTTTAAAAATAAGGAAAGCTGAGGCATACAAAAATGACCTTAACTTGTCCAAATTAACAACTAAAAATGGCATAGCAGGAATGAAATTGAGAAACATCTGACCACAAGCACATCTGCTAAGCAGTTACTGTATGCACTGAGTGGTAGATAGCACACTGTATTAGTTAGACTTCTCCAGAGGAAGAGAACCAACATTTACTTTTCATTAGAAGGAGCTGGTTCATGCAATACAGGGGCTGGTAAATCCAAAGATCTGCAGAATTTGTCAGCAAGTTGGAGACCTAGGAGAGCTGATGGTGTAGTTTCAGTCTGAAGATTGACAGGCTGAGACCCAGGGAGAGCAGATGATCCAGTTTGAGTATGAAAGGCAGAGAAAAAAGTATTACTATCCTAGTCAAAGGCCACTGGGCAGAAAAAATTCTTTCTTAGGGGTTATCAGCCTTTTCGTTTTATTCAGCCCTTCAACTGATTAGATGAGGCCCACCCCCTTTAGGGAGGTCAATATGCTTTACTCAGGCTCTGGATTCAAATGTTAATCTCATTCAAAATCACTTTAACAGACATACCCAGAACATTTGACCAAATATCTGAGCACTTCATGGTCCAGTCCTGTTGACACATATTAACCATCAGACACACCTTGCCTCAGTTCTCACCACCGCCCGTGATTCCTATTTTATAGCTGAAATATGGAGGATGATAGAAGTTAAACTGTCACTACAGGAGCTGAGAGTCATCCTCAGCACTCCTAGGAGCTAATGCTGGAGTTATTTCCCCTGCATACCACACTTCTTTCAACAAGAAAATTTCTGTTCTACAATGAAGGGCTATTAAGGAGAAGATGACAGGGACGTGTGTTCAGCAAGAACACATGTTTCAGGAAGATTAATTAGCAGGGAGTATGGAATGGATTTGAGCTTTGTCAAGGCCAGGAGACAGCTTGGAGACTAATGTTCATTCTAGAGCCTCACTTAACACCTCTAGGTCATTAACCATGGATGGATTTTCTTGTTGAGAATTTGAAGCATTATCCTAGAGTGCAATACTATATTAACCTCTTCTTAATTTACTCACAAAATAGATTTTAAATGATTTTTCTTCTGTAGTAAATGTTCCTCTATTTCTATAGTGAGTTTTTAAAATTTAGCTTAGTTTTATTTATCGCTTTCGCTTTTCTCTTCCAAACACTTATGTTTAAACATGTATTGCTGTTCACCTTTTGTAGATTGGAAAGTTAGCTAATCAATATGCAAGTCTATATTGGCATTTGCTATCAAAAAGCATTAGAGCACAGTGGGTGAGTCCACAGCTGGACTCTGAAGCCAGACTGCCTGCACCTTTGACATGTTACATAACCTCTCCATAGCTCAGTTTCCTCATCTGTAAATGGGTTTTTATAAGTGAATTTTTATATAAAAAGCACTTAGGACAGTGCCTGGAACATATTGAGACATCCAAAGGTTAGCAGGTTGCATCCAAAGGCATCCATAGGTTAGTGCCTATATGATAGACACTATTCTAGGTACCATCAACAGAATAATGATCCAAACAAACTAAATCCTTTTGTCCTTTGCATTTGTGAAAGTCATATTCTATGGGGAAGACAGACACATATTCTTGTTGTTTATCAAAAAGAGCAACTTTAGCTAAAAATATTGTTTTCACAATTGCGGAAACAGACATGGTACATAAACACAAACACACTTCTAACCTCAGTAGTGGTGAAGAAATATAAAACTATTTAATAATTTTTGCTTATTTTTTTGCTTTCCTCTTTGCTTGACAAAGAGGAAAAAATAAAGTTGGTAAGATTGTGGGGAAAAATGATTTATGACACACTGCTGAGTGCCGTGATTTTTCTGGTGGGCGTCCGTGATTGCCTGTATTCCCCTCATGCTCCATACCTCCTCCTTCTTGAACTCCTGCCATCTCTACTTTGAAATACACATTCTGAAACCACCCTGTTACCCACCTCCCCCAGTGCAAACCACCCTCATTTCTTGTCTGGACAATTATAATACACACCTAACTGAATCCCTGCCTCCCATCATCCAGTCTCCACCTAGCAGCCAGTGACTGTAAATTAGCTGCTGCTGCTGCTAAGTCGCTTCAGTCGTGTCTGACTCTGTGCAACCCCATAGATGGCAGCCATCTAGAGCCACCATAGATGGCTCCTCTGTCCCTGGGATTCTCCAGGCAAGAATACTGGAGTGGGTTGCCATTTCCTTCTCTGGACTTTCTTAGCAGGTCACCACAATCAGGTCCCCCTATTGTGCAAAAGGTTTCCTGGCCCAGGTAGAGCCCTCACGATCTGACTTCTGCCTGCCTTCCCCATATCTTCCTGATACCCACTCCACTTCAGCCACCTCAGCTTCATAAGTCCTCAGATCTGCCCAGCTCAGTCCACCTAGCAGATCCTCCCATGTGCTCTTTCTGCCTGGAACAAGTCCCTCTAGAAGGTGGACTCCATTCAAATCTAATATCCTCTGGGATACCTCCTGACCATCGCCTCTAAAATACGAATCTGTCACTGTACTCATACCTTCTCTGTTTTTCTTAAAGCGTTCATCACTCTCTGAAACCACTTCATGAGCTTAATTTCTCACTTGTGAATTGTCTGCCTCCTCCCATGGGTATAGGCTATATGTGGGCTGAGATCTTACCTGACTGGATCACAGCTATATCCCCAGAGGCTGGAATGCCTGGGATTCTGTTTGCCCTTAATAAATTTTTGTTGTACAAGTGAATGAGTAGCAAACTGTTAAACTCTTTCATGTTCATTTATCCAGAAATTCTGCTTGTGAAAGTTTATAGAAGCAGACAAGGAGATGCTTGAGGAATGGTTCGTTGTAGCATCATGTTAGTTCCAAACCGGAAACAATTTCTCAGTCCAACAGGAGGGGATTAATTGATAAACAGTCAATGCTGCATTCATGTATTAAATACTTTACAGCTATTAAAATATACATGGTAAAATGTTACTTGAAATCAGTATGGTGGAACTAGCCACAATATTCTATTGACTGAAAAAAGTAGGTTATAAGACACAATGGACTATAACAATCCATTTAAAAAGTAGCATATTTATTGTATGTTCAGAAAAAACTTTGAAAGATATAAGGTTCACCAAAACTTGAATCATGGCTTTATCTGAGATATGGGATTATGGTTCATTTTAAACTTTTTTCTTTGTGTTCCTCTGTACTTCTCAAAATTTCTATGATGAAAACATAGCACATTTGTAACAAAATTTAATAAAATATGTTGTTTCCTTCTGTATTAAAGAGTTTATTTTTCAGAGTGATCTATGCAAGATCCACTGTCTTTTTTCTAATTTCTTTTACTGAACACTGAGTGCTATGTTTGCTTTGAGGTGGGTATTTATGATCATGGGGTAAATCAGTTCAGTTCAGTTCAGTCGTGTCCGACTCTTTGCGACCCCATGAATCGCAGCACACCAGGCCTCCCTGTCCATCACCATCTCCTGGAGTTCACTCAGACTCATGTCCATCGAGTCCGTGATGCCATCCAGCCATCTCATCCTCGGTCGTCCCCTTCTCCTCCTGCCCCCAATCCCTCCCAGCATCAGAGTCTTTTCCAATGAGTCAACTCTTCTCATGAGGCGGCCAAAGTACTGGAGTTTCAGCTTTAGCATCATTCCTTCCAAAGAAATCCCAGGGCTGATCTCCAGAATGGACTGGTTGGATCTCCTTGCAGTCCAAGGGACCCTCAAGAGTCTTCTCCAACACCACAGTTCAAAAGCATCAATTCTTTGGCGCTCAGCCTTCTTCACAGTCTACCTCTCACATCCATACATGACCACAGGAAAAACCATAGCCTTGACTAGACGGACCTTAGTCGGCAAAGTAATGTCTCTGCTTTTGAATATACTATTTAGGTTGGTCATAACTTTTCTTCCAAGGAGTAAGCGTCTTTTAATTTCATGGCTGCAATCACCATCTGCAGTGATTTTGGAGCCCCCGAAAATAAAGTCTGACACTGTTTCCACTGTTTCCCCATCTATTTCCCATGAAGTGATGGGACCAGATGCCATGATCTTCGTTTTCTGAATGTTGAGCTTTAAGCCAACTTTTTCACTCTCATCATTCACTTTCATCAAGAGGCTTTTTAGCTCCTCTTCACTTTCTGCCATAAGGGTGGTGTCATCTGCATATCTGAGGTAAATCAGGCTGCTTAATAATGCATTGGCTTCAAAGGAGAAAGAGGCCTTTGGTGGTCAGCTGGGTCTTCTTGCCAACTAGAGAATGCTATGCAGCCTGAGATAGGCCGCTGAGACGGCCAGCATGCTACAGAACAGCACTGCTACTTTGTAAGCTCTCCAGAGCTCATATCCAGAGTTCTAAAGACTTTAGTATTGAGATTCACTGTCAGGCAGCTCAAATTTTGTTCAGGGTTATGTACTGAATATCTGATTGCCCTCCAAATTCATATGATGAAATCCTAACTCTCAAGTGATGGTGTTGGGAAGTGATTAGGACATGAGGATGGGGCCATCATGAGTGGAATTAGTGCCTTAATAGAAGAAGCCCCAGAGAGCTCCTTCACCTCTTTAGTCATGTGAGAACATGGTGAGAAGACAGCGTCCTAGAACCAGGAAGTGGGCTCTCAACAGATACTGAATTTGCTGGTGTCTTTATCTAGGATTTTCCACCTTCCTGAACCAGGAGAAATAAATGTTTGCTGTTTAAGCTACCCAGTCTGTGGCATTTTTGCTATAGTATCCTGAACAGACTAAGATAGTGGTTTGGGGACAAATGAATGGGTTGCTCTACACAACCTACTCTAAATCAGGAGTGTGAAAGTCCTCTATACAACAGTGAAAGAGCCAGACAGGAAGTCGGTCTTTAACTAAGGCTAATTAAAAAAAATTCACAGAGTCTCCTGCTTTGTAGAGAGAGAAGAGGAAAAGAAGGACGAATATAGGGAAAGTGGAAAAGGAGACTCTTGTTCTCCAGAAATAAGAAAATAGAGATTATTTACCTTAATTTTAAACTCATCATGAATTCACCCAAGCAGACTGATCAACCCAGAGGGATGGTACGGGGAAGGAGGAGAGAGGGGGAGGTCAGGATGGGGAACACGTGTATACCTGTGGCGGATTCATGTTGATGTATGGCAAAACCAATACAATATTGTAAAGTAATTAGCCTCCAATTAAAATAAATAAATTTATATTTTTAAAAAAATCATAAAAATCTTTAAAAAAAACCAACTTAAAATGAAGCCACATTTCTTTCTCCACTTTCTCAATTCCCTTCTTATTTTAACCTGCAAGTGTTTTGGCCAGGATCCCAGTGGGTTCTGTGAAGACTATCTTCACTCCCCCTCCCACCACTCCCAGTCCCCAGCTTAAGTTTGTTCTGTTGATGTCACAGACTGATAACTGCCTTGGAAGTAGCTATAAATGGAGAATAAATTTGTAAAATCTGTGAAATGTATGGCTGATATGAATAAGTGATGAGACTATCTTATGAGATCACATTCTCAGGGTGACATGGAGCAGTTTCATTAAAAATATGTAAATGTCTAAACTTTAGAAATACATTTTTTGTATGTTGTAGCACTATTTCTTGAGCACTTTTCTCCACATGGACTATAATATGAATCCTTTTCTCAAAGAAAATATTAGTTTTGTAATAGGACTTACACTTGAAATCAAAATCCTCAGTTATGTATTGAAGTTTATAAAATGCATTATTCTGTGCATATTATGATGCAGTGAGAACCCAAAGTTCTCAGTTTGAATTCAGTTTATGGGAGCATTTGGGCATCATTTGGGAGGCAATAACTGTCATAAAGAATCCATTGTTGTGAAGTGTAGAAATGAATGACATTTAAGTAAAAAGCAAGATGTATTTCTCCTTGCTGTTCTGTTTCTAACAGAAACAAGGTAAGAACTGGAACTCTCTCTTATAATTAATTTCATGTGAAAATGCCCAACAATTGTAAGGGGGTGGATAAACAGTGGGTCACAAGTGAATTGAAAACAGCCTTGAAGGGCATAGTACTTAGAGCTGATATATAGCTACTGGATAGAAAAGTATGATTATCTTTAGAAACAGAAGCCTGCAATCAATTTCATCCTCTTTAGAGATGGTCTGAACTGATGGAAGAAAGTCTAGGAGAAAAAGAGAGCATAGATCTTCCAAGAAGGTCTGGCTCCTGGACGATGTAGGTGGAATCTTCTTCCTGTGTTGCCCTTGGAATACCAGGCTTCTCATGTTAGGAGCCTCGGGGTGATAGAAGCTTTCCTTGGTGGTGGAAGTCTCCCCCTGGGGCAACTGCTATCTGAAGACTGAATATGCAAGGGCTCTGTGTGTTGACTTGGCATGGCCTGGCCATCTGCATTCCCTGCTAGGCAATTTTCCTTTCAGGATTCAGCTAACATGGCAGATGAAGACCCAGAAAACACACACACACACGCACATGCACACACACACACACAGCATGCTTTGTTTCTCTCTTCTACAGAAGCTCTTCAGAGAACCCAGGCCTGTCTCTTGAGTCTTACCAGCAGATGTCTCTCCTGGGTCTAAAGGCCAGACTCCCACATGCTTTTGTCTGGAGCCAACTTGGGTCTTAATCCAATGTGACCCTCTCACCAGTTCTTGGTCAGAGGGTCAGTGCTTTGCATCTTGCGTGCTATTCTGCTTTTAAAGACTCTCCTATATAAGATCTTGGAAAATAAGATGTGTCTTGAAGCTATTTTTAAGTATGTCTAACTGAAAAATTTCCTTCATTTTCAAGTGACAATATAATGCAATAATTTCAGTAAGTTTTGCCACAAAACATCCTCAACAAAAGAACCACAAGCAGAAGATTTAGTTTCAAGAAGAATTTCTGCTTTGTTACTCCAGGTAGTTCTAAAATGTAAATCTGGTTAGGTGATTCCTCTTCTTGAAAGCTTGTCCTGTCTCTTCATTGCCCAAAGTTTACATCAGGAGCTAATTAGCACTAAATTATAATATTAATAAGGTTTAATAATATCTAATGTAATAATGATGTAGGAATATCATTACATTATTTTTCCAGGTCTGAGATGCTTGTGGTATTTGCCACCTTTTAAAAATTGTGATTTGTTAGAATTATATTTCTCATTCTATATAAATATTCACTATTCTATAAATGTTATATTATTTTACAAATAAATACAAAATATTTCTTAAATAAAAACAATATTATTTAACATTTAATATTGTATAAGACAATTGTATTATTTTTAGTGAAGTAGAATTCTCAATTGTATTCAGATCCCACAAAACCTGGATCCACCCAGTTGATTCCTCAGTCACAATTCACTTACAGTAGATCCGGTGACTACAAGCATCTGGAAAACCGGAAGTAGGAAAAAAGACAAAACCCAAAGGAAAGAAAGTTCCTCATTTATCTTATCTCTCAGTGAGAGAGGAAATTGCTTTGAGTTTCTTGGGAGGATGCTTCAACCCAAAGTTTGTTTCCTTTGGGGGTTCTTAGGAATTACTTTTCGAATGTGAGTGTCCAAACCATGAGCAGCCCTGGGGTTTCCCCCTGTGTATATTTCAGACTCACAGGTGTGTCACAGCCAAGAGGGCTTTCTGTTTTCCAGTGGTCCTGCTTCACCATCTTGCTACCCAGATCCTCCTGTAGAAAGTTGCCTAACATTGTCCAGCCCAAGCCAGCTTGGCTCCTCCAAACCAGCCTGTGAACCAATTCTATGTGATGCTCAGAAAAGATAGATACCACACACAGGTTGAGAGATGGACAAATCCTAGTCTATTGTGGTAAGTTCCTCTTGTTAGACGTTTTAAAATCTTTCCATTCTATAATTGAGCCTCTATGAAACAAGAGAAGGTATCAGCCAAATTTATATTATTACTCTTACCAGTATCTTTTCTCCTATATAGCCTCTCAGTCTGTGTTAAATGTTTCCCACTAATGTAAAGCTTTGATAACCCAGAACTCTTTTATCTCCCCAAATGGTAAATTCAGCACAAAGGCATAACAAAAAGGCTTCCCTCAAAACTTAGAAAAACTTACTTTGTGTGAGATCATTCTTCTGAGAACACCAACTTTCCCTAAGGAATAATTTGAACATAAGTGTCTACAATGTTTAATTTACCTAAGTGAAACCTTAGAAGTGCGTGTGACTTTACTGCTGCTGCTAAGTTGCTTCAGTCGTGTCCGACTCTGTGCGACCCCATAGACGGCAGCCCACCAGCGTCCCCGTCCCTGGGATTCTCCAGGCAAGAACACTGGAGCGGGTTGCCATTTCCTTCTCCAATGCATGCAAGTGAAAAGTGAAAGTGAAGTCGCTCAGTCGTGTCCGACTCTTAGCAACCCCACGGACTGCAGCCCACCAGGCTCCTCCATCCATGGGATTTTCCAGGCAAGAGTACCGGAGTGGGATGCCATTGACTTTACTAGTCTGTTGAAAATTGAGACCTGATCAATTGCCTCTGCCCCTGTCAGCCCAAGGGGGTTGGCTGTGTTAAAGTCTAGAAAATGAGAAGCTAAAGAGGTAGAACCTTCCAGAGCATCTCTATCTCTATCAGAGAAGATGGCACTCTGTTTGGTCTTCAGTCATCAAGAATAGGGAGCTTGTGTAGCTGACTGGATGAGTAAATTGGAGGGACTCATTGCTTATCTCATGCTTATCAAGCTAACCTTCTGATTATAATCTTATTTCCCCTGTAGATTCTCCTACTGAGAAAGTGTTGACTATAGAAAGCTGGCAGTGAAGGCAGTTATATTTTTATGATTAATTAGCAAATTGGCATTGTCCCAAGCTTGAGCACCATGAGGCACAGAGGCCAAGTGGAAGTTCTAGGATTACAGACAGATTGTGGATGGCTGCTCGTGACCTCATTGGACTCTGTCTCCATGGTGGCAGGACCTGGCTGGCCACTGAACTCTGTAGCTGAGCTCTTTATCTCATTTTCCCTAAATGTATAAGAGCTAAATATTAGTTTAAGTCTGTTTAAATTATGGTTAGTTGGAGATCAGTTCACATTTATGTTCTAAATGTTCTCTATTTATCCATTCTTTCAGTTTTCTGTGTAACAACTTCTTATTGATGACCCACTCTGTTCAGGCATTTTATTAGATAGTGAGGGTACCCTGATGCATAATACACCATCCCTGGCCTCTAGAAGACTTCACTCCAGTTGGAAAAACATATATTTTAGATAATCATAGTATGTTAAATTCTGCAGTAAAGTTATAGGAAAAAAAGGAATGATTAATTGTACACCTAGCAGTCAAAGAAGGCTTCCCTTAGGAGGGTAATATTTGTGCTGAGTTGCAAAGGTTGGCCAGGGGTTTGGCAGGCAGATGGAATAATCAGAAAATTTCTAGCAAGAGTGAAGAACATTTTCAAACAAGTAGCTCAAGAACATCTTCAAACAAGAATGGAATGTGGGTGTGAGTACATGTGAGCTGGGGAATAGAAAAGAAGAAGATGGTTGAAGCCGGAAAAACAGGCAGGTGTCAGGAGAAAGGCTTTGCCTAGCTTTATCTTGTGCATTAGAAGAAGAGTCCTTGAAATGCTCACCAGAGAATGTCATGGATCATATCACATTTGTCTGATTATAGAGGATGATTTCATGGGCATGGACCAGGTAGCAGGAAGACCAGTTGGGAGATGACTAAGGGTTAAGGGAAAAAGTACCAAGTGGAAACTGATTTCAAAGAAAATTACAGTGGGAGAAGTGTCAGAGGGCTGGGATGAGGGGGAAGTCCAGCATGAGTCCCACATTTCTGACTTGAAATGATGGCGATACCTTCAAGCCCAAAAAGGAATAAAGGTTGAAAGGCAGGGAATTTGTTGTGGGGAGGTGCAAGATGTGTTCGTATTTGTTGATGTGGACCTGTCTGTGTAGAGATGTTCAGTTGGTGATTGGAAATAAGCCTTTGGAGGTCAAGAGAGATATCTGGGCTGGAATGAAAAGTTTCAGAATTAAAGAACAGGTAGTAACTGAAGGCATAGGAATGGATGATGTGTCGAAGAAGATGTTGTAAGAAGAGAGGAGAATAGAGCTAAAGACAGGACTCTGTAGGACTTTACCATGTAAACAATGAACAGAGGAGAGAGGGAAATGGAGAACCAGGGGTGGAGAACAAGGGGCCAACTGATGATTTGTTCTGGGATATTCTCACATTAAATTATCTTGATAATTACCAGGACTATGCTTCTTTTTTTCTTTTTCTTCCTTCTCTCTCTTTCATCTCCTCCTCCAGAATCAGTTTTTATTTTTCCATTTCTTCTTGCTTTTCATCCTCTCCTCTTTCTCCATCCTCCCATCTTCTCTCTTCCTCTTCCACCTCCTTCTTTTTTCTTAAGTTTTGACTATTCCAAAATAAAATCTAGGGATAATGAAGCAGTATTTTGCTTTCCTATAAAATCTTCCCTACCCAATCTCAGAATCCTAATACAGACAAAGTGTCATTTACTTACTTCGCAATTGTCACATAAGAGCATTCATTCAGTTCCATGAATGATCCCACTGGAACCTCCCCAAATCCTATGGGAGAAGTGTTCTAGTAACTTCCAGTTTAAAGAGGCCCGGACAACTTCCATGGCTTGCCAAAACCCCCACACCAAATGTGTAGTCAGGATTCAGACCTGCGCCACACTTCCCTTCCCCACTATTTACTCCTCTTGTCAGTTACAATGTCGTGATGTTCAGTCCCTCTGTACCTAGCACCTCTTTGAATCCTTCAAGTCTTACTTCCTATTAGCTTGAGAGAACAAGTCCCTGTCCAAGTCCTTTTTCTGTGGCTTCAGTAAGGCGTGTCGGCTGCTGGGTCTGTTATGCCTTTTCCTGTCTCCTGTCCACTAAATGGGCTTCACCTCAAATGGTGGGGAAAAAAAAAAAAAATTCTGCCTGCGGTGCTGGAGACCTGGGTTTGATCCTCGGTTTGGGAAGATCCCCTGGAGAAGGGAATGGCTACCCACTCCAGTATTCTTGCCTGGAGAATTCCATGGCCAGAGGAGCCTCATGGGCTAAATGGTTTTGGATTCCTTTCCTGATGGTTGATTTTGCCACCAAGTCAGGTGATCTCACCTTTGAAGAATAATAATATCAGCAAACAGTTGCAGTTATTTTGTGTCAGGCATGTGGTAGCTCATTTTAGCCAGCAGCTCTACGCATCACCAGCGGGGCTTGCTGTACTCCCTGCATCTGAACTTGGCCCCGGCTGACCTTCCAGGACTCTGACATGCGGTCGACTCCCATCCCTGCTGGGTCCATGGCTAAGTCCCAGCTGGTCCCCCTCCTGCTGGCAGCTGAGATTTTCTCTGAGCCTGGGCCCTGCTGTCTGACCCCCAAGCGTGTGGTCTCTATCCCATGGGACTTTTACCCCCGACTTCTACTGCTTTTGAAAATAAACACCCCCAAATCTGCCTTAACAAGTTGCTGACAGTGCTGCACATGGGGTATTAATGTGTCTCACTGTCATAAATAGAGTCATAAACAGACAGCCTCTTCTGGCCCAGACTGCCTGGGAGGCAGGACTGTCCCAGTAAACCTCTCATCCCAATTTTCTGGAGACAAACATTTCTGGACTAGTCAAACTTTCTTTTATTTGCTTGGTTTCTGTAGCTGTAATAAACTGGATAACCTCCCAGTCTGCTCATGGCCTGGGTGGAGTTGGTGAATAAGTCCCACCTCTGAACTCCCAGCTCTCTGTCTCTGGACCCAGAGGGTCCCATCTCAGGGAGAAATGGGATTTGTAGACCACAAGATTCATCAACAGGCTGCATCTGACTGTAACAACAGGCTTGCTCCACAGCCACAGACGAAACTGTTACCCATCCAAGCTTGTGTCCACTTTCCCACACACAGTAGAGTCAATCAATAGACACCTGACTGTGGTGAAGGAAAGTGTGCTGGTTATTGCCGAGTGGGCTTCTCAGGTGGTGCTAATGGTAAAGAATTCACCTGTTAATACAGGAGGCAGAAGAGACGTGGGTTTGATCCCTGGGTCAGGGAGGCCCACTGGAGAAGGGAATGGCAACCCAATCTAGTATCTTTGCCTGGAAAATCTCATGGACAGAGGAGCCTGGCAGGCTATGGTCCATGGGGTCACAAAGAGTTAACACGACTGAAGTGACTCAGCACTCAGCACTTAGCCAAGCAAGAAGTTAGGGTCTTTTCAGAACTAGTTGCCCTGGACTCCTTGCTTGGGGCCCTGGAGTAAACGCGACAGTTTCCTTCATCACACCCGGATCAGTAGATTTATTGTTTTATTGCATGTGGGCTAATGGACTCAAGTTGGGTTTGGTACAAATTTTGTGGAGGAAGTGGGGGAGTCTTGTTCTGGGAAGGCCCCATAGGATCCTGCTCGGTTATAAAACCACTGCAGATGGAGTAAAATATACAATTCACATTTACTTTAAAGATTAAGTGAAATATCAGCTTTCCTACTTGGTATAGACTGGATTTCTGGGGGTTTTTGTCACTGTCCTCTGAGGGCAGAGGTACTTTGGTGGAAAACTCTGTGAGGCTCTGGCCTGGGGTGTGGGCGAGTCGAGATGGTTCAATTACTCCTGCCTGCTCCCCTCTGTCTCTCTCCTCCCTTCCTTGTCTTCCTTTCCCCTCCTTCTTCTGTCCCCCTCCTTTCTTCCTTCTTCCCTTCTTTTTCTCAGGCTCTAGTTCTTCTTTGTTTCTGTCAATGAAATGCTCTCCCTCGTGGGGACAGACTGTCACTGGCATTTCCCAAGCATAACTGAGCTGGGGAATCTGTGTAACTGTCATAGACTCTTAGAATGCCACTGCCTGTGGCGACCGCAGTAGTCCATCCCTTTGACATCTTAGGTGAGGAATGGAAAGTGACTCAATAGAGACGGAAGGAGGCAGAGCCAGGCTAGACCCCAGGGCTCCAAGGCTTCTTGTCCTGAATTCTCAGCAACGTTGGGAGAATTGTCAACCAGGCTTTAAACCGAGGCACCAGATTTCATCAAGAGGTTGTGGGATTTGCAGATCATCTTGTTGCTTATACTGTTGTAAGAACAAGATCACGGTGATGATTAGGAGGTGTCTGCTCCAAATTAGTAATAGAACAGCCCTTCTGGAAATGCAGGGTTGGAGGGTGCTCTTGCCAAACTGTAGTAACCAGTGCCCAGGAATCCAAATGCAGCCAAAACCAAGGCCAGCTGCTCCAGGGGATGGAACAATCTGTTCTTTCCCTGCCCATCCGGGAAGCTGGGCATGTCCTGAGACAGGCCACTGTCAGTTAGCGCAGCTGCTTTCCCCAGAGGGAGGACCCTGGGAGCACCCCCACATTCCTGCACCCTTGTTCTCCTCGGCAGCTGGTTACATTATTCTTCCCAATGATAATATGGTAGGCTGATAATAGCACTCCTTTAAAATGATTATAAAACAATTGTATGGGTAAGTGCAAATCTCTTCATTCAGACAGACTATGGCTACATGCTGCCATAGACCTAGAAGAATCCAAAAGATATAGACAAGCAAGATAATTTCGTATCCCATCTCTTCTTCAACAAAAATGTCTGAGAATGACTCCAAGACTGTAGTTTTGTGAGAGGAGCTTGAAAGACACAAAACACAATCATGGTCCCTGTCCTCAAGGAGTTGACTCTCTACTGGGGGATCCTACTCATTTCCTATTTCTGCTTTAACAAATTCCTCCAGACTTAGCATCTTAAACGGCTCACTGTATCATCTTACACTTCTGGAAGTCAGAAGTCCAAAATGGAGCTCATTGAACTGCACACAAGCTGGTAGATCTGTCTTCTTTCTGGAGGCTCTGAGGGATATCCTGTTTTCTTGCTTTTTCTAGCTTCTGAAGGCCACCCACATTCCTTGGCTCGTGGTCTCTTCTTCCGTCTTCAAAGACAGCAATGGCCAGTCAAGTGTTTCTCCCATCATCCCCTTTCTGGTTTTTCACCCTTCTGTCTCCCTTTGCCAGCTTTTCTTTTTAATTGGAGGATAATTTCTTTGCAATGTTGTTAGTTTCTGTTGTACAACAACGTGGATCAGACGTAAGTATACATATGTCCCATCCCTCTCGAACCTCCCCCCACTCCCTCCCCTATCCCACCCCTCTAGGTTGTCACAGAACATTGTTCAACTCCCTGTATTATACCACAATGCCCCACTAGTTATTTTACATATGCTAATATATATATATATATTTCAATGCTACCCCCTCAATTCCTCCCACCATCTTCTTCCCTGAATGTGTGCACAAGTCCATTCTCTATGTTTGCATCTCTGTTCTTGCCCTGCAAATAGGTTCATCAGTATCATTTTTCCCTCTGCCAATTTTAAGGCCACTTGTGATAATATTGGGCATATTTGAGTAATCCAGAATAATCTCTTCATTTTAAAGCCATCTGATTAGCAAAGTTAATTCCCCCTTGCTATGTAACATAACCTAATTATAAGTTCTGGGGGTTAGGAAGTGGACATTTTTGGGAGGCCATTGTGCTCACTTCGCAGATTTAGACATATTCGTAGGTAATCATTAGAGGCTTCCCTGGTAGCTCAGCTGATAAATAATCTGCCTGCAATGCAGGAGACCTGAGTTGTATCCCTGGGTTGGGAAGATCTCCTGGAGAAGAGAACGGCTACCCACTCCACTGTGATTAGTGCACTGACTGGGGGAGAGAGCAGATAATTATGGGAGCTGATAAGAAGAGCACCTAATCCAGTCTGAAAGGATGATGTGGTGGTGGTGGGGCAATGAGGGGGTGTTTCTGGAAAAAGTGACATTTGAATTTAGATTTTTAGCTTGAGTGAGAGTCTGGTCAAGAAAGGGGAAGAGACATTTTAAGAAACGGGAGAAGGGTACAACAGAAGCAAGGATATGCTGCATAATGGGGAATGAAACTATGGCTGGAGAGTAGGGTTTGGGGAAGAGAGTGGTGGAGACATAGGAGATTGGAAAAGTCATGCACTGGAAGGTTCTGTTGGGAAACACATGGCACTTTCAAAGAGGGTAATTAAAGAACCTTTTAAAAACGTTTGAATGAGGGAGACTTTTGCAACGTTTGGGTTGGGTTAAGAGAGAGCAACAGGGAGTGATGAAGTACCCTAGGACGGGCAACAGCCAGAAGTGTCACCCTCCCTAGGCCTGAGGGCAATGAGTCACTGTGAGATGGCGGGGAGTTGTGACCATGGGGAGCTCCTCTGTGGGAGCTGTGGCCTTTGACAGAAAAACACAGCGATGTCAAACCACATCCTGGCAGGGAGAGGTCCAGAGGAATACAAGTCCTGACGTACCCCCCTTCCAACCTGCTGTTCTTGCCTTTCACCAATTAATCCAGCCAGAAGCCAGGGGGTAGGGGAGTTTGGTGAACACTGTGTGTGAAATTTAGCCCCATGTGACTCAGAAGAAAGAGATTTTGGAGGGGAAACTGCAGGGACCAGACAGGAGGACCTTGCATGTTGAGAATAGAGAATCTGAAGTTTATACTGAGAACCTAGGAAGCATTGCAAGCGGGTCAGTTCATGGCTGTTTGAATCTTTGCTTAGGTTCCCACGCCCCACATTACCTTCATCCCAGGGCAGAGATTTTATCTAGTCTCCATCTCTTATCTTTACCCCATCTCTGAGAGCCTTGACAAGCTGATTGGCACACTTTGTTAGCCAAGATATGAATGGCCAGCAATGCCTTAATGTGCCACCTTCTTCAGACATATTTAAATTCATTGGGAGCCTTCAATCCCTGGATCAGTTAGTTATTGCCATGAAAATGTACTACAAATTACTTCCAAACTCTGGGACTTTAAATAATAAGTATTTATTTAGCTCAGAAGTCTGTGGGTTGGTAATTTAGGCTGGAAAATTTCTCTGGTCTCACCTGGGCTTGCTCATATATCTGGGGGTCATGCAGTCTGTTGGCTGAATATCCACACCACTGGCTGGTGGTCAAATGGTTTCTGATGTAGCTCTTTGCCGCATGTTTCTCCCTCCAGGGGCCTAGCCTGGGCTGGTTCTGAGCAGAGTGGCCTAGGCACAGGAGCAGAATCAGAAACGTGCAGGCTCCTGACCGAGCCTCTGCTTGTGTGGGGACTGCCATCATTCTATTGGTCAAAGTGAGTCAGTGACTAAATAGACTCCACTTCTCGATGAGAGAAACTGCAGAGTCACGTGGCAGATGACGTGACTGGAAGAGCCAATCAAGAACTGGTGCCATTGTGGCAATTCATCTGCCAATCACTTTCAGGTGCCTAAACCCTGGCAGCAGAGAATGATTTCTTTGCCAAATTATGGACTTGTTTCTGGCCAGAATCTCCCACTAAACTGTCAGCTCTGCAGAGCACAGCTGTACCTCCAGCGGCTCTAACACATGTGCTCACAGTAAAGTTTCACTGAAGCCTGCAATGCAGGAGACGCGGGTACAGTCCCTGGGCTGGGAAGATCCCCTGGAGAAGGAAACGGCAACCCACTCCAGTATTCTTGCCTGGAGAATTCCATGGACAGAGGAGCCTGGTGGGCTACAGTCCATGGGGTCGCAATGAGTCAGACACGACTGAGTGACCGAGCGTGCGTGCACACCTGCACGTTTAGACCTGCTGTATTGCTGCTTCACTTTCTCTTTTTCAGGTTTTGATAAAGTGAGGTGAATCTAGTCAAGGAAAAGCTGTCCGTCACTGGAGGCACTGTCTCACTTTATCACTCTCCACTAGGGGCAAGCAAGTTGGTTCAGTTGCACAGCTTGAACAGAAAAGTGAAAGTGTTAGTCGCTCAGTCAGGTCCAACTCTTTGCGACTCCATGGACTGGAGCCCACCAGGCTCCTCTGTCCATAGAATTCTCCAGGCAAGAAAACTGGAGTGGGTTTCCATTCCCTTCCTCAGGAGATCCTCCCAACCCAGGGATCAAACCTGTGTCCCCTGGATCACACGTGGATTCTTCATGGTCTGAGTCACCAGGGAAGCTCCCAGCTTGAACAGATGACATCACTAACTAAAGGATATGATACTTCTGTTATGGAATGGTGTCCCCTCTAAATCATATGTGTTGAAATCCTAACTCCTAGTATGTCAGAATATGACTGCATTTAAAGATTGCGGTTTTAAACAGGTAATAAAGCTAAAAAGAATTCATGTAGGTGGGCCCTATTTCAATATGACTGGTGTTCTTACAAGAAGAGATTAGGACACAGACATACATGGAGAAAAGGCTACGTGAAGACACAGGGAGAAGCTGACCATCAGTAAGGAGAGAGACCTCAGGAGAAACCCTGCAAATACTTGATCTTAGATTTCCAGCCCCAGAATTGTGAGAAAATCGATTTCTATTCAGTCACATAGTCTAAGCTACCTTGTATGGCAGCTCTAACAAATTAATACATCCCCTTTCTTACAAGGGAACAGTTTATTTGGAGTGAGGTTTGTTTGGAGGGACTCTCCCAACCCCACTCCCGAAATGAGTCAGAGGAATACAAGTTGACAGCCTGGAAGAGGCTTGCCCACAGATGAAGTGCCAAGTGTTGCATGTACGGGAAACTCATGGGATCCCTTCAGCATGGCCCGTTGCAGGCTGAAGACAGATAGTGCTGGTCCTTTCATGTGGCCTTTCCCGGAGCTTTGCAAGCAGTTCTAACTTGTTCTTTGTAGGCTGATGCTAAATTCAATTCATTAGCAAGTTTCCCAGTGGCCTAATTTTATTGGTTCCTCAGGAGTTCCTCTCTTGCTTTTCAGGCCTCTAGTCATCTAAAATGTGGTGTCTTCAGCAAATTCACCCCTCTCATTATGTGTGATCCCTCTTCTAGGCCATTTAGGCCTTCTCGCAGCTCTTAATAAATAAATACTGATTCTAAGACCAAAAACCCAAGAGGCCATACATTTAATTGCTTTCCATGCTGAGCAAGAATCATTTATTAGCGCTGTGCAAAGCGCAGTGTTTGAAAACTCCAAACCACATGAAACGCCGCAAGTTCTGAGCCAGAGCCTAACGGAGAAGCAGCCAAGTCTCATCTGAACTTTGTTAGGCTTCATGACCTTTCACAAAACCTCAAAGCAAACATAATTCAGACCCTGGGTAGGCTCAAACTCTGAGCTGAGTCCTGTCATTTGTTTGGTTTTGTAGCAGCTGCTTGTATCACAAATCCGCACTTCTGGTTTAAAAAAAAAAAAAAATCCCCACGATGGCTTCAACCCAGTGTGATGTTCTGCTTTGTTTTTGTTTTGTAACATGTCTATTAACTGTGAAACTCAAAACTCCTTTGGAAAGCTAACTCAACTTGTGGATTTAGGATTGCCAGGTAAATCGGGACCAAGTGATTTAAGTGGAATTCCGTGAGAAATCAATTGTGGATCTGATTGGAATAGCTGGGAGAGAGGAATAGCCGAGGGTAGGAGCTGGAGGCCAGAAGGGGATAGCTCTGTTTTGCCTTAAAAAAGGAAGGTTTGGTGCTCAGGCATTGTCTGGACAGAGTGTGTGCGTGGTACAAATGTGTCACTGGCCTCTTCAACTTATGTCATCTGTAGTTTTCTGCTTGTCCTGAACTTCATTCAGAGCCCCGACAAGAGCTTTGCAGACATTTATATATCACCATGTGTCCGTCTGGGCCTGCTGGACCGCTGCCTGACTGAGTTAGGCTGGCTTGACAGGGAACACTACGATGAGAAGGAGGCCAGCCTGGGGCTTTTCTTGCTGCGACTGGATGAGAAAGGGCAGGGACGTGGCAGACAGGAAGGGTTTGGACTCTGAGTCAGACGTGTCCACTGGGTTGGCAAAGATGATAATAGAAGTTTGGTCGTATGTACTACATCCGCTCGCTGGAGATTATGCTGGTAGCCCAGACAAAGAGAGGTGAGCACACGGAACACGGGGACTTCCTTAGGCAAGTGGAACCATGCCACAGACTGGCATTTTAGCAGCCAGCCCAGCTTGGCCTGGTAGCAGATGGCTGCCCCAACCATGGGGCTGGGGTTGGGGGCCAGGATTCTGATCAGCTTGGGTTAAAAGTTAATTTGGGTAGGAGGGGAGGGTAAAGGTGGTGATGGAACAAGAGTGGATTCATACAGAATTCGGGTGGGAACTTGGTTCTAACAGATGCGCCCTCTGTTAAACTGAGTTTCAAAATCAGGTAAATTGTTGCTGGACTTGTCTATGAATTAGACTAGAATGACATAACACACTGCTTTTTTCCCTTCTTCTTCCTCCCCCTACTCTCCTCTGCAGCAGGTAGAGCTGGAAAGGGCTCAGAGCAGTGGAAGGAGGTGAGGTCATAGAAGGAGGGGATCTAGATCAGGAGGGGCCTTGGAGGTCATCGTGAGAACTCAGGAAGGAAGAGGCTCCAACCACTTACCTCACTGTCTCTTCTCTGCTTCAGTGTTCCCAAGTCAAAGCAGGTCCCACAATGAGCTTAATCACTTTTTCGTACACTTCAGGGGGTAAGCAAATCAAATTCAAATTATTTGCATTGGAATCTTTTTGTAAACCTTTGTAAAATTCTCAGTGTAACCAAATTGCATTTGGTAAAGTTAATGGTTATATAATTTCATATCAGTCCTGCAGAAAGGAATGAAAGAGTAAAAAATATTTCAATAATATTTCAATCCCACTGCTTTGGACTTCCATGTTGATCTCATAGATGTTTTATCTCTGTTTATGTGCATAAATATTGTAATACAAATTATACCAAAATTGATGGACTTTATTGAAAAAAAATTTAGGATTAATCTTTGTTAAATCAACCGATCCTTTGATAATTCTGTAAACCAGTTACACCATTTTTATTTTTGTTTGAATAAAAGGATTATCATTAGGATCAATTAAGTTTCTGGTTTGATTAATTTATTATGACTCAACTTTTACCTAGTTGCACATTCTTTGGTTATGAGTTTTCTTTGCAGAAGTGATTTCTACCAGTGTCATTCCTCAGGTCTAATTTATATATATGTAAAGATTTGATTCTTCCATTCACTTTTGGCTAATAAGCATTCTAGATCATATGCAAATTTAGATAGTTTGTTTTAAAAAACTATTTCTACCAAGTCTGTTTTCCACTTTCAATTTTTCAGTTTTTCATCTGTAATACGTTTTACCACATACAGTTAGTTTTATCTTCTGTTGGTTATAGTTTCAATAACATTTGATAATAATTAGCTAAACTGCTAGTTGTTAAGTTTTTATTAGCGCAACAGGCAAAAAGCACAGTCTTAGGAGCTAGATGACAGCAAAGTCTAAAGTGGGGTTGAGGGCTTGCCCTTGGCCCATCTTACCTCTTACCAGCCTGCCACACTGTCCAAACCCATTAAATCTTTGTTTGCATGCAGTTTGGCCTGTAAAGAAGATCTGTTTTTAGCTCTTTGACACAGGTGCCAATTTCACCTGCGGAGGCGGAGGGCCACTGAGCAGGAAGTTCAGACAAATGGCTGCTTCATCATGATCAAATTATTTCAGGACAAAGCAAAAAACTGCATATCCTTTTGATGATACATTTTGGCCCAAGATCATCATTCCCACATTCCAAAGTTGCTAATCTTCATCCCTTTAATTTATTGCAAAACTTTGTGAGAACTTAACAGCGTAAGAAAGAGCTTTCTGTAGGCACTTTAAGGAAAAGTTTAAAATGTGCAGGGTTGGAGTAAAGTGAAGACGGGACCTAGAGATTATCATATGAAGTGAAGTCAGACAAAGATAGATATATCACTTACGTGTGGAATCTAAAAAACATGATACAGATGAACTTATTCACTAAACAGAAATAGACTTGCAGACATAGGAAACAAACTAATGGTTGCCAAAGGGGATAGTGGGGTGGGGTGTTGTTTAGTCACTAAGCTGTGTCCCTGCGGGAGAGGTAAATTAGGAGTCGGGGATTAACATATGCACACTGCTGTATGCAAAATAGGCAAACAAAAACCTACTGTGAAGCACAGGTGCATTCAATATATAATTCAAGCTATAATGGAAAAGAATCTGAAAAAGAATATATATGTATGCATAGATGTATGTATGATATATATATGTTATATGCGTATATATGTGTGTGTATGATATTTATATATGATATATGTATATATATGTGTGTATGATGTATATATATGATACCTGAATCATTTTGCTGTACACTTGAAACAAAAAAAACATTGTAAGTTTACTCTATTTACTATATAATTTTTTTTAAAGGTAAAAAAACCAAAAAGACTGACATAAGTGCTGGAAACAGACTGTAATTGGTACTGAAGAGAACAGGAACATGGGGCCAGAAGACCTGGTTCCAGACCTAGTGTGTCTTCTTTCTAACTTGGGGGACCTAGGGCCATTTACTTGGCCTCCTTAATGCTCAGTTTTCTCAGCTACACAATCCTGAACATCTCATAGGGTGGCTATGAAGCAAACAAACGCTTACTGAGTGGTGCTCATGTGAAGTTTTCTTCTTCACAAAACATCTTGTCCTGTCCTGTCTCTTCTCCCCTCTTCCATCTAATCCCTCTTCCTCCCACCCCTCCTCACCCTCCTTCTTTTGGTGGGCCACACTTAATAGACTTGGGGCAGGGGCTGGCTGCACCAGAAAGATCAATTTATGATTTAGGGTGGGGGTTGATATAGTATCAAGTATCAAGGGCTTCCCTGGTGGCTCAGGTGGTAAAGAATCTGCCTGCACTGCAGGAGACCTGGGTTGGGAAGCTCCCCTGGAGAAGGGAAAGGCTACCCACTCCAGTATTCTGGCCTGGAGAATTCCTCCATTCCATGGGGTTGCAAAGAGTCAGACATGACTGAGAAACTTTCACTTTGATATAGTATCAGTGGACCTGGAGGTTAACTTTATCCTTGTGGGCAATCGATCAACCAATCACGCTTATGTAATGAAGCCTCAATACAATTCTGGACACAGAAGCTCAGGTGAGCTTCCAAGAGTGGCAACACTCAGTAAGCGCTGTCACAGACCAACGCTAGGACTTCCTGTGGGCAATGGCAAGGTCACATTTGGGACTCTCCTAGACTCTCTGCACATGAGTTTGAGCAAGCTCTGAGAGATGGTGATGTACAGGGAAGCCTGACGTGCTGCAGTCCATGGGTTTGCAAAGTCAGGCACAGAACTGAGTGACGGAACTGAACTGAACTAGACTCTCTGCCCTGGGGCTTCCCCGGTGGCTCATATGGTAAAGAATCTGCCTGCAATGCAGGAGATTCAGGTTCAATCCCTGGGTCAAGAAGATCCCCTGGAGAAGGGAATGGCTACCCACGCCAGTATTGTTACCTGGAGAATTCCATGACCAGAAGAGCCTGGTGAGCTATAGTCCATGGGGTCGCAAAGAGTTGGATGCGACTGAGCGACTACCACTTTCTCTTCTTTCTCAGACTCTGCCTGATACAGCTCTTCCTGATGCTGCTGATTTTAATGTATTCTTTCCCTGTAATAAGTTCAACTATGGGTGTAAGAGCTTTGATTGAGTTTGTGAATTTTCCTAGTGAAGTATGGAGTCTGAGGATGGTTTTGGGAAACCCTTGAACTCAGTTGTTTTCAGAAATGAGAATGATCTTATGCACTCTTCTCGCTAACTTTGTAGCTGGATCCTAACACCTTGCCTTTGGATTCAGAAGTCTTATTTAGCATTGGCAGTTAGGAAGACTGGACCCCGAACCTCACAGGTTAGCTAACTCCAGGTACCATCCCCACTGTTTATTACTTCTTCCTCAAAATTCTGAAGAAAAAAGCCCCTGTGTATCATCTTTGTCATCTGTGGTGATTTTTGGAATGAAAGAAAGAAAAGAAATATTTTTCCAGTACTTATTTGCTTTGAGCTGCGAGTGAAAAGCAGTTGAGATTGTGTAATTCAAATTCCTTCAGGGAGAAATAAAGTTTGCCAAATATAAAGAAAAGTTTGCCCATGTTACTTGTATGGCTAATTCACTCCACAAATGCTTGTTTGTGTTCAGGCATTGTTCTAAATTCAGTGGGTGCTCTGCTAAGTCCTGTCCTGCTCTTTGCAACCTCATGGACCATAGTCCGGTCAGGCTCCTCTGTCCACGGAATTTTCCAGACAAGAATACTGGAGCAGGAATGCCATTTCCTACTGATTATTTCTCGACCCAGGGATCAAACTTGCATCTCCTACACCTCCTGCATTGGCAGGAGGATTCTTTACTACTGTGTCAAACAATTTATGTGTATTAACTCGTTTGACATATTGACCACTGAAGCAGGCTTTATTATTGTTACTCTCATCATCACACAAGTGGGCAAGCTGGGCCCAGGGCAGTGAAATAACTTGCATGAGTTCCCACGGCCAACAAATAATTGAGACAGGCAGAAGCTCAGGTTCTAGAGCTGTTCTGGAGCCCCTTTGTTATTGAGGCTGTCGATTCAAGACTTGAGTCTTACGTTAAAAGGAGCCCAGTCTAGTGGGGGAGACAGACTTATAAGCAAAAGATAGCTTTATCCTACAAGTTCTACAATAGAGTGCAGAAGTGAGAGGAACAAATACAAATTGCTTCCACTGGAAAACAGATAGGTTTTTAACTTCGCTCACTTCCTTGTGCTTCATAACCAATCCATCTTCCCATCTGTCAGTTCTACCCTCCACTTCATCCCAAATTATCTGGAAGCGACTCTTTGTTGCAAAATTTTCCTAGACTGTAATTGTCCTTTAACTTTCTCTGCAATGTCTTTTGTTAAACAGAAATTTGAAATTTCAATTTAAAATAATTTCTCATATGACCCCACTATAAATCATAAAGACATCATATTTTCTTCCCAAAGTTTTAAAAATTGCTCTTCACATTTAGCTCTAAGGTACGCCATTTGTTAGACTTGGAATTTACTTTTGTGCACTGCATGTGCTGAGGATATAGTTTTCTAATTTTTTTCCATATCAGTAACCATTTGCTCAGCTCCAGTCTTCTGAAATCCAATATCTTGTAACAAGCTATAATGGAAAAGAATCTTTATATGTATGTATGATGGTGTATATATATGATTCAGTGGTCACATTAAAATTATTTAAATACTCATCTGATTCCTAAAGTACTGACTTCACTTAAAGTTGCTACAATATCTAATTAACCTTTGTATTTCTTTTCTGGCTAAGTGCCAGTGTAAGAGATGTGACCGAAATGTACCTTGTCATAAACAGGGGTGTCTAAAATATACACCATATTTTCAATAATGGACTTACCTCGCACGATGACCATCTCTGCCACATTACTTTTTAAAACACAAGAGAAAATACTAGGAGTATTTTCTGTGTTGTCCAGTACATGATTATTGAACTAATAATGTTCTAAGTATGTTATTTATTACAGAAGTAATTAAAAGAAAAACCTCATATGCCCCTGAGGTCCTTGAAATCTGAAGGATGATTGAGTATCTTAATTGAGTGTCATAAAATTTTCCTCCCAGAAAGAGCCCTTAGAGATTATCTAATGCAACCCCCTCCTTTTACTTTAAAGAAAGTGTCAGAAGAGTAAATGATATGTACTAGACCATACAGCAGAAGCCTGGTTAGGTTCCCCTGGCCCTCAGCTCTGCTTGTTAAAGAGCCCTGAATAAGTCTTAACTGTGACTAACCTGTCTCCATGCACCTTGCTTTACCTGAAGGAAGCGTGGGATTTCCTGGGTCCCCTGCTCATTTGCACACCTGTAAGCTGTATGCAGCACATGCTCTGAAGCAGTGACTACTCCCAGGCCCTGACTGCTAAGTCACTTAGTCACTAGTCTTAGTGACTTGTCCTTCCTCATGAACAAATTTGTAGGAACTGATCTCCTACATTCTGACTTGGTTCTCAAATTTGCACAGCTGGTTGACAAGACCACTGAAATTTGTTGCTAGGAGATTCGAGCTTTTCAAAAGGAACTTTACCCAGGCTAACATGTTCATCAGTATTGTCTGATGTTTTTTTAATAATGGATGATCAAGACCTTTCCTAATTGAAACCTCAACTAGACCTGAGCTGGTTTCTAATACCCTGTCACAAATCATGTTCTATGCTGCAGTGCTAAGGTGGGAACAGGTACCACGTCTGCAACTTTGTTGGATCCTATAGAGAGGCCAAAACTCTAGGTCTTCTACTTAGGAACTTTTTGGACAAAGGACCACAGACCTGTTGGTGGTCACCATTTCAGAAGGTAATTTCCTAATATGATTCCTAGGCATGATCTGATAACTTACCCAAAACCCTTATTAGGGTATGGAGCTCAGCTCCTGAGTTCCAGTCCTATAATTGGTGATGCCAAGCTTCTGTTGTGTCCCACATGTTGCTGTGACTGTCCATTTTATAGGAAAACTGCTCCTCAATGCCTAAGTTCATGATTTTCTCTGCTGTAAATAACTACAGAGGAGAAGAATCTAAGACAAATACAGTAAGGCTGCTTGTTTTGACCAAATTGGCAATTAATTAAGTCCATGTGGTTAGAAGTTGCAATCAACATTTGCAGCAAGAGCAGCATCTTCTGGATAAACAGAAGAAATGAAAAGAAACGGATGGGGAAAGGATCTGAGATCTTGGTGCGGAGGCTTCATGGCTGTGTATCCAGGGACTCATATTTATTTCCAGGTGTATGCAAGAAACTCTCAGATGGTAGGAGCTAACCAGCGCTGATGTATGGAAGAGTAGGAGGAAAGCTTTAATTATATCTATCCTCAAATTCGAGACGGAGATGGAAATCTCAGCACCTGGTATGTTTCAGAGGGAGTGGGATGAAAGACCACCTCCATTCTGTTCACGCGTATGCCTTTCTAGAGAACCACATTTGCAGCAGGAATTCCTGTGAACATGAAAGAATCCCAAGGAGAGGATTCGTTTCCTGTAGCATGTGTTGCATAAGAGTAACATTGAGATAGAATTGAGAACAGAGGCTGAAAAGGCAAGGCAAGCATATTGAAGAGGAGCTATGCCAAAGCCAGATATGGCTGGCTATTTATGAGAGTGAGACCACCAATCCCTCTTCCCACTGCCTTCATTAGAGGTGTTCTGCTAATTGTAGAGGCATCTCCTGGAAGAAATTTCTCTTTTTATTTATAATTCCAATTGTTTGAGAGACTGAGTACACACGCACACACACGCACACACACACACACACACACACACACACACACACACACACAGTGTCTCCTCTCATTACAGGGACGCTCACTCTTCTGGCCTCCACTTTGGAGCAGGGACAGTGCTCAGCCTTCCTGGTGAGCCCTACTCATGCCGTTGAGCCCTGAATATTCACTGGAAGGACTGATGCTGAAGCTGAAACTCCAGTATTTTGACCACCTGATGCAAAGAACTGACTCATTGGAAAAGACCCTGATGCTGGGAAAGATTGAAGGTGGAAGGAGAAGGGGACAACAGAGGATGAGATGGCTGGATGGCATCACGGACTGGATGGACATGAGTTTGAGTAAACTCCGGGAGTTGGTGATGGACAGGGAGGCCTGCCGTGCTGCAGTCCATGCGGTTGCAAAGAGTCGGACACGACTGAGCGACTGAACTGACTGACTGACTCGTGCTGTGTGGTGGCCTTGTGCCCTGTCCCTGTGGAGCAGTTGCTGCAAAGCAGTGCACAGTTCTTGGGGCCGTGACTTGTTTTTCTTTCATTTATTTTACTTCCTATATTCTTCCTTAAATGAAAAAAAAAAAAAAAATCTTGGCATATGGCCTATCTTAAAAAAAGGCTGTTCTGGTTTCCATTTCTAAGAGAATTTTGGCAGCAAAAGTCACAGTGCTGGAAATTTTACTGCATGTATCAATCAAACCCGGTGCGTATGGAAACAGGCCTATCTAGATAAAGTCTCAGAGCAATCGCTGTTCACAAGAAGCCATTTCAAGGAAAGGATTTTCCAACCCCAAGTAGAGCACAAAATAAGACGATAAGGAATGGACAAAAGGAATGACTCAATGACCAAGAGGAATGGTACACTTTTCTAGTTCATAAAAGTAACAACAATTACTCAGTGGCAGTCAGGTTTGATAAACCTGATTTTTTTTAAAGTCAGGAATCCACTGTGTGCAAGTCCAGATACCAAATTCAAACCATTTTAATTAAAAACAATGGGAATTTATTTGAAAGATTCTTGGCTCTCTCCGGGAATCTAAGGAAGAGTTAAAGGCTTCGGCTACAGCAGAGGCCAGGATGCAGATGGCGCCCCAGTACATCCGGAGTCATGTCTCGTGGGGCTGTCTGCTTTTGTCCACGTGGCAGAAACAGTGGCAGAAGGGTCCCTCCTTCACCTTTGAGAAGAGACCGTTCTAACTCCTTCAGTCCCATGTCCAGATGTGCACTGTGGGCCTTCCTGGTGCAGGTGCTCACCTCAGAACAACCAGCTGTAACAAGAGAGACGGGACACCCGACTGGCCTCGCTGGTGCCAACCCCCCGGGTCAATCCACTGGTTGAGGAGGCCAGGGGTCATACTGCACGGAAGTTCCCACATTAAGCGTGTGGATTCAAAAAGACGGAGCAGAAAATAGGTGTGGTCAACAGAGTTCAACACTATTTGGAGAGCTGCCTTTCAGTGTTTGTTTTCCTTACAGCTTTGCTGGCTATAGGAAAATAATATGTTTCTTTGACTCAGTATGGAATGGAACCCACATTTGTGTTTGTGCCTGGGGGATATTTTTGGCTCTAGGAGGTTAGGCTCACACTCTCCCCAGAGTGAGCTCTGATGGCATTAAATACAGGCCTCAGTAAGAACCGAATACAAACGAATGCTAGCCAACATCATGGTTTGAAGAGTATTGTGTTTCTTCTAATTAAAGGCTCTTAGGCAGCAGCTGGGCTGAGAAAATGCTCGAATCAAAGATCAGCATCTTGTAGCATGCTGATTTTCAGTGAACCGTGAGCTGGGATTCATTGCCACACACCTCTTCCTGCGACTTGTGAGAGTCATTGCCCTACGCTGTTCCTGTCTTCACTAAAGTGCGGCCAACATACCATGTTCTCAACACACTCCATTCCCCCTCTGACTCTCTGCAAACAAAGATGCCCCTGTTGGTATACCCGTTTGAAAGCTTCTGATTCCTAGCTTGAAGATTATGAGGGTGACTGGTTAATTATTTCCAATTTGCTTTATTGTAGTAACACTCATTAAAATTATTGAAAGCAAGGCAATATTCCAATAATGTCAGCAGGAATATGGGTCAAGGTCTTTTATTCGATGGGAAAAATTTTCATTAACCTAATTACACAAGAATCCTTACAGCTATAGCGAGGTCGAAGTACATTGAGAGTTCTCAACTACTTCTGCTGCCTACATTCACAGGTAATACAGTCACACGTCTAAGGAGGAAGTGGACAATCAGAGGCATGTGAATCAACAAAGGAAAAAATGGCTTGAGAAAATACTGTGAAATATAAGAAATGGTAAATGGTTCATTAAAGGTAAAAAGAAAAAATTTTTGTAAGATTAAAAACAGTTAACTAAAGGGATCCAAAGTAAATCTTTGAGAGCATCTGTTTTGTGTTCTCAATAAAATTCTCAAAAATGTGTCCTTTATCAAACAAAAGAGGAAGGAGAAGATGATAAGACAATAGACTAAGATGAAAAGAGGGCTGCGTAGGCTGTAGGAAGAGATTTAAAAAGCTCAATAAGATAAAGGTAGTAAAGAAATTTAGATGCTTCATACATTTCTAAGTTGCTATCATAAAGTTAAACAGTTGTACAGGATCTTCTTTATAGTGTGCTATGAACATTTGCATTTTAAAACAAAAATATGTCATCATGATTTAAAAAGTGTCCAATGTGATTTAAATGGCTTGATTATTTCTGTGATGACCATTGTCTACTTTAAAAAATACTTGAACAAACTCAGCTTTAAATGGTGGAAATTTAAAATATTTCCACACATTTTCAGTTCACTTTTCCCTTTTCTATAGGATTTATAGCAATATAATGTAATTTACACATGGATTTTCTCAGTTAATCTTCATATTTTTAACACTAGAAATATGAATATACATTTAAACTTAAAAATTTTTCTATAACCACAAACTCTGAAAGTTACACAAATATTTTCTAGTTTCAGCTGTCATTAAGTTGTTGCTTTCCAACAGATCAAAATAATGTAAGTGTATCACACATTTTGATAGTTATTAACCATATGAAGTATGATTTTATTTGGAATGCAGTTTTAATGAGATGGGTAAGGCTATTTATCTTTCGTCAGTCAGTTCATATGATCATGGATGAATGTTACTTATTGTTAGAATGATAAATAATTCAGCATCCATCCCATTTGTTATTTGTATAGATGAAAATGAGGAAAATTTTTGTTTGCATTAACAAGAATAGCAGAATTTTTGTTATACCAATGTCATGTATGCTTTCAATTCCTTCTGTTTTGTACACCAAAAGGTCACAGAACTACAAAAAATATGTTATTTGAATTATCGAGCATCTGATAAATCCATAATGTCTTCTCATAATTTTGTTGATGACAAAGAATCAGAGGCCAAATGACAGGCAGCATGATGTGCTACCCAGTCATTCAAGTGCCTTCTTTTATCGACATCTACACCAGCATCTCAAATGATTGCCTTGTTTGTCACCTTGGAGGTTTTAACACCAATACAGTATACTAACACATATATATGGAATTTAGAAAGATAGCAATGACGACCCTGTATGCAAGACAGGAAAAAAGACACAGCGGTGTATAACGGACTTTTGGACTCAGAGGGAGAGGGAGAGGGTGGGATGATTTGGGAGAATGGCATTCTATCATGTATACTATCATGTAAGAATTGAATCGCCAGTCTATGTCTGACGCAGGATACAGCATGCTTGGGGCTGGTGCATGGGGATGACCCACAGAGATGTTATGGGGAGGGAGGTGGGAGGGGGTTTCATGTTTGGGAACACATGTAAGAATTAAAGATTTTAAAATTAAATAAAAAAAATTAATTAAAAAAAAAATTCTAGGCCAATGTGCCTGTTTCAGTTATTACTGAGTAACTTCCCTGAAACTCAGAGACATAAAACAATCACTTTGTTGTGTTTACAGATTCTGTGGGTCAGGAATTTGGTCAGGGTGCAGTGAGGTCTTATTTCTCTTCCATAATGTCTGGAGTTTCAGATGGGAAGAATCAAAGATCAAAGGTTTGAATGACTCGAAGGCTTGGAACTGGAATTATCTGGGAGTTCCTTTGCTTCCATGTCCAGTGTTGGGTTGGATGAGTAAGGTATGAGCTCCGCTGAAAATGTCCTTCAGAGGGCTCACACACAGCCTCTCCATGTGGCTTCGGCTGCAATGTTCTTGTGTGTGCTTAGGCTACAACATGCTGCAAAACATGCTGCTTGGGCCCGAGCAGTGAGACTTCTTACAGGACTCGGGGCCAGAGCAGGTATTCCAGCAAACAAAACAGAGGGTGCTTTGTCTCTTATGACCTCGCATTGGAAGTCGTCGCTTCTACTGGACTCTGTTGGTCAAAGCCGTCATAATCTAGCCCAGATCTAAGAGGAGATGAGACACCACCTCTTTATGGAAGAAATGCTGATGACCTTGTAGCCATTTAAAAAGATTGCCATGACACCTTATTAAGATTTGGAAGAGTGAGAGATTTGTTTCTTTTCTAAAGTGGGAGAAAGGCAATTATGAGAAGAAAGAAGAACCTCATGATATCTTGACTATATGCCTTTTCCTAGGTAGATCAATTTTAGGAAAATTTACATGTAGAAGCTGAGCTTCTGGAAACTGATTCTGTTAAAACCATTCATCTCTCATACGTATATAATATATTGAAAAATGTTTCCATACAACCAAGGTGATGTGCACGTTAGTTTGACTATCACTACAGCAGTTTTGACAAACCTGATTTGGATGTACCTTAGTGTAATTTTTAAATTATGTAAACATTTCACTATCAAATGTACAGCAACAACAAAAACACAAAAATTTCTTTAAAATAAAAGAAGAAAGAAGCCTGGTATTGAATTTCTCTTTTGCAATACTAAAAACTAGAGGACAGTGTAACATGGAATACAGGACTTGAAATGGTTGAGATTTAAGCATTCTGTATTCAGCAAATTGTCACATATGAAAGAAATTCCAAGATAAAAAAGAGCACAGAAAATAAATCACTTATGTATCTTCCAGAAAGAAACACACAAAAACATTAATTGAAGATATTCTTGAGCTCATCAAGTGAGTATAAGAATAAAATCTCAAGAATGGGTAAATTAGGAATGATAGCTTTGGGGGTGGCTGCATAGCTTTTGAATCTTCTTGAATCCCCACATAAAAACAGACAGAGTATGTAGACAGAAAAGCAAAGTCATGGAAATAATTTACAGAAAAACTAAGTGACAACATATCTCTAAAAATCAAATATAAATGAGAGGGTTACAGGCAGGAAGGCTAGGGGTCTCCAAACAAAGGAATTAGGCTGCAAGTGTCAAACTTTTTTTTTGTCTCTCTTAATTGGCAGGAGAAAACAAACTACAAGTGTCAGATGCTTTTTTTCCCACTTCTCTATGAAATAGCATATTCAAAAGCAGAGACATCACTTTGCCTACAAAGGTCCGTCTAGTCAAGGCTATGGTTTTTCCTGTGGTCATGTATGGATGTGAGAGTTGGACTGTGAAGAAAGCTGAGCATCAGAGAATTGATGCTTTTGAACTGTGGTGTTGGAAGAGACTCTTGAGAGTCCCTTGGACTGCAAGGAGATCCAACCAGTCCATTCTAAAGGAGATCAGTCCTGGGTGTTCTTTGGAAGGAATGATGCTAAAGCTGAAACTCCAGTACTTTGGCCACCTCATGTGAAGACTTGACTCATTGGAAAAGACTCTGATGCTGGGAGGGATTGGGGGCAGGAGGAGAAGGGGATGACAGAGAATGAGATGGCTGGATGGTATCACTGACTCGATGGACGTGAGTCTGAGTGAACTACGGGAGGTGGTGATGGACAGGGAGGCCTGGGGTGCTGCGATTCATGGGGTCGCAAAGAGTCGGACACGACTGAGTGACTGAACTGAACTGATAACAGAATTAAAAGGAGGTTTCTTTTAAATTTCTGTGTTGCCATGATGACACCTGGTTCCCCCTGAACTTAACTTTTCTCAAACCTTGAGCTAACCAATGTGTTTTTCTTATGGAAATGTTTTTCTTATGGAAATGTTTTTCTTAAGCTATGTGATTGAACTATGTATTTACCTTAGACTGTCTTTCTTCAAGTCGGTTCTACCTAAGACTCAGAACGGATGATGGCTGAACAAACCAGTATGTTTTACTCATGGAAATGTTCTCTTAAGTTATATTGGTGAAACTATGTATTTCCTTGGAAATCTGCCTTGCTTCAAGATTCATGTCAATTGTATTATGGCCTGGGATGACTCACCTTGAGCCAATGCTATCTCAAAATGCATGTTGTGGGTGAGGAGCCTGGTGCCACTTTCTGAGTTTTGAGACATTTCCTTTTTCCAATTAGTAGCTTGCTAATAGGAATAAAACTCCTTGCTAAAAACTAGGAAGGGGGCACTCTTTCTTCCCCCTTCTGATGTCTATGTCAGAAGCTTTCTCTATTTCTTTTATACTTTAATAAAACTTTATCACACAGGAGCTCTGAATGATCAATCCTCGTCACTGGCCCCGGATAGAATTCTTCTCCTCTGCAGGCCAAGAATCCCGGCATCTTTCATGGCTCAGTGACAAGCTTTCATAAGTAAGTGATAATAAACCGTCACAGCCACATCTGTGTTAGAGAGCAAAGGGATCTATCTGTGAGTGGGAGAACACATAGCCCAAGTCATTCACGGAGAGGGCAGTACAGCTGATTTGAGAAGCCAGAAGAAAGTGGAGAGACTTTTTGCCACCATGGTAATGATGAGTAGGAGGGGTGCATACGTCGCTGCATGCCGAGTTGTTTCAGTCTTGTCCGACTCTGTGCGACCCTATGGACTGTAGCCCACCAGGCTGCTCTGTCCATGGGATTCTCTAGGCAAGATTACTGGACTGGGTTGCCATGCCTTCCTCCAGGGGATCTTCCACAATAATACAGCTGCAGAATTCCAAAGTGGATAAAACTCAGCTACTTTTTCAGTTAAGCTAGTGTCTTTGGAAGGAATGATGCTAAAGCTGAAACTCCAGTACTTTGGCCACCTCATGCGAAGAATTGACTCATTGGAAAAGACTCTGATGCTGGGAGGGATTTGGGGGCAGGAGGAGAAGGGGACAATAGAGGATGAGCTGGCTGGATGGCATCACGGACTCGATGGACGTGAGTCTGAGTGAACTCCGGGAGTTGGTGATGGACAGGGAGGCCTGGCGTGCTGCGATTCATGGGGTCGCAGAGTCGGACATGACTGAGCGACTGAACTGAACTGAACTGAAGATGAAATTTTATTAGTGATATATTTTGCATTATTTTCATAATAAGCTTTAAAAATCTGATGTGCACTTTGTATTTACATTTCATATCAATTCAGATTAGTCATATTTCAAGTGCTCAATAGCCATGTATGACTAGCTATCAGACTAAGAAGGAAGAGTAAATCTTTCTTCTATCCCTGTTGTCTTTCAGATTAGAAACTCTCTAGGAGAGTTTCTAGAAAATCTCTAGAAATCAGCTTCTAGAAAATATGTCAACTTCTTATTCTGACCAGCAGAGAGATGTTTAATCATTTACAGGGTCCTTTAAACTGGAACTAGGGATAGGCCCATTGGGCTAATTTTGTGTGATAAAAATCTTTTTATTTCCCAGTGATCTGCTGCTCTGGAGACAGTAGCTATAATTTTTAAGAATTTGTCTTATTTCCTACAAATTGCAGGGCTTACCTATATTGTATCCTATCTTGACAGTCACTTGGAGGCTCTAGGGTCTCATGTCTCCTGCATTGGCAGGCAGGTTCTTTATCACTAGCACCACTTGGGAAGCCTGCTGTAAGCCTAAAGTGCCTGAAGCAGGGTGCCTCATGGAACCTCAAAACAGACCCCCCCTGGACTCCTTTTTAGGCTAGCTCTCCACACCAAGGACACACTGTAGGGGAGAGAAATGAAGAAGCAATAGAGCCAGGAGGGTTTAGAAAATGAGCCACCGTATTTCAAAATACTATATAAAAAAAATAGAAGTGCTTGTTTTGTGCAGCTAGAAGAAATCTCTGGACCAAGCCTCCTTCTAAAAGTTCAGGGAAACTAAATTCACGTGAAAATGAGCAATAGAAAAGTACTGAGGCCAAATGCTATGTAAAATTATTATAGGAAAAAAAAAGAGATTAAAAAGTAGAATAACATCCCACAGACAAAGAAAGCATGCCAGAAAGACATGTTCAACAAACAGATAAAACTGTAATGAGTTATTTCAAAACAAACTAAAAGGATAAAGAAAGTGATACAGGCATGAAAGAATAACATTCATAAGAATTAGAAAACCTAAACAAAGAAATGACAGATTCACCAAAGAATTAAAAATATAGGAAAAAAATCATTTTAGAAATGACTAAACTAGAAGAAAAACAAGAATGAATAAACACAACAGATGTCTAAGGTGAAACAAAACATGAAAAGGAGGAAACATGAAAATCAAGAGGAAGAAAGAGACAAAAAACAGAAGGGTGAAAGAAAATGGCAAATATTAAAGTTAGGAAAAGGGGATCTAAAATATTGATAGCAGATGTCTCTAATGAAGGGAAGGAAAGGAAGAGAAAAATAATGAAGTTATAATTCAAGGATATTTGGCTGAAATAAAATGACATTTTAAATAACACATTGAAAGAATATATTTTATTCTTAAGAGGAGGGGCCTGTATCAAGACATATTCTAGTAGAATTATTAAAAACTTCAGACAAGAAAAAATCCTTTCAGAATCTAGACAAAAATAGTAAGTAACTTACAAGGGAAATGAAACTAGATTATCATTGGACTTTTTGACATTAACACTTATGTCAGAATAAATGAAGTAACATATTTAAGATAGTCAAGGAAAGAAATACAAGCCAAGAATTTTGTGTCCAAAAAAATTGGCTTTCAAATATAAAGAATACAGAAACTGTTATCAACATTCAAGAACTCAGGAAATATTGTTCCCATGAGATTTTACTAAGGAATCTACAAGAAAACAAGTGTCAGACAAGCAATATGACTAGTGAGACTTCAACCTAAAGACTCGTAGTAAATATTATACACATATTTACTTACAGATATCAGACTAAATGAGGTTTAAAAGGAAGAAATCATGCTACACAATGGCAAGATGATATGAGAATACAGATAATTCAATCATCCAATCATTTAAAACGTGGAGGAGAAGAGGCAAACACATGCAAACAGAAATTCTTAACTGTTTTCGGGAATTATGATTGGTGATGGTAATATCATGTTGCGGCTTCCTTGGTGGCTCAGACAGTAAAGAATCTGCCTAAAATGCAGGAGACCCGGGTTGGATCCCTGAGTTAGGAAGATCCCCTGGAGAAGGGAATGGCTACTCACTCCAGTATTTTTGCATGTTGTAATTCTAAGACTGTTGTATGTGAAGAGTGGGTAAAGCAAATGAGTAACTGTGGGATATTCTATAATCCTTTGTGTTTTTGAGAACTAGAATTGTTAGAATGGAGTAAAAGAAATACAGATATCACATAGAAGAGGTTAAGCAAAAGTCTCACGGTTTTAAATTTGAATGATAAATATCAGTATGTTCTTTAAATGCATTTTAATATATGTGAAATATACACATATTGCTGTTGTTCAGTCACTAAGCTGTTTCTGACTCTGTGACCCCATGAACTGCAGCACACCAGGCTTCCCTGTCCTCTACTATTTCCCTGAGTTTGCTCAAATTCTTATCCATTGAGTCAGTGATGCCATCCAAACATCTCATCCTTTGTCTCCCCCTTCTCTTCTTGTCCTCAACCCTCAGCATCAGGGTCTTTTCCAATGAACCTGCCCTTCGCATCAGGGGGCCAAATTATTGAGGTTTCAGCTTCAGCATCGGTCCTTTCAATGAATATTCAGGGTTGATTTCCTTTAGGATTGACTGGTTGGATCTACTTGTTGTCCAAGGGACTTGCAAGAGTCTTCTTCAGCATCACAGTTTGAAAGCATCAGTTCTTTTTTGCTCAGCCTTCTTTATGGTCCAACTCTCACATCTGTACATTACTGGAAAAACCATAGCTTTGACTATATGGACCCTTATTGGGAAAGTGATGTCTCTGCTTTTTAATACATTATCTAGGTTTGTCATAGCTTTTCTTCCAAGGAGCAAGCGTTTTTTAACTTCATGGCTGCAGTCACCACCTGCAGTGAATTGGGAGCCCAAGAAAATAAAATGTCACTGTTTCCACTTTTTCCTCATCTATTTGGTATGAAGTGATGGGACAAGATGCCATGTTCTTAGTTTTTTGAATATTGAGTTTTAGGCCAGCTTTTTCACTCTTCTCTTTTACCTTTATCAAGAGGCTCTTTTGTTCCTCTTCATTTTCTGCCATTAAAGTGGTATCATCTGCATGTCTGAGGTTTTTGATATAATCATCCGGCCCAACATTTCGTATGATGTACTCTACATATAAGTTAAACAAACAGGGTGACAACATAAAGGCTTGATGTACTCCTATCCCAGTTTTGAACCAGTCTGTGTTTCCATGTCTGGTTCTAACTGTTGCTTCTTGTCCTGTGTACAGGTTTCTTAGGAGGCAGATAAGGTGGTCTGGTATTCCCATCTCTAAGAATTTTCCAGTTTGTTGTGATCCACTCAGTCAAAGGCTTTAGCATGATCAATGAAGCAGAAGTAGATGTTTGTTCGAAATTCCCTTGCTTTTTCTATGATTCAACGGATGTTGGCAATTTGATCTCAGGTTCCTCTGCCTTTTCTAAACCGATCTTGTCTGTCTGGAAGTTCTCAGTTCACGTACTGGTGAAGCCTAATTTGAAGGATTTTGAGCATAATCTTGCTAGCATGTGGAATGAGTGCAATTGTATGGTAATTTGAACATTCTTTGGCATTGCCTTTATTTGGGATTGGAATGAATATACACATATAATTAAATATAACATTGTTTTTATATCATTCTAGATAGCAAGAAAACTGTCAAAAATTAGTAGAATATAAAAACAACTTTCACAGTCAATTAGAAGAAAATCCTATTAGTCAAAATTAGAACATTTTGGGTTTTTTAAAACCATTTTGCGTGCATGAGTGTTAAGTCACTTCAGTTATATCTGATTCTTTGTAACCCTATGGACAGTAGCCCACCAGGCTCCTCTGTCTATGGGATTCACTAGGCAAGAATAACTGAGTGGGTCGTCATGCTCTCCTCCAGGGGATCTTCCCAAGCAGAACCCACGTCTCTTGTGTCTCCTGCAGTGGCAGGTGGGCTCTTTACCACTAGTGCCACCTGGGAAGCCCCCAAATCACTTTATTGAGATACAATTAGCATATAACATTTAGTTTTATGAAATATAAAAATTGTAATAGCTCAAAATCCATCTAATATTTCTAAAGTCTTGGAATATTTTTGACACACCAGTTGGTCACCTACTGAAGATGACAGGGAACCAGTTCATTAAGTTGAAAACTAGGTGAATAAAAGAAAGGAATGAAGTTTATCTTGTATGAACTGCTTCTTTCTGTATCAGTTGTATTACAGAGTAATCAAATGGGGAATGAGGGCAAACACCTTCTTATACAATTATTTCCAGCTAATAAATGAAAACAAAATGTTAGAATTTAATGTTACCATACTTCAACCTATAATGCTGATCACAAATGGCTACTAACATCATAAGAGGATAAAATCAGACCTTATATGATTCCAATTGTCTTACCAGAGGGACTGAATTTGTCTCTGGATCCAGCTGCTCATGTGCAGGAGTCACAGAGGATGGAAAACATGCTGAACTGCCCAACAAGCGTGTGACCAGCAAAAGCAGGCCGTGGGCAATTCTGTAGTTTAAACTCTTTGGTTCTTCATCCCATTAATCACAAGGAAAATAAAGAATGAAGGGAGAAAATGAAGTTTAAAAGATGTAAAAGACAGATGGTGGTTAAGAAAAAAGGGTGTGCAATTGGGTGAGAAAAACCCTAAAGAAAATTATTATAATAAAAGTCTGGATGCAGTTATCTTTTGAAGGTGAGATTAGGGACTGGGACTGGAATGAAACATACGTAGACTTTTCTGGGGTACTTGATAAGATACTGTTTTAATCTTTGAGTCTTAAACATTGATTAAGTTATATGGACTACTAGAATTTTGTACCTCCTAATCTCCCTCAGCTATTTCTTTCTTACCCTTAGCTCTGTCCTCTCTGGAAATCACCTGCGTATTCTCTCTATCTGTTTTGCTATGTTTGTTCTTTTTTTTTTTTTAATCTGCCACATGTAACCGAAATCACATGGTATTTGTCTTTCTCTGTCAGACTTATTTCACTTAGAATGGTACCCTCTGGGTCTATCCATGTTGCTGCATATGGTATTATTTCATTCTTTTTAATGGCTGAGTAACACCCACTCCATACTCTTGCCTGGAAAATCCCATGGATGGAGGAGTCTGGTGGGCTGCAGTCCATGGGGTTGCTAAGAGTCACACACGACTGAGTGACTTCACTTTCCCTTTTCCCTTTCATGCACTGGAGATGGAAATGGCAACCCACTCCAGTGTTCTTGCCTGGAGGATCCCAAGGATGGGGGATCCTGGTGGGCAGCCGTCTCTGGGGTCGCACAGAGTCGGACGCGACTGAAGCGACTTAGCAGCAACATTTCATTGTGGGCTTCCCTGGTGGCTCAGTGGGAAAGAAGCTGCCTACTAATGCAGGAGATGTGAGTTTGATCCTTGGGTCAGGAAGATCCCCTGGGGAAGCAAATGGCAACCCACTCCAGTATTCTTGCCTGGGAAACCCCCTGGACAGGGGAGACCAGCAGGCTACAGTCCACAGGGCTGCAAAAGAGTTGGGCATGACTTAGTGCCTAAACGACAACATTTCACTGTAGTATATACATCTTCTTTATCCATTCATCTATTTGATGGGCACTTAGGTTGCTTTCATATTTTGTCTATTGTGAATGATGCTGCAATGAACATAGGGTGTGTATATCTTTTCTTTGGATAAATACCCAGACGTGGAATGATTGGATCATATGGTAGTTCTATTTTTAATTTTTTGCAGAATCTCTATACTATTTCCCATAGAGTCTGCACCACTTTACATCCCCACCAATAGTACACGAGGCTTCACTTTTCTCTACGTGCTTGCCAAAACTTGTTATTTATTGTCTTTTTGATAATAGCCATTCTGACAGGTGTGAAGCGATAGCTCACTGTGGTTTTGATTTGCATTTTCCTGATGATTAGTGATGTTGAACATGTTTTCATGTCCCTGTTGGCCATCTGAATGTTTTCTTTGGAAAAACATCTATTCAGATCCTCTGCCCATTTTTAAATCAGGTTGGCTTTTTTTTTTTTTCCTGATGTTGAATTGTGTGAGTTCCTTAGATATTTCAGATATTAATCCTAAATGAGATGTGTTAATTGCAAGAATCTTCTCCCATTTAGTAAGTGGCCTTTTTTGCACTGGTGTTTCCTTTGCTGTGCAAAAGCTTTTAAGTTTGATGTTGTCCCATTTGTTTAATTTTGCTTTTGTTTCCCTTGCCTGAGAAGAGATACTGAAATACTAAGACTGATATCAAAGAGCTTAGTGCCTATGTTTTCTTCCAGAAGTGTTATGATTTCAGATCTTACATTTAAGTCTTTAATCCATTTTGGATTTATTTTTGTGCATGGTGTGAGAGAATAGTCCAGTTTGACTCTTTTGCATATCGCTGTCCAGTTTTTCCAAAATCATTTATTGACGAGGCTTTCTTTCCCCACTGTACATGCTTGCCTCTTCTGCCATAGATTAATTGCACATATCCATGTGTGTTCTGTTCTGGGCCCTCTGTTCTGCTGCATTGATCTGTGTGTCTGTTTCTGTGTCAGTATCATAATATACAGTGTAGGAAATACAGTCAGTAAGTACATAAAATCTTTGTATAGTGACATACTGGACATGAATTTGAGCAAACTTCAGAAGATAGTGAAAGGAAGCCTGGTATGCAGTAGTTCATGGGGTCGCAAACAGGTGAACACAACTTAAATAATAAAAAGTTGGTAAATGTAACTGAAGGAGAGAAATAAGACAATGATAAACCAAAATTAATTCATTTAAAATTATCTATTTTAGACAAATTAAAATTAACTTCAAAAACTTCAAATGGAACATAAATCATTTTATGTTGATAAGCTTTAAATAAACAAAAAAATATTACATTCACAAAGAGGTTTTGAACTTAACAATATTGAAATATAACCAAAAAACACGTGTAAAAATAAATCAGAAAAAAATTTATATATGCTATTAGAAATCACCAGAAAACACAATAATAATGAAAGAGTTTAATATACACTATTAGAAGTTGATGGATTAAGTAAACTAAACATAATTGTAAGTATTATTAAGTACTTAATTAATAAAATATTATTAACTATAATATACTTTTTACTAATATTATCAAAAGTTATCAATTTAACTTTGTGCCCTGCCATCAAAAAATACACCTATAGCACATTTATGAAAATTGATCTTATTTCAGATCATAATGAAAACCCAATATATAGCAAGTAAAAATAACTTTGGTGGGCTATATTCTTTATCTACAAGGCAACAAAATTAGAAACTAATGGCATACATTTTAAAAGACAAGAACAGGGGAAACTATACATTTGGGGAGAAAACTGCTCTCCTAAATAGATCAATCAAATATTTGGAAATTAACAATAATGCAAACAGTTTATAACAAAATTTAAAGGATTCAGCAAAAGCTGTATTCATACTCCCAATCACACACATACTTTCCCCTCAATCAAATAAATATTATTCAGGAGTCTTTTGGATGAAAGCAAGTCCAATTTGAACCAGCTGGAACTATGAGAGATCTTTATTGGTCCATAAATGGGAAGAATGGACATTGCTAGGGAGGGGTCAGTTGTCCCAGGATATCCCTGTATTTGTTCTGTCCTCGTTTCCACCTGTGTGTCAGCTTCATTCCTGCCTACTGCAGAGTGAATTTCTCCAGGAAGTGGCAGGTGTTGCATCGTTTTCACCTTTCCCACCATAGAAGAAAGGCTCCCTCTAAGTCATTCCTACTTCTGCCCCAAACTCCCCTTAAACATTTTCTTCAGCTCCAATCTGAATAATCCTGAGCAGGTCTCTGAGCTAGCATGAGTCAGATTCCTGCTTTTTGGCCAATCTTAACCACAAGAGAAACAGGTTCATTCTAGCTCCTATTCAGAACACTTCTTGAGAGAAGTAGGAGCAGATACAAAGCTTTCCCAAAGAAGGTAGATGTTTTTTCAGAAAGAAGAGAGAGCAGCCTGGCCAATAGAAGTTCATGCTCACTACAAAGAAGAGTGAAAAAATATTCAGCTTAAGAAGGTAATAAAAGAAAAATAATTTTTAAAAGCAAAAGAAAGAAAAGTAAAAGAAATTTAAAAATAAAAAATAGATAAGAAAGAAGTATGAGTCAAAACAAAAGACAGTAGAAGGATGAAAAAAATATGCCAGGCAATTAGGGAGCAAAAAAGTGAGCGATTACAATGTTAATATCAATAGATATTAAAACATAGTATTAGATTATTATAATATTATATATTAAATTATAGCATATTGATTTTAAAGTTATATTATTGATGTTCAGTCAGTCTCTCCCATCAGGACACTTCCATAAGCCTCTTATCCTTATCAGAGGGCAGATAGAATGAAAACCACAATCACAGAAAACTAATCAAACCGATCACATGGACCACAACCTTGTCTAACTCAATGAAACTATGAGCCATGTCATGGAGGGCCACCTAAACAGATCATGGTGGAGAGTTCTGACAAAACATGGTCCACTGAAGAAGGGAATGGCAAACCACTTCAGCACTCCTGCCTAGAGAAGCCCATGAACAGAATGAAAAGGCAAAGAGAAATGCAACTGAAAGGTGAACTCCCCACATCGGTAGGTGGCCAAGATGCTACTGGAGAAGAGCAGAGAACTAGCTCCAGAAGGAATGAAGAGGGTGAGCCAAAGCAGAAAAAACTCCCAGCTGTGGATGTGTCTGGTGGTGAAAGTAGAGTCTAATGCTGTAAAGAACAATATTGCATAAGAACCTGGAATGTTAGGTCCATGAATCAAGGTAAATTGGAAGTGGTCAAGCAAGAGATGGCAAGAGTGAGCATCGACATTTTAGGAATCAGTAAACTACAATGGACTGCAATGGGCAAATTTAATTCAGATGTCCATTATATCTACCATTGTGGGCAAGAATCCCTTAGAAGAAATGGAGTAGCCCTTATAGTCAACAAAAGAGTCCGAAATACAGCACTTGGGTGCAATCTCAAAAAATGACAGAATGATCTTAGTTTGTTTCAAAGGCAAACCATTCAGTATCACAGTCATCTTAGTCTAGTCCCCAACAATTAATGCCAAAAAAGCTGAAGTTGAATGACTCTACAAAGACCTACAAGACTTTCTACTCTAACACCATAGGAAAGATGTCCTTTTCATCATAGGGGACTGGAATGCAAAAGTAGGAAGTCAAGAGATACCTGGAGTATGAGGCAAGTTTGGCCTCGGAGTACAAAATGAAGCAGGACAAAGGCTAACAGAGTTTTGCCAAGGGAATGCACTGTTCATAGAAAACTCTCTCTTCCAACAACACAAGAGATGACTCTACACATGGATGTCACAGATGGTCAAAGCCAAAATAAGACTGATTATATTATTTGTAGCCAAATATGGAGAAACTCTGTATAAAGTCAGCAAACACAAGACCGGGGCCTGACTGTGGTTCAGATCATGAACTGCTTATTGCAAAATTCAGACTTAAATTGAAGAAAGTAGGGAAAAACACTAGGCCATCAAGTATGATCTAAATCAAACCCCTTATGATTATACAGTGGAAGTGGTAAATAGATTCAAGGAATTAGAGCTGATAGACAGAGTGTCTGAAGGAAAAAGGGCAGAGGTCGTAACATTGAACAGGAGACAGTAATCAAGACCATCCCCAAGAAAAAGAAATGCAAAAAGGCAAAATGGTTGCCTGAGGTGCCCTAACAAATAGCTGAGAAAAGAAGGGAAGCTAAAGGCAAAGGAGAAAAGGAAAGATATACTCACGTGAATGCAGAGTTTCGAAGAATAGCAAGGAGAGATAAGAAAGCTGGAATCAAGATTGCCAGGAAAAATATCAATAATCTCAAATATGCATATGACACCACCCTTATGGCAGAAAGTGAAGAGGGACTAAAGAGCCGCTTGATGAAGGTGAAAGAGAAGAGTGTAAAAGCTGGCTTAAAACTCACCAGTCAAAAAATGAAGACCATGGCATTCGGTCCCATCACTTTATAGCAAATAGATGGGGAAACAATGGATACAGAGACAGATTTTATTTTCTTGAGCTTCAAATTACTGCAGATGGTAACTGCGGACATGAAATTAAAAGATACTTACTCCTTGTCAGAAAAGTGATGACAAACCTAGACAGCATATTAAAAAGCAGAGACATTATTTTCCCAAGAAAGGTCTATATAGTCAAAGCTACGGTTTTTCCAGTAGTCATGTACAGATGTAAGAGTTGGACCATAAAGAGGTCTAAACACCAAAGAATTGATGTTTTTGAACTGTGATATTGGAGAAGGCTTCTGAGAGTCCCTTGGACTGCAAGGAGATCCAAATAGTCAATCCTAAAGAAATCAATCCTGAATATTCATTGAAAGGATTGATCCTGAAGCTGAAACTCCAATAATTTGGCCACCTGATGTGAATAGCCAACTCACTGATAAAGACCCTGATACGGGAAAGATTGTCAGCAGGAGGAGGAGGGGATAGCAGAAGATGAGATGGTTGGATAACATCACTGACTCAATCGATATGAGTTTGACCAAACTCTGGGAGATGGTGAAAGTCAGGGAAGCCTGGTGTCCTGCAGTCCATGGGGTCACAAAGAGTCAGACATGACTGAGCAGCTGAGTTCAGTTCAGTTCAATCACTCAGTCATGTCCGACTCTGTGGCCCCACAGACTGCAGCACTCCAGACCTCCCTGTCCATCACCAACTGCTCCCTGAGCTTGCTCAAACTCAAGTCCACTGAGTCGGTGATGCCATCCAACCATCTCATCCTCTGTCGTCTGCTTCTCCAGCCTTCAATCTTTCCCAGCATCAGGGTCTTTTCCAATGGGTCAGTTCTTCGCATCAGGTGGCCAAATTATTGGAGCTTCAGTATCAGTCCTTCCAATAAACATTCAGGAATGATTTCCTTTGGGATGGACTGGTTTGATCTCCTTGCAGTTCAAGGGACTCTCAAGAGTCTTCTCCAACACCACAGTTAAAAAGCATTAATTTTTCGGTGTTCAGCTTTCTTTATGGTCCAACTCTCACATCCATACATGACTACTGGAAACACCGTAGCTTTGACTAGACAGACCTTTGTTGGCAAAGTAACATCTCTGCTTTTTAATATGCTGTCTATGTTGGTCATAGCTTCCAAGGAGCCAGTTTCTTTTAATTTCATGGCTGCAGTCACCATCTGCAGTGATTTTTGTAGCCCCCCCCAAATAAAGTCTGTCACTGTTTCCATTGTTTCCCCATCTATTTGCCATGAATGGATGGAACCAGATATCATGGTCTTAGTTTTCTGAATGTTTAGTTTTAAGCCAACCTTTTCACTCTCCTCTTTCACTTCCATCAAGAGGCTCTTTAGTTCTTCTTTGCTTTCTGCCAAAAGGGTGGTATCATTTGCGTATTTGAGGTTATTGATATTTCTCTTGGCAATCTTGATTCCAGCTTGGGCTTCCTCCAGCCTGGCATTTTGCATGATATCTTCTTCATATAAGTTAAATAATCAGGGTGACAATATACTGCCTTGACATACCCCTTTCCCAATTTGGAACAAGTCTGTTGTTCCATGTCCAGTTGTAACTGTTGCTTCTTGATTTGCATACAGATTTCTCAGGAGACAGGTCAGGTGGTCTGGTATTCCCATCGAAGAATTTTCCACAGTTTGTTGTGATCCACACAGTCAAAGGCTTTGGCATAGTCAATAAAGCAGAAGTAGATGTTTTTCTGGAACTCTTTTGCTTTTTTGGTGATCCAATGGATGTTGGCAATTTGATCTCTGGTTCCTCTGCCTTTTCTAAATCCAGTTTGAACATCAGGAAGTTCATGGTTCACATACTGTTGAAACCTGGCTTGGAGAATTTTAAGCATTACTTCGCTAGCATGTGAGATAAGTGTAATTGTGTGATAGTCTGAACATTCTTTGGCATTGCCTTTCTTTGGGATTGGAATGAAAACTGACCTTTTCCAGTCTTGTGGCCATTGATGAGTTTCCAGATTTTCTGGCATAATGAGTACAGTGCTTTCACAGCATCATCATTTAGGGTTTGAAATGGCTTAACTGTAATTTCATCATCTCCACTAGCTTTGTTCGTGGTGATGCTTCCTAAGGCCCACTTGACTTTGCATTCCAGGATGTTTGGCTCTAGGTGAGTGATCACACGATCGTAGTTATCTGGGTCGTGAAGATCTTTTTTGTATAGTTCTTCTTTTCACCTTTTTTTAATATCTTCTGCTTCTGTTAGGTCCATACCATTTCTGTCCTTTATTGTGCCCATCTTTGCTTGAAATGTTACCTTGGTATCTCTAATTTTCTTGAGGAGATCGCTAGTCTTTCCTTTTCTGTTGTTTTCCTCTATTTCTTTGCATTGTTCATGTAGGAAGGCTTTCATTTCTCTCCTTGCTATTCTTTGGAGCTCTGCATTCAAATGAGTATATCTTTCCTTTTCTCCTTTGCCTTTGGGTTCTCTTCTTTTCTCAGCTATTTTTAAGGCCTCCTCAGGCAACCATTTTGCCTTTCTGCATTTCTTTTTCTTGGGAATGGTCTTGATCCCTGCCTCCTGTACAATGTCATGAACCTCTGTCCATAGTTCTTCCAGCACTCTATCAGATCTAATCCCTTGAATCTATTTGTGACTTCCACTGTATAATCATAAGGGATTTTATTTAGGTCATACTTGAATGCTCTAGTGGTTTTTCCTGCTTTCTTCAATTTTGGCAATAAGCAATTTATGATCTGAGCCACAGTCAACTCCCAGTCTTGTTTTTGCTGACTGTGTAGAATTTTTCCATCTTTGGCTGCAAAGCATATAATCAATCTGATTTCTGTACTGACCATCTGGTGATATTCATGTGTAGTCAGTCATCTCTTGTGTTGTTGGAAGAGAGAGTTTTCTATGACCAGTGCATTCTCTTGGCAAAACTCTGTTAGCCTTTGTCCTGCTTCATTTTGTACTCCGAGGCCAAACTTGCCTCATACTCCAGGTATCTCTTGACTTCCTACTTTTGCATTCCAGTCCCCTATGATGAAAAGGATATCTTTCCTATGGTGTTAAAGTAGAAAGTCTTGTAGGTCTTCATAGAGTCATTCAACTTCAGGTTTTTCAGCATAGTGGTTGAGGACTAGACTAAGATGACTGTGATACTGAATGGTTTGCCTTTGAAACAAACTAAGATCATTCTGTCATTTTTTGAGATTGCACCCAAGTGCTGTATTTCGGACTCTTTTGTTGACTATAAGGGCTACTCCATTTCTTCTAAGGGATTCTTGCCCACAATGGTAGATATAATGGACATCTGAATTAAATTTGCCCATTGCAGTCCATTGTAGTTCACTGATTCCTAAAATGTCGATGCTCACTCTTGCCATCTCTTGCTTGACCACTTCCAATTTACCTTGATTCATGGACCTAACATTCCAGGTTCTTATGCAATATTGTTCTTTACAGCATTAGACTCTACTTTCACCACCAGACACATCCACAGCTGGGAGTTTTTTCTGCTTTGGCTCACCCTCTTCATTCCTTCTGGAGCTAGTTCTCTGCTCTTCTCCAGTAGCATCTTGGCCACCTACCGATGTGGGGAGTTCACCTTTCAGTTGCATTTCTCTTTGCCTTTTCATTCTGTTCATGGGCTTCTCTAGGCAGGAGTGCTGAAGTGGTTTGCCATTCCCTTCTTCAGTGGACCATGTTTTGTCAGAACTCTCCACCATGATCTGTTTAGGTGGCCCTCCATGACATGGCTCATAGTTTCATTGAGTTAGACAAGGTTGTGGTCCATGTGATCGGTTTGATTAGTTTTCTGTGATTGTGGTTTTCATTCTGTCTGCCCTGTTGGATGAGGATAAGAGACTCTTGGAAGCTTCCTGATGGGAGGGACTGGCTGTGGGTCAACTGGGTCTTGCTCTGGTAGGCAAGGCCATACTCAGTAAATCTTCATTCCAATTTTCTGCTGATGAGTGGGGCTGTGTTAAGTATTATGTTTTTATAATATTAAGATAGAATTTAAAGCGAAAACATCACCATGGTGAAGTAATCGTTTAATAATAAAAAGAAGAATGTAGTAGGAATATATTAAATTCAGAATCTGTTTGCATCTAAACATTTAGTCTCAATATGAAAAAGATTATGAGGAGAAATTAACTAATACAAAATTATGGTAGATTTTCATATATTTCTCTTAAAAATAATAAATACAAAGTTACAATATTGTAGAAGAATTGAAAAATATTACCTCACTGCCAAAGAGCACGTATACAAAGGCTGAAGTGCACAAATGCATGTACAGCATTTATAAACATTTATCTAGTTCTAGGCCACAACATTAACCTAAACAACTATTTAATAATTAATTTAATTAAAAATAATGAAATAATGCCATTTTCAGACATGGATAGACCTAGATTCTCATACTGAGTGAAGACAAATATCCATATATCACTTATAAATGAAATCTCAAAAATGGTACAAATGAAATTATTTACAAAACAGAAATAGAGTCACAGATATAGAAAACAAACTAATGGGGAAGCAAGAGAGGGATAAATTGGGAGATTGGGATGGACACACACTACCATATGTAATGTGGATAGCTAATAAATACCTGCTGTATGGCACTGGCAACTCTACTCAGTACTCTGTAATGACCTATATGGGAAAAGAATCTAAAAAATAGTGAATATATATGTGTGTATAACTGATTCACCTTGCTGTACAATAGAAACTAACACATTGTAAATCAACTATGTGTGTGTGTGTGCACACGTGTGTGTGTGGTCAGTCATGTCTGACTTTTTGTGACCCGTTGGACTGTAACCCACCAGGCTCCCCTGTCTATGGGATTTCCCAGGCAAATATACTGGAGTGGGTTACCATTTTCTACTCTAGGAGATCTTCATGGCCCAGGGATAGAACCCACATCTCTTGCATCTCCTTCACTGGCAGGCAGATTCTTTACCAAAACTATATACCAATAAAAAATAATTGAAAAAAAGAGAAACAATATATGGGTATCCTACAATACGGCTAGGATTCCTCAACACTGTCAAGATCATCAAAAACAACGAAAGTCTAAGAAACTGTCACAGCTAAGAGGAGTCTAAGGAGACATGATTACTAAATATAATTTTGTATCCTGGATGAGATCCTTGAACAGAGAAAGGATATTAGGTAAAAAACTAAGACAATTTGAGTAAATTATGGAGTTTAGTTAATAATACTGTTTCAATAGTAGTGTATCAAAGAACAGCCAATTTTATTTGTTAATTGTAACAAATGTGCCAAACTAATGCAAATTTCAATAATAGATATAGATGGTGTAGATATGGTATATGTAGATACAGATATGGTCAGGCTCAGACGCATCTGACTCTTTGTGGCCCCATGGACATAGTCTGCTGGGCTCCTCTGCCCATGGAATTTTACAGGCAAAAATACTAGAGTGGGGTGCCTTTTCCTACTCCAGAGGAACTTCCTGACCCAGGGTTCAAACCTGCAATTCTTGCATTTCCTGCATTGGCAGGTGGATTCTTTACCACTAGCATTACCTGGGAAGCCCATGTAGGTATGCTCAGTTCAGTTCAGTTCATTTGCATAGTTTTGTCTGGCTCTTTGTAACCCCATAGACTGCAGAACGCCAGGCTTCCCTGTCCATCACCAACTACTCCCGGAGCTTACTCAAACTCATGTCCATTGAGTCAGTGATGTCATCCAACCATCTCATCCTCTGTTGTCCCCCTTTTCTTCTGCTTTCAATCTTTCCCAGCATTAGGGTCTTTTCCAATGAGTCGGTTCTTCACATCAGGTGACCAAAGTATTGTAGTTTCAGCTTCAAAATCAGTCCTTCCAATAAACATTCAGGACTGATTTCCTTTAGGATTGACTGGTTGGATCTCCTTGCAGTCCAAGGGACTCTCAAGAGTCTTCTCCAACACCACAGTTCAAAAGCATCAATTCTTTGGTGCTCAGCTTTCTTTATGGTTCAACTCTCATGTCCATACATGACCACTGGAAAAACCATAGCTTTGACTAGATGGACCTTTATTGGCAAAGTAACATCTCTGCTTTTTAATATGCTGTCTAGGTTGGTCATAGCTTTTCTTCCAAGGAGCAAGCATCTTTTAATTTCATGGCTGCAGTCACCGTATGCAGTGATTTTGGAGACCAAGAAAATAAAATCTGTCATTGTTTTCATTGTTTCCCCATCTATTTGACATGAAATGATGGCAGTGGATGCCATGATCTTAGTTTTTTGAATGATAAGTTTCAAACCAGCTTTTTCACTCTCCTTTTTCACTTTCATCAAGAGTCTCTTTAGTTCCTCTTTACTTTCTGCCATAACAGTGGTGTAATCTGCATATCTGAGGTTATTGATATTTATTATTGTAGAATAAGATTAAGTTATTGTAGGAATGCTGGGGTGGGTAAAATGACACTCTTCATGCAGCCTATTCTATTTTCCTATAAATCTGTAGCTTTCCAAAAAATAAACTCTTAAAAAAATTAAAGTTTCAAGTATAGATAGGAAGAAGGAAAATGAGGGAGGAATCACCATGCCAACAGACCAAATTAAGGAACTAAAGACAGCCTTATTCTGGGAACTTGATAATATGACAGAGATGACATCAGAAGGATTTTGGATGAGGGACTATCATATCAAATGGTCCTAGGCAATTCATCTGTATATGGGAAAAACTGCATCCTAACCACATAGCATACAAAAAAAAAATAATAATAATTTTCACATTTACTAAATGTGAGAAGTAAAGTTTATGACTTTTATATGAAAATGTAGGAGGATATCTTTATGATGGTGAAATAGGGAAGGATTTCATGAATGGGACACAATAATCACAAATCATAAAAGAAAATATTTGAAATGTTAAAAATTATACGTTAAACACTCTATAAAACAAAAGAAACAATAAACACAGTTGAAATGGATGCCATGAGCGTGAAGATATTTGTAATGCATTTTAAGAAAAAAACTGATACATGGATGGTAAAGAAATTGTGTACATAACTTGAACAAAACTTTTATGTGTGCACAGACATACACAAATATAGACAACATAACTTGTAGTAGCAAAATTATGCAAATGAACTAAATGTCAAATACTAAGGGAATGGGTATACAAAGCTTATTACATTCATACAGTCAAATATTTATTGTACAGCAGTTGAAAAGGACGAACTAAAACTATGTGAAACACACATGTATCTTCAAAGCATGAACTTGAGTGAAAAATTACAATATAATGAAACGTTATGTGTGTATGTCCAAGACATACACACATAACATTACTGTCATTAAAGTAGAAAACATGGACAAGAAGGACAATAATAATTTTTATAATTGTATTTATAATTAAGTAAAGCTATAATAAACGGTCAGCTTTATCTGTAATGCTTTATCTCCTTTAAAATAGATTTGAATCAAGCATGGCAAAAGTAATAACATTAAAGAAATCCAGATGGTTAAATACATTTTTGTTGTATTATTCTTTGTAATTTTCTGTATTTATAAACATCCCATAGTAAATATATCTTTGAAGGAATCTATTTAAACATTCTCAATAGAAGCAAACATTTTGGCTATTAAAATGGATCCATACAAACTAATTTTCATAAACATTTACTGACCTTTTAGAAATACAGTCTTTGAGTTTGGGGCAAAGAAGATCATAAAGTGCTCACTTCCTGAGCAACGTACTTGTCATCCTCTCCTTGGGATGAGAAGTCCTACAGAGTTCAGGAATTACATGTGACTCAACCTCTCTTTGTCTTACAAAAGGATGTCCCATTGAGTGGGAATTCTACTCTCTGTAGAACTAGTGATCGCAAAAATTTTAGATTTGCATTTATAAAGAGGCCACTTGGCTGTCTAGTAAGATATTTCTAATTAATATACTGTTAGCTCATTCCACAACAATTATTTACTGGACATCTACTTTGGTTCTGGAGACATACAATCAAACAGGGCATGTGAGGCAGATGTATAAAGAAACACTTCTCTAGTGCAGTGAAATTTTTATTATTTTAACAGCTATTACCCAAATATCTCTCAGAGAGTGAACTCCATTTGACAAATTAAGTTCCTCTAGATAGAAGATACCCTAAGTGAAAAACAAAAAATCAAAAGCTCTTCTGCATGAGAAAATGTGAACTCCTCCTTTAAAAAAATTAGTGGGGGTTGGGAAGATTGAGGTGAGTGAATAGAGAGCTTAGCATGGAAGAGAGAGGAAAAGAACAACAATGAAATAGCAAAAGCCCAGATACTTAAAGGGACTGTAAGTAGCTCTTTGGTATCTAAAATGAATTTTAAAAACAGAAGTAAATATTACAAAATAGTCATTTGTTTTTCAGAAGAGTGTAATGTAATTCCTAACCATGATGCCCAGACATTCATTAAGTTGCTTTAAATACAAATACTTTAAGGAAGGAATATTTTTTGTAAAAATTGGAGACACAGCCTGAATTCCTGTTTGGATTAAGACTGTCAGGAGCAAAGACAACAAACACAATAACAGGAATCCAGAGGTTGAGTTGATTATGAACATGAAAGTCTTCACGCAGAGAAATATGGGAGAAAGGGTATGGATTTCCATCACCTGAAAAACTGGAGGCGTGAGCCAATGTTATCTAGAGGGCAAGAAGGTAGAAGAATCCAACTTGAGTGCAGTAATAAAATAATGAGACACACACTTGCTGAGAGGAGAAATTGTGCAATTTCCTGTGGGTGTGATGAAGTTTTCATAGCAGTTGTCTTCCCTGGTGGCTCAGACAGTAAAGTGTCTGTCTACAACGTGGGAGACATGGGTTCAATCCCTGGGTCAGGAAGATCCTCTGAAGAAGGAAATGGCAACCCACACCAGTACTCTTGCCTGGAAAATCCCATGGATGGAAGAGCCTGGTAGGCTACAGCCCATGGGGTCGCAAAGAGTCGGACACGACTGATGGACTTCACCTTAAGATAGTTGATCTGGGTATTAAAGCCTGCATCTGTGTGAGCTGCACTGACAAGATGAGAAACAGCAGAGGGAGCAGAGGGAACAATAGTTTGGTGGTTAAAAACACAGACTCTGGGGTAGATTGCTTGGTTTAAATTCTGCCATTTATGACTTCAATCCCCATGACTGTTACTTACTCTCTTAGCACTTCAGATGCTTTTTCTGTGAAATGAGAAGTCTACCTCCAAAGAGTTGTTTGTGATGATTAAATGAATCACCAGCACACAGTAAACTCTCAATGTGTTGCTATCATTATTATATTCAGGAAAAAATTAGTAGTTCAGCATGACTTGCATTGGGATGCCTAGCAGTGAATACTGAAGAAAGACTGTAGAGGTCTTATCCACCAGATTAATTTAAAAGCTTCTGGTGGTCATGTGCAGCACCACAGCTTTTAAAATATAGTCAGAGTTTTGCTTTAGAAAGGTGTCTGTGGCAGTTCCATGGGCAAGAATTGGAAGTGAGAGTGAAGGCAAAGAGAGTAGTTGGGAGGTTTCTGCATTGACTACTGAACTGGAAGAGACAATTCCTCACCTAGGACCATACTGGAGCAGGTGAAAGGAACCAGGCTTACATTAGAGTTGTTTCCCATAGAGTCTCATTCCATCCTCAGAATTTACAATGCTTTAGACCAGAACTCTCCAGCAGAAATATAATGTAAGCTACAAATGCAAGCCACACATGTCATTTCAAATTTTCTAATAGCCAGAGTAAAAGAGTAAAAAGCAATAGGTAACATTACTTTTAATAATGAAGTTTATTTAACTCAATATATCAAAATATTATTATTTTTACCTATAACTAAGACGCTTACTCCTTGGAAGAAAAGTTATGACCAACCTAGGTAGCATATTCAAAAGCAGAGACGTTACTTTGCTGACTAAGGTCTGTCTAGTCAAGGCTATGGTTTTTCCTGCGGTCATGTATGGATATGAGTGTTGGACTGTGAAGAAGGCTGAGTGCTGAAGAATTGATGCTTTTGAACTGTGGTGTTGGAGAAGACTCTTGAGAGTCCCTTGGACTGCAAGGAGATCCAACCAGTCCATTCTGAAGGAGATCAGCCCTGTGATTTCTTTGGAAGGAATGATGCTAAAGCTGAAGCTCCAGTACTTCGGCCACCTCATGAGAAGAGTTGACTCATTGGAAAAGACTCTGATGCTGGGAGGGATTGGGGGCAGGAGGAGAAGGGGACGACAGAGTATGAGATGGCTGGATGGCATCACGGACTCGATGGACGTGAGTCTGAGTGAACTCCGGGAGTTGGTGATGGACAGGGAGGCCTGGTGTGCTGCGATTCATGGGGTCGCAAAGAGTCGGACACGACTGAGTGACTGAACTGAACTGAACTGAAGATGAAATTTTATTAGTGATATATTTTGCATTATTTTCATAATAAGCTTTAAAAATCTGATGTGCATTTTGTATTTACATTTCATATCAATTCAGATTAGTCATATTTCAAGTGCTCAATAGCCATGTATGACTAGCTATCAGACTAAGAAGGAAGAGTAAATCTTTCTTCTATCCCTATTGTCTTTCAGATTAGAAACTCTCTGGGAGAGTTTCTAGAAAATCTCTAGAAATCAGCTTCTAGAAAATATGTCAACTTCTTATTCTGACCAGCAGAGAGATGGTTAATCATTTACAGGGTCCTTTAAACTGGAACTAGAGATAGGCCCATTGGGCTAATTTTGTGTGATAAAAATCTTTTTATTTCCCAGTGATCTGCTGCTCTGGAGACAATAGCTATAATTTTTAAGAATTTGTCTTATTTCCTACAAATTGCAGGGCTTACCTATATTGTATCCTATCTTGACAGTCACTTGGAGGCTCTCGGGTTGCTGCATAAAGATAAAATTAGCTTTTATGTGGACTGTAAGGTGACATGAAACATTTGGATGAGCAAGGGCAGTGGTGAGACTTCTTTTTATATTGAATCATTTATTTGTTAAAAAATGGTAAATGCCTACTATGCATCAGGCTAGGATGGAGGGACCCAGTGCTGAGCCCGAGACATGATCCCTTCTCTCATGGAACTTCTGTCTCATTGGTAAAAGTTGAAGTCACTTATGCTCAGAACCCCCTGGTCCTGGAGGCAGGGGCTTGGACTGCACAACTCTTTTCATCTAGTTGTTCCTCATGTTTCTAGCCTGGAGGACTTGAGTCACAGGTGACAGAGTTGTGGCAACTAATGGCCCAGTTAAGGTGGGGCACACTCTCCCAGACTCCCTTGTAGTGGGTTGAATGGTGGTCTCCCAACCACTGGGATAGTTATGCCCTTATCCTAACCCCTGGAACTTGTGAGAGTGAACTTACTTGGAAAGAGGATTTTTGCAGATGTAATTAAGTTAAGGATCTCAAGATAATATTATCCTGGATTATCTGGCTAGGCCATTAATCCTATAATAAGTTTCCTATAAGAAATATGAGTAAAGACGCAGACAACAAGAACTACATGAAGACACAGAGATTGGAGTGACGTCTCTACAAGCTGAGGAATGCCATGGGTTGCTGGCACCCACCAGAAGCTTGGAGAGAAGCATGAATAGATTTTTCCTCAGAGTATTCAGGAAGAGACAACCCTGTTCTGGCACTTTCAATTTAGACTTCTATCCTTCAGAACTGTGAAAGGGCACATTTCTTTAGTTTTAAACTACCCAGTTTGTAATTTGTTACAGCAGCCACAGGGAATAAATACATCCTTTAGAGGTAGAGCTTTGCAGAAGGAGGCTGCCTTCCTTATCTTTGTCAAACATATATTAAGCTTTCATCATGTTCCTGGTATTAACTGTGGTACTTAGATAAATTCACCACCAGCTCTAAGGATCCCAATTCATGTCAGTCAGCCTCCTTTTGTTTAAACAAAAAGACCTTTCAGTTTTCTCCCAATTTGCTAACTTTTTGATGTCCAAAAAGGGATCCTCACGTTTAAAAACTTTGGAAAGCTCTGGCCAATAAGACAAAATGTGAATGCCAGTCCCATAGCAGACACCACCTTCTTGAGGGGAAGGTGTCCTAATTTTCCTCTCTAGAGCCATCTCCCAATGTGGCTTCATGAGAAATCCTTGCTTTGGTCCAAGTGGACTTGTTACATCTCTTGAACATAACTGTCCTGCTGATCCTGTTTGTGATGCCAGTTGTCTTGGTATCTCTCACTGTGTGCATAGTTTGCTGAACCCAGGGTAGGCGAGGCTCGAGCCCAGAGGTTGGAAGGAGATTTGAGGAGCTGTATGAACTGCAAACGCTCATTCTCTCCCAGCTGGCACACCAGCCATAACACAGCCTCTCTCCTGGCTGACACAGTAGCCATGGCAGTGAACGTTTGCTGCTATGACCAGTGTGTGACGCTGGGATTTGTGGCCTCTGGAGGAGAGGAATTCAACTGGGGCCAGAGATGAGGTTTGAACACTTGAAGTTTTTGCGTAATAAAGTTTTATTAAAGTATAAAAGAGACCAAGAAAGCTTCTGACATAGACATCAGAAGAGGAGAGAAAGAGTGCCCCCTTGCTAGTAGCAACTAACAAATTCACACTGGAGAAGGAAATGGCAACCCACTCCAGACAGAGGAGCCTGGCGGGCTGCAGTCCATGGGGTCACAGAGAGTCGCACATGACTGAGTGACTAACACACACACACACACACACACACACACACACACACACACACACACACACACCTATTAGCAAGCTGCTAATTAGAGAAAGGAAACTCCTCCAAACTGAGAGAGTTGCACTAGGCCCCTCACCCACAACATGCATTTTGAGATAGCATTGGTGCAAGGTGAGTCATCCAGGGCCATAAAATAATTGACAGGAATCTTAAAGAAAGACAGATTTCCAGGTAAAGACATACCTCATTAAAGAGCTTAAGAAAACATTTCCATAAGAAAAATGCTTTGGTTAGCTCAAGGTTTGAGATAAAGTTAAGTTCAGGGGGAACCAGGTGTCACCATGATAACACAGGATTAGAAGAAAACCTCCTTTAATTTTGTGTAGAGAAGGAAAAAAATGTCTGCCACTTGAAGTTTATTTCCTCCTACAATAAAATAAATAAATAAATAAAATAAGTAAAATTTTTAAAAAGGAGGGAGACCTCTGGCCTCCCCACACAGGCTGTTAACCCTCTCAGCAGCAGAGGCTATATTCTCTCCTGGTGTGGCTGACCCAACGGACCCAACCATGAAGCAGCAGTAAATGCCGCCACTTTCTTAGGCGGAGCTCATGTATGCGTACCCCTCACAGTAGCCTGGAGAAGACAATGGCACCCCACTCCAGTACTCTTGCCTGGAAAATCCCATGGACGGAGGAGCCTGGTGGGTTGCAGTCCATGGGATCGCTAAGAGTCAGACACGACTGCAGTGACTTAGCAATAGCAGCACAATAGCCTACGACCAAGCAGGTACCTGGTGATGAGCGTGCACAGTGCTGAAAGTGCTCTCAGCTGGTACAAATCATTATTTACGAAACGTGGGGTAAGAGCAAGAGGCTGTGGGGGAAGAGAGCCTGATCGCGCCATCTTGGCTAACTTGCTCTTTCCAGCAAAAGCATCTGCCTACAATGCAGGAGACCTGGCTTTGATCCCTGGGTCGGGAAGATCCCCTGGAGAAGGAAATGGCAACCCACTCCAGTACTCTTGCCTGGAGAATCCCACGGAGGGAGGAGCCTGGTAGGCTACAGTCCATGGGGTCACAAAGAGTCGGACACAACTGAGCAACTTCACTTTCACTTTTCACTTTCTACAATACCTCACCATTCAAGCCCATCTGCCTTTGACTTTGTTCTCTCTGCCTACTCATCCTTTCATTCAAAGTTTCAGTATTATCTTTTCTGAACCGTCTCTAGTTTACCCTGAGTGACAAAGAATTTGATTCAACGCCTGCTGAAGGTCTTTGTCCTGCTGCAGTTCAAGGTGTTCATGTAGTTATTCCATCTTCTTTCTGCACTGTGGACTCTTCACGCATAGGACCTGACCTCCCTCATCGCTGTGTCCTCAGATGCCGCAGACAGCAGGCACTCAATAGTCTTAATAGAACCACCAAAGGATGAAGTACGTGATCCTCAAATACGAACTCACGTAAAGTAAAACTAGAGTGGTATACGAAAGAATGCCATGTTTATCCTGCCATTTCATGGATGCAAATGTAGGAAGACCCAAGACTTAATGCTGTAAGTGTCAGATCAGGAAATAAATGAGTCAATTTTCCTGATCGATTTGTAGACTTGGAGAGTGCCGGGCTTTGAAAGTGATGGACTGTGGACTTTGAAAGCACCCCTCCCACCCCACTACCGCCCCTCCTACCCCACTACCGCCCCTCCTCCATTCGGCTTCTCTGGCACATTCCTTCCCCTGCCCTCCACCAGGGCCCACCCATGCTGCCAGCCTGAGCAGACGTCTGCACCATGGGATTTGAGCCCCACGTTGCTTTCATCTTCTCTGGGCAGGGATGAGATCCTCTCATCTCATCAGTCATTTGCTCTCTGTCAACAGGCCTGCTGCTAGAAGCCTGCTGTGGCTCAGGTGGCTGAGCGGGGGAAAGTCCCATTGGAGACTGAGGCTGGTTGGAGTGAGCAGAAGGCCCCCGCAGCCAGCAGGTGCCCAGAAGCCCCAGAGGAGAGGAAACAATCTAGACGCCTTCCCCTAAGAGGTGGTTTTACCAGAAGAAGGATGAATAGGCCGGAAACCATCCCGCCAGCAACCCTCCTCTTGTCAGCTCTGCGCTGGACAGAACAAATGCGCTTTATCTGCAAGTCAGATTGGCTTCCGAAGGCCGATACATCATGCAGAGACAGAGCAACTCCCTCCCAAGGAGCGTCATCTTCTCCCTCTCGAGGTGCCCTGATCCCCTGGCGGCCTTCCTGCTGGCAACCAAATAAGTTCAAAAGGGCAGAGGGATAAGGCGGACGCTGCCTGTGTTCCCCCGACTAGTCTATCCTGGAAGTCCAGGCTGGCCCTGGAGGGGGGTGTAGCGACTTCAGGCTGTCTTTGGCATTGCTCAGCAAGGCCCAGCAGCCCGAGCCCAGTGGGCTGGGAGTGGCTAACTTCCAAGTGCTTCTTTCCACTCACCCCACCTCGATGGCTCAGAATAAGCTGGAATTCTGCTCTGCTTAGTGTTGGGATGGCCTTTCATCTCTGGTGGGAGGATCAGGAGGACTGATCAAACCCTGTCTGCACTGATCATGGGTTTTACCCAGCACTGTTGGCGTTCCCACTGCATGATGGCAGAGTGGTCAGAAGAAGGTTAATTTTTAGCTTAAGAGTTCAAATTGGGAAAAGAAAGGGACCTAGGACATTTGGAATTTTGTCTTGATGATTCTAACCACTTCCTCAGTACTTGATTCCTAGCGTGTCTGTCCACCATTTAGGACAGAGCAAAGGATACTGAGAGCAATGGGAGGGGAAGGATGAAATAGGAGATGAGGGGACATCAAAGGCACGTAGGAAGGTCAGGGGGATGGGACGGGTTGAGGTCATTTGGGCAGAAAGCTGGAGCAGAAGATACTACAAGAATTGGACCCCTGTCCTGCTGAACCCACTTTTTATTTTTTGCTCAAATCCCATTTCTTTGTCTCAAACACTGCATTGATTTTGGAAACGTGGCCTTATAACTGTCACATGAACAGCTGACATTTATTCTTTTTTTTAAAAAAAATGTTTATTTATGTATTTATTTTTGGCTGTGCTGGGTCTTTGCTGCTGTGCAGGGTTTTCTCTAGTTGTGGCGAGTGGTGCCTGCTCTCTAATTTCAGCGTGAGGGCTTCTCATTGTGGTTGCTTTTCTTGTTGTGGAGCAAGGGCTCCAGGGTGCTCGGGCTTCCGTAGCTGGGACACGTGGGCTCAGTATTTGCTGCTCCCTGGCTCTAGAGCCCAGGCTCAGTAGTTCCGGTGCACGGGATAAGTGGCTCGATCAGTCATCTCCCTTTTGGGAGAGTCAGTGAGAGGGAGTGGAAAGAGTGAAGAGTGTTCTAGACTCAGCTCCCCCCTTAACAAGCTGTATGACACGATGCCAGTCATTTGACCTCTCTGGAGCTCAGTATCTTGAACTGTAAGATGGTACATCAAATTCTAAGATTTTTTTTTTTCCTAGCTTTAAAACTGTACAAAATTGGGTCCAATCTTTTATCTGCTTACACTTAGCATACTGTGGTAGATCCCACTCTACGTCTTCAGCTATGTCTTTCCCCTCCTTTCTTTATTTTCAGTATCCACGCCATCCTGAAGTAATCACAATCTTTCTCTCTCTTGATTCTGGTCTCTGAACATGCCATTCCATCTGCTTAGAATGCCTAATCTCATCTCCCCATCTCTAAACTCTTATTTTCCCTTTTCTCTGCATCTTCTGGGAAGTCTTCTCTAGCCCTGTCCTGACTTCAGCTGAATTAGGTTTCCCACGTCTTCTTAAAGCCCCTATGTTTATCCACATGCCATTTTCTAGAGGACATTTTAATTGATCTTCCTTGATCTTATTGAAGGAGGATTTTTCATTGTAGACCTTATTTCTAGAGGCTATTTTAATTGTAGACCTTGATCTTATTGAAGGCATGAGCCATCTTTTGTATTTACATCCAGTTCTTGGACATAACACAGTGAATGTAGCAGCGAGTCGCTGAAGTTGACCTTAGAGCTCTTGTCTGTATCTTTCTAATTTTTTTTCTTAGGAATACATGGATGAAATATTTTCTTTAGTAAAAGAGGGCAGAAGGCAACAGGAGTGGCAGAAAACGGGCAATAAAGCAAATGTATTTGGACTCCAAAGGCCTCTGGATTCTGTTAAAGAACAGTATACACTCTCGGACTAAGGATGTGATGCGGCTTGTTTCAAAGACTTGGAAAGCGTGGAGCTGACCTCAGTAGTGCGAGCCCCTCAGGGGAAAACATGAGATGTGAACTGAAGCTAAAATGCGGAGGGGTTAGAAGTGAGCAATAGAAGCTATCTAGGTAGTTTCTGAATCACTTTTCTTCTTTATCAACATCTTTGTGACTCAGGCTCACACTCACCCTCATTCTTAACTACAGAAGCGTAAGGTCAGACCCTCATCTGAATCGTGGCTTTCCCACATTATCCCAGCAACAGTGAGAAACCAGGCTTTGGAGGAACCTGGGGGCGATTCCAACACATTACAAGAGAGTCAAAAGGGCACATGAATGTCATTACTTACCGAGCAAATGGGAGGCAGAAGCTTTGGAAACACATGCTCATTAAAGCAAAAGTGAAAAATGGAGAAACATAGCAAGGGAGGGAAAAAACTAACCCGAAGTCTACCCGCCCCTCCCCAAAGACAATTATCAAAGAGTTTCATAGGTTTTATTAACTTCTTTTTCTCCATGCACATTTTACCCCCTTTGCTTTACTTTAAAATTAATTAAGCAATACTGTATATGCAACTTTCAAAACTTTTAAACTTAAGTCATCAAAGAAGAATCTTCTTATTTTATGGGTACTGTAAATAAAACCTTTGGGTTGATTTTACTGTCTCAACATTCCTATTTTTTAAAAGTACTAAATAGACATATCCACAGCAAACAAGTAGAGACCAAACAAAAGTAAAGAAAAATTCAAGTTGTCATCAAATAAAATTCATAATAAACTTAGTAAAGAGTGTGTGAACATTGTATAAGGATCTCCTTTTCTAGAATAAAACAAGCATCTCTAGAGTTAACTTGGGTAAGCCATAGGCTTGTGAAGTGGGAAGAAAAAACAAATTGTGGTTCCTGGCTTGTTTCTCCCCAAGAGAAGGGAGGAATTAACTGCTGTTCCTTTCTGTCTATGATCAGGCCAAATAGCCCCAAGGATCCAAATTACTATTGATTTCCAGTCTCTCAGGGTGAGCGAGATGGTCAGAGAGGCCCTGGGCCAGCCGGCGGTCATGGTCTCTTTTGCTGGGGCGGGGGGGTTCCAGGAGGTAGAGTCTCCTCAGACCTTCTGGAGCAGAGACCTGGTTCTCTCTTCTCTTCAGCCAGGAGCCAACTGCTCCCTTCAGCTGGGATGGTAGAGGCTCCCAAGTACTTCTCACCAGAGACTAGGCTATGGGTAGCAATGGAAGGAACTTCTATTTACTCGAAGGGATTTCTTCATGCTAACTGAGATGCCACAATAGAAAGCTTCATTCAGGCAAACGCCTCTGAAAGGATTAACAGGTGTGCAGTTCAGTGCAGTTCAGTCGCTCAGTCGTGTCTGACTCTTTGCGACCCCATGAACTGCAGCACACCAGGCCTCCCTGTCCGTCACTAACTCCTGGAGTTTACTCAAACCCATGTCGATTGAATCGGTGATGCCATCCAACCATCTCATCCTCTGTCGTCCCCTTCTCCTCCAGCCTTCAATCTTTCCCAGCATCAGGGTCTTTTCCAATGAGTCAGCTCTTCACACAAGATGGCCAAAGTATTGGAGTTTCAGCTTCAGCATCAGTCTTTCCAAGAAACATTCAGGACTGATTTCCTTTAGGATGGACTGGTTGGATCTCCTTGCCGTCCAAGGGACTCTCAAGAGTCTTCTCCAACACCACAGTTCAAAAGCATCAATTCTTCGGTGCTCAGCTTTCTTTGTAGTCCAACTCTCAATCCATACATGACTACTGGAAAAACCATAGCTTTGACTAGATGGACCTTTGTTGGCAAAGTAATGTCTCTGCTTTTTAATATGCTGTCTAGGTTGGTCATAGCTTTTCTTCCAAGGAACAAGCATCTTTTAATTTCATGGCTGCGGTCACCATCTGCAGTGATTTTCGGAGCCCCCCAAAATACAGTAGCTATTCTTTAGCAGAGAAGTCATTCTATACATTCTACACACACACGTGGGAATGTAAGAATATCAATAATAGAGAATGTAGTTAAACAATAGGCAAACTTTAAAAGTATGATTTTGAAGAAAGTGGAAACTTCTGGTTAATACACAATTTCATCCAAAATTACTTTTACTGTTGACTCTAGCTATTGAGTAACAAACCTGTTAAAAGATTTTTTTTGGTGTTGCTTTTTGTTTTCTTTTCTTCTGAAATATAAATTTTATTTCATATTGTATTTGGTTCTAGCTGATTTGTCTGAGAAAGAGTGAGAGAAAAAGATTATAAATAGCTAATTTCGGCACTTATCAAAATTAAGGTGTCAAGTGACTAGGCATCCTGACAGGATACATAGATGGAGAAGTCCTACTGTTTTGTATCAGAGGATTCTAATATATAAAAATAACTTCAGCAAGAAAAGATAAGAATGGAATAAAAGTTCAAGAACAGTTTTTCTCAGCATAATATTTTAAAAAATGCAATGGTATAGAGATGTACAGTTACATAAAAATAATACAAGAAATTAAATTACAGATGCTTGTGTGACTTCTAAGAATTTCAGGTATCATTATCAGGAATTCTCCTAATGCATGCTCAGTTGCTTCAGTCATGCCTGACTCTTTGTAACCCCATGGACTATAGCCCTCCAGGCTCCTCTGTCCAAGGGATTCTCCAGGCAAGAATATTGAAATGGATTGCCATGCCCTCCTCCAGAGGATCTTCCTGACCCAGGGATCGAACCTGCGCCTCTTATGTCTCCTGCATTGGCAGGTGGGTTCTTTACCACTAGCACCACCTGAACACAGGTAAGAAGGATTTGTAAAGGGGCATGGAAATAAGGAAAGGATTATGATGTAATTTGGGGACAAAAAGATTCTTGGATGAAAACTGATCATATTTGCAACTCCACATTCCTGTTATCTCTCCAGTCCTCTTAAGAGTTCTAAACAGTACTTTATTCAGCTAACAATTATTGAGTCCTCGATATGTGTCCATCCGATGTGACTGCCTTCTGAACATCCACCACTCCCTGTCCCCACAAGAGGCATGCGTGGAGACACACAGGAATTAAAGCCTTGACCACTCAACATCCTCCGTGCAGAAATGATGCAAGGACATTTATGACTATGATATGTACCTTATTACTACCATTCATAGTGATAAAATCCTTGCCTGGAACCTTCAGCCAAGACCCCTCCAAACAGCCTTCAGTGGCAAGTAGTATTAATACTTTGAAGAGTAAAAAGGTATTGCAGTATTGAGTAGGGCAACATGAAATGAAGAAAACTAGTATACCAGAAATATGAGAAGCAAATCAACAAATCAGTAGAATCTTGGGGATAAAAGCAATTAATAGAAATTCAAATGCTGAGTCGCACCTTGTACCTCAACTGTCCCTGGGGAGAAATAAAGGTTTTCTTTACTACACTGGAAATGGTGTTTGAATCAATTTTAACTAGACCTTAAAAGACACTGTGAGCAGGTTTATATGTAATAACCAAAAACTGGAAACAACCTAAATGGATTCATCAGTGCTTGAATGGATAACCAGACTGAAGTACCTCCATACAACAGAGTAATACTCAACAATAAAAAAGAAATGAACCATTAATAGATTCAACAACTTGGATAGACATAAAGGGCATTATACTGAGTGAAAAAAGCTAATATCAGAGGATTACACACTGTAATTTCATTTATATAAACTTTCAAAGCAATAAAATGCTGATAATGGAGAACAGATCAGTGGACACCAGGGGTTAGGGGCTAGGGTAAGGGGGGCGGTGTGATTTTTAAGTGGGAGTTTCTTTGTGGTGATGGTTACATGAATCCATATGTCATAAAATTTCTTATATATATATATATATATATATATATATAAAGTACATATAAAAACTGGTGATGTCCTAATAACATCTGTACTTAAGTTAACAGCATTATTTCCACATTAATTTTCTGGTTTTGAAAATAAGATATTCATTTGAGATAGCTGAATGAAGCATACACACAGACGCTCCTATTTTTGCAACTTCTTTTTAATCTTAAACTATTTCCACATAAAAATTATATATGGCCAATTCTTATCGTTTGGAGTAGTTGTCTTCTTTAAATTTTCTGTGAACACTGAATTCGTGATACTGATATATTGTGCCTAGGGAAAGTACAAGGTTAGGTGCCTGCAGGCCTCTGGTCATAACATTTCAGCAAGTGATCAGTACAGAAGATTGTGTTTTATGTATTTCTGCTTAAAGATGTTTTATTTAATATCTACTGTTGATTCACTGACATTAAATTCCCAGCCAACAGGATTATAACTCATTACTGAACAAAGCGTATCTCAAAACATATTTTCTCCCTCAGGCATGTCACAGTTTTCTTGCATTTAGGAACACTAGACAGGACTGCAACATTACACTTGAGGCCATTTTAAACAGTGAGATCACCAACAAAAAGCACAGAAATTTGAAAAACTAGTTAAACAGATGGCAAAAGGACCCTTGTTTACAGTATGACAATATGAGAATTGAAACGTAAAAGCGAACCATTGCCTTTTCTGATCTCAGTTGGGGAAGTGTGTGTACAGCAACTTGAATTTTTTTTTTTTGCTGCTCTACCCCTGTCCACAAATGACTACAAAAGAACCATGAGTGTTGACTTTGAGATTACAAATAAATTTTAGTGATCAGGTAAATTAGCAAATATGGACTCTGAGAGTAATAAGGACTGATTGTATATGTCTTCATATGTCTCTACACTTGTAAATGCACACACACATATATACATATAGACACACATACATACATATTTGTTCTTGTTCAGTTGCTCAGTCGTGTTCAACGCTTTGTGACCCCTTAGACTGCAGCACACCAGGCTTCCTTGTCCATCACCAACTCCCAGAGTTTACTCTAACTCATGTGCATTCATTCAGTGATGCCATCCAACCATCTCATGCTCTGTTGTCCCCTTCTCCTCCTGCTTTCAATCTTTCCCAACATCCGGGTCTTTCCTAATGAGTCAGTTCTTCACATCAGGTGGCCAAAGTATTGGAGTTTCAGCTTCAGCATCAGTCCTTCCAAGAAACATTCAGGATTGATTTCCTTTAGGATTGACTGGTTTGATCTCCTTGATGTCCAAGGGATTCTCAAGAATCTCCTCCAACAATCACAGTTTAAAAGCATGAATTCTTTAGTGCTCAGCCTTCTTTATGGTCCAACTCTCACATCCATACAACTCTTCATCATGCTGGAAAAACCATAGCTTTGACGAGATGGAACTTTGTTGGCAAAATAATGTCTCTGCTTTTGAATATGCTGTCTAGGTTGGTCACAACTTTCTTCCAAAGAGCAAGTGTCTTGTAATTTCATGGCTGCAGTCACCATGTGCAGTGATTTTGGAGCCCAAGAAAATAAAGTCCGTCACTGTTTCCATTGTTTCACCATATATTTGCCATGAAGTAGAGGGATGGGATGCCATGATCTTTGTTTTTTGAATGTTGAGTTTTAAGCCAGCTTTTTCAACTCTCCTCTTTACCTTCATCAGGAGGCTGTTTAGTTTCTCTTTGCCTTCTGCTTAAGGGTGGTGTCATCTGCGTATTTGAGGTTATTGATATTTTTCCAGGCAATCTTGATTCTAGCTTGTGCTTCATCCAGCGCATCCAGCGAAATGCATCATCCATTTTGAAAGATGTGCTCTGCATACAAGTTAAATAAACAGAGTGACAACATAAACCTTGATTGCTCCTTTCCCAATTTTGAAACAGTCTATTGTTCCTTGTCCGGTTCTAACTGTTGCTTCTTGACCTGAATACAGGTTTCTCAGGAGGCTGATAAGGTGGTCTGGTATTCCCATTTCTTCAAGAATTTTCCAGTTTGTTGTGATCCACACAGTCAAAGGTTTTAGCATAATCAATGAAGCAGATGTTTTTCCAGGATTCTCTTGATTTTTCTATGATCCAACAGATGTTGCAATTTGATCTCTGGTTCCTCTGCCTTTCTAAATCCAGCTTGAACATCTGGAAGTTCTTGGTTCATGTACTGTTGAAGCCTGGCTTGGAGAATTTTGAGAATTACTTTGCTAGCACATGAGATGAGTGCAATTGTGCGGTGGTTTGAGTATTCTTTGGCATTGCCTTTCTTTGGGACTGGAATGAAAAATGACCTTTTCCAGTCCTGTGACCACTGCTGAGTTTTCCAAATTTGCTGGCATATTGAGTGCAGCACTTTCACAGCATTTTTTTTTTTTTTTAGAATTTGAAATAGCTCAACTGGAATTCCATCACCTCCACTAGCTTTGTTCTTAGTGATGCTTCCGAAGGCCCACTTGCCTTTGCACTCCAGGATGTCTGGCTCTTACATGAGTGATCACACCACTGCGGTTATCTGGGTCATGAAGATCTTTTTTGAATAGTTCTTCTGTGCATTCTTGCCACCTTTTTAAAATCTCTTCTGCTTCTGTTAGGTCCATACCATTTCTGTCCTTTATTGTGCCCATCTTTGCAGGAAATGTTCCCTTGGTATCTTTAATTCCCTTGAAGAGATCTCTAGTCTTTCCCATTGTATTATTTTCCTCTATTTCTTTGCATTGTTCATGTAGGAAGGCTTTTTTTAAATCTTTCCTTGCTATTCTTTGGAACTCTGCATTCAGATGGGTATATCTTTCCTTTTCTCTTTTGCCTTTTGTTTCTCTTCTTTTCTCAGCTATTTGTAAGGCCTCCTCTGGCAACCATTTTACCTTTTCACATTTCTTTTTTTGGGGATGGTTTTGATCACTACCTCCTGTATAATGTCATGAATTTCCATCCAATGTTCTTCAGGCACTCTGTCTATCAGATCTAATCCCTTGAATCTGTGTACATACATATATACATACATTATATATACATACATGTCTATTATATATATATATGATAATATTTTCTTTGTAGTTAAGAGATTTGCAGCTTTTTCTGAATAATGGGATTCTTTTGGCTTTAAGCTAACTGCTATGTGTACACTGGCCTCTGTCAGAATTATTCAAAGGCTGTGTTAGTTTTCTGTCTATCAGCCTCTCCTTTCAATCCCCCTTTCCCCAACTCATAGTTTAAACGTTTGAATTTAGGTTACCAATGGCCCTCAACTCTGGCTTCCCATCCATGACTCACACTAGCTCTTTCAAAAACAGCCAAGAATGCCCTTCCCATTGAGGTGTAAATGACTGATAAAGGTCAGTGAGGGTCCCCTTCTAGTGACCAATTTCCTTTTTCACTTAAGTTCAAGTGGGATAGAATTTTAGGCACTGATCCCCTGGCTGGAGAATAGGCACCACACAGGATGGAGATCACAGGAAAGCATTCTAGGTATTCTTGAAGTCATACATCTCAGCTAGTTGCTTGTCTGAAAAATCCACTCTAATAATATTAAATTTGGGGACTCTGTTAATAGGGCAAAGAATATACATAGTTTTCTGAAAAGCAATAGCTGCTCTCTTCATTGGAACTGTGTGACTCTCACTGTTAGAAAGGTGGGCTTTTACAAGTCCCAAGGGGAATCCCATTTCTTGCTATTATTAGGAATTACCAGAGTTCTTTCCTGCCCACTCTGGGAATGGTCTTTTAGTGGTGGTGAGCCTGAAGCTCTTTTTGACAGTCTGGAATGGGCTGTCTCATAGTTGATATCTATAACCATTATATTCTCCTTTATGAGTAAATTGCTTTTCTTCACTTTGGTTTCTCTCTAATCCCTTGTAGGCATCTGCTAGATCTGGAACCCTTACACAGAGGCTCTGGTTAGTGTATTTCTGAGAAGTTAGATAAGGCCAAGCTTTAGTTAAGCTCCACATAGCCGAGTGACATACAACTGCTTTTGGCTAAAGGCCCTTTAATTTTCCAAGTGCTCAAATGGAATCACTTAAAATATAAAATGTATGAACATCTTTCCTCTGAACTAAATGGTCCTCTTTTTCTTGGCTTAATTTCCTCTAGACATAAAAATTAAGACTCGTTCACCAATATGAGAGATCAGTAATGCTGTACATGTTGCCAGGCTCACAGATTAGATTAGCCTTTTGGTTTCCAGTAGTGTTTTCATGGAATTATCTCCATTCAGGTCAAATTCTATTTTAAGCACTCCAGCTGATTCAATAGCCCACAATTTGTACTTTTGGTCTCAAAGTAAATACTTGATTTAAGTCAAGCTGAGCAAACTGCTTGTGTATTTGAGCCCTGACCCATGTAATTTTAATATCCATTAACCTTCACTATGGGATGAAATTGGAAGGATCAGATGCTTTGTAGGTTCATACAGACCCTGGGGAAAACATTCCAGTCATTTCCCTTCCAAAGCAAACAGTGTGAGTCTATTGGTTTGGGCAGGAATTGTCAATTATGCCTGGATCCTCCCTCCATCACTTCCTTCCCCTTTGTGTTGCAAGGTCATAAGTGCAGAGAAATGAAGCAAAAGGTTAGGAATGGGTTTATGTTCAAATATAAGCCTGCAGTCAAGATGTTTTCAGCAATACAGGAACCCAGGTTGTCAAGCCATCAAGCATTGTGTGCATGCTCAGTCACTTCAGTCTGACTCTTTGCTATCCCAAGGGCTGTAGCCATGGGGTTATCTTGGCAAGAATACTGGAGTAGGTTGCCATTTCATGGGGCTTTATCTGATGTGGATCCCATCAGAACCTCCCATAGTCTTTTCTCCTGGGATGTGGAGCAGAGAGGGTAGGACAAAGAGGGAGTCTAGATAGGAACTGGGTAATTACCAGGGATAAAAGTTCAGACCTCAGACCTCTAGTTAGAAATCTAGAAGTTGATTTGTAAGCAGATAGAAGAGGCGGAGAAGGCAATGGCACCCCACTCCAGTACTCTTACCTGGAGAATCCCAGGGATGGGGGAGCCTGGTGGGCTGCAGTCCATGGGGTAGCAAAAAGTCGGACACAACTGAGCGACTTCACTTTCACTTCTCACTTTCATGCATTGGAGAAGGACATGGCACCCCACTCCAGTACTCTTACCTGGAGAATCCCAGGGACGGGGGAGCCTGGTGGGCTACCGTCTATGGGGTCGCACAGAGTTGGACACAACTGAAGCGACTTAGCAGCAGCAGAAGAGGAGTGTTCGTGCAAGCACAGGGCATCTTGGCCATGTTGCTGCTCTTGTCTGAGATGAAGCCCCTGAGCATGTCTGCTCTGATCTAAGGATGAGGTAAATAGAGTGGCCAATCATTTTGGAGTCAATGCTTGAAAATGACCATTCATGATAAAATCATCAATATCATTGCTCCTTTTTATTGAATACTACTGACACCAGGCTTCCTTGGTGGCTCAGAGGTTAAAGCATCTGCCTCCAATGTGGGAGACCTGGGTTCAATCCCTGGGTCAGGAAGATCCCCTGGAGAAGGAAATGATAACCCACTCCAGTATTCTTGCCTGGAGAATCCCATGGATGGAGGAGCCTGGTAGGCTACAGTCCACGGGTTGCAGAGAGTTGAATACGACCGAGCGACTTGACTTCACTTCACTTCAATGACTCGCTCCAGGGCTGACTAATGCTACAGGGCTTCCTGGTGGCTCAGACAATAAAGAATCCGCCTGCAATGCAGAAGACCTTGGTTCGATCCCTGGGTTTGATCTCTGGGTTGGGAAGTACCCCTGGAGATGGAAATGGCAACCCTCTCCAGTTTTCTTGCCTGGAGAATCCCCATAGACAGTGGAGCTGGCGGGCCACAGTCCATGCGGGTCACAAAGAGTCAGACACAACTGAGCGACTGGACACAATGACTCACTATATACTACTTTAGGTAATTTGCGTACATACACCTGGTCTCTTGCCATCTTCCCATCTCTACCATTGCACAAATGAAGAAAAGCTCAGAGAACTTCAGGAACTTATACTTGTTCAAGAAGGTTGTACCTGCTAAGATTAAAATTTGAAAGCATGTGAATCTCACTTGGAAGCCCACAGAGACATCAGAGCCTAATGTTTTATGAGCCCCTCAGTGTGTGTCAGTGTGTTTTGGACTGTTTCTGTATTCCATATCTAAATATATATATACTGTGACTCCATGTTCTTAGTTTCTTTTCTCTTCCCACTGACGGGAAAAAAATATAAAAACCGCTTTTGATGTAGCAGTGCTGAATATGTCTGTTCTTCACACACTTAATAACAATGTTGATTATGTCCTTTTTTATAGCACATGTATGCTTTTAACACTTTGGGCATTCAGGTTTTTGAGAAAAACTTTATGACACTAGTGAGTTGGAAATTGACCACTATTGCAGAGGTGGAAGGGAGCCCATTTCCCTGATTACTTTAATCTTAGGTGGTGTTTTATATATCTTGTCATATGGAACTAATAGAACTATCCATTTCAAAAAGACATCTCCTAATGAAATCTGGAATTTTGAGTCTTTGGGCCTTCTATTACTGTCTTATGAAACTTTTAAGGCAAGATGTATGTTTTATTCATCTGTTAGTTCCCTGTAGTTCTTAATGTAGTGATCTGAATATCATCAGTATTTTTTTTTTAAAATGTGTAATGACCGAATGAATGAGTGACTAGCTATGCAATGTGTAGAGGTTCAGATTATACCCATGTAACTTTTTATTACATGCACTTGTATTTGGCTGGGGACATTGCTAAGCCACCAATCATTGGAGTTGATTTGATGACTATTTCGACTAGTACTAATAATGGCAATTTACATTTATTTAATGCTTGCCATTAAATATCAGGGGCTTCCCTGATAGCTCAGTTGGTAAAGAATCTGCCTGCAATGCAGGAGACCACAGTTCAATTCCTGGGCTGGGAAGATCTGCTGGAGAAGGGATAGGCTACCCACTCCAGTATTCTTGGGCTTCCCTGCTGGCTCAGCTGGTAAAAAAGCAGCCTGCAATGTGGGAGACCTGGGTTCAATCCCTGGGTTGGGAAGATCCCCTGGAGAAAGGAAAGGCTACCCACTCCGGTATTCTGGCCTAGAGAATCCCATGGACTGTATAGTCCAGGGGGTCGCAAAGAGTCAGATACAACTGAGCGACTTTCACTTCACTTTACTTCACTTCAATGCTTGCCATGTGCCAGGTACATGAGGAAATCAACTTGGAGGGGTTCAGTAATTCATACACTGGAGAAGAGTCAGTGTGCCCCGGACTTGAGCCCAGTAATGGGGCTCCAAAGGCTCCGTTCTTTCTTAACGCTACCGTGATCATGAAAGAGAGTCAGCAAAGTGGGGTTTTGTAGATCCAACATGAAGCACTCGCTCAGGCACTCAGTTTCTCAAGAGATGCTTTCAATACAACACAGGAGACAACATATTGTAGAAGTAACCAATAATGGCCAACTGGGCTGTCTCCTACATTTTAGAGATGAAATTAAGTGGAAGTGAAGATGGACCCAAAACAAAAAAATTTTGCTTTCCACAACTGCCCCTATCTGGTTGGGATAAGTCAAGAATCTGGAATGGGTGCTGACTCAGTTTATCAGTCTGTAAAATTCAAAGTGTAATCACGGAGTACCAAGCCTGGAACTAGGAGATAACAGAGAATCCAAAAGAAAGAGGAGATACAAATACTTTCTTGTGTAGTTTTAAATCTATTTGTGTAGAAGAATTTAAAAGTAAATGGAAAAGAATAAGGATATATAGTATTCATTATACAGAGGAGAGAAAATTCCTACAGTTTATATAGAACAAGTATAATGTTCATACTTATGAAGATTCAGGTAGGATGGTTTAGTGGGAGTCCTACACATAACCTAGGGAATATGTTTTTATATTGTTCTTCAGCTGATTCTGGATTTTTTTTTTTTTTTTACCTTGAAAGGTGCCCAGAGATCATCCTCAAAGAAAAGTTCTCTTTTTGCAGTTGTTCAGTCCCTCAGTTGTGTCCGACTCTTTGCAATCCCGTGGACTGCAGCATGCCAGGATTCCCTGTCCTCCACTATCTCCCAGTGTTTGTGCAAGCTCATGTCCATTGAGTCGGTGATGCCATCCAACCATCTCATCCTCTGCCACCCCCTTATCCTCTTGCCCTCAACCTCCCAATATCAATGTCTTTTCCAATGAGTCAGCTCTTCGCAACAGGTGGCCAAAGTACTGGAGCTTCAGTATAAGTCCTTCCAGTGAATATTCAGGGTTGATTTCCTTTAGGATTGACTGGTTTGACATCTTTGCTGTCCAAGAGAGTCTCAAGTGTCTTCTCCAGCACCACGGTTTGAAAGCATCAATTCTTTGGTGCTCAGTCTTCTTTATGGCCTAACTCCCACATCCATGCATGACTACTGGAAAAACCGCAGCGTTAACTCTGTCAGCAAAGTGATGTCTCTGCTTTTTAATACTCTTCCAAGTGATATTGTCATACACTTGATCCTGACTATGAGATATTCCGACATTCACTCACTGGGCACCTACTACTTGTGCCAAGTACTTTGCACAAATGAAACAAATTGCCCCCACCCTTAGAAACTGGAAATTTTTTGTGAAACTAATTTTTAAATCTATAAATGGTAGAATTATGTGTAAGATTTATTTTCTTAGTTATATTATACTATATTTATTAAAGTTTTCCAGTTAATTCATACTACTTTGATAACCAGAATGCAAAATTTAGATAAATGGTAGTAATAGTAATTTTGAGAGCTTCCTGCATAACAGGTACTGCGCTAAGCATTTTATATTAATTTTCATTAACCCTCACAATGCTCTTATTATGTTAGTGCCAGTCTTATCTCCATTTTACAAATAGTGATGCTGAGGCTAAAAGAAGAGGAAATCCCAGGTTACATAGCTGTATATGGTAAAACTATAATTGCTCTACCAAGAAGCTTACAACTACACTAATCAGATAATATAAAAGCAAAGTAAAGGTCAAATAGCCCGTGTTTCCTGATCATGAGACTTCTTCATTGTGTAGTATTATAGCTATGTGCAGCCAAGGGGCTACAGATGGTATATAGTGTTATTTTTGGAAGATTCTCTGTTTCCTTCTGATAGCAACTGGAGAGACCATGAACCATATTTTCTTCAATATTAAAAAAAAATTCCTTCTCCAGTTTGTGGTTTTCCTTCCTTGAGGTTGCCTGTCTGGGCATCACTTGGAAAATAGTTTTGAATGCCTGGCATGGTGAAAATGTCATCACAAAGATCTCTTGCTTTGCTGAAGGAGACTGCAGTATTGATATAACTCTTAGGTGGGCTCAGTTTCTTAGTTTCACTGTAGGACCTCAAATAAATATAATAATTTTTTGGATTATTACATATAAAAATGATATAAATAATATTTGTTTTTCAAAATAATATTTCTTAAGCATCTACATGGCTTCCAGCATTGAAAGAAAACCTCAAATGGAGAAATACATTGTGTGCAAAGTGTCTAGGCACCCATGAAGGATTGCACAGTCACTCACAGGATTGCTGTGAGCCTGCGTGGTGTATTGATGGTCAAGTGTTTTAAGATTCTCTGGGGAAAAAGATTATGTCAGTTCCACTGGGATTTGGTTTCATTTTTAGTGGTTGGGTGACCCCTGTGTTAAACTGCACATTCTCTACTTCTTCAGAAATTTTTGTTAAGAGAAGAAACTCTATCTGAAATCAGGAGAATAACTCACTGATTTGGTGAGGCTATTTACATCTGCAAGTCGAGGTTTAATAGTTAATAGTAATCACTGGACTTCGCATTGTTTGTCTATTTTAAAAGGAGTGGGATGAATTGAGAAAGCAGCATTGACATATATACACTCCCGGGTGTAAAATAGATAGCTAGTGGAAAGCTGCTGGATAGCACAGGGACCTCAGCTTGGTGCCCTGTGATGACCTAGCAGGGTGGGATGAGGGGAGTGGGAGGAAGGTTCAAGAGGGAGGGGATATATGTATACATGTAGCTGACTCACTTTTTTGTACAACACATACTGACAGCATTGTAAAGCAATTATACTCCAGTAAAAAGTAATTATTCATTAAGCACTCTTCATGAAACACATGATGAGAGGTGCTTCAGATAATACAAAGATGACTAAGATGTGATCCCTGACCTCCAGGTATTTAGAATCTCTAACAGTGTAGACACAGATAACTAGAAAACACAACAAGAAGAGGTAAGTAACACACAAAAGGCACAGGATCAGGGCACATGGAATACTTCTGCTCAGGAGGTCAACAGCAACAGTCGTCAGAGATTTTGAGCACTTGTAATATACCAACACACCAGGATAAGAGCTTCCCATGTGTTATTTTATATACTTTACAAATAAACCTGGGCCCCCTCCATGTATCATGCTCTTCTTTGCCTGAGATTCTAACCAGAAGAAAAATACAGGAAAAGATGGAGTGACAAAGTATGACTTTTATTACTGATAAAGGGTATGTTGGTTGAGGTAGCTTGGGACTATAGCCGAATAGTATTTCTGATTTCCTATCCCGATCTTGGAAAAACTCATCTGAGAGAATGTTTGAGTCTGCAGAACAAACACTCTCAACCAGGCCACCACTTCTGACTGAAGTAGAGAGAGGGAGAAAATTCCCTGTTTGCAGGATCTTCAGTAGATTAGCTCCACGTGGTCTAGCCATGGCTAGTGACCAGGTATTACAGACCAGGTGTCACATTCCATCCTCATGCGGGGGGTCAGGGGGGAAGGGGGCTGGGGGTGGCTGTGGTGGGGGGGAGGGGTAGGGAGTGGGGGGAGGGGAGGGGGAAGCAGCAGGCCTGAGGCACTCAGGGAAATCTCTTCTTATGGAAAAGAGACTGGGAATGGGTTTTTCCCTCCCAGGTTCCCCAGGTTTTAATATTGTTCACATACTTGGCTTATCCAACGAGTGTGTGGTCAACTAGGGGTGTGGCTTTCCCTCCAGAAGAGGAGGTGGGCATTTATCAAGTCGGTCCTTCTTCTACCTATATGAGGCTACTCTCTTTCTCTGTAGGATCTCTAGAGAACAGGATAGATTTTGTCCCAGAAAGCTCTGAGATGGGTCAGAACAGAGCATTATTTAAATACGCTACCATGCTATGTTGGACCTGAGACCTAAAACACATTGCCTATCCCCATTCCAAATTATTTCCAGTATGTGTTCAATGGAGGCAATTAGAAGTAGTGCTTTAGGGTCAAAATGGAACATTAAGATGATCAATACCAAAATGCATGAATACATGTTAATAATAGGTGCCAATTAATAGAATGGCCCCAAATTTGAATATGAAAAACTCTCTTATCATCAACTGTCCTTGGAGTAGCTAAAGCCCCCAAATTAATTCTTCTTGCAAGTTAAAGACTCAAAACATTCGAGTCCAAAGAAATTAAGAACAACATCAAGTTATCTTGCTCTGGCAGGCCCAAAAAACTTTAAGTCCAAAAATCAACTCCTGCCCAATTTCTTATTCTGCTCTCAGCTGAGGGGTTCTCATTTGCAGGGTGGGTAGCTGGAATTGTCCAGCAACGCTCTCTGGACTGGCCTGTGGTTCTCTGGAGTGGAGTTCCTTCAGGACCTCTGAAGCCATGTCTCTAAATTGCTGTCCTTTGAAGAGAACTCAAGGACAGGCAAGTTTATGACTGGGTCGGGGCGGGGAGTGGGGGGGGGGGGTCTCATACCTACCATATTCAGGAAACAAGCTAATTCCCAGCTAAGGCCAAGTACTCATGGCAATTTGAGAGAAAAAATGTTTTCTGTCTCTTCAGAGGTGGTTATCAGTCACCAGAATCTGTGATCTCACAACTCACATGTAGGAAATCTCTCCTAAGACGGCAATGGGGTAAGATTTCACTCATCTAAGGTCACTGAGTGGAGCCTTTAACTGGAGGTAAAGGAAGAGCCAGGCACGTATCAGGGGATGGCACAAATCTAGGGAGTACAGGCTGATCTGAGGACTGAAAAGTGAGAGCTTTGGGAGGGCTATAAGGAAAGCAATGACAGGAGACACTCTTCTAAGCATTAGACAAACACCGAACACAGGCCTGGTTGTGCGCTATCATAATTCTGCTTGGTTCCCGTTTACTGTGGCTTATTGCTTAGATAAGTGTCTTTCCTTAGAGTCCAGTTCCATGAATTTCTAGGACAGATTCTCTTAGAGCTTAGGCAATATCTGTGTCTCTACTTAAAATGGTTGTATACCTTGAAATTCACAAATTGTGCTTTGAGTATTCTCTCATTGTCCTGGCCCTCCCTTCTCATATCTGTCTAGATTTTCTGTAATCACTTAAAACATCACTGCTGGCATTCACAAGGCAATTTTCTAATTGTTTTCACCATTGATTTGTTACTTCTAGCTTAGACTTTCAATGGTTATCTGAATTTGGTCTCTATCTGGACAAATATGTCAGACTCTGCCTCCGAGACATTGCATCTCCTCTTCTGTGAGACATCTTTGGGTTCCAGTAACTTTTCCTCATACAGTTATAATGAAGCCATTTCTTTATTCCCCCAGAGCAGTTTGACCTATTTTTCATTTCCTTTTTGATTCTTTTCTGGTCTTCAGGATCTCATTTTATGTTTCATATCCATCTAGACTAAGATCTCAGTGTTTTTCCTAAAGAAAAATCTCTTGTTCTCCAATGAAATCAGCTAGTATTCCTAGGCTTGCTTTCATTCTCAGAGCCCAGAAGTACCCTCCGGGGCTGACACCTGGGTTATGGTGTCTCTAGACAGCCTTCTGGAATGCATCCAATTTTCAGCACCAGCTCCAGAATGCTAGGTTGTTATTACCATGGATCAGCACACTTCAGAAAACCTGAACTTTTCACTCTAGAACAAGGTTGCTCCTTGCCACCTCATTAGAATAATGAAATTAACAGAACTATGACCCCAGAGGTTTGACACAAATCTATGTAGGCATTTCTTCCTTGATCACATAGAGGCTGAAATTTAAGGAGGCTAGAGGGGGAAGAGAAGAAAGGTTTCTCTAGATATAATCTCCTTTAAGAGCGAGGAAGCAACATCTTACTGAGCTGAGTTGCCGAAATTCACCTTCATGGAATCAAATCCATGAAGAACTGGCTGTGAGTGTTAGAATTTGCACTTGGTTTCTCTAGTTATTCTGGCTGTGTGAAAGAAAAAAAAAAAAAGCCTGTTGCCAGCCCACTCCCCACTGGTTACTCAGAGAGTCTTATTATTCCACTTAGGAATTACACTCTAAAATGGACTTCAAGTAAGACCATTTCAAACAGTAAAATTTAAGGGTGTGATGGGCCATTTAATCTCCCAGCATCCTTCTTACCTCTGCCACTCCACTCTCTTTTGTAGCAACAGGTGACTCGTTTTGAAAAACTCAGTATGAGACTGCCTACTTCTGAAGTTCACTAGGCATAAATATCACACCTGAACACTTTGAGCCCCTTTCAGCTTGATAGCTTACGATCCTGTCCAGGCTCTTAATTGGAGAGATTTTTCAACTGGGTCAGCACATTTATCTGAAGCAATTTCACTTTGGTCAGGGGATCAAGAGTTATTTTCTAGAGACCTATGGGTCACAAATCCTCAGTGGTCAACTGGACAAGGTTGTGAATTTTGATGCACTGGTTACAAATATATTTGAATGGCCTACATGCACATGTTTTCATGTGCATCGGGCTTCTTGTTCATTCATCACCAAATATTCACTGAAGAACTACTCTATTTCATTCAGGTGCTATTTTTGATGCTTAATTAATAGGATAAACAAGAGCCTAAAATATGCCACAACCCTGATAAGCTAACAAATCAACATTTCCCAACAGGAAGAGGACATGACTGGTGTCACTTGGTCCTCTGAAGTTCCATTTCTGCACTGCCCTGAAGGTGGGCTCTACTGGCAGTAAGTATGGTTGACCATCTTACACTTGTCCCTCACTCTATTTGCAGCCATTGCATCAACCAAGTATCTGGAAAGGCAAGTGCTGGTGAGAAGATCTGTGTAACATCACAGTTACACAGTTCAGTTCAGTTCAGTCGCTCAGTTGTGTCCGACTCTTTGCGACCCCATGAATCACAGCACGCCAGGCCTCCCTGTCCATCACCAACTCCCGGAGTTCACTCAGACTCATGTCCATAGAGTCAGTGATACCATCCAGCCATCTCATCCTCTGTCATCCCCTTTTCCTCCTGCCCCCAATCCCTCCCAGCATCAGACTCTTTTCCAATGAGTCAACTCTTCGCATGAGGTGGCTAAAGTACTAATATAAACTTTACACGAGCCTAATTTTGCACTGCTATACATACGGACTATATTGGTGATTAATGGCCTTTACTGGCATGGGAATAGAATCATTGAAACATATAATTTTAGACGTAGAATAGATCTTAGACATCATGCAATTCAACCCCTAGTATGCTCCAAGCACTACAAAGCTACTAGCTGACTTAGTCACTGATATATTCATTCAATAACTATTTATTCATTAGCTGCTGCTGCTGCTGCTGCTGCTGAGTCGCTTCAGTCGTGGCCGACTCTGTGCGACCCCACAGACGGCAGCCTACTAGGCTCCTCTGTCTCTGGAATTCTCCAGGCAAGAACACTGGAGTGGGTTGCCATTTCCTTCTCCAGTGCATGAAAGTGAAAAGTGAAAGTGAAGTCGCTCAGTCGTGCCCGACTCTTAGTGACCCCATGGACTGCAGTGCACCAGGCTCCTCCATCCATAGGATTTTCTAGGCAAGAGTGCTGGAGTGGGGTGCCACTGCCTTTTCCATTCATTAGCTATCATGCATAAAATAGTATGAGGGGCACTGGAGAGAGCAGTCAACAGGCTAGATTTGGCCCCGTGGGGAGCCCCTAGATTAGGAAGGGGAAACAGTATGAAACAGCTATTTACACAGTCAGTTATTTCATCATATAGAAATACAAATTGCTGAAGGAGCATCTAATAGAAAAATGGTCCCCTTATCTAGGGGAATAAAGAAAGGCTTTTCTGAGGAAGCGAGGGTGTGGAGAAGACAGATGTAGGCTGAGGGAACTATATGCCCACAGCTAGAAGAAGTCTGACACATCACCAACTCTGAAAGGAATCAGGTAGCTAGCATATACAGTACTGAGTCATGGGAACAGTGATTCAGCACAAAATTAAAGAGTAGGCCAGAGGTCAGGTTAGATATTTAAAATTTCACTGCAATAATGTGAATTCACTTAAAAGAACATACCATGGAAATTGTACAGTTTCATTTTTCAATTATTTTTGCTTCTATATTTAACTTTTTCTGTATGCAGTGTTCTCAGGAAAGATTTAATTCACAGAGTACAAAGGCTCCAAATCCTGTCTTCCGAGCACCCATGTTGACCTTTTTTCATTGTAGTTAAAAACTACATTATATAAAATTTGCCATCTTAATCATTTTTAAGAATGTGAACTTTTATAAATATCATACGGATTGTGAAACCCATGACTCTCAACTCAAAGGGAAACAGACTTGAGAGAATAAAGGTCTTTTGACTGGAAATAACAACTTGAAGAATGGGACCACAAAGTTTACCCAATAACAATAGATTGGAAAGAATTTGCCCAACAATGTAAGAGTCGGTTTTAACCAAAAGGGAATAGCGTTGTGTTCAACTAGCTAGAAGGAGGGGAGATTCGGAGAGGAAGCAACTAGAGCTCAAAGGCAGTGAGTCTCTGAAAAGTGTTCAGCATTTTGACCCCTTCTCCACGGAAGGATTCCTGAAAAAAAGGGCAATGAGTATTCCATTTGGGAGGAGTCCTAGGACATATATTATCCTTGCTGTCCTCTTAAGGGGAGCATAGGACACCATTTACCTGTTTAAGAAGGCCTACGTTTACTCAGTGGATGATGCCAGCCATTTCTTGCTGTGTAAATATCAGCCCAAAACATAGTGGCTTAAAAGTGGAGCAAAATTTTAACATCAATCATGGTTTCTGTGGATCAGGAACTCAGGAAGGGATCAGCTCGGTGATTCTGATAAAATGCTATCGGAAGGTTAGTCATCACACCTGTGTTCCTGATTCCAAGACGTGTAAAGAGGAGAAGGGTAAAAACGTACACTTTACAGATAAAATATTTCCACTCTGGTGGTTATCGTTTTCCAGGAAAGTGTTCCCGGAAGTCCTACATATCATCTTACTGAAAAGAACTTACCCATATCGCTTCTCCTCTTTACCCTTGTTGGAGTCATATAGTCAAAATTCCCAAGATGCTGTGAAATGTGGTCGTCCAGTAGTCTCAAATAAAATCAACATTGTCTTGAAGATAATTAGCATCTAAAATATGAAGGGTAAAACAAATTGAGATAGGAAAGAAGCATTCTCTGTTACATTACTTAAAGCACACTGAGTTTTAACTCATAAGACACTCAATTACCTGGCAAGACTGGTTAATTGCCAGAATCCAGGTGAGAGGTAATGACTTGGACAGGGATAAGGGCAATGTAGATTCAGGTGACATTAAAGAAGTAGAGTCAACCAGGCTTGGTGATAGCTTGGGAAAGAGATTGTGAAAGATGACGTCCAAAGATCTTCCAAAGAGATTATGAAAGATGATTTCCAAAATTTGGACTAAATAACTGGGTGGGATGGAGGTGGGGAGAGGGCAATAGGAGTATTATTCACTGAAATAAAAATCACTGGGACAGTACTTTTTTGGAGCATAATGATAAATTCTATCTGAAGTATGTTAAATTTGGAGAGCTTATGAGTCATCCAAAAGAAATGTGAGGAAGGCAGTTGGGTATTAGGGGCCAAAGCCCAAAGAGGTCTGAGTTGGAAGTAGTACATGTTTGGGTATCAGCATGTAAACAGTGACTGAAGCCATTCATGGTTGGGGATAGAATAACTTGAGATCAGTTCATAAAGTAAGTAGATTTTAAAAGTAGAAAAAGGCCAGCAAAGAAGACTGGAAAAAAATTTAGAAAATTAGGTGGAAAATCAGGAAGTAAAATGACATGTAAGCCAATGAAAAAAATGTTTCAGGAGGAAGAGAGAAGGCTCAAATATTTGCACTGGATCTTGTGATATGGAGGTCACTGTGACCTTGTAAGAGCTATCTCAGGGAATTGGTGGAGGCAGAAGTTAGACCAGGGTAGAATGAAGAATGCAGAGTACGTGAGGAATCAGAGACTGTGAGAGCTGTCTGCTCTTGAGAATTTTGTCTATAAAGGGAAAGAGCAACAATCGTGGCTGTTGGGGAGTGGAGCGGAGGTCTTTTCCTGAAACAATTTATTTGAAAGCTATTTGTGGTTTACAGAATCTAAGAAAAATGCTGAACAAGCAGAATAAATTCCTTCCAAGTTATGCCAATTGTTATGGATGGAATGTGTCTCCCACAAATTCATGTCCTGAAACCCCAACACTCCATGTGATTGCATTGGAAAGTGGTATCTTTAGACAGTGATTGGATGAGGTTGTGAGGATGGGATTCATACCCTCAGAATAGTCAAAGGAAGAGCTCAAGTCTGCTTTCTGCCCTCTACTCCATAAAAACACAATTTTTGGCAGTGTGCAGCCTGGAAGAGAGCTCTCATCATTCTGGGACACTGATCTCAAACTTCTAGCCTCCAAAAATGTGAGAAATAAATTTGTGTTCTTTATAAGTCACCCAGTGTATGATATATTGTTTGTTTTGCTCAGTCATTCAGTCATGTCTGATTCATTGAGACCCCATGAACTGCAGCATGCCAGGCTTCCCTGTCCTTCACCATCTCCTGGAGCTTGCTCAAATTCATGTCCACTGAATCAGTAATGCCATCTAACCATCTCATCCTCTGTCATCCCCTTCTCCTCCCACCTTCAATCTTTCCCAGCGTCAGGGTCTTTTCCAATGAGTCAGCTCTTTACATTAGGTGGCCAAAGTATTGGAGTTTCAGCTTCAGCATCAGTCCTTCCAAGGAATTTTCAGGGCTGGTTTCCTTTAGGATTGACTGGTTGGATCTCCTTGCAGTCCAAGGGACTCTCAAGAATGTTCTCCAATACTACACTTCAAAAGCATCAATTCTTTGGTGCTCAGCCTTCTTTATGGTCCAACTCTCACATCCATACATGACTATTGGAAAAACCACAGCTTTGACTATACTGATCTTTGTTGTCAAAGTAATGTCTCTGCTTTTTAATATACTGTCTAGGTTGATCATAGCTTTTCTTTCAAGGAGCAAGTGTCTTGTAATTTTATGGCTACAGTCACAATCTGGAGTGATTTTGGAGCCCAAGAAAATAAAGTCTGTCACTGTTTTCATTGTTTCCCCATCTATTTGCCATGAAGTGATGGGACCTGATGCCATGATCTTTGTTTTTTGAATGTTGAGTTTTAAGCCAGCTTTTTCACGCTCCTCTTTCACTTTCAAGAGGTTCTTTAGTTCTTCTTTGCTTTCTGCCATAAGGGTGGTGTCATCTGCATATCTGAGGTTATTGATATTTCTCATTTCATACACTAGCAAAGTAATGCTCAAAATTCTCTGAGCTAGGCTTCAACAGTACATGAACTGATAACTTCCAGGTGTTCAAACTGGATTTAGAAGAGGAAGAGGAACCAAAGATCAAACTGCTAACATCTGCTGGATCATAGAAAAAGCAAGAAAATTCCAGAAAAACATCTATTTCTGCTTCACTGACTATGCTAAAGCCTTTGACTGTGTGGATCACAATAAACTGTGGAAAATTCATAAAGAGATGGGATTACCAGAACACCTTACCTGCCTCCTGAGAAACCTGTAAGCATGTCAAGAAGCAACAATTTAGAACCATAGATGGAACAACGGGCTGGCTCAAAATTGGGAGAGGAATACATCAAGGCTGTATATTGTCACCCTGCTTATTTAACTTATATGCAGAGTACATCATGAGAAATGTCAGGCTGGATGAAGCACAAACTGGAATCATGATTGCCAGGAGAAATATCAATAACCTCAGATATGATATATTATTAGAGCTGTCCAAACTAAGACATCCATTTTGAGGTCCTTGGCAAAAGAGATGAGCTCAAGCTAACTAGTTGGCTTGGTCGAGCTTGGGTCGTAGGTCACAGGCTCACCCTTTGGCCATGCGTAATGGGTATCTTTCTCTTTTATTGTATTTAAATATACATAACATAAAAATTTACCATTTTAACCATTTTTAAGTATACAGTTTGGTGGCATAAAGTTCATTCACAATGTTGTACAACCATCATCAATCACTATTCATTTCTAGAGTTTTTCATCATCTCAAACAAACTCTGTAACCATTAAGCAATAATTACCCATTCTCCCCTTTCTCAGCCATCGGTACTCTCTGTTTTACTTTCTGTCACTCTGAATTTTCTCATTTTAGGTACCTGATTTGAGTGGGATCATACAATATTGGTCCTTTTGTATCTGGGTCTTTTCACTTAGTATAATGTCTTCAAAGTTCAACCATGTTTTAGCATGTATCAGAATTTCATTTTCTTAAGGCTGAATAATATTTTGGAGTGAATATCTTGCTGGCAGTTCTATGAGATTGTAAGCAGAGGGGGTTGGCGGGTAATTGAGGTCTCATAGAGGAATGGCCAAGCAGGTCGCACACAGCCAATCTGCTAGCAGTCTTATCTCCTTACGCTTTCATACTCCTTCCCCTAGAGTATGCAGGGAAGTTCTGGCATTTCACCCTTGCTAGCAGTTAACTTCAGTTCAGTTGCTCAGTCATGTTCGACTCTTTGCGACCCCATGAACTGCAGCACTCCAGGCCTCCCTATTCATCACCAACTCCCGGAGTTCACTCAGACTCACGTCCATCGAGTCCGTGATGCCATCCAGCCATCTCATCCTCTGTCGTCCCCTTCTCCTCCTGCCCCCAATCCCTCCCAGCATCAGTCTTTTCCAATGAGTCAACTCTTCACATGAGGTGGCCAAAGTACTGGAGTTTCAGCTTTAGCATCAGTCCTTCCAAAGAAATCCCAGGGCTGATCTCCTTCAGAATGGACTGGTTGGATCTCCTTGCAGTCCAAGGGACTCTCAAGAGTCTTCTCCAACAACACAGTTGATGTATACATCAATTCTTCGGTGCTCAGCCTTCTTCACAGTCCAACTCTCACACCCATATACGACCACAGGAAAAACCATAGCCTTGACTAGACGGACCTTAGTCAGCAAAGTAATGTCTCTGCTTTTGAATATACTACCTAGGTTGGTCATAACTTTTCTTCCAAGGAGTAAGTGTCTTTTAATTTCCTGGCTGCAGTCACCATCTGCAGTGATTTTGGAGCCCCCCAAAATGAAGTCTGACACTGTTTCCACTGTTTCCCCATCCATTTCCTATGAAGTGATGGGACCAGATGCCATGATGTTCGTTTTCTGAATGTTGAGCTTTAGGCCAACTTTTTCACTCTCCACTTTCACTTTCATCAAGAGGCTTTTTAGTTCCTCTTCACTTTCTGCCATAAGGGTGGTGTCATCTGCATACTGAGGTGATTGATATTTCTCTTGGCAATCTTGATTCCAGCTTGTATTTCTTCCAGTCCAGCATTTCTCATGATGTACTCTGCATGGAAGTTAAATAAGCAGGGTGACAATATACACCCTTGACGTACTCCTTTTCCTATTTGGAATCAGTCTGTTGTTCCATGTCCAGTTCTAACTGCTGCTTCCTGACCTGCATATAGCAGGCAATTAATGCTGCTGACAGGTGCCTGAGCCAATGCACTAAATCCGAACTCTGGGTAGATATGGGTATGCCAACAAATTCTGCCCAGTCAAGCCTTATAATTTGTCCTTTTTCTTCAAACACCCTTAGAATTTGCTCCCATGCCCTCCTCAGACTTCTGTAGATTCAAGTTGGTGAGATCCTGCAAGTCTCTTGGTGCAGAACCCAGAGCAAGCTTTGTGTTTTGGGGGGACTTATGTTGGGCTCATAGTCTGCTTGGAGGCAATTATTGGTGGTGGGATGGACTCCTAGGAGAGTGGCATTATCTTGTGAGGCACTTGCACAGGTGCTTCAAGTATGGGGAGGCTGCTTGGGGCTGGAGGGGCTGCCTCTGCAGGCCAGGAAGGTTATATGGGTTTTTCATTTCATGCCTCAGTTGCATCTGTCCAAACGTCCCTATTCCATATGCCAAGGTCCCATACCTTTCCCACCAGGCCCTTGCCTTAGTGCGGGGTGTATCTGACAGGGTTGAGAACCTATTTTGTGCTGCAGGCCTGCCACCCTTACTCCCAGGCACCACACCTGATACACAGCTGTACATATTCTGTGACTACCGGAAGTAAGATTCCTTCAGAGCTATCCTTCATGGTTTATGGTTTTCCTCCCTGTTCTGAGTGGAATAGTCACCACCTTCAATTTCTCCTTTTCCTTTTGCATTCTTACTAGACCATTGAAAACAGCCTACTTGTTTATAATCACCATAAGCAATCTAGTACCGCTACTTCTTGATGGCTCGCTGCCTCATCCTGCTCCCATACTTTATCCACCAGTGACTGTTTGAGTAGCTGGATGCCATGCTTTGCATTACCAGTGTTCCACCTCCACCCCACACAGTGGTATTTCTGTTTTCCTAAAGTATGTGAGCAACCTGGTCAGAGGGCGCCATTTTGAAATATTTAGAGAGTGCCTCTGATCAATTAATTGCTGACATGGGTCCTTTTGAGAAAAGAAGCTGGGATCAGGGACAAGGAGACAGGGGATTTGCTTTCCAAATGTATCCTTTTTCACATGTAGAGCAATAATAATGGTGCAAACAATTATAATAGAAATACTCAGTGTCTGTGTGTGGGATTTAAGCTGCTAAACAGATAATCTCCCAACTCTGTCTCTGCATCTCTTTGAGGATGAAAGCACTTGACTTTTAGTCTAATAAATATATATTCCTCCTTTAACACAATGATGAATTCTGTTAGCTACTACTATTATTTTCATAAATAAAATATAAGGAAAGTAAATAAAAGAATTATTTTCAATATACCCAAAGTTCTCTTTAAAAAGTGAAGGGACACTTATTTTCCATCTCCTACATGGGGATATGTACCTACCTAGGGCTGAGCCAGGGCAGTGGGTGACACGAGCTGGTGGCTGGGCTCAAGGTTCTCTGCTGAAGCTGGAGAAGTTGGTTCTGTGCTGAGTGTGTTAGGAGTCTGATGTGTGTGAACTGGAGATTGGGATAGGGCACACATACAAACAAGTAATCAAGCTGATGCCAGGATGTATAAATACAGCCGGAGTTGAGTTGAGTCAGATGTGAGACAGGCAGGCAGCTGAGAATCCCATACCAGGGGAAAAAGCACCAATGGTGATTATTCTGGGAGCTCAGGAATTTGATAGTCTCTTCATTTATAAAATGTGTTGGATTAATTGATCCTGAATTCAATCCATCTTATTAAGCCTAATAAGCCTAAAGTACACTCTCCTTTAAATATAGCACAAATACAACAGAATCAATTGTGGACTCACCTTATTATTATAGGGCTTGCCTAGTAGCTCAGTTGGTAAAGAATCTGCTTACAATGCAGGAGACCCCGGCTCAATTCCTGGGTTGGGAAGAGCTGCTGGAGAAGGGATAAGCTACCTAGTCCAGTATTCTTGGGCTCCCCTGGTGGCTCAGCTGGTCAAGAATCTGCCTGCAGTGCAGGAGACTTGCATTCGAAACCTGGGTTGAGAAGATCCCCTGGAGAAGGGAAGAGCTACCCACTCCAGTATTCTGCCTGGAGAATTCCTTGGACTGTATAGTCCATGGAGTTGCCAAAGAGTTGGACATGACTGAGTCACTTTCACTTTTCATCTTATTATAAAAACTGCATGCATCAAAATCCAGATTTTAAAAAGAAGCCAATCAATGATGATCATTTATTATGAAAGGCACCTCCTCTGGGAAATTTTTTCAATGATTCTTTAATCTGCAGGCACCTGAGTATTACCAGGCTGATTCTCCATATCCAGACCACACTCCAGAGCAATTAAATCAGAATCTCTGGAGCTAGAATCTGTGTATCAGTACTTTAAAAAATTATTTAATTTTTAATTGGAGAACAATTACATTACAATATTGTGGTGGTTTCTGCCATACATCAACATGAATCAGCCACAGGCATATACACGTCCCCTTCATGAGACGGGAAGTCTGGTGTGCTGCAGTTCATGGGGTCGCAAAAGAGGAGTTTTTAAGGGGACGCAATGACGGAAACAAAGTTGTAGTGTTGTGATATATGAATGCCAAATTCATGAGGAGAGCTGCTGTGCATCTTTGAAATGCACCTGACAAAGGACCAAAGGCACGTCATGATGAAGACACTGACACAGATGATTATTTCTGGAGAGCATTTACCAACTCTCTGAGATGGAAGCCTTGTTGATTAATGTTAAATTCACACTGGCACTATGCGTTTGAAGCTGGTTGCTGCGTTTAATTCAACTGCTGAATAAATTTAGTTAGAGATTTATTCACGCATGTGCTCAGTTGTTCAGTCGTGTCCGACCCTTTGTGACCCCACCGACTGTAGCCCTCCAGGCTCCTCTGTTCATGGGATTTTCCAGGCAAGAATACTGGAATGGGTTGCCATTTCCTACTCCAAGGTTTAAACACAGTAGGTGATTAATTTATTTTTGAGCATACCTCTTCTGTTACAAAGCCTAGCTAAAACCACAGAGTACATTTGTTGTATGAAAAAGAGCCCCAAAGGAGGACCACTGTTGATAAAGTCATTCTTATGTCTGTTGTGAAGAAAGTAGGGTAAGAAGCTTGGGAATTTCAGCCTCAAATAGGGGTGATTCCAAATGGGTGATTCTTGAAAATTCAAGATGTTTTGGGTGCTCAGCTAGGAGATGCACAAGTCCATTGATAAAAGGAAGATAAAGAAAGTGTTTGTCTCCCAGGAGTGGGAATCAGAGATGGAAGTGGGACAAAGAGTTGGGATTTTGCCATTTCTGTTGTTACAAACCATATTGTTTTTGAATTTTGTAAACCATAAATGTGTATTAATTTGATAAAAATTAAATGAAAAGTTAAAATGTCTGGAAGGATACATTTATTTATAACAGCTCTTTTTCATAGGGAGAAAAAAGGATTATAATGATTCAAAGTTTTTGCTCAATATGCTTGTGAATTGTCCAATTTTTTTTTGCAAGAGTGTATTCACACATGACATATTCTTAAAATTAGTAAAAATATGTAAGAATGAAAGAAATAACAAAAGAATATATCTTAGGGAAAAAAATTTTATGTCAGTGAAATAAATAACTGGTAGACTGCAAGATGTAAATGAAATGGTAAACTAAAATTGTCTACTAATTGTTGAGTAATATGAATAAAAAGTGATTCTCATCTGGACAGAGTATGGTTTGATTTGGAGACACTAAATCTAAAGAAACAAGTCCTAAAACCTGCCAGAAAAAAAAAAAAAGAAAGTAAATCCCTATATTAGAGAAAGTAATACACTGATACTGTGTTTCTCATCAGCTGTGCTGGCCCTAGGAAGATAATATGACAAGATCTTGGAATATCTAAGAAAAAATAGAACCTAGAATTCCTTATCTAGCCAAATTATTATTTAAACTTGAAGAAAAAAAGATATTTGGGACATTCAATTACTCAAGATATTTTTACCTCCAAGCTTCAAGAAATGTCAATGGAAGATGCATTCCAACAAAATAAAAAATAAATCCACAAAGAAAGTAAAGAACACAAAAGAAATAATGAGTCAAGAAACAAGGAAGGACAAAGATGATGAAAGAACAAGATTAAAAAATAATATGAATCTAAAATACCAGTGATACAATTTGTATGGAAATACAAAAAACCTCAAATAACCAAAGCAATCTTGAGAAAGAAACATGGAACTGGAGGAATCAACCTGCCTGACTTCAGGCTCTGCTACAAAGCTACAGTCATCAAGACAGTATGGTAGTGGCATAAAGACAGTGGAACAAAACAGAAAGCCCAGAGGTAAATCCACACCATTTCATGCAAAGATGGGCTCGATAAAGGACAGAAATGGTATGGACCTAACAGAAGCAGAAGATATTAAGAAGAGGTGGCAAGAATACACAGAAGAACTGTACAAAAAAGATCTTCACGACCCAGATAATCATGATGGTATGATTACCCATCTAGAGCCAGACATCCTGGAATGTGAAGTCAAGTGGGCCTTAGAAAGCATCACTACGAACAAAGCTGGTGGAGGTGATGGAATTCCTATTGAGCTATTTCAAATCCTGAAAGATGATGCTGTGAAAGTGCTGCACTCAATATGCCAGCAATTGTGGAAAACTCAGCAGTGGCCACAGGACTAGAAAAGGTCAGTTTTCATTCCAATCCCAAAGAAATGCAATGCCAAAGAATGCTCAAAATACAGCACAATTGAACTCATCATAACTGAGTGACTTCACTTTCACGTTTCACTTTCATGCATTGGAGAAGGAAATGGCAACCCACTCCACTGTTCTTGCCTGGAGAATCCCAGGGATGAGGGAGCCCGGTGGGCTGCTGTCTATGGGGTCGCACAGAGTTGGACACGACTGAAGCGACTTAGCAGCAGCAGCACATGCTAGTAAAGTAATGCTCAAAATTCTCCAAGCCAGGCTTCAGCAATACGTGAACCATGAACTTCCTGATGTTCAAGCCGGTTTTAGAAAAGGCAGAGGAACCAGAGATCAAATTGCCAACATCCGCTAGATCATCGAAAAAGCAAGAGAGTTCCAGAAAAACATCTATTTCTGCTTTATTGACTATGCCAAAGCCTTTGACTGTGTGGATCGCAATAAACTGTGGAAAATTCTGAGAGAGATGGGAATACCAGACCACCTGACCTGCCTCTTGAGAAATCTGTATGCAGGTCAGGAAGCAACAGTTAGACTGGACATGGAACAGAGTGGTTCCAAATAGGAAAAGGAGTACATCAAGGCTGTATATTGTCACCCTGCTTATTTAATGTATATGCAGAGTACATCATGAGAAATGCTGGACTGGAAGAAACACAAGCTGGAATCAAGATTGCCGGGAGAAATATCAATAACCTCAGATATGCAGATGACACCACCCTTATGGCAGAAAGTGAAAAGGAATAAAAAGCCTCTTGATGAAAGTGATAGTGGAGAGTGAAAAAGTTGGCCATGAAATTAAAAGACGCTTACTCCTTGGAAGAGAAGTTATGACCAACCTAGATAGCATATTGAAAACCAGAGACATTACTTTGCCGACTAAGGTCCCTCTAGTCAAGGCTATGGTTTTCCCTGTGGTCATGTATGGATGTGAGAGTTGGACTGTGAAGAAGGCTGAGCGCCGAAGAACTGATGCTTTTGAGCTGTGTTGTTGGAGAAGACTCTTGAGAGTCCCTTGGACTGCAAGGAGATCCAACCAGTCCATTCTAAAGGAGATCAGCCCTGGGATTTCTTTGGAAGGACTGATGCTGAAGCTGAAACTCCAGTACTTCGACCACTTCATGCAAAGAGTTGACTCATTGGAAAAGACTTTGATGCTTGGAGGGATTAGGGGCAGGAGGAGAAGGGGACAACAGAGGATGAGATGGCTGGATGGCATCACTGACCCGATGGACGTGAGTCTGAGTGAGCTCTGGGAGTTGGTGATGGACAGGGAGGCCTGGCGTGCTGCAATTCATGGGATCGCGAAGAGTTGGACATGACTGAGTGACTGAACTGAACTGAACTGATGGACACCTTATCTTCAACAAAGGAGGCAAGAATATACAATGGATTAAAGACAATCTCTTTAACAAGTGGTGCTGGGAAAACTGGTCAACCACTTGTAAAAGAATGAAATTAGAACACTTTCTAACACCATAGACAAAAATAAACTCAAAATGGATTAAAGATCTAAACAAGACCAAAAACTATAAAACTCCTAGAGGAGAACATAGACAAAACACTCTCTGACATAAATCACAGCAGGATCCTCCTCCCAGAATACTGGAAATAAAAGCAAAAATAAGCAAATGGGATCTAATTAAAATTAAAAGCTTCTGCACAACAAAGGAAACTATAAGCAAGATGAAAAGACAGCCTTCGGAATAGGAGAAAATAGTAGCAAACGAAGCAACTGACAAACATCTAATCTCAAAAATATACAAGCAACTCATGCAGCTCAATTCCAGAAAAATAAATGATCCGAACAAAACATGGGCCAAAGAACTAAATAGACATTTCTCCCAAGAAGACGTAGGGATGGCTAATAAACACCTGAAAAGATGCTCAACATCACTCATTATCAGAGAAATGCAAATCAAGACCACAATGAGGTGCCATTTCACACCAGTCAGAATGGCTGGGATCCAAAAGTCTACAAGCAATAAATGCTGGAGAGGATGTGGAGAAAAGAGAACCCTCTTACACTGTTGGTGGGAATGCAAGCTGGTACAGCCACTATGGAGAACAGTGTGGAGATTCCTTAAAAAACTGGAAATAGAACCGCCTTATGACCCAGCAATCTCACTGCTGGGGATACACACTGAGGAAACCAGAAAGAGACACGTGTTCCCCAATGTTCATTGCAGCACTACTTATAATAGCCAGGACATGGAAGCAACCTAGATGTCCGTCAGCAGATGAATGGATAAGAAAGCTGTGGTACATATATACAATGGAGTATTACTCAGCCATTAAAAAGAATACATTTGAATCAGTTCTAATGAAGTGGATGCAACTGGAGCCGATTATACAGAGTGAAGTAAGCCAGAAAGAAAAACACTAATACAGCATACTAACACATATATATGGAATTTAGGAAGATGGTAATGATAACCCTGTATGTGAGACAGCCAAAGAGACACAGATGTATAGAACAGACTTTTGGACCCTGTGGGAGAGGGAGAGGGTGGGATGATTTGGGAGAATGGCATTAAAACATGTATAATATCATATAAGAAACGAATTGCCAGTCTAGGTTCGATGCAGGATACAGGATGCTTGGGGCTGGTGCACTGGGATGACCCAGAGAGATGGTATGGGGAGGGAGGTGGGAGGGGTTTTCAGGATTGGGAACTCATGTACACCCGTGGTGGATTCATGTTGATGTATGGCAAAACCAATACAGTATTGTAAAGTAAAATTAAAAAAAAAGAAAATTAGATTATCAAAAAATAAATAAATAAAACTTAAGAGCCATTAAAAATAAATAAATAAAAGTAAATAAAATAAAATAATAGCAATAACCCACCAAAGGTATAAAAACCATAATTTATCCTGCATCTGAATACACTACATATGTAATACAATTAAATTATAATTTATGCAAAATGCATAATATAGACTTTGAAATTTAAAATTAATTTCAAGTATATTTGGGGTTGTAGAAACCTCTTAAAAATGATAAAGCACAACATAGTAAAATCTAAATATGAAGTTGTGCTCACAGAAAAAGTTATAACTAAAAAGCCAAATATTATACAGTAATACTGACGGAAAATGAATGATCTTCCAACCAAAAAATCTTTGAAAATAATATATAGCCTTGTAAAAGGAGGAAGACATATTAAAATATATGAATAATAATTCACAATTAATCCATAAAATATTGTTTATTTGAAAACATTAATAACATTACTATAACATTTTAGAAAATCTTAGTAAGAATAAAAAGACAATGGAAATGTCATTACCAAAGAGATAGAGCCATAAACACCAATAGAAAGAGAGTAAATGTTAGAACATACATAAAATTTTACAATAATATATTTGAAAGATTGCACGATATGAATTATTCTCTGCTGCTGCTGCTGCTAAGTCACTTCAGTCGTGTCCGACTCTGTGCGACACCACCAGGCTCCCTGGTCCCTGGGATTCTCCAGGCAAGAACACTGGAGTGGGCTGCCATTTCCTTCTCCAATGCATGAAAGTGAAAAGTGAAAGTGAAGTCGCTCAATCATGTTCCATTCTTTGCGACCCCCTGGACTGCAGCCTACCAGGCTTCTCCATCCATGGGATTCTCCAGGCAAGAGTACTAGAGTAGGGTGCCATCACCTTCTCCAGAATTATTCTCTAGGAAAATGTAAATCATAGAGATAAATCTCAAAGCAAAGTAGAAAACCAACTTTATAATACAATATAATTGAAAAGGAAATCAAAGTACTGATATTAAATATGGTAGAAGAACCAAACAGATTTATGGATCATTTCTACCAAAACCTTAAGAAACAGATAACCTCCATGATCCATAAATTAGTCCACTACATCAAAAAAATGGAAAGCTTTGTCACTCACTTAACTGAATTTCAAAAACTTGGCAAAGGAAGCAATAGAAAAGGAAAACATAGAACATTCTTACTTAAAAATACAGGGCAAATTTTTAAAATGAAATATCAACAAATTGAATACAAATCTACATTAAAGAATACAACACATGGTCTAGGAATGCAGAGATGAGTCAACACAAGAAAATGTTACTGATATAATTTAGTATGTTAATAAATGAATTAAAAGAGAAAATACAACCATTTCAAATCGATACAGAAAAAATATTTGATACAATTCAGTGACCCATAAATCAAAACAATTTTAGTCAGCTAGAAATATAATAGGTTTAAAAAATCTTTAAAGAGCGTTTAACAGAAATCTAGAACAAACATCATACCTAATGGCAAAATAATAGAAATTTTAAAAATTAAGTTAGAAAAAAAAGAAGGTTAGTTTACTATCGCTGAAACTCTAAACTTTGTACTGGAGATTTTAACCGATATACTAGGACAAGAAGAAGAAATATGAGATATAAGTATTAAAAGGAGGAGTTATCATTTATAGCCAAAACAATTTTTATACTAAAAGTTGAAGAGAAAAAACTGATAAAACTAATGAAAGAGTTAAGTAAAGTGGTTAAGTATGGGAACCACATACTAAAATCAATTAGTTTAAGAAATTTGACTAACTAGATATTAAAATAAATGCAATTCATTTTTCTATTTTGGCTGAGGTTCCAAGGCAATAAATGGCAATTCTTTCCAAAGTTAGTGCTGGATCACCCATAAAGTGCTAGCCAGTTCTGTGACCCTTGGCTCCTTCACCCAACTCAAAGGTACAAAAAAATTAGAATTCTGGAACTGAACATTGAAGACGTTGTTTCTTTGTGAGAGAGACTGTAAGAGGGTCACTTGAATAGGCTAATATATTTCCTGGAGATTGAGAGCCAAGGTGTTCGATACCCATCCAAGTAATCTAAAGATGTAACCAAACTATACATATGTGTAATGTTCATATACGTGTTTGTAAATCTGTAAGGATATAGGCCACACTCATGAAAAGGGTTACTTTGGCACTGGAATTGAGGCAAGGAAGACACAGCTTTATTTCAGTTGTTTGAAAGAGACATGAGTGGATAATATTGATGCGAAAGCAAGTAAAAATTGGCTTTTTCAATTATTTGTGTCTGAAGCGAATATAACTTCTGGTTTCACATATTAATAGCTACCAATTTTGATAACAACCCAAAGTCCTTTCCAAAGTCTGAAGGACATAACTCATTTCTATAAAAAGGATTCATTTTTGAGGATAGATTTTTTTTATTAACTTTATTTTAAATCTTATTTGTTTACATTATGTGTGTGCTAAGTTGCTTTAGTCGTGTCCAGCTCTTTGTGACCCCATGGACTGTAGCCTGTCACACTTCTCTGTCCATGGGATTCTCCAGGCAAGAATACTGGAGTGGGTTGCTATGCCTTCCTCAAGTTTATATTATAGTTATATGCTTATAAAAATTCCAATAATACAGAATAACACAACTGAAGTTACTGTTTTCCTTCACCTCTTCTTCCTCTAGTTTTTTGCTTCTCCTCAGAGGTAAACATTGTTATCAGCCTTGTGTGTATTTATTGATACAATTTTTGTTCGTTTACATGTATACTTAGGTGACTATAGCATGTTTACATAAATTAAATCAAGTTGGTTGTTGCTGTTATTTCATCATTAAGTTTTGACTGACTCTCTTGAGACTCCATGAACTGTAAGCCCACTAGGCTCCTCTGTCCATGGGATTTTCCAGGCAAGAATATTGGAGTAGGTTGCAATTTCTGTCTCCAGGGGATCTTCCCAACCCAAGGATCAAACCCATGTCTCTTGCATTGGCAGGCAGATTCTTTATCTACCGAGCCTGCAGGGAAGCAGGGAAAGGTAAAGGGTTAGGTGACTATAACACATTTACATAAATTAAGTCAAGTTGCATACATTATCCTGTAGCTTGCTCTTTCACTTAATAACAGTGGACATTGTTCCATGATTGTACTCATAAATCTTCCACAGAATTCTTTAAAATTCTACCTAATATTTTATATGAATGCCTTATGATTTAACTATTCCCACATTAAATATCTAACATTTAGATTTTTCCTAAATTTTTGCTGCAATGAACACTTCCATACATATATCTTGGGGTACAAACTAATATATAGATGAGAATGGGATGAAACAGTTTCTCAAAGGGAAAAAAAGGTGCTATTACTGCAGCAAGGATGGTTAGTAGGTGAGCAAAAGCACCAGGCAAAATCAAAAGTTGAGACCTTAGCAGTTTAAATGAAATGCTCATTTGCTTCTGTAATTTGATTGAGCTCTGTAAGAACGCCCATGGTGTGCCAGAGTGTTAATTAGGTTGAGAGTAACCAATCTACAACCACCAATGAATGGGTAGACATTGGTCTTTGAGAGATAAATTGAGGGTGAGCGTAAGTTCACATAAGCACCGTTATCAATGTGAAGATCAAAATAACTTTATGGGCATATTGATATCATTCTTCATGAAAGAAAAGGTTGTCAGGCACTCAGATATTCTTCAATACCTGAAGAATACTCATTATGTTAAGTCAGGCTCCACTATGAAATATCTATACTAACTCTCCTAAGTGTGAAACTCTACAGACTCGATTTTATCAGTTGGTTGTTAACTCTGCCCTTGCCTCTGAGCTGGGTTAATTCCGTCTTGAGGACTACTAAGTGCTTTTGATTAAGGGGTTCTGTAAGAGGTTTGGGGATTCTCTTTTTGGAGCGCCTTCCCTTCCCTTTCTCTTTCTCCTGGATCCCAGTGGCTTGGTTGGACTGCTAACCTGTTAACATGGTCTATAAATGCTGCATCCTTCTATCTCCGGAAGGGGTGATGATCCTACCATTCCTTAGCTCATGGAGAATGTCTTGCAGCTGTCTGAGGAACACAGATCATTAGTGATTTTGGCAGGATTTTGTTGGAAGCACAATGCTAAAGATGAAAGGTCAGTTTTATTTAACTGATGAAAACAATGAGTAGCAGATTAAGCTAGTTTTCTGGTAAACAGTGCCATTCCTTTCCAGTAAATAGTGTCAAGATGCCTTGATGAATAACATACATGGAGATAAAGAAGAACATCACTCAGTGATGGAAAATTAGGTATCTCCATAAACTCAAATATGCCTTTAGTTTTCTTGCTATGATCTGTTCCCTAAAACATTTACCAACAGGTCATCTTGTCGTATTAATGGAAAAAATGAAGTATGTTCTGCTGAAGACATAGTCTACAGAGATGGGCCAGTTTAAGGACTATTCTTTTCATCTGTCTGAAGTGTTAAGACACCAAAACAAAGCAGTGCGTTCCGTCCTACTCCTGCCTTGCCCACCCGTCTGTTGAAGCTCAGAAATGAGCTGGAATGCAGTTAGCAAAGAGCCAGTCTAATAAAAATCGAATGTGGCATACCAACCCGTCAGCATCCTTCACTGTAAGATAGGAGACATAGTTTTGGCCTGCTTGAGTGCATTTTTTTGAAGTACACATTAAACAGTCCATGCTGAGAGGCAGAATATCTGAAACTGAGACAAGAAGCTATACGGTGCTTGTAATCTGGAGAAGGTACCCAAGTTATCTCCATAGTAGTGAATGCTTAGGGTAGGTGCTTAAGGAAGACCATTAACTCTTGCAAGATGTTTATGGACCAGTTAGACATTTTCTGTCATAGTACTGCAAATAATTAAAATAACTGCTAACATTCATTGAATGCTTATTACATGCTAAGCATTGTGCTCAACGCTTTTCAGGGATGATTTTATTCATTCTTTAAGGTAACTGTGAGATAAGAAAGAGAGACATGGAAGGGTTAAAAGTGGAAGAGTTCAAAGCCTCATGGCTAGTGTTGAAACTGGGATTTGAACTCAGGAGATATATAACGCTTGGACCACACTTCAGCCATTATATATAGTACCACTAAATTATCTCCTAAGAGGCCTGGAGCAACAATCTCCAGCCTTTTATAATATTTGTGGTTGCTGATTTTTTTAAAACCCATTCTGACTTTCCCTAAAGGACTGTGTATGGTATAAATAAATTAAAGGGAAAAACTTGAACCAATTAATGGTGTTTTTTCCATTTATTTTTAGCATTTTGCAACACCCCTCAAGATATTTGGAGATACCCTGCTGAGAAGTGAAGCAGATAGGAGTGTACTGTGACCTCAAGTGGATGAATTTCCTGAGCACTTACAATGGCTAGGTTTTCCACTGAAAACATTTTGAAAGATTCTGATGGCTGAAAAAAGAGAGAGTGAGAGAGAGCCAGCAAGCTGGCCAAGGTAAGGGGAATCCAGCTGCTTACCCTGGTTTGGTTTGTTGCCTCAGATGTTAAGGGAAAAATCTTTTGAAACCATTACTTAAAAGTGGAACGTTTTGGACACCGATTCAGAACTGTTTTTGATTTTTTGGCCTTGTTTTTGTTGAAACAATATATTGTTTTACAAGCAGTGCTGAGCTTCAATTCCACATTCCTGCTGACATAACTATTATTATTCATGGTTTCAGCATCTTCTCTGGTAACTCTGCATAATTTTTAAAAATATCTAGACATACATGTATACACACATACACACATGCATGTGTGTTGGTTTGGAAGTGAGCAGAAAAGTCTCTCTGTGGAGTGCTGGACTGGGCATTGTGTTCACTCAGATTTTTCAGAGTATGGACAGCAAAGCAGATATACCCCAAGCACCATCTTTACAACACAACCTATTTGTGTAGCAGAAGCAAACTGGTCCTGGTAGAACAGACTGGATAGAGTTGGACGTGTCTTACTGGGGTAACATCTGGCTTGAGGAGAGCACAAGGCCGTGCTCCCTCCTTGGGTGAGAATTTCTTCCTTTAGAATATTCTTATAGAACTTTCTTAACCTTCTTCTTTTCACTTTGCAAATGGGAATAACAGTGGAGGACAGAACTTAGTTGCCTTGTAGCTCTTTGAGACACTGATTGACTTTACTTAACTCATTGGTCAGTTTGTATCTTAAGGAGACTGAGACATCTAATACTTCAGTAGTGCTTGTTACATCATTAACTATAACAGTATTGCACATTTCTGTAGCATGATGATTTATAAGCATTTACAGAGTATTTTCTCACTTGATTTTCCCCCAAATTCTGAAAATCAAGGCAAGCAGTATTATCCCCATTTTACAGATGAGAAAACTAAGCCTCAGTTTAGTTAGAATATATAACAAATGACACTCAGCTGGTAAGTGTTGAATCTGGAACAAGGGCTAGGTCTTTTGATTCTTAGTTTTAATACACCAAGATCATAGTTCTGATCTTTAAGATATGACATTTATAGTTCTACTGTTATAAAGTTATTGAAGGGAATCTAGAAAATATGGAAGACTGAAAATTACCAATAATCATACGGAGGTATTTTTGCTATTAATATTCTGTATTTTTCACATAAACATATACATGCATGCATGTGTTTGGACTCAGTTACTTCAGTTGCGTCTGATTCTTTGCGACCCTGTGGACTGTAGCCCACCAGGCTCCTCTTTCCATGGGATTGTCTAGCTAAGAATACTGGAATGAGTTGCCATGCTCTCCTCCAGGGGATCTTCCCAACCCAGGGATCAAACTCACGTCTTCTGTATTGCAGGCCAATTCTTTACTCTCTGAGGCACCTGGGAATCCCACACACATATATACACACAAATAACTTGTTTTTATATATTTAACATGTACATCTATGTGTATATATATATATATATACACACACAGATTTTTTTTTAAGTTAGTGCATACACATGGTTGAAATTTCTAAAAATTAACTATATGTACTGATGTTGCACAGTAGATCTCTAGAACTTATTTATCTTCCATAATGAAATCTTTATTGTGCACTTTAAAATATGTTAAGAAAATAGATCTCATCTTAGTTGCTCTTCCCCCCAAATAGACCAACCAACCACACACACACCCTGCAGAAGAACACAAGGAAATTCTGAGGCGTTTGGAAGTAATGGATATTTCAGCACCTTGGTTGTGATGGCGTCACGGATGTATGCATATGTCCAGACTCATCAAGATCTGTACATTAAAAGTGTACAGTCTTGGTATATCAGTTATACCTCAAAGAAGCTATAAATGAAAAAAATAAATTTCAAAAAAAACTGAAAAGGGTGTAAAAGGTGTGAATCTTTTTCTACCATCATTTCCTAGCCTTACAGTTTCCCTTTCCACCTGTTTCTTGAGTAGTTTTCTAGAGATATTTTATCCATGGTCATTTAGATTGCTTCTGAATTTCATTATCACAAACCACTCACACATACGTAAGCCACTCATATGTAAACTCATATGTTAAGTTATCTTTAAGCCATTTTGAGTGTATGAGCTTGTCTTTTAAGCTAAACTCTGACAAATGAACTTAATAAGGTCAAAGGATGTATAGATGTCCTACTTTTAATTTGTTGGCAAACTGTTCTCCACAGGGGCTGAACCAATATACACTGCCAAGAATATACGGGTGTGTCTATTTCTCCAAACTATACCAATAGAAAGTGTTATCAAACTTTTGGACACTCAGTAATTTGACGATTGTGAAACATGATTACTCAGCATATTTTTAAAATGCAACTCTTTTATTATGAATGGAGTTAAACATCTTTTCACTTAAAAATTTTATTTTCTGTGAACTGTCCCTTTGCCCATTTTCTATTGGCTTTTCTTATTGATTTATATATGAGGGACATTAATCCTTAATTTCTGACATAAATTTGTAGTGCATGTTTTTTGGTTTCAATACTTCTATTCAAATATTTGATCTTTCTGGAGTCTATTTTAAATAATGTATGTGATATGAATCTGCTGTTTTTTGTTTGTTTGTTTTCCAGATAGGTGCTCCTTTGTTGCCTTACCATTTACCTATGTGTAATTATTTTCCCAACAAATCTGAGAGACTATCTCAATGTATTTATATTAACTACTTTGCTTTTTATTACAGTGCAATAATGTGTCTCTCTATTCAAGAGCCAGGATCACACTGTTTTAATTCTTGAGCCTATAATTATGTTATAAAATTTATCTTAATGATGCTTTTTTCTTTCTAGTATATTTTTATTGCTTTTTTCAGATTTTTTATATTTTTACTTATTTATTTCTCCATATGAACTTTAAAATCAGCTTGCCTAGTTCCAGGAAACAAAAGTGTTGCTATTTTTATTAGGATTATGTTGTATTTATAGATTAATTTAGCAGGAACTGGCACTTTGTAGAATGTTAAGTCTTCCTATCCAAGAACATGGTATGAATTGCTTGTTCAAGTCTTCTTTCTGTCTCTCAGGAGCATTTAAAATATTTATTCAACTGGAGAACTTGCACATTTCATGTTGTTCTTTCTAGTATTTTTCCTTTTTGCTGCTATAGGAACTGGGATGTTATCTTCCTTACTTGTTGTCTATGTGAAATGTATAGATTATATATTCATTTTCACCCAACCATCAGCAAAATGTGATAATATTTAGTTGTTTCCAATTTTTATATCTTTAATTTCTTTCCTTTGTCAAAATTTCTTTGACAAATACCAAGAAGCAATATTAAGTTGAACATTATTGATGTCACCCTGCTTATTTAACTTATATGCAGAGTTTATTATGAGAAATGCTGGGCTGGATAAAGAACAAAGCTGGAATCAAGATTGCTGGGAGAAATATCAATAACCTCAGATATGCAGATAACACCACCCTTATGGCAGAAAGTAAAGAGGAACTAAAGAGCCTCTTGATGAAAGTAAAAGAGAAGAGTGAAAAAACTGGCTTAAAACCCAACATTCAAAAATATGAAGATCATGGCATCTGGTCTCATCACGTCATGGCAAATAGACGGGGAAACAATAGAAACAGTGACAGACTTCATTTTCTTGGACTTCAAAATCACTACAGATGGTGACTGTAGCCATGAAATTAAAAGATGTTTGTTTCTTGAAATAAAAACTGTAACAAACCTAGACAGCATATTAAAAAGCAGAGACATTACTGTCTAGTCAAAGCTATGGTTTTTCCAGTATGGTGAAGAGTTGTATGGATGTTAGAGTTGGACCATAAAGAAGGCTGAGTGCCAAAGAATTGATGCTTTTGAACTGTGGTGTTGGAGAAGACTCTTGAGAGTCCCTTGGACAGCAAAGTGATCCAACCAATCAATCCTAAAGGAAATCAACCCTGAATATTCATTGGAAGGACTGATGCTGAAGCTGAAACTCCAATACTTTGGCCACCTGATGTGAAGAACTGACTCATTAGAAAAGACCCCGATGCTGGGAAAGATTGACGGCAGGAGAAGGGGATGAGAGAGGATGAGATTGTTGGATGGCGTCACTGACTCAATGGACATGAGTTTGAGCAAGCTCCAGGAGTTGATGAAGGACAGGGAAGCCTGGCGTGCTATAGTCCATGGGGTCAGGGAAGCCTGGTGTGCTACAGTCCATGGGGTCAGGGAAGCCTGACGTGCTACAATCCATGGGGTCAGGGAAGCCTGGCATGCTACAATCCATGGGGTCAGGGAAGCCTGGCATGCTACAGTCCATGGGGTCGCAAAGAGTCAGACACGACTGAGCCACTGAGCTGAGCTAAACAATTGCAAGCCGTACTGGGAACATGATTAACCTAACAATACAAAATAGTTACATGCAATCTGGGGGGTTAAGTAGAGTGACGTGGTAAGTGGAAGTACATACACGCACATGTGTTCATTCACTCAGCCAGTCTTTCGGTTGGCATATTTAATCCACTTACGTCTAAGGTAATTATCTATATCTATGATCCTATTACCATTTTCTTAATTGCTTTGGGTTTATGCTGTGTAGGTCTTTTCCTTCTCTTGTGTTTCGTGTCTGGAGAAGTTCCTTTAGCATTTGTTATAAAGCTGGTTTGGTGATGCTGAATTCTCTTAACTTTTGCTTCTCTGTTTGATTTCTTCATCATATCTGAGAGCTTCCCTGGTAGCTTAGATGGTAAAGTGTCCGCCTGCAATGCAGAAGACCTGGGTTCAATCTCTGCATCAGGAAGATTCCCTGGAGAAGGAAATGGCAACTCCAGTATTATCCAACTCCAGTATATCCAATACAGTACACTCCAGTATTCTTGCCTGGGAAATCCTATGGACAGAGGTGCCTGGTGGGCTATAGTCCATGGGGTCACCAAGAGTCAGACACAGCTGAATGACTAACACTTCCACTTTTCACATCTGAACAAGAGTGTGGCTGGGTAGAGTATTCTTGATTGTAGTTCTTCTCTTTCATCACTTTAAATATATCATGCCATTCCTTTCTGTTGTGGAGGTTCTGTTGAGAAATCAGCTGCTAACCTTACAGGAGTTCCCTTGTGTGTTATTTGGCATTTCCCCCTCAGCAAGTCAGTGCAGACCAATGCCTCCATTGGAGACCCTCCAACACTAGTGTGTAAGTCTGGTTCAGTCTCCTGTGGGGTCACTGCCCCTCTCTCCTGGGTCCTGGTGCTGCATAAGATTTTGTTTGTGCCCTCCAAGAGTGGAATCTCTGTTTCCCCCAGTCCTGTGGACTCTTTAGTTCCTTTGATGGGTCCCCAGTCTGGGAAGACTGACATGGGGCTCGGAACCTTCCTAAGAGTGGAGAACTTCTTTGATATTATTGTTCTCTGGTTTGTAGGTTTTCCACCTGGCGGGTATGGGACTTGATTTTCTTGTGATTGCACCCCTCCTACCTTCTTGCTGTGGCTTTTCCTTTGTCTTTGGATATGGAACCTTTTTTTGGTGGGTTCTAGTGTCCTCCTGTTGATGGCTGTTCAACAGCTAGTTGCTCTTCTGGTGCTCAGGCAGGAGGAGATGAGTTCACGTCCTTCTACTCTGCTGTCTTGAACCAATTCTTGCTTTTACAAATTTCTGTTTGCTTTTAATTTTCAGGAAGAATGTGTCCTTCATTTTCAAGTTTTATTATTAAAATTCCTAGATGTATTGTTATATTTCCTAGATGCATTGTCATATATCCTACATATATTGTTATATTTGTAGTTTTGTTGTGATCAGGGGTGTTTTCAGGTATAAAGAGAGTCATGATTGTTTTATTTTCATTGTGAAATGTATCTTTTAGCATTAAACATTTCCCCCTTTTATTTCATTTGATAATTCTGCATCTAAATTTACTTTTTGCTTGTGTTTTTCATAATATCTTATTATTTATTCTTGAAACAGTTGAATTATCTTTTAAAAGGATGAAAACTGGGGAACTTTTAATTTGTATTTGTGGCAGGCAGAATGATGTTTCCCCAAAGCGGCCCATATCCTAATATTCAGAATCCATGAATGATATGTTATAAGCAAAAGTGTAATTAAGGTTAAGGATTGAATTAAGATTGCTAATTAGCTCATCTTAAAGTAGGGAGAGTATCTTATATTACCCAAGTGGGCCCATTATAAACATAAGTACCATCCTATGGACAAGAAATGTCAAAATCAGAGAGAAAGCAACACATGAAAGACGCCATCAGTCTTTGTTGGCTTTGAAGATGGAAGGGGGCCGTGAGCCAAGGAAGGTGGGCAGCGTTTAAGAGCTGGAAAATGGGCCGGAACTGTTTCTCTCCTAGGGCCTCCAGAAAAGAATGCAGGCCTGTCTGCACCTTGATTTTAGCCCAGTGAAACCGGATTCAGTCTTCTGATTGCTAGAACTTAAGGAAAGAAGTTGTTATAAGCCACTGAGCTTGCAGTAATGTTACAGAAGTAACAGGAGATGCATACAGTATTTATCCATATATTTACCATTTCATCTCTCTTCAGTACTTTATATAGCTCCCAGTTTCCAGCTGGTAACATTTTCCTTCTGCCTGTTTCCTTTAATGTTTCTTGTACTGGTCAAATATCTGAAAAAGTCTGTGTCTCCCTCAATTTTAAAAGATATTTTCATCTGCTATAGAACTCTAGTTTTAGTATTTTTTTTTTCTTTAGGCAGTTTGTAGATGTCCCTCTATTGACTTTTGGGGTGCACACATATGGGGTGTGTGTGTGTGTGTGTGTGTAATTGAGAAATAAAAAAGGAGATCTTCTGAGTTAGAATTGGTGCCAGTTTGGCTTCTCCTAAAATCAGAACATGAAACTCCTATGGCACCTTCATTAATCTATATCATTATCAAGAAGGGACAGATCAGGTAATGACATTAGCCAAATCAGCCTAAAGGGTAGAGTCCCACCATATGAATTAAATTACATCAGGATGTTACACTGAGTGGCTAAAGTTGTACATATCTACGTGGTACGTAGCAGTCATATTTGAAGCAAGGGCTGGTCCCAGAAGAGATTGTGAAGCCATCCCAGAAAAGAGATCAAATGTTGAAAACCTAAAAGTTTTAGAAAAAGAGTGCAAGATAATATAAGATTAGTTCAGGATAGGAGATTCAGGTCAACACTCCTAAAAGGCTGGGACTTCTTAATGGATGGTGGCCAGGTTGGGGGTTGGGTAGAATCAGATAAGAAAGGATGGTTTTCATTGGTTAGTTTAATTGAAACCAAGCTAGTTTGGACAGGCTCTTCTCATATCCTGTCTTGTATTGTTGATTGAGTACCCCATCCAAACTGTAAGCACTTTGGGGATAATGTGTAACATTTCTGTAACCTACATACCACCCAGCATAATGTTTTGCTCACTGCATGTTTCCTAACTGGCTGAAAACCTTTCTAACATATCAGCTATTTCATTCAGCCTGGTATAAATAACACTAAGTGCTAGTTCATGTAAACTACATTTGACAAATCGGTGTTAAATGTTTTATGATTTATTATACCTGGCAATATTTACTAAACCCATTTTACTCTTTAAAAAGTAAATCAAGAACATATTTGCAGGAGGTGCGTGAATTTTAAATCACTTTCACCCACATTAAATGGTCTCATTTAATTTAATGAGAATAGTCTCATTTCCATTAGGAAGTTCTCTTGTGTTTTACTACTCCAGTGCCCTAAAGAGGGAGTCAAGTTTATACTCCAGCAAAGGGACAGAGTTCTCGGTGCCACTTTCATAGAAACCTGCCCATATTATATTGAAAATTCCATCCTGCACTGATTACTGGTCTCAATAAACACATTATGGAGGCTTTTATGGTTACCAGTGCTTGAGAGTTATTAGAAAATATAATGAAAAAAATTTTAATATTGCCATGTGATTGCTCCCTAAATTTCTTTTTTCTATTTTAAAGTGTTGGTTAAAATGGTAATGTTCACCTTTACCTTCCCAAAACACCATGGTTATTATAAAACTAGGAGGCACACACACACTTTAAAGAGCAGCTGGGCAGCCCAGGTTTGATGTTTTCCAGAAAACGTGGTGTCAGGCACATTGATCTCTCAGTCTCAAAGCCACTGGTACCCAGAACGGAGAGTGAGGAAAGGCCCACTCACGTCACATCCCTGCTAAAGTGTGACGTTTACTGAATATTGAAAGTACATGAAACTTGAACTTGTGAAATTATGATTACAAACTATAGATTAGTGTGTGTGTGTACACACACCCATGCACGTGTGCACACACACACACACACACACACACACATTCAGAATGGAAGGGACTCTTCTTGATGTAATAGATTAACTTCTACCAAAGCCCTTAGAACAGTTTGTCTTAGGCCTTGAGATTTCTTAATATCCAAATTACTTTTCAAAATTAGGATAAGTATTTCCAGTTTGTGAATGATATGATGAGGTGTGTAAAGAGTCTTTATTCTATGGACTTCTAAACCATTCTAGGCCGGAAAAAGCATTCTCTAAAGAGGAGCTGAGAGAAGGGGACAACAGAGGATGAGATGGTTGGATGGCATCACCGACTCAATGGACATGAGTTTGAGTAAGCTCCGGGAGTTGGTGACGGACAGGGAGGCCTGGCGTGCTGCAGTCCATGGGGTCACAAAGAGCCGGGCATGAGTGATCAATTGAACTGAGCTGAAAGAGGAGTTACGCGGTAACCACAGGCAGAGAGGACCAACACCTGTTTGTGGCGGCTCTATAAGTCCTAACTGGGCTAGGCTGAGCATTTTCCAGATTCCGCTTTCCTATATGCTTCCGGTGAGATATGGGAGATTTGGCCGCGGAGGTGAGGCGGCAGCTCTTTTGTGACTCACCCTGTTGTTGTCGGTCAGCTCCCCACCTCAGGGGCTTCTTCCCTTGGGGCTCAGCTGGTAAAGAATCTGCCTGCAGTGCGGGAGACCTGGGTTCGATCCCTTGGTTGGGAAGATCCCCTGGAGAAGGGAAAGGCTACCCACTCCAGTGTTCTGGCCTGGAGAACTCCGTGGACTATAGAGTCTGTGGGGTCGCAGAGAGTCAGCTGTAAGGGAATAGCTAGAACTGCAGCTGCTTCAGTTTCCCTGGGATCTTCTCTCAGTTTCTCCAACTCGTTGGCCTGGTTTGTGCGTTTAGTTCCATGGTGAAGGGCCCCAGCAGCACACAGCAGCCAAAGTCAGCGGCAACAAGAACTGACACAGGTTTTTCCATCTCTGAGGGGCTCTGGCTACTGCTTGTGGACTCTTTGCCCCACAATATATCCGTCTTGCCTTCACCAACAGATAGACAGACACACCAGTATACATATCAGTCAAGATTCACTCAGCAAGCTGAACCACAGGCTGTACATGTATAATACACACATGTATATGTATGTCTGTGTGTGTATATATGTATGGGTATATATCTATTATTGAAGCTGAAGCTTCAATACTTTGGCCACCTGATGCAAACAGCCAACTCATTGGAAAAGACCCTGATGCTGGGAAAGACTGAAGGCAGAAGAGGGTGACAGAGGCTGAGATGGTTGGATGGCATCATCGACTCAATGGACATGCTGCTGCTGCTGCTGCTGCTAAGTCGCTTCAGTCGTGTCCGACTCTGTGCGACCCCATAGACGGCAGCCCTCCAGGCTCCCCCGCCCCTGGGATTCTCCAGGCAAGAACACTGGAGTGGGTTGCCGTTGCCTTAACTTGGGCAAACTCTGGGAGATGGTGAGGGACAGGGAGGCCTGGCGTACTGCTGTCCATGGGGCTGCGGAGAGTTGGATAGAACTTGTCGACTGAACAGCAGCAATACGTACGTCTGTATGTGTGTATATGTGTATGGCCTGTGGCTCTGCTTCTCTGATGGAATCGTGGCTGACACACCGTCTCTCTATGTCACACTAGTACTGAGGCTTGAGTTGATGGACTTTGATTTGGCATTGTTTTTGTTGAAATACATTCTTCATTTTGGGTAATCTGTGTTAGCAAAAAGTGCTCTTGTAGTGGGTTTCCAGCACTTCCCATGAGGGATTACTTTGAAAGAGCTGCAGTTGTGAAATCTGGGAAGCTTTCCAAGGCTCTTTTATTAACCTCTCCTCCATCCTCTTCTCCGCTGGTGTCCCTCTATTGACCAACCTATTTTCTGTCTACAAAAAGGAGATGATGCTTAATAGAGTGGCCATGGGAACATCTTTATTTATCCTGTGATTTATACATGTCACTCTAGAGAAGAAAATTCAGAAGGAAATCTTCCAATGATGGTCAGTCCTGAGAACTCAATCTAAAATTTGAATATCAAACTGTGTTTAGTCTTGTACGTGGAAAGTTACCTCAATTCTCTCCTGACTTCTTTTTCACTTTGATTTGATATTCAGCCTGTAGGACACAGCTGGACGCAGGATTCCAGACTCGATGGCCTGTCAACTTGTTTGTTACATCGTTACTCAGAAGAGGGGGCATTTGGAATTCTGTTGATAAGATTGGCTTCCATGGGAAACCAACACAGAATGATCCAGGTTTCTCGCCCAGATCGAGTTTGGCTCAGTGGGGCTGACAGTAGCAAACACTGCTTGTGATTGCAAGAGCGATTACCTTCTGCCACAGGGAGCACGTCTGCTCTTTCTCGTCAGCTGACGTGGAGCTCTGCCATTAGCGTCATGGAAGTCATCCTGGGGTTTCCAGGCATTTCTAGGCCAGACATGAAGCCACACTGAGCTTGGATCAATCTGGCACTTCACAAAAAGCCAAGCCAACGTCTAAGAATTTAAAACGAAGGATCATAGCAGCTCACATTTACAGAGTGCTGATTCAGGCTTGATGCCAAGTGTTTTATGGGCATTTTCTCATTAGAGCAACCCTCTGAGGAAGTTATTATCCCCATGTTACAATGGAGAGCACTGAGGACTCAAGGGGTTAAATAACTTGTCTGAAAGTCACCTGGCTAAGAGCTTGAAGAGCTAGGATTTGAACTCAGAATGTGGGGTGCAAAGGCATGTGTCTCATCACCATGCTACCTTGGAAACTGGAGGGGAGTCCAGTGGGAGAGGATGAGATAACCCACACCTCTGATTTACAGTGCGAGATAAAGGCATGCCCTGCTCCGCTCCCCGTCCCCCGTTGCAGTCAGAGAATAGACCAGAGAACTGGAAGTTCATGCGTATCACCCGCGGGCTGATCAGCCCCCAAAGGCAAGGCAAAAAAGATCAAAGTTAGACTCAGCAGATGATCAGTCACCACAAGGACACCTCTGGCAGCCTCTGCCTTTCCTGGCTGTGGCCCCATTCTCTGCTGGGATGACAGATTAGAGAAATGGTCATGCTTCTGTGAGGTTGTATTGAACAAATGGGAAGCTGCACAGACCAATTTTCTTAGATTATTAAATTAGTACGAAACTGAGGGATAAGACTAAGGCAGGGTGAATAGATTCTACTTCTTCTGGCAAGATAAGCCAACGAAAAATCTGGTCCACATGATTCTAGTCAAATATGCTAAGTGTCCCGTTATCCGGAGAGCACGTTTTATGTGCCATGTTAAGCTGTCAGGACTTGTTCCACTGAGTGGTATGTGGAGAGGAAAGCCAGTCCCACGGGCTGCTCTGGGGGCCTGCAGACCCGCTTGGACTGAGCCTGCTGTTCAGCACGCCCCTGCTGGTTCTCGTTAACATTCTCATGGCCTTGTCATTGATAACGAAATAAAATCAATATGAAGACTCTCACTTGACTTATAATTTGCAGCTTTCAGCATTGCCTTAGTCTTTCAGATCTTTAAGCACTAACGAGATACACTGAAAATCGGGATTCCAGTTCCAAATTGCCTACAATTTGGTGAGTACGGATGCACCAGGTATTGTATTTCAGTCCCCTATCGCTTCTTTCCTTTCAAAAAGTATCCACTCATTCCTTAGATATAGATTAAGTGTCTCTCTCTGCTAGGTGTTGGGGACAGTGAGCTAAATCCCACACGGTCCTTCACAAAAGGGGAGCAGAGTCTGGCACAGGAGATTGGCGACTGTGAATGAGCCACGATCATCTAACGACTTGTGTGTACACGGAGCTCTGGGGGAAGCTGACAGCTCTGTCTAGGGGAGAGGATTTCAGGGAAGTGTGTTGAGGAGGAAGGAGATGACGGAGCTGCATTTTGAAGCATACAAAGGACAAGCGCTTGAGAAGCTATGGAAGCTTGAGTGACTTTTTGAGTAGCGTGAGTGGCAAAGGGCATGACTGAAGGTATTGCCAGAATCACGTGGAAAAGCAGGTGGGAAAGTAGCCAGCTTTTCATAATGGGGGAGTGAGAACCACTGAAAGATGTGAAGCAACGGAGAGCCATGATCAGAGTAGCGTTTCAGTATTTGGGGAAGCGTTCTCTAAAGCAATGTTAAGAATGGATTAGGGGGACTTCCCTGGTGGTTCAGCAGCTGGGACATCACCTTCCAGTGCAAGGAGTGTGGGTTCAATCCCTGGTCAGGGAGCTAAGGATCCTGCATGCCTTGTGGCCGAAAAATCAGAACATCAACCACAGAAGCAATAGTGCGACAAATTCAGTAAAAACATTAAAACTGGTCCACGTTAAAAAAAAAAAAAAGGAATGGATCAGGGTGTCCAAAGTGGAGGTAGAGAGGCCAGTTAAAAGCCATTGCATTGCTTTTGACAAGAGATGTGCAAAAGAGAAGCCAGTAAACAGACCACAATGTGGTGTTCAGAGAAGCAGGGTTGCATCTGGATTGAGGGTGTATGCCTCAAACAAGACATTTCTAATCCAGGAGTGGAGAGATTCATGAAGGAAGGAGTGACCAAGAAAGTAAAAAAAACTTCAGACACACCTGCAGATGCTAAGTGAATTTGGCGTTTGGAGATGACTGGTGACCTTGGGGAGGTCAGTCTCTGTGAAGTGATCTGGGCAAAGGTCTGACCACAGTACGGTGGGGAGAGTATGGGACATGAAGACACTGGGATATTAGTAGGACCTGTTAATTTGAGAGGCTTAGCTGTGATGACCAGGATAGTAGGTTTTGTGTTTGTTGCTAAAAAAAAAAAGACAAACCCAGGAGTTGGAAATTGCTGTGCAAATGGAACCGAGTCAGCTCCCTGTTGTCTTGCTAAGTGTTGGCGCTTTAAACCCTAAGGCATCCTGCAGCTTCAGAAGGATGAGCCAGTTGGACTCAGCCACCAGGAGAAGAACTATCTTTTGTCAAGGGCAATTGTCCTGATCGTTTCCTACATTTGTACTTGAATCCTATCTTCCTCCCCACTTGCAGAACTTTCCTCTGTTTACTTGGTTGAGGCCTGTGCCCTGAATTAGTCCCTAACATTTTTGTTGACCACATCACACTCTCCTGGCTTGAGTTTTCACTCTCTTCTGCTCTGGGTCCTGAACTTTATAAAGTCATCCTAGGTTGCAGGTCCGCCCATGCCTTTGAATGAGGCCAGGATTTCAACCTCTCCCAGGTTAGAATGTTCCAAAATGAATATCAAATGGCAGTGTAGGATGGTAGGTTAAGAGTGGGGATTCTGTGGCCAGGCTGCCTGTGTTCAAATCTTGGCTCTGCCACCTGTTGGATGATCTTGGACAAATCTCTTGAACTCTCTTTGCCTCAGTTTTCTCATCGTTTCCATTGGGAGTAATAACAGAACCCACTTCGTGGAACTAAATGTATTAATATATGCAAGATGCTTAGAACAGTGTTTGGCACATAGTAAGATCTCAGTGCTGTCTTCACAAATGAGACAAGTTCCGCAGTCTGTTCCAGCAAGGGTTTCTACCTTTTTGCTGCCCTCTGGTGGCCAGTGAACATATTGGAGGACTCAAAATTCTAGTTTGACCTCTTGTGTGCTGGATACAATGCAGATTACATAATAATTATGAAGATGATGACTTCCCTGGTGGCTCAGACGGTAAGGCGTCTGCCTACAATGCGGGAGACCTGGGTTTGATCCCTGGGTTGGGAAGATGCCCTGGAGAAGAAAATGGCAACCCACTCTAGTACTCTTGCCTGGAAAATTCTGTAGATGGGGGAGCCTGGTAGGCTTCAGTCCATGGTGTCGCGAAGAGTCGGACACGACTCAGCGACTTCACTTTCACTTTCATGAGGATGATAGTGATGGAAGTACTTGCTTATTATTTAGTTGAATCCTCACAGTAACTCTTGTGAAGTAGGTAGGGATTATTAAAGTGAAAGTGAAGTTGCCCAGTCGTGTCCGACTCTTTGCGATCCCATGGACTGTAGCCCACCAGGCTCCTCAATCCATGGGATTTTCCAGGACAGAGTACTGGAGTAAGTTGCCATTGCCTTCGCCAGGAGATCTTCCTGACCCAGGGATCGAACCCCAGTCTCCTGCATTGCAGGCAGACACTTTACCGTCTCAGCCACCAGGGAAGCTGACTTGTATAATTTCTCTTAGGCACTTTTTTTTTCCCTGTCTCAATTTTCTGGGATTTTTGTATTAAACAGAAAATTGACACAGGAAAAAAAATGCCTAAAAGAAACTATACATGTATTAACATCACATGTACTAAAGTAAGCCTTATTTGTAGGTGGCTCAGTGGTAAAGAATCAGCCTGCCAACACAGGAGACACAGGTTCGATCCCCGAGTGGGGAAGATTCCCTGGAGGAGGAAATGGCAACCATTCCAGCATTCTTGCCTGTAAAATCCCATGGACAAAAGAGCCTGGTGGCCTACAGTCCATGGGGTTGCAAAGAACCGGACACGACTGAGCGACTGAGCACACAAGCCTTATGTGTAGCCAGGGATTCAATTTGAAAGAAATAAAAATTTATTTGTTTAAATTTAGTTCAGGGGATATTTTGATCTGATTTTGTTCCAGTTCAACAGTTTTATAAAACATATAGCATTTGGCTTCAAATCAGACTGCTTTCGTAGTTTTTTCCCCCCCTTCCCCTGTGAAAGTTGCTTCAGTTCATAGCTTAGTGAAACATTAACATTTGGGTTCAGTTCTATTTGAATTTTGGTTTGGAGTTAGGTTTGGTTCAAGTTCTGCTTCCAGGAGTCTGGTGAATTTTAGATTGATGGACATTTTCAGGAAACAGCCAATGGCTAACAAGAATGCACTGTGCCTGTTTCATCAAAAACATTTCCACGGCCCTCTTGTCTGAACCCATGTGATATCTGGTTCTCTTTAAGTTGGCTGTCCTGAGACAGAATCATAATACTAAACATAGTAGTGAGTAGTGATTTTGCAACACTGACAAATGATCTCATTTTGCTGGATCGACTTCTAAACTCACAAATTCATGAATTTAGTCACAGATTCATTCTAAAGGATCATACATCACAGATACATGGAATTTGGGGGTTTGATGCTTCTCGAACTTGCTGTCTTGCCTCCTATTGTAACTGTGCAAAGAGTATATGATTATAACCAGTGTTTTGAATGTGGACAATTACTTACTGGTAAGCAATTTTTGATTTGAAAATACTTTCTGAATTCTGAAGCTCAACTTCATTATATTCAGGGTCCAAACTGATTTTTGAAAGAATCAGATTTGTAACGTTATGATGCAATTTAATGGACAAATAAGACTCACCTTATGGAAATGATTTGTGGCCAATCTAACTCTAACATATTTGTTTGATTAAACAAGGGAAGTCTAAATTACGATTCTGTTTGTCTTGGGATAGTGGTTGATGGTGTCAGTGCATCAACATGGATTAAGAAGCTGGGACCTGCGAGTAAAGGCTGAATCAGAGTCTTCATGAAATAAAAGCTGTAATAACACTTACTGGACACAGACTGTGTCCTCTCCCACACAGGTACTATATTTCCATTTAGCAAAGTTTAGAGGACTGAAGTGACTTGTCTAAAGTATGCCAGGTAGCAATAAGTAGGATTTGAACCCAGGCTAATCCAGAATTCAATCACTTAAACATCATAGTAAATTTATAGGTAGTTAGGAACTGAGGGCAAATGTAAATTGAGATCAAGGCGAAGCAGAAATTCAGACACCAAGCAGACAAGCGAAATTCAGGGCATGTACCGAGCAACCAGGAGTCAGGAGATGTCAAGGGTCAGAACCCTTTCACGTAGATGAAAACCAGAGAGGGGGTCAAAAATAGTCTAATAAAAGGAAAAAAGTAAACTTGGCTAGACAAACAAGGGGGCTAGGAGAACAATTGAAAGGCCACAGTCACAGAGAAAATTTGGCAGAAAGGTATTTTCCATCTTTGCCACTTGGCATCATCAGAGACAGGAACTACCTTAATGATGGACCCATGAGGCCCAATCATAGGAGAAAATATGTCAGTACCTGTTGTTTAAGTAGACATGTGAGGTCAGAAAGAAAAACCAGTTTAAATTAATCTTGGGGGTCAAAGAATCTTCTTTTTTGTTACATGTCCTCTAGCTCATTTCCCTACTCAAAACAAGAATTTCTTCTATGGTGTCTCTGACAAGGTGATCCAAATCTCTGCCTAAACATTTCCAGTGGTGGTGAGCTGGCCTAGTCAGATTCTTCCTCTGGTTACGGCATTCCAATTCTTGGAAAGCTCTTACTTATGAAGGCTCAGAATTTGATCTGTCCGACTGCTATCCATTGTCCTGACTCTGCTCCTGTGGTCACACAGGAATGCATCTACGCTTTTTCTACCTGACAATCTGTAAAATGAAGATGCTTAAAAATATCTAAAACACAACATTTTCTAAGAGGTAAGAAAAAACAAGCAAACAGATCCAGAACTCATGAGCGAAAGAACTGCAGGATGGAAGAGATATCATCCCCAACAGCAGTCCTTTGTCACTTTCAATTTTCATCCCAAGAGAATGTCACCATCCCAGACCCACCACCACACCAAGTCTTAAGCAGTGCCCTGTTGTCTTTGCAGAATATGAAGAGTTAAGAGCACTTTCTTTTTCTTACTAGTCCTATGGAGATAAACTAGCATTTCTCAAAAATAAGTGTATTAAGAGAAGAAAGGAGAGAGAAAACAAATACAGAAGAAAGCTGATGAGCATAGCATGTGATCAGTAGACATAAGACACAGATTTGTCTGGTGTCTCTTTCAAGCCAGAGCGCCTCCCTCTCGATGCTCTCTCCAGGAATGGAGAGTAGGAGGGTGCGGTAGAATCGCATCTTCCCTTTGCAGGATTATGACAGTGTTACGATGTGTGGAGTAAGGGGAGCTGTGGTGATTTTGTGTGCTGATAGGTGGTGGAAAGCCAAGTGGTCATTACTTCTACCGTACAAGGAAGACTAGAAGAATCAGCATTTACTGAGTGCCTGCTATGGAGCTCTTACTCCTCATGCTGCTGCTGCTGCTAAGTCGCTTCAGTCGTGTCCGACTCTGTGCGACCCCATAGACGGCAGCCCACCAGGCTCTTCCATCCCTGGGATTCTCCAGTCAAGAGTACTGGAGTGGGTTGCCATTTCCTTCTCCACTTATTCCTCATAGTAACCTAGAAAGAGGACAGGCATTATGAAACTCATTTTACAGACAGAAAAATGGAGGTTCACAGAGGGCAAATTGCTTTAGGTACCCATAGCTAGCGTTAGTAACTGTAATACGTATAACCCAAATACAAATAAAAGCGACATCATTTACTGAATTTGTCATGTTACTGGTTACATAAAACAGTTACCATTCTCTTCCATTCATTCTTTTATTTTGACTTATTAGTTTTTTAAAATTAAATTTAACTTAAAAATTTTTTATTGTTGCTGCACTTAGGCTTTCTTTAGTTGCGTGGAGCAGGGGCTACTCTCTAGGTGTGGTGTGCTGGCTTCGCATTGCAGTGGGTTCTCTTGTGGAGCATGGCTTGCAGGCTTCAGTAGTTGCAGCAAGCGGGCTCCAGAGTGCTCAGGCCCAGTATGCGGGGTCTTAGTTCCCAGCCCAGGGGTTGAACCTGTGTCCCCGACATTGCAAGGCAAATTCATAACCACTGGGTCACCAGGGAAGACCCCATTCATTCTTTTAATCAACAAACACTTATTATGTAACCTATAGCCAACATGTGGCCAAGCTAGAATTTGGAAGCAATCAAATCTCAGTGCATAGAGATGGAAGGCCTATTGACAAACCAAGACAATGGTAAGTATGATATTTGATCAAGAAAATACAATCACACTTTCAACGAATTTACCGTTCAGTAGCTGAGACCAGCACACACAAAGGCAGTTGCAATGGTGAGTGACAATGCTGGTCTAAAGGGATTTCTTTCCCCTCCCACATATTGAGAAACCTGGACTCTGGGAAACAAATCAATGGCTCCTCAGGCTGAGTTCTGAAGAATTTTCCCTTTTAAAGTCTCTCCCCTGCTTACCTTGCACAGTGTAGCCCCAGACTGACCACAGAGGTGGCAGTGGGGTTCCTGAGAATGTTAGCAGGCAAGGACTCGGAAGCGGCCACCGGCCCATGTGTGCCGCAGAAGCTTCCAGACAGATTAGCCCTTCTCTGAACTTCTTGCCAAGGAAGGCCTGAGCGAGCCCTTCTGCAGGGCCCTGGAGGACTGGCTGGGCCCCCGGGGTGGGGTGAGGGTGAACTGGGGGAACTGGCCTGCCGGGGTCCACAAAGACAGCAACATAAATTTTTTTCATTAAAACAATCTTGAAATTGTTGGCAAGCCCATAAAAAGGCTTGGTTAGAGCCGTCTTGGGGCAGCTTTTCTTTGAGTTCAGTTTATTAATGTAGGTTTTTACATGGCTTTTTATTAAGAAACATATGGTACTTTAGGCCATTTAACACCAAGGAAAAAGCTTCATAAAGAAACATTCTGAACACCAATGTAATGTAAACGTGTACTCTTGCATTTTACAGAAAAGCAAGTTATTGGGAGATTTGTGAATCATTTCTAATGTTCAATGACAAGATATTTAATCTTCCTTTGGAAATATATACATTAAGCCTTTCAACAGGGAAAAGAAGAATCTGGGTAGGAAAGGGTGCGTGTGCTAAAGGAGGATGGAAATTTGACAATAGAGGAGTTTATATATATTTCCCCTCCCCCAGATGCCTTATTGACCCTTTGAGGTGTTTTCTTAAAGCAGCTGAGGAGGATGTCTTACGTTGCTTGAGTTTAGGGCAAGATTCCATAAAATGAGATCCTTCCAAAACTATTTTTTACAAAGAAATGCAGCCTAATTAGAAAAAGAGCCTTAGGGTTGACCTTATTTTCCTTTTTTTTTTTTTGCCTGTTTCTGGGCCCTGGTTCAGAGTGCTAGACTCAGAGGCAGGAGAGGTCTCAAAAGAGCACGCCTAACCTCAACAAATCATCTGCTGGAAACATGGCCCTCTCATCTTTTGTTCTGTGTGGGGACCAATACCAATATCAAGATGATAACATAGCCACCCATCCTGGAGGCAGCCACCCAAGAATGTTCCCATACCAGAGGGAGCTTGGGCACAACCCCAAAGATAACATGTAACTGATCATTAGAAGACTGGGACCAATGTAATCTTAACATGACAGGGCTCGTTTATATGGCAGTTTTACCTATATCAGTGGTTCTCAACTGGGCGGAGATTTTGCCACCCAAAGGTATTTGGCAACATGTGGTGACATTTTGGGGTGTCACAACTGGGGGGATGGTGCTACTGACATCTAGTGGGTAGAAATCAAGAATTCTGGTAATTATCCTGCAATGCCCTTATGATACCCTTACAGTAAAGACTTATGCAGGTCCCAAAACCAATGGTGCTGATGTTGAGATACTAGTGCCATCTGGGGATTGGACTAGTGTGCACACATTGGAGTAAGGGTGTTGTTTTCACTTTTCTACTCCCCCAGCAAAGCCCCAGAAACTCATTTGGCCATACCTGAGAGTCCCTGAAGGCACTCAATTAACTCTACTCTGCCATAGGGGCAGGAGCTACAGACTTTGCTGATAATTGGGTCGTCACCTTAGGAGAGAAGACACGTGGCTCTATTGTATTTCTGAAGGCCCTAAAACAAGTCAGGAAGATCTCCTGGAGAAAAAATGGCAACTCACTTCACTCCAGTGTTCTTGCCTGGGAAATCCCAAGGGCAGAAGGGCTTGGTGGGCTACCGTTCACGGGGTCACAAAAGTGTCAGACACACCTTAGCGACTAAAACAACAGAACTGTGAAAGCGGAGACAACAGAGGTGGGTAGGAATGGGGAAGGATGATGTTTGGGGCTGTAGGTCCTTAAGGTGGGAGACTCCACCTTCTAGGATGGATTTGAGTCCAGTCTGGGAGGCAGCTGTGTCTGTGACCAAGGCGAGAACTGCAGTGGAGAACACGCCGCTGTCCCAGATCAGTGGAGGAGGGCAAAGGCAGGTCCAGAGACTGACACAGGACCCCCCGCCCCCGCAGGCCAGCTGTTGCCTTCCCACCACGCCCCCTGTGGACCCCCGCCCCCCTAGGTCAGTTGTTGCCCTCCCACCATACCCCCTGTGGCCATGGTACAGGTGTTGATTCATTGTTTCCCTAGTTGACGTGGGGTTGGCATCCTGTCCTCAGGAGATGACCTAAAGTGGATAGTGTCCCACGAACTGGAAAAGAGGAGAGAAAATACTCAGTTCACACCAAGTTCAGATTTTCATCGTTCTCACTTAGCAATAAAAATTGCAAAGACTCATTCAGCTCCTGCCGTTAGTAAGACACTATCCTGGGCTTTGGGGGAGAGATATAAAGAGGAATGGACCATGGCCCCTGCCCACAAAGACTCATTCTTGTGGCTGAGAAGACAGACGTATCTCCCACACCATGCAATATAACTGTAATAAAAAACAGATCGTTGCAAGTGCTGTAATGGAAGTAGTACAAGTCAAATGTGGTGGGACAACAAGAAGCAGAAAATAAATTTATTCCAACTGGAGGCATGTGGGAAGATCTGATGGAGAAAGTGGCATTTATTCAGGACTTTGAAAGTGGAAGGACTTTGATGGATGGAAAGAGTTGCCTGTGTCCAGAGGCAGGAGAGCACACGGCCAGTTTGAGAAATCACAATTGATTCAATACAACTGGAGCAGACAGAACATTCAGGGGGCGCTGTAAATGAATCCTACAAGAGCTGACCTCAGAGGACATAGATACTAAGATGAGGAATTTGTGTTTTATCCTATCTCTAGCGCAAACTATTTGAAGGTATTTGAGCAGGGGGATGATACAATCAGCTCTTTTCTCTAGAACGAGAATTTTGTTAGTAGTATGTAAGATGGAATGGAGAGATGAGAGTCTGGACAATCAGGCAGGGACCTTTGAAAGCAAAGATGAATCGGAAACCCCCAGCCAGTGTTTGAGAGGCTGGCAGTGGAGTGGATAAGAGCAGGGCCACTGGAGCTCTATGCCACGTCCAAATCCTGACTGTCACGTGGTTATTGATTAATCTTGGTTAAGTTACTTAACCTGTTTGTGCCACAGTTTTCTCATATGTAAAATGTGGCTAATAAATACAATCTTTTAACAAGTTTTTCACTTCAAGTATATTACAGAAAATCACTTAAGACAGAATTAGAGCTAATTATTAAAATTTCAGGAACCTGGCAAGCCAGCTGATTTCATTTTGATAGGCTGGTAGGTTGAAACAATTCCATGATGGAAATTGGCAAATGCTACAAATGCCTGCGTGAAAGAGAGAGAGGTAACTCGTCCATGAGCTCTAGAATGGCCACAAGTATCATACCCAGAATCGCGAGCATTTTGGGTGCTACTGAACACTTGATGGAAGGAAAGGGGTCTCAGAATTAGGTGTTGTAAAATAGTCTTCATTGTCTGTCTCATGAGACGCAATATATGTGGGAAACGGAAAAGTGGAATTTGAAGAGACTTGAGGAATGAAGTCAAGTGGGTTAGCTCAAGCAGCCGTGCTAGAAGAAATGCTTTATTGCTACTTAATCCTAGAACCCCACAAAATAGGTGACACTATATTTTAACTGGAGATGAGATTCAAGGATAACATAGCTGGTTTGGAAATCACACTACTTGAGTTTGAATCCTTCTTCTATTGCTTATTAAGCTGGTCAAGATATTTATCCTTTTTGTGCTTGAGTTTCCACATCTACAAAATAGGGAATTAATAGAATCTTTTGCAGGATTGTTATAAGGATTAAATAAATTATAGTGTTTTAATAATAGACTACACAGAACAGTGCTGGCTCATGGTAAATACAATAGATTTATCAGCTACTATTATTATGTTTCCAGATATTAACTATGCAAATTTCAGTAAGTCATGCAATTTCTTTGAGCCTTGGTTTTCTCATCTATAAAATGGAAATAATATTAACAACTAACTCATTCATCTTATAGGGTTACTGTGAAGCTTGAATTAAATATATTGAATATGAAAGTGCTTTGGACACTATATATATAACCTAAAGAACTACCTTTGGTGATAAGAATAAATATAGTGCAGAGAAGTGGTCTTGGGATTCAGTTCCAGGGAATGAGACAGCTATTTCTGAGCAAAATCCACAGGCAGATTGTGGACATAAGAGACAAATTGCAACAGTCTGTGCAAATCAGGAATGCTTCTGCCAAGCACACATTGGCAGGCACCTGTGTTCAACATGAAAAAGAGTCTGACCACACAATGGTCTTTTGGCTACAAACCTATAAACAGATAGCAAACATTGTAAGAAGCACCAGCACACACACACACAAAATTTCGTTGTCTGATTATATCTGAAACTGGAGGAGTTACAACATAAGTGAGTAATGTGATGTTATGAGCTCTAGGAAAGCTTCTAGGATCCCATCCCCTTCTGCCAAGCCCACCGACCTTCGCTGAATAATGTCTGACCTCAGAACTCAGTACATCATTCCTTCTTTTCTAGGGCAACTAACAGTTGAATCTCTTATCAGCTATTAAACCTCAGGGTGATTGAAGAATTAGAAAAATATCTTCATCCAGATCTGAGCATGCTATAAATGAATACTCTTCACAATTCTTCTTGGCCCACTTCTCAGGTGTCATCTCTATGTTTGATGGACCAACTTCATCTTGAGATTGGCACCAGCAAAGTCTTTTACCCCCGCTTCCACTCATTAGCACTCTCTTTTACTTGAGCTCTGTAACATTTGGTTTTTCCCTTTCCTCTCCAGCCATTCTTCTTTCCTTCCCTTTATTGATATCTCTGCTTCTTAAATGTTGGTATTCCCCCTGATGTATTTCTCAGTTCATCCTATAATCTCTTCTGAGTGTTCTCAGTTATATATTTATGTCTCCCACATGTAAATCTCTAGCCCATCTCTCTCTGGTGAAATCATTCTTATTGTGGATGACTTGAAAGCAAGGCAAATGTTTAAAACCAAACTCAGTTTTTTCCTCCTCTCCCCCAACTTTCTCTTCCAATCCTATCCCCAACCTTATCAGGGTTTTCACCATCTATTTAATAACTTAACAGCTTCACTATCCTGGATGATTTCTTCTTTCCTTTCATCCCACACATTTAAATAACTACCACCACGTGTCTTTTCTCCTGCATATATATCAACAAATTCCCTTTCAATGCTTCTCCCTTGCTACCTTCATTTATGTCCTCCTAACGTTCTATTTGCATAATTGCAACATTTTCTTAACTTGTTTTCCTAACTTGAGCCTCTCTCTCCAGGGGAATTCATCTTTCCACAAAGCCAACACATTTTCTCTGTAAAGTGCAAATGTTACTATTCCACTCTCCTCTTTGAGCCATTTGTTAAATTTTGAACGATGTTCAAAATATCACATTATCCATTCCTACATGTGATTCCAGCTTCCTCTCACATTGCTGTCCAAACATACACGCCATCCTCTAGTTGCAGAAAATTAGTGTTGTTCTGTTAGGCTCACATGTCTTTGGACATAGGATTCCAGCACCCTCTCACTCATCGCTCCACCCCCACAGTTCAGATAAATATCACCCTTCTGAGAAGGCATTCCTGCTTCTCTATCTCAGAGTTGCGGTCCACACAAAAATGGGTGTGACATGATCTGCAGATGATGACTTTGCCTCCAATGTCACTGAGCAAATTGAAACAGTCACGAGTGAATTTCCCCAGAATCCTATCATCACATCTCTCTACCATCACTGTCTGCCCCCCCATAATTAATACATTCTGCCTGCCTGCCACCATAGATTGGCACTGTATGCTTCTGAATAAAGTCAGTTCCTCGGTCTGGACCTTTGCTTCCACCCCACCCCACATTACCTACCAAAAGGTAGCACTCCAGCAACCCTTCCCCTCTCTCTAGCAGCATCAGATTTTTATTTTTAACTTTCTTCTGGCTCACTCCTTTCAGCATTCAAACCAGCTGTTATCTCTCCTATCTTAAAAGATAATCCTGTTTCTTGACCTCAATTTCCTCATGAGTTTACCAGCTGATTTCTTTAATTTCTTTGGCAAAACTCCTCAAAAGAGATTTCTATATTCACGGTTTTCTATTTATCTTCTCTAAAATCCACTTCCGTCTAGGTTTGCCCCCACTACCACCCCAAAACCACTCTTGTCGAGGTCACTAAGGAGGTGGCAGAGCACAGTTTTGATCACTTTTTCTGTTCACACTCACTGTTTGGTGGCACATCAGCCCCAGTGGATTTAAAGGCCATCAGTGTGCTGATAACTGCTGATTTTTTGGTCTCCAGTTCAAATGTCTCCTCAATTCCCAAACTCCACGCCACCTGCTTACTTGACACCTCCACCCCCATGTCCAGTAGGCATCTCAGAGTGTGTCCAGAACCAAACCCCTGATCCTCCGCCCACATCCTGCTCCCTATGCAGGAGTCTCCATCTCAGTGACAGAAAATCTCACTTGCTAGTTGCTTGAGCCTAAAATCTTAGAATTGTGACTCTATTTCTCTGATATCCCACTTTCAATCCATCAGGAAACCATGCTGGAGGTGCTTCTAAATATTAAATATATCCAGAATCGGCCTGCTTCTCCCTGCCTCCACTTCTTTTACTTGTCTTAGAGCCACTGTCTCTTGTCTGGACCATCACAGTAGCCTTCTAACAAGTCTGTGGTTCTAACCTTGTCCCATTAGGGTCTATGGACAGCATCAACTGGAGTCAGCCTCTTAAAATGTAAGTCAGATTTTGTCTCTCCTCCACTCAGACTCTGCAGCACCTCATCACTTTACCCAGATGAAAGGCAAAGTGCTTACCCTGGCCAAAAGGCCCATCATGACCCATGAGCTCTGGGCCTTTCGGACGTCCTCTTCTGCTTCCGTCCTCTTCACTCCCTTTCAGCCACTCTGGGCTCCACTCCTTTTCGTCAAAAGCTCTATGCATGTTCCCACCTTAGGACATTAGATCAAGTCTTCTTCCACCTCCAGAGTTCTTGCCTAGATATTTCTTGGCTTCGAGCGCAGGAGTATTGCTTACTTTGTCCCCTAGGGTAACTATGCTGACAAAAGTCCATATGGTTAAAGCTGTGGTTTTTCCAATAGTCATGTATGGATGTGAGGCCATAAGTAAGACTGAGCACTGAAGAACTGATGCTTTCAAACTGTGCTGCTAGAGAAGGCTCTTGAGAGTCCCTTAGACTGCAAGGAGATCAAACCTTTCAATCCTAAAGGAAATTAATCCTGAATATTCATTGGAAGATCTGATGCTGAAGCTCCAATACTTTGGCCACCTGATGTGAGGAGCCGACTTATTAGAAAAGACCCTGATGCTAGAAAAGACTGAAGGCAGGAGGAGAAGGGGACGACAGAGGGTGAGATGGTTGGATGGCATCACTGACTCAATGGACATGAGTTGGAGCAAGTTCCTGGGAGATGTTGAGGGACAGGGATGCCTGGCATGCTGCAGTCCATAGCGTCGGAGCTGGACACAACTGAGTGACTGAAGAACAACAGGGTATCTCAAGCGCCCAAAACAGCACTTGTACACAGTACGTAAACAGTAGTTCTCTCTCTCCTCACAAATACACAGACACTTTCCCCCCTGCTCTCCCCTCCCTTCTCTTTCTCTTCTCCTTCCTTCCTTTCCTCCCTTCCTTCTTCTCCTTCTTTCCAGACACCTTAAAACAACAGACAACTGGAACTTCCCTGGTGGTCCAGAGGTTAAGAATCCACCTTCCAGTGCACAGAATGAGTGTTTGATCCCTGGCCAGGGAACTAAGATTCCACGGACCAAGGGGCAGCTAAGCCCACCCATGCAAAACCTGAGTCCACGTGCTACAACTGGAGAGCCTGCACACCACAGCAAAGAGCCTGCATTCTGCAACTGAGACTCAGTGCAGTCAGATAAACAAAAAGTAAGCTAATTCATTAAAAAGAAAACAAAAGCCAAACAACTCAAGTGATCATGAATAGATATCTAACCAAAGAAGATAAAGAGATGGAAAACAAGCGTATGAAAAGATGCTCAAAATCATTTATCGTTAGGAGAATGCAAGTTAAAAGGACAAAATATTCCCATCTACCTCTTTTGTTGTTGTTGTTGTTCAGTTGCTAACTCATGCCTGACTCTTTGCAACCTTATAGACTGTAATGTGCCAGGTTTCTCTGTCCTTCACTATCCCCCAGACTTTGGTCAAATTCATGTCCATTGAGTTGGTGATGCTGTGCAACCATCTCATCCTCTGCCACCCATACCTCATGGAATGGCAAAAATCCCCAAACTGATAATATCAGTTACTGGCAAAGATGTGAAGCAGTGGGAATTCTCATTTATTGCTGGTGGGGATAGAAAATGGTAAGCAAATTTGAAAGACAATTTGACAATTTTTTACAAAGTTGAATGTAGTCTGAACCAGCAGTTGTACCCCTAGATACTTGCCCAACCTATTAAAAAACTTATGTCTACTTAAAAACCTGCGCACAAATGTTTATAGCAGTTTTATCTATAATTACTGAAAATGGGAAGCATACATGCGATATGATGAGAATGGCACTTTCCTTATGTGACCTTCCTATTAAAATCTTGTGACTCCAGTCTAATCATGAAGAAGAATATCAGAAAAACCCCAACTCTGTAAAATACTAGCGCTCCTCCAAACTGTCAAGGTCATGAAAAATAAAGATTAAGTAACTGTCAAAGCCAAAAACGCCTAAGAGACATGGTGACTAAATATGGAATATCCTGCATGAGCTATTGGAACAGAAGAAAAGTTAAGACTAAGGAAATCTGAATAAACTATGGACTGAATTAATAGTAAAAATTAAAACTGATCAAGTAATTATGAAATGCACCAAACTAATGCAAGATGTTAATAAGTGATCTAGATATGCCGTATATGGGAACTTTCTGTGTTATTTTTATAATTGCTTTGTAAATAAAAAGCTAAAGTTAAATAAACTTAAAGACTCTTTGTGACCGCATGGACTCTAGCCTGCCAGGAATTCCTCTGACCATGGAATTCTGCAGGCAAGAACACTGGGTATTCATTCCCTCCTCCAGGGATCAAACTTGACTTAGGGATCGAACCCATATCTCTCATGTCCCCTGCCTTGGCAGGCAAATTCTTTACCACTGAGCCACCTGGGAGGCCCTCAAATGTATGTTTGTTAAAATCTCTAAAGCAATCTCAAATTTACATGATACGTGAAAGTGCTTAAAAAAACTCTTTTTATTTCCTAAACCATTTAAGATGATGCCCCAGATGCCCCAGCACCCCTTGAAACACGAGTGTGTAATTTCTACAAACAAGCATATTCTTCTACATATCCATAATACAATCATCGGTATTGGGAAGTTAACATTGATGTATCACTACCATTTAATCAACAGACTCCATTCAAGTTCCACCAGTTACCCCAATAACGTCATTGATCACAAGGGAGCCAGTCCAAAATCACACATTACATTTAGCTGTCAAATCTCTTTAATATCTTTCAATTTGGAATATTTCTTCAATATTTTCCTGATTTTAAAAATTTTGACATATTTTGAAGATTGCAGGCCAGTTATGTTGAATGCCTCTCAACTTGTTTGTAGAATGTTTCCTTGTGATGAGATTCAAGTTATGCATCTTTGGCAGGAATATCACGGCAGCAGTAGTGTTCATATGACATGACATCAGGTGTGGCTTTGTCCCAGGGATGATGATGGTCATCTTGATCGCTTAATTTAGGGGGTGTTTATCCACTGAAAAGTTGCTCTTGTCCTTTAGTATCTAATAATTGAATGGTTTGCCACGGAAACAAACAGAGATTATTCTGTCATTTTTAAGATTGTTGAGATTGTTGACTATGAAAGCTGTTCCATTTCTCTTAAGGGATTCTGGCCCACAGTGGTAGATATAATGGTCATCTGAATTAAATTTGCCCATTCTGGTCCATTTTAGTTCACTGACTCCTAAAATGTTGATGCTCACTCTTGTCATCTCCTGCTTGACCACTTCCAATTTACCTTGATTTGTGGACCTAACATTCCAGGTTCTTATGCAATATTGTTCTTTACAGCATTAGATTTTACTTTTACCACCAGATACTTCCACAACTAGGCATTGTTTCCACTTTGGCTCAGCCTCTTCATACCTTCTGAAGCTATTTTTCCACTGATCTCCAGTAGAATATTGGGCACTTACTGACCTGGGGAGTTCATCTTCCAGCGTCATATCTTTTCGCCTTCTCATACCATTCATGGGATTCTCTAGGCAAAAATACTGAAGTGGTTTGCCATTCCCTTTAGGGCTTCCCTGGTGGCTCAGAGGGTAAAGCGTCTGCCCGCAATGCGGGAGACCTGGGTTCGATCCCTGGGTCAGGAAGATCCCCTGGAGAAGGAAATGGCAACCCACTCCAGTACTCTTGCCTGGAAAATCCCATAGACAGAGAAGCCCGGTGGGCTACAGTCCACGGGGTCTCAAAGAGTTGGACACGACTGGGGGACTTCACTTTCTTTCTTTCTCCAGTGAACCACGTTTTGTCAAAACTCTCCACCATGACCTGTCGATCTTGGGTGGCCCTCCACGGCATGGCTCATAGTTTCATTGAGTTAGACAAGGCTATGGTCCATGTGATCAGTTTGGTTAGTTTTCCGTGACTGTGGTTTTCATTCTGTCTGCCCTCTGATGGATGAGGCTAAAAGCCCTATGGAAGCTTTCTGATGGGAGGGACTGGCTGTGGGGAAAACTGGGTCTTGCTCTGGTGGACAGGACCATGCTCAGTAAATCTTTAATCCAATTTTCTGCTGATGGGTGGGGCTATGTTCCCTCCCTGTAGTTTGGCCTCAGGCCAAATTACCTCAGGAGGGGTAATGAAGGTAAGGGAGACCTCCTTCAAGAGGCCTTAACAAGAGGAAAAAAAAGGGCAGGCTACTGTCAATCTGATCCACACCTCCCTGGCAGACTCTTGGACACTCACAAATCTGGCTCAGTCTCTTGTGGGGTCACTGCTCCTTTCTCCTGGGTCCTAATGCCCACAAGGTTTTGAGTTTTGACCTCCAAGAGTCTGTTTCCTCAGTCCTGTGGAAGTTCTATAATCAAATCCCACTGGCCTTCAAAGGCAGATTTCCTGGGGATTCTCAGTCCCTTTGCCAGATCCCCAGATTGGAAAATGTGTGTGGACCCTAGAACTTTTGCAGCAGTACAAGAACTTCTCTGGTGTAATTGTTCTCTAGTTTGTGGGTCGTCTGCTTGATGGCCTTATGGGGGGCTAATGGTGACCTCCTCCAAGAGGATTTATGCCACACGCCTCGCCTCCCAGGTCTGCTGCAGCCAGAGCCCCTGTCACCATGGCAGGCCACTGCTGACCGGGCCTCTGCAGGAGACACTCAAACACTCAAAGGCAGGTCTGGCTCAGTCTCTTGAGGGGGTCACTGCTCCTTTCCCTCGGTCCTGGTGCACAGAAGGTTTTCTTTGCACCCTCCAAGTGTCTCTGGCAAGTATGACGTTTGATTCTAAATGCCATTTTATCCCTCCTACCATCTTGCTGGTATTTCTCCTTTGGCCTTGGACATGGGGTATCTTTTTTTGGTGGGATCCAATTTTCTCCTGTTGATGGTTGTTCAGCAGCTAGTTGCAATTTTGGTGCTCTTGCAGAAGATGAGTGCACATCCTTCTACTCTGCCATCTTACTATAGGATTAAGAGTCTTAGTTTGCCATCTTTGGGTGGTAAGAATACACAGAAGAGCTATACAGAAAAGATCTTAATGACCCAGATAACCATGATGGTGTGATCACTCACCTAGAGCCAGACATCCTGGCATGTGAAGTCAAGTGGGCCTTAGGAAGCACCACTACGAGCAAAGCGAGTGGAGGTGATGGAATTCCAGTTGAGCTATTTCAAATCCTATAAGATGATGCTGTGAAAGTGCTGCACTCAATATACCAGCAAATTTGGAAAACTCAGCAGTGGCCACAAGACTGGAAGAGGCCACTTTTCATTCCAATCCCAAAGAAAGGCAATGCCAAAGAATGTTCAAACTACCACATGATTGTACACATTTCATATGCTAACAAAGTAATGCTCAAAATCCTTCAAGTTAGGCTTCAACAATACATGAACCAAGAACTTCCAGATGTTCAAGGTGGATTTAGAAAAGGCAGAGGAACCAGAGATCAAATTGCCAACATCCATCAGATCATCGAAAAAGCAAGAAATTGCAGAAGAATATCTCCTTCTGCCTCACTGACTATGCCAAAGCCTTTGTCTGTGTGGATCACAACAAACTGTGGAAAATTCTTAAAGAGATGGGAATATCAAACCACCTTGCCTGCCTCATGAGAAACCTATAGATAGGTCAAGAAGCAACAGTTAGACCTGAATTTGGAACAATGGACTATTTCAAAATTGGAAATGGAGTACATCAAAGCTGTATATTGTCACCCTGCTTATTTACTTATATTCGGAGTACATCATGAGAAATGCCAGTCTGGATGAAACACAAGCTGGAATTAAGACTGCCGAGAGAAATATCAATAACCTCAGAAATGCAGATGACATCACCCTTGTGGTAGAAAGTGAAAAGGAACTAAAGAGCCTCTTGATGAAGGTGAAAGAGGAGAGTGAAAAGGCTGGATTAAAGCTCAACATTCAAAAAATGAAGATCACGGCATCCAGTCCCATCACTTCATGGAAAATAAATGGAAAAACAACAGAAACAATGACAGACTTTGTTTTCTTGGGCTCCAAAATCACTGCAGATGGTAACTGCAGCCTTGAAACTGAAAGATGTTTGCTCCTTGGAAGAAATGCTATGACCAACCTAGACAGCATATTAAAAAGCAGAGACATTACTTTGCTAACGAAAGGTTCATATAGTCAAAGCTACGGTTTTTCAAGTAGTCATGTATGAATGTGAGAGTTATACCATAAAGAAGGCTGATTAACTGTAGTGTTGGAGAAGACTCAGGAGATCAAACAAGTCAGTCCTAAAGGAAATCAATCCTGAATATTCATTGGAAGGACTGACTGATGTTGAAGCTGAAGCTCCAATACTTTGGCCACTTGATACAAACAGCTGACTCAGAAAAGACCCTGATGCTGGAAAAGACTGAAGGCAGGAGAAGGGGATGACAGAGGATAAGACGGTTAGATGGTATCCCTGACTCAATGGACATGAATTTGAGCAAGCTCCAGGAGATGATGAAGGGCAGGGAAGCCTGGTATGCTACAGTCCATGGGGTCACAGAGTCGGACACGACTGAGCAGCTGAACAACAATAGTCTGATAATTACTGGGGTGGATATACTTTGAGACAATATAGATATCTTTTTTCTCTTCAACCTTTTATTTGTTTGTATATTTCTTTATATCTGTTTGTTATCTTTGTGACCTATTGTATTCAATGAGTTATACTATCCTTACTACCATTTTTAATATTGATGTGTTTGAATGTAAAATCTCTCTAGCTGTTGAGTTTTCCATTCCAGGCTCAGGACTCTTTAGGCTATAGGAGGTAATCAAACACTAAAGCCCTGGGTTTCTCTATTGGGATGGGGAAGGTTTAAAGATATTGCATAGAAAGTGTCAGTTGTCTTACAGTTGATCCATTTTCAGCTCATACTCTAAGCAGGAAGTGCCTTTCCTACTAAAAGGATCTTAAAATTTCTCTTTTATTGCCATAGTACATATGGCACAGATGAGGCAAGAGAGACAACAGGTCTATAACGGTCAGTTGGTCATTAAGGGGCAAAGTCACTGCATTGTCATTTTAGTTAGCAATTGAAATGTGTGGCAAACAGTGTGTAGAACACAAAGGCCTACAACACCTTCTGAAGAGACCATCAATGAGTATTTAAAGGCTGGCTCTGAGTGTTCATTGGGAGGACTGATGCTGAAACTGAAACTCCAGTACTTTGGCCACCTCATGCGAAGAGTTGACTCATTGGAAAAGACTCTGATGCTCAGAGGGATTGGGGGCAGGAGGAGAAGGGGATGACAGAGGATGAGATGGCATCATCGACTCGATGGATGTGAGTCTGAGTGAACTCTGGGAGTTGGTGATGGACAGGGAGGCCTGGCGTGCTGCGGTTCATGGGGTTGCAAAGAGTCAGACACGACTGAGTGACTGAACTGAACTGAACTGAACTGAACTTGAGCAATGAGTAATCAAAGCTTAAAAACTTTCAAAAAATTAGTAGCAAGTGTCATAAAGCAAAATGTAGCCAACCTTGATCAGATCAGAGAAGCCAGACCATACTAGACCTGGGGTGACTGTAGGGGAAGGTTGTCACTAGTTCATGCCTCAGAACGCTAGGTTGTCTCTCAGGAAATCAACCCTCTCTCTCTTCCCATTCTCTCCCTTTTAGTATAGTAGTTGGAAGCCTGAAACTACATTTTCCAAATTCCTGCCAGCAGACTCTAGATTCTTTTTTTTTTTTTTTTCCCTCACTGAGAGATATTAAGATGTAGATATTTCTGCTTTGTTTTTATTCAGGTGTGGTGAGACCAATAGATCAGGAGACAACTGTCATTGAAGACCATTTGTTCTTAGAGATCCCAAGAGAATGGTGTACACCACACCATAGGCAGTCACCCAAGGAAGCCCCAAGTCGTCAGGAGGCAGAGGGAGTGGGGAAAAGGTGAGAAGAGCCTTTATGTGTTTCCATGGGAGGAAATGGAGATGCAGAGTACTCGGTTTAGGATTGGCTAGTTTGAGTAATTTCAGTGAGCTCTAGGTCACAGGCTTCCCTGGTGGCTCAGACAGTAGAGAATCCACATGCAATGTGGGAGACCTGGGTTCAATCCTTGGGTTGGGAAAATCCCCCGGAGGAGGGCATGGCAACCCACTCCAGTATTCTTGCCTGGAGAATAATCCCAAGGACAGAGGAGCCTGGCAGGCTACAGTCTATGGGGTCGCAAGGAGTTTGACTTGAGTGAGTGACTAAGCATAGCACCAGGTCACAGGGGAAGTCCATAGTTGTCTGGTATTTGGCCTAAGGTGATAAGGACAGGTGGATAATGGCCCAGAGTATGAGAGCAAATAAAGGAGGTGACTGGGGGGTGTGGACTCTGGATTGGGTCGTTTGTATAGGGAAAGGATGCTCATAAATCGTCTCTAGGAATTAGCTTGTCCTGGGAGGGGCAGTCATTCTTGAGTTAGCAAGACCCCAGGATGTCGGAGCATCAGTAAATATAGGTGTTAACATGAGACTTGGAAGCCTAAGCAGAAGCAGGTGTCACATATAGTTATTCTGACAGCAGCTGGCAGACATGTAGATTTTGGCAGTGGTGAGATTTTGTGGCCACCCCAGAGACACTTTGTATTAAAACCGCATCTTGGTGGTATGATCACTGCCTGGAATTTCTTGGACTTCTATAATTTCTTGACGCTCTAAAAGCTAATAGCACCCCTGAAATCTAGCAGTGGCCCCTTGTGGCCTTTCTTTTGGCATTCTCCTGGTGGTTTTCAGAAGAAAAACCTCTCAGTTATGTCTGACTCTTTGTGACCCCATGGACTGCAGCACACCAGGCCTTCCTGTCCATCACCAATTCTCAGAGCTTACTCTGGTGGTTTTATAAATAACCAATACCCTGAACTAAGATCTTCCTGCTTGAAATACCTAGAGTGATTTTTATCTGACCAAACTCTGACTGAGATTATTGTGTTGTACCTTTTATAATTCATTGTTGATAAGTTTGCCAAGTGAACTTCTATCAGGATTATTGTATCTAGAATTGGCAGAAGCATGTGCACAGTTTCCTTTCCGGAATTCTGCCTTCACAGAGTTTACTCCGCTTTGGTGAGCTGCATGTCACAGAGTCTTCTTATCCCCTGTATTCCAAAAGCACCGTGTCTATTTCTACACTGGTATGTTTACTCAGCACCATAATAATTTCTGTTCAAAACTGTCCCTTCTGTAAGAATCGGTGAGCATCTTTAGGACAGGGGCCTTGTACATTCCTTACAGTGTAGCCTCAGTGTTTTGCAGGCTTCTTGACACACTGCAAATGGATGGATATACATCACAGTAAGCGGGCATGTCCAGTCTTGGCTGTAAGCAGGGCGTGTACACTATTATCATAAAAATGGCTCCTATTTATTGATTGTGCTATATGCTAGGTGTTTTATGCTTGTCATACCATTTAATCCTCACAAAAACTGTGTAGGGTAATTATATTTGAGATGGAGACTTAGATTTGATCTTGCTCAGTGACACAGCTGGCAAAATCACCACAGCCAAGCGATAAACCCGGTTCTGTCAGTCTCCAAAGTGTGGCTTTTTCCTTTATGCCATTCACATTCCCTGACAACAAAGCAGGTGTCAAAAGCAAGGCAAATGGCAGTGAATGTCGAAACAAGATGGAGGCTCTCTGATACACAGTCATCCAAGCGCAGAATGAGTGAGTAGAGATAATAGAGATGACGGGCAAAAGAGTTCAGAGGCCAGGTCGGTGAGCATGGGAAGAATGGAGCAGAAACAGCTGAGGGGGACTGAGCTCCTTTTTTCTCCTTTTGTCCCATAAAAGATCTCAGAACTGCACAGTACTGGAAGGCCAGGTAAGGAGAGCAGAGGTCATGAGCAAAATTCCTCAAACAAATGCAGTTCAGCTCTCCCCCTACTTTCCTTCAATATTAGAAACCAAAACAAACAACAACAACAGCAACAAAAACCCTCAAGAAACAAAGTCTATGGAGAGCTACTTAAAACCTATTGAAATATCAACATCTTTGGAAAAAGACTTTGGAGCAGAGTAAACTCAGTTACTTTTGGAATGAGAACAAGGAAGAAAACGGTGGCTTGGTGTTCAAGGATTTAGAAAGTTACACAGAAGAGCAAATTCCCAGCCAGGTAGAGATTTGTTTTCTCCACATATCTAAAATCAGGGCTCACTGTCCCAGTGGTTCTGAAGGCCCTAAATGCTTCTTTTCACTTGGGTGGAACTCTTCTGGCCTGTTTGGAACTGGATGCATCTCTTTGTAAATCAAAATCTATCTTAGATTGTGGTTGCCCGCCTACCTTCCTAAGAGCTCTCTGAAGGAAAACACAGGGTCTTATTTATCTTTGCATTTTCATCACTCAGCACTCTTAGTTGAGGAAAAGAATGACGATTAACTGAATAAGCAAACACAGTTAAATACATGAGTAGATAAATGTGAATGAATTAATTTCCTGAGAATAGCTCTTATTTCTGTTCTATATGAAAAAAATATTTGTGTTTTAAACTTGCAAATATTTAATGGTCAATACTGGATAGGCTCTGGAAAGTATTCCTGGCAAGCAGGGTTGTAGACTGATAGCTTTCAAAACTTGAGCTGCATGACTATTTCCTGTTTGGTGGTCTGGCTATTAAGATCTCAAGATTGTCACAGGCAGGTGAGTTGATAGGACTACCGTGAATTTTTCTCATCCAGTGCGGAAATGCGCATGAAATCCAATCTCAGAGAAACGATGGGTACTGAGACTTGACGAAGGGAAAAATTCTACTTGCAGTGACCTTATTATTTTCCCCTAAAACTACAAGGATTATTTCTTCCCTTTACTTTTCCTGCCAACTTCTCACAGAGCAGTGTGCACACATTATCAAATTCTACAATACTGTGTATTGGTTTTCCAGGGCAGAGTATCAAAGGCCCTCATGAGGAAAGAAAAAGGTTTTTGTAGAATGACACTGGATACTCTAAACAGTCCCGTGTTCTTTGCCTTCCAAAACTGGGGCTCCTTTTTGATCAGATTTTACATTTGAATATTTTGAATATGAGACATTTAGGACAGAAGAACGGTGTTCTTATTCTGTTAACATTTGACGTAGTTGGGGGGGAAAGGAGGGAAACAAGAAAGTCTTAAGGGAAAAAAGAAATCGTTCAGAATAATCAGTAGGGATTTCTTATTTTCAGTTCTTTTATGTATACAAAATTGGATATGTCAGTGAGTGATCTTGCCTCTATCCTGTTTATCACCTGTATTATTTCAGATCAATGGCTAACTCTGATCATGCCTCATCATTCTCTATTTAAAGTTATCTAAGTGGTTTATGGTTGAATCACTCCCACCTTTTCTTTGAGGACCTAGAAGAAAAGAAACATTGCATTTGACATTTTTAGAAATTTCTTTTTTAGTGGACTAGGCTAAAATGTTAAGTTTAAAAGATTTGTAGTTATTCACATTGACTCGTGGATTTCATTCTGAAGTTCAATCCTACAAATTGTTTTTGAAGAACATACACTAAGGCAACAACATGGCTCCTGAGAATGAGGCCTTTTGTGTTGATATTATTAATCTCTCACTCTGCAGACTAGCAGTACTCTCCTTCTGACTTCCCTTTCTTGAGTCTCCCAGAACCATCTAATCAGAAAAGAATAGCCCCAGAAATATGGTCTTGATGGATTGCTGGCATTCTGCAGGACACTTGTTCTCAAAGGAAACTTTCCAGATGTGAATTCAGAGCACTAACAGGCAATAGGCAGTTCAGAACATGAACGAGACTTAATTAATAAGTGTTCTTGTATGCTGAAATCAAAGAGTTTGAAATTGAGACCAGCATGGTTCTGTTTTTCCATTAAGTTCACAAATAACATTTTCTATTCACTTGTATTTGTTTTAGATGTACTTCAGCTTCCAGAGGTATTTAAGAGCATGAGTCTTGAAAATTAGATGAACTCAGAGGATCAAATAGTCTTAGGGTCTTTTAAAGCAAGAAAGTTAACAAATACCAACTTTTTCAAATATTCTAATGCATCTATCAATATTTTTACCAGCTCACATTTTTTATTTTCAGTTTATCCCTCTAAATTTGTCATTTCTCTAAGCTTTTCTCCTGGAGCCATAGTGGCCCAACTCATAAAGAAAATAAAACCTTAAGTAATACAGACAGAGGATGAGGTGGTTGGACAGCATCACCAACTCAATGGACGTGAGTTTGAGTAAACTCCGGGAGTTGGTGATGGACAGGGAGGCCTGGCATGCTGCAGTCCATGGGGTCACAGAGTTGGATACAACTGAGCAACTGAACTGAAATACAGAAACATTTAACCTTTTTTTCCTATCTTTTATGCACAGGGAGTATTTTCACAGTGAGTCCACAATAAAATATGTTTCTGAGTTGTCTCTTAATAAGCTAATACTAACCAAAGAGATTTCTTAAACTGGAAATTAGGGTAAGTAGCATGCTTGGCCTCTGCCCTCCAGAAGCTCTAAGTCTTGCACCCATGGAAAGTGGAAATGTACCCCTAGGCTATATATGGCATGTGGCAGTGAGTGGAGGGGCAAGTGGGTGTTGTTGATGATAGGAGGAGATGGAGGGGGCAGAGAGCTCCTTTACAGAGGAGCTGATATTGAAGTTGAGTCTTCAATGAAAATGTGCTTGTTTCCTGTGGATGCTGTAAGAAAATATCACACATTAGGTGGCTTAAAACTGGCTCATGCTTTCTCTAAAGGTTCTAGGGGAGAATCTTTCCTTATGTTTTTCAGCTTCTGGTTGTTGCTGACAATCCTTGGCAGTTCCTTGTGGCAGCTGAAGTCCAATTTTTTTTTTTCCATCAAAATGTGGTAGACTTCCCTTGTGTGTGTGTCTTTTCTATGACTCTCCTTCTACAAGGACACAAGTCATTGGATTAGGGCCCATCCTAATCCAGTATTGCCTCATTTTAACTTGATTACAATCTTTGAAGGCCCTATTTCCAAGTAAGGTCACATTCACAGGCACCAAGTCATAAGATGTGAACATGCTTTTTCGGGGGGACACAATTCAAACCAAGATGGTATCTTAGATCATGTTTCTTAGAATCTGAAATAGGGAATTCTGAGAGATGGATTTTGAAGAAAGTATTTTCAGGAGAGGGAGAGTGAGGTAAGCAGATTGGGATGGGGGCAGGAAGCCAGTCAAGAAAATGGGCATAACTTTCTGCTGAGGCTGTTCCCATTGGCCCAAGACAATCCTCAAGCAGGAAGCAGCTGTAAGCCACTAGCAGCCAGCAAGCACAGCAGCTGGGGACTAGGGCCTCCAACCTGGTGATGAGGACCTTGTGGGGCTCCAACATCACGCACTTCATTCCACCCCTGATCTTACCCAGAGATTTAACAAGAAGTTCCCTCCATCCAGGCACAATTTCCGCCAGATTCTGATTGTCATATTTGTGGTTTACATTAAAGCTTACAAGGATCAATGGTTACTGGCTGCTGTAGTTGATCCTGAGGCTATAGTTGATTCTCATAAACGCCCTCTCTTTACATGTCCTTTGTCTCTTGACTAGAGCTCTGCTGGTCTAAATGGTTCAAAAGAGGGGATGGGTCTGAGCCTTTCTGTCTACCATCTACTTGTAAAGTCTCGGTTGCTCAACTCAACCATTTACAGTGAGAGCCCAGCATGGGAACAGAGCGGGGCTCAGCGAATCATGAGTGCCCAACATATTTCTTCCTACCTACTCAGGATGATCTGTAGTAACAACTGCTCTTGTAGTGACTTCATTCCGTACCGGCTGGTCAACTGCTGCAAGCAACTCAAAGAGATCAAGCTCGTCTTAGCTTTCATTTTAGTGGAACTCTCACTGTATCCCTTGATTGAAGCAGCTCTCTTTCAAGATGTGAGACTTTGAGATCCCCATAATCTAAAGCTCTGGAGATTGGAATCACAAATTCCCCATGTGGGTCCCTGGGAGTGGTGGTCAGCTGGATGACTTCTTACTTCCATGTCTTGGGTCTCAGACCTATATATTCTTCCTACTGGAGACAGCACCATGTGATAGTAACCAGTTTAAGATATATACCACATCCTTAAGGATGGTACCTCATCACTGCAGGCTCTTCTCTAAGCAGGAGCCTTAGCTGCCTCTTCTGGAGGCCATTTTGATGCTTGAAGCTTCTAGATGTTGCCATATATCACCCAGAGATCTGATACCAGATATGTGGGTTTTTCCACACCAAGCAATTCTCAAATTTTGGAAGGCACTGAGTAGATGTCTTACAACTTAACCAATTCTCTAAATACTTCCTTCTCATATCTAACAGTATTTTTCCAGCACCATAATTTTGATCCCAAACCTCTAAATAGTGCCTTCATTGATTCCATTTTAACTCCTCCTCTAAACCAATTTGCTAATATATTAGGGCACAAATTGATCACAGTGGCTTAAATAGAGGTTTATTTCACAGGTAGACAACTTATGGTTTTGATTTAACAGACCAACAATGTTAGAATTGACATTTATATTTTTTCTCTTGAATTTTCCTGCATGATAGCAAAATGGCTACACCACATGTTCAAGGCAGGAAGAATGGAGGGATTTGGCCAGCAGCATCTACAGACTTCTGGGCTTCTCTGGTAGCTCAGCTGGTAAAGAATCCACTTGCACTCAGGGGATCCTGGCTTGATTCCTGGGTTGGGAAGATCCCCCAGAGAAAGGATAGGCTACCCAGTTCAGTATTCTTGGGCTTCCTTGGTGGCTCAGATGGTAAAGAATCCAGTTGCAATGCAGGAGACCTGGGTTCAATCCCTGAGTTGGGAAGATCCCCTGGAGGAGAGCATGGCAACCCACTCCAGTATACTAGCCTGGAGATCCCCATGCACAGAAGAGCCTGATAGGCTACAGTCAATGGGGCTGCAAAGAGTCAGACATGACTGAGTGACTCAGCGCACTCATATACACACACACACACACCTATAAACTTCTATTGAAATAAACACATTCCCAGTATCTCCACCGAAGGTTTTTTTCATTATTTCTCATCAGCCAGATCTGAAGGAAGGTTGGGCATGTGGGATTTGTTGACAGTCTTAGACTATTGCCATCCAACTCCTGGAGATGGGTGTACAGGAGCTTTGAAAAATATTGGAATTTGCTTATTAGTAAAGAAGGAAGAGATGGATATTTAAGTAGGTAATAGCACATATGCAGTCTTGAAAAGTGTTATAAGACTAGCAGAGGACATAGTTTTCCTTTTTAACTGCCACACCATAGCAAAATTCACAATAAATCTTCAACATAACATAACAGTTATTCCATATTCAAATTTATGCAATTGCCTGAAATATTTGTTTGAATCAGGATTCAAAATCCACACTTTACACAAAATCCTCTTTTTCTTGAGCCAATTCTTTCCTGTCCTTTTTAAAAAGTTGTTCATTTGTTGGAGAAACCAGGCCGTTTGTCCTGTTGACTCTCTCCCCTGCCTGGATTTGGCTGGTTACTGCCCTGCGGTGGTGTTTACCTGACTCCTCTGTGTTCTATACACTCAGTCCTCTGTATTTGTGGGTTCTGTATCCGCTCATTCAACTAACCTCAAATTAAAAATATTTGGAAAAAAATCCCAAAATTCCACGATGCAAAATTGCAATTTGCCGTGCTCTGGGAACTGAACTGAACTGGGCAACTATTTGCAATGCATTTGTATTAATTAGGTGTTATAAGTAATCTAGACATGATTTAAAGTGTACAGAGGATGTGTGTAGGTTCTAAGGAAACACTATGCCATATTATGAGTTTCCCAGGTGGCCCTAGAGGTAAAGAACCCTCATGTCAATGCAGGAGACATAAGAGATGGGGGTTCAATCCCTCGGTTGGAAAGATCCCCTGGAGGAGGAAATGGCAACTCACTCCAGTATTCTTGCCCGGAGAATTCCAGGGACAATTCCATAGACAGAAGATCCTGGTAGGCTACAGTCCATGGGGTCGCAGAGAGTCAGACATGACTGAGTGACTAACACACGTACCGACGGCTCAGCAGTAAAGAGTCTGCCTGCAATACAGGAGCCACAGAAGAGGCAGGTTCGATCTCTGGGTTGGGAAGACCCCCTGGAGAAGGGCATGGCCACCCACTCCAGTATTCTTGCCTGAAGAATCCCGTGGATAGAGGAACCTGGTGGACTACAATCTATAAGGTTGCAAAGAATCAGACAGGACTGAAGGAACTTAGCATGTATGCACATGGCATATTACATAAGGGACCTGAGGATCAGAGGATTTTCATATCCACAGGGCTGGGGTAGGGATTGTCCTGGACCAGTCACCCCCAGATACTGAAGGATGATTATAATTTCTATAGACTGGCTGTTAGAGTTAGGAACCTTATTAATCTTCCTCAAATATTAATTTCATCAGTTCTTCTTTTTCACTCCAGCTGAAACATCTTCAGTGGTCCTTGCTTAGAGCAACAATCCCAGACAAGACAGATTATCTCATTGGCTACTAGTGATTAACTCAACCTGCAACTTCTCTCCCTTCCCCTAAAGTCAGGGGATGGGCTGAAATTTCCAACCCTCTAGTCACAAGATTGACTTCCCTGCAATGAGTCCCTCATTCATAGAGGCCTTCCAAAAGTCATTTCATTAACATAAACTCAGGTGTGGTTGAAAGGGAGGAGATGCAGACATAAAGGACATGGTTGGGGAAGGAGAGGGTGGGATGATTTAAGAGGGTAGCACTGAAACATATACATTACCATATGTAAAATAGATAGCCAGTGGGAATTTGCTGTATGATCCAGGGAACCCAAAGCTGGTGCTCTGTGACAACCGAGAGGGGTGGGATGGGAAGTGAGGTTTAAGAGGGAGGGGACATACGCTTACCTATGGCTGATTCATGCTGATGTATGGCAGAAACAATCACAATATTGTAAAATAATTATCCTCCAATTAAAAATAAAATTAAGGAAAAGAAAGGGATGTGATACGAATCACAAAGACATTCTTTTTACTTTGATCACTCTAGAGCTGTCTCAGGAGCAGGGGACAAAAACCAAATGGTATAACAAGAGATATTTCTACGAATCTTATCATTTAGGATATTACAAGGGTTTTAGGAACTCTAGCCAGAAGTAGAGGATGAAATCTAAAACATATTTCTACTTACATCATGCTATCATACTAGTGATAAAAAATAAATCCAGTTTTAACTTTTTAGTCAATGTTATTTTGCAAGTGCTGCCATACATTTCCTGCTACATCGCTTATGATGTCTGTAACTCTTAGTAATTCTGTCAGTCATATCCTTCCTTTACCAAGTTGTACCTAATGGTTTTAGCATCCAGTGGTAATCACCACTTGGAGCCACGGTTTCATTAGGAGTGTCACAATGGTGAATCTCTAATTGTTTTTCCTTTTTCTATAGTCTGGAATTCCTCTACAAATATGAACATTAGCTTTTTCATCTATTTGGTATCTGAAGTATAATTTCTAAGGGAAAGGCAGAATAAATGCTTTATTTCATGGATAAAGTTTCACAGCAAACAGTTGGATGTTCTGACATCCCGAATGATGTCCAATTAGGGTATTTATTGTGATATAAACTGATGGAATTTTATATTAATATATTTGATATGCTATAAATACATTGCAGCCATTCTTTTTTGAAATAATCTTGTTATTGGGAATCCCTTTAAGTGATCTTTTTGATATGATCCAGTTAGTCTTTGATACTTTCTAGCTTTCTGGCACAAAACAATGCTTCAAATGAGAAATCATTCATTTCTTCAGAGATCTCTTATTTCTCTTTGTTGAAAACTATATTGCAGGCCATTTAATCTGGGTGCTAAGTATGCTCAGTATTCCTGGATTGGTTTTGAGTGTGAGCTTTTTCAGTAGATAGCATTAAGAAACATGCATTTTTTAAAAAGAGACATAATTATGGGATCATTTTAATGTTTCCAATTTGAATTTAATATCCTAACCCCTATACCATTAACCCTGACAGTTAATTTTTAGAACAGGAGTAAAATAATTACTACATGTAGGAAAGAGTCAATTGACATAGTGGAAAAGGTAATAAGAATCATGAGACCTGACTTTCTACTCTGACTTAACCAAGTTTTAATTAAACTCTCTGGATTTCAGTTTCTCCCTGTGCAAAATGTGTAGGTAAAAACATAATGATCACTGCACTCTTTCCAGTTCTAATGCTCTCTGTATCCATGAACTTAGACTCTTTACATAGAATACTCATTTCTATGCAGTTAACAAACATTTATTTGGGGAGTAAATAAACAATCTCTTTAAAAGTGATGCCTTTATTAAACATTTTTAAATTAATTTATTTTAATTGGAGGCTAATTACTTTACAATATTGTAGTGGTTTTTGCCATACGTCAACATGAATCAGCCATGGGTATACATGTGTCCCCCATCCTGAAGCCCTCTCCTCTCTCCCTCCCCACGCATCCCTCTGGGTCGTCCCAGAATACCGGCTTTGAGTGCCCTGCCTCATACATCAACTTGCATTGGTCATCTACTTTATGTGTGGTAATATACATAAACATTTATTCTTTTTATTATTTCATGACTAATGAACATTTGTTAAATGATTTTGTCGGATTATTCTTGAGTATAGTAAATTGTTTCAGGCATGGAGAAGAATTTAAGTGAAAGTGAGATCTTCATCTCAGGGAAATTTGGGCCTCAGTAGGGAAATAAGACATGTCTGTGGACAGTTCTAGGTAAAAACCTGTTGAAACCCAGGCTGTACATTAATCAAGGTATTATCTCTAGGACACAGCCTGAGTTTCAACAGGTTTTCACCCCTGACACGAAATCATGGGCTATAATAAATTTGTTATTTAAATCAACTTTTTTAGTAAGTACTTGTAGATAACTTGAACACTTAGTTAAATAATTTGACTTCTCTGAAGCTCAGTTTCCTCTTTTGTGTGATGGAGACAACATCCGCATCACCAATATTATTTCTGCTTCACATTTATTGAAAGTGAAAGTGAAGTCGCTCAGTCGTGTCTGACTCTTTGCGACCCCGTGGACTGTAGCCCACCAGGCTCCTCTGTCCATGGGATTCTCCAGGCAAGAATATTGGAGTGGGTTGCCATTTCCTTCTCCAGGGGATCTTCCTGACCCAGGGATCGAACCCATGTCTCCTGCATTGTAGGCAGATGCTTTAACCTCTGAGCCACCAGGGAAGCCCAGTACTTACTATATGCCAGGCACGGTTCTAAGTACTTCACATCTAGACCTTCTAAAAACCTTTCAAAATGTGTGCTGTTAATATGTCCAGTTTCCAGATGGTAACTGGGGCACTGAGAGGTTAAGTGACTTAAAGGAGATCACACAGGAAATGGCAGAGATAAGATTCAGACTCAGGTGGCCAGACAGCTAGATGAGGTTATAGAGTTAGTGTCAGTCATATGGGGGAGGGGGGGTCAGTTTATGGTGGTGTTGGTGGTGGTGGTAATAACGGTGGTTGTTATCATCACACAAGAAAACTATCTTGGGGAATCTGGGTTCTGAGCAAACACTCGAAAGAAAAATATTGAAGTATATAGGGTAACAGGGAAAACGACTAACTATTTCCTGGAAAATATGGCAAGAACAAGATCTAACAGAGGAACATGCTGCTGGGTGGGGGGAGCATAGGGATAGAAAGTGAGGTTAAACTGATGTTTAGACAAGTAATTCAAAGCAGTGGCTCCTTTTAGCTCAAAACGAGAAAGTGACAGGGCTGGGCCATTGGTGATTTACCATAGGATCCAATCAGGCCGCGCATTCACACAATGTGGGTCTTTCCACTGCTCTGCTTTACCATACTTCCTCTCCCCAATTAGGGGAGATACTCTGCTCATTTATGAAGTGGTTCGTGGGCATCTGCATGATCCCACCATTGAGGAGAACTGATGGGGTCGTATCAACATGACCAAGGTCAAGTGGTCAAACGTTATTTACTGCCCATTAGGCACCATTCATGTCAGCCCGGCATATCCTGTGCAGCCTTCCTAAATGAAGTAAATATGCTAGATCCCGAGCTTTCTGCGTGGCTGTGTGGCCAGGGAGGTTTGTAAGTTATCTGAGAAACCCAAACAGCAACAGCCAAAGCAGTGGGCCACAGTGTTCTAGCTGAGTGCTCAGGGAACACCTATCTTTTCCTGAGAAAGGATTTCAGAGAATCATCAAGGGTTAATTCTGGAAGAGACCATAATTTAATCCACTCACTTGAAAGATGCATAAACTGATAGCTACCAAAGCAATAGGACTTGTTCATTTGTGTCAAAAGTCAGTATGCATGTGTTTTACCACTTCTGTTTTGGCTTAGACTATGTAGCGATTCAAGATGACTTAATGCCATTGAAATAACTCAATACCAAATTGAGGTAAATCCTTTAGATTCACATCTTATAACACAAGATAAATTCCAGACTAATGACTTAATTACAAAAATGTTATCCCAAAGGAAACAGTAGGAACTGTATTTATTATGTTCGGAGAAGCATTATGTCAGATTGAAGCAATAAGGTAATTTAACAACTTGGACTACACTAAAAAATTCAACTGTACAGTAAAAATTGCCAACATGGAATCAAAAGAAATATCACAAATTGGGAAGCCAAGGATTGAACCTGGCTCTTCTGCATTGCAGGCAGATTCTTTCCTGTCTGAGCCACCAGGGAAATCCCTTTAGTAATATATTGTGATTTAAAAATCTAACTGGCAAGAAACATAAATAGATCATTTACCCAAATAGAATATAATTACTAAATATACAGGAAAATGTTAAACTTCATTAATAATCAAATATGTAGTTTGAACAAGGTCCAATTATTATATTTTAGATAAGCAAAAGTTTTAATTTTCTTTTTTTCCCCAACTCTTTATTTTTTTGGTTTGAAAGGAAATTTATCCATGTGTAGTTTAGCTCTGAATTCTGTCCTTTTCACATACAATTCATGCTGAAGTTAAAAGAAAGAAAACTGAATCCGGAACAGATACCAAAGCTTTAACTAGCGAACAGAGACACTGTATTTGCTATCTCAAGGAATTGTGAGAGCTAATCAGTCACTAAAACCAGCGAACAATGCTAAGTATATAGTGAAGAATCATTTTCTGATGACATTATATATTGGTACAGCCACTTTAGGAAATAATTTGACTATATTATTAGCAACCATGTAATATTTTTATAACTTTGTTTCGGTAATCCCACTCCTGAGAATTCATCCAAAGTAACCCCTTGACTCGTTGCTGCTGCTGCTGCTGCTAAGTCGCTTCAGTCGTGTCCGACTCTGTGTGACCCCATAAACGGAAGCCCACCAGGCTCTCTTGTCCCTGGGATTCTCCAGGCAAGAACACTGGAGTGGGTTGCCATTTCCTTCTCCAATGCATGAAAGTGAAAAGTGAAAGGGAAGTCGCTCAGTCATGTCCGACTCCTAGCGACCCCGTGGACTACAGCCTACCAGGCTCCTCCGTCCATGGGATTTTCCAGGCAAGAGTACTGGAGTGATTAATGATACCCAAATCTACTGCTCAATTTCTTTACCATCTGAGCTACCAGGAAAGCTCTACTACTCAATTTCTGATCCATGGACGTGCCTTAATTCCTTATTTCCAGTGCACCTCTTCCTGATACGTTAAACTCTTCCAGTCCAAAGTAAAACTTACCTTCTCTCCTTTTGACTGTGTAGCAAGTCACTTTTAATTAATCTCTGCATCAGTAGCAACTAGCCCATGCTTGGCACATAGTAGGCACACACTAAAGCTGAACGAAGGAACCACTTCTATGTTTTCATCTTCCGGGCCAGACTGGGAAGCCTGGGAGTTATCTTTGACTGCTCTTCTCCTTTTTCCTTGTGTAAGACTCATCCGAGATTTTGTCCTTTCACAATGTCTCCTGGCCTCTCCTTACGTCTCAGATCCTGCTTCCATCCAGGCTTTGCATGTCGTTCACTGGAGCAGCCTCCTGGTTCATCTTTTGGTTCTCAAGTTTCTCTCTTTCCCGAACCAATCCATGAGAGTATAGTCTCTAATTTATCAGTGTCAATTTGGAATCATTGGTACAAGCAACAGAAAGCAAATATAAGCAACATAAGTATTAAAAAAAAGGTATTTTGGAAGGTTGGCAGGGAGCTCACAGGATGGGAGGAAGAGCTGATTAATCAAGTAGCAGAAAAATCAGAAAGCAGGGTTAGTAATTATTTCAACAGCATGAATTTGTATACCTATCTCTCCTGGCTGTTACCATTAGACGAATAGGTCCAAGTTATTTTTAGGACAGTAATAACTTTTTCCTTTTATTTTCAGTCCTTCTGTTATCTTTGTTTTTATTCAGTTCTTAAATTTTGTCTTTTTTTAAATTGAGGAATAGTTGATTTACAACGTTGTGCCAATCTCTGCTGTACGGCAGAATGATTCAGTTATACATACATTCTTTTTCTACAGTATTTTTCCTATTATGGTTTATCACAGGACATTGAGTATAGTTTCCTGTGCTATGAATAGGACCTTGCTGTTTATCCACTCTAAATGTACCAGTTTGCCTCTTCCAACACCAAATCCCCAGTTTATCCTCTTTCTCCCACCCTCCCTACCTCCCTTGGCACCCACAAGTCTGTTCTCTATGTCTGTGCCCCGGTTTCTGTTTTATAAATAGGTTAATGTGTGCTGTATTTTAGATTCCACATATAAGGGCTATCGTATGGTGTTTGTCTTTCTCTTTCTGACTTACTTCATTTAGTATGATAATTTCTAGTGGCCTCCATGTTGCTTCAAATGGCATTACTTCATTTTTTTCCATGGCCGGGTAGTACTTCATTATATGTATGTAGCAAATCTTTTTCATCCGTTCATCTGTTGATGGAGTTTGGGTTGTTTTCATATTTCAACTTTTGTGAATTGTGCTACTGTGAATATGTGTGTGTATGCTTAGCTGCTCAGCCGTGTTTGACCCTTTGCAACCCCATAGACGGTAACCCTCCAGGCTCCTACGTCCATAGGGATTCTCCAGGCAAGAACACCGGAGTGGGTTGCCATGCCATCCTTCAGGGGATCTTCCCAACCCAGGGGTTGAACCAGGATCTCCTGCATTGCAGATGAATTCTTTACCAGCTGAACTACTAGGGAAGCCCTGCTGGGAACATAGAGGTGATATATGTTTTTGAGTTATGGCTTTCTGCAGGTGTATGACCAGGAGTGGGACTGTTAGAGCATATGGTAGCTCTGTTTTTAGGTTTTTATGGAACTTCTATACGGTTCTCTACAGCGGCTGTACCAACTTATATTCTCACCAACAGTGTAGGAGGATTCCCTCTTATCCATACCCTCTCCACCGTTTTTTATTTGTAGACATTTTAATGATGGCCGTTCTGTCTGGTGTGAGGTGATACCTCATTGTAGCTTGGATCTGCATTTTTCTAAGATTAATGATGTGCTCACTGGCCATCTGTATGTCTTCTTTGGAGAAATGTCTATTAAGGTCTTCTGCCCATTTTTTTATGATTGAGTTGTTTGTTGTTGTTGAGTTGTATGACCTATTTATATATTTTGGAGAGTAAGCCCTTGGGAATGCATCATTTTTAATACTTTTTCCCAATCTGTAAGTTGTTTTGTTTTGTTTTTTTACTAGTTTTCTTTGCTGTGCAAAAACTTGTAAGTTTGATTAGGTCACACTTTTTCTTTTTTTCTTAATATATATGTTTGATTGATGTATAGTTGATTTACAAGAGGACATATTGTTGATGTATAGGAGGAGAAGTGGATGACAGAGGATGAGATGGTTGGATGGCATCATTGACTCGATGGACATGAGTTTGAGCAAGCTCTGGGAGTTGGTGATGGACAGGGAAGCTTGGAGTGCTGCAGTCCATGGAACTGCAAAGAGTTAGACATGACTGAGAGGCTAAACTGAACTGAACTGACAGCTGATTTACAATGTTTCAGGTGCACAACAAGGAGAGTCAGTTATACATATGTTACTGTTGCTGCTAAGTCACTTTAGTCATGTCCGACTCGGTGCTACTCCATAGACAGCAGCCCACCAGGCTCCCCCGTCCCTGGGATTCTCCAGGCAAGAACACTGGAGTGGGTTGCCATTACCTTCTCCAATGCATGAAACTGAAAAGTGAAAGGGAAGTCGCTCAGTGGTGTCCGACTCTTCGCAACCCCATGGGCTGCAGCCTACCAGGCTCCTCTGACCATGGCGAAAGTACTGGAGTGGGGTGCCATTGTCTTTTCCAAGTTATACATATACACATACATTACTTTTCAGATTATTTTACATTATAGGTTATTGCAAGATATTGACTATAGTTCCCTGTTCTATACAGTAAAACTTTGTTGCTTATTGTATATCTTATTTTTTTTTTAATTAGAAATCTAGCATTCTCTTCATACTGAGTCAAACAAGTGGAATCAAAATGTCAAATTTTTTAGCGAGGAAAAAATGTCATCACTTTTATAAAACATATATATTTTATCATACATACTATTTACGTATATGTTTACAAAGGCTTTTCGCTACACTTGATAAAGGCTTGAGAAAAAACATCAAAAAAAAGAAGAGAAGGAAAGATCAGAAAACATAAACTAAATGAAATGGGGGCACTGAATATGAAAGAGAAAAAGTGAAACAAACCAGGTAAAAGTAAAAGATCATCATATAGTCCAGGTGTTTTAAAATATGACTGCTCATTAGAGTCACATCTAGAGCTTTAGGGAAAGAAAGCAATTCCTGGGCATTTGTATTTTTCAAAAAATTCCAAGATAATTCTGATATGCATCTGGATTTAAAAAATCAATTATAGATTTTTATACTAAATGGTATTTTTGGTGATATAGAAGTCTATTATTTTCTGTTGACCAATCATGATACTATGGTATTAGGTGAATAGTAGTTACATAATCACAGCAGTAAAAGATGTTTATCAGTTTTCACAATCAATAGCCAGACAAAAAATAAAAAATAATTAAAATTGCAAGTCATAATAAAAACATGATTAACCTAACAATACAAAATAATTACATACAGTTTGGGGGGTTAAGTGTAGTGATGTGGTTAGTGAAAGTGCATACATGCACATGTTTTCATGTTTCTTTTGGTTGGTGCATTTATTCCATTTACATTTAAGGTTATTATCGATATGTATGATCCTACTGGGCTTCCCAGGTGGCTTAGTGGGTAAGCAATCAGCAGCCTGCAATGCAGGAGATGCAGGTTCAATTCCGGGGTCAGGAAGATCCCCTGGAGGAGGGCATGGGAACCCATTCCAATATTCTTGCCTGGAGAATCCCATGAACAGGGGAGATACAATCCACAGTGTTGTAAAGAGCTGAACATAACTGAAGTGACCGAGCATGCATGCACGCAGGCACATGATCCTATTACCATCTTCTTAATTGTTTTGAGTTTATTTCGTGTAGGTCTTTTCTTTCTCTTGTGTTTTCCTGCCTAAAGAAGTTCCTTTAGCATTTGTTGTAAAGCTGATTTGGTGGTGCTGAATTCTCTTAATTTTTGCTTGTCTGTAAAGCTTCTGACTTCTCCACCAAATCTGAGTGAGAGTCTTGCTGGATAGAGTAATCTTGGTTGCAGTTTCTTCCCTTTCATCACTTGAAATATATTCTGCCATTCCCTACTGGCTTGTAGAGCTTCTGTTGAGAAATTAGCTTATAATTTTATGGAAGTTCCTTGTATGTTATTTGTTGTTTTTCCCTTGCTGCTTTTAATATTTTGTTTTTGTCTTTAATTTTTGTCAGTTTGATTACTATGTATCTTACTGTGTTCCTCCTAGGGTTTAACCTACCTGGGAATCTGCACTTCCTGGACTTGGTTGACTATTTCCTTTCCCATATTAGTAAAGTTTTCAGCTATTATCTCTTCATATATTTTCTCCGGTCTTTTCTCTCTCTCTTCTCCTCCTGGGACCCCTATAAAATGAATATTGGTGCGTTTAATGCTGTCCCAAAGGTCTCTTAGGCTGCCTTCATTTCTGTTCATTTTTTTTTTTTTTCCTATGTTCTGCTTTGTGGCAATGATTTCCACAGTGATTTCCGTCTTCCAGATCACTTATTGGTTTTTCTGCTTTTGTTATCCTGCCATTGATTCCTTCTAGTGTATTGTTCATCTCTGTTTGTTCTTTAGCTCTTCTAGGTCTTAGGTAAACATTTCTTGCATCTTCTCTATTCTGTTTCTGAGATCCTGGATCATCTTCATTATCATCATTCTGAATTTTGTTTTCTGGGTGTCGGCTATTTCCACTTCATTTTGTTGTTTTTCTGTGATTTTACCTTGTCCCTTCATCTGGGACATTATTCTCTGTTTTTTCATCCTGATTAACTTTCTGTAATGTGGGTTTTGTTCTAGCTACTGTGGAATTATGGTTCTTCTTGCTTCTTCTGTCTGCCCTCTTGTGGATGAAGCTAAAAGACTTGTGTAAGCTTCCTAATAGGAGGAACTGTGTGGGGAAAATTGGGTCTTACTCTGATGGGCAGGGACTTGCTCAGTAAAACTTTAATTCAATTATCTGCTGATGGGTAGGGTTGCATTCTCTCCTTGTTAGCTGTTTGGCCTGAGATCTATAGTAGAGTTAATGGTGACCTCCAAGAAGACTTACACCAAGGGGCATCTTCCAAGACTGCTGCTACACTGCAGTGCCCCCATCCCTGTGGCTAGCCATGCCAACCCACGCCTCCATAGGAGGTCCTCCAACACTAGCAGTTAGATCTGCTTCAGTCTCTTGTGGGGTCACTACTCCTTTCCTCTGGGTTTGGTGTGTGCAAGATTTTTTTGTGACCTTTAAGAGTGGAGCTTCTGTTTCCCCTAGTCCTGTGGAAGTCCTATAATAAATCCCACTGGCTTTCTAGGTCAGAGTCCCTGGAGATTCCCAATCCCTTTGTTGGATCCCCAGGCTGGGAAACCTGATGTGAGCCTAAGAACCTTCACAACAGTGGAAGAACTTCTTTGGTATTACTGTTCTCCAGTTTGTGGGCTGCCCACCTGGTGGGTATGGGATTTCAATTTACTGTGATTGTGCCCCTCATACCATCTCATTGTGGCTTCCTCTTTGTCTTTGGACATGGGTTACATATTTTTTTGGTGGGTTCCCGCATCCTCCTGTCAATGGATGTTCAATAGCTAATTGCGATTTGGGTGCTCTTGCAGGATGAGTGCACATTCTTCCACTCTGCCGTCTTGCCTGGAAGCCCCCCTTTTTAATTTTTGCTTCTATTTCTATTATCTTTGGCTTCCCTGGTAGCTCAGATGGTAAGGAATTGGCCTCCCACCCAGAGACCTGTGTTCAAGCCCTGGGTTGGGAAGATCCTCTGGAGAAGGAGACGGCAACCCACTCCAGTGCTCTTGCCTGGGAAATCCCATGAACAGAGGATCCTGGTGGGCTACAGTCCATGGGATTGCAAAGAATCAGATATGACTTAGCGATTAAACAATAACAATTGTCTTGGGAGACTGAGCTAAGAAAACATTGATATGATTTATGTCAGAGAGTGTTTTGCTTATGGTCTCTTCTAGGAGTTTTATAGTATCGTGTCTTATGTTTAAGTCTTTAAGCCATTTTGGTCATGATGTGAGGGTGTGTTCTAGCTTCAGTGACTTACATGCAGCTGTCCAGCTTTCCCTGCACCACTTGCTGAAAAGACTGCCTTTTCCCCACTTTACACTTTTATCTCCTTTGTCAAAGACTGTGTGGGTTTATTTCTGGGCTCTCTATCTGCTCCATTTTGCCATATCCCTGTTTTTGTACCAATAACACACTGGTTTGACTACTGTAGCTTTGTTTCCCTCACCTCCCCACCCCCCACCCCAGGATTACTCTGGCAATTCTGAATCTTTCATTTTCCGTATACATTTTTGGATTATTTATTCCAGTTCTGTGAAAAATGTTATGGATCTTACTATATCTGTAGATTGCTTTGAGCAGTACTGCCATTTTAACAATATTAATTCTTCCAATCTAAGAGCATGGGATATCTTTCTATTTCTTTTAATTCTTTTTTATTTTCTTTATTAATGTTTTATGGTTCTCAGGGTATAAATCTTTCACCTCTTTGGTCAGATTTATCCCTAGGTATTTTGCATATATATATGCTAATATATATATAATTATATATAAATAAAGTTATTTATTTATATTATACTATTATATATAATATATTATATATTCATTAATATCATTAAAATATTGTATATTCATTAATATACAATATTCATATTAACATTATAATATAATAATATAACAACAATAATATATATTTATTTATATAAAATTATATGTATTTATTTATAACATATTATATATATTGCATATATATGCATATATATAATATATATATATGCATATATATATATTATATATATATATATATATATATAGGCATGATTTAAAAAGGATTTTACATTCCTTCCTTTTCTGATATTTCATTATTAGTGTGAAGGAATGCAACTGATTTCTGAATGTTAATCTTGCAAACTGCTACTTTGTTGAATTCACTTATTAGATTTAGTAGTTTTTTGTGTGTGGAGTCCTTAGGATTTTCTATATATAGTATCATGGTATCTGAATATAGTGAGAATTTTATTTCTTCCTTTTCAATTCAGATATCTTTTATTTCTTTTTCTTGTCTGATTGCTGTGGCTAGGACTACCAGTACTATGTTGAAGAGAAACTGTGAGAGCAGACATCCTTGTCTTGTTCCAGATTTTAGTGGGAAGGCTTTCACCTTTTCACCATTGAGTATTATGTTTGCCGTGGGTTTGTCATAAGTGGCTTTTATTATGTTGAGATTCGTTCTCTCTGTTCCCACTTTGGTAAGAGCTTTCATCATGAATGGATATTGAATTTTGTCAAATGCTTTTTCTGCATCTGTTGAGATGATCTTGTGGTTTTTGACTTTTCTTTTGTCAATGTGAAGTGTTACATTGATTGATTTTCATGTGTTAATCATCCTTGTGGACCTAGGATGAATCCCACTTGGTCATGTTGTATGATCTTTTTTACCTGTTGCTGGATTTGATTTGCTAATATTTTGTTGAGAATTTCTGTATCTATATTCATCAAAAATAATGGCCTGTAATTTTCTATTTTTAGTGTTGGCTTTGTCTGGTTTTGCTATCGGGTTGACAGTGGGTTTATAGAATGTCTTTGGGAATGTTACCTCCTCTTCAATCTTTTGGAAGAGTTTGAGAAGAATCGGTATAAGTTCTTTGCATGTTTGGTAGAGTTCACTTGTGAAATCATATGGTCCTGGACTTTTTTGTTTGTTTGTTTGTTTTTACAGATTCTATTTCACTTCTAGCGGTTGGTCTGTTCAAATTATCTATTTGTTCTTGATTTAATTTTGGTGAGCTGTATGTTTCTAGAAAGCTGTGCGTTTCTCCTAGGTTGTCAGATTTGTTGGCATATAATTGCTTATGTATGTGCTGTGTGTTCAGTCATGTCTGACTCTTTGTGACCCATGACTGTGGCCAACCAGGTTCCTCTGTCCATGAAATTTTCCAGGCAAGAATACTGGAGTGGTTGCCACTTCCTACTCAGGGGCAGGGGATCTTCCCAACCCAGGGATCAAATCTGAGTCTCTTGCATCTCTGTATCTCCTATACTGCCAGGTGGATTCTTTACCACTAGCACCACCCAGGAAGCCCATAATTGTTCACAGTATTCTGTTATGATTGTTTGTATTTCTGTGGTAGCAGTTGAGATTTCTTCTTTTTCATTTACTATTTCGCTTGAGTTCTCTGTTTTTTTCTTTTTGGTGAGCCTGGCCAAAGGTTTGTTAATTTTGTTTACCCTTTCAAAGAACCAGCTCTCGGTTTGTCTATTTTTTTCTTTTTTTCTAAAATGTCCTATTTATTTCCTCCCTGATCTTTGATATGTACTTCCTTCTGCTACGTTAGGGTTTGTTTGTTCTTTTTTTCCTAATTTTCTTAGATGATAAATTATGTTTTTTACTTGAGATTTTTCTTGCTTTTTGATGAAAGCCTATATTGCTATAATTTTCCCTCTTATAACTGCATTTGCTGCATCCCACAGATTTTGTATGTCTGTGTTTTCATTGTCATTTGTCTCAAGGTTTTTTTTTTTCATTTCCTTTTGGATTTCCTCATTGAATTTTAAGTATCATGCTATTTAGTCTCCATGTAATCATTTTTTCCTCGTTTCTTTTCCTGTGGTTGATTTCCTGTTTCATACCAATTTGGTCAGAGAAGATGCTTGAAATAATTTCTATATTCTTAAATTTGCTGAGGTTAGTTTTCTGCCCTAGGATTTGGTCAAACCTGGAAAAGATTCTGTGCGCACTAGAAAAAAAAAAAAAGTATATTCTGTGTTTTCTTTTTTTGGATTAGTGTCCTGACAATATCAGTACTATTGTATCATTTAAGACCTTTGTTGCCTTATTGATTCTCATGTGGAAGATCTGTCCATTAATGTGAGCAGGGTGTTAAAATCTATTATTATAGTATTCCTATCAACTTCACCCTTTATGTCTGTTTAGTATTTGTTTTGTGTATCTGAGTGCTCTCATATTAGGTCTATATATGTTGCTGAGTATAAAATCCTCTTCTCGTATTGATCCTTCTATTATTATATAATGTCCCTCTTTATCTTCTTTTTAAAAAAATAACCTTTGCTTTAAAGTCTATTATGTCTGATATGAGTATTGCAACTCCTGCTTTCTTGTCATTTCTGTTTGCATGAAATATCTTTTTCCATTCCCTCACTTTTAACTTTTAATCTATGTGTACTTTGCTGTAAGGGGGTCTCTTGTAGGCAGCATATTGAAGGCCCTTCATGCTTTTTTTTTCTATCCAGTCTCCCACTCTTTGTCTTTTTATTGGAGCATTCAGTCCATTGACATTTAAGGTTGATATAAATACATTCCCTTGGAGGAGGAGAAAATGACAACCCACTCCAGTACTCTTGCCTGGGAAATGCCATGGACAGAGGAACCTGGTGGGCTACAGTCCATGAAGTCACAAAAGTCAGACATGACTGAATGCATGCTCGCATTATGCAATGATACATATGTGTTTATTACCATTTCAGATCTTCTTTTCCAGTTGATTCTTTGTTTCTTTCTTTTTCTTTTCCTTTTTTTGCGGTTTAATGTTGATGGTTTTCTTTTATTTTATGCTCGTGTTCTCTTAAGTTTTTCTGAAGTTATTGTATGTTCTTGCTTTGTAGTTGCCGTGTTTTTCAACTATGTTAAACCCTTCCTATTGGAGAAGGAAATGGCAACCCACTCCAGTACTCTTGCCTGGAAAATTCCATGGATGGAGGAGCCTGGTAGGCTACAGCCCACGGGGTCGCAAAGAGTCGGACACTACTGATATCTGTTTGCTTTAGATTGATAGTCATATAGACTCAAACGCATTTTTAAAAAGGAAGAATCTTCATTTTCTTAATCTCCTTCCCCACATTTTATGATGTGATGTCCCTTTTTACATCTTCATATTTATCCTTTTGCTGTGCTTTCACAAGTAGGTATTGTACTTGTTTTTCTTTTTGATCTGTATACTGGCTAATTTAAGCGATTTACATTCCAATTGTTATTTCTTCCTTCCTATTTCTTCTTGCTTCTTTTCTATTTAGAATGCATGTTGTGTGTTTAGTCCCTTCAGTTGTGTCCAGCTCTTTGAGACCCTATGGACTATAGCCCTCCAGGCTCCTTTATCCATGGGATTCTTCAGTCAAGAATACTAAATTGGGTTGCCATGCCCTCCTCCAGGGGATCTTCTCAACCCAGGGACTGAACCCACATCTCCTATGTCTCCTGCATTGGCAGGTGGGTTCTTTACCACTAGCGCCACCTGGAAAGGCCCCCATTTAAAGATGACCTTTCAATATTTCTTTTAAGATAGGTTTAGTATTGCTGTATTCTTTTAGCTTTTTGCTTGTCTGAGAAATTCTTTACTTTTTCTCCTTTCCTAAATGGCAGTCTTGCTAGGTAGAGTATTCTAGGTTGCAGATTTTTCTCTTTCAAGACTTTGAATATATTGCACCACTCCTTTCTGGCCTGCAGTGTTTCTGTAGAGAAATCAGCTTGATAACCTTATGATATCCTTTGTAAAGAATTGCTTTTATCTTGTTGCCTTTAGAATCCTCTCTTTAACTTTTGCCATTTTTATAATGTCTTGGTGCAGGTCTTTTTGGGTTCATCTTGTTTGGGTCCCATCCTGATTCCTTTCTCTCTCTCTTTTAAATTTTTTTTTTCTTTTGCCCTATCCAGTTAAGTGGAGATTTTCTTGCCCTTTTGGGAGTCTGAGGTCTTCTACCAGTGTTCAGTAGATGTTCTGTGAGAGTTGTTCCACCTGTAGATGTGTTTTTAATATATCTGTGGGGAGAAGGTGAGCTCCACATTCTCTGTCATCTTGATCTGGTCCCCAGGGAAGTAATGATTTTCCTAATGTTTAAGGTATGTTTTCTTACCATCCTATAAGTTCAACAGCAAAGCTTATGTAATTTATTTTGTAGTCCTAGAGTATTGGGTGCAGAGTGTATACTTAACAGACACAGACCAATGAGGGAAAAGAAACATGTGCTGGCTTGTGGCAGAGTGTAGCATAGGACACTGGGGGAAAGTGGCTCCAGTGGAAAGTCTGGAATTCCAGTTTGCTGATCCTGACCCATACCTACCAGAGCTACAGTCTTCTTTTCTAGGTCTCTGAGAGAGAGCAAGTCAGCATGATAATCTGGAAAAATGCTCCCTGTTATTACTAGTTAGTACTTTGGGTCCTGGAGGTGGAAATGGAAACCCACTCCCAGTATTCTTTCCTGGAGAATCCTATGAACAGAGCAGCCTGGTGGGCTATAGGGGTGCAGTCCATAGGGTCGCAAAGAGACACAACTGAAGCAACTTAGCACTTCAGCACTTTGGGTCCATGTTATTTTGTAGCCTTCCACTCTGAAAGAAGAGTTGACTCAACTATGAAATGGGAGACTTCTTTAATCCATTTTTTTTCTCCTGAGCCATCCATTGGGCTGTTCAGAGGCCCTAGGGCCTCTGATCTCTGACCTTAATGACCACATCACCATGCCATAAGGAGGAAAGAGAAAGAAAGAGCCCCTTCAAGCAATTCAATAGGAAAGATCTCCAGAAGGACGAGGTGATCCTCCAAAGAGCAATCCTAACGGAAGTTAGAACTTTGCTCCTACCACAAGCCCCCATCTCTTGGCCCTGGTCTGACTGTGAGCCTTGGATGCACACAGGTTCTCCTCTTCCTACAGGGAGGGAATCCTGCTGATTTCACTCTTCCTAGCACAATGGCTCCCCAGTCTGACTGATCAGAATCACTTGAAGAGGTTATTAAAATCTGAGTAGAATTCTGGGAAAAAATCTAGGACCCGCATGGAGACAAGTTCCCCAAGGGATTTTCAGGCAGTCAGCGCAGCGCTGGAGCATGGCTTGCTTTTAAGGGAACACTTCCCTAGAAATGGGGCAGTGCCATTACACATCACATTTTTTCCTTTCTTTGGTTAATCCAAGGATATCTAGATTCCATGATCAGTCAGAAATGTGTGTCTTTTTCCATAGGGGAGAATCACCAAAGTATTAGTAAATTCCTACATATGACATTGTAAAGACAACTTTTTCTTCACCCTTGCTCTTATGTATTCTGCTATAATCAATGAAGTTAGCATATTGTTAGAAATTATGATCTCTTGGCAAATTCTAGAACCTATGCATTTACATGATCAAAATGTATTTTCCCTTGCAAAATGAATTGAGATTAACTTTCAAAACGTATGATACAAAGTACTATAATAATTTAGAACCATATACCCAATTATTTATAAAATCAAAGTACATTTTCGAGCTAAACAATACACTGAACCAGATTTAACCTTCCAACTTTATCTGTCCTCAGTCTTTGATTTTCTGAGGCTGGGAACAATGGCTAATATTTAGTGAGCATTTGCCGTGTGTCAAGCACTCTTCCAATGTTTTACATATGTTACCCTATTTAATTCTTACAACAACCCCATGAAGTATGTACAACTTATCCTTCTGTAGATGAGGACACTGGAACAGAGGAAAGTTAAGAAGCTTATCGCAGGTCATCTAGCTAGTATGTGGTGATGCTAAGATTCAAACTCTGGCAGGCCTGAGCCCAAGTCCTCCTTAGCTAAGAGCCTTTGTAAACTCTTCTACATTAATAGTAGCACAAACCTCTCTTCTGGGAAATGCCCTTTTTCCTACTGAAGAAGATCCTATATGTTCCTTCTGGATTAATATGTTCATCCTTCAGCCCTAGGGATTCAGTGGTGAGTTAAAGAGACCAAAGAGAATTGTGAAATCAAACATCCTGCCCATCTACCAAACCAAGATTCTGCAGGTGATCTGGCTCTGAATCTAGAACTGAGCTTTAATGCCAAGAGCAGATTCCTGATGATATTTGTGAAAGTCCTCCAATAGTCCCTGTAACTGCGATTATAGGTAGAGAACATCCGTTAGTAGCAGACTCGTTTTAAAGTCTCACCCATGGCTTCTCTGGGACTTCATTCATGAAAAGACAAGCTGCTCTGGCTCTAGAATGAATGGTTATCCCTGATGATACTGAATTACTTTCTCCAGATTCAGTCTTAGTACAGGAGTCTTTCTTTCCACTTGGGAATTTGTCCTGAGAAGTTGGGCTGTTGCTGTAGTGTATTGACCTTGAGTGGACCTGCCACCGAGATCCTAGTCTCCACGCCTATATTTGTCCTCATCTGCTGGACTTGTCAGATACTCATTATGATCAGGGCAGCAAACCTCCAAAATCTGTAGACCCTCAGCCAGCCACCTACTAGGGGCTTCAAAGAGAATGTACAAAGAGGTTGGACACACATGAACATTTTCTGTGTGGCTCAAACTAACCTGGAGACCTGTGTAGTTCAGTCTCAGAGCACTGCTGAGTCCCAGAAACAAATTCAAAGCCTAAAGTAAATAAATTGGAGTTTCTACATCCAATGCAAACTAATTTAAAAATTAATAAAAACAGAAATTCAGATTCCCCCCCCTCCAAAAAAATGGGATTTCCAATCTTTGTTCATGCAGCTGCTTCCCAGTCTCCCCTCCAACCTGCAGAGTCCTTTACTTCTCCTTGTCTCCATTCCTGTACCTCCTTCTAACACACCTTATTAAGTCAATCAACTTAATCTTGCCCTCCCCCACAAAGTAAAAAGCCTCCTTCTTTAAGAATGGAGAAGAGGCTTTGGAAATTGAGCTGACAAAGGATTTTCTCTAGTGGGAAGGCTGGAATGGTTGGGAGGGTTGGGACTAGGGTCTTGGAACACTGCTGTATTCCTTTCCTCTCCCTCCCTTTCTCCCTCTCTTCCCCTCCCTCTCTTCTTCCTTCCTTTCTTCCTTCCTTCCATGCTGTACATTACATGCTCACAACTTATTTATTCTATAAATGGAAGTTCGTGCCTTTTAACCAACCCCTTCTCCCTTTCTCGCTTCTTCTAAACTGTGGGTCAGTTTGAACACCTTCTCCACATTACTGAGAAGTAGTAAGTTGAACAGAAGGTGTAGTTTACAATCATGACCTTCAAAATGGAAGAAAAAATATTTCAGGCAGGTAGGGAATAAATGGTCACACCAAAATCAGACTATAACGTTTTGTTAAGCAAGTTTCTGTGTTTTAAACATTTTCTATTTCCTGAATAATCTCCAATAATCCACACTCCCTAAAATGCAATAAAAACTAGTATGTTTTCATAATAGCCATTTAAAAAAAAAAAATTCTGTGGCAAATATATTTCATGTGGTGTTGCCATGTCACTTCATTTTTCTCGCTGGGTAAGTCCACTTTAAGAATGTTTTATAAACATACCCCAGGAAATCTGGGGTAACTCTTCTGTACTAGCAGTCAGAAATTTAGAGGCTCTAAATTGTTAGTTATAATAAGTCCCTTGATGTACAGGGTACCATATTAATGGTAATTAATTCATAGCATAATTTAAACTTGTAGAAATAAAATGTTGATTGCCTCTCTCTGACCTTTCGCTGTCAGACCTAATTCACTTAGCACAAGGCCCTCAAGGCCCATTCATGTTGTCATAGATAAGATTTCATTCTTTTTATGGCTGAATAATATTCCATTATATTTATCTGTCTCTATCTATATACATATATATCTTTATCCATTCATCCATCAATGGACACGGGTTGTTTTGTATCCTGGCTAATGTAAACCATGCTGCAATAAACCTGGGGATGCATATATCTTTTTGAATTAGTGTTTACATTTTCTTTGGATAAATTCCTCAAAGTGGAATTGCTGGATCCTATATTGGTTGTATTTTCATTTCTTGAGGAACCTCCATACTGTTTTCCGTAGTGATTGCACCAACATTTATCTTGTCACATTACTAATCAGAACTTTTTATGAAATGCTTCTCTGTTCTCCTTTCCACATAAGCTAGTTTAGACTGTATTTGAACTGGGAGGATCCCTCTGCTTAGACTATCATAGAAGCTATACAGCCAGAAAGAGGAAGAAAAATGTGAAACCGTTTTTAGAGCTTGTTTTAAAAAGGCTAAGAGCACAGGGGAGATTCTCAAAGGAGAGGGAACCCTGGTGAGTACTCCAGGCAGGAGGACAGCCTTGAACCTCATAGTTCCTCCCATCAAAGGCTCCATCCCAGACACCTGGGTCCAACAGAACTGGGCCCTCCACAGGTCACAACAGAACTCTTCCTCTTGAGGATCTGGGGACTTGAACTCCCTCTAGAGGCTGAAGTGTGACACTTAAGGGTAAGGAAGAATACATAATGCTTAGGGGTTGAAAGGAAGCCAAGGGTGAAAACCTGTGAAAATAATGAATTTACTATGTCTAAACTAAATAGTAAAATAATGAAGGCTTCATAGAGAAGGTGACAGAAAGAAGGAGCAAGTGACTGAATAGATGAGCATCAGGGGGTTTTATTGCTTTAGTTTATACTTGATTGCCCAAGTTTTCTCATTCTGAATATTTGCAAATTTGCAGAAGCTATAGAATACATATTTCTGTTTGGGAGATGAGACATTTCTTAATTATGTTTATGGAATTTCTCTAGGTTCTTTCTTATCATCCTACTTCCCAGCCTGGCTGGCTTCTGTGCAGGAATGTTTGGCTCTTTCTGGGATACGGTGTATGATAACAGTCTCTCGGAGTCTCTGCTGGGTAGGCATAGCTTCAATTTATGTCTGCACTCTTGCAAAGGGTTTTGAAGCTTCCCCAAATTCTACATCCAGGACCAGCTATTTTGAAATAGAATAAAGAGACTTAAGCAAACTGAACTCTGTCTTCCCTACCCACATTTACTCCATGTTAACTTTAACCAGAGTGACAGTCTTTAAACTGTGCAAAATCATGGGTTTGCTGTGAATGCTGTATGCTGGTAGGCAGGTGATCCTCAAAGAGTTAAACCACTTTCCAAGTTGTTTTGAACTAAACTTTTGCCCCAGGGTTTAAGAAATCTCCCTCTCTAATTGAAGTCTTCAGTCAGTGGCTGCTTATAATCAAGAAGATTGCACTTAAAAGGTATAGAAGTTGGTCTTATTATTGGCATTAGAAGACTTTGCTTTGTAATTACAAGCCAGGGAGTCTAGAACCAGTAGGTCTTATACAGAGAGAAAGGCAGACATTTTAGCTCAAACTGCATATTCACCAAGAAAAATGGTGCTGAGCTGTTTGTAACAAGAAGTACCATTGGCTTTTCATCTTTTGAGCTTCTGATATGCTATTCTATTTGTCTTATAATGAAATTAGTGATTATATTCATTCATCAAGTACTTACTGCTTAATAATATGTGCCAGGTGTTATACAGAAAGCTTTGCAAACAATGAGTTGAGAATACAGATTCAGGCAAAGAAACAGACTGTTAAGTTTAAGGCACATGATCAGGAAGACTTGGGAAGGACATATATCAGTCATCAGCAAAGTTTTTTGTTTTTTGTTTTTTTAAATTTGAGGAAAGTCAGCTGACAGCTTTATTGGTTTGGGGAGGGGATAGATGGTTCGGGAGCTTCTTGATGGGGTCGGTCCGCTTCTTCTTCACCATCACAGACTTCTGGTTGCACAGGATGGCTCTGGCTCTGGGGATGGTGGCCATGTGCAAATCCGGGTGGTACTTGTTCTTCCAGATCACGTGCCGGATGCTCCTAAAGGTGGCCTGAGCATTCTTACTCATGGTGGTTCGCACGTCGGAAGTAACCAATTTGTGCTGGCCAGATCTCCAGCACCATCACGACCCTTCTGCCAACGACTGCCGGCTGCATGCCCACAGTCTTGCTGTGAATGAGCCTACTATATTGGAAGGAGGTGCAGGCCTTCAGGTTATTGGGTTTGGGGCTGTTGTCCAGTCACTCAGTCGTGCTCGACACCCTGCGACCCCATGAACTGCAACAGGCCAGGCTTTCCTGTCCTTCACTATCTCCCAGAGCTTGCTCAGACTTATGTCCATCGAGTCAGTGATTCTATCTAACCATTTCATCCTGTCGTCCCCTTCTCCTCCTGCCTTCAATATTTCCCAACAACAGAGTCTTTTCCAGTGAGTAAGCTCTTTGCATCAGGTGGCCAAAGTATTGGAGTTTCAGCTTCAGCATCGGTCCTTCCAATGAATATTCAGGACTGATTTCCTTTAGGATGGATTGGCTGGATCTCCTTGCAGTCCAAGGACTCTCAAGAGTCTTCTCCAGCACCACGGTTTGAAGGCATCAATTCTTTGGTGCTCAGCCTTCTTTATGGTTCAACTCTCACATCAATACATTACTACTGGTTTTTGGAAAAACCTTAATTTTGACTATACAGACCTTTGTCAGCAAAGTGACGTCTCTGCTTTTTAATACACTATTTAGGTTGGTCATTGCTTTTCTTCCAAGGAGTAAACATCTTTTAATTTCATGGCTGCAGTCACTGTCCACATTGATTTTGGAGCCCAAGAAAATTAAATCTGACACTGTTTCCACTTTTCCCCCATCTCTTTGCCATGAAGTGATAGGACTAGATGCCATGAATTTCATTTTTTGAATGCTGAGTTTTTAAGCCAGCTTTTTCACTCTCCTCTTTCACCTTCATCAAGAGGCTCTTTAGTTCCTCTTCGGTGTTGTGAGTCTGCTTGCTCCTCTTGATCGAGAAGCTGGAGCAGTTCTGCATGACCATACATTATAGACACATGGACGTGGTGGAGGCTCCGCTCACTGTGGCAGCCCGGGATGGAAAGAGCCAGCAAATATTTTTCATTAAGGGCTAGACAGATAGTATTTTAGGCTTTCTACAGTCCCAATGCTCTCTGACACAACTATTCCACTGTGCTGAAAGTTGAAATGTTGAATGTGAAATTGACCACAGAAAACACAAATGATGAACATGGTTGTCTTTTAAGTTGTGTTTATTTATGGGCTTTGACATTCGAATTTAATTTTTACGTGTCACAAAATATTCTTTATTCCTTTTTTTTTTTCAGCTATTAACAGATGTAAACACCATCCTTAGCTCATAGGGCTTACAGAAACAGGAAATGGAATAAATTTGGCTCATGTACCGTAGTGTGCTGACTCCAGACATGCAATAATCTCTAGGACCATCTTGCCACCATTTGAGAGGTACCTGACTGCATGGAAGAGAGAGCCACCAGTGCATCCTTTTGTTTCAGGTGTGACTTTGTGTAGCACTCTTACGAAGGCATTAGAGTTAGTAAAATATTTACTTCTATCCTAAATACTGGAAGGGCATTTTGAGGACATTCCCTGCACTCCACTCCTCCCTGTACTAACTGTTCCAATGTGTGAAAACCTTCATCTGAGAACATTCTTCCCAATGTCCAAACTCAATCAGCTGTGCTAGAGGTGAGGTTGTATCATGAAATGAAACCAAACTGCAAACAACATATCTGAATAGTTTCTCTATGGACCTCCATGGACTGGGAAGAGCTTAGCTATAGATAATGGTCACAAACAGGAGGGCAGTATCTGCAGTGTGGGTTTAGAAGGTGAACATATTGGCCTTACTGTTGTCTCCTGGAAAGAACCTTGTCAAATTTAGAGTCCATCATACAGTAAAGTCTGATGATAGAGTGACTTGCTTCCAGAGACAAGGAAGTCCCCATGTTGAAACTGGGTAAGAGGGAGTTAGAGGTCAATTAGTGATAATGGGGAGAAGGTGATGTGGGATCTGCAACTTAAAACTATAAATTCTAAGACCAGCACCGATGATGGCTTTGTGGCACATGTCATCTTGCCTCAGTTGGAGAAACAACATGAAAAGAGACTAAAATGAATTATGTTGTCATGCACCGTATTTTACATTTCAGATCACACAGGCCCAACCAGACATGATTACCGAGACCCACAGGCCCCTGGGTCCCTGGGATGGGCAATTGATTCCCAAATGGGTGAGTAGTTTAAACCCAGGTTGGGTTTTTCTCAGTCTTGTGAGCAAAGAACCAAGCATTTTGGTAAAAGTGGATGAAAAAGTGAAGGCGTTTCATTTCATTTTATAACCCAGGCTAACGTCCTCTCCCCTGTTGATTTCTGATCTTAGAAACCAAATACTTGCGAAGGGGAATGAAGTCTGAAAAGGGGGAAAAAAAAATAAGCTAAGCTTTAAGTATGTCCCAGTGGTAAGCATTTAAATTAGAGCAGAAGGAAAAAGCTCTCTGAACCAAGTGGTGAAGGCTCCCCAGACCTGGACGCTTAGGGTCCAACCCTAAGAGCAAGGGCAGGTCCCCCAGGCAGCTGTCTCTCGCGCTGGTTGGGTGAACTGCTTTGTCAGCAGCACCATGCATCATTAGCGGATCTGGAAAAACTCCAGCTGCCTTCCTCTTACACTCTCTCTGTACCTCTCACTTTAAAAAAGCTTTCATCGACATCATCCCAAACATCTTTTGTTTTCCCAGCTGGAGAAGGCTTTCTTTCTGTTTGCATCCCCTTCTTCAGCTAACTAAGTTCTTTTGCCCTTAAGAACTGCGACCATGAATCAAAGGGAATCATCACCTGTAAACTCTAAAGTGAATCTGGGCGCTTTGGGATTCCATAACTCATCTGTCTTCTCGGAGCTGCCATAGTTAGTTACGTTTTCCTTACGCTGTTGGTGGTCATTATCTTCCCTGCTTTCCATCCCCCATATTAGAGACAAAATATGAAGCCCCTCACAGCAATATTTTCTTCTGAGATTTAACTCCAATGCAGCATAATCCTCTTTGCTTGGGGTGGGGGTGTGTGGTTCCCAATCCTTCTGTCAAGCTGGGGTGAGATACATGTCTAACCTATGGCTAGAGTTATTTACTACATAAAATGATCTCCTGTTCTGGGGTTTTCCATGAATTTTCTGCAAATGGCTTTACAATAAATCTCAGGAAGGAAATCAATGTGTTTTAAAAAAAATGTTTTAAAGATTGATATCCATATCTTGCCCATAAAACCTCACACAGAATTCTTGGCTTTCATACATTTTTTATGGATTTTAACCTTTACATCTAAAGCTAAATGGTTTGAAAGTCATTTGTTTATCTCTCTGTCTCCATAGATGACACTATGCTCTGATTTTAAACATTGTAAAGGTATGAAATTCTGCTATCTCATTGTGGAACCCTGGTACCCCAGGAATACTTTCCTACAATGATTATCCCACCCATTTTGTGTTATTTTGGGTTATAGTAGAAAGGGTGAATATACCATCATTATTTTCTGAGAGACATAATTTGATGTAATGCAAATATTTACTTGATGAGTTGTTTCCAGGCTGGGGAGTTACTGCATTTCACCATTGCCTTGCCTTCAATACTTGGCCCCTTTCTCTATCTCTTACTTGTTTCTTCTTTTCAAATTTGGAAAACCCAGTGCCCAGATCACAAGAGGACCAGGTCCCGGGAACTGAGCACTGTTCAATCTAGATATATGCAAAGCTGTTAGTGTACAATTTGCTGCTCACTGAGCGGTCTTGAGGGCTTGCTAAGTAGCACTTGTGGTAAAGAACCCACCTGCCAATGCAGGTGACCTAAGAGATGAGGGTTCAATCCCTGGGTGGGGAAGACCCTTTAGAGGAGGGCATATCAACCCACTTCAATATTCTTGCCTGGAGACTCCCATGGACAGAGGAGCCTAGTGAGCTACAGTCCATAGCGTTGCAAAGAGTTGGACGTGACTGAAGCGACTTAGCATGCATGCAAAAGACCTTAAATATCCACATAAGTGGGTTTTGAATGAGATTGAAAACTTTCCCTGGTCCATGGAAACTTCTCTGGATTTTTATTCCCAAATAAAACTTCAAGGTATCAACTGGTTACTTTCAGATGCTAACTTCCTAATGTCAAGCCAAAAGCATTTGGCTCTGATTGTGTGGGAGCCCTCTATGACACTCCCAGATAGTTTCTGAGCAATAGGAAGGAAAACAGGGTAAGAAAGTGAAAGGAAATTGATATCAAGGTGCTCCTTGGAAGATGGGATTTTGTATGTGTGTGTGTGTGTGTGTGTGTGTGTGCACCAGTAAACCTAAGGAAAAACTGCTGACATGACAATAGTATTCAAGTACCTGAGCCTCGTGGACATGCAGCTTTCACAGAGATCAGTAAACTTATGCCTGAAGAGATGATGCTATTAGACAAGACTGCAGAGCTCATAAATGGTAAGACTCAAATTGCTCATCTTCTAACAGCAGCTGATAGACAGTTGGTGATCACAGGTGTATGCACTTGTTGTTAAAACATTAGAACACTTCTACCTAATTAGTAAACAGCTGTTTCCTCGTGTCCCTGCTGCCCTAGTTCTCCAAGCCTTTGCCTGGGGACTAACCCTACCCCAAGCCTCCCTCATAACCCTCCCACTAAAGGTTAGCCCTGGACATATTCATAGTATCCAAGCCCTGCTCTAACTTTGTGGTGGCTGATATTCATAGAAGTTTGTCAGTGCCTATAGTATATCATGGAGAAGGCAACGGCACCTCACTCCAGTATTCTGGCCTGGAAAATCCCATGGACCAAGGAGCCTGGTGGGCTGCAATCCATAGGGTCACGAAGAGTTGGACATGACTGAGTGGCTTCACTTTCACTTTTCACTTTCATGCATTGGAGAAGGAAATGGCAGCCCACTCCAGTGTTCTTGCCTGGAGACTCGCAGGGACGGGGGAGCCTGGTGGGCTGCTGTCTATGGGGTCGCACAGAGTCGGACACGACTGAAGCAACTTAGCAGCAGCACCAACACAGTATATCAATTACATATTTTAAACATCATTCTTGCTCTTAATTCTGGAATTTTGCTTCATCTGTATGCTGTCATGCGTGTGACCACACCTCCCGTCATCTCTCCCTGGTAAGTCCAGGAATCTCAGAACCTTGGATTCTTGATCTCTTGATGAGCCTGGCCATTCTCAGAAAGTATAAACTGCTTTTGTAAAACTTTGGGTTTTGTTTAGGATCAGAATTGTTGTGGACTGAGTTGTGTACACTCCAAATCCTGATTCATATGGTGAAGTTCTAACCCCTGATAGATTACAATGTGATACATTTGTGAATACACCATTAAAGAGATAGTTAAGGCAAAATGAGGTCATAGGATGGGCCCTACCAGTATGACTTGTGTCCCTTTTAGAAGAGGAAACCTGGACACAGGCAGGTATGGAGGAAAGGCCATGTGAAGATGCGTGAAGCAGATGGCCATCTGTCATTCAAGGAGAGAGGCTGCAGAAGAAACCGACCCTGCCAACACTTTGATTTCAGGCTTCCACCATCCAGAATTGTGAGAAAATAAATTTCTGTTGTTTAAGCCACTCGGTCTGCAGTAATTTGTTATGAATGTGAAAGTCGCATCTGACTCTTTGTGACCCCATCGCCTATACAATCCATGAAGTTCTCCAGGACAGAATACTGGAGTGGGTAGCCTTTCCCTTCTCCAGGGGCTCTTCCTAACCCAAGGATCAAACCCAGGTCTCCCTGTATTGCAGGCAGATTCTTTACCAGATGAGCCACAAGGAAAGCCCAAGAATACTGGAGTGGGTAGCCTATCCTTTCTCCAGCAGATCTTCCTGACCCAGGAATCGAACCACGGTCTCCTGCATTGCAGGCGGATTCCTTATCAACTGAGCTATGAGGGGAGCCAGTACTTTGTTATGGTGGCAGACTAATATAGTACCTCTTCCTGAGTGTTTCATTAATTCAAGGATATGCTTTCTTTGCAGCATTACAATCCTTTGCCAAAGAACATTGCAGTTGGGGTGATCACACATGATAATTTATCAGGATGGTTCCAGTTTATGCCTGCTGACCTGGCATAATGTTTACAATGCCCCGTTATCCTCTCAAAAGTATCCAGGTTTGAACAATAAACTGTGTATGTGCTAAATCGCTTCAGTTGTATCTGACTCCTTGTAACCCTATGGACCGCAGCCTGCCAAGCTCCTCTGTCCATGGTATTCTCCAGGCAAGAATACTGGAGTGGGTTGCTGTGCCCTCCTCCAGGAGATTGCCTAGGGATCAAACCTGCATCTCTTATGTCTCCTGTATTGGCAGGCAGGTTCTTTACCACTTGCATCACCTAGGCTCGCAAGGTCACCGCACATTTGTGTAACTCTTGAGTCTAATGTTTGCAATTTTCTCTCACAGTCCCAGTCTCTTTCTTGTCAAGTCCTTGTCACTTTCTTCCAACCTCAGTATTTCCTGTGCTCTCTGGGTATCCCTCAAGCAGTCCAGCTCACAGTCTGGCCCATCAAAACATGGTATCATCCCATGGCTGTGTGCTGTACACAGAGTCCTGAGCAAGTTTCTGTGAAGAGCAGTGCAGGAGAAAGCCTCCACCCCTCCCCTTGAGGAGTGGTGACCCAACATGAGACGTACATAAATCACAGTCGTCCTGTGTCATCTGTCTGCCCCACACAAACCATTATTTTGTACTCGAGTACTTTTTTGGAAAATGTTCTTGAATGCTGTTTAATCTCTCCATCCAGAGTCACTGCAGTGGATTTATGGCAGGCTTCAGAATACAATTAATGCACACTTCTCTCCTATCCCATCCTGTAGCTGGCTGTGGCAGCATAATGCTTGTTGGCAAGCTGACCAAAGAAGAAGAGAAAAGAAATTCTGTTTTTCAGGGAAATGTTAGTGATAAGCGAATTGGCGGTGTTTCAAATGGCACTGGGAAGCTAGTTTATGGTACTACAAATGTAGTTTTACCCAAATGTCTCCACGGAATCACTGCAGTAAATACCCTCTCTTCCTTGCCTCCCATTGTTTGAAATTAAAACAATAATAATGATAAAAATCACTGCAGTAGCAACTGAAGAAGTCAATCTACCAGGTCAGAGCAAACATGACGTGTAATGCTTGCAGGTTGTGACTGAATCATGAAGGACCAGAAGAGAGGAAATTCCTTCTTTCCTGTTTCCATGTTGGTTTTTTTTTTTTTTTTTTTGCTCCCCCCTCCCTTGCAGTAGATTAGCTGCACCAGGTAAAGGGTGGTGGACAGTGCTTAGGAGGCTCTATTTTAAATCAAGTTTAAGATTTCTCAATGGCAACATTCCTCTAGAGGAAGTCCAGGCTGCGATCTTGCTCAAGGTCCATTTGGCTAATAAGGAGGATATACCCCGGGAGTGAGTCCCTTCAGCTCCATTTCCAAATAGCTTACATTAACTTGGGTACAGGATACCCTCAGTTTCACTATCAGTACACTATCAGTACAGTGGCCACGTGACACCCAATGACCCATTTGATTGGGATGTATGAGTGCTGCCCAGGTTCCAGTGAGACTTGCTGTGCATATCCGCATGGGCCACGGACCCTGAATGATCTTGTATGCTGATGATTCTTCTGGACAGTTTCCCACAGACAATATTTTCTTCGTCCTTCCACATATGGATTTGGAAAGCTATCCTTTTGAAATAATGATTGGTGTTTCCGGACCCAGGAGATAATTTATATAATCACTATGAGGGAAACGAACAGAGCACAGGATGGTTTCCAGCCTCCATGTCCTGTATTTTGTCAAGAGACAATCTGGCAAACTTTTTTTTGTGGTAACATTGCTATTCGATATTACAAAAATTAAAGAAAAATTATTATTCTCTATTAGATTAAAGAAACCTGCTTCTCTGGGCTCCAAATATATTTGGAAGGAAATGCTGTAATTGGATGTCATCACTGTCTATTATATTGAGTGTAAAAGAGAGAAGTAGGCCATAAGAAGAGGAGAAGAAATAAGCAATGACTAGAACATGTTCATGTTCTTTCTGCCTGTCTAGTCCAAGTCTTGATGGGATACATGTGGGCCCAGGGAGGCATTCTTAAACCTCTGCTCAGAGCTCAGAAACATTTAGGGATGCTGTTGGAGGGCTAAGAAACCAATATGGTCAAATATTTTAATATTCAATGCTGCTATGATTAAAAAAAAAAGAAATGAAGGGATGATTTGGATGAAAAATCTTTTAGATTTAGATCTATTCTTAGAGCTCCGTATCTTTCACTCAGATACATTTTTAAAAAACAAAAACAAAAAATAACCAAAAGGAAAAGAATCTAGTTATAACTTTGAAGACCTGGCAGGAAGAAAAGAACTTTCATCGTTTTTTTTTTTTTTTTCATCTTTTTTTTTTTTTTTTTACTTTATTTTACTTTGCAATACTGTATTGGTTTTGCCATACATTGACTTGAATCCACCACGGGTGTACATGCGATCCCAAACATGAACCCCCCTCCCACCTCCCTCCCCATAACATCTCTCTGGGTCATCACCGTGCACCAGCCCCAAGCAGGCTGTATCCTGCGTCGGACATAGACTGGTGATTCGATTCTTACATGATAGTATACATGTTTCAATGCCATTCTGCCAAATCATCCCACCCTCTCCCTCTGAGTCCAAAAGTCCGCTATACACATCTGTGTCTTTTTTGTTGTCTTGCATACAGGGTTGTCATTGCCATCTTTCTAAATTCTATATATATGTGTTAGTATACTGTATTGGTGTTTTTCTTTCTGGCTTACTTCACTCTGTATAGTTGGCTCCAGTTTCATCCATCTCATCAGAACTGATTCAAATGTATTCTTTTTAACGGCTGAGCAATACTCCATTGTGTATATGTACCACAGCTTTCTTATCCATTCATCTGCTGATGGACATCTAGGTTGTTTCCATGTCCTGGCTATTATAAACAGTGCTGTGATGAACATTGGGGTACATGTGTCTCTTTCAATTCTGGTTTCCTTGGTGTGTATGCCCAGCAGTGGGATTGCTGGGTCATAAAGCAGTTCTATTTGCAATTTTTTAAGGAATCTCCACACTGTTCTCCATAGTGGCTGTACTAGTTTGTATTCCCACCAACAGTGTAGGAGGGTTCCCTTTTCTCCACACCCTCTCCAGCATTTATTGCTTGCAGATTTTTGGATCGCAGACATTCTGACTGGTGTGAAGTGGTACCTCATTGTGGTTTTGATTTGCATTTCTCTAATAATGAGTGATGTTGAGCATCTTTTCATGTGTCTGTTAGCCGTCCGTATGTCTTCTTTGGAGAAATGTCTATTTTGTTCTTTGGCCCATTTTTTGATTGGGTCGTTTATTTTTTATTTTTTTGTTTAATGAGATGGGGCAAACATACCCTGAAATACACTTTGAGATGATCAGTTCAGATGCTCAGAAATTCCACTCTCATAAAAGCCCATGTTCTAACCTCGTTTGACTTCAAGGAGCATCCGTTGTTCCAGGGTGGTCCATTTTATTTCTTTAAACAACGAAAAGACCTTGAAAGAGTCCTCAACACACAAACCATCGAACTTTGCACTAAAGGACAGAGATGCCATGACTTATGGCAAGGATGCCAGGACCAGCCGTTCCCCACTCTTCACACCCCTGAGAGGGGGCGCTAGGCTCTGCCTGCTCTGCTTCTGCCCGGTTCTCATGAGGTCCTTGGATTTCTGTGTTCCTGGGCAGGTAAGGGAGATGCTGTTGTCTTCATCCCAGCTGAGCTTGTTCTGTTCTTCCTTGCCTTGTTTTGGGAATGAACCAGTAGTTTAATTGACACTAGTAGTAATTCCAATTCATTCATCCAAAAACTGTATTCTGTCCCTTCTCATTGGACCAGTGACTTCCCTGGAATTGGATTGATTCAGGTCACTCCTAGACTTGCTCTTATGACCTTCTCCCTAGGGCAACCAAATACCATGGGAGAAATAGCAAGAGACTCTAGGATAATGGAACTAAACCTTTTGGCCAAAGAAAGGAAATATGAACTGCCTCTGGTCCCTAGGGATAGAGTAATGATGCCCTGAGAAGGGTTTGGTGATGGTCCAAGGAGATTTTTAGGAAGGAAATTCAGGGTACTGGCATTCAGATACTTCCAGGCTGTTCTCTGGGAAACTCCAGTTTCCCAGTAAAAGTTTATTTTTCACAAAGCTGCGGAGAGGATGTAAAGAGTTTATGCCAGTTAAATGCTGAAAAAGCAATGGCTTTTAACTCTAGGAGGGAAGACTAGATCTCTTGGCTAGAGGACAAGCATCCTGGGAACAGCAGTTGCAGAGGATATGGGCAGCTCTCAAGAAGCAAAAAAAGAGTTCAGCCACCCCAGACTCTCCCATAAAGGGACAAGACTGAGGATTTTGGAATTCCAAATTGGAATTCTACTCCACTGTGACTTGTCTCCAAAGTTGATTGACAGGAAAATAAGGATCACAGAAGGACAGAATTATTTGATTTAATATCTGAGAATACACTTTGGGAATTACACAGGCTTCATTTATAGAGTATATATAATATATGTATAGTATATATTCATCTAAATGCGTACGAAACACTATTAATAAGATTTATTTTGTCAAGTCCCAAAGGAAAAAAGATTTCAGCTCAGAACTCACCTACTTCAGGAAGTCTTCCTAGATTAATCTCATTCAACTTCCTACATGTAATAGGCATTGATTAGTTTGTGGTTTACTCTTTCATTCAACCCAATGCACTTAATGAAGTTGACAGTTTTGATTCTGTTTATTATTCTTGCTTGAGGCTCCTTGGCAATACCATGGTCTCTGGAGTGTGATGAAAGGCGTTATATACAGCCTGGCTGCTGTTCAGCTTGGCTTCATCCTTGGAAGCTAGTGCCTCACTGTCCCTTGAGTTTATACGATGTTTTGTATGCACTTGCTCCTCCTCATCACAACAGTTTCATTAATTCATTCATTTAGTATCTATTAATCCAGCACCTGTGAATGTGAGGATGCGCAGTCACTCAGTCATCTCCAACTCTTTGTGACCCCACGGACTGTAGCCTGCCAGGCTCCTCTGCTCATGGGATATCTCAGGCAAGGATACTGGAGTGGGTTGCCTTTTCCTACTCTGAATTTAGCACCTACAAAAGGCCAAATACTATATTTGTTCTGGGTTTGTCATGAAGACTGATGAACCCAGTTTCTCTCCTCTCCATGTTCTCAGCCCACCTCTACTCTAGTACCATCCCTATAAGTCAATGTACCTATTTTTTCCCAACTGTATTTCATACTTTGGGGGTTCAGTGAAGACCATGGCTAGCTCTGCCATCACTGTGTGCACCTAGGCAGGTCATGAGTTGTTGATGCACATGTGGGTGTTGTTAAATACATTATTATCTGAACTCTGTGATAGTTTATTTTTCTAAATCAAAAAAAAATACTTTGCAAACTTTCATTCTGTTGGTTGTCTTTATAGCAATTAGATTATATGGTGTCTTAAAAACAGGTATTGAAGGCATTTCTTTTAATTCCCTCACCACTCAGCATGGGGCTTTGGATATTTAATGTATACTAGCTAGTTGAATGGATAAATAAATGAATGTACATCCTATATAATATCTGTGAGCTTGTAGCTAAAAGTGCCACTTGAACACGGTGATGTTTTTACTTGAGAGGCCATGAAAACTTGCATCAGTAAAATTCTGACTCAATTGGGGGCTCACATTAGCAAGATGAAAACGTATTTGAGTCTATTACCTTAGTTCTGTCTTTTACTTCACTTCAGCTGCCAAATTTCATGAGACCCAAGACATCACGAGGCTAGGGGAAGTCTGCAATGACATAATAATAGTGTCAGGATTCTATTGTGCATTTTTTCTAAACTCCCTTTGGTATCATAATGTCCTATTTATATCAGTTCATGGAATCTCCTGCTTGAAGACCCCAAATTTAGTTCAGTCATTCAGTCAAGTCCGACTCTTTGAGACCCCATGGACTGGCATGCCAGGCTTCCCTGTCCATCATCAACTCCTGGAGCTTGCTCAAACTCATGCCCATCAAGTGGGTGATCCCATCCAACCATCTCATCCTCTGCGGTCCCCTTCTCCTCCTGCCTTCAATCTTTCCCAGCATCAGGGTCTTTTCCAATGAGTCAGCTCTTTGCATCAGGTAGCCCAAATATTGGAGCTTCAGCTTCAGCGTCAGTCATTCTAAAGAATATTCAGTGTTGATTTCCTTTAGGATTGACTGGCTTGATCTCCTTGCAGTCCAAGGATCCCAAAGTTTCCCTTAATTCTTGGACTAGTCCAAGAATTATCCATAATTTAGCTCCTGCTAATGCAAGTCTGTGACATGCCTGTTCCATGCTTGCATTTTTCTCATGTAGATCCAAAGAGTTTCCCTAAACAGAGAATTAAAGTGAAAACAGGACGTACATCAAGCTGGAGGCTCCAGAAATCTGACAGAAGTATAACTACTGATACCCCTGTGTAGCCATTAAGGTTTTCCAGAGAAAAGAGAACCAGCAAGATAGCTTATGTTATAGAAAGAGTCTTACTATAAGGAATTGGCTCACATGATTATGGAGACCAGCAAGTCAGAATCTGCTGTATGGGCCAGCACCTGGAGACCCAGGAAAGATGATGGTGTGGATACAGTCCAAAGACAGTCTGCTGAAGAATCTCCTAGTGCTTAGGGAGGCTGTCTTTTTGTTCTACTCAGAATTTCAACTGATTGGATGAGGCCCACCCACATTGTGGAGAACAGTCTGCTCACTCAGTGTTCAACAATTTAAATGTTAATCTCATCCCCAAACACTCTCCAATTGGACACATATAACTAACCACCACATACTACATGATACAGTCTTGAACAAGGAAAGAGCTCCCAGGAAGAAGAGAGTGTCACCGGCAGCTCTGGTGCTGGCTGGCATGGGTAGGTACCCAGGGTGGAGTCGGACAAGGAGGTGAGCAGGCGGAACATATGTGCACAAGAGTGCCACGCCCACCACGCCCAGCGCCTCCGTGAGGGCTTCCGTGTCTGTGGACACCTTCAGCTCAATATACGGGATAGACCTGGGAGCTAGTTCTTGAGGCCAAACCCAAATGCCAAAGCTTGTCCCTAAGAGAATGAGCCTGCACTAGGCTACTGCCCTCTTCTTGGATTCCATGGAGTCCGTGAGGACATTAGACAGAGATTCAGTTTAAGACTGCCTGTGTGAATTCGTGATGACGGTCACCTCAGGTCACCTTTGCAGTAGCCCAGAGGAAATATTCAATTTAGGCAAATGTATCAGACATGGGTTTCCCTTTATCAATCCATGCTGACTGCCCTTTAATGAATTAGACAGAAATCTATTCCACATTGCCTGGATAAAGATGTAAGGCTGATGCATAAATCTTGACTTTAAGAAGAGGCAAATTCAAACCAGAGTTTGGAGCTCGTGCCTTTTGAGGCCATAGCAAGGGTATTAATGACTCACAGTTACGTAATTATTTGAGCCTATTTCTATCTCAAGAACCCTGAACTCCATTTCTTTTGCTATTCATGGTATCAATTCAGACTCTCCGCGTTTGAAGTATTAGTGAAACCCACTGCCTTCCATCCCTGTCCTGTTCAGAATTTGTCACTGCAGCGCTCTGTTGCTCAGAAGTCTTTGGCTTCCTTTATTCTCTTGTTTATTTGTGTTCATTTGGTGGAAGAATAACTCATTCATCCCTCACTGAGCCACTCTGATTGAAAAAAGAAGCACAGAACTTATTTTCAGTCTGTTCCTTTTAAAACTGCCCCCCCGCTTCATCCCAATTCTGCTCTCAAGAGATATGACCATTGTGGAAATTAAATTATAATTAGGGTCAAGGACTTTGAAATAATGACCCCCAGACTGACCCCTCTGTCTATACTCTTAAGTGTCTCCTGGCGGTGTACCCAGCATTGGGTTCTGGGCCATTTTAAACCTGTTTCCAAAATTGCCACCTGACGCTTAACCATCACACAATGGTTTGCCTTAGTAAATGCATCTGTTATATGGTACAGCCCTAAATGCTTTCCTGAAATCCAGATAAATTATGTCTGCTGTTTTGGTAATGTGGCCCAAGAATTCAATTTAGGTGAATTTATCAGACATGGCCCTTTCCTTTATCATTCCATGCTGACCGACCTTTAATAAATTAGAGAGAAATCCATTCCGTATTGGTGGATGTACAATCGGAGGGGAAGAGTAATCGGCACCGGATCTACAAACATGCCCCAGCCTAATTTCCTGCCCTTAATGTGCTCCAGTCTGTGACAGGGCAGGGGGAGGCTCATTCAAATTGCTTCAGACCCCTGAAGAGGCAAGTGGGATGGGAAGTTGGAGGAAACGTGAGGTTCTTTATGCTCAAGGGGTACAGGGAGGGGGAGCACAGCTTGGTCATCTGGGTGGGCTCTGCAATGTTTGGCTTCTGAAAAAAAGGGGATGTGTGATTTTAAGGTTCTTCCCCATCTCTGAGCCTCAGTTTCCAAAGCGATAAGCTGAAGTTGCTGGGAGAGGCGATCTCTGATCTCTGAAAGGCGATCTCTCCCCTTTCACCTCTAAGAAAGCCTTCAGTTACCTGGAGATAGAGCAAGAAACAATGACTTGTATGCCAAGGTCAGATGAGGCTGGCATTCAGATCGGCCTGATGCTTGACTGGGATCCTGAATGGGGATCAAGCTGACTGGGCTCCAATGAAATGGATACAGTTTCAAAGATGAGAGGGATTCGGAAGCAAGCAACGTTAGAGTTCTCTTTCATCCTAAATGTCTTATGAGAAGAAAGAAAATTTGAAAAAGATGCCAGAGATGTTCTTTGTAAACCTTGTCCTTGTAAGGATCCATTTTAATTTCAAGACACTGATACCTGCTGGGTTAGAGAAAACTTAAGCCAACCTGAACTTGCATTTGACAAGATGATCAACAAGAAAACGGTTCATGGTGAAATAACTCCTCAGTGGTCCAAGACTAAACCCCACCCCATGCAAAAATTCTTAGATTCACAATCCTGCTCAGACCCCATAAAGGATCTAAAAAGTCCTGTGATAAAGGAATCTCTTTAACTTTGTGTAACACAGGAGTTTGTAGACTTATTTGCTATTGGGATCCATTTCGTTTGCTTTTTTTTTTTTTTAATTTAATGCAATGCCTATTTGAATCACTCAGAATAAATATTCCACAGAGGACACTCTGGAAAATGCCTGTATGATATTTCCGGGGATCCCCCTATCTGCTTATGTGTTATGGTCTTTAAGTACATTTTCATTCTTTGGAGGAGTGTCCATCTCCAAAGTGATTTTCAAATTGTACTCATCTTCAGTCCTTAGAAAATGTTTCCCAATTTGACTCTACACACCTATCTTGGTGAGATTCTTAAAAACTTGCCAAATGTGAAAATCCTTGATTAAGCTTTTGATATTTAAAGATATCAATTTGGTGTATAAATAACTAGAAAGGTAAGCATTTACTTATGTAAAGACCAAGGGTTGATTAATAAAATTTTCCAGAGCCCCAGCTTCTTTGGAGAAAAAGAGTCTGGATTGATGACCCAGAGGAATCTTTGATACGTTGAGTTCTGCACTCGCTGAGGAGCAGACATGCCAGCTGTGCCTGGGGGCTGCCAGGCAGAGGCTGAAGGGCACTGCGCTGAGGCTGAAACCCAGAGTGGAGCCCTGAGAAGGTGAGAGTGACTCCTCTAAGCTGGTCCTGGCATGCACACAATAATTGCTAACAGACTACATTTCTCCTCACTCTTTTTCCTCCCCTGCCCCAATTCCTAGCATGTTAACAGCATACTTTATTTCTGAGTTATTAAAAATTACATCTTTCTTATATTGATTCTTGACAGTTGCCAGCTGACCTCTAATTGGTTCCAGGTCTGAGGTTTCAAATTTACTGATTTCCCTTTTGATATTTTAATCTTTCTTCAGCTCCCTCCCCATCCCCTTCTCTGCTCATTGCCTTGTCTTCAGCAGCTGTGAGGACTCCAGCTCCATATTTCCTGTGACATATTTCTTTATAATCTTAAGGGAGATTGCCAACCAGGAAGATGGGTTTTGCCCTGTCTATACTTCTTTGCTCTGCTTTGAGCAACTGCTTTTTACACAGAGCAACAGGACTGTGAAGTCCCAGAGAAGTAATTTGTGGGTGTGGCCCTTCTTCTGGTTCTCAGATAATGCTTAGGGAGCATCATCTGAATTTAGATGATGCATCTAAATTTGGATAAGCATCATCTGAATTTAGCATTTAGAATTTGGTATTGAACCCCAAATAGATCATCGGATAAAATGATGTATAGAAATGTATGAATGCGCTGAACGCATTCTGACTACTTTGGGAAAGTGGGGTTGGGACTGATGTGTGGGAAAGTGAACCCACCAGTTCAGGCACATTGGGCTTTGAGATGATAGTGAGCCCAGTGAGATTAGAGAATGTGTCTATTTGTTACGCGTTATATCCTCAGTGCCTGGTACAGCTTGATGCTAACAGTAGACACTGAATAAATATATGGTGAGCTGAGTATGGGTTTTCTTCCTTGTCATGACTCTGATCAACAATCAGAGTTTGGGACAAAACTGGAAAATACAATCTAACAGGAAACTTCCACATTTCTCTCAAATGACTTTCCCACTCTTTGTGGCTCAGCTGGTAAAGAATCTGTCCACAATGCAGGAGACCTGGGTTCGATCCCTGGGTTGAGAAGATCCCCCAGAGAAGGGAAAGGCCATCCACTCCAGTATTCTGGCCTAGCGAATTCCATGGACTGTATAGTACTTGTGGTTGCAAAGAGTCAGACACGACTGAATGACTTTCACTTACTTACTTAGCACCCTTTTAGCAGTTTCCTTCTTTGGCCCAAGAAAATATTCCTAAAAGGATATCAATAAAATTTTCCTTTAAGAATACATATTCTGAGTATACAGATCCATAGACTGTTTGGACTTTAGAGTCTGGTGGATTCAATGCTCTAATTTTGCAGTGCCACAGTGATGTTCTTGGAAGTGAAATAATTTCCTCAAGTGAGTCCTGGGTGGACTTCCTGCAGTGGAGCCTGGGTGAGCACTTTATCCACAGAATGAATGTCCATTGAGAGCCTACTTTGGGCAAGACCTACTTCTACTCACAGACAAAAAAAGGAAAATATGACTCATCCCATGGCCTATATTGCCTTCTAAGCACTTATTCAACCTGCTCAGTTCAGTTCAGTTCAGTAGCTCAGTCGTGTCCGACTCTTTGTGACCCCATGAATTGCAGCACGCCAGGCCTCCCTGTCCATCACCATCTCCCGGAGTTCACTCAGACTCATGTCCATCGAGTCTGTAATGCCATCCCGCCATCTCATCCTGGGTCATCCCCTTCTCCTCCTGCCCCTAATCCCTCCCAGCATCAGAGTCTTTTCCAATGAGTCAACTCTTCGCATGAGGTGGCCAAAGTACTGGAGTTTCAGCTTTAGCATCATTCCTTCCAAAGAAATCCCAGGGCTGATCTCCTTCAAAATGGATTGGTTGGATCTCCTTGCAGTAAGAGGGACTCTGAAGAGTCTTCTCCAACACCACAGTTCAAACGCATCAATTCTTCAGTGCTCAGCCTTCTTCACGGTCCAACTGTCACATCCATACATGACCACAGGAAAAACCATAGCCTTGACTAGACGGACCTTAGTCGGCAAAGTAATGTCTCTGCTTTTGAATATGCTACCTAGGTTGGTCATAACTTTTCTTCCAAGGAGTAAGCGTCTTTTAATTTCATGGCTGCAATCACCATCTGCAGTGATTTTGGAGCCCCCAAAAATAAAGTCTGACACTGTTTCTACTAGGTTAACCAAAATTTAACAGTTTGGGGTTTTTGTATTTATAAGAGTTAATAGATTCTCTTTTCAAAATATCAAGGGAAGAGTGAAAATAAAGTGCAGAAGGCAGCATTTGCCTCAGTAAGAAGAGTTCTATCAGACCCCTCTTTCCTCATGGTCATGGACTATTTCTCATATGACTTGATGTTCCTAGTACCTGTGTCAGTCCTTTTTACACAGAAATGACTCAAGAAGCATCACAGAATGTGACGACGAACATGAATTGATAATATGATGGATTTGTCCATTTGAGCCCAAGTTGTGTACACGCTGGATCCAGACATTAATTTAGGTAAGTCTGGTGGGTCTATGAGACCAGCCTCCTTGCAATTATCTGGGCAAAGCGGTCTATTGGAAGGTTCTATGATCCTGACAAGAGGGATGGAAAGACAGGGTATATGGAAAATAGCATATTGGAAGTTATTCAAGTCAGCCCTCTGGGGTTTGAAAAAACTGCTTTGATAAGGGACTTGATGCCTTGGTTTGGTTTCCCAGAGACTGACCTTGAGATTTAGGCGCAAGTGGTTTATTCGAATGGTGAAATTAGCATCAACTGAAGAATAGGGAACTGATTTGGGGAAGAAGGGAATCCCTGGTGGCTCAGCAGTGAAGAGTCCGCCTGCAATGCAGGAGACACAGGTTCAATCCCTTGATGAGGAAGATGCCCTGGTGAAGGAAATGGCTACCCACTCCAGTACTCTCCCTTGGGAAACACCATGGACAGAGAAGCCTGGCAGGCTGCAGTCTATAGGGTCACAAAGAGTTGGTCACGACATAGCAACTAAATCACGCCCACAGAAAAGGAAGGGCAGCTAACAAAAGGAAGGATATTAAGCTGACAACCATGGTGGATAACTTGAACTTCGTCCTGCAGGGAAACTCTGGCAACAGTGTAAAACTGAAGCCTAGGATTATCCCTCATGGAGGAGAAGGACAGACCAAGCCTTGAGAGTCAGTGGTTGAGAGCTTCTGGTGGTTGTTACCGTTGTCTGGTGGTTCCAGGGATGGTACCTCTGGCCTGCTGCATGCAAGGACAGAGAAGACTTTTCCAGTTCTGGAAAAAAAACATCCTCTAGTCACAGAGATGTGGATCCTGTAGCTAGAAGTTAGCTGGAGTGGAGTGAAAGCGTTGAGGGACACAGTGAGGGAAGCTGGTACCACTTTCTGTGCTGAGTTCCGCGCTAGTGGTGAAGAATCCGCCTGTCAAGCGGGAATCGAAAGAGATGCTGGTTCGATCCTGAGTCAGGAAGATTCCCCTGAGGAGGGCATGGCAACCCACTCCAATATTCCTGCCTGGAGAATCTCAGGGACAGAGAAGACTGGCAGGCTGCAGTCCGTGGGATTGCAAAGAGTCAGGCACCACTGAAGCGACTTAGTGCTCACACCGGCACTTAGTTTGGGTGGGGACGACAAGCAGCTTTTCAAAACACAAGGAAGAGAGTGACACGGCGTGGCAGGGAAACATGTAGCTCTGTTTCTCTGGCTTCAGATTGGAAATGCATTGATTCTTTATTTATTTATTTAATTTTTACTTTATTTTGCATTGATTCTTTAAACTCTGAGGTCTGGAGTTTGAGCCCTGGGACGTTATTGCAGGGGCCCTGATAATACAGGTGCTGATGAGGTTCCTTCTTTTGGATGAGTCACAGGCATTAGCCTCTGTGCTGGTGTCAGCAAGAAGGTGCCAGGGCAGAACACAAATGAGTCTTTTGTAACATCATGTCAAACACTCCTGGGGAGTCCCAGATTGAATTATGGGAGTTTTTGAAGTGGGTCTTACATGGTGGCTCAGATGGTAAAGCATCTATCTACAATGCAGGAGACCCGGGTTCGATCCCTGGGTCGGGAAGATCCCCTGGAGAAGGAAATGGCAATCTACTCCAGTACTATTGCCTGGAAAATCCCGTGGATAGAGGAGCTTGGTAGCCTATAGTCCACGAGGTCGAAAAGAGTCGGACATGACTGAGCGACTTCACTTTCACTTTACATTACACCAATGGGAGCATAACCTGTGAAGTCTGAATTATTTAAGTGAGGTTGTCAGTATACATATAGTCAGTATAACAGACTAGTAAGACCCAGGGAAATTCCGGTTATGAGAGTAAGTGGAGTAGAAGGTGCAGAAATAAACATAATTCCCTATGGGGGCTCCATATGCTCCATGCCTCCTTTTTCCACTGTTATTCAAGATGAGGGACATGGCCAGGACTTGGAGAAGAGATCGTAGAAGAGTAACTCATTGGTCTCCAACTCTTCGAGCATCCCTATGTTAGAATCGCACATCCATGCCACTTCTCATATGAATTTCCTGTCTCCCTCCAGAGGAAGAGTATATTTCCCTGCTCCTGGATCTTGGATTTGGCTATTTGATTTGCCTTTGCCTGTGTGGAATGAAGTGTTGTGAACAGAGGCTTGAAATGTGTACTTATTGGCCCTCTTGAGCTTCTTCCATTTGCCATGAGGGCAGACCTTACATAGCTGCTGTTCCCAGTAAGCAAAAGGACATGGGGGTGGGGGGTACGTCTGAATGGAACCCAATCATGGGGCCAACCCAACAAGCTTGCATCCCAAAATACAGCCATTGAGCAGTTGAACTCAGATTAAATTAGCCAAAATCTAGTCCATGAGAACTGTACTGCCAAGCCATAAGGTCAGAGATTTTTGAGGTTGGTTGTTATTCAGTATAAACTGACTACTACAGATGCAAGGTGTGTGAACAAGTTCTGAAAATGTATGCCAAAGGGCAAATCCTGGAGGTTACGACTGTTCAGGATAACGAAATTTGACCACCCAAAATCTTTGACCGCGTAATTAGCACAGGCTTTGTGGGGAAGCCAAAGTTGGAGAGAAGCTTAAATGAACCAGCAGTATGGGTAGAGGTGGGCCAGAAACTTGAAAGGAAAGCAACAGGGCTTTGCAACACTTAAAGCAATCAAAATAAACAGTTGTGAAACCAGGAAAAGGCAATCCCCAGGCCTGGGGTCTGCCGACGGCTGCCTCGGCTTTGGTACATTTAATCTATCGCATTAACACAGCTTTTAGAGTTACAATCCCTCAAAAAGATTTGGACTTCATTTCTATCACCGTTGCCAGGGTCTAAAACTGTCAATTAGAAAACCATTTACCCACGTAAACCCCTCCACTGGCTGTCAGGTGAAAGTTATTACTCCAACTTTCATCTTGGCCCTTTCTTTACATGCAGATCCAAACTCCAAATTTGGATCTCACTATTCAAATCACATTCCCATGGCGTATTGCCAAAAGGAATGACTGAAATATTTTGAAACTATGTAAACGTTAGTCCTTACCCCTTTGTCTCTGAGAAGGTGTGACGCAGGGTTTTCATTTGGCGTGGAGTTGGGCAAACCTTTTCCATGACTGCTTTTCTTGACTTAAAAAAAAAAAAAATCTCAGCTTTAGTTTCTTGTTGATTGAATAAAGTAGGTTCAAACGACCCTTCTAGTTCTCTGTTTGTATGACTTTCATGCTTCTTATGGACAAGTGATAAACACAAGGTCCTTTCTAAACATGGCCCTTCTAGTCTGGGATGAAGAGGACAATTGCTGCTCCTTGCACTCCTCCCTGATACGTGCCACCCCAGGGAGAAGAGAAGATAACCTTCTGCCTATGTTATCTAAGAAGCTTCCCTGGTGGCTCAGAGGTTAAAGTGCCTGCCTGCAATGCAGGAGACCTGGGTTCGATCCCTGCATTGGGAAGATTCCCCTGGAGAAGGGAAAGGCTACCCACTCCAGTATTTTGGCCTGGAGAATCCCATGGAGAGAGGAGCCTTGTAGGCTAGTCCATGGGGTCACAAAGAGTCGGACACGACTGAGCGACTTCACTTTCTATGTTATCTAATCTACTCCCACAGCCTTCCTGAGAGGAGGGCTCATTAGTTCCACTTCACAGAGGAAAACACTGAGGCCAGAGAGGTGTCGTGATGGAGCTGGGAGTCCAGCACAGCCTGACTTATTTGAAAGCCAGCTACTCTCCTCTTGGGCTTCACTGTGGCTCAGATGATAAAGAATCTGCCTGCAATGCAGGAGACTCAAGAGACACAGGTTAGATTCCTGGGTGGGGAAGATCCCTTGGAGAAGAGCATAGCAAGCAACCCACTCCAGTATTCTTGCCTGGAAAATTCCATGGACCAAGAAGCCTGGCAGGCTACAGTCCTTGGGGTCGCAAAGAGTCAGACATGATTGAGCAGCTAAAACTTTCACTTTCACTTACCCTCCCCTTTACACTTTCATCAAGAGGCTTTTTAGCTCCTCTTCACTTTCTGCCATAAGGGTGGTGTCATCTGCATATCTGAGGTTATTGATATTTCTCCCAGAAATCTTGATTCCAGGTTGTGCTTCTTCCAGCCCAGCGTTTCTCATGATGTACTCTGCATAGAAGTTAAATAAGCAGGGTGACAATATACAGCCTTGATGCACTCCTTTTCCTATTTGGAACCAGTCTGTTGTTCCATGTCCAGGTCTAACTGTTGCTTCCTGACCTGCATACAGATTTCTCAAGAGGCAGGTCAGGTGGTCTGGTATGCCCATCTCTCTCAGAATTTTCCACAGTTTCTTGTGATCCACACAGTCAAAGGCTTTGGCATAGTCAAGAAAGCAGAAATAGATGTTTTTCTGGAACTCTCTTGCTTTTTCCATGATCCAGCAGATGTTGGCATTTGATCTCTGGTTCCTCTGCCTTTTCTAAAACCAGCTTGAACATCAGGGAGTTCCCGGTTCACGTATTGCTGAAGCCTGGCTTGGAGAATTTTGAGCATTACTTTACTAGCACGTGAGATGACTGCAATTGTGTGGTAGTTTGAGCATTCTTTGGCATTGCTTTTCTTGGGAATTGGAATGAAAACTGACCTTTTCCAGTCCTGTGGCCACTGCTGAGTTTTCCAAATTTGCTGGCATATTGAGTGGAGCACTTTCACAGCATCATCTTTCAGGATTTGAAACAGCTCAACTGGAATTCCATCACCTCCACTAGCTTTGTTCGTAGTGATGCTTTCTAAGGCCCACTTGACTTAAAAAGTTGGCTTAAAGCTCAACATTCAGAAAACGAAGATCATGGCATCCGGTCCCTTTACTTCATGGAAAATAGATGGGGAAACAGTGGAAACAGTGTCAGACTTTATTTTTTGGGGCTCCAAAATTGCTGCAGATGGTGATTGCAGCCATGAAATTAAAAGACGCTTACTCCTTGGAAGAAAAGTTGTTACGAACCTAGATAGTATATTCAAAAGCAGAGACATTACTTTGCCGACTAAGGTCCGTCTAGTCAAGGCTATGGTTTTTCCAGTGGTCATGTATGGATGTGAGAGTTGGACTGTGAAGAAGGCTGAGCGCCGAAGAAAAGACGCTTTTGAACTGTGGTGTTGGAGAAGATTCTTGAGGGTCTCTTGGACTGCAAGGAGATCCAACCAGTCCATTCTGAAGGAGATCAGCCCTGGGATTTCTTTGGAAGGAATGATGCTACAGCTGAAACTCCAGTACTTTGGCCACCTCATGTGAAGAGTTGACTCATCGGAAAAGACTCTGATGCTGGGAGGGATTGGGGGCAGGAGGGGAAGGGGACGACCGAGGATGAGATGGCTGGATGGCATCACGGATTCGATGGACGTGAGTCTGAGTGAACTCCGGGAGTTGGTGATGAACAGGGAGGCCTGGCGTGCTGCAATTCATGGGGTCGCAAAGAGTTGGACACGACTGAACGACTGAACTGAACTGAACTGAACCCCTTTACACAGCGCTGTTTGGAGAGAGGAAGAGTCTATCGGAGAAGATCCTGAGGTCTGTTCCCAAACGTCTTGTAACAGACTGAGGCCCTCTCCCTCTGCACCTGTGTTTAGGCGTGACCAAGTGAGCGGAGTTCTCTTTCGCTGTCTGCAGGCGGTCACCGGATTAAACTTTGGATGTGTCGTATGTCGTGTTGTACCTGCTAATCTCCTGCTTCCACTCTTGACTCCCTGATGGTCTTCTTTTCCTCACGAAGCAACACAGCAACCAGCAAGGTGCTTTTAACCCCTGACTTAAAACCTTCCATGATGCTCCCATCTCACTTAGGGTCAAGTCCAAAGTCACGTTTTGACCTACCAAGTTCTACAGATCTAGCCCTGCTCCTCCCCCCAGCCCCACCCCATCTTGTACTGGCAGCCCAAGATATTCATTTAGCACAGGCCACTGCCTAGGGACACTTCTGTTCCCAGTCCATGCCAGATTTTTCCTGGCCTCAGGCTTTTGCTGGCCCTTCTTTCCAGAACATTCTAGATGCCAGACTTTTGCTCAGGTGGGGTTTTCTGTCCACGTACCCTCTTCTCCACCACCCTGGTTAGTGTAGACCTATCTGTTTGCTCGATCCTAGTCACTTTCAGGCTCATGATATACTTTAATTTATTTCAGAGCCCATATTACTCTCTGAGTTCATCGTATTGACTCATTTACGTGTGCACCCATATCATCTAACTCCTCTCACCAGAGTATGGGCTATTGGACAAAGAGTAGACCTTTGTCAAGCTTGTTCACAGCTCTGCTCCCAGGGGCCATGACAGTGCTTGGGGCATGAAAGGTATTCATCAAAGTGTGTTGAGTGAAGAGAAATGTGTGAATGTGCTTTGTACCCACCTTGTTCCATTATCATTTATTTTAAGTCTTATTTGGGCTACCTTTTGAGCTGGAAACATGATAATCATAGTTTCCAAACTATAGACTATGGATGAATGTGGGAGTCTGAAGCATCTCTGAACCTTCAGAGGGCTCAAACATTGCTTCCATGGCCATCATTATACCTCTGTGCCTAGCACAGTGCCTGGCATATACACGGTGAGAGAAAGAGGAAGAAGTTCAAGGATGCATGGAGTTTCTTAGTGGACCCTATAGCATTAGCCAAGAATGGAATTTTAGAGGAAGAAACAAAGGGATTATGTATACAAACAAATGAGAACAAACAAGAACAGTATCTCCCTTCTCTCTTACATGCTGTGATGGAGTTGTGGCAAAGTGATAGGGGAGCAGGAAGGTGCTCAGTTTAGAAGTCCAGGCAAGGCCAGTGCAGAACACAAGCATGGAAAACTCACAACGGACCTCTTGGTTCTGCCTCTGATCTGGGGCAAAAGGTGCTAAAGAAATGACAGGGTCCTTTAGAACCGCACATGGTAGGAAACCAGAGATTTGGGAATGAAGCTCCCACCAAAGTGTGAATGTGCTTGGAGTGTCTTTCAACGTATCATTTCAGAAGCCTGGTGGGAGAACTGGGGATTATGTGGGAATCTGGAGTTTGGAGATTTTGGCCTATTTCTACTGACAACAATGGTATTTGAAAGCTATTAGTGTGAACTTTGTGAAATATGTTTTCTCTCAGAAAGTGGAACTATCTGTTGGTTTAATAAATTACATAAAAAGATAAAGAAAGCTTGAGCAATATAAATGGAAAGTTGGGTTATTTAGAAACCTTTCAATTTTAGAAAAAAAGTTGTTTCCAAGGATAAAATATTAAGGAAGGTTTCAGGATACATATTTTTTCTTATTTTAAACAAAAGCAGATCAAAATGTATGAGGTTATATGTTTTAAAAAATGACCCAGAAATAGCTGCATTATTTCTTAAATTTGTTGCTACTATTGAAAAAAGTATGTTTCTATGGTGTAGGGAGCTCTAACTGAATTTTGACTGGAATAATACAATGGTGAAAATCTAGATAAATAATATAACAGTTGTGGGATGGGAATCTCCTTATGAATTCAGCATTGATTTTCTTGTATCTTTATATTAGGTATAAGATCAAATAGATCTAAATTAATAATACTCATCTATTATAATGGATATGGTAGAATGAACAATTGAAATAAATTAACCCATGAAACAGAGTGGTTTTAATTTAGAAGGTGTCGAAGATGAAATATTCATATGAAAAGCCAAAAATAACTAACATCAGTCATTAAACAAGATATAGTATTAGCAAAATATGCCATTTCTTCCCCTGGGATGTTAAAATGGATTCTTCTAATATCATGATGGCTTTCTCTTACAGTTCTATACTTCAAACTGAAGCATGCCACAATTCTTGACTCTTTTTATGGTTTAGGTTACTAGATATTTGGGGGTGGATCTCCCAATTACCCACAATGACCCAACTTCAGTAGTAGCTGAGGTGTGGGGTGAAGAGATTTTTCTATGTCTGAGTAGGCAGGTAAAAGTTGGATCCCTGTTATCTTCTACTAGTCTTCCCTCGTGGCTCAGATGGTAAAGAACCCACCTGCAATACAGGAGGCCTGGGTTCAATTCCTGGGTGGGAAGAACCCCTGGAGAAGGGAACAGCTACTCACTCCAGTATTCTGGCCTGGAGAATTCCAAGGACTGTATAATCCATGTGATCACAACGAGTAGGACACAATTGAGTGGCTTTCACTTTCTTTGCCACTGGCGCCACCTGGAAAGCCAAAGAAAACAGTATAAAGCATCCTCAAAAACTTAAAAAAAAAAAAAAAAAGAAGTCCCATTCAGCACTTCCAATTCTGGGTATTTTCCCAAAGAAAATAAAAACACTAATACTATTTGCTGCATTATTTCCAATAGCCAAAATATAAGCAAACTAAGTGGCCATCAATAGATAAATGAATAAAAAGATATGGTATATATACACAATGGAATATTACTCAGTCATGAAAGAATGAAATCTTGCTGTTTGTGAAAATATGGATGGACTTAAGCAGGTATTATCCCCTTCATAGATCACAGCCTTGTCACAGTGAAGTGGCTTGCATAACTCAATGAAGCTATGAGCCATGCTGTGCAGGGCCACCCAAGACAGATGGATCATAGTGAAGAGTTCTGATGAAATGTGGTCCACTGGAGAAGGAAATGGCAAACCACTCCAGGTAATCTTTCTGTGAAAACCCCATGAAAGTATAAACAGGCAAAAAGATATGACACAAGAAGATGAGCACCCCCCCTCCCCAAGTCAGAGGGTGTCTAATATGCTGCAGAAGAGGAGTAGAGGGCATTTGCCAGTAGTTCCAGAAAGAATAAAGTGGCTGGACCAAAGTGGAAATGACACACAGTTATGGATGTGTCTAGTGGTGAAAGTAAAGTCCAGTGCTATAATAAAAATACTGCATAGGGACCTAGAATGTTAGGCTTATGAATCGAGGTAAATTGGACATGGTCAAACAGGAGATAGCAAGACTGAACATTGATGTATTAGGAATCAGTAAACTAACATGGATGGGAATGAGTGAACTTTATTCAGATAACCATTATATCTACTACCGTGGGCAAGAAACATTTAGAAGACATAAAGTAGCCCTCATAGTGAACAAGAGAGTCTGAAAAGCAGTACTTGGGTGCAATCTCAAAACTGACAAAATGATCTTGGTTCATTTCCAAGGCAAACCATTCAAGATCAGAGTAATCCAAGTCTATGCCCCAACCACTCATGCCAAAGAAGCTGGCAGGTTCTGTGAAGACCTACTAGAACTAACACCAAAAAATAGATGTTCTATTGATCATCAGGGATTGGAATGCAAAAGTAGGAAGTCAAGAGATACTTGAAATAACAGGCAAGTTTGGGCTTGGAGTAAAAAATGAGGCAAGACAAAGTTTAACAGAGATTTGTCAAGAGAACATGCTGATCATAGCAAACACTCTTTTCCAACAACCCAAGAGACAATTCTACATATGGACATCTCCACATGGTCAATACCAAAATCAGATTGATAATGTTATTTGGAGCTGAACATGGAAAAACTCTATTCAGTCCATTAAAAACAAGACCTGGAACTGACTGTGGATTCAATCATGAGCTTCTCATTGCAAAATTCAGGCTTATATTGAAGAAATAGGGAAAATCACTAGGCTATTCAAGTGTGACCTAAATCAAATCCCTTATGGCTATATAGTGGATATGATTAATAGATTCAAGGGATTAGGTGTCAAGAAGAGCTATACAAAAAAGTCTTAATGATCTGGATAATCGTGATGGTGTGGTCTCTCACCTAGAGACAGACATCCTGAAGTGTGAAATCAAGTAGGCCTTAGGAAGCATAACTGCAAACAAAGCCAGTGAAGGTGATGGAATTCCAGCTGAGCTATTTCAAATCCTAAAAGATGATGCTGTGAAAGTGCTGCACTCAACATGCCAGCAAATTTGGAAAACTTACCAGTGGCCACAGGACTAGAAAAAGGCAGTTTTCATTCCAATTACAAAGGAAGGCAATGCCAAAGATTGCTCAAACCACCGTGCTCACTTCACATGCTACCAAGGTTATGCTCAAAATCATTCAAGCTAGCCTTCAGCAGTTTGTGAACCAAGAACTTCCAGAGGTACAGGCTGGGTTTTTAAGAGGCAGTGGAGAGATCAAATTGCCAACATTCATTGGATTATGGAGAAAGCAAGAAAATTCCAAAAGACATCTACTTCTGCTTCACTGACTACACTAAAGCCTTAGACTGTATGGATCACAACAAACTGTGGATAATTCTTAAAAAGATAGGAATACCAGACTACCTTACCTGTCTCCTAAGAAACTTGTATGCAGGTCAGGAAGCAACAGTTAGAACTGGACACGTAACAACGGACTTGTTCCAAATTGGGAAAGGAGTACATCAAGGCTGTATATTGTTTCCTTGCTTATTTAACTTATACGAAGAGTACATCATGCAATATGGGAGGCTGGATGAAGCACAAGCCAGAATCAAGATTACCTGGAGAAATATCAACAACCTCAGATATGTGGATGATACCACTCTAATGGCAGAAAGTGAAGAGGAACTAAAGAGCCCCTTGATGAGGGTGAAAGAGGAAAGTGAAAAAGCTGGCTTGAAACTCATCATTCAAAAAACAAAGATCATTGCATCTGGTCCAATCACTTCATGGAAAATAGAAGGGGAAAAATTGGGAACAATGCCAGATTTTCTTTTCTTTGGGCTCCCAAATCACTGAAGATGTTGACTGCAGCCAAGAAATTAAAAGACGCTTGCTCCTTGGAAGAAAAGCTATGACCAACCTAGACAGCATGTTAAAATGCAGAGAAATAACTCTTTCAACAAAGGTTAGTATAGTCAAAGCTATGATTTTCCAGTAGTCAAGTACATATGTGAGAGTTTGACCATTAAGAAGGCTGACTGGGGAAGAACTGATGCTTTCAAACTGCAGTACTGGAGAAGACTCTTGAGATTTCCTTGGACTGCAAGGAGATTAAACTAGTCAATCCTACAGGAAATCAACTCTGAATTATACATTGGAAGGACTGCTGAAGCTGAATAATTTGGTCACCTGATGTGACAAGCCAACTCATTAGAAAGATCCTGTATTGGTGTTTTTCTTTCTGGCTTACTTCACTCGGCTCCAGTTTCATCCACCTCATTAGAACTGATTCAAATGTATTCTTTTTAATGGCTGAGTAATATTCCATTGTGTATATGTACCATAGCTTTCTTATCCATTCATCTGCTGATGGACATCTAGGTTGCTTCCATGTCCTGGCTAACCCAGAGGGATGGTATGGGGAGGGAGCTGGGAGTGGGGTTCAGGACTGGGAACATGTGTACACCTGTGGTGGATTCATGTTGATGTATGGCAAAACCAATACACTATTGTAAAGCAAAAAAATAAATAAATAAAAAGAAAAGATCCTGACGCTGGGAAAGATTGAAGGCAAAAGGAGAACGGAGCTGCAGAGAAAGAGATGGTTAGATAGCATCACTGACTCAGTGGGCATGAATCTGAGCAAACTCCAGGACGTAGTGGAGGACAGAGAAGCCTGGCATGCTACAGTCCATGGGGTCACCGAGAGTCAGAAATGACTTAGTGCCTGAACATCGACAACAACAACAACAAAACAGAGGGTACTATGCTAAGTGAAATAAGTCAGACAGGGAAAGACAAGGAGTATATGATTCCACTTATATGTAGAATCTAAAAAACAAAGCAGATAACAAACAAAAGAGGAACATGCTCATTGATACAGAGAACAAACTGTACATATACACATAGAAAATAGGCGTAGGAGAGAGGATTGAATGAAGCAAGTGAGGGAGAGTAAGAGATATGAACTTCCATTTCTAAAATAAATAATTCATGAGGATAATGTTTAGCATAGGAAATATAGCCAAAAGTATTATAAAAATTTTGTAAGGTGACAGATGGTTAGTAGACATGTTGTGGTGATCATTTTGTAATGTATAATATTGAATCACAGACATAAATATTCAAACAGATACAGACACACACACAGAGGAATTGCTTTGACCCTCAGACAGCCTGTGTAATGTTTTGGAAAAGATATTTTGTTCTCCGTTCTGGAAGACTATTCTGTTTTTTTTTTTTTTTTTAATTTTGGTGAGAAAAAATTGTCAAAGGCTCCAATGAGAGAGAGAAGTACTGAATGAAGCCTTAGGTTCAGGGGAAAAAGATAAAGAAAAAAAAAATTAAAGAAAGGTAGAGGGCTTCCCTCATAGCTCAGTCGTTAAAGAGTCTGCCTGCAATGCAGGAAACCTAGGTTCGACTGCTGGGCTGGGAAGATCCTCTGGAGAAGGAAATGCAACCCACTCCAGTGTTCTTGCCTGGAGAGTCCCATGGAGCCTGGCAGGCTACAGTCTAGGGGGCCACAAGAGTCGGACACGACTGAGTGACTAAGCACTCACAGAGGACAATTAAGTGATTCTTTTGACTTTGAGTTGCATGTATTCCTATTAATTTATGACTACACTCTTTTTATTTCTTATATACTTATTATTTATAAGGGGTAAAGCATCTGCCTGCAATGCGGGAGACCCGAGTTCAATTCCTGGGGCGGGAAGATCCCCTGGAGAAGGAAATGGCAACCCACTGCAGTACTCTTGCCTGGAGAATCCCATGGATGGAGGAGCCTGATGGGCACGGGGTTGCAAAGAGTTGGACACAACTGAGCAACTTCACTTGCACTTTCTTACTACCAAAAAACCCCCCACAAAAACCCATAATTGACTTGAGAGTGCTTTGTATATGTTCTTTCTTTGGGGGCTATTCTGAGTTGGGTCTCCACATCCAGATATCTAGCCAAGTGGCCCTTTATCTCCTTCAAAAGGAGTTAGATTAACTGTAATAATCATTTGGGGTATGCTAAATTGAACATATTCTTTTTGAATTTGGCTAGATGACTTTCCGGTCTTCCCTGGTGGCTCGGTGGTAAAGACTTTGCCTGCAATGAAGGAGACCTGGGTTCAGTCCCTGGGTCAGGAAGATCCTCTGGAGGAGGGCATAGCAACCCACTCCAGTATTCTTGCTGGAGAAGTCCATGGACAGAGGAGCCTGGTGGGCTGCAGTCCATGGGGTCGCACAGAGTCAGACACAAATGAAGCAACTCAACAGCAGCAAGAGGAGATGAATTTCCCCCTAATTTGTGTATTGTCAACACACCAGGGACATCATATTTATAGTTCTAAATATTTCTACAAATTACAAAAAAGAACATCCAGTCTCACCTCGGGGTGCCCTACTTACTACTTCTTTCCAGCTAGAAAAGTCCATTCTTTCAGTTGCTGTTTTGAGCCTGGTTTCTGTCTATTAAGGTACTTTACCCTCAGTCCAAGATCTGAGCTAATGATCTCTGAGATGTTACCAAAACCTTTTTGGAATTCCAAGAACATAATGTCAATCTTTCCATGGTCACCATGGAAATTATATCCTAGAAAAACTCAGTCACTTATTTCAGTATGACCTATCCCTTATAAAACTAAATTGGCCATTTCTAATAAACTTCAGCTTTTAAAATTGTTCCCTTACTAAATCATTGGTAATTGTATTCATTAGTATTCTTACCATGACCAACAGTACAATTAATATGAAACCAAAGCAGAATATTAAGACAGCACTGGTGTAGTGAGAAAACCACTGGACTCAAAATCTTGGCACCTGGGATTAAAACAGACTGCCATTTGTTCTTTGACTTTGTTCAAGTCACATTACCTTCCTGAGCCTCAGTTTCCTCAAATGTATTCAATAACACGGGGGTAATGACACCTACCTTAATAGGTCCCTGTTCAGATTTAACAAAATGACAAATAGCCCATGGAAGACACAAAACGCATGCTCATTATTTGCAATTATGTCTCACACTATTTTTTTTTTTTTGCTACTGTGAGTGATTCATAATTAGGCAAAGTACAATTAACATGGGTAAAGAAAACCAATAGACAACTTCTTAAAACTCAGTTTAACCACAACTTTTGAACTCTCTCTCCCACCAAAAATTTATCAGAGCTAGTATGTTGCTGTAATACAAAACAAAATTTTAATTTTCCTTTTTTTCTCTTTCAGCAAGTTTTTTTTTTTGAAATTGATAGTGACTGGCAGATATTTAAAAACACGGAGATGAAGGATAGAGAGAGAATTCACTCCCCAGGGGAAAACCATCATGAGTTCACACCCACAATCAACAAATGCTCCCAGGCCATTTAGGAAATGTTTTCTATTCTCTTGATTTTAGTTCATCTAGTCCTTGTTACTTCCACAGCTCTCTGAAACTTAAAAATATGATTTTAAAAATGTGTCAGGCTTTTTTGGTTGTTGAGGCTTTTGTAACCTACCATCTGATTTCTGAAAGGAGAAGCAAGAAAAGATATTTAGCTTTGAAAATATTAAGGTCCTGATCTTAAAATAGAACAGTCTTTCCAAAGAAAAAGGAAATTGATTATTTTAAACTGACATGTATTTTATGTTACCTTTATCTCATTTCAAAGTGTTCAGGTAAAAACGTTATCACCAATCATGGCTCTTTGTATTGAGGTTTAACTGCCTTCATAGAAACCAAAAAAACTCATCTACAGCAGTAAGTTCAGTTTTGTGATATGACAGAAGCTCAACAAATATTTGTGAAGTGGATATATTGATGAGTAGTTATGCAAAAGATACTGCAAAAATAATGTGAGATGCTAGTTTTGAAATTAAGTTATTAGCTAAGCAAAGTTGACATTACAAATACTGGAAGTTGCCTATGAAGAGATAGGAAGTCATGAAAATACATGGCAGCAAATTTTTGCTGGGCAAAAGAGGAAAAAACAAAGATTTTAATGGTCTTACAACATTAGAATAACAAATTGAAAATCAGAAACTTCAAACACATGATCACTTTTCCTCACAGAATATTTGCTGAGTTTCAGGGCTACATGAAATGCTGGTATATCAGAGTCTCAGAGAAACAGATGGAAAAAAAAATAGACAGAGATGGGCTATCTATCAACTCTCTCTGTATATATGATATGCATATGGTTATCTATATCTATGACATCATATACATCTATCTAAACAGACAATCTATAGATATAGATACATAAAGAAAATTGGAATTTATTTTAAAAACGAGAGTCAGTTGGATCTTTTGGAGGCATTTTCTAAATAATGAAGAAGAGGTCTTTCCATTTCAAAGACAGTATATCCTTATATTTGACTGAACCCCACAAGTCTTCAAAGCATTTTTAAATTGGAAAAATTAATCTTAAAATAGATAAATAATCATAGTAAGAAATTATGATGTCATTGTGTCAATAGCCGATAGAATGAGCAACCAAAAAACTCAAAATGATATAAAAATTCTGAACTTAACAAGCTGATATTATTTGACAAATATGAAACATTACACTCCAAAATAACACTTTTCTAGGTATACATAATTAACAATGTACTGGTGTAAAAATTAACCATATGTTAGGCCATTAAGCCAGAATTGATCAATTTTAAATGACTGAAATTACTTAGAATTCAAATAGACCCTTTGGCCACAGTGGAATCAAGAAAAAACAGCAACAAAACATGATTACAAAAAGTTAACTACCAGGAGATTGAAACAAATAAGTTTATAGACAATCATGTATCAAAGAAGAAATCACATTGAAAATTAAAATATTTTGAACTGGATGATGACGAAGATATGATATATCAAAACTTGTGGCATGCAGCCATCTACGTAGAGGGAGGATAATTTACACCGCTAAATGGAGAATATGAAGAAAGTCAGGAAATGAATTATTTAAACCTTCAGTAAATGGAAATAAATAATAAAAGGACAAATTTTTAAAAACCACATACATACAATAGAGAAAATCAGCAAAACCAAAAGTTAGTTTCTTAAAAAGATTTACAGAATTGATAAGTTGCTGGCAAACTTGTTAGGAAATAAAAAACAAATGATTGGTATCAATATTGAAAAGGACAACACAACTACAAATCCTAAAGACATCAAACGATGGTATTATAATAAGCTTGACACTAATATATTTAGCAATTTGGATAAGATGTACAAACCTCTTAAATAAATACTACTTACTACATACAACTAAAAATAGAATTAAAACTCTGAGCAGTCTAAAGATCTATTTAAAAATGAAATTTGCTATTCAAATTACGAATCAGCTCTTTCATAAACATGAATGCAGAAACTTTTAAGCAAAATGTCAGAAAATTGAAACCAGTGATATATAAAAAGAATAATACAATATAGCTAATAGACTTTACTTTGGTTTTGGAAGGTTTTCACATTAGAAAAGTCAACTAACATAATTCACTATGTTAACAGAAGAAAAACATTAAAAAAGCAAACCACTTCAATAGAATAAAAGAAAACGTTTGGCAAAATTCAATACCTATTCACGATGAAAATTCACAGCAAAGTAGAAATAGGAGAGAACTTTCTTAATCTGACATATAAAAGTGTTATATTCAATGGTGAAATACTAAAGACTTTTTCCTTGTGATCAGGAGTGCATATAGTAAGATTCAATTTATTAATATATAAAATACAAAACAAGAAAAGTTAACCTATTTGTGTTAGAATCCAGGATAGTAGATTGCCTTCTCCAGGAAGGGAGAAACAGGAGGACTCATGGGGTGCTGATGATGTCTGGGTCTTGATCTGTTGTGGGCATACAATTATATTCACTTTTTGAAAATTTATTTATCACTTTTTAAAAATTTATATGTATAAATGCACAAGTTTCAACAAAAAATTGATTTAAAAATATTCAGATGGAAATTAAAAACAAAAAAACCACAAGTATTTCAAATAGGTGGCATTCTCTTATGAGATAGCAGTTGGATTTCTCAATGCTCAGGGCCGTTGTTTGCCATCATGTTGACCCAGCCATGACAAGGGCTGAATGATGAACATATTGAGATCTATTTAGAGAACCTGAGCTCCTTGGACAATGAGAAACCATCCAGGCCTTTCATCAGTTTCCTTATAGTTAAGTGAACTTTTCCATCATCCTTTCCAGTCATCGGATAATCCAGTGCTATTTCAGGAAACTTTCCTACTGCATGTAACTGTCCTGTTACTCTCCAAAGGAAAGGACTAGTGACCTATCACAGATCTGTTTCTCATTGTCCTGCCCCTGATGGGGTGGGAGGGCAACATTAAAAACAAAACAGAAAAATCCAAAGCCTCTTGAAGAACTCAAACCAGGTAGAGCAGAAAGTAACAATAGCCTCAAGGGTCCTCTGGTCAAAACACATTCTCAGGAACTTCCAGTTCCAAGAGCAGTAGCTTATGCCTGAGGCATGGACTCTTGAAGCAGGTATTCAAGGAATATTCTCCAAACAAGTTGCACATCTTCTGTCTAGACCTAGGCACAGCGTCCCTTTCCAATGTCACTGCATTCTAGCATCTGTTTAGGAGATCCTGCAGATTTGCTAGTGGTCAGATAAAGTGCTGGCACGTTTGCAATAGGAGTTGTTGACTCCTTATTTTCTTAGGATGGAAATCCAGCCAGCCAGCTTTAGCAAGACAAATGCTGTGGCTTTCCTCCTTTTTCTTAGCAGGCAACTTGATTTCAATCAGCTAACTTCCCATTTCTCCAAGAAGTTCTCTTTAACTTACTGTAATTCACAGCCCTTTATACCTTCTCTGAACTCTGAAAGCACATAGGAATGAGGTTCAGCTTAGACAATGGCTGTTTTCACCCTCTCTCTCTCACACACACACACACAGAGCTTGGAACCCAGCATTCTCTACAGATGTAACATTTGGGTAGTACTGAGTTTCTCAGGATGGCCCACAAGGCCTGCGTGATATAAGTACAACCAATAGCTCTGTATTTGTAGTCTGCTTAAAACATCTGTCTTTCAATTGTGACATTTAGCAGGAGACACAGGCCTTTAGAGTTCTGTCTTGACCTAACAGAGCTCCACCTGTCCTTGGAGATAGATGATAATCTTCTCCCTGACCTGCTCTAAACTGCTTACTGTTACTGACAATCCCAAAGCAGTCAGGCTCCTCCCTAGTTCTCTGACATTTTTGCTCACTCCATTCTTTCCCTCTTTGATTACTGTCCAACCACACTGACCTTTTATCTCTTCTCAAATATACCAAAGATGTTCTTGTCTCCACCCTTTGTACTTGCTCTTCCCTCTGCCTGGAATGTTCCCTCCTAAGACTTTCATTTGACTATCTATCTCCTTCTTATTCCCTCTTGGTAGAAATGGCAACCCACTCCAGTATTCTTGCCTGAAAAATCCCATGGACAGAGGAGCCTGGTGGGCTACAGTCCATGGGGTCACAAACAGTCAGACACGACTGAGCACTTAAGTACACACACGCATGCACCCCTTGTTATTATCTAAATGTCAGCTTAAACATATCTCCTTAGAAAGACCTTCCTGACAACCCAATAAATCTGAAAGTCACTCTCTAGCCTTTCCCTAGTTTAAATAACTTATTCCTACTGCTTATGGTGTATGTACCCTCTCTTTATTGCACAGTGCCTGACATGCAACTGCAAGTTCTTTGAGAAGCAGAGGCCAAGGATTAGACACCCAAGCAACTTATTAGTGGAAACACCTATGAAGGATAACATAGAGGAAGCTGAGAGAAGGCTGGGAGAGGTTTCAGACTGTGACACAGGTCTGACAGGAGGCTAGTGAAAGGAGAGAGGGAAGGAAGGGAGATTGGGTAGAAAGAGCCTCAGACCACAGTGCAGTTCTGAGCAAGTTTTGGCCAGACTGAGGTGAGGCCCACGCAAAGGTTGCTCCCTGGAGAAATGCCATACTGGGCAGGAATGGCCTCGATCCAGAACCTCCACCCAACTCAGATCGTGGCAGAAAGTGGTCTCTGGAAGGTTGGATCCACAGTGAATCCAAAGACACAGCATGTGTGACTGTCATCCACCAAGGTCCCTAGGAAGGTTCCCTGGAGAGAGGGCTGAGTGGTGGACTTCTGGGGCCTCCCCATCAGTTTATAGATATTTGCTGACAAGTGAAACAGTAGATAAATACATGGATGAATCTCTGAAGTCCACACTGGAGGCACCTTCATGACCTAACTGGACAAACTGTCGAGTTCTTCAACTGGTCTCCTGCAGGGCTGGCTCTTTCTTATCATCACTTCTATAGACAGGACACACGTGCATGTTGTGTATAGGTCAGGGGTCATGTCTCTGCTTGATACCTCATGATGGAGACCTTAATTGATCCATAAATTAACTTTTTTATTATTATTATTAGTATTCCTGTTTTTCTCTAACCAGCTTACAATGCTAATCCTTTTCTTGTTTCCTCCACAGTTCTTAGCAGCCTGCTAGGCGCAGTGAAGTTCTACAGTAAAGATCTCAACCTCAAAAGCCTACTGAGCCAGGCATGCTACGGAGTTGAGTGAAGAAGGTCTGGCATGGAGTGGTGGGGACTGATGAGTGGAGTGCGCTTGGCCCAACCAGACGGGATGACTGCTATAGAGGGGTAGCCAATTATTGCCAGGTGGGTATGCAGACTCTGAGCTACCAAATCAGATGATGCCAGAAATCTGGATTTTTTTACATGACATCTCCTGATTTTTCAAATGTTGGGAACTAATTAAATATTTCTTAAACAGTCTGCAGGCCAACACTAGCCTGGCCAAGCAAAACATGCCTATGAGATGATTTGGCCACCAGTAGTCTCCATTCTAGACCTCAGTTGACAGACAACATTTCTAGATCTTTAAAAGTCATTGTTTTCTTTAAAAAGTTCTGTGGCAGTTATTCTTGGAAATCTTTTCCAAACCAGCCAATGACTCGCCATTTATGTCACTACCCAGTATCTTGGATCCAGAGAGGATGGAAGAGAATTGACCATAAATGTCTGAGTCACAAAGGTCATGGAACTCCTGGGGCTGGGGGGAAATCCTCCATGAAATACAAGGTGACAGACATCACATTCTGTGTGAGCCAGTTTGCCAGAAGAGCAAGGCTAAAGATAAACAGATGAATCTCACTCCCTACCCAAAAGAAGCACAAAGAGGCCTCAGAGGAGGGAATTCTAAGGCAAGTTTCACTTTCTACATATGTTATGACCCAAAGCTAGAAAATCTAACTTTTTTTGGTAGTAAGCCACATGATTAGAAATTCCAAAAGGTAAAAGGTAATAAAAACAACAGTAAAACTCATTAGCTGTTCAAAACGGTGGTGATGGATTAGTCACTAAGTTGTGTCTGACTCTTGCAAGCCCATGGACTATACAGCCTGCCCATGGACTATACAGTATTCTCCAGGCAAGAATACTGGAGTGGGTTGCCATGCCTTCTACAAGCGGATCTTCCAGACCCAAGGATCGAATCCTGGTCTCCCACATGGCATAAGGATTCAAATCCTGGTACCTAATATAATGATCATCTTCAGCCCTCAGTCAGGATGCACTCCAGGGATGTGGTGTTGATGGTGACTCTTTCTTGGGTTATCCGAAGAATGAAGAAATCATAGATTTTAATAAACCCAGAGGAATCGAAACATTTGCCAGAGTTTGACATGTCACAGAAATGTAAGTTCCTGGATTCACATGCTTATCCACAAAGTTGTTGGAGGGAACTGCTGTGCTCTCAGATTTACAAAAGGCTGCGAAAGAGTAGCTAGCTTGTGCTACTCTTTCAGAGGAAATCTTTGTTCCTTAAAATTGTGACTCTAATCCAACAATGCTAACAATCTGCTTCTGAAGTTGCAACACTGTTTTCATTGATAATCCTAAAATGTTTCACATTCATTTTTAATGTTATTGCATAATGATTGCCTTGTCTAAAAATTATCTGTCCAGTTTTAACATAAATAAGCAAACTTCGAAAAGTACAGTGATGCTCATTGCTTTCTCTCTCTCTCTCTCTCTCTCTCGACATTTCAGGTTCAATGTACTTTCGTGTTTTGTCATAACTGTAAGAAAGCACCATCGTGTAAACAAGCACTTGGACAAATTGGCTTTCTCGGTCCCTCAGTTCCCAAAAGTCTTTGATCTGAGGAAGCAGCTCAGTAAATGTCGTCATCCAGTTTCCCCATCTGATGGCATGAAAATAAATGGTATCTGCCACACGCTGGTTTAACTGTTCCCAAACATCTCATAAACTGGTGGTGTCTGTGGGGACTGGCTTGGAGAACACTCACGACCGGAATCACTTGCTGCATCACGTCACACAGTGAACTTGCCCACAGAGGTGCTGGCCCCAACCTCGCAGGATGGAGCAGTGGTGGTCTGGCACGCCAGCCTGTGCTGTTGACTACAATCAAGTGTCAAGCTGCCTCTTCTCCCTTTTCATCACGATGGTGCCCCCAGTGGCAAGTGAACCCATCTTTTCCAGGCGTAGAGCAAACTTCTCCAACTCATCATGGGCATGCAGTTAGGGCTCAATAGCTGGAATAGGTCAGATAATTACACATGCCTATATCCATACGTATAAGGATCTATACCCATGCCACTGTGAGACATAGCATTCCTATAGCCTCGTCCAGAAGACTGTCCTCCGACCTAAACTTCTAGACTCTCTTTTTAAAAATTTATTTATTTTAATTGGAGGCTAATTGCTTTATAGTATTGTGATTTTTGCCAGACATTGACATGAATCAGCCATGGGTGTACATGTGTCCCCCATCCGGAACCCCCCTCCCACCTCCCTCCCCATCCCATCCCTCAGGGTCCTTGTGTTCTTTCTACAAATATTTAGTGAAAACATACCGTGCCCGAATGTCTAAATTCACCTGTTACTTGTTGACTCTTCCATGGTCAACCTCAATCTCTTTCCAACAACAGCACAAACAGGACAGAAGGGCTTATTTCCAAATGGTCTTGGCAGAAGGTGACAAAGCAATTAGCCTCCTAGATGAGTCCCCTGCTATGTCATCAGTTTACTAACTTCTGTGTACTGGAATGGAGGCTGCTGCCAAGTACAGTGTTCTTTCTGGAAAAAAAAAAAAAATCCTAGCTTCAAATCCTCTACATAATCATATTCTACTTCACTTGGCAAAACTCTTCACCCCCTTTGGTTGAGACTTCAGTCGCTCTCTTTTAAACTCTCACATAGTAAAACTTGCATATTTCTAAATCCTTCTTGAAACGTTATATTTACTGTATATGTTCTACCATGGGTAGTATTCTATAATCCTTGACCAAAATGCTTTGAGGCCTGCCACATTTAGCTCTCTGCAATCTCCCTCTCAGTCCACATCTGCTCACTGCTAGACAGCTTGCCTTGGCTGTAACTTTGTTAGACATGACAAGTTATTATCGTGTTTGCTATTTTCTGCCATTTGCAATTGTCCTCTTTTAAGGCATGCTGTCTCCTTAGACCACTTTCAAGTATGCACAGGACGTGAAAAGAAATGACTGAAAAAAAACCTGCTGAAATGCTAGGCCTGGTTGTGGTTTTAAGTGAAACATCTGGGCTCATTCAAATCATCCTTCCCTCTGATGTGACTTTCTCTGCATGACTGACAAAGGCAGGGCATTGGCCAGGTAGCCTCTCCAAGGAGTTCCTGGAATAGGGGATTTGTCCTCCAGGGATTATATTTCTAGGCTCCTCAAACTCTTGGGCCGAAATAGGTGCAACTCATGTTTTCCCTTCAACTTGTCATGGTCGTTAGATAGCTTGATGAGAAGAGTCTCTGGAGCTTCCTTCGACAGGAGGAGGCTCACTCAGGGGCACAGACACAGTGAAGACTCCTGGGGAGACCTGGCCATCATCTGTAAAACTGTGAGAGGGGCAGGCTTCTTCAGGCTGGCTGTAGAGTGCAGACCAGAGGCTAAGCATGAAGAGGCAGACTTCACTGTGTCAGCATCATTAACTGCTCCTCTTTCAGGCCTCAGCTGAAAGAACACTTTCTTGAAGAGGCTTTCTCTACTGCCCCAGCTACAGAGGAGCCCCTTCCCTTGATAATCATGTCACTTTGCTTATTTCCTCCAAACAGTTATAAGCTAGTGAGGTTTTTCTTGTTTATTTACTTATTGATTTTATTTTCTCTTGTTTTCTGCAGTGGAAAATAAACTCCATAGACAACAGGCACCCTGTCTATTTTGTTTGCCCACTCATCACCAGAACAGGGCTGGCTATACAATTTGTGGAGCCTGGTACCAAATGAGTATGTTGAGTGCTCTGTTCAAAGAGCAGGAATTGAATACTGTTGAAGGCAGTAAGGTATCAAATGTTTTCCTTTCTTGAGTGATCATTCAACTTGCTATTGTGCTTTTTATTTGCTAATTTAATGACATTCTAAGTAAAGAAAAAGTTGAAATTGTAAATTATTAGTACAGATTTTACAGTTCATGTTTGTATTATGCAATGCCAGCTTTAAATGTAAATATAAGAGCATTTAACTCATATGCAAATCATGAAAATTACGATTCATATTTCATAGCTTATACTTGTTATGTATGTCATTCTTACCAGAACAGGGGAAATGCTGCACAAAACTAACTCACCAGTTTTATTTCACCTCTTGATGCATTCCACCAAAGCTCTCCACCTTCAGCCTACTAATGAGTAAGGAAGGACTGAAAGGAAAAAGAAGTCTATATTGCCCTATCTTTCCCTTTCCTTCTATGGCATCATTTCAGCATGAAGTAGTTGGCTAATCCAGGGAAAGAACGTGGATAAGAAAGAATGTGAAAGGATTCCTTGGTCCTTGTTCTGGTTCAAAGGACAAATGGAAAGCATGGGCTCTAGGATGTCAGCACCTCCCTCACCCCCACCTTACTTAGTAGCAGCAGTAACATACTTTCCTTCTATTTGCTTTGAGTCTGCTTGAATGCTCATGTATTGTGGGCCACTCAAATTGTGTGCCCATGGGGTGTTCCAAATGCTATATGTGAATGGGAAAGCAAAGTATTCTGGGCATCTCTTCTACTCAATGTCCATGCTCCATCATCCCATTGGACTTCACTTCCAAAGCTCAGTGAAAATATCCAGAATTACAAGACAGCCACAGCTGCGCATTAAACCTCATGTGGGGGTCATTTGATTGCATGTGTCTGTTCCCACGAGGCCAGCCCTGATCTACTTCCCACTGCACGTGAGCATGCTGAGCACAGAGAAGGGTGTCAGTTCCTATTCGACAGAGGAATGATCAATTCAGAGCTGTCCGTCTGCAGAACTAAGGACCCTCATGGCCCAGATAAGAAAAAGGTAGAGAGAATGACTCCAGCTCTAGCTCCTGATGGTGTTTCTATTCCTAAGCCTAGCTGTACCTCTTGCCCTCGAGATCTAGGAACTTTGTGTGCCTCCTCATAATAAATCTCCCCTGGTACATCTAGTTCAGAAAGTTCTAAGGTTTTTGCAACTGCCCAACAAATGCATTTTGTGCCCTGATCCATCCATCCCCGATTCACTCTGCTGCTATACAGTACTCTCTACATGCCATGGTCTTTCACACTTCCATGCTTTTGACCATAGAAATGTTCTTCTTGGTATGGGTATATTCTCTCCTCTCTAACAGACCAACTCCCCTTCCCTCTGGAAGACCAGTTCTTGTGTGGCACCTTCTCCAGTTCTCTTGAGACAGTTGTTTGAGCGTCATTGTGGTGAGAAAGATTGTTGACATTTTCTGTCCCTGAGTTCTCCTCCTGGGCAGAGTGAAGGCTTGTTCCCTTGTTTCTCTCAGCAGGAACCTAATCAAGTGTCTGGCCCTCGGCACATGCTCCCTGTCTGTTGCATGACAGCTAGTTGTTGACTCCAAATTACCCTAAGTGGTTAGGTCTGGGAAATGTGTTAGGACTATTTTCAGGATACCTCAGTTACAAGTTGGTGTCCACTTCCCAGTTCTTAGTGCTCTTGTTCAAAGATGGTTCTTCACTGAAAATCTTCCAGGAGATTGTGGGAATTATGCAAGGCCATGATAGTAAAAGGGGGTGTGGACAATAAAAAGAGACAATTGAAGTGGGCTTGGAGTTAAGTCATTCAAGGGACTGTCTGGGCTCAGCTGTGCCTGGGGTACGTTTGAAGCAAGCTATTTATGACCACAGGTCACTGACTATGACACCTACATTCATTCCTGAAAGCTATGACTCAGTTGTAAGTCCTACATATGCACAGGGGCAAGAATCTGAGGGGGGCGGAGGGTCTATCTATTTCAAATGTCATTCACAAAAGTCCCCAGACTGTCTCCTAGGCAGCCTGCCTTGTTCTTCTTGTCTGGTCTGATCCCACTGGGAAGCAGTCCAAGGTGTTAAATAGTTTTTACTGAATATGGCTGTCGACCTCCTTTGGCATGGCATTTGGGAGGAGTCTCAGTGAGACATTGTTAATTAGTTATTTCTCATCTCAACTGAGAATTACTATAGAAATCAATCCTGCTTTCATTCAGAATGCAGAGTTGTTAAACTATATCTGAAATAGAATAGGTATTATCATGATTTTGCCAAAAAGCTGACCCTTACAAGATGGGAGACTTAATGAACAAATGGCACATTTGTCAAGGTTTCGTTCTCATTGCTACCAAGACTGGCTGCATGAAATAGAATATGAGATCATGTAGTGACTAGGAAAAGTTTCCACACAAGTGGAAAAGGCAGAAGATGAAAATCCTACATGAGACAGAAGCAAGCCCAGGAATTTCTCTCTTCTGTGCTCACTTCTTTGCACACATGAAGTGATCCCTTACTGAACAAGACAGGAAGATGGAAAACTCGCTTTCATTCAAATGACTGGTGAAAGTACCTCTCCCTTTGAAGATCTAAAGCTGTAAGGTTCAGATGAGAAAAAAAGGGAGTAGAACGCCATGTATCCTGACCCCTGCCATGCAGTACAGTGGGGGAATCAGTCTCCTGTTTAATTCCATGATCTAATTGTGAGTATAAAAATTATTATCCGGGTTGTGAGCCAGTCTAATCCCTGGCTCATCTTTCATTAGCTCTGGGCATGTAGCTATCCTCATACCACTCTGTCCCTGACTGAACAAGCCTGTGCAAAATAATGGTTAAACCTTCCACTGTTCCCCCAAAAGACTGAGCAGCAGCTGGCTGTAGGTCATTCGCCAACACCAGCATTCATGTGCAGTCCACTAATTGGGCACACATCTCCTGAGTACACAAACATGCCTATACCAAAGGGGTGGCGGTGCCTCCTGACACCTTAAGAACATGCAATAATTTCATTACTTTTTAAAAAGTAAGGGAGAAAAAAAAAGACTTGGCTGCGGGCAAGATTGCTTTTCAAGGAGAAACGCTTTTCCCAGGGTGCACAGTGCAGACAAAACTTACTGTATCCTTTCTGAAAATGTGTCTGGAGCAGTCTTCCAAGATGATTAATAGAGCAAGTATTTTTCACAAGGGTCTGACCTTTGAGAGGAGCACAGGCAGACAAAAGGCTCTATTGGCCAGAGAAGGGTGGAGAGCTGCAGGCTCACAGGACACCCACGTGCGCACGCGCACCTCTCATCTGGGCCCATGACACACTGTGGTGTCCCTAGGGGGCAACCCCCTGGACCAAAATGCCTTGGAAAGATTTTTTTAAAGTAATTATGAAGATCTTTACCTGAGGAAGATTGTCTTTCAAGTGTTGGGACAGCTGGCTGGTGTATTGCAAGTGCAGAAATTGTAAAGACAAACAAATGGAGTCAGAAGCTTGTTGCACCAAGCTTTCAGCTCAGAGCCATGGACCACAAGTTTAGAAACAAGTCCTCAAAGAACGTGGATACATATCACCAGAGAAGGGAGCAAAGGAGGGCAGAGAATATGGGGGAAGGAAATCAATATTTTTGAGGACCTATTTTTAAATCTTTACAACAATTCTATAAGACAATATTCATGTTCCCATTGCATGAGTTGGTACTCAGTTGTGTCCAACTCTTTGTGACCCCAGGGACTGCAGCCTGCCAGGACCTTCTGTTCATGGGATTTTTTCAGGCAAGAGTACTGGAGCAGGTATTGTGTTCTTCTCTAGGGCATCTTCCCAATCCAGGGATTGAACCTGTGTCTTCTGAATTTCCTGTATTTCAGGCAGATTCTTTACCTGCTGAGCTATTGGGGAAGCCCAGACAGGCAAACTGACCTTGAAGAATATGGAAAGGCCCTGTTGGTAGGAACCAGTGGCAAACCTGGATAGTCAGGCCCAGCTGGGTGTCATGACAACTCTCATTCTTTTTCGACTATCCAGAGCTTTCTCAAGCTGTGGAAGGAAGGCTTAAACAGATAGGTCTTGGTGAAAATTCACCTACTTACAAAGAAAGCACATTTCTGAGTCCACCAGTATGGCATAGGGAGGGTCTCTGTTGAGTTGGTAGATTTAAGCAATACTGAACTTTCTTGTGCATGCATGCTAAGTCGCTTCAGTCCTGCCCGACTCTGCCATGCTATGGACTGCAGCCCACTAACCTCCTATGTCCATGGGGATTCTCCAGGCAAGAATACTGGAATGGATTGCCATACTCTCCAGGGGATCTTCTCGACCCAGGGATCAAATGCACATCTCCTACATCCCCTGTGGGTTCTTTACCACTAGCACCACTTGGGAAGCCCCATATTTTCTTGTACTAAACTGTATTAGTGGTCTCATTTTTTTTTTTTTTTGGTCTTCTTCTTCTACCTCTTAGTTTTTAAAATAATTTTAATTTATTTATACTTGGCTTATTTGTTGACTTAAAAATAATTATTGTATACCCAATCTAGCCAGTTTCTATGCTAAGCGGTTGGTGTGCAGCGGTTTTCTCAGCCTGGGTTTCCCTTAATATACTGAGACTAAAGGTTTACATGTAGATGGATTTGGGAAATGACCCTAAAAGACAGAGGTGAGGGATCAAGAAGAAAGAAACATGGAGGGAGGGAGTAAAGCCAGTATAAGGACACGTCAGTGAGAGGGCCACCAGTGAGGGTGGCTGGTATCCAGTCTGCGGGCACCTTGTGAAGAGGGTATAGCAGCAGCAGAGGGCTCATGCGCTGCTGTGGTTGGGAGTTACCCCTCAAAGCACAGCTTCTTGCACACTTCCGGGTTGCACATATGTGGATGTCAGGCAGGCACCCTGCCCCGCCTCCTGGGGAGTGAGGGGCCCCTCCCAGGCGGGAAGACGGGGGTTTGGTGCAGGCTTGATGCATGCACTGTCAGTGGAGAGCAGCCTGAAACTTGTGAAACTCTTTTCCAGAGCTGTGAACTGAGGCCAAGAGGGTGTGAAGTGGTGAGTGCGAGGTCTGCTGCAGGGCGTTGAGTGGATACTAGGAGAAGCCCACAGTCTAGTAAGAGCCATGCAGACTCAATAGGTTAACACAGTACACCACCAACAGTGCTGTCCTCCAGCTGGCCTTCTTACCACGATTGACCTAAGACGGTGCTCTGGAGGTGGCCTTCACAAAGTCAGAGGACTTCTCTCAAACACCACTGAGCTCGAGTCCCTACGCCCAGGACCATTCCCTTGAAGGTATCTCAACCTGCGGTATCATTTGCATGTTTTAACTTGCAGTAAGATAGCACACAGCCTCTCTGAAACCATTCCACATATAGCTTTGTCGGTCTTTATTGGTCAAATATAGTGAAAAAAAAAGCTACCCCTACAGGAATAAGAAAACGATTTCTCAGCACCATTGAGACTGGGGACGGCACTGTATCAAGCACGCTTGCCACAGTTGATTCCAAGATGTGCCTTCTGTTGTGCTGGCTGAGAAGCCATGGGAAACCGTACCTGGTCTCCTGAGAAGGATGGCACTACAGTGGATCGGTAATGATGCTGGCCACACTAAATAATGAGGAAGGCAATGGCACCCCACTCCAGTCCTCTTGCCTGGAAAATCTTATGGATGGAGAAGCCTGGTGGGCTGCAGTCCATGGGGTCACTAAGAGTCGGACACGACTGAGCGACTTTACTTTCACTTTTCACTTTCATGCATTGGAGAAGGAAATGGCAACCCACTCCAGTGTTCTTGCCTGGAGAATCCCAGGGACGGGGGAGCCTGGTGGGCTGCCGTCTATGGGGTTGCACAGAGTCGGACACGACTGAAGCGACTTAGTCGCAGCAGCAGCAGCAGCACTAAATAAAGTGCACCTGTAATTCTGACTCTTGATTCTCCTTCAAAGTTATTGTATCACTAGCTTCCATTCAACATCCTACAACCAAGCTACTGTCACTTGATAGCTGTGTGACTGGCTGATAATCTTAATGGCAGACCCAAGGCTAGACCATGCAAAGATAACTGGCATTCCCATAAAATGAGTCTGAGATTAGTTTTTCTTCTGAGTTCAGGGAATATAATTGTTCCTAAATGTACTGAGCACGTTTATCTTAAGAAAGCCTATGAGGCAAGAATTGAATCACACACTGAACTGGTGCTGATGCTTAGTGAGGACAAATTTTAAGTAAAGGAAAGAAAAGCAGTGGAGAGAGGGTGGAAACTCTTTCTCACAACCTCCTTGCCTGGGGCCCCCTTCCAGGGAGCTGACCCCTGTGCGTGACCCTGACGTGGTTTAGACCTGGCCAATCAGGGCACTCCATCCTCAGAGATGAGCACGTGATCTCTGTGAGACCAACCAGAGACCTCCATGAGCCTTTCAGGGGACCACTGAGAAAAGTACTTTCTCGTTCTCTCTGATCTCACCGGATCTGTGAGTGGGTTACAGGCATGGCGATATTAGTGATGTGGTGCTTCCATGTAGAGGGAGCCTGCGTGCCTACTTGGGTAGGAAACCAAGTAGAGGTAAGGAGGCACAGAGAGACGAAGACTGAGGCCTGAAGACCATAGGTGAAGCCCGGAAGACAGGGGTGCCTGAAGGGAGTCCTTTTAATGGAAGCCAGTGAATGCTCTTATTTATGTTTCTACCTCTTGTGACTGGGGGGTCCTGGCATGGACATGATGCTGCCTGGGCGCTGCATTTCAAGGAGAGTGCAGGTAACCCAGATGCCAAAGAGTTCATGGGCTGTGAAATCTTTGCCGCCATGGGATATCATGTTTTTGATACATGTTTAGTGACCGGGGCAGGGGGCGGTGTAGGGAATGCTCATAGTAAAAAGTAAAGTGGAAGAAAAAGCTAAAATTGTTTATAGCACAAGATGTAGTTTTTTGGTGAAATATAAGTTTATATAATTGTATAAAAGGTGACTGAAAAGAAAGAAACTGGAATTTGAGGAGTGGTTATCTTTGTAGTTAGAATTAAAATAATTTTAGTTTTCTTCTTTAAGCTCTTGTTTCCCAGGTTTTCTGCAGCACATATAAACTGCCTATTAGTTTATATGAACATATTAATAAAAGGCTGAAAACTCATACTTTGGGGTTAATGCGAGATAGCTTTCAGTTAGCCCATGATGCCCCCTCAAGTATATAAAGATTATGTTTCAAAGCACCTGAAAAATTTAGTGTTTGGTTTCCAAGTAGGATCCTTTAGGTGCTTGTGCATTTTATTATAATGGACTCTGACTATATCTCTAACCCTGTAGCACTTTTAGTTCAAACTGGGGATGAAACTGTACCTTCCATATGGAGTGAAAGGGGTCCAGTTATTACTACAGATATAAAGATAAAGGGGCAAGTTCTGAGTCCTCCATAGATAGAGCAGTTATGTCATCTGGAGGACATTTCTTCCCAATTTTATCTGACAAAATTGCTGGATGTCAAATTCTTAGATAAACAATACCAAATTCCTGTGGGGGAACAGCAAGTCAAATAGGAGATATTTGTTCTTGGCATAAAAGCATGTATTTAAGAATTAACTTATCACATTTCACAGCTCACTGTAAACTAAGTGGGGTAGAGAAGAAAGGGTCAAAGGCTGCTCTAATTACTCTCATTGTAGCAAGTGAAATGAAATGAAGTTTCCTGGGGGCAATTGATCAAGTTGTGATGAAAAGTGAACACACACTGGACGCTTTGGGGGCCAGGATTGGGTGGAAATTGCCACTGCTTCGTGGAAGACACTGTCGTCAATCTGGCAGAAGCTTCTGACTCCGGGAAGAATAAATAGTAACACAGCATTCAAAATCGAGGCTTCGGGAAAACAGCCGTGATCATCTGGCATTGCTCTTGCTGAGTTTTGGCTTTATTTCTTGCTGGTAACAGGAGGCTTGCGAGTTTGTTCGGTGTGTTGGGTGGAAACAGTCTATGCCTGGTGATTTTCACAAACAGATGAATATGCTGCTATTTCCAAGCATGCGATTTAGCCACTTGGACTCTGGCAGTAACTGCCACCCGTTTCAAAGGGGCTGGTGTAAAGCAGCCCATACTATCTGAGCTCATATCTATTACAGAAATCAAGCTGCATGTTTTTCCAGGTGCTACCATCTTGGAAACAAGGCACAAGGGGACCAAAAAATGTGTTTCAGAACCTAATGTGAAAGCCTCCAATTAGGCTTCTTGTCCTTCTTTTTTTAATCTAGTTATTGCAAGCTGTTTTGGCTAATACCTGAATGTACTTAAATGTCGTCCAATCTTGTATATTTGCTACTCTTACAACTTATGTGTTATCTTGGAAATGTTCTTTAAAAATCCCATCAAGTTAAACATATACTTGATGTTGTAGTCTGCTTTGGTCTTTTTTATTAGCTTGAGTGTGAAATTAGGCAATGCCTGCTGATTGTCAGTAAAATTTGTACAGTAGAATGACTAAATAGCAAATAGTCCAACTGTCAGAGGATTTCTGAAACCCGACCAGGAAAAACAGCAACATGGAATTAAATGCCATTCAGGGACTTTGATTCTCTGTCTATCTGTCTCTTTATGGTGTTCCATATTTCAGGCCAATCCTCCTCCCTCTCCCCTCCAACAACACGAAAAGCAAAGAACAACTCTCCTGCTGAACACTGTGTTATTCCGAGTTATATTTTCTAAGCTTTTTGCCCAGTTAGTCATATGTCTGAAAATGCATAGAATATCCTCTTAAGCAAGAGTGTGACTCAAACTCTCACTACATACTTACAAAAGAACTTTGGCATGCCCTGTCTCTGGGGAGGCTGGGGGGTTAAGACTGGACCAAATAGTGGCAGATGCTTTCTTGAACATGGAGGCCACTCCTGAGATCAAGCCTGGGTGGATCCAGAGGCTGGTGCATCCCGCTGGGTATCACATAAAGTGGGAGGGGCTGGGAAAATTTGAACAGAAACTGAAGGAGTCAGCCCATGGCTATTGCCAAGTTTCTCCTCCTCTACAGTAAATTTGAAATCTGCCCTTCTCTCTTTTATGTCACCTCCCAAACTCAACTGGAGTCCACATTTGTTCTCTGCATCCAACTGTACTACATTCCATCTCTCAGACTTTAAGCCAGTGTCTTACCAAAAATCTGGCCACTTTCACCACACTACAAACACTTAAGCTTGTAAAGCCTCCCTGAGGATCCTACAGTGATACCCAACTGCTTTCCAAAATGCTTCATGAATCTTCTCTGTAATGATTTCTCTCATATTTTCAAACTTGGATATTTGTCTATTCTCTCCACATTATTCATCAAAGTTATCAATCCCAAATAAATAGGCCATTTTAGGATTACTGTGAAGGAATGGGTTTGATCAGGAAAAAATTACTAAAAATTGCTATATAATGGAAAAACACTTGAGTTGATGGCCCCGGAATCAAGAATTCACCTGATAGTTATCACTATAGAATGTTTGGAAGTGACGCAATAGACACCTCAGAGTGTTTGTTCAAAAAAGTGAAAGTGAAGTCTCTCAGTCATGTCTGACTTTGCAATCCCATGGACTATACAGTCCATGGAATTCTCCAGGCCAGAATACTGGAGTGGTTAGCCATTCTCTTCTCCAGGGCATCTTTCCAACCCAGGGATCAAACCCAGGTCTTCCACACTTTGCATGCAGATTCTTTACCAGGTGAGTCACCAGAGAAGCGTTTTTTGTTGTTGTTGTTGTTTTTTTTTTGAGAGTATCTTTAAAAAATTACTTCTGATGTTTAATGTTCACAAGGACTATATGATCCCTGTAGACTAGAATACATAGGTAAGATAAAAGAAGACAATAGTAACAAATTACCCATAACCCACCACTGGACTGTCAATATTTTTGGTGCCTATTCTTCAGGTCTTCACATTAATATTTTTCACAGTTACATGCACAAAAACATGTGACAAAATAAGCTGAGTAATCCAGAGCTAAGATTCAGATATGTTTGCTATATGCTACTAGATGTCACCTCTGCCCACCACCTCCTCTTCCCAAGGGTATGTTTGCTTCCACATGATTCAAATGGAGGCTGGGAAACATTATGAGGATGGAACTAAGACAGGTCCAAATGTGGGGTCCAAACATGGATGGTTATGTTTGGCAAACTGCACGTGTGTTTGGGTGCTGTTTCCCCAGTAGAAGTCAAATTATCAAAGATGATCCATGGGATTCCTGAGAAGGAATTCATCCCAAGTGTCAAGATCACATAAACATAGAAAGAGGGACTGGAGGAGAAGTGTCATGAGTCTGGAATCAGAGTGTAGCTATAATTTCAGTCCCCATTTATGTCACTCGCAATGCCTCAGCTTAGTGGACTCTGGAGAAGAAAACACTGAGCCAGCAAAAACAAGTGCTTCAAGTGTAGGATTCCAACCATCCTTGCAGTAGGACTCCTTAATCTAAGCATGAAAAGAGGGTCAAAGAACTAGTAAAAGTCAAGTATTAGTGGTAGCTGTCTTTAATGGAACTTCATAGACTGCTGACACTCATCCACCCATACAATACTGAATCATACATTGCAATCTTTTCTTTACCTTTTTATTTTATACTGGAGTATAGTTGATTAACAATGTTGCCTTAGTTTCAGGTGTCCAGCAAGGAGATTCAGTTATGCATGTATATGTATCTATTCTTTTTCAGGTTCTGTTTTAAAATATAATATTTCATGATCATTGATCCATGTGAGTAAAAATATTTCTATAATATCATTTTAAATGGTCTCAGTATATGTTTTAGCATCATTAATTTATAAACAGTGTTTCAGTGAACATCCTGTATCTAAATATTTGGATGTATGCTAAATAGTTTTATTAGGATGAACTCCTGAAAGTGAGATTCTGGGCCACATGGAATACATGTGTTTAAGACCTGTGAAATGAATTATATATACCAGGTGACTCTAGTGGTAAAGAACCCTCCTGCTTCCTGCTAACACAAGAGACATAGGTTCAGTCCCTGGGTGGAGAAGATCCCCTGGACAAAGGCATGGCAACCCACTGCAGTATTCTTATCTGGAGAATCCCCAGGGACAGAAGAGCCTGGCTGGCTACAGTCCATAGCGTTGCAAACACTGAAGCAACTTATCATGCATGTGTGTGTGTGTGTGTGTGTGTGTGTATTATTTGGTTTTAAATATATGTATATCTAAAACCAAATTACCAGTATTGAATGAAAGTAGCAGATGAAATGTTATTCTTTTAATCCATTTGACATCCCAGATAGATAACCCCTTCCCTTTCTTAGCACCAGCACTACTGTAGATAACATGGACATGTTCAACTAAATAGATCCGTCCACATTTGCAGCACCTGATCCTATCTTAGACCAATGTGGCAGAAACTGCCTGTGTGTAAATCCTTACTCTTGGCTGATCTTGTTCCTCTCCACTCAGTAAGCTCATATCTAACTTGGTTACTCCCCAAAACAGTTTTTTGCATACTGCATATCCTCCTAATTAATATCATGTTTGGGGGATAATACACTATTTCACTTTTCCTCAGATCTGCTCTTGTTTGGAATTTCTCTCCTACATTTTCAACCTCTGTGAGTGTGTCAACTTAGAGTGACACCGTTTTGAATTTGAATTCACTCACATCTGAGCCATTTTAAATTAATGTGCGAAATAAAAATCCATGAAGCACGACCATTAACAGCAGTTCTTTGACCTGCACATCTGCTCCTTCCTTGTTCTTGGTTTCTTTCTGTGAGCTCATTTCTGATCTCATCAGTATCCTCTATTCTTGCTGTCTCTTTCCCATTCAGTTTTATAAGCACATTTCTAAGCAACCCAATTGTTTAAAAGAGAACTGAGGAATACACTATGAAACACAAACTTTGTTTTTTATTATTTGGCAAAGATGTAGAGAATCATAGTGCTTACATGAGAATTAAAAAATTAGCCCTCTTACACATGGGTAGGTATAAATTAATATAGTGTTTTCAGATAGTAATTTGGGAAAATTATACTGAAATCCTTAAAAAAATGTTTTGTATATGCAATTCTATCTCTATGAATTTATTTCTAAAATAATGGAACAAGTATGTAAAAGTGTATTTACTACAACATTATTAATGAACAGAAATGAAACAAATGAAACAAACATAATGTCTGATAGTAGGGAATTATTTAAATAAATTTTGCATATACATATGGATGGGCTTTCCCAGTGGCTCAGAAGGTAAATAATCTGCCTACAATGTAGGAGATCCAAGTTTGATCCCTAGGTTGGGAAGATCCCCTGGAGGAGGGCATGGCAACCCACTCCACTCCAGTACTCTTGCCTGGAGAATCCTTTGGACTGAGGAGCCTGGCGGGCTACAGTCCATAGGGTCACAAAGACTTGGATATGACCGAAGCTATTGATCATACACATGCATGCATATGGCTGTCCATATGCCTATGGAAATACGTGCCGCTATTAAAAATGAGGACAAATCTGTATTTATGGTAATGAAAGAAGATGAGCGATACACTGTTGAGTAAAAATGGCAAGTTGCAGGGTGATTGGTGTAGTGTGATTCCCATCTCAATAGTAAAGACATTGGCACTCATTTATGTAACCACAGTGAAAAAGCTGAATCTCAATTTCATTGGTATGTGTGCTGAGCATTGGAGAAAAGGACTCTAGAAGGAAGTGTTAAGGACACCTGTGCTAGAGGAGAATAGGAGAAAACAGAAGAGAGAGCTTTGGTATAGGTTTGATCCCTATAGAGACAGGAGCATTCTCTCTAGTTTCAACCCAGAGTAGCACATAGCTCTGAACCCCTGAGCGTGATGGAAGTGGCAGTCCTGGTTCATACCTAAGGACAGACAGCTCTGGGAGCACAAGAGACAGCATCTTAGGCAGAGCACCTTGGCCACAAGGAACAGTCAGAACAGGCAGTTGTTGTAGAAATACAAAGGCCTGTTAAGAAACTGGCATGATGGCCTTTCCTTCTTCTTCCATTGGCTAAAGCAAGTCACATGACCATAAGAAAGTGAGGAGGAAAGGGAATCTGCTCTAATTCTTTTGGGGTGGAGGGTGTCAAGTCATACAGCAGAGGCCGTGGACTAAAGGAAGGATAAAGAATTATTGCCATCTACCACACCTACATTTTCTCATATTTTGGACAATAATCATATAACATTTGTGTAATTATGCTCATGAGAGTAAATGGTGTGCTAGATTGTTACACTAGTGGGCCCCAGAGAACCTTGCCTCCTGGTGTTCATGCCTGTATTAATTTTCTAGGCTTGCTGTACTACAGACTGGGTGGCTTACAGGAACAATGTATCCTCTCACAGTTCTTGAGGCAAGAGTCTGAAATCAAGACTGGCATAGCAGAGCCATTTTCCCTCCAAAAACTCTAGGAGAAAAATCTTCCTTGCCACTAGCTTCTGGTAGCCCTAGGCATTCCTTGGCTTCTTGGCAGCATCACTCCAATCTGTCTCTGTCATCACATGGCCATCTCGCCTTTGTGTGACTCTCCCTATTCCTATAAGGACACCAGTAACATTGGTTTAGGGGTCTATCCTACTCCTGTAGACCACACCTTAACTTGACTGCATCTGAAAAGACTCTATTTCCAAATAAGGCCACATTCTATGGTACACAGAGTTAGGACTTCAACTTACCCTTTGGAAGGACATAATTCGGCTCTAACAATGTCCTTGTGTAGCCCTTCCCTCACTGATTCTAGGCCATGTGACTTTCTTGAGGTCTTGAGATCACAAGATAGTATTGAACTTGACATGGAAAAGGTGTTATGAGCACATAAGCACCAAGGCTAGCCCTCTTGAAGTGGTACCACCACTAGTGAGAAAGCTAGATGTAGCCTCTTTTAGGATGAAAAGACCACAAAGCAAAGGAGGCCCAGATTCTACAGATGTCCCAACTGAATCCTTCCAACCTCAAGCTGAATTCGATCACAAAAGGGAACCCATGTGAAGCCACCATACTGCCCAGGCAAGTCACAAAATGGTGAGAAATCATAAGTTGTTGTTTTATAGGAACTACTGAGTTTCAGGGTGGCAGTGGTAGCAAACCGACACGGATAGTTATTGGATTTCCTGAAGTCTAAGCAGAAATCAGATCTGATGTTTCCCAGCGCACCATTTCTAGAATAACTGGTTTTATTGGAATTGAAAAGAACTCTAGAGATAATCCAGTCTAATTTTTTTATTTCACAGATAAGAAAAGTGAGCCTTGGGAGCTAGGAACACACCTAAAGCCGCGCTGCTGTAAAGGCAGGCATCGGTCTCCTGTCTCTTGGCTCTTCTATCATTACCACTGGGTCACATGCTCTAATATGAAGTTACTACTCCAAGGATGGGGATAGCTCAAGGTCACACAGCTATTTAGTGTCAATATCAGGGCTAGAAATCAGGTTTCTTAACTTCTCACTTAGAATTCTCTTCCTTTGAGGGGATGGTGAATATTCAGAGTGTTTTGTTGGTTTTTTTTTTTTTTAAATCTGGCATTTAACTGAGTATTGTCCTATGCAATGTTATCTTTGTGCCAGAGTGGGGTTCAGGGGAAAATACCATTGCTTATCTTTCCTAGCTCTAAAATTTCTTTCTCTTCCTTTTCCACTCTTCCTCCCCTCCAAATCCCCCAGCCCTGAAAGCATGAGTAAGAGTTCCTACCCCTCCCCATCAGCCACCACTTCAGGCAGGATGGATTAATGAGGTTATGTCTCCAAAGAACTTTGAGTTCCTTGGAAGAAAGGCATCAACATGCAAAGTGGTGGTTGTTATTGCGATTACTTCACTGAGTAGGGTTTCACAGCTGTCCTGATGGAAAAGGGGCCAACAAAACAGAATGCCAGTTTCCCCCAGCAGAGGAGCAGCTGGAATGGATTATAAGCGAGACTTGTGTGCCCGGTTCTCTCTCTCGTCAAAGCCCATCAGCCTTTCTCAATGCCCAGCTCTCCCCTTGACAGACCAACAAGCTCCCTGAGCCAGACAGGTGTGGGCAAAGGCACTATCTAAGCTTCTCATGGATAAGCCTGTTTGGCAGGGGCAGCAAAACCCTATATTCTGAAGTGGAGCCAACCCATTACAAGTGTTCAGTAATGCAATGGATTTCTCCAGTGGTGATTTGGGGTAAGTAAAACATTCTCATGGCTCAAACTTCCCTTCACTTTATAGGACTGGAGGGACAGGAGAGGCAGAGGAAAGAAGGTGTGCAGACTCAGACACATGTCACATTGCCAGGACTGGAGCACCTCTACACACCTTTTCTGCCTTCTGCCTCTTTCTTTCCTCCCCCATCCCTCCCTCCCTCCCTTATTCCTTCCTTCCCCCTCCCCCATCTTATTTCTTCTTTTCCTCCCAGTTAACATATACACTCAATGTCATGTCAGGCACCATGTTAGCTCCTCGAGATACAATGGAAAACAAGATGCAGTTTTTTCCTTCAAGGAATTGCCTCTCCTGGTGCAGGAGTGAGTGAGACAGAGGCAGACAAATGAAGCAAAAATCACAGTCCGCGACACATTCCAAAAACCACATTGCTGGCGAGACTAAATATATGGGGCCCTAGGAACCTACAGAAGAGCCACTCAACCTGGTTTGCAAAGAGTCTTGGAAGACTCCTGAAAGACCAATCAGAGACTGTCAGATTAAATAGAGGGCCAGTGGAGGCTGTATTCTAAGTATGCTACAGTTCCATTGGTTCTACAATAGCATAAAAATTAATGTTTTGTGAGGGTGAGTGTAAAGAAAGCAAAAGAAAAACAAATGACGAGGCTTCTCATGGTTTTAATTGTGGTGTAGTCATGACATTATTCTTACATGTATTGAACACTTGCTATGTACCAGGTATTACCCAAATCTTTAAATACATTGATTTATTTAATCTTCATAACAATTTTATAAAGCAGGTTCCATGACTAGGCTTATCTTACTCAAGATGAAACTGAGGCCCAGAAAGATTAAGTGACCGGCTCAAAGTCACAGAACTAGTGAGTAGGAGCATCAGTTTGCATGCAGACAGTCACACCCAGGCACCCGTGCCTGTAGCCAGCATACAGCAGTTTCTTTTGTGCAGAGACCAATCATCTCTATATGTGGGCTAGCTCTGTCCTGATCTGACTTTAAAAAAAAAAATTGGTCTATAATAGAAAGGCATGACAATAAAGGTTTGACTGAAACCACGAAATTAGAAGATGCTGGTTTCTTGGAAGGAAAGCAATGACAAACCTAGACAGCATATTAAAAGCAGAGACATTAGCTTGTCTAAAAAGGTCCATTAGTCAAAGCTATGGCTTAAAGCTCAACATTCAGAAAACGAAGATCATGGCATCTGGTTCCATCACTTCATTCAAAATAGATGGGGAAACAGTGGAAACAGTGTCAGACTTTGCTTTTTCAAAAGCAGAGACATTACTTTGCCCACAAAGGTCCATCTCATCAAGGCTATGGTTTTTCCTGTGGTCATGTATGGATGTGAGAGTTGGACTGTGAAGAAAGCTGAGTGCCAAAGAATTGATGCTTTGAACTGTGGTGTTGGAGAAGACTCTTGAGAGTCCCTTGGACTGCAAGGAGATCCAACCAGTACATCCTAAAGGAGATCAGTCCTGGGTGTTCTTTGGAAGGACTGATGCTAAAGCTGAAACTCCAGTACTTTGGCCACCTCATGCAAAGAGTTAACTCATTGGAAAAGACTCTGATGCTGGGGGGGATTGGGGGCAGGAGGAGAAGGGGGCGATAGAGGATGAGATGGCTGGATGGCATCACCAACTCGATGGACTTGAGTTTGAGTGAACTCTGGGAGTTGGTAATGGACAGGGAGGCCTGGCGTGCTGCAATTCATGGGGTCGCAAAGAGTTGAACATGACTGAGCAACTGAACTGAAATGAACTGAACTGAACTGATGGTTTTTCCAGTAGTCAGGTACAGCTGTGAGAGCTGGACAATAAAAAAGGCTGAGTGCCAAAGAACTGATGCCTTTGAACTGTGTTGTTGGAAAAGACTCTTGAGAGTCCCTTGGACAGCAAGGAGATCAAACCAGTCAATTCTAAAGGAAATCAGTCCTGAATATTCACTGGAAGGACTGATGCTGGAGCTGAAGCTCCAATACTTTTGGCACCTGGTGTGAAGAGCTGACTCATTGGAAAAGATGCTGATGCTGAGAAATATTGAAGGCAGGAGGAGAAGGGGACGGCAGAGGATGAGATGATTGGATGGCATCACTGACTCGATGGACAAGAGTTTGAGTAAACTCCGGGAGATGGTGAAGGACAGGGAAGCCTGGCGTGCTGCAGTCTGTGGGGTTGCAAAGAGTCAGACATGACTTAGGACCAAACAACAACAATGAAAATGTATTTACCCAAGACCAGGAAATATAAGTTCTCTGTGCTTTTGACCTTTTTTAGTTAGAACCTGCCTTTAAGTTGTTGAACATTTTATAACTGTTTTCTTCTCTCTTTAGCCACACTCTAAGCCCTTGGAGGCCACAGACTTGTTTGTTCTTTTCTGTCAGGACCCAACCCTACTCCAAGGATAGGGTTGTGCTCTGCACTGTGCTCCAAGAGTATCTGGCTGTGTCTCCATCAAAGGATTTATCACAGCATCCCTTAGAGTTGAATTACTTGTGTGAAAATTTCCTATGAACTCTTGGGGGGACATTTTTGGGGCATATACGATAGATTTCCAGTAAATGACTCTTAACTTGAAAACGAAGGTACTTGGTACAAGTTCAGGGCTGGCTGGTAACCAAACCCAAATCAAAGCCTTGCAACCAGCTCACGTACTTTCTTCTACATCCGGTGCGCTTCAGTCCTTTCAGCTCTTGACATCCCCTCCTCACTGCCTGTCCGTGTGCAGCGTTCCTCTGTTACACATCACAGTCATTGCCCATTATACTCCATTTTAAATTCCCTTTGGAGGATCCAACTAAGGGTTTTTTTTTTTTTTCTTAAAATGATGACCATTTCTAATGCCAATAAAAGTGTTTTGATTTGTTTTCAAATATTTATGTGTGCTTGTTTTATTAATGCCAAGTGTTCTGTTTAATGTATTCTAACAATCTGACTTGCAAAATCTCTTTTATTGCTTCCTACTTAAATAAAAGCCCTTTGCTGATAAGGAGAATAAAGATGACTTATTTAATCAAAAAGGCTGGTGCACTGGGATCACCCAGAGGGATGGTATGGGGAGGGAGGTGGGAGGGGGGTTCAGGATGGGGAACACGTGTATACCCGGGGTGGATTCATGTTGATGTATGGCAAAACCAATACAATATTGTAAAGTAATTAGCCTCCAATTAAAATAAATAAATTTAAATTTAAAAAAAATGAATATTATTCATCCCTTAATTCTAATATAGACGGGCTCAGGCTTTTTTATATGTTAGCTTAGTACATATTTTTAATACATTTGAACTTGACAACACCCCAGTGAAGTGGACACGCTTACCACATCCACATTACAGATAAGGAATCAGAGACGTAGGGGTTATCAGCGATTTGTAAATGGAATGCTGAGGTTCAAATAGATCTGATTTCTTAGTGCTCTTAGAAATTTGACTCTTTTTGATCCAGAATCTTTGATTTCTCAAAGCATGCCAAGGTTGATCTCATATTCTTCCCACATACAGACCGAGACACTGGTGGGCACATGTAGGAATATGCCTAAGAGCAGAGACTGTTGAGCTTTAATTCTGCTGTTGGTGATGCTGTGCTTTCATATCTGTTTCGAATAATGAAGTCAAAGAGGGTAGGGATCAAGCTGTTGCTGCTGCCTTGGTACAGAAGTGAGTCACAGTAGGTGACACAGTAAACTGACCTTTAAGTATATCTGAGTTCTATACAAATGAGCTCCATAAACAGCTTCTGGCTTTTCTCAGCTCACCACGATGGCCACAGTGAAAGGGAGGCAGGTGAAGGTGGCCCACCCAAGACAGAGGCCCATATCTTTCCGTGGTTACCTTACTTTGTTCCCCAGGCATATGTAACTAAATTGTCATTCCCCTGCACTCCTCAAATCCTTCTTCCGTCTATGGCATTTCCTCTGAAGCAAACTGAGCTCAAAGAGAACAGGGACCTCACAAAAATAAAAAATATGAAGCTGGAACTTGACATCCGGTTAGATTCCACTCATTATAAACCAAAATTATTTCAGAGGGAATCTACGTTTTTTTCATTCTTCTTTCGCTTATTTACCTGAAATCTGATAGGGACTCCGCAGAACCACTGACCTCTCTCTGAAACTCACGTGTCACATGCTGGTTGAAGGTAGTGGTGGAAGTGGGGCTTGCTCTGGGGTAAGGATACCTGAAATGGACCCTAAGCCATCACTTCCAGCACATGACCTTGGCCAGGGACCTCGTCTCCTCATGCCGACTCAGGCTGTTGACAGCATTTGGTGTTATTCCTATCTCTTTAAGAATTTCCTACAACAGTTTGTTGTGATCCCCACAGTCAAAGACTTCAGTGTAGTCAATGATTGTCTATTTTGGGACTATCAGCTCTCCCTTCTTTCTGATCCTTGTCCTTCTTTTGAAACATTCATAATGATGACTTTAGGAGCTGATGGGGTATGGTGTGAAAAGAACAAGCCAGCAGCACCACCTCCCACAGGTTGGCATCTGCCCAAGGAACCAGGCTTGATCTTCTTCTGTTCCACGGGTTCCTCCCATACTCATTCCATCTGCTTGTAGCTCCCTGGAACCTTTCTGCTGCTGATCACCTTCTGGCCTTACCCTTCTGCTTAGAAACCTTTCCTTGATTATAAGTAAACAAACAGGCAAACAAACAAATATTTGAAGTCTCAATCAAGCCATTACCTTCTTCATGTCTCCTTCCCAATCATCTTCTCCTTCAACCAAAGACCAAGTTGACCAAGCCATCCCTGGCACTCACCACAAAAAGACGCTAACTCTTGGAAGAAAAGTTATGACCAACCTAGATAGCATATTCAAAAGCAGAGACATTACTTTGCCGACTAATGTCCGTCTAGTCAAGGCTATGGTTTTTCCTGTGGTCATGTATGGATGTGAGAGTTGGACTGTGAAGAAGGCTGAGCGCCGAAGAATTGATGCTTTTGAACTGTGGTGTTGGAGAAGACTCTTGAGAGTCCCTTGGACTGCAAGGAGATCCAACCAGTCCATTCTGAAGATCAACTCTGGGATTTCTTTGGAAGGACTGATGCTAAAGCTGAAGCTCCAGTACTTTGGCCACCTCATGGGAAGAGTTGACTCATTGGAAAAGACTCTGATGCTGGGAGGGATTGGGGGCAGGAGGAGAAAGAGACGACCCAGGATGAGATGGCTGGATGGCATCACGGACTCGATGGACGTGAGTCTGAGTGAACTCCGGGAGATGGTGATGGACAGGGAGGCCTGGTGTGCTGCGATTCGTGGGGTCGCAAAGAGTCGGACACGACTGAGGGACTGAACTGTGCAGAGTCCACTGATGCAGGTGATGGGAAAAGCTGTAACACCGCTTTACTCTTGCCATGGAAATGTCTATATTTCTGAATGATCTAGAATGCTTTGCAAAAGATAATATTTCTTAATGATCTCAGCTTCCCCGGAACCTAGCAAAGTGCTTGGGATATAACAGTAATCAGTGTTTGTTAAAAGAATGGATGAAAGAATGAATGAGGTTTAAATCTCTCTTGATCTTCATAGAGTCAAGCAGAGTAGGGTTGACATGGACATCTAAGACTGTAGGTTGACATCTACAATCAAACTCATTTGACCACTTTGGGGGAGAGACACAAGCTTTTAATGACAAGGTTTTCTGGCAGATTTATTTTGTTCCTTCTTCTTACTTCTGTGTCTGAGAGCATTTGGATCAGTATATACCAGTAGGAGATTCTTAATAAATGCTTGATGAATGAATAGAAGATCCAAGAGATTTCATTCTCAGCAACAAGATCTGAGTGGCATCCCCGGAGAAAATGGCTCCATGGTCTACAGCCTGGATGGACAAGGACTGTCGGGGACAGACAATTCCTAGGAGATAGAACGGAGGCTGCTACCCTAATCACTTCAACACCAGTCAGAGGCAATAGCCATTCTGAGGACCAATCCATGGAGCAAGAAGTCTGAGAGGAACATCCCTGCTCCCTCAAAATGAGTACAATATTTTGAGTGATATTAATACTCTTTCTCTTCTATCTTAAGTATTTATGATCAGTGTTCTAGTCAATATAAAGTAAGGTTATCACAAAGTAAAAATACATGGAAAATTGTTATGGCAATGTTGGTGTTCAAACATTTGCAGCAAGACACAATAGCCTTGAAGGCAGCCATTATGAAACTAGAATTTTCTAAATGACTCTGATGTCCATTTAGCATATCAAACTAGTCCTGATGAAACACATTATACGGTTTTTATGTAGTGTAGAGAAGAAGGAGACCCCCAAAGAAAACTTCACTCCTCCAAGGCCAAGGGCTTGTAGAGAGAAGATGATGGAGCAATGAGTTCAGGGAAATCAGGAAGAATATCTGGATGTTTCCTCTCTGGGTCATGAGACCCTCATGCAGTGAGGAGGGCTAGAGGATAGGCTGAGAGTGTTTGTGAGAACACAAGGACTTTTGACCTACCTTTTGTTTTGGATGGAGATAACTGATCCTGAAACTCCATGGAGATTCCTACAAATTCAGAGTATTTGTGGGTGGGATATGCAGGTGGATAAAGGGACTGGTGTGTGAGTCTGAGCTTTTCCTGTTTTCATCTGGCCTGGATGCTCCTTTGTGAACCCACAGAACTGACCTAGGTTGCTGGGGTGACTGAGATGAGCCTGCCACATCAGGACAGCATTGTTGACAGCTAGGACCTGGCAGAGACTCAAAGCGTCTTCATTAGTAGGAGTGGGGTAGGCAGTGGGGCTTAAGTCTGCAGGGAGGGGCCCCAGGCTGTGAGCAAGCCAAGCAGAAATAGACCAAAAGTACTCCAGCCACAGATGTCAGCTGCGGGTGCCAGCTGTGGACACCAGCCACGGGGTGGTGCCAAGCATTCCTCAGCAGACACCAGGCACCTCACACCCAGGCACAAGTGCAAATCCAGGGGTTCCCCTCCCCCAGTGTCATGGGCTGCAGGAGCGGAGAGAGGAGCAGGAGAGGGAGATGAGAGTCCAGACAAAGTGAGGAGAAAAACAAGTGAATCTAAAGATTCTGTGTATATGTTTGGGCAGAACTAACCTGAAGACTGAACTGGACTAAACGGAGTTGTTTTCTTGCTACTTAAGGCAGGTGGAGGGCTCATGAAAAAAAGTCAGATGAGAAATAAAAGAACTAATCAGGGAATCCCACCACTCACAGACAGTTTTGATCCTTAGCAGCTTTGTCTTGGGGCTCAGGAGGTGAGATGCTAAAGTGAGAAGCGATTCCATTCAGCATCACTCCAGGAGGGTTTCCAGAGGCTTGGGATGCAGACGTTGCTGGGCTATCACACCTCCATTGCTTCCTTTCTTGTCTCTGAGCCTTCTCTACCCCTTCTTAACCCCCTCTCCCATCCTCATTTCTCTTATCTCTTGAGCTTTTCCTTTCCTCTCAAGAGAGGAAATGCACACAGATGGGCAAGCTGAATCAGAATGGTGTTTCTGTGAGCTTTTTGGATGTTTAGAAGGAGGGAGGTTGAACTACACAATCCCTCAGGAAGCACCTCTCTGATAGGTCTGTGTGCTGTGCTGTGCTTAGTCGCTCAGTCGTGTCTGACTCTTTGCAACCCCATGGACTGTAGCCCGCCAGGCTCATCTGTCCATGGGGATTCTCCAGGCAAGAATACTGGAGTGGTTGCCATGCCCTCCTCATAGATGCCTCCAAAGAACCTTGCGATGGTATTACTGACTGAGCACTAATTTCCATTTTGCAGCCCAGGGAGAAATAGGAAAAGGAATGAGAAAAGCTCTTTAGAGGACGTTTCGCTGATGAATACGTGAATGAAGAAACCCTCAAAAAGTTTAGCAAGTGGAACATTCCTGACGCAGTACGTTAACTTGAGTAACCTAATATAATAACGGCCATAAGGAAAAAACAAGTCACGCTCCCCGGAGACTATCTATAGTCATAGAAAGAAGATGTGGAACTTTAAGTAAATAATTAATTGGAATGATCCAAAGTGTTGTTTTGACTAATAGTGGGGTCTCTATATGGAAATATGAGCTGCTTTGCTTGAGGGTTTCCTCACACAAAATGATCCTGCTTCGGTGAAACTTCTGAGTGCTTAGTAAGTGGCAAAGTCTTGGAAAGCTGAAGAGGGAATTGAAACCAAGCAATTTCAGGGCCCATCTGCCTGACGGAGACAAAGAGATCCTGTTCCATACCTCTCTGGCCTCTTTATTTGTGTGAACTTTTAACTCACAAAGATTGTTTAAAGTCAAACTCAGTTTGATGCAGTTTTGAGTCATATAAGGGTGTGAGGATGGAAAGCCTTGCATTAAACTGATCTCTCTCCTTAGACATGACTTTTTGGACTTCATAATCTATTGATCAATGATAGGTCAGAAGTAGCATTAATTGGGCTCCTACTATATGGCAGGCCCTATGGTACTTACTCTTTACATCTGTGTAATTTAATTTAATCCTCACCACAATTCTAGGGGTGGAATAGGGTCTCCATTGTACAGATAAAATATCATTTGGTGACCTGAAAAAGAAAAGAAAATTATTCTAAAAAAATAAAAAGAATCACTTGGACCAGCCCTTGCAAAAATTTCCGAGTTACCAGTATAAATGCTTCTCCTTTCTTCTAAACCTCCAGGTAGAGAAGCCCCCATGACTTCTCCATGTGATCCATTTCAGCAATAGTCCTCTGAAGATATGGAACATAATTTCACATTTGCAATTCAAGTCTTGTTTAGGCCCTTGGCTTATTACTACTTTTGTCCTGTGCATAGCAGCACATGGGCTTTTGTGACCAGATCATATCGGAAAAGGGGCAAAGGACAGGAGAGAAACTGAGTAAACTTCAGGGCCTTGAGCCTCCTTACATAATTCTGAAATATGTTCTTCTTATTACAAAAGTAATTTTAAATTTTATTGGGGTTCCCTGCTGGCTCAAACAGTAAAGAATCTGCCTGCCAAGACCTGGGTTTAATCCTTGGGTTGGGAGGATCCCCTGGAGAAGGAAATGGGAGCCCACTCCATCATTCTTGCCTGGAGAATCCCATGGACAAGAGGAGCCTGGCGGGCTACAGCCCATGGGGTCACAAAGAATGGGATACGACTGAGCGATTAACACACACACACATGCTTTACAATGTTGTGTTAGTTTCTGCCATACAGAGAAGTGAATCAGCTATATTCACACATATATTCCCTCCCTCGTGGACCTCCCTCCCACCCCTCTAGGTCACCAGAGAGCACCGGGCCGAGCTCCTTGTGCTTTATAGCCAATTCCTACTGGCCATATATCTCACACATGGTAGAGTATACATGTCACTCCCAATCTCCAGTTCATCCCATGTCTCTCCCCACGCTGTGCCCACACATCCACTCTCTGCTTCTGTGTCTCTATTCCTGCCCAGCAGATAGGTTCATCTGTACCATTTTTCTAGATTCTACATTTGTGCGTTAATACATGATATTTGTTTTTCTCTTTCTGACTTAGTTCAGTGTGTACGACATTCTCTAGGTCCATCCATGTCTCTACAAATGACCTAACTTCATTCTTTTCTATGGCTGAATAATATTGCATTGTATATATGAACCATGTCTTCTTAAAGTACTGCTGCTGCTGCTGCTGCTAAGTCATATCAGTCATGTCCGACTCTGTGCGACCCCATAGAAGGCAGCCAACCAGGCTCCCCTGTCCCTGGGATTCTCCAGGCAAGAACACTGGAGTGGGTTGCCATTTCCTTCTCCAATGTATGAAAGTGAAAAGTGAAAGTGAAGTTGTGTCCGACTCTTGGCGACCCCATGGACTGCAGCCTACCAGGCTCCTCCATCCATGGGATTTTCCAGGCAAGAGTAATGGAGTGGGTTGCCATTGCCTTCTCTCTTAAAGTACTATATGCCCCTTATTTTAAAAAGAAAGATCTTGTGTAGTGTATGATGAAGAAAGTGAGGTTGCCCTGAAATTCCACCTTCAAGGGATTGCCAGTAACCTTTGGTCTTTAATGAAGAACTGGCTAGAGAAGTATTGCTCAGTCATTGATCTCTGCCACAGCAAGAAAAGCACAGGACTCTGGTCAGTTTGAGATAGTGAAAAGAACACAGTTTGGGAGCCAGACAAACCTGGGATTGAATCTCCGGTTTGATCTTGGACAAGTTATGTCAGGTCTCTGATTCTCAGCTTCCTAGATGTCAAATGGGTGATGACAGCACTAATTCATAAAGCTTGGAGAGGCCTGAATAGGATGTATGCAAAGCTCTCAGCAAGGTGAACGGCACAAAGCAGGTATTTAATAATTGCATTGACAGAATATCACAGAGATGCAAAAAGTTGTGCAAAAAAAAAAAAAAAAATTACCCGGTGCTGAGACAATTCCCCAATATCTGCTTTTTCTCCCACTGAGTTAATGGCTAGACTTCAGGTATATAAGTTACAGAATAGGCTCTTGGTAAAAATTTGTTGATTTTTAACACAAGGTCCCTATCGGAATTTTCTTCTGTGTGTGTGTTCTTTATTGAATGATTGAAGCTACTCATAATAAAGTGAACCCTCAAATTATTAATATCTTAAGATACATTTTCAGACTCTTAAAATAAATTCTACCTCTGTAGTGACAGTTGCCCAACCTCACTTTTGATACACTGATAAACTGGAACGTTGAAGCTACCCCTGGGGGGAGAGAGTGATGCAATGTGAGAGTCATGGTGTGAAGAAGGTGTTTCTTCCTAATGAATGCCCAGCTATCCCACTTGGTTTGGTTGAAAAGCAAGACTCCAAGCCTCAGCCTCTGTGACTGCCAAGATCCTGTCACTCTGAATGCGCTTGTTTCCAGCTGTGGCCCCACGATGCCTCTTCAAACCAATTATTCTGCAACAATTGATCACATCCCATGCCCATCACTGTATTTGAGAGCTGGACAGAAATACTGCCTGACAGACGATCCAAGCAGGGGCCATAGGCTTCAAGTGCAACACCTCTCAACCCACTTGCCAGCGTGGGACGTGCCCTGAGTGCAACTGAACAACTCTGTAGGTGGTAACAAGGCTGAAGTGCTGAAAGACTCACTGCTTCCTGCCTGCGGATGACCTCAGGACTTGAGAGCACTTGTGTGTCTGGACTCTTCTTCCTCAGATCCCTTGGGCCCCCAGCAAACAAGCAAACATGTTTGTTAATTGTCTGTCTCCATCTAGCTTGAACGTAAGCTCCAAAAGGGCAAGGCATTTGGTCTGTTTTCTTTATTGCTATAGCTCCAGTTCACAGATGTGTGTCTAATATATGACGGGGTCTCAATTTATGTTTGTTGAGTGGAGAATCCAACAGTGATGACTTGGCTTAGTTTTTCTCAAGGAAAGAGAGGTCCTGACAGAAATAAGCAAATGGTAAATTTGCTGACTGTGGGAATTTGTTCATTAAAGCATTAGACACTTCAGAGGACCTGTCTTATCATTATAAGAGGTGTTTATTCTAAAATATAGCCACAGTGAGGTATATTTGATGTCCTTTAAGGCTTACAAGAAGAAAAATGTGCTCATTTTTTATTGAATTTTACTATTCTTACTCAAGTTTTTGAAAGGCAACATGGATCATTTTAATAAAAACTGAATTTCAGTAGTGAATCTGTCAAAAGAAACATAGTTTATGCCATAGAATTTAATGTGAGTTTATTTTTTGCATTCAAAATAGAGGAGTGATTTGAAGAGGTTCTAGAAATATTTTGCCCTCTGATGAAGTCTGAGGATCAAAACTGAAAGATAATCTTTCTTCATTTCTTAATAAGGACTTACTTCCTGTTAAATTTAGCCATGTCTGACTCTGACCTTGCCAGACACCTGTTGCTTTTCCTCCCAGCCCTTGTCTTCACCTGGCTTATGTTCCAAATGTTGCTGTTGGATGTGAGTTTACCTGTTTAATTGTTTAACATCATCTCTCTTAAATTGTAAGCAGGGATTTTCATCGGTTTTGTTCGTGCTGCCTCCCCAGCACCTAGAATAGTGCCTGGAATGTGGTAAGTGCTTAGTGCAGATGCATCAAATAAACAAATTAATTAAAATGTACGTTACATATCCCAATATCAATGCAAACGTATCTTGGAGAGGAAGTGATGGCAACAATAGGGCTGGGCACCCAGGGCACTCACTGGAACCTGGGACATTTGGACATGGGAGTAAAATCAGTCCAAACCCACTCTTTCTAGGTGTTTTGCCATCAGGCGTTGAATCTCCCTCAGCTTGGTTCTGAGCCTTGCAAAATGGGAATAATTATAGCCACTTAAGGAGTTATGGAGATTACGTGAGAAGAGGATACAAATGTGCTTTGCAAAATCGGCTAAAACTTACAGAAGCATCAGATTTCCTTATGTGTTGTGTGCACATGTCTGCTGATGGAGGGAGTGATTGGGTTACACTAATCCATTGCTTAACTCAACCACTCTGCTGAAGAGGCTACTAATGGATGCTCAGTCGTCATGGCAGGTGCATAAAGGGAGATGCCTTTCCCGTGAAACACCAGGAATCAGAGGCCAATCAGAACTCCACAAGGAGCTTTTTAAAAATTGTATATTCTGAGGTGTGGTAAGCTGTATGCTTGTTCACATTTATTTATCTCCCTTGCCACCCTCAGGCTGCCATATATACCATGCTTTCCTGGAGGTGATGTTTGGTTTTCATCCCCAAAACACTGGGCGCAGCTGTAGATTTGCCCTTAGTCGATGAATTATAAGTGAGCATGATGCCTGCCACACCAACATAGAAACATTAGATGTGTTGGCACGGTTTGTCTTGGCACCCCCCTCTAGCTTCTGCACTCCGTTAAGAGAACGCCACACCCTAGTTAGAGGATACTCCTTCAGCCTGGTTTCTGGAATGAGGACACACATGCTTCTCGGTCAGGCCCAGGCATGCCCAACAGAGCCACACCAACTCACAGCCCTTATGAAACGTGAGCACAAATGTTTGTATGAGCCACTGAGATGCTGAAGTGGTTTGTTACCTTAGTGAAAGATGACTGGTAAACCAGGATCCACGCCAAGGCCCCCAAAGTCCATCCACTGAGGCTCAGAGATCTGTGTTTTTAAAAACCTTGTAATCAATCAGATTTGGGAACAATTCTCCTAGGTTATCTACACTCCATCCTTCCTTCCTCCCACCTGCCCATAGGAACAGGTTTTGACTAATGCATCTATCATTCCTATAACTCAGCTGGTAGCATTCTTGGTTGTCAGACCAGAAGGAAAAGAAAAGGATGTCTCTCTGGGTTGGGAATTATGATCGAATATGAAGCTGCAGAAACTGAATCTCAAATTAAATCAGAGATTTCAAGTCACCTGGCCTCTCCTCTCCAACTCTTTACTAGGAATGTGATAGAATAATTTATCACTACAAAAGCAAGATACAGACTGTGGACAGACATACTCTATTATGGGCCAGATGGTTTGGATTTTTATGTGGTTATTATTCTAGTTTCTGACAATTCCTAATAAGTGTGCCTACATTTGTTACTAAAGTATTATTGGCTAATCAATGCCCAACAGTTCTGCCTGCTCTGAGGTCTTGAGGCACTTACAAAAAGCAAGAGGGTACTGTCAGTCGCCACTGGTAGAGACCAAGCCTATGGTTCCAAGGAAGACTTTTCATTTTATTTACTAACATCTCAGGATTAAAAGTAAAGCCTTCATGTCTGGATTATGAAAAATGACCCTTTTATTTTTTGACCACTTATAATTAGACCATATGAGGGGTCATGGGTAAAGTTAAGTAAGTGAGTAAGTTAAGTGAAGTCGCTCAGTCGTGTCCGACTCTTTGCGACCCCATGGACTGTAGCCTACCAGGCTCCTCTGTCCATGGGATTTTCCAGGCAATAGTCCTGGAATGGATTGCCATTTCCTTCTCTTTATTTCACATGAGTAAAGCAAAATTTCTTAAAAATTGTTGGACAATCTCATAAGCATGGTTATCTCGTATTAAAGTATAGACGAAACTGCATGGACAACCAGGTCTTTAATGAACGGCCCTTCTTTCAATGTCAATGACAATAAGGATGACACTTATTTTGATCATTTTTTAAGGGGAACAAAAGGATAGAGAGATGTTCTAATTATGATATTTATGACATTACAATTGAATTTGAGTTTTGTTCCTACTTTGGTCTTGTATAAGAGATAACTAACTGTTCTCTTCATGTTATAAAACCCAAACTCCCATAACCTCCAGTTATAGTCAGTAGGACAGAAAAAGATATTTTATATAATCAGCTATGCTCCAGAGGGCTTTTTGAAATGCATGTTATTACAGAGCTTGGGACTGATCACCTGGAATCCCCTGAGTCCTTCTTTCACTACACAGGTATCTATTAGATCCAAAGATGCAATCACTCATGACAAGCAATGAATATACAACAGGATTCTAGTACATTTATTTCATCAGCAGAAGAAACTTGGGAATATTCCATACTCAAATACATTGAAATAGAGATGTTAAGAGGTAAAAGCTATGTAAACCCCACTTTCCCTTGAAAATGAGGGTCTACATTCCTTTGAGTGCAGCTTTCCTCAGCTGCTGTCCCCCATGACTCCCAGAAGTATGAAACTGACAAATATCCAGTTACTCCTTGCAGAGGAGACTTAGTAACCAGCATTCATATTAGCTTCACACATTCTTTTCTTAAAAAAGTTGATTACTTTTAAATATTACTTAGATAGTAAGACATCAATTCCTGAAACCCTCCAGAAGGGAGACTAGGATGGTCCAGCCGATGATGGAATGTGTTTTGTTGTGGTCCCTGCTGTTGATGTTGGCTTGCAAGGTGCAGGGGGCAGAGTTGGCTGTGTCACTTTTTGGAATAAAACCTGAGTATGAGTTTATTTGCCTGGTATTTGCCACTTCTTCTCAAGTTGAAGACAGAAATCTTGTTAATTAAATTTCTGAATATTTAGATTCTGAATATTTTACTTTACAAAGGCATGTGATTTTGCTGGAGTTGGCAGAGAGGTAATGAAGATATTTGAAAATCTGTTGAAAGCTGTAGACCCTCTCCTCACCACAAATTCAAGTTTCAGGGAGTTCACCTGGGGTTAATGGAGTCCTGGGTAAGAGCTCACAAGATAATGAAAACTGCATGGAACTTGAGGTCTAATTTCTCCCTCATTTCTAGCTGTGTGGTCTTAGGCAAATCACATAACTTCTCTGAGAGTTAGCTTCTTTTTAGATTTATAAACTATAAAATGATTTATAAATTTTATCATTTTTCCTTATAATTGCAGAAAATGTAAATATTCCTGAGCCCCACCCCCCAATATTGTTCTCTTTCTCTTTTAATCATTAAGATTAAATGATTTAATCTTTCTTTCTACCAATTGTGTGTGACTGTAATGTCAGTGACTGGTGAGCTTCCTAGGCCTTTGCTTAGTAAAATTTAAACTAATTGTTGTACATTAAAATAAGGTAAAAGAGCCAAAGCAACATGTATATATTTACAAATAAATATCTGAAAAGCATTTTGCTTCTATAATTGCACCGCAAACCAGGGAGATGTATTCAGCCTAATATTAACATCCAACAGTTTTTGAGCACTTCCTGTGTATGCCAGACAGTTGCTAAGGCCTTTGTATATTTATTTCCCATTATTCCAAATAACTATATGAAGTACATTCTTTGTTTGTATGTGTCCCTTTATCTCCTCCATATGTTATTTGTGTGTTTTGAGATACTACGTACAATAAAATACACAGATCTTAAGTTTACAGTTTACCAGATAAAAGAATACACCCATGAAATCAACACAGTCAAAACAGAGAGCACCACCATCACCTTAGAAAGTTCTTTACTTTGAGTAAATATCTAGGAATGGAAATGCAGTTACAGCTCTTCCCCCCTGTCTCAGGTGAGCATTTGCCAAAGGACTTTCTTTTTCTCCTTCATATTTCAAATTCTTCAAAGATATATGTGTGTGTGTGTATATATATATATATATATATATATGTATATTAATAAAAATATAAACAATCCCCCAGCAGTATATGGACCAGCACCTTGACTCAAACATACTAATATTTCTGTGAAAAAATGCTTCTCTTCATGCTGAGTGGGATATATATAACCTATAGGTAGCTTCATCTCATGTCAGTTCATGTTGGGTTTTGCCACCAAATAAATGTACTATAAATTAATTAAAAATTTTTTTCTAAAGTGTTGTTTTTAAACAGCTTTATTGAGGTATAAGTTAAATTCCATACCATTCATTCATCTAGTGGTTTTTAGTATATTAAATTTTTTAAGTGTAGTATAAAATACATCATAAAATGTTAACCATTTCGACTATTTCTGTGTCATTAAATATATTTACAATACTGTACAACCATCACCATTATCTATTTCCAAAACATTTTCATTGTTCCAAACAGAAATGTTATAACTATTAAGCAGTAACTCTCCATTCCTCTGTCCCCCCAACCTCTGGTAACATCCACTCTACTTTCCACGTCTATAAATTTGCCTGTTTAAAGAGTTCACACAAGTGGGATCACACAATGCTCGTACTTTTGTGTCTAGCTTGTTTCACTTAGCATACTGTCTTCAAGGCTGTTCCATGTTGCAGCATTTATCAGAACTTCATTATGTATATACCACACCTTATTTATTCAGTCATCCAATTGATGGATGTTTGAGTTTTTCACCTTTAAGCTATTGTCCATAATGCTATCATGAACATTCAGTACAAGTTTTTGAAATTTTTTTTATGTCTTTGGGATAAAGACCTAGGAGTGGAAATGCAAGATCATAGGATAATTGTATGTTTAACTTTTCAAGCTAATTCTATGGTTTTGAGGAACTGTGAATCTACTTCCCACAGTGACTGAACTATTTTGTGTTTCCAAGCAGCAGTGACGTTCTGCAGTCTCTACATCCTCGCCAGTACTTGCTACTTTGTTATTGTTGGTCTTGCCATTCTAGTAGATATGAAATGGAATCTCATTATAGTGCTGATATCCATTTCTCTAATGATGACTAATCCTTGTTGCCATTTTTATATCTTCTTTCAGGAAATGCCTATTCCCTGCCTGTGCCATGGCCTTTGCCCATTTTAACATTGGGTTGTTTGTCTTATTGTTGTTGAGTTGTAAGAGTTTTTTATTTTGGGCTAGAATGCATGATTTGCAAATATTTCCTCCCATTATGTAGGTTGTTTACTCATTTTCTTGGTTATGCCATTTGATACACAAATGTTTTAAATTTGGATGAAGTCTAATCTTTTCTTGTTGCTCACGCTTTTTACTGTCATGTCCAAGAATCCATTGCCAGATACAAGAGCATAAATATTACCTCTATGCTTTCTACTAAGAGTTCTATGGTTTTAACTAATATAATAAACAGTTATGTTGTTGATCCATTTTGAATTCATTTTTGTATATTATGTTAGGTAGGAGTCCAGTTTCATTCTTCTGCATGTGGCAATCCAGAGGAAATTCAACACTTTATTGACAAAACTATTCTTTACTCATTGAGTGGGCTTGGCACTCATGTCAAAAATCAATTGGCCATAGATGTAGGATTTATTTCTGGATTCTCAGTTCCATTCCATTGGTCTATATATCTGTCCTTATACCAGTACCACTTTTTTTTTTTTACTGTAAATTGTCATAAGCTTTGAAATTGAGAAGTATAAATCCCCATCATTATTTTTTAAAAAAGAAAAAGATTCTCTTGACTATTTAGAGCCCTTTACAATTCCATATGAATTTGGATTGTGTTAATTCTGTAGGTTACTTTGGCCATTTAAATAATATTTGGCATTGCCATTTAAATAATATTAAATCTTTTATTCATGAAGGTAGAATGTCTTTGCATTTACTTATATCTTATTCACTTTCTCTATCAATATTTCATAATTATGAGTATATGTCTTTCACTTTCTTTGTTAAATTTGTTCCCTGATGTTTTATTCTTTTCAATGCTCTTGTAAATGGAATTTTCTTAATATTCTTTTCACATTGTTCACTGTTGATGTATAGAAACATTATTGATTTTTATAAGTCTATATCCTATACCCTGAAATTTTGTTGACTTCATTTATTAGCTGTAGAAGATTTCTTATGCTTTTGGGGGGCTTTTTAACATATATTTGGTTAGTGAAAAAGTTCATTTGTTTTTTCCCCATAAGATGGCTCTACTAGAATTTAGTTGTCTTTAACTTCATTTGAAACAATTTTATTAGTTTGTATTAGCTGACACATTAGCATGCATTTAAAGAAAAACTCATCAAAACTGGTGAATTTTTGTGTAGCTATTTTATTATTGAAGATGGAAAGGAAAAAGCAACATTTTCATCAATTATGATTTATTATTACAAAAAAAAGGTAAAAAAACCCTGAAACACAAAAACGATTTGTGCAGTGTATGGAGAAAGGTGTTGTGATTGATCTAACGTGTCAAAAGTGTTTTGTGAAGTTTTGTGCTGGAGATTCCTCACTGTATGATGCTCTGTGATTGAGTAGACCAGTTGAACTTGATAGTGATCACACTGAGACATTAATTGAAAACAATCAACATTATACCATGAGGGAGATAGCTGGCATACTCAAAATATCCAAATCAAGTGTTGAAAATCATTTGCACCAGTTTGGTTATGTTTATTTCTCTGATGTTTGTGTTCCGCATAAGTTAAGTGGGAAAAAAAAAAAAAAAAACTTTCTTGACTATACTTCCATATGCAATTTTCTACTTAAACATAATGAACGCTTTCTGCTTTTAAAGCATATTGTGACAGGTAATGAAAAGGAGATACTACACAATCATGTGGAACAAAAGAAATCATGCAGCAAGCAAAATGAACCACCAGCAACTACACCAAAGGCCGGTCTTCATCCAAAGAAGGTGATGTTGTATATATGATGGGATTGGACGGGAGTCCTCTATTATGAGCTCCTTTCCAGAAAACCAAGCAATTAATTCTCTGCTCCCAGTTAGACCAACTGAAAGCAGCATTTGACAAAACACATCAAGAATTAGTCAATGGAAAATTCATAATCTTCCATCAGGATGATCCAAGACTGCATGTTTCTTTGATGACTAGGCAAAAATTGTTATAGCTTAGCTGGTAAGTTCTGATTCATCCAACATATTCACCAGACATTGCCCCTTAAGATTTCCACTTATTTTGGTCTTTACAAAATTCTTTTAATGGGAAAAATTTCAATTCCCTGAAATACTGTAAAAGACACCTGGAGCAGTTCTTTGTTCAAGTAGATTAAAAGTTTTGGGAAGATGGAATTATGAAGTTGCCTGAAAAATGGCAGAAGGTAGTGGAACAGAAAGGTGAACAAGTTGTTCAATAAAGTTCCTTGTGAAAATAAAAGATGTGCCTTTTATTGTTACTTAAAAATGGAAGCAACTTTTTTTGCCAACCCAATAGGAGCATGTCATCTTCAAATAGAGATAATTTTACTTCTTTCCAATGTAGATAATTTTTATTTCTTTTTCTTATCTAATTGCTCTGGCTAGAACTTCCAGTACAATGTTGAATAATAGTATTGAAAGTGGCACCCTAATCTTAAAGGGAAATATTTGTCTGTCCCGACTGAGCATGATATTAGCTGTGGATTATATATATATATAAATGCCCTGTATACTGTTTAGGAAGTTTCCTTCTATTCCTAGGTTTCTGAGAGTTTTTATCATGCAAGAGTGTTGGATTTTTGTCAAATGATTTTTTGCATTAATTGAGATAATCATGTAAAATAGTTTTCCTTTGTTCTATTAATAAAATATATTTCATTTATTTATTTATTTAATGCTGAACTACCCTCACTTTCCTGGACTAAATCCCATTTGGACATGGTGTATAATCCCTTTCATGTGCTGTTAAATTTGGTTTGCTAGCATTTTGTAGAGGAGAGTGTTAAATTCAATTTATGGTTTTTGTTGTTTTACAACTGAGAATAAGGAGTTGGGGGATTCAGTAAGGTGACTAAACACAAAGCAAGCTGATAAATGGAGCCACATCAACATGGAGATCCCTAGCAGTGTGTCCCTGTGTCCCAGGGTACTGAGTGGTTCTCTTCAACATTTTATCAGTGGCGTGAAGATGCAGAAGACCCCTTGCAGCAGAGAGGGAAATCCACTGGTTGCAAGTGAAAAATAAAGATTCCCAAAGTCTGACAGCTTGGAATAACTAGGCCAAACTAACAGGGTGCATTTAAAATAAGGGATCAATATTTGGGGTTCAATAAAATGGTTAGGGAAGGATGGGAGGCTGCTAGATGAACAACTCTTCCCATAAACAGAGCTGAGATTTAGCCGACTGAAACACCTTCATGAACTGTGCATTTCTGAGGCTCGAGAAGAGGAGTACAAAGTGGGGCTATGCTGACAGTGGCCTGTCTACAGCGCACACGTGCACGTGCGTGTTATGTGTGGGGCTTGCTTAGTTCTGCTCTTGGCTCTGCAGGCCTGTCCACATCTGGAACATTTATTGCCTTCACTTCTGGGTGCCAATTTTTAAGTGACAAACTGGAGCCCATCCAGAGGAGAGTGACCAGGACAAAGAAAGGACTCAAAATCATGTCAAGCCAGGGAGTGTTGAAGGAACCAGGGCTATTTGGCCTGGGGGAGAGAAGATTAAGTGGGGGATTTGAGAGTTGTTTTCAAATCACATCATGTGAAAGCAGAAATAGACTTGCTTTGTATATTTCCAAAGTGGGGGGAAAGATCTAGTGGTGGAGTCAGAAGAAGGGAGAGGTCAGCCTTCTGCAGGGAAGTCTGAGGGCTTGGGGGCTGGACCCGGCACGGGTAGCAGAAAGTGTTTTAGCATCTTAGCTCCTCCACCCCCACTTCTGGGGAATTACTTTCATTCCCTCAACGCTGTCACTGAAATACGTTGAACTTTACCCCAGACCCAGTTCAGGCGAATGAGTCCTTTGCCTGGGCTTTGGGGATTTAGGAGTGTGAAGAATTCAGGCTAGCTGCAGTGGAAACTTTCAGAGGTAAAACTAGAGAAGAGTTTCCCACCCAGAGGAGAAGATGTATGGCAAGAAAAAAAAAAATAAATCTAACACTCAGAGGTGTGATGAAGAGAAGGAGAGAAAAGGAGAGAGGAGAGGGAAGTGAAACAAAGTGGTCAAGTCCTGTGCTCCAGATGTTCCTGAGGCTCACTATACTTTTACCCTCCCACAGCTTGGTCGCTCAACTCTTCCTTGGATTTTGTGAAATACCCTACTGTCATTCCAAAGGGATGATCTCGTACTGAAACTAGAATTGAGTTTTTGTCACTTTCAGTTAAAAGGATTCTAACTAACATGAGCAGTCTGAGGAGGTAGTGACAGCTCCATCTGTGGAGGTGTTTAAAGAGAAGCAGGGCTACCATCACCTGCCAAGAACACTATGAAGTGATTGGGAGTAAAACTGAAACAAGATTGGTATTGAATGGGTAATTTTTGAAGCTGGGTCATGGGTTTATTATCTTATTAGCTCCACTTTTCTTCTCATTTAATGGTTTTCATGTTAAAGAGGTGAAAAAATGATGTGGAGAGAATTCCAGCACTGAGGAAATATGAGCTAAATCAGTGGTTCTCAAACATATCAGACTCCTTGGAGCTGATTTCAGTGGTAAGAATTTGAAACTTTACTCCTGGAAATGTTGGTGAATCTGTTAGGATAAGGCTCAGGACTCTAGATATTTTCAAACTTCTGCAGATGGTTCTGACCATCATCCAGGTAAAATTATTGTTGGATTAGGCATGTTAGCTCAGTGGGTAAAGAATTTGCCTGCAATGCAGGAGACCTCAGTTTGATTCCTGGGTTGGGAAGACCCACTGGAGAAGGGATAGGCTACCCACTTCAGTATTCTTGGACTTCCCTTGTGGCTCATCTGGTAAAGAATCCACTTGTATAGCAGGAGACCTGGTTTGATCCCTGGGTTGGGCAGATCCCCTGGAGAAGGGAAAGGCTACCCACTCCATTATTCTGGCCTGGAGAATTCCATGGACTGTATAGTCCATGGGGTGGCAAAGATTCGGACACAACTGAGCAACTTTCACTTTAACTTTCAGGCATTTAAAGCAGCTTCCAAACCTAAGATCTGTAGGCTCAAGGAGAATAAAAGCATGAAGTGACCAACACCCTCAATTTCAAAATGTGAAAACTGAGATCCAAAAAGGTCAAGTGATTAAAGATTACAAGAACTGGTAAGCAACAGTGGGAAAAAGTCTACATACCCAGGCAATCCCTGTACTGTGTCCTGCTCTTGCCAATTTCATAAAATTATGAAAGCCTTCTTGATAAACAAGGAGACACAAAGAAAGCTGACTCTGGATCCAGAACGTTTAGTTAAAATCCTGGCTCTGCTGCCCATGGAGCTCTGAGTGTCCTGGTTTCCTCATCCGTTTCATGGGTGGTTGCTGTAAATTAAATGAGTCAGTCTATGTCTATCACTTAAAATAATGCTAATAATGCTTAAAATAATGGTAGTAAACAAGTGTTTGCTACCATTGTAGCTATTACTTGCATCAGCTTAGGGAGGAAATTCTCACTGAAGACATTTGAGAAGATTTTAGATGATTACTCATTGTTGACAGTTCAGAGCAGGAGTGGATTATTTCCAGCCCACGCCTAGGATCTGGCTTATTGCTTCATGTCATCTTGCTCAGTATAAGAGCTCAGGCTGCAGAGCCTGAGTCATAACTGCAGCCCTGGTGGGCCAGGCTGGCCACCTCGGCCATAGGGAAGAGGAGACAGAATGGTCATACAACAGCCACAGAAATATGATTAATCCCTTTATTCCAGAAGGACTCTTACTTTTTTGTGGTTTTTATTTCCTATGTATCCAGTCATCAAGCCAATAAATAAAACTTCCTAACTTTAATTACAGCAAATCAACAACAAAACAGCTGAGATAGGGTGGTTTCTAAGGCAACTGTTAGGTGTTGTAAAATTAGACATTATCTAAAGAGTAAAACGGGCGGGTCACGGTGGAGAGGTCTGACAGAATGTGGTCCACTGGAGAAGGGAATGTCAAGCCACTTCAGTATTCTTGCCTTGAGAACCCCATGAACAGTAGGAAAAGGCAAAATGATAGGATACTGAAAGAGGAACTCCCCAGGTCGGTAGGTGCCCAATATGCTACTGGAGATCAGTGGAGAAATAACTCCAGAAAGAATGAAGGGACGGAGCCAAAGCAAAAACAATACCCAGTTGTGGATGTGACTGGTGATAGAAGCAAGGACTGATGCTGTAAAGAGCAATATTGCATAGGAACCTGGAATGTCAGGTCCATGAATCAAGGCAAGTAGGAAGTGGTCAAACAGGAGATGGCAAGAGTGAACGTCAGCATTCTAGGAATCAGCAAACTAAAATGGACTGGAATTTAACTTGAATTTAACTCAGATGACCATTATATCTACTACTGTGGGCAGGAATCCCTCAGAAGAAATGGAGTAGCCATCATGGTCAACAAAAGAGTCTGAAATGCAGTACTTGCATGCAATCTCAAAAACGACGGAATGATCTCTGTTCGTTTCCAAGGCAAACCATTCATTATCACAGTAATCCAAGTCTATGCCCCAACCAGTAAAGCTGAAGAAGCTGAAGTTGAACTGTTCTATGAAGACCTACAAGACCTTTTAGAACTAATACCCAAAAAAGATGTCCTTTTCATTATAGGGGACTGGAATGCAAAAGTAGGAAGTCAAGAAACACCTGGAGTAACAGGAAAATTTGACCTTGGAGTACAGAATGAAGCAGGGCAAAGGCTAATAGAGTTTTGCCAAGAGAACGCACTGGTCATAGCAAACACCTTCTTCCAACAACACAAGACTCTACTCATGGACATCACCAGATGGTCAACACAGAAATCAGATTGATTATATTCTTTGCAGCCAAAGATGGAGAAGCTCTATACAGTCAGCAAAAACAAGACTGGGAGCTGACTGGCTCATGAACTCCTTATTGCCAAATTCAGACTTAAATTGAAGAAAGTAGAGAAAACCACTAGACCATTCAGGTATGATCTAAATCAAATCCCTTATGATTATAGGGTGGAAGTGAGAACTAGATTTAGGGGACTAGATCTGATAGACAGAGTGCCTGATGAACTTTGGAAGGAGGTTTGTGACATTGTACAGGAGACAGGTATCAAGACCATCCCCATGGAAAAGAAATGCAAAAAAGCAAAATGGCTGTCTGGGGAAGCCTTACAAATAGCTGTGAAAAGAAGAGAAGCCAAAAAAAAAAAAAACAGAGAGAAGGAAAGATATAAGAATCTGAATGCAGAGTTCCAGAGAATAGCAAGGAGAGATAACAAAGACTTCCTCAGTGATCAATGCAAAGAAACAGAGGAAAACAACAGAATGGGAAAGACTAGAGATCTCTTCAAGAAAATTAGAGATACCAAGGGAACATTTCGTGCAAAAATGGGCTCAATAAAGGACAGAAATAGTATGGTCCTAACATTAGCAGAAGATATTAGGAAGAGGTGGCAAGAATACACAGAAGAACTGTACAAAAAAGATCTTCATGACCCAGATAATCACGATGGTATGATCACTACCTAGAGCCAGACATCCTGGAATATGAAGTCAAGTGGGCCTTAGAAAGCATCACTATGAACAAAGCTAGTGGAGGTGATGGAATTCCAGTTAAGCTGTTTCAAATCCTGAAAGATGATGCTGTGAAAGTGCTGCACTCAATATGCCAGCAAATTTGGAAAACTCAGCAGTGGCCACAGGACTGGAAAAGGTCAGTTTTCATTCCAATTCCCAAGAAAGGCAATGCCAAAGAATGCTCAGACTACTGCACAATTGCACTCATCTCACATGCTAGTAAAGTAATGCTCAAATTTCTCCAAGCCAGGCTTCAGCAATACGTGAACCGTGAACTCCCTGATGTTCAAGCTGGATTTAGAAAAGGCAGAGGAACCAGAGATCAAATTGCCAACATCCGCTGGATCATGGAAAAAGCAAGAGAGTTCCAGAAAAACATCTATTTCTGCTTTCTTGACTATGCCAAAGCCTTTGACTGTGTGGATCACAAGAAACTGTGGAAAATTCTGAGAGAGATGGGAATGCCAGACCACCTGACCTGCCTCCTGAGAAAGCTATATGCAGGTCAGGAAGCAACAGTTAGAACTGGACATGGAACAACAGACTGGTTCCAAACAGGAAAAGGAATACATTGAGGCTGTATATTGTCACCCTGCTTATTTAACTTATATGCAGAGTACATCATGAGAAACGCTGGGCTGGAAGAAGCACAAGCTGGAATCAACATTGTCGGGAGAAATATCAATAACCTCAGATAAGCAGATGACACCACCCTGCAGAAAGTGAAGAGGAGCTAAAAAGCCTCTTGATGAAAGTGAAAGAGGAGAGTGAAAAAGTTGGCTTAAAACTCAACATTCAGAAAACGAAGATCATGGCATCTGGTCCCATCACTTCATGGGAAATTGATGGGGGAACAGTGGAAACAGTGTCAGACTTTGTTTTTTTGGGCTCCAGAATCACTGCAGATGGTGATTGCAGCCATGAAATTTAAGATGCTTACTCCTTGGAAGGAAAGTTATGTCCAACCTAGATAGCATATTCAAAAGCAGAGACATTGCTTTGCCAACAAAAGTATGTCTAGTCAAGGCTATGGTTTTTCCAGTGGTCATGTATGGATGTGAGAGTTGGACTGTGAAGAAAGCTGAGCGCCGAAGAATGATGCTTTTGAACTGTGGAGTTGGAGAAGACTCTTGAGAGTCCCTTGGACTGCAAGGAGATCCAACCATCCATTCTAAAGGAGATTAGTCCTGGGTGTTTATTGGAAGGACTGATGCTAAGGCTGAAACTCCAATACTTTGGCTACCTCATGCAAAGAGCTGACTCACTGGAAAAGACCCTGATGCTGGGAAAGATTGAAGGCAGGAGGAGAAGGGGATGATGGAGGTCGAGATGGCTGGATGGCATCACTGACTTGATGGACATGAGTTTGAGTGAACTCTGGGAGTTGGTGATGGGACAGGGAGGCCTGGTGTGCTGCAATTCATGGGGTCGCAAAGAGTTGGACACGACTGAGCAACTGAACTGAACTGACCTGACTGAAAGAGTAAAAGCAGGAAAGGAAGTGTGAGCTCCAGGAAAGCAGAGTTTCAGCCTGCTTCTTCCACTGCCAACCCGGCAGCCAGTGCAGAGTTTGCCATGTGGTTGCGGGTCAGTAAATATGTGTTAAAGGGATTGATCTTCCAGGCAATGGCTCCTACATGGTAAAGGCAATTGAGACCATTTCCAGTTCCAAGTGTCAATCTGCAACTTCAGTTGTTCTGTACAACTGGAGAATTTCACAAATATTTTAAGAAGAAAATTTGAAGTTAAACATAAAAGATTAGATATTTCCTGTGACCTCAAGGGCTATTTCTAAACAAAGGGAGAATAATTTCAGGGACAACCACAGAGAAAAGGAAACCATGGGAAAAAGCTCTGCCTCCCACGTACTGCTTGCTCTTCATCATCCAATGGGGTCTGTTTTATACATACATATATATTTTTTATTTATATATAATTTTATATATGAATTATAATGTATATAATTTATTTTTTAATCAGAGGAAAATTACTTTACAAGGTTGTGGTGGTTTCTGCCATGCAGCAATGCAAATCAGCGATAATGATACATATCACCTCCTTCTTGAGCCCACTCCTCTAGGGCATCACAGAGCACCCAGCTGAGCCCCCCGTGCTATACAGCAGCTTCTCACCAGCTATCTGTTTTAAACATGGTGGCGTATTTATGTCGATGCTACTTCCTCTGTTCGTCCCACTCTTTCCTTCCCCTACTGCGTCCACAGTTCTATTTTCTACATTTGTGGCTCTATCCTTTCCCTGTGAATAGGTTCCTCAAAATCATTTTTCTAGATTCTACACGTGTTAGTTGCTCAGTTTTGTCCAACGCTTCGTGACCCCATGGACTGTAGCCTGCCAGGCTGTTCTGTCCATGGAATTCTTCAGGAAAGAATACTGGAGTGGGTTGCCATTCCCTTCTCCAGGGGATCTTCCTGACCCAAGGACCCAACCCAGATCTTCTGCATTTCAGGCAGATTCTTTATGGTCTGAGCCACCAGGGAAGCCTTACATGGGTTAATAGAGTATATTTGTTTTTCCCTGTCTGACTTACTTTACTCTGTATAACAGGCTCTGTGGTCATCCATCTCACTAGAACTCACTCAGATTCCTTCTTTTCATTGTATATATGTACCAAGACTTCCCTGGTGACTCAGATGGTAAAGCATCTGCCTACAATGCAGGAGACCTGGGTTTGATCCCTGGGTTGGGAAGATCCTCTGGAGAAGGAAATGACAACCCACTCCAGTACTCTTGTCTGGAGAATCCCATGGATGGAGGAGTGTGGTAGGCTACAGTCCATGGGATTGCCAAGAGTCGGACATGACTAAGTGACTTCACTTTCTATGCACCATACCTTCTTTATCCATTCATCTACTGATGGACATCTAGGTTGCTTCCATGTCCTCAGTTCAGTTCAGTTCATTTCAGTTGCTCAGTCATGTCCAACTCTTTGTGACCCCCGTGGACTGCAGTACACCAGGCCTCCCTGTCCATCACCAACAGCCAGAGTTTACTCAAACTCATGTTCATTGAGTCAGTGATGCCATTCAACCATCTCATCCTCTGCTGTCCCCTTCTCCTCCCACCTTTAATCTTTCCCAGCATCAGGGTCTTTTCCAATGAGTCAACTCTTCACATCAGGTGGCCAAAAAGTATTGGAGTTTCAGCTTCAAAATCAGTCCTTCCAATGAATATTCAGGAATGATTTCCTTTAGGATGGGCTGGTTGGATCTCCTTGCCGTCCAAGGGACTCTCAAGCATCTTCTCCAACACCATAGTTCAAAAGCATCAGTTCTTCAGTGCTCAGCCTTCTTTATAGTCCAACTCTCACATCCATACACGACCTCTGGAAAAATTATAGCTTTGACTAGCCAGACCTTTGTTGGCAAAGTAATGTCTCTGTTTTTCAATATGCTGTCTAGGTTGGTCATAACTTTTCTTCCAAGGAGCAAGTTTCCTTTAATTTCATGGCTGCAGCCACCTAGCTATTGTAAATAGTGCTGCTATGAGCACAGGCATACATTTGGTTTTCTCAGGGTGTATGCCCAGTAGTGGGATTGCTGGGCCATATGGTAGTTTTATTCCTAGTTTTTAAAGAAATCCCCATACTGTTCTCCATGGTGGCTGCATCAATTTACATTTCCACCAACAGTGCAAGAGGGGTCCCTTCTCTCCACATCCTCTCCAGCATTTATTTTTTGTAGATTTTTTGATGACGGCCATTCTGACTGATGTGAGGTGATACCTCATTGTAGTTTTGATTTGTTTTTCTCTAATAATTAGTGATGTTGAGCATCTTTTCATGTGTTTATTGGCCATTTATATGTCTTTGGAGAAGTGTCAATTCAGGTCTTCTGCTCATATATTGATTGGGCTGTTTGTTTTTCTGATATTGAGCTACATGAACTGCTTATGCACTTGATAGATTAATCCTTTGTCAGTTGTTTTGTTTGTAAGTCTTTTCTCCGGTTCTGAGGGTTGCCTTTTCACTTTGCTTATTGTTTCCTTTGCTATGCAAAAACTTTTAAGTTTAATTAGGTGCCACTTGTTTACTTTTGTCTTTATTTCCAATACTAAAGGAGGTGGGTCAAAGAGGATTTTGCTGCTTTATGTCAAGGAGTGTATCATGTGTGTCTTCCTCTAAGAGTTTTGTACTTTCTGGCCTTACATTGAAGACTTTAATCCTTATTTTTAAAATAAATTTAGTAATTAAAATTTTAAATTAAAAGATAATTGCTTTACAGAATTTTGTTTTCTGTCAAATATAGATATGAATCAGCCATAGGTGTACATATGTCCCCTATCTCTTGAACTTCTCTCCCACCTCCCTCCCCATCCTACCCCTTTATGTTGATACAGAGCCACTATTTGAGTTCCCTGAGACATACAGCAAGTTTCCATTGGCTCTCTATTTTACATATGGTAATGTAAGTTTCCATATCACTCTCTCCATACATCTCACCCTCTCTTTCAGTATACTTTTGTGTTTGGTGTTAGGAAGTATTCTACTTTAATTCATTCACATGTAGCTGTCTAGTTTTCCTAGCACCACTTACTGAAGAGGCTGTCTTTTCTCCATTGTATATTCTTGCCTCTTTTGTCAAAGATCAGGTGCCCATAAATGTGTGGGTTTATCTCTGGGCTTTCTGCCTTGTTCTATTGGTTGATAATTCTACTGTCTTGATGACTGTAAATTTGTAATAGAGTCTGAAGTCAGGAAGGTTGATTCTTCCAGCTTTGTTTTTCTTTCTCAAGATTGATTTGACTATTTGGGGTATTTTGTGTTCCCACACAAACTGTGATTTTTTTGTGTATTTTTCTTTGAAAAATACCATTGGTAGTTTGATAAGGATGCATTGACTCTGTAGATTGCTTTGGGTAATATAGTCATTTTGAAAATATTTACTCTTCCAATCCAAGAACATGGTATATCTTTCCATCTGTTTGTGTCTGATTTCTTTCATCAGTGTCTTAAAGTTTTCTGCATGCAGGTCTTTTGTCTCTTTAGGTGGTTTATTCCTGGGTATTTTATTCTTTTTGTTTCAATGATGAATGGGATTGTCTCCTTTATTTCTCTTTCTGAATTTTAATTGTTAGTGTATAGGAATGCAAGGGATTTCTGTGTATTAATTTTGTGTCCCGTGACTTTACTAAACTCATTGATTAATTCTAGCAATTTTGTGGTGGCATCTTTAGGATTTTCTGTGCATAGTATCATATTATCTGCAAACAATGAGAGTTTTACTTTTTCTTTTTCAATCTGGATTCTTTTTATTCTCTGATTGCTGTGTCTAGGACTTTCAAAACTCTGTTGAATAATAGTGGCAAGAGTGGGCATCCTTGTCTTATTCCTGATCTTAGAGGAAATCCTTTCAGTTTTTCACTGTTGAAAATAAAGATCGATGTTGGTTTGTAGTATTATGTTGGGGTATGTTCCTTCTATGCCTATTTTCTGGAGAATTTTATCACAAATGAGTGTTGAATTTTGTCCAAACCTTTCTCTGCATCTATTGAGATGATCATATGGCTTTTATCTTTCAATTTGTTAATACGATATATCACATTGATTGATCTGTGTATACTGAAGAATCCTTGAATCTTTGGGATAAAGCCCACTTAATAAGTATATGATCCTTTTAATGTGCTGTTGGATTCTGTTTGCTAGAATTTTGTTAAAGATATTTACATCTATGTTCATCAATGATATTGGCCTGTAATTTCCTGTTCCTGGGATATCTTTGTGTTGTTTTGGTATCAAGAGGATAGTGTTCTCATAGAATGAGTTTTGGAGTTTTCCTTTCTCTGCAATTTTCTGGAAGAGTTTGGTAAGGAGTCTGGTAGGGGTTAGCTCTTTTCTAAACTTTTGGTTGACTTTGCCTGTGAAGTCATCTGGCCCTGGGCTTTTGTTTGCTGGAAGAATTTTTATTACAGTTTCGATTTCCATGCTCTTCTGGTTTCTGTTTCTCTGTTTCATTCTCTTTTCTTTTCCCCACTATGCTCTCCCACACCTTGTTTTAAAGACTTTTCTCTTTCCTTCAACTCTCTTTCTCTTCTTCTTATTCCTCCTCTAAGACAGTGCTTTACTTTTGGTGATAAAATGGAACTGAGATATCAATTAAACAAATCCTTAATTAATATTTAGGAAGCTCTTGCCATGTGCTAGGCACATTTTTATTACGACTTTTTGTTGGTATTAAAGTGTAATTTATACACATGAGAGCTCACAAATCTTACATCTTGAAGAATTTTCTGCTGCTGCTGCTGCTAAGTCGCTTCAGTCATGTCCAACTCTGTGCGACCCCATAGATGGCAGCCCACCAGGCTCCGCCGTCCCTGGGATTCTCCAGGCAAGAACACTGGAGTGGGTTGCCATCTCCTTCTCCAATGCATGAAAGTAAAGTCGCTCAGTCGTGTCCAACTCTTAGCGACCCCATGGACCGCAGCCCACCAGGCTCCTCTGTCCATGGGATTTTCCAGGCTTCTACACCTGTGTAATTGCCACCAAGTCAAGAAAAAAGACATTTCCAGTCTCCCTGCAGGCTCTCTCCTGCCCCTCCTGTTCAACACCCTCTCCAAAGTTAATCACTCTTCTGACCTCTATCACCAGAGATTAGTACTGAGTTTCTTGTGCTTAGAATCATGCATGTATTCTTTTGTATCTAACTCTTCTTGTTCAACTTATGTTTGTGGGATTCATTTATGCTATTGCATGTAGCAGGTAGCTTTTTTTCCCCACTAAACCATATGTTACCAAGAAGAAATACATTTTTTTTCTTTCTAAAATTGCCAACCAAGTTGTGCATCAATTTGGTTCATGATGGCTTCTTTCTCCTCATCCATCCCCAGCTCCCATTCCCTAGTTCCATGTAGATTAGTGCTACCTGATAAGGAAGAAAAGAATTCGTACACTTGGGTTATACCTTCACTTTCTCAGTGAAGTTGGGGATTGTAACATCTGAGATCCCTTTCAGACAGGTTTTCACAGGTTATCTATTTGTGTATTACTATCTTCCCAAGTTAGCTGCCTTTGCAACTTGGCTACACAGGACCTATGGACCACAGGAACCTGCCTTGGTTAGGATTTCACTGACAACATCCCATTGTTCTTCTTGCTAATTCTTTCCTGCCGCTAGAGGTCAGGGTTCAGTTAGTACTACAGAGGGCTGAACAACTGTGAAGGGCCAATCAGCACTCAGGAGGATCCTGGGGGGCTGTCTGGGATGCAGTGGGTTGTGTGCTCAGTTTGAGACTGGGCATGAAAAGGCTGAGTTATGCAGGCAAACAAGTTGTGCCATTACCAGTGGAAAACTGACCTCAAGCATCACAAATTCATTTTTATTTGTTTACTTATTTATTTTTAATAGGAAAGGACATTTTGTTTAACACATTTCACTTTATTTCTTTCAAGCAGAAGAATGCTTCAATCTCCAGAAAAAATTTAAGCATTCCCCTTGGAAGTCCCAGAAATGCTTGGTTTCCAGATTTAACAACAATAACAATAAAAATGTTCATTCGGAAGTTTCTGGGGGATCACTTGAGCAGCTGCAAGACTTTTTTTCCTGACAACTAAAAATACTTAGTAGGTAAGCATCACTATTTTTGGCCTAAGCTTATTTTAGGGTTTTAAAGCCCAGTTCTTCAATGCCGCTTGAGTCTTCACTACATCACCCCAATTCACCCTGACCTCACAGTGCTGACACCAAAGAGCTATAATGCAGACTAGGATTGTAATCAATATCTTGAAAATTTGCAATAAGGAGGCAAAATTTAGAGATAAGGAGGTCAACGGTTCTCAAGGAAATAGTTTAGTTTTATAAATCTTATCCAAAACCCCATGTATAAAATAGATGAAAAGTAGATTTCTTTGGGACTTCCCTGCTGGTCCAGCAGTTAAGAATGTACCTTACAATTCAGGGGGCATGGGTTCAATCCCTGGTCAGGGAACTAAGATCCCACATGTCTTAGGGCAACTAAGCTCATATGCTACAGCTACTGAGCCTGTGTGCTCTGGAACCTGCATGCCACAACTAAGACGTGGCACAGCCAAATAAATGTTTTTTTTTTTTTTTTCAAGTAGATTTCCTCTGGGTGAAAGAGCTATGTCTCCTGTCTGCTCAGCTCCTCAAAGTTGCCTACCCCACTCCATGGCCACAGAGGATGTATTTCTGATGTCCTGTAACTTTAGGAATATTTTTTGAAAACCAGCAAGATAGCCCAAATCCTTTATTTTATACATGGTAGAACAGAGGTCCAGTACTTGCCTAGCTGGCATCATACTATGACAATGATGTCTGGCATGAAATATGACTAGAGACGAATTATTTTTATTAAAATTTTAGGTGGGTTTTTTTTTTTTTTCCAAAAACACACTATACACTTCTTAATTCAGCATATTAGTTCAGTTCAGTTGCTCAGTAGTGTCTGACTCTTTGCAACTGCATGGATTGCAGCACGCCAGGCCTCCCTGTCCATCACCAGCTCCTGGAGCTTGCTCAAACTCATGTCCATTCAGTCAGTGATGCCATCCAACCTTCTCATGCTCTGTCATCCCCTTCTCCTCCTGCCTTCATTCTTTCCCAGCATCAGGGTCTTTTCCAAGGAGTCAGCTCTTTACATCAGGTGGCCAAAGTATTGGAGCTTCAGCTTCAGCATCAGTCCTTCCAATGAATATTCAGGACTGATTTTCTTTAGGATTGACTGGTTTGATCTCCTTATACATTGGTATACAGAGTGTGTGTTTAAGGCTAAATATCACATGTTAGGTCAGTTTTGCCAGACCCTCAATTTGGTAGAGCAGCAACCCTGTCATGTTCAGATTTAATGGGTTACAATTATGTTCTGATAAATTTGAAACTTCACTAAGGAAGAGGATTTGATCCTTTCACAAGGAGAGAGCAGTTTTGTATCTCAAGTGTGCACTAGAATTTGCTGCTATGGAGACCACTTGCTTACACCAGATGTTTTGAGCAAGAAAATTTTCACAGCAAGTGAGGAGGCAGAGAGTGTAATCAGGCTGTTGTTGCTGCTGCTGGGAGAAGGCATTGAGTGCTTGGAATAAAAGGGGAAGCAACGAAAAGCTAGGGGGCGAGGATCCAGGGAGAATCTTGCAGTTCGTCATTCCTCTATCAGTCATGTGGTGACTTATTCACATACCAGCGAGGGAAGGAAAGCTATGGAGATTTGAGAGCAACTTCCAGCAAAGGCATTTAATATCAAACTGCTCTCTCATCTCCCCCCATCAATTTCTATGACCCAATGAATATTTACTCTAACGTTAGAGGGTCTCACTCAGATGAGCAACATTATACTCAAGTTTACAGAAAACCAGGGCTATTAATGCCAGATAAAGATCAACAAGGAAGCAGTTTGTTTATATCTTGGTGTTTGAATTTCTCTAGTTCCTGTCCTAAATTGTGCCTCATCTTTAACCTAAAAACAAAATAAAATTGGTAATTATGCTTGTTCTTTTAATAAATAGTTGTGTTTTAAGCTAAAAAAATTTCTGGTACACTGGGATACCAGAAGCAAAATGATTTGCTTTTATTTTCCTCTGATTTTATAAATCTGGAAAGAGCATGCATTTTCATAGTATACTGAAGACAGAAGAGCATTCTGTGGCATGTATACTAAGACCAGCTATTGGGCCTAGAAAAGAATGAATAGCTCATTGCAAACTTGACAGTGGGCTGGATCCTAACCTCATTACCTCCGCTCTGTGAGAGCAGACCTAGGAGAATGCTTGAGGATTTGGAGCCTTGTTAAGGTCTTGTCTTATTTTGATTAATATGGAGGAGAGTTTAAGTCACCTGTAGTGTTGTGTCTTGAGGTGTGTTCCTAGGATGAGGAATGTGTTATTGTGTACTGGGATTCACCTGGCCCAGTGGGCTCACTCAGTAAGGGGTGGAAGGTTCTACTCTTTTTGCTTTGGCCACCAGCTGTTTTGCAAAGTTTGAAGCTGGGAAGCAGGGGATTGTTTAACTAAAAGCCCCCAGATCTAAGGAATGTGGTCCAAGATGCTCTCTGAGCATTCCACTTGCCTGCAGTCCTGATAGCTACTCTCAGAGGGACATACTGTCCTCAACATACCAAACTAAGGATTCTGCATCATCAGGAAGTCAGAACAGAGAATCAAAGGAAACTGAAGGGCAAAAAGTCAAGTAAAAGCTCATCCCTCTGTCCAGGGCTTGTGAAGAAATATCCTCTTCTTTGGAATCCTTGTCCTTAAAATGGCTTATGGCTGAGTGGAACCTTCTCTGGACAGGCTTATGGGTATTTAGTATATGTGTGATGATGAAGCATTCATTTTCATTGTTTTAATAATCGAGCACCCAGGTCAAATCTTTGTTTACTTCTAACCCCTTGGCTTATTGACATTCCAAGCCACGCCGTTAGTCTGATTCCCCCTATGTGAGAAAAAAGAAGGTCTAACCACAGTGATAATCTTCTGCATTCCTCGGAGATGACCCTGCCACCCACCTCTCTCTTCCTGATGTAGAGAAGCAGAAAGGAAATGTGGAATTGAGACCAGGATCAAACAGATAAGGACTAAATTCTAGGTTTATGAGCTGATTAACCGTAAGCACTATTGACAAGGGCTAGGACAGCATGCATATCCAAGACGCTTCAAGGAAGCCAAGAATATGACTTTGCACCCTGGGACTCTTGGTAAGCTCAACTGGGGAAACTTTAACCCCAGCTGACCTAGCCAGGCCAGCACAGCAAAGCTATGCACGATGGCAATAGTAATGTACATAACTAAGGGCAAAGGAGAGGAGAGTTCCTGCCTCTTCTCCAGGAGTGAAGAACAAGAAGGGCTTGGGAAGAACTTCATCTTTGGTGTGGATCAGAATCTCATCCTCTTCTAGGAAGAGGAGGTGAAGGAAACAACTGTGGAGTCCAGGCTGGGAAAGGAGACTTCATAGTGGTCAGTACCTCTCATTGCTTATGTAGGAAGTGACAGGCTTGAATGAACATTGCCGTTTGCAGCATGTTCACATCCACAACCAAAGGGAGGTTTGTCCTAGAGACCAATTGTTCAGTGTATGTTCAGGGAGTGAATTCTGTCATTCAGCAAATGTCTATTGAGTTCATTGGTTATTATTCTAGCATGAGTAAGGCAATGATGAGCAAAACAGATTCTTTGATCTCACGGAATATATAATCTAGTGGAATAACCCAATAGGCATCAGGTTGGTGCATCAACATAAACTTAAAATCAAGGTGAGGTTCTCAGTGAGCAGAGAGTCTTTCAATTCATATTTTTGCAGAGAGCTTTCTTCAATCAGACCTCCCATATTTATCTCTTCCCCCCCTCCCCCACCAACCTCTTGGAGCAGCCTTCTTGATTTTCTTTCTTTTCTCTTGAGTTACTTTTTCCCTACCGGCACTTACTTAGAGGAGGTTTCTCATCAGACAATAGCAGGAACCCTCTTTCCCCCAAATACAGTGAAACAAAGTCTTTTTTCCTCAGAGGATCATGTGCTGGGAGCTTTCCATTTCCCTTTTCACCAGACTACACAACAGCACCTATGTTCAAAGGCATTGAAAAATTACTCGGCTTTCATAGCAGGGATGAATGGGGGACTGAGACAGACCTTGCAAGACTTATCATAATGAAAGCTTCAGAGTTGGTTGCTGGTACCAAATTCCAGAGAAATTGGACTGGAGCTCTAACCCAGCTGGACCATATGAAGAGTTGGCAGGAGATTTCAAGCTTCTCCAGGGAAACAAAGATACATGGATCCGTTTCAGAGACTGGGTTGTCTCCCAAACAGTAATCAGATTCCTGTCTTGCATCCCACAATCCCACAGGTGTAAACCACATGAACAAATGTGTGCCTAGGGCTGAGGGTGGGGGTGGCGGGGGAGGTGATGACAGTTCTGAATTCATCATGCATCATCTCAGGTGGCAGCTGCGCATCTGTTCCGTATTTTGAAGCCCCCTCCCACACCAGTAGAGCTGTTTCAGCAGATAATATCTGGGATCGACTGAAAGAAAAGTCATATGTTACCCAATGTCCTGAAATGGCTCAAGAAGATGGATAAGGGGTAGGTGTCGGGGTTGAAAACTTGCATTTTACCTCCTGACTTTCAAAATCGTTTGGATGGCAGCTCTGATGCTGTCTTGGAAACTGGACTTAATTAGCAGGAAGCAGCGCTCTCCCTGGGAGCTCTCGGACAGGCACTTTGGGTCCCTGCCTCCCCAAGCTCCCTCCAAGGGATGGGATTTGAATCGTTGTGGCCCTTGGGGCTCCTACAAAGTACTTCCAGCCCATATGCGGCTGCAAGCGATAATCCCAACACGTTTTGCAGGAAGAAAAATTGTGCTGGGAACAGCAAGTCAAGCATTTGCTGAGTTTTAGTAGGAGGTGTGAAAAATATGTAACTCGACTCAGGGTCATTCCCGTTGGCCTCACTGCGAGCCACAGGGTGTGTGAAGGGAAGCAGAGGCAGCGCCAAGCTCCCATCCATCTTTCCATGGCTCCATTAATCTCTCCTCTTCCTGAAAACGGACTTATCTTGCAATTGGTTTAAAACTCTCCCAGGGCTGCAAATAGGACTGCCGCTAGCACCAAATAGCCTCTGTGCTAATTAGAAAAAGACGGTTCCCTCCTGGGTGGGAGAATTCAGAAAGACGCCCCCTCCAGGCAGATCAGTTAGTGAAGGGCACCTTCTTCTAAGCTAACTCCGGCAGTTGGAGAACAGACTGGATTTCAGTCTCATGCTACCCTACCAGACCTCACAATGCCCACTGGCCTCTGGCTCACAAAATTGGCACTGACTAGTCTGACACTGTCTCCTGGCTGGTATCTGCATTCTCAGTCCTCTTCACTTAACCAACGCTGAAACTCACAATCCCTTTGGAGATATTAATGAAGATCATAATGAATGAACTGATTCATTCATTACGTTTTCTTTTAGTTGCACTGTCCTGTCTGTTCTATGAAGTGGTGACTGGCTCTTTGGACAAAAATTTTCAATACAAATCCTTGCTGAGTTGCTCTTTTTCCATGATCTTCTCTCCAATATTTCCTTTCTACATAAGGAATGAGCTGCAGGTTTAAGTTCAGATTTTCCTGTTAAATTCATATTTTCCTGACATTGGGAACAATTCTATATCCTGTTTTCCTTCACCGTTTGTTTGGGATTGTTTCTGATTTTCAGAAGCCATTTCATCAAATCTTTTTTTTTTTTTTTCTTGGCCTTTAAGTTTGCCTGCTCTCTCAAGACCTCCTCTATCAATAATAATAGTTATAATAATAATTAGAACAAAAAATAATTGAACTGTTACCATATTCCGTGTGCAGGTGCTGTCCCATGTACTCTTTGTGGATTAACTCATTTTAATTATCACAGAAGCCATGTGAGGCTGGTATTATGATTATTCTTATTTTAAGAGGTGCTAACTGAGCCAAGAAAAGTGAAGTAATTTGCCAATAGCGCACAGCTAGTGAGCAGTGGGGCCAAGATTCAAGCCCGAGCAGTCTGGCCATAGAGCGCCCACTCTTGACGTCTATTCATATTGTCTCCATCTCTTCACTAATCAGTACTTCCTACATCTCCATCACTCTATGCATTCACTGTTGTTCTACACATGTTTATTAATGCCTATATACCAGGCTTATGCTAGGCCCTGAGGATGCAAACATAAGCTAAGACACTAACTGCCTAAAATAAAGATCGTTTTAAAAGAGTGGGGGTGGACAAATAAGTATAAAGGCAACAGGCTTTATATGGTTTTATAGTTGACACATCTTGGATGTTTACCTTGACAATAATATCCTAATCTAGAAACTTCCCTTTCCCATTGCATCTATAAAGGAATAAGCTTATGTGCCCTATCTATAGCACTGTATGACTATTTGTTTGCCCCATGACTGGACCAGAGGGGCTACAAGACCTACATTCTACCAATGCAATGGATATCAAACCACCAATTCGCTCTTCAAAGATATTTGAACTAAGGACACAGTGAAGATAGGTCCTTAAGAGAAAGGCTGGTGTTGTCACTTTGGCAAACACATGTGTTGGGGAATTGCATAAGCAAAGGTTCCGATATGAGACTGATCATGATAGTTTATGGACAGGAAGGCCCTGCCTGATGCCAGAGAGATGGCCTCCGGGCTAAGATAGTGGGAGATAGGTGATTTAGCCCAAAATATAAACACTAATTCCCAAGAGCCACAAAAGAACTCAGTCTAACTGATGGCTATGGAAAAAGGTGTGAAGAAGGTAGGGCCTTAGGGGCCGAATGCAGATGTCTGTATATGACACAGGAGGTGGGTGGCTTTCAAACATTTCCTTCTGCAAACTGCAGGTCATTGGGAACCCAAAGCCGCAAAGCAAGTAAAAGGATCATTGTTCTGGTATAAGCTAGGGTCAAGGCCATAGAAGCTTCCTTCCTGTTCCGTACAAGGTAGTGGTGCCCCTGGAATTGTGTTACTTAGAGCCTTTGCTTTGGGAGTTCACAATCTGAAGAGGAAGGGTTTCACCAGAGACTGGCAAGGTTAGAGCTCCTGGGGGCCCAGACTGGGGGCAGAGTAACTTCCAGGACTCTGTAGTGCCCAGAGGTGAGGGGATGAGGACTTGATCTGGCAGAAGAAGGGGCAGGAAGAGGACAAAGCTGCCAGTTACTTTAAATGACAGGCTGGCAGCCAAATGTGTTATCTGCATACAGTTGCTCTCAGAGGTTTGTAGGAGCTTCTGGTCTTTATCACTGGATGGCCTTCTTAGCATCTGGATGGTGTAGCTTGGTCTTAATCTTTATTTAGCTTGCAGTCTGAAATAATGGACTCTGGCCATTCTTAACCTCAGTTTGATTCACAGAGTTCTGCACTGGAAAGAGATGTCTAATGTTTGTTGAATGTTGAATGTTGAACTGAATTAAAGTAATCATAAAGAATAATTGGTTACTTCAGAATTATCATAGAATAAGGTCAGAATATTTCTAGATAGTGGCAGAGAAGACCATTCTTCTACTGCAGAAGTCTTTGGGCATTATATCTACTTAAGGAATGGAATGGGTAAAAACATTCAACTATATTTCTTCCATTTCATATCTGGCAACATAAATAGACCATGATTGGAGTTAGATAGACATGAATTCCATAAATTATAGAATTCTAGCTTACTATGGTTGTTAGTTGGAAATGCTAAATAGATTTCCCTCAGCATCAGTTTTTAAATGAAAAAGTACAAAACCTACCTCCCAGGATGATTCTGAAGATTAAAAGAGCTCTCCTGGGGTAAGCACTGGCATCAGTGCCTGGCATATAGTAGGTATGGATTTGCATTCAATCAAATAAATGAACGCAAGTGATTTCACCTCTTATCTCAGTTTCCTCATCTGAATAATGCACACTAACTACATGTGTTTGACAGGTTTTTGAGAGATCAAATGAGATAAGAGACGCAACAGCCCTAAACTCTCATACTATTTATAATATTAAATAGAATGAATGGTTTGAAATGAACAACTTGAAGAGCAAGAAAAGGAGCAAAACCAGAGTCTGAGAAGTAGTTAAAAGGAGCATTTTCTACCTCTTTGTGTGGTGTTGGCCAAAAAATTTGGAAAAACCTGAATGAACTTCTTGGCCAACCCAATAGGACAAGAAACAAGAGCACAGGCAAATTTATAGCACAGCCAACGCCCAGGGGACCCTGGCTGTTAACAGCAAAGAGCCCGGCGGTCTGTGGGTTTGGGATCACAGATTTGTGCCCCTGGCAGACAAGCTTCCAGAGAAACCAGACCTACGGCACCCATCCACCCCGGTGCTGGGCAGCTCACTGAGTAGAAGCAATCCCTCCTGGGTGTGCTGACTCAGATTGTCTCCCTGTCTGTGTCAGCTTGTCTCTTCGGACAATAAAGACTAAGTGTAGTGTTAGTCACTCGGTCGTGTCCAGCTCTTTGCAATCCCACTGACAGTAGCCTGCCAGGCTCCTCTGTCCATGGGATTCTCTGGGCAAGAATAATGGAGTGGATTGCCATTCCCTTCTCCAGAATTTTGTTCTCTACCATAAATATGATTTTAGTGCTGTCTACCGAGGCAAGGTCAAGAGGGATACAGTCCAGTATCTCGTTCTAATATTTCTTCTTTTTTAATGAATCTTTTAATAGTTTTATTCCTGTTCATTTACTTATTTTAGTAGGTGTGGGTATGGTTAGAGTTTGACTTTTTCCTTAAGTATATGCAGTCCATGGAGTGTCAAAGAGTGGGACACAGCTTAGCAATTGAACAACAACAGCATGATAAAAGACAAATAAGTGTCTGTCTCGGGCTACTGTAACAAAATACCATGGACTGGGTGGCTTATAATCAACAAAAAAATCTTTTCTCACGGTTCTGGAGGCTGGGACGTTCAAGATGAAAGCAATTTCGGTGTCTGGTGAGGGCGCATTTTCTAGTTTATAAATGGCCATCATGTCACTTTGTCATCACATGTGGGAAGGGCAAAGGTGCTCCCTGGGGTCTCTCTCATAAGGCACTAATGCCATTCAGGGGGGCTTTATCTTCAAAACCTAATCATCTCTTAAAGGACCCACTTCCAAATACTGTCACACTAGATGTTAGATTTTAAATTTGAATTGGAGTGTTGATTGGTTGTTACAAGACCATCTAGACTAACACCAAAAAAAGATATCCTTTTTATGATAGAGGATTGGAATACAAAGTAGGAAGTCAAGAGATACCTACAGTGACAGGCAAGTTTGGCCTTGAAGTACAAAGTGAAGCAGAGCAAAGGCTAATAGAATTTTGTCAAGAGAATATACTGGTCAGAGCAAACACCATTTTCCAACAACACAGAGATGTCTCTACACTTGGCATCATCAAATCGTATCATCAAATGGTAATATTGAAATCAGATTGATTATCCTTTGTAGCCAAAGATGGAGAAGCTCTATACAGTCAGCAGAACCAAGACCTGGAGCTGACTATGGCTGTCATCACGAATTCCTTACTGTAATATTCAAGCTTAAATTGAAGAAGGTAGGGAAAATCACTAGCCCATTCAGGCATGACCTGAATCAAATCCCTTATGATTATACACTCGAGGTGACAAATAGATTCAAGGGATTAGATCTGACAGACAGATTGCCTGAAGAACTATAGACAGAGGTTTGTAACATTGTAAGGCGGCAGTGATCAAAGCCATAGCAAAGATATAGAAATGCAGGAAGGCAAAGTGGTTGTCTGAGGAGGCTTTACAAACAGCTGAGGAAAGCAGAGATGTGAAAGGCAAAAGAGAAAGGGAACGATATACCCAACTGAATGCTGAGTTCCAGAGAAAGAGATATGCAAAGCCTTTCTTCAATGAACAATGCAAAGAAATAAAGGAAAACATTGGTACAGACAAGACTAGGAATCGCTTCAAAAAATTAGAGACATCAAAGGAAAATATCATGCAAGGATGGGCATGATAAAGGACAGAAGTGGTAAGGACCTAACAGAATCAGAAAAGATTAAGAGGTGGCAGGAATATACAGAGGAACTATAAAAAAAGATATTAGAGACCTGGATAACCATGATGGTATTTCACTCACCTAGAGCCAGACATCTTGGAATGTGAAGTCAAATGGACCTTAAGAAGCATTACTGCAAACAAAGCTGGTGGAGGTAATGGAATTCCAGTTGAGTTATTTCATATCCTAAAAGATGATGATGATAAACAGCTGCACTCAATGTGCCAGCAATTAGGAAAACTCAGCAATGGTCACAGAACTGGAAAAGGTCAATTTTCATTCCAATCCCCCAAAAAAGGCAATTCCCAAGAATGTTCAAACTACTACACAGTTGCACTCATTCACAGTCTAGTAAGGTTATGCTCAAAATCCTTCAAGCTAGGCTTCAGTAGTACATGAACTGAGAACTTTCAGATGTACAAGCTTGATTTACAAAAGGCAGAGTAGCCAGAGATCAAATTGCCAACATTTGTTGGATCATAGAGAAAGCAACTGAATTTCAGGAAAACATCTACATTTGCTTCATTGACTGCACTAAAGCCTTTGACTCTGTGGGTCACAACAAACTGTGGAAAATTCCTCAAGAGATAGGAATGCCAGACCACCTAACTGTCTCCTGAGAAACCTGTATGCAGGTCAAGAAGCAACAGTTAGAACTGGACATGGAACAATGGACTGGCTCAAAATTGGGAAAGGATTATGTCAGGGCTAAATATTGTTACCCTGCTTATTTAACTTACATGCAGAGTACACCATGTGAAATGTCAGGCTGGATGAATCACAAGCTGGAATCAAGATTGCTGGGAGGAATATCAACAATCTCATATATGCAGATGATACCACTCTAATGGCAGAAAATGAAGAACTAAACAGCCGCTTGATGAGAGTGAAAGAGAAGAGCGAAAAAGCTAGTTTGAAACTCAATATTCAAGAAACAAAGATCAGAGCATCTGGTCCCATCACTTCATGGCAAATAGAAGTGTGAAAAAAGTAGAAGTAGACACACTTCTTATCTTGGGCTCCATAAAATTAAAAGACACTTGCTCCTTAGAAGAAAAGCTATGACAGACCTAGACAGCATATTAAAAAGCAGAAACCTCACTTTACTGACAAAGGTCCACATAATCAAAGCTATGGTTTTTCCAGTAGTCATGTATGGATGTGAAAGTTGGACCATAAACAAGGCTGAGCACCAAAGAATTGATACTTTTGAACTGTGGTGTTGGAGAAGACTCTTGAGAGTCCCTCAGACTGAAGGGAGACCAAACCAGTCAATCCTGAATATTCATTAGAAGGACTGATGCTGAAGCTAAAGCTCCAGTACTTTGGCCACTTGATGGATAGAGCTGACTCATTGGAAAAGACCCTGATGCTGGGAAAGATTGAATGCAAAAGGAGAAGGAGACGGCAGAGGTTGAGAGAGCTAGATAGCCTCACTTACTCAATGGACATGAATTTGAGCAAACTCCCAGAGATAGTGGAGTACAGAGGAACCTGTAGGCCATGGCTACCGTCCATGGGCCTGCAAAGATTCAGACATGACTTAGCAACTGAACAACAAGACAAAGATTCAGTCTATACCGGGAAGAAACCATTGAAGTAAAGGAAAAAATGGATTATTGGGCATGGAAATGGGTAGAGAATGCAATGAATGGTACTAAATGTTTTAAGGTAACAAGTAACAAGGTCATCAAACACCATATCAATGTTTAGTTCAGTTCAGTTCACTAGAGTCCCTCAGTCATGTCCGACTCTTTGCGACCCCATGAATCGCAGCACACCAGGCCTCCCTGTCCATCACCAACTCCGGGAGTTCACTCAGATTCACATCCATCGAGTCTGTGATGCCATCCAGCCATCTCAACCTCTGTCGTCCCCTTCTCCTCCTGCCCTCAATCCCTCCCAGCATCAGAGTCTTTTCCAATGAGTCAACTCTTCGCATGAGGTGGCCAAAGTACTGGAGTTTCAGCTTTAGCATCATTCCTTCCAAAGAAATCCCAGGGCTGATCTCCTTCAGAATGGACTGGTTGGATCTCCTTGCAGTCCAAGGGCCTCTCAAGAGTCTTCTCCAACACCACAGTTCAAAAGTATCAATTCTTCGGTGTTCAGCCTTCTTCACAGTCCAACTCTCACATCCATACATGACCACTGGAAAAACCATAGCCTTGACTAGATGGACCTTTGTTGGCAAAGTAATGTCTCTGCTTTTGAATATGCTATCTAGGTTGGTCGTAACTTTTCTTCCAAGGAGTAAGCGTCTTTTAATTTCATGGCTGCAGTCATCATCTGCAGTGATTTTGGAGCCCCAAAAAATAAAGTCTGACACTGTTTCCACTGTTCCCCCATCTATTTCCCATGAAGTGATGGGACCAGATGCCATGATCTTCGTTTTCTGAATGTTGAGCTTTAAGCCAACTTTTTCACTCTCCACTTTCATTTTCATCAAGAGGCTTTTGTTACTATTTATAAATAGTAAATGTATCCATTTTGGTTAGTGTGTCATCATATGCTTTTCATATTTTGCCTAATATAATTTTTAGTTTAGAATATATTTTTGGTTGGAATACCACAGAGTTTACAGCTGCTTCCAGCAGTTGGCTGTAATAGATTATGAATTCAAATAAAGAAGAGGATAGATAAGACATGATGCGCAAAAGAAAAATAGAGCAGGAATACCTTATTATTAATATTCTGGTTTTGAGTTACTGAAATCACAGGTTGATTGGAGTGAAATTGTCCGCAATTGTAACAAATTCTAGAAATCAGAACATAATGAAGGTCCAAAAGCTTTAGACCGGTCAAGCATGGACCAGTTGCCAGGTATGGTGATAAAGAATATTATCTTGTTTGGTCCCTAGAATGGTGCTGGATAAGGTAGCCACTTTCCGCATGTGGCTATTTACATTTTAATTAATTAGCATCAAGCAGCATTAAAAATTCAGTTCTTCACTCACATTAGTCATATTATGGACCTACTGCAAGAGCATGCTGGGCGCCATGGATCACAGCACTTGTGAAAGACATCAGGATTGTCATCTGGCTGTCACTTACTAGCTATGTGACTTTCCTTTACTCCAGTTCTACTTTCTAAGCCTCCGTTTCTTCATCTGTAAAATGAGACTAGCTATATCTTAATGCAAATGAAAGAAGAGAGTGAAAAAGTTGGCTTAACGCTCAACATTCAGAAAACGAAGATCATGGCATCCAGTCCCATCACTTCATGGCAAATAGATGGGGAAACAGTGGAAACAGTGGCTGACTTTATTTTTCTGGGCTCCAAAATCACTGCAGGTGGTGATTGCAGCCATGATATTCAAAGACGTTTACTCCTTGGAAGGAAAGTAATGACCAACCTAGACAGCATATTAAAGAGCAGGGACATTACTTTGTCAACAAAGGTCCGTCTAGTCAAGGCTTTGTTTTTTCCAGTAGTCATGTATGGATGTGAGAGTTAGACTATAAAGAAAGCTGCTGCTGCTGCTGCTCAGTCACTTCAGTCGTGTCCGACTCTGTGCGACCCCATAGACGGCAGCCCACCAGGCTCCCCCATCCCTTGGGTTCTCCAGGCAAGAACATTGGAGTGGGTTGCCATTTCCTTCTCCAATGCATGAAAGTGAATAGTGAAAGTGAAGTCACTCAGTCGTGTCCGACCCTCAGCGACCCCATGGACCGCAGCTTTCTAGGCTCCTCCATCCATGGGATTTTCCAGGTAAGAGTACTGGAGTGGGGTAAAGAAAGCTGAGTGCCAAAGAACTGATGCTTTTGAACTGTGGTGTTGGAGAAGACTCTTGAGAGTCCCTTGGACTACAAGGAGATCCAACCAGTCCATCTTAAAGGAGATTAGTCCTTGGTGTTCATTGGAAAGACTGATGTTGAAGCTGAAACTCCAGTACTTTGGCCACCTGATGCAAAGAGCTGACTCATTTGAAAAGACCCTGATGCTGGGAAAAATTGAGGGTGGGAGGAGAAGGGGATGACAGAGAATGAGATGGCTGGATGGCATCACCGACTCAATGGACATGGGTTTGGGTGGACTCTGGGAGTTGGTGATGGACAGGGAGGCCTGGCATGCTACGGTTCATGGGATCACAAAGAGTCGGACATGACTGAGCAGCTGAACTGAACTGATGCCTATGTTGTACAGTTGCTATGAGTTTACCTAGTAGATTGCCTGATGCATAGCTGATGAAGAAGAAGATGGTGATCAGGGAGAAGAAGGATGAGGGGATTCAAACTCATCCTCAGAAAGCTTCTGGTGTGCCTCTAAAGCATTCTGGGTCATTCCATGACCTAACTGTGCACCGCCATGGTAGGAAATCTCCCGTTTCAGCACATTTCCACCATCTCCATAACACACAACCTCCCTGCAGGACACGGATCTCTTCAGTGACTCCATGCACTAAATGCACTTGTTCCTATAAGTAAATAACTTGTCAGATTTGAAGGTACCACAGCACAATAGTTGAAAATTATCCTTGCAATCAAATCTAATATCAGTTTACCCTTGAGAGGACAACCTTCAGTGATAGAAACCAGTTTCTAGCTGCAATGTCAAGAACCAGTGAGCAGATACTGGCGATAATTGGGGGGAAATAGCAAAATTGCTCCTCCCAAGCCTGCTTCTGATTGTATGTTTTTTCTTTTCCTGATCTCTAATAGACAAGACATTGCTTAAAATTCTCCTGCTGTTAGCAGGCCGAAGAAGTCACTCCTTTAGAGACTAAAACACCTGCAATTGTTCTGCTTTCTCCTGTCATACCAGCCATTTTTTAACATCTGGATAAGTAGCTACAACACAGCATCTTTTCCTGTCTTGAGTCTCAGCCTCCCACTGACCACAGGGTCAAGTGTTTTGCTTAATTCCACATTCTATCCTGCTGTCTCTTCAATCAGTGCTGTCATTTCCCCAGTTGGAGGGTCAACGACTCGTCTGGACAATAGGTCTGCTATAAGCAAGTCTTTGCCTGGGGTATAGATTACTCATAAATCATATCTTTATAACAGCAATAACATTCTCCGTCATCTAGCAGGTGCGTTGCCTAGTGGTTTGTGATCTGTCTGGACAGTCAGGCTTCTGCCAAATGCATATTTGTGGAACTCTCGTGGTGCACGTATCACTGCCAATATTTTTTCTTGCCTGCTCAAGCAGACTTCTTTTTCCAGCCAAAAGCAGCATCAGAGATGTACAAGTGACTACTGGACCATCCGATTGCTTGCTGAGAATCTCACTATGAGTTCTCAGTGTCCTTGTACATCACTGAACAGTTATTTTGGTAATGCCAAATTAGAATTCAAAATAGAAGAGGAAAGGAACTCACATGTGCTAAGTGCCTGTATGGTACCAAGCCCTGTGCTCATTGCCTCACATGTGATATTTTATTAAATCCTCCCAACAAACTCATGAGGTGAATATTACCTCTGATCTCTTATAATGAGGAAAGTGAGAATATACGAAGTTTGATAACAGTACCAGCTAGTAGCTATCACACCCTGACACCAGGTGCAGTGATACACAACTGTATATAACTTTCTCATTTAGTCCCTAGTCTAGGTGCCATGTCCTGTAAGATAACAACTAGTCACATGTAGCTACTGAAATTCAAATAAATTCAAATCAAAAAAATTTCAAGTTCAATTCCTCGGTGATACTAGCCACATTTCAAAGGCTCAGTTGTTACATGTGGCCAGTGGCTCCTGTCTTGATAATGCAGGCATAGGACATTGCCATCATTTCCCAAGTTCCCCTGACCAGTGCTGCTCTAAGGCAATGCCCGAGGTGGGGCCAGGTACTTTGATATACATACTACAGATGGGAAAAGAGGGGCTTTGATGGATTTTGTGACTTGCTGACTGACTGTAACCTAACCTTGTGCATTAGGTCCAGGCTTGAATCCAGTTCCAGGAGTCTTGCCCTTAACTGCATCTCTGAGCTATGTACTCGGTGACTTATCTAAGGGCACACAGCTGACAGGTGACGCTGGAGGGCTCTTGGGCAGAAGGTGCCTTGAGAATTCATGGGTAGCTACTGTAGCCTCACAGCAGACCCTTTCTGACAAGCCTTATCTCTGGTGCTAGCCATGTGGTCCTCGTCACTGGCATTTCCTTGATCTGGTTTCACTCCTGAAGTTATCAGATGCTCCGGGATCTTTGCCTCCACCAGTTATGTGCACGTGCATCTTTAAAGGTCTCTTGTCTCTGTGGGAGCCCTTCTCTCCATCTCACAGTGTCATCTCTGGGATCAAGGGGTTGTACTTGGCTTCCCCATCTGCCACTGCCATTCATCCTGGCTGCATGCGAAGTCTTTATCATTCCTGAATGACCCCGGAGGCTGACTCAATCCCAAATAGTAGTCTGTGACTCTGGCTGGCCCTTCTGAAAAGCACAAAGAATACAGCATTCCATCTGCTGTCAGGCAAAGCTCTTCTGCTGACTCAGAATGCAAAACTTCCTTTGTGGCCAGAACAGAGGCATGGCAGGTAGTTCTGTTGCCTCCACTCACTGCAGCCTCGGGCCCCAGCTCTTTTTCTCAGGAACCATTGCACTGAGCCAGGATCTCTGCTAACACCAAGAGCTCGCCACGACACAAGACTTGCAATGAAGTTTCTTACTGTTGCAGAGGAATACAGTTTGTGGAGTGGCCCTGACCCTGAAGGGTCTGTCCTAGGCAGTTTGGGAAAAATAACACTTCGTGAGGCATTACTGTGTGTCCATGACACTGATTCATGCACATGATTTCATTTACTCTTTACAAAATCCTTAAGTGACTTCTGCTTTATTACTCCCACCACTCAGACGAGAAAGACAAGCAGAGAAGAAATCTGCTTTAAGTCACTTAGCTTTTTGGGAATTGATTGGGATTAATATTTTGAATCATTATGTTTATTACCTCTTCATTTACTCTGATTTTATACATAAAAATTCATTATTCATGATTGACCAATGAGATAAACAAGCCTTAGAAATTAAAGCTTTTTGTCTAGGATTCAGGTAATAACCAAGCTAGAGATGACTGGAACTACATTAGCGTATATTTTGCTTGTTTGTTTTAGTCACTAAGTCATATTTGACTCTTTGTGACCACATGGATTGTAGCCCGCCAGGCTCCTCTGTCCATGGGATTTCCCAGGCAAGAGTACTGGAGTGGGTTGCCATTTCCTTCTCTAGGGGATCTTCCCTTCCCGATCCAGAGACCAAACTCCTATCTCCTGTATTGTCAGGCGGATTCTTTACCATTAAGCCACCTGGGAAGCCCAGTGTATCCTTTGGCTATTTTTTAAAAGTCCAATTTTAAATAATTCAGCTTGAAAGTAAAGAGTTAAGAATAAGGTAAGAAGAGTGCTTTGTGAAATTGATATCACGCTATAAATTTAAGGTACTCTTTTTTTTTTAATGTCACAATTTCATCATTAATTGTGTTAAATATTACTTCTTGGTCATATTCTTCAAGTTAGACCCACCAATGGTTTCTGCTCTCATAAGTGCTCAAAAACCCAATAAAAGAAAATAAGTCCATCAGTAAGGATCCAGTTAGACTGCATTAAAAGGACAAAAACTCTGGTTAACTTGGATAGAAGTTTTCTTCTCACTTCTGTTAGAGAAGCTCAGAAGTGAAAAGCTCAGGGCTGGGATAAGGACCTTCTCTGTGGTTCTCATTTTCATGGATCAAGATGGCTGCCAGGATTAGGACCTGCATGTCCACAATGGAGATAGTTGGATGGAGAAAGCAGAAAAAAGTATGACTATCTTTCCCATTAAGAAGACTTTACTTCCGCTTATACCCATTTTATCTTATGGTTATGCAAGAATATATCCAGTTGAAAGCCAGTGTTATGTTTCTAAGAGAACAGATTTGGAGTGAGCAACTAACCATCTCTGCTAAAAGAACTAATGTCTTAAAAAAACAAAACAAGTGATGTCTAGAATAGTCTACAGATCTGCTAATATACGAGGTCATTAAGGCCACTGCCACTTTCCTGGCTCATCTCCAAAAATGCGGCCCTTCAGTGCTACATGGCACAGTCCCTAACTGTGGATCTCAGAAACAACATAAACCGCATGTGGTTTTCCCCTTTTCCTTGTTCAACATTGCACCCAGGGCCTTTGCAGGACCAGCTTCCTCTAAGAATGATCTTGAGAAGGATATCACCATTCTCCTCCTTATGCTCCCTGTTCTATAACTCATCCCCAATTTTTAGTTTAATGGTGCATTCATTTGGAGACAGGTCTCATCTGTTTAATTTCTGTCCCATTTTTTGCCTCTTGTGTCTAGGTGACCACCATTAGGTTTAAGTGTGGCAAGGTTTTAACCTGAGTTAAATGTTGACACTCCAGGACTTTCATTTTAAGCCATTATCACCAAATGCATTAGAGCAGCAGCACTGCTGAGATCCTGTAGAAAGTACCTCTAACTGCTCAGTTAAAATATCAATTGATGGAGCATCTTGCCTTCCCTGAGGTTCAATATCCTTACCTTTCATATAAAGAAGTTGGGAGTTCATTTAAATAATCTATAATCACTGTCAGATTTTGGTCTATAATTCCTCGGCCCTACATAGATGTGACCTGAGAGGGTAGCCACTGGGATGCAGAGGCCAGAAATAGAGCAGAATAGAAAGGGAGGTTGGAAGAAGCCAGATCTCTTTACCTGTTTTGCCAGAGTTTAGATTTTTCCAGTCTAAACTTACTGATCACGCTTAAGGGAAGGAGGAGAGAGTAGACATCTCTTCCTCTGATAAGCAGCAAGTGCTTGGAAGACCAGTGTGTGAGAGCATCTCATTGGGCAAATGGACGAGGAAAGCACCTCTGAGCTGCCTCTGGGTTCTCCCCGACCTGTTTGCTTCTGACTCTCCATCCTGACACTTCTGGTTCCATTCCCTACATTTCAGTGTTCCTCTGGTTCTAAGTCTCACCCAGTACAGTCTCCCTTATCCATCTTATCCACACAGATCTGCATCTCCAAGCTTTCTGTTGAGCTCCAGGCCCACAAAGAAGCCTTCATAGGCCTTTCCAAAAACTATGTCTACAAACAAAATTGCCCCCTTCCCCATAAAATATGCTGATTCTTCAGTATTTCCAGTTTCAGAGAACTACACTGTCACCCTAGCTACCTGCCTCGTTCAAAACCAAGAGCCATTTTAGAGCCTGCCCTTTCTTCCCCACTCCTCCTCCCTTGACCCATCTAGCAAATCCTCTAACTGCTGTTATCTCCTCCCCACCAGCAGGGGCTCATCATTTTTATCCGCAGTAATATCATAATTTGGGGCTTCCCAGGTGATACAGTGGTAAAGATACAGGAGACACAGGAGACATGGGTTGTGAAGATCCCCTGGGGTAAGAAATGGCAACCCATGCCAGTGTTCTTGCCTGGAAAATGTCATGGACAGAGGAGCCTGGTGGGCTACATTCCGTGGGCAAAGAGTCGAACGTGATGGAACAACTGAGCACACACGTGCACAGTATTGTAATTTCTGGCATTCTGTAATCCCTCCACTATAAAAGAAACTAGTTTAAAAAGTTATATTCCTATAATAATAAGAATAATAGTAATAATATAATTATAATAAGAAGAATTATAGTAATAATAATAGTGACGCTAACAGCAAAAATAATCATGACCACTTACTTTTCTCCATTCAGTAAAAGTGCTTTATACTTCTTATCTTCATTTCTAGTAACAACCCATATTGTTTTACGCATTTAACAGATGTGAAAACTAAGGCTTAGTGAGGCTAAGCAACAGCTCTAATCCCACCACGTTAGTCAATAGTGGAGGCAGGATTTGAATTCTGTTCTCTCCATCTTCAGATCCTGTTCAGGTTTAAAATCCTCCTTGTCCTACCATTTGCCCTCTTTTCCATCGGCTCTAGGACAGAATTTCAGCATTCTCAACATGGGATACATGGGTGTGGTGATCCAACAACTACTACTTCCCAGCTTCATCTTCTGCCATGTCCCTTCATTCAGAGCTGCTTTCAGCTTCAGTATAATTCCCTGCCCTTCTGTGTCTCTTGGGTTTGTAAATGCTGTTCTTTACCCACAAAGGTCTTTTGCGATGGATCACACTACATTGGATCTAAACATTCAATTCAGATATTCAGTTATCACCTCCCCTTCAAAGCCTATCTGGCCTTCTGAATCTATTATTTTCACTATCCTTTGGGCTAACCATGATCATAGCCCTTATTATTCTAACTTTTCACTGTCTCCCCTTTCTTTCTGAGAGCAGAAACTCCTTTCTCCTTTTCCTCTATTTCTCCTTTTCTTAGCACAATTGTACTGAGAAAATTTTGCACTCAATAATTGTTCATGGTGATGATAATGATTTTCATGTTATTTCATGTTATTTTCATGATGGTAAAGATAAAAATGATGGTAATACAGCTGAAAGGGAGGAGTTTACCCTAGGACTCAATCTGGCCTTTCTTTAAGCACTTCTTAAATCATCCTATCCAAGCCTATGGATTTTCATCTTTGCTTTTATATTGATGACTCCAAAATTTCTGTTTCTAGGCTTGACTTCTCCCTTGAGCTGCACATGAATATATCCAACCATTTCCTTAATGCCTTGAAGTGTAGATCTAATAGGCATCTGGGTCTTAACACAGCCAGAACAGAACTCTGGAGTATTTCCTTCCCAAACTGTTACTCTTCCAGTATTTTCCATTGGATTTAACAGTCCCATCTTTGACTCACTTGCTTTGGCTAACAACTGAAACCATAACCACTGTGTCTCTCCTGCCCTACATCCAATTCATTAGCTAATCCTCTTGGCTTTCCTGTCTCCCAAAATAATAATAAACCATGATGTAATCTACCATTCCTCTCCTTAATCACTGCTACTATCCAGGTGTAAGTCAAAGTCATCTTTCAATAACAGGCTCCCAACTGGTCTCCCTATTTCCACTCTTGTCCCTCTAATATTCATTCTCCACATGGCAGCCAGAGTGAACTTTTGTAACAGAATCATATCATGTCTTTACCCTCATTTAAAACCCTCCAAGGGCATCCCATCACATTTAAAATTAAAATGCACTGTGTCCCCTACTTGGATCTACAGAACCTGCTGCCTGCTTCCCTGCCCTGATCTCTACCGCTGTCTCCTTCCATCTGGATCTGGCTACAGTGACCCTCTTTCTTGCCATTTGAACCAGAAGAGCCTGTTTCTGCCTCGGCCTTTTGCACCTGCCATGCCTTTGCCTAGAACACACTTGCCCCCAGGTCTTTGCATACGCAGCTCGTCCTCCCGATTCTCTGCTCAGGCCCTCTGTGGAGTAGTCACCTCTGGGCACCTGTCAGAAATAGTTCCAAATCCGCTGCTACTCTCTTCCCCATCACCTTTCGCCATACGCTGCTTTAGCATTGATCACTATCTGAAGTGAAGTCCATTCATTAATTTAGTTACTCATTTATGTTTCTGTTTTTATTGTCCTGCCAACTAGAATGCAGAGCCAAGAGAAAGGGACTCTCTCCTTCTCTTTCCTTCTCTCCTCTTTATCTCTCACCCTCTCCATCTCTGTCTCTCTCTCTCTCCTCTAAAGAGATTTAAATTTTAGATATGTACCTGCATGCATGTAAAAACCTCCCTGAACCTCTTTATGATACCACCATGATAAAACCAATAACTTCCATAGAAAATAACAGTGTCTTGCCTTATAGCAGAGGGAACTATATTCATTATCCTGTAATAAACCATATCAGAAAAAGACTATGAAAAAGAATGTATGCATATGTGTAACTGAATTGCTTTGTTTTACAGCAGAAGCTAACACAACACTGCAAATCAACTATACTTCAATAAAATGAACTTTTAAAACAACCTGTTTAGGAAATCTACTGCACGCCAACTATTATTCTCCAAAATGGTAAGTCCAAAAAGCTAGTATTATGATACATGCAACAATCTGGATGAAAAGTATATATATTCTAAGTTAAAAACCAAAAAGCCAGTCACAAAAAAGAGCATATTATCAAAGTGGACAAAATTTGTCCATGGTGATAGAAATGAGAAAAGCGGTTGCCTTTGAGTACACTGATTGGGAGAAGACTGAGAAATCCTTGGAGCTAATAGAAATGTTCTGCTCTAGACAAAAATTTGATGGGTACTTGCGTGTGCTAAGTTGCTCCGGTTGTTTCTGACTCTGTGCAACCCCATGGATTGTAGCCCATCAGGCGCCTCTGTCCGTGGGATTCTCCAGGCAGGAATACTGGAGTGGGTTGCCATGTCCTTTTCCAGGGATCTTCCCAAACCCAGGGACTGAACCTGCATCTCTTATGTCTCCTGCACTGGCAGCCGGGTTCTTTACCACCAGCACCACCTGGAAAGCCCTTTATGGGTATAGTGAAAGTGAGAGTCACTCAGTCATGTCCAACTCTTTGTGACCCCATGGACTATACAGTTCATGGAATTCTCCAGGCCAGGATACTGGAGTGGGTAGCCTTTCCCTTCTCCAGGGGATCTTCCCAACCCAGGGATCAAACCCAGGCCTCCCACATTGCAGGCAGACGCTTTACCAGCTGAGCCACAAGGGAAGCTTTATAGGTATACACATGCATACGAAAAAAAAATTGTTGACCTATATACTTAAGGTTTGTTGAAATTTTCTCATTGCATATTATCTATCCATCAATCAATGAAACCAGTAGTAATAGTCATTTAGCCACAAAGAAACCAGATTTGCTTTAAAGTTCTAATTTTTTTTTTTTTTTTAGGATTCAGTGAAATCTTTACTTTAGGAAAACAATCTCTTGAACATGTACAGAGATGATGGTTCCAGCACATCACGCTGTACCCTTCCTGTGAAAAGGAAAAATCTCCCTGAGCCCTTACATTTGCTTGCTCCCTCCCCTGTAGCTCCAAGTACAATGGTGAATGTAAGCTACAATAAAAAGGTCATTTTCTTCTTTCAGCAACAGTAACACAAGTGGCTACATTTCCTGATTCTGGATTAAGTTCAAGATTTCAAATACAACTGGACTCGTTTCTGATTAGAAAGTTTGATATTTATCATAGACTTCCCTGTCTTCCATAACCAGTATGAGAGAGATTGCGAAAAGGTAAACTGAAAGGGAGCATTCTTTTATTCAACAATTAACCCCATCTGGGTAAATAATACGGTGCAGGGCACTTGAGCCACCGCTGTTAGGCTCTGAGTTCAGAACTCAACACGGCTTCAAAGCGGCGTCAATGAAACGATGACAAGATGCTACAGAAATGGCTTTTTATGTGGAATATAATGCGTGTCTAGGGTTACATAGTACAGTAACGAAGAGAAGAGGGTTGTAAAGACAGAAGATAGAGTGTCTGGAAGTACTTACCTGAAGGAAACACAATCTTGGTTTAGTTCAGGCCCTTAGGCCTAGAAACACAGTATATGGTCTAGAAACCTGAATATTCGAAAACAGTTTCACCAACGGTTGTAAGGTTTCCATCTCAGGCAAATAAAAACAAAATTCCCTGGCAGTCAGCAAGGCAGCCAAGGATGGAGATGCTTCTGAAAACCTGAGCTTCATTCCCTCTTTTATCAGATAATTTCATTACACAAAGGGGCATATGTCTCTTAAAAGTATCAAACAACCCATTAGAACCGTGAAAGCCCGTCAGTCAACAAATCCTTTTGATAAAGATCGATCGCTCCCTGAATAAGGGGAAAACATAGTCCGGGTCAATCTGTCAGCAAACGCATTCAAAAATCTATACTCTGAATTGAGACAAGGAACTCTTAATAAACTGAGATTACTTTCCAAGAAAATATTTGGGTTCCCTACAAGCCCAGGCCTCACACCTGACTGCGTTTGGCATCCCCGGGAAGAATAGGCCGAGTGAGCCACGGAGGTGTGCAGGCATCTTTGGTTACTTCTAGGGCAGGCCTTGCCTGATTTCCACCTGCCTGTATCACTTTTAGTAAATGGCATAGGGGTGGAAATGAGTGGGGGAACCTGCTCGAGACTCAGGCGGCTCCAATTTCTCAAGTGGCTTTTCTATTGTAATATGGGTATTCTGAGGCTCACATGAGAAACCCAGGGTCTGGGACCAGCTTCAACAGTAAACTGTTCGCACAGACCCTCTGGAACAAAAAGGGCTTGTGCATCTAATCTCTGTCCGTTACAGACATCTCTGGAGAGCCCCAGGAGGAAAACAAAACATGCAGAAAATAGATTTGGATCATCTTTATGACCTAAAAAAAACAACTACCCTGTCAGTTAATTGCCTCTGCCTCCCAGGAGCATAAGGGGAAGGAGCACTCACTTTCAGAGTCCCTACTGTGTGTGCTTTGCAGCTTGCTGTCATTATCTCACTTAATTCCAGGACCACACTGAAAAGCAGATATCATTATGCCCATGTTACAGGGCTCATGGGAGGCATAAGTGGCCACTGTTTTACCTGAGGCATTTAGCTAGTGTCAACAGTGGCATTTGGACCTGCGGCCTCCTGTGTATAAGGTAAAGAATCAGCTGGTAAAGAATCCGCCTGCAGTGTGGGAGACCTGGGTTCGACCCCTGGGTTGGGAAGATCCCTTGGAGAAGGGAAAGGCTACCCACTCCAGTATCCTGGCCTGGAGAATTCCATGGACTGTAGAGTCCATGGGGTTGCAAAGAACTGGACGCGACTGAGTGACTTTCATTTTCACTCTCAACAGTGGCATTTGGACCTGTGGCCTCCTGTGTATCAGGCTTGTCCACTGGAGTGACTGTCAGCTTCTAGCATACCCCTCACATGGTCCAGGGCCACCCACCTCCCATCCCCACTGCCCCCTGCTCCTTGGCTGGGCCAACTACTGGGGAGTGGAGGACCCTCTGAGTTTTTTGCCATTCAGTAAAAGAGACTCATTCAAAGTCAGCCAGGTAAGGACTTCCCTGGTAGCTCAGAATGTAAAGAATCTGCCTGGAATGCAAGAGACCCGGGTTCAATCCCTGGATTGGGAAGAGCCCTGGAGAAGGGAATGGCAACCTACTCCAGTATTCTTGTCTGAAGCATTCCATGGACAGAGGAGTCTGGCAGGCTACAGTCTGTGGGATGGCAAAGAGCTGGGCATGACGAGTGACTAACATATACACAAAAGAGACTGGCTCAAGGTCAGCCGGGTAGGGAAGGACTGGATGAAGTGGAGGACGATGAGAGCTGTACGGTTGGAAGAAAGTGTACACTAGAGCGCAGATAGACAGTTCAGTAACAGATGAGCACAATTTGCTCTGTCTGGATGGTCACAGTATCTATAACTCGATCGTCGGTCAGAATCCAGGGATGGGGAGTACGGTAGGAGGCGGAGACTCTGTGTGAGGATCAAATAGACCGTGCCGGTTTACTGACTCAGTATCTACTTATCTAAGAAATGATTTAGATTTTGGAAGGACTGGATTCCAATATGAGCTTTGCATCAGATGTAACTGTGGGTCTTTGGGAAAGGTAATTTACCCCCACTGAGCCGGTTTCCTCGTCTGTATAATCAGGCTAATGGCACCACCTGATGGAAGAAAAGTGAAGATTAAAAGGAGTAATGCACAGGAGACACCTAGGCTAGCGCCTGGAGTATGGTAAGCCCTCTGAAGTCTCAGTCCTCTCCATTTCTTTTTCCAGCCTCTTTAGGAAGTGCCAGTTCTACAGAGACATTGGCCCTCTGACCTAGTATAAGAAAATAAGCAATGATTGTTTGCACTGATGAATTAAGACCCAAGGTGTGCTGCAGCCCACAGTGAGGCTCCGTCACTGCCCGGGCTTATATTTGGGGCAACCAAGACTGATCGTTTTGCTTCCCTGCCACACTTTGCGCAGCAGCAGAGAGAAGTGATCTAATATCATTTGGGGCAGTGGTCTGACATGACTTTTGGTTGGGTGCCAACCTTTAACACAGCATCCATACCCCATCAACATTGTCATCCTGTCCAGCATGACAGCCACTGTCCCCACTCCATACCCCGCCAATCCTCATCCTAGTGTTCTAAGCCATCATCCCTTGGTTTCAAGCTTGAATTCCCATTTGCCTTTTCAGTGGCATGGGCTGGGATCAAGAGCCTAAGATAAGAATGAAGGGGCAGGGTGGACAGTGTACACAAGAAAGTGGAGTGGAAAACCTCATTTTTAAATGAGAAATGAGTGCATTTTATCTCTTCTTATTTGCCCTTAATAGTTTTGATGGAAAGTGCTTGAATCTGGAGTTCTGGTTTATCTTTCCCCTTATGTGGCCTTGGAAAGTCACTCAGACATCAGTTTCCTATTAGTAAAATTTGGACATATCAGATACTATCTCCGAGGTTCCTTCTACTTAAGCATTCCATGGGCCTGTTTCACAGGTTTATCATCCACCCTGAAACAGGATGAAGGAGGCAAAACTAAAGGTTAAAAGGCTGGCTGGTTAAGGTTAAGAGGTGGCGTTAGACTTAGAGTCCTGGGTCCAAGACCAAGGTCAAGGTCTGTCATTAACTCTAGATGCTTTTAAGTGGGATACTTCTCCTTTTTAAGCCTCCCTCTCTCCAACTGTAACAGGAGAATTGTTATAAGAAGCACTGAAGAGTCTTCAAAGTATAATACTTCACAGTGGAATGAATAAACCAACAAATTCTAGAAACTCATGTACTTTTACCTTATCACAAACCTGTACCTTTGTGGGCAACTAACCAAAAACTCTTAACAGTCATGGGTCTCTTGAAGCTCTCTAATATTCCTGGTAGACAACAGGGGGCACTCTTGGCATGCGTGCATCTAAAGGGTCCCCAGAGACCTTGGTGTGAGCTTCCAAGGCATATGATTTTTCTGAAGCTAAAGTTTTTATGGTATGTTGCTATAAATGTTCTTTTCTGTCCCAAGTGCCTGCCTCTTGCTTACTGAGCCATATTTCATCTCCACTGGGCACTGGGTTCTCCTTACATAGGAATTCCCTTGTGGCTCAGATGGTAAGGAATCTGTCTAAAGTGCAGGAGACCTCGGTTCAATCCCTGAGTCAGGAAGATCCACTGGAGAAAGGAAAGGCTACCCACCCCAGTATTCTTGCCTGGTGAAGCCCACAGACAGAGGAGCCTGGTCGGCTACAGTTCATGGGGTCGCAAAGAATCAGACATGACTGAGCAACTAACACTTTCACTTCACATTCTCCTTACATAAATTTACTAAATTCCAATATTTACCAGGAATTAATCTGGGGTCCAGTTCTATATACAAATTCCTTTGCGAATGTCAACGTAGATCTGGTGTCCATCTCTCCCTTCCTCCCTCTGCCTGAAGCATATTTTCACCTATTCTCCTACTTTTTACCAGGTTCCACTTTATTTTATCAAATTAAAAAAAGAAAATTTAAATCCACAAAAATGGTATGAAATCCGCAAGTTTGTCTTGTCACAGTTCTTTCCTCATGGGTTCTTTTGGGGAATAAAATCAAACGATGTGTGTAAAAGAGTTTCAGGAAGAAACAAGTAAACAAGCTTTATAGACTCTTCATAAAGTCAAGTGGATTGTTATATAAATGCCACATAAATCATCATCCTTGAGACCAGATTTTCAAGGAAATTGTTACTACAGTCACTTTCTTCTTTTTCAAAAGTTCAGGGCTTAACTATGGAGTGTTATGGAAATTCTCATCGATTATTAGCTATCAAGTACATTTATCAAGGAAAAATAAACCTCTCTCAGCTATATATAGATTTGTATATAAGGCAGTTTAGAAATTTTGGTGGCAATAATATTCAGAAAAGCACAGTCAGCAATCACACTTGGGGTTAACATGACACAATTCTTAAAACCAGCTTTGTCCTTAAATGGTACTATCGGTTAGTCAATGGCAAGGTCAGCTACATCGGGTCTTAAGTCTGCTAGCCTTAGATGAGTCACTTAAGCCTCAAACTCTTCAGGCCAAAACTCTGGGCTCTACTGGATGTTATCTAGGCCTCCCGTTGCATAATCTTTGCCCTACGGATGCTGTGCATTGGAAGGCTGTTTGGTGCAGGGGAAAAGTGTGTCTTTGACATGGGACAGAGTTGAATGTGAATTCCTGCTTTGCCACTAACAAATGGCCTGAGAAAACACTGCTTTCTTTCTCTAATCTTGGTTTTCATATCTTCAAAATGGGAATAAAAACACCTATCTTTTGAGTTTTTCCTGATAACATAATAACATAAGATAGCCAAGTTCACACAGAAAACATTTAGTAAACATTAGTTCACGTCCCTTCTCCCTCTAGGAGTGGATGTTATGCAGGCTTCGTCTGTGTTTAGTCAAAGTGAAAACAACATTTAAAGTGTTAGTCTCGCAGTCATGTCCGATTCTTTGCAACCCCATGAACAGTAGCCTGCCAGGTTCCTCTGCGCATGGGGTTCTCTAGGCAAGAATACTGGAATGGGTTGCCACTTCCTTCTCCAGGGAATCTTCCTGACCCAAGGACTGAACCTGGGTCTCCCAGTTTGCAGACAGATTCTTTACCATCTGAGCCACCAGGAAGCCCATGTTTAGTCAAGGAGGAGGATAAAAGTATGTAGAAAAACGTAGGTATAAATTTTAATGAGTGCCTGAAACAATGTCCGGGTTTCTCTAGTGCAGAATCACGTGGAGTTGTAAAGATTTAACTCAGAATTTGAACCTTTGGTGAAACAGTCCCGAGACAAACAGTGGAAGTTAACTGGTCTGCAAGCAGCCGTTGGTGTTCTGGTATCACCCTCAGCTCTAGCAACCCAGGTCTGCCGCTTGCATAATGCTTTTGGACTTGAACAGAGATTTAGGAAGTAAACTCTGAGGGTAGATTCTAGCAGAGTCAGAGTAGTTTTCCAGGTGACACTAGTGGTTAAAAAACGAACAAACAAACCCGCTTGCCAATGCAGGAGATGTAAGAGAGGCCTGTGACCCCTGGGTCAAGAAGATTCCCTGGAAAAGGAATTGGCAACCTATTCTTGCCTGGAAAATCCTACGGACTGAGGAGCCTGGAAGGCTATAGTCCATGGGGTTCCAAAGAGCTGGACGCAACTGAGCTACCAAGCACGACTTGATAGACAAATAGCCTTCCAGATCAATTCACCTGGTTTTTAAAATAACATTGTGATTATAAATAAGCAGAAGGAAACCTTTTTTGAGTTGAGCAGGTGAAAGTGCCTGACTTTGAGGCCATTTGCTTTGATCTAGTGAAGAAGAAAAGAATACATAGTGGGAAGTGAAACTACTAAGTTTTGAAATATTTGCCTCTGAAGCAGCAGGCAGGGCCCTACTAAGCACAGATTATATAATATGTATTACCATAACGACGCCTGTGATTGCCTTCAGAGATTCTATTTTCTACTGAATCTTGACTTTTCCCTAAAACACAAAACACATGCTCTCTTACCAGTTAGAATATACTTGAAAAACAAAATATAATGTTGCATTTTTGACAAATAATTTCAGCTGTTTCTGCTGAAGAGTGTGTCACTTTAAGAAAAAAAAAAAGTCTTGACAAATTCAACATCGCATGCGTGCTCAGCCATTTAGTCCAACTCTTTGCCACCCCATGGACTGTAGCTTGCCAGACTCCTCTGTCCATGGAATTTTCCAGGCAAGGATACCGGAGTCGGTTGCCATTTCCTACCCCAAAATTTAGCATTACTTTCAGCAAAACAGTGCGGCACATTCAATCAAGGTTACAATGATGTTAAAATACAGCAGCATTCAAAGGAAGTGTGACTATAGTCCCCAACCTGGTATCTTAGTATAACAGATAGAAATTCAGTGATTCTGTTTTTTCCTGAGGTCGATAATTTCCTTGCATTTTTTTCTCTGTCATTTTGAAAGGAAATGCTTATAATTATTGGTTCTCTATGTAATGATTATCACAGTTTTTATTTCAGAGCTAGCATCCCTGGAAACACATTCCTTATAGTAACCTGAAACCCTCTACCACCACCATTTGGGCAAGATTCTGATTGATTTCAGCAGAACAAAGGAACAATTGCATCCCATTTGAAAGCCAGATGAGGTGCTCTTTATTTCATTCTAAATTGGGAGTGATAATGGTTGGGTGGTCATTACTTCAAGCAGGGAAATAAAACAACCCTAACAATGAACAGGGCTGGTGTACAGTGGCTATTTTCTGGGATGGAACTGGTTAACTAAGAATTGAAAAGTCATCCTCTGGTAGCCTGAACAGGAACCTACAGTCTGCAAACACTTATTCCCATCAACACTGCTCCAAGGAGGTGCCGAAATGCAGGGTCCTTCATTCTGATCTTGTGTCTGTCCTGGTATGAATTAACAGAGGGGAACAGGAAATGGATTGACACTGTTCATAAGTGAGGCGGCCAGGCAGGAGGGGAGGTCCTTCTGCTTTCAATCAAGAGAGGGGGTACAATCTGAGGTGTCATCAGTACATCTCAACCGTCGGGAAACCCAGGCTTCTTCAGGGAGCTGGGCTTCTTTATGGATGGAATTACATACTTTGTGAGTAAGAATTATTTCTTCTATAGAATACCTGTTAGCTTACAGCAAAAATGTGAGTGGAAGGAAATACATAGGACTGGCGAAGTAAGCAAAGCAAACACTTGCGTGTATTTCTCCCCTTGACCCTGCACCAGACAGAGGAAACCATTATTGTCATCATTAACTATGTTCTTATTATTTAATAGTAATGCTTTTCCAAGTTCCCAATCTGGAATACCCAGAAAGATCAAAAATCATTTCCTGTCTTGGAGACCTTTAGAATTCAGGAGCTTAGAAGCAATTTTCTCTATGCCGCTGGATTATTCCCATTATAGGTGTTATAGTGAGCACTGCTAGCCTTGCTTTAATATTATTGACACTGATCCTTGCTTTGTTGACATCTTGGGTAGCTACTATGAAGAGCTGGGAACTGATTTGCTTAATTTCAACCTTACTAATCCAATCAACTTGCCTGTTTACTTTGTGTGCTCAGCAAGCCTTTGAAAAACGAGACTTTTAAGTGACTTCCTATTCCAGGAAAGATTTGTACATGGGCACTTGGTCTTAATCAGAGAGGGGATGGACTTGTCTGGGATGGATGTGGTCAGAGGTGCTGCTGAGCAGAAGCGGGAGCTGGAAAACTGCCTTTCTCTCCTGATCATCTTCGTGGCATGACTACAGGATTCCACTGGAAATGAGCTCCCCAGCATTAAAAAATGCCGGTATATAAGTGCGCGCACAAAAGCAGGGAATGTGGTGTTCCTCTGTTGCTGTTACTTGACATTGTATTCACCACATCTCAGTTTTTCTCCTCTTGTGCAAATCAGTGGGAGTTTCCTTGAAACTTATTTTTATTCTCGTTCTTATTCATCAGTTTGATGCTTTAGCATCAGAGCCCACCAAGATACTAGCCACCTCTTTGCTATAAATCAGGTGTATTAAACTATTATGGCATTTATGAAAGAGATCTAGTTTTTTCTTGCTCTACAAAGCATAACACAGCATGTTATGTGAAAGTTCCATAGACGTGCTCATAATAATATAGCGTGGGTGCCTCTTCATCAGTATATTCCCCAGGGTTTAGCATATCCTTCTAATGAATAGTGAAATTTCAGTAAATATTTGTTGAAGGAACCATTTGTGTAACTTGTTGGCAATATACTCAGTTGACTGAGCAAATGCTTCAAACTCTCAGAAAATATTACCAGAACTATATCTATAAAAAGCCAAAATTACATAAAAAATATTCATATCAATTCTTTGGCAATATCTTAAGCAAAACTGATAGACTATTTGTTTTACAACCAGCCCTCAGCCCCAATTTTCATTGCCTGTCTTTGTATCCTATGAACACAGGCCTGGAGCCAGAGTTCCCTTTATTTCTTATAGTTTGTTTTCATTATTATTATTATTATTTTTTAAAGAGAATGTTTCTGGTAGTTCAAATGAAGAGTGGTCCTTTCCATTTCAAACTAATCATAACAGAATGATTGGAGAATATCCAAGCAAACTGTATTTTACTGACCAAAAGATCACTTCAATGTAAAGAGGAATTTTCTTGATTCTGGGACCACAACGCAGTGAGGGAACTCTTGGATGAAAGTCATAATCCAGCAGAGAAGGATGAAAGGAATTTAAAGGTGAATTTGGGGACTTTGGAAATTTAATACCATGATTTGGTATCAGATTTAAATTCTTTCCAAAGCCACTGTGAAATCAAGGTGGGGGTGAGGTAACTTACAGAAAGTTGAATGTTATTAAAACTGTATATGAAAGTATTTACCCTTATCTTTTCCTCCCATAGTCAACACAATTTTTAAAAATCTCCATATAAGATGCCATTGTATTTTATTGAGCTACATGTGCTAGCAAATTAAAAAATTGCTGTGTCTGGTACTGACAATAAAAGTATACATGTGTAAATCACAGAATTAAACAGATACCACAGTGGAATTTTGTAAATCTGCAATCCAGTACAGTTTGAGAAGATAAAACACCAAAGAGCCTGAGTGAGAGTTAACTCAATTCTTCCACGGCATGGAAAAGGTGGATTTAGCAGGAAGTAAATTCTTAAATGAATGGCTAAATGGATGACTTCAGCCTGTTTCCTTCTATTGCCTGGAGAGTTCTGTGTACCTGGGAGCTCTGAAGACATTCTCTCATACTCTTGTGAGTGAACCCCGGGAAAATAAAGGAGCAGGGCTGCTCCATATAGCAATACCCTCAGTAAAGTTGCAGGTAAAGAGTGTTTCTTTTTCTAAGAGCTACACAATATGTTCCCCACCCCCAACTGACCATGCAAACTTATTAGTTTACTGCTGACAGAAGTTGGTTTCAATGAGGCAACCTAATAAGGTCCTTCCTAAAGGATAACCACCCTGGTTTGCCTATGGTTCATACCACCAGGGGTCATCGTTCTTAGCTTCAGGGATTTCAGCTGGAAAGATGGGATAATGCTATTAGGTTAAAACTAAAGCTTCAGAATCAAACTGAAGCTTGAATCCTGACTTAATTTCTCAAAGCTCCCAGGCCCTCAACTTAAAATAGAGATTTAGCACTAATTTGTCTGGCTAACTGTAAAAGAGATAAATGTGGGAAGAGTTAGTATAGAAGTTAGTCTAAGTCAGCATTCAATGTGTGGGAACCCAGCATCATTTTATTTTATATTTTATCATCATTTATATTGATACAAATTCTTGGAAATGGAAGAGATTTTGACCCTAAAAATGGCAATCCACTCCAGTACTCTTGCCTGAAGAATCCCTTGGTCAGAGGAGCCTGGTGGGCTTACAGGCAAAAGGGTCACAGAGTTAGACATGACTGAGCAATTGATACACTGATACACATACACACAGTTCATTTGATAATATCCCAATCAAGTGGGGATCCAGCTTATGGTAAATTGTCAATAGGAAAGTTAAAATTAAAACATTTTAGAAAAGAAGGTTAAGTTACTGTTTGATTTTATTTGACATTTGCAATGAATTCTTTTTTTTTTTAATTCACTGATTTCTCAAGTGCTTTAATAATTCTACCTTCATCGATTTATTTAATTGGATATTTGTTATCTGTTCACTGGCTCATCCATCTAAAAATAAAAAACATTACAATTCTGTACCTAACCAACATTAAAATGAGTAATTTTTCCCCAAAGCAATCTACTTTGACCTAGAGATTCATATTTTTTTTCTTTTCCTTTTCAATTTAAGAAGTTTCTCTGTTGTGAAATTTTTCACTATGACTTCCTTCTAATTGTGGGCTTCCCCAGTTGCTCAAAGGTAAAGAATTCGCCTGCAATACAGGAGTCACAAAAGACATGGGTTTGATCCCTGAGTTGGGAAGATCTCCTGTAAGAGGGCATGGCAACCCAGTCCACTATTCTTGCCTGGAGAATCCCATTTACAGAGGAGCCTGGTGGGCTACAGTCCAGAGGGTCCCAAAGAGCTGGACTTGACTGAAGCGACTTAGCATGCACACCCCCTAATTGTTCTACGTTTTTCCCTAAAAATACCTGTAACTCTGAGCTGAGCTCTGTTTTTGTTTTTGTTTTTAGTTTTTCTCCATATTGAGTATGTTCTTTTCAATTATTTCAATATTTATTCTTTTTCACTTCAAGTTTTTCTCCATTGGATTACCAGTTCACCTTCTCCTTTAGAGTAATTATCTTTTATAGTTACTTTACCCCTTCTGGACAGGTCTCAAATGTACTTATAATGTATTTACAGTTCTTTCTGAATTGAATTAATCTAGATTATATCAGAACACAGATCTGAAGGTTTTTTTCTACTAAAGGGATGAAAGCGAAAGTTACTCAGTCATGTCCAACTCTTTGTGACCCCAAGGACTACACAGTCCATGGAAATATCCAGGCTGGAATTCTGGCGTGGGTAGCTGTCCCCTTCTCCAGGGGATCTTCCCAAACCAGGGATTGAACCCAGGTCTCCCACATTGCAGGCAGATGCTTTACCAGCTGAGCCGCATGGGAAGCCCAAGAATACTGGAGTGGGTAGCCTATCCCTTCTCCAGCAGACCTTTCTGAACTGCAAATTGAACCGGGGTCTCCTTCATTGCAGGCAGATTCTTTACTGACTGAACTATCAGGGAAGCCCATTAAAGGGATAAATCTATTCAAAAACAATCTTCCCCCTTAAAAAAAACAAAACCTAACAAGAGTTTAGGTAAAGTATTGAAACAAAGATACCTCTGTTTCATTTTAGCATCACTAAAACTGGAAAAGTCTCCAGGCTAGCAGAGTGCACACTAGGCCCAACCACAGAGCACATGTACCAGCATTCCTCATGCCTATGCCCATGCAAGATGCTGCTCAATGTCCCCACCTTCCTTACCATGGATCCCGTGTGAAACCTCAGAGTTCTTCATCACAGCTCTCCCAGAAGCTACTAGCCATCGGTTGGGATTGGCGTATGTTAAGAAATCTACTGGGGCTTCCCTGGTGACTCAGGTGGTAAAGAATCTGCCTGCAACGTGGGAGACCTGGGTTCAATCCCTGATTTGGGAAGATTCCCTGGAGAAGGAATCACCCACTCCAGTATTCTTGCCTGTAGAATCCTATGGACAAAGGAGCCTGGTGGGCTACAGTCCATGGGGTATTAAGGAGTTGGACACGACTGAGAGACTAACACACACATTTTTAGCTCAGCAGTAACAAAATGTGCAATATAAAATATATTTTTTTAAGCTGCCAATGAAAATTTTAAGGCTTTTTGTTCTTAAGTAACTCTATCTATATTGTATGGTTGTCCTCCTGCAGATAAGTAATGATCACAGTGTTCCCCAAATTGCTGTTCCTTATCAGATGCCTACAATTGAGATCAATTTTCATTTGGCTGCTAATCACATGTTTATAGTGAATCCCCTGGTTTCATCATATATCTTTTTCCCTTAGTGTTTATTCTGTGAGGAGAGTTATAAGATAATTTGGGCACACATAATAAATTTACTGGGGAACGGATATTAAATAAACATGTGGAGAGTTAAGAGATACAGAGGCACGGGAAAACCCTGCCTTTGTGGATTTGGTATTTCATAACTCAGAGGAGCTATTTACTGAGTGTTAATTCTGCACCCAACACTTCATCTACCCCATCTTATTTGATATCTCTGACAACACCATACGTCAGGAATAATTATTATTTCTATTTCACAGGTGAGGACATTGGCCTTGAGAAAGTCTAACTTAATTGTCTGAGATCACACAGAGGTTAAATACCAGAGCCTAGATTCAACCTACATGTGTCTGGTTCCAGAATCCATTCTCTTAACCACTAATTTTTTCCCATCTAGGATCTCAATGAAAATACTACCTTCAACAAAAACAAGCTGAAGATTTTCTTATAAGGCATGAAGCCAATAACCATGTCCTTTCATATGATGGGTCAATTCCTTCCACTGTAAAAATGGAGCCTGCGAGTGGTGTGCATGAGAAGAATTGGAATAAACCTGCGGAGATGGAAGGCCTATCGTTCACTGAGCAGAAACATAAAAGAGAACAAAAAGGTCCTAGAGCGGGGTGATTTCATATTTTACACTGAAAGGAACTCCAGATATGTGTGTGGCCAGGTAACCTGCGCGGCCCCCACTCCCAACTCTTTTGTCTGTTCCGCTGCCCAGGAGACAAATAGCTTCCACTAAATTGTTCGCTTCAGGAAGGTCGTTGTTCAGTCTCCCAGTTGTGTCCAATTCTTGGCGACCCTCAAGCCTATACTTTGTCTGGGTGTCCTCGAGACCTAGCAGAATGACTGGTATCCAGGAGGCATTGAACAAGTGTTTGCTAAAAGCAAAAGTGCTTAATGTGAGACATGAGGAGATAGAGGGAGAGAAGGAAGAATGGGGAAAAGAAAAGCAAGAAAGGGAGGGAGGAACAAAGGAAGAAATTAGCATCCTTCAACCTTCCACCCTTTGGGCTTCCTGGGTAGTTCAAATGGTAAAGAGTCTACCCAAAATGCAGCAGACCCAGGTTCGATCTCTGGGTCAGGAAGATCCTGTGGAGAAGGGAATGACAACCCACTCCAGTATTCTTGCCTGAAATCCCATGGACAGAGGAGCCTTGCGGACTACAGTCTATGGGTTTCCAAAGAACTGTACACAGCTAAGCAACTAACACAGTCTCCTGCCCTAGTTTCTTTCCATGGTGGAACACTTCTACCTGCAAATCCCCTGTGTGGTGATTTGGTCATGGACCACCAAACTCCTGGGTATTGCTTACTCTGGGCTTTTCGGCCCCTTTTGTTCCACCTACTTTTCAAAAAGACCTTCTATTGCCCATTGCTTCTTTTCTGTGGAGAGAGCAATCAGGTGTGCCCGGAGTAGGACCTTGATTTGGGCATCAGGTTGGTCTGTCTCACCTCTGATCAAGCTGCTAGTAGAACAGTATCCAAAACCCTGGACACTGAGGACTTTAACCAGAGGTCCCCTGCTATCCTGACCCAATAGTCTTTGGGGTCCAGTGGTCAGTATTGACTACATTGGCCAAAGGCAGTTATCTGCCTCATGGTGACATTGTCCTGTCCAAGAGTTACAGCCTAGATGTGGTTTCCTCCCTATACAACACACCATTTCATCTCTGGCCCATATGAGACCATCTTTAAACCTTTATCCACTATAAATTATCCTCACCTTAAAAAGTACTCCTCTCCCTACTTTTCAGACTTATTCCTGTAAGTCACACCTGAAATACAGTTTTAGATTTTTCCACTGGCTTCTAAAGACCCAGAGCTTGCTCTGCTTGGTCTTGTTTGTGGTGCTCTTTCTCTGTAATGGCACACCCACCCACCTACCCCTCAGCCGTCATTCTCAACTTCCCTCTCTTGTATCCCATGCGCAAGCCATCATCAGTCCTTTCACCTCCACCTTTGAAAAGCTTGCCATATCAGACCACTTTCACCACTTTCCGTATTAGTATCCTAATCTGCATCACTGTTGTCATTCACCTGTTCCACTGAATTACACTCCTAACTAACTCTCTTGACTCCTTCCATCCAGTCTCTAAACAGCGCCAAGTAGTCCTTTCTAAGACAAAGTCAGATCAATCATAACACGTCTGTGATCAAACAGTCCATTGGTTTCCCCCGTCTCACTCAAAATCAAATATAGAGTGTCACTTGTCCCACAGCTCCCCCACCACCAGCCGGCTCCTGTTTACCTCCCTAGCCTTATCCCCTTCCTCTGTCCCCCTCGCTCAGTCTGCTCTCCCACACAGTGTGACACTGCACGCATCACACATTGGAAAGCAGGTCCCAGTCCAAACACTTGCCACCCTAGGCTCTTGGAGTGTGCTCCCTCACCTGGAATGCTCCTCCCCATAGGTCAGCATGGCTCAATCTTCTGCTTAGTCCAAGTCTCTGCTTACTCTCTCCTCATCAGAGCTGACACACTTTCCCATTTTCTTATCGTCCTAAGCTTTCCTTCACATTGTGTATATTCACTTATTGAACTATTGAACACGTATCCTCTCCACTGGGCAGAAGGTTCATGAGGGCGTGGATTTGGTATAGGGCACTAGAGCACCACAGCAAAATGCATAAAGAATTGACAGCTGACAAGCATTGTTGAGTGATTACAGGAAGAAACATCCAGAGAGCTTTGCAAAGAGGTTAGACGGAAGGCTGGAGTAGTTTCAGAGCATCAAGGCCCACATCTGATCTGAAAAGAAGTAAAGCCAATGGCTCTTCTTACTAAATGTGTGTCCCCACCCCATGCTGAGTGCTGAAGAATTGCTGCTTTTGAACTGTGGTGTTGGAGAAGACTCTTGAGAGTCCCTTGGACTACAAGGAGATCCAACTAGTCCATCCTAAAGGAGATCAGTCCTGGGTGTTCATTGGAAGGACTGATGTTGAAGCTGAAGCTCCAATACTTTGGCCATCTGATGCAAAGAGCCAACTCATTGGAAAAGTCTCTGATACTGGGAAAGGTTGAAGGCAAGAGAAGAGGATGACAAAGGATGAGATGGTTGGATGGCATCAGCTACTCCACGGACATGAGTTTGGGTAAACTTCGGGAGTTGGTGATGGACAGGTAGGCCTGGTATGCTGCAGTCCATGGAGTCACAAAGAGTCTGACATGACTGAATGACTGAACTGAACTGAACTCACCCCATGGTTCTGCACCAGCCTTGAGCCCCTACTGGTTACAGTGAAGATTTTGCTGGACAAACCAAGGTTCAGAGAGCGGAAGCTTGTGAGCCATGTCTACTGTTGCCCCCTTACCTCATCGTGGGCCCATCATTCCTGCCAAATAATCTAACAGCTCTCAGTAATAGTGAACAAATGAGTTCAGTCTCCTGAAGAGTGTGGCAAGTAGGTCCTTTGAAAAACTAAACTGAGGCACTGAGGCATAAAGATGAGCCCAGGGTCACATAGGCAGGTGAACAAGAAATTAGGATTAAAATCTAGACTACTTCCTTTCTTCTCTCAGGTGTTGACTATCATAAATATTGTGTTTGTAGCTGGTTCAAGTTTCACGGATGTTTCATTTGAATAGGAATAAAAAAAAGAGAGGCCCTAGAGATAGACTGTTAATATCCCAAAGTTGTGGTCTTTGTGTGATACAACAGATGAGCTTAAGCAATTAGAGCCTTAGCGAGCCTCCCTTTGGGTTTCTCTGACTGCTTCTCTCTGTTTGCAGACATAATATTCCATGTCTCCAAAATATCTCTGGTTACCAAAAGTAAATTTTGTGGGAAAATGGTGACGACGGTCAAACAAAGAGTTAACACAACCAAAACAAAAAATCCAGTTTGAAATATTTTTACAACGTTCTTTACACTCGGGCCCGCTGGAGAAAAAACAGCATTTTAAGTGCTGCTCTTTTTCCCATTAGGTTGTCTGCTTTTACAGGTGGCAAGTTTCAGCGAGATCTGAAGGCAAAAGGCTCATGCAGAGATGGTCTGGAGCAGAAAGACTTGACCCGCCTGACCCCCTGCCCATGCACACAACATAATCACTCACAAAATAGATACTAAAATAATGCTAGCAGCTGCCTGGCCTAAGCGAATAAAACCGAACACATTGAGAGACAAGGCAGAAAGCCTGTCCTTAGCTCACCCCCTCGGGCCTCGGCATTACAGCCTCCCTGGCCTGAGTTAACAGAGATCAAACCAAATGGCTTTTTGCACCTCCCTTCTTTTCCTTGTGTCATTCTGACACTCTTTTTTTTTTTTTTCCCCCTAATAGGTCTTGACTCAATGAATTTAAACGCCCTTCTCTTTCTCACTCACCACATGCAAACTTTAATTAAGGCTGTCTCTACACAACACTAAAATAACTTGTTGAGATGTGAAACAGTCAGATCACTGAGTTTAGGGCCATAAGAAGAGGGAGAGGGAAGGTCAAAGAGGATCATGAATGACGGCAAAAAATACCCCAGATGTTTAGACAGGCTTATTTTTTTTTTAATTGAAATATAGCTGATTTCAATACTATGTTAGTTTCAGGTATACAGCAAAGTAATTTTGTTAGACATATATATACATTTATACATTATTTTTAAAAATTCCTTTCCATTTTGATATATAACAAGATATTGAATATAGATCCTTTTGCTATATAGTAAATCCTTGTTGTTTGCTTTATATGTGATAGCGTGCGTCTGTTAATCCCTTACTTCTAATATATCTCTTCTCCCACTTTCCCCTTTAGGAAGCATACTTTTTTTTTTTTTCCTCCAGATCAGCCCTGGGATTTCTTTGGAGGGAATGATGCTAAAGCTGAAACTCCAGTACTTTGGCCACCTCATGCAAACAGTTGACTCGTTGGAAAAGACTTTTGATGCTGGGAGGGATTGGGGTCAGGAGGAGAAGGGGATGACAGAGGATGAGATGGCTGGATGGCATCACTGACTCGATGGACGTGAATCTGAGTGAACGCCCAGAGTTGGTGATGGACAGGGAGGCCTGGCGTGGTGCAATTCATGGGGTCACAAAGAGTCGGACACGACTGAGCAACTGAACTGAACTGAACTGATGTCTGAAGTCTGTTTCTGTTTTGTGAATATGTTAATTTGTACTACATTAAAAATTTCAAATAAAGGCGATGTCATATAACATGTCTTTCTCTGACCTACTTCACTTAATATGACAATCTCTAGGTCCATCCATGTTGCAAAGGACTGAGCAATGTTCCATAGTACATATGGACCGCATCTTTATCCATTTATCTGTTGGTGGACACAGGTTGCTTCGACGCCTTGGCTATTGTAAACAGTGCCATTGTGAGTAGATAGGTTCCTTTTCAAGACATTCTCTGCTTTTGGCTGTAGGCTCCCTGCCCTGCCTTTCCCTTTAGTTGTAGGGGACCAGCATTTCCTCACTAAGGCAGATCTACCTTTCTCTAAAGCCATTCTCTTCACCTTGATGCCCATAAGCTTCCTACACTTTATCATCTCTGTGTTATGAATGTTGGGGCTTCCCTTGTGGCTCAGCTGGTAAAGAAGCTGCCTTCAATGCAGGAGACCTGGGTTTGATCCCTGGGTTGGGAAGATTCCCCTGGAGAAGGGAAAGGCTACCCACTCCAGTATTCTGGCCTGGAGAATTCCATGGACTGTATAGTCCACGGGGTCGCAAAGAGTCAGACACGACTGAGTGACTTTCACTTTCACTTTCACGAATGTTAGCACTTTTATGGATTGTTGATCTTTCACGAAAGAGAAATCTGAAGTTCAAAGGTAAATACCAAATCCACAACTTCAATAAAAGATTAACTTTAAAAATTTAAATAAATAATACATTTTGAAAAAAATTTCAATATTAATCTAAAAACTTCAATGCTAAGTGGGAACTTAACTTGCTTTTCTCAACTTAAAGGTTTCAAAGGAATGAATACTGATTCAGATGCCTTCCAGTACTAATAGTAAATGAGCTTATATAGTTGTTGTAAAAGAACTTCCAGACCCCTTTTCCCCTTCCTGTAGCTTACATGGCTTATACAATAGTGATCATGGACTGAGTAAAAAGACGGTTGTTCCTTAGCTTTGCAGACGTCAGAGATGTTTATTAGCTTTACATGGGAAGTTTCACTATTACTGTCCAATGATTCATTGCAAGTTGGAGTTACAAAATTCCCTTCAAGTTGCAACAAGAAAAGGACAAAACCCAGAAGCTGTAGTCACAGGGATAATGAAGAGAGCAGAAGAACAAGATAAGCCACTCCCAGCTAACCCACACATGACCCAATCATTCTGCTGAATGTATTGGAGCAAGCAACCCTCCTTAGGAAGGTGGTTCATGAGTCCTCCTGTTTAAAATCTGAACTTTTAAAATATATCAGGTATGAAAATTGACAATGGACAATAAAATTGGCTCTAACAGTTATCATCCAAAGTTACTGAGCTTTGGTTGCAACATGTCCAGTCCCTGGAGTATAATGAATATAATGAGAATAGCAGCTTTTGATTTGCTCCGACAATGGTGATAAGTAGCATGTATTAATTGCTTTTGTGTATTTTACATTTATTGTCTAATTAATTATGACTGCTGCATTCTAAGCAAACTATATTACTTAAAAAATAATTTAAAATTCTCAAAAATGGTTGTTTTAAAAGGTAATTTGGCTATTTGAACCCTCAAGACTGGACTGTTACTTTGAGAAGGATGATTTGACCAAGTGTATAAAAATTATATGTATTCTTTTAAACCAAAAGTACCAATTCAATTCAAAAATTTCAATTCCAATTTAATTTTAAAAGTCCAGTACAAATTTACACAATAATGTGTACACAGATGTTCATTGTTACATTATTTACAAATGGGAAGACTAGAAATAGCCTGTTCATTCAAAAGCATTTTTGTAATGGAATTATGGCGCATTCACAGAAAAGTTAGAATGATAGGCTCTGAAGTCAGAAGACCCAGTTTGCATTTTAGTTCTATCTAGCTGTGAGGACTTAATCAAGATCCTATACGTGCATAAGCCTATTGTTTTTTTAACCTGTAAAATAGGGAAAATAATATAACCTAGCAATTGATGGCTATGTGTGAAGCTTTAGTAAGGTAAACCACATAAATAACTCAGCACAGTGTCAGGAATGCAATGAGCACTCAATAAATGTTATAATTCTTTCTATTATGATTATTGGAACAATTCTATGGACAATTACACAGCTATTAAAAATGATAAACTAGCTTAATTTGTTGGCGTGGAAAGATGCCCATCATCATAAAACACATCAGCAACCAATTTTAACCTTCTTCCTCAATGACCATCATACCCAACTCCACCAGCACACAAAGCTATAAGGATACGAACCATAGTTGCCTTGTTCTCCACAGAAACCTCAGAGCCTGGAAAACACGCATCACATAGAGGCCACTCCATAATACTTTATTTATTTTTTGGATACAAATCTTTTACTTTAAAATATACTGATTGAAGCTAGGCAAATGGTAACCTTAACTTAATTGGTGTTTTTTTCCCCTTCTATTTCCTTTTTTAATTGGAGAATAATTGCTTTATAGTGTTGTGTTGGTTTCTGTCAAATGACAACAGATCAGCCATAATTTTATGTGTGTGTGTGTGTGTGTTGTGCTTCCTTCTCTCTTGAGCCTCCCTCCAACCCCCTACCTGATCCCAGCCCTCTAGAGCTTGTGACCTGTCAAACTCTAGACAAATGTCATTTTGTTAACATGGTGTATTTCAATTTGTTAATATGGTATATCACATTGATTGATCTGCATATATTGAAGAATCCTTGCATCCCTGGGATAAATCCCACTTGATCATGGTGTATGCTCCTTTTAATGTGTAGCTCTATTCCCTGAGAAAACCACAATTCAGAAAGACACATGTAAGCCACTGTTCACTGCAACACTATTTACAGTAGCCAAGACCTGGAAACAGCCTAGATGTTTAGATGTCATCTGTCAACCCCTGTCATCACAGAGCACCAAGCTGGGCTCCTTGTGTTACATAGCAGCTTCACACTTGTTACCTATCTTATACATGATAGTATATATATGTCAATACTACCACCTCAGTTTGTGTTAATCTCTTCTTCCCTGCTGTGCTACAAGTCTGTTTTCTACATCTGAGCTTCCATTTCTTCTCTGTAAAGAGGTTCATCAGTACCATTTTTCTAGATCCGTATATATGCATTAATAGATGATATTTGCTTTTCTCTTGCTGACTTTGTTCACTCTGTATAACAGGCTCTAGGTTCATCACCTCACTACAATTGACATAAATCATTCTTTCTATGCTGAGTAACATAAATGCTGAGTAACATTCCATTGTATTTATGTACCACACCTTCTTTGTCTATTCATCTGTCAATGAACATCTAGGCTGTTTCCATGTCTTGGCTATTGTAAACAGTGTTGCAGTGAACAGCGGGGTACATGTGTCTTTTTGAGTTGTGGTTTTCTCAGTGTATACAGCATATTAAAAGAATCATACACCATGATCAAGTGGGATTTATCCCAGGGATGCAAGGATTCTTCAATATATGCAGATCAATCAATGTGATATACCATATTAACAAATTGAAAGATTTAAAACCATATCATCATTTTAATAGATGTAGAGAAAGCTTTTATCAAAATTCAACATCCATTTATAATAATAAAAAAAACTATCTAGAAAGTTGGCATTGAAGGAACATACCTTAACATAATAAAGGCCATACACGACAAATCCATAGCAAACTTTATACTCAGTGATGGAAAACTGAAAACATTTCCTCTAAGATCAGGAACAAGACAAGGGTGCCCACTCTCACTACCATTATAAAATGTAGTTCTGTAAATCAAAAGTGTTAGTTGCTCAGTCATGTCCAACTCTTTGAGACCTCATGGACTGTACCCCATCAAGCTCCTCTGCCCATGGAATTCTCCAGGCAAGAATACTGGAGTGGGTAATTATTCCTTCTTTAAGGGAATCTTCTCAACCCAAGGATCGAACCCAGGTCTCTTGCATTGCAAGCAGATTCTTTACCATCTGAACCACTAGGGAAGCCCCTTGGAAGTCCTAGCTACTGCAATCAGAGAAGAAAAGGAAATAAAAGGAATCCAGATTGGAAAAGAAGAAGTAAAACTCTCACTGTTTGGAGATGGCAATGATACTACACATAGAAAATCCTAAAGATGCTACCAGAAAATTAGTAGAGCTAATTAATGTATTTAGTAAAATCATAGGATACAGAATTAATACACAGAAATCCTTTGTATTCCTATACACTAACAATGAAAAATCAAAAAAAAAATTAAGAAATGATCCCATTCCCCCTTGCAAGAAAAAGAATAAAGCACCCAGAAATAAACTACCTAAAGAGACAAAGAACCTGTGTGCAGAAAACTATGACACTGATGAAAAAAATCAAAGACAACACAAAAAGGTGGAGACATATATAATTTTCTTGGATTGGAAAAATTAAAATTGTCAAAATGACTATACTACCTAGAGCAAACTATAGATTCAATGCCATAATTACTAACACTTAATACTTTATTAAATGAAGAAACGAATTTAAGAAAAAGCAAAAAATATGTGGATATTAAAATGCTAGAAGCAAATACAATAAACTGCTAACCGTACTTTCCTCAGAGGAGAATTATGGGAGGAAAATAGATATTCACCTACTTCTTTATTTACTATTTGAAATAATCTTGTCAGATGATGACGAAAGATATTCTTACGTCAGGACTAGAAGAGTCTTACCACTATTATAAGCATGGCCATGTAAGTATGTGTATCCTTACAGGTGGGAGCTGGAGAAGAATCTGGGGTATGGAGATAGATAATGTTTTAGGTTAGTTGTATTGTATCTTCCCTTCTCTACTTTGTTTTTAATCAAATGCCATTGTTTAAAAATATTTTACACAGATTACATGTAACTAGTATAAGAACTGGGCTTCCCTTGTGGTTCAGCCTGCAATGTAGGAGACCTGGGTTCAGTCCCTGGGTTGGGAAGATCCCCTGGAGAAGTGAAAGGCTACCCACTCCAGTATTCTGGCCTGGAGAATTCCATGGACTGTATAGCCCATGAGGTCACAAAGAGTCAGACACAACTGAGCTACTTTCACTCACTCACTAGTAAAAGAACTAAATTTTCAAAGAGGGCTAAAATGCATTTTCTATCATTTCATAGGAATATTCACTATTGGTTTTATATTCAGAAAATAACTTTGTTACTAAAGTTAAAGAAGTTTTGGAAAACACAGAAAGTTAGTTAAAAAAAAATAAAAAGTAGAAAAAGCAGCCTGGCAGGTTACAGAATTGCAAAATCAGGCATGACTGAAGCAATTTAGCACAGTACAGAAAATATATTAAATTTAGAAAAAAAGATCTTAACATTTAAAGACAATATACCTTTCAGGCACAGTGAAAAGACTCTGATGCTGGAAGGGATTGGGGGCAGGAGGAGAAGGGGACGACAGAGGAGGAGATGGCTGGATGGCATCACTGACTCGATGGACGTGAGTTTGAGTGAACTCCTGGAGTTGGTGATGGACAGGGAGGCCTGGCGTGCTGCGATTCATGGGGTCGCAAAGAGTTGGACACGACTGAGCGACTGAACTGAACTGAACTGAAACAAAGTTCAAATTCAGATGTGGAGAGGATGAAATCACAGAACTTGCAGTTAGAAAGCTGTAGAAATCTCATGGTTGTTATTGTTTAGCCGCTAAGTCATGTCTGACTCTCAAGACCTCACGGACTGTTACCTGCCAGACTCCTCTGTCCATGGTATTTCCCAGGCAAGAATACCAGAGTGGGTTGCCATTTCCTTCTCCAGGGGACCCTCCCAACCCAGAGATTAAAGCCATATCTCCTGCATTGCAGGTGTATTCTTTACCACTGAGTCACCTGGGAAGCCAAAATCTCATAGAGTTAACCTGCAATCATGTCAAATCTACCACAGAGGAATACAGAGCATCAAACTCCTTTCAAGTTGACATCCTTAGTGACTGTCTTATTACTACCCTGGAAGCTGCCCTAGTTTCCTCCTCTGACTCCCTGTTTGTGTTTATGTGTGGGTGTGTGCTGTTGTGTTTTGAACCCAGTCCTAATTACAGAGCTTGGTACATTGTGAACACTCAACTTATTTTTAAATGAATAAATGATGTTTTGAAATGCAATAAAATAACTTTTAAATGGGAATAGAAGAGATTGGAGCAAAAGACAAGAAAGGGGAAGAGAATGAGAAAATGGGGGGAGACAAGAGGAAGGAAGGAAGGAAGGGTGAAAAGAAGGAAGGGAAAAAGGGAAAGGAAGAGGGAAAGGAGGGAAGGAAGAGACGTTAGTTAGAAACAAAGAGAAGAGATGGAATGAGTCAGAAACTGCCCTTTCTGTCCTCATTTTATTTTTCTTCTCTGTGATTACAGTAGTCAAATGAGAAATCAGGCACACCAGGTTTTTTTTCAGAGACTGACTTCAGTAATGGCTGTGGCAACCAACACTTTCAGAATTTATTAGCTTCTGGAAAAAAAGGGATGAGACTTGAAGAGGGAGCCTATAACAACATTTATTCTGGACCTCTGTTTAATCTGAAGCTACACATCTGGGAAGGTAGAGAAGTCAAAAGGCCCAGTTCAGCCTTTCCGTTGCCGCAAAGGGCAGATGGTTTTATAAAGAGCATGAAGAAAAAAGACAATAGCTAGCTGAAACTGACACCCTATTACTTAGCAGAAATAAACGTTGAATAAAACACAGAGGTAAATCATGCCCAGATTGAAGAAGCATGAGCCACAGGTTATTTAGCATAAACCTAATCTCACATTCTAAAAAGATTCTTCCCTTTTTTTCTGCTAGGAAGATGGGAGTAGGATGGTAAAAGAGAAGTGGAAAGGAAAATAATGAACAATATTTCTCTAAGGCTTTTAGTCTTTTGCCCATTTTGGTCTCTCCCTGAGATCCTTGGCGAATCTATTTAAGATGGGCAGTAAAATTATGAAGCATATTTTAAAATTTTTATTGCAAGATATTTGCTTTATGATATTGTGTTGGTTTCTGCCATATATCAACATGAATCAACCACCAATATGTATGCCCCTTTCCTCTTAAACCTCTGTCCCACCTTCCTCCTCATCCCGCCCCTCTAGGTCGCCCCAGAGCACTGGGCTGAGGTCCTCAGTTCATACAGCAAATTCCCACTGGCCATCTAGTTCACATATGCGAATGTATATGCGCCCCTGCCGCTCTCCCAATCTGTCCACCACCTCCCTCCCACACTGTGTCCACGAGTTTTCTCTATCTCTGCATCTCCATTACCACCCTGAAAACAGGTTCATCAGCACCGTCTTTCTCGATTCCATATACACGTGTTAACATCCATTATTTGTCTTTCTCTTTCTGACTTACTTCACTCTGTACAATAGGCTCTAGGTTCATCCACCTTATTCAGACCGTCTCAAATGGACTAGCTTTTAAAGTTGAGCAACATTCTGTTGTGTATATGTACCACAATTTCTGTATCCAATCACCCACTGATGGGCATCTGGGCTGCTCCCATGTCCCAGCTATTGTAAAAAGTGCTGCAGCAAACCCTGGGGCACATGTGTCTCTTTCAGGTTTGGTTTTCTCAGGATATATGGTCAGAAGTGGGATTGCTGGGTCATATGGTAGTTCTATTCCTAGTTTTTTTTTTTAAGGAATCTCCATAGTGGTTGTATCAATTTACATTATCACCAATAGTATAAGAGAGCTCCATTTTCTTCACATCCTCTCCAGCATTTATTGTTTATAGATTTTTTAAAATGATGGCTATTCTGACCTGTGAGAGGCACCACTTCATTGTGATTCTGATTTTGCATTCTCTAATAATGAGTGAGGTTGAACACCTTTTCATGTGTTTTTTGGTCATCTGTATGTCTTCTATGGGGAAATGTCTGTTTAGGTTTTTCTGCCCATTTTTTTGATTGGGTTGTTTGTTTTTCTGGTATTGAGTTGCTTGTATATTTTGGACACTAATTCTTTGTCAGTTGTTTCGTCTATTTTCTCCCATTCTGACGACTGTCTTTTAATCTTGTTTATTGTTTCTTTTGCTATGCAAAAGGGTTAAGTTTAATTAAGTCCCATTTGTTTAATTTCATTTTTATTGCCATTACTTTAGAAGGTAGGTCAAAAAAGATCTTGCTGTGATGTATGTCAAAGATTGTACTGCCTATATTTTCCTCCAGAAACTTTATAGTTTCTAGCCTTACATGAAGTATTTTTGAAGTAAGCTTCTTGCTTTAATCCAGTAGGGTTAAAGAAATATATACTCTCTTGTTAAGCTGTACACACATCCTAGAGGGAAGGAGAGGACTGAACAAACCGTGAGTCTGTGAGTACGTGTGTGTGTGCGTGTGTGTGTGCGCGAGCTTGAGATGTGATGAGTATGTGGAGTCTGGACAAGGGACTGGGGTGAAATAAAGCTGGTGAAATATATCTATGATTATAGATAATCTTAGCACACCTTCTTTCATGATCAAACTCGAACTCCTTCCCGATCTCCCTCCTGCTTCCTAGCCTGAGCTCATCCTCTACTTCCCTTCACACGCATGTATGCCATCTTTCTCACTTTCTCTCGGGAGACATGCTCATTTCTGCCTTGTACCTTTGAATGTGCTGTTTCCTCTGTGTGAAAAGTTCTTCCTACCCTTGTTTACCTAGCTTATTGCTGTACATGCCTCAAGACTTGCTTTATGAAACATTTTTGTTATGGCACTTTCCACAAACTCCCCAAAAAGGATGAGTTGCAGTTTAACGTCTTCCTCTTCTGTGACTGCACAACTCTTTGCTCGTGTGTCTACCACAGAATTTTATCATCTGTTCATCTATACTTGCATATATTTCTTTCCTTCTAGACCCTGAGATTCTCAAGCACAGCAGCCATCTTATTCTGTTCCCAGTACCTAAGTAATGCCTGGCATGGAGAAGACCCTTAACAGAGATATGTTAGATAAACTACATTAAGAAGCATTCAAATTCCGGCAATTCCAAGGAAGATGGATTCAGGCCACCTCATCTCTTAAAATGAAGGGGATGATCCTGAAAGAAACACTTGAGCATGGCTGAAGTTTGGCAGAATGACCACACAAGCACTGAGGAGTCACTGAAGTGTAAAGTCAAAGGTGGAAGGCTCGGCATTAGCCATTTGTCCCCTCTACATACTACTAATGGGATAAGGTATTATCAGGATCTGAGTAGTCGCAGAATCCAGTCAGTAAGAAGGAAAACAGACCATGAGTTCAAATCACCACTTGGCGCCTTGATCTTGAATGAAATAACACACTTGGGTATGATCACACTTGAGCGCAATCTTGGAGAAATAAATATATCTCTGTGCCCACTTTCTCAACTGTAAAATGTGTCTGTTGTGAGGATGAAATGCATTAACAGGTGTAAATACTAAAAATAGTTCCTAGCTTGGAGATACACAAATTCATAACTTACTGCATCAGTGACATTCTAAAATCCAAAGTGGCCAGGGTGGGAAGCAGAATCCAGCTGAGGTACAAAGTTCAACATTCTCAATCCCAAGTTGGATGTTTTCTACTTGTTCTCTTTGGATGGCATGAACTTAAGCTGTGGGACAACTAAACTTCAAACGGTAAATTCATTTTTCAGCTTTTAAAAAAGTTATGCAGAAAATGGGATTTTCTGGAAAAGAGCAGTTAACCTACTGGTGCTTTGTGGAAATGTAATGATGCTGTCGTACATAATAACCTGTGGGCATGCGTATGTGACTAAGAGATTCCCATGAGCTACATGATACTGCAGAGGAATATGGTCATTGGAGACTTCCCAGTCAATGGGAGAATTGCTCGTTTCCCTGATACATACATTGAACTCAGAGCAGCCAAGGATGACATATTAAATGAGGTTCTGCACTACTTCAGAACGGGTTTATGTTTACACTTCATTGTGGGACTTTTTTGCAATGGTTTAAAATGACTCAGAGGAAGTTATGTAATGTTTATGGAGACATGTGCTAGAAAATAAACCAGGAACCACAATTGTAGTGTTAGAAGTAGCTCTTGAATAAGCTTTCACATTTATTTATTTACAGAATGTCTTAAATAACAAATAGGTAATTACAGGACTTTCAGTTCTGGTAATGGCAGTGCAGTTTGTATTGAAATGACCTTCACACTGATGACAACTACACATTCTAGACCAAAAAATAGTCTCTTGGCAGGCGCTGGAAATCAAACAAAAGCAAATGGACACTTAAGGAGATACAATCTTTGAAAGACGGGATACCGATCAGGTGAGAATAAAATTTTTACAACTTTTCCCCCAAGGTCACTCCCTAGTTTGCATGAAAATAAAGGACAGAAAGAATTAACCTTAGTGGATTCAAAAGTTGGAGGTTGGATTTTGGGCTGCCAGCACATCTGGGAATGCAGGGGGTGATACCCTGGAAAGGAGGTAGTTATGGAGAAAGGAGCATTTATCCGAATAAAAATTCCTCTCAAAATGTTGACTGATACTAAAACTATGAATGTCCCTGGTGTGACTCCAAGCAGAAGTCTGTAGGATGCATAGCAGGAAGCAAAAGAACTGAAGAGATGTCAGCAGGCAAAGTGTTGGAGAGACAAGAGTTTGGAGTTCAAGTCCTAGCAAGTTAGAAGGAATTAGTAAACACTTTGGGTTTCTCATTAAAACCCCAGAAGGACCACACCTTAGAAGTAAGGACAATACTCCAAGACTAAAGAGAGTATCTTTGCAACTAAAGGCAGAATCAAAAGAAGTCTTTCCCTAATAAAGCACTAAAGTCAAGCCTCTATAGATACGAGATAATATTTCAGTAGTTTGGTATTTGCTAAAATTAAATTCAAAACTTTTTAAATAAAAATGACAAAATCCAGCATGTTTTCAGCAATAAAACATACTGTTAAATTTAAAATTAGAAATTATTGCTCCCAGTTTTCAGATAAATAAGTACTAAGGATGTAATGTACAACATGATAAATACAATTAATACTGCTGTATTGTATATATGAAAGCTGTTAAAAGAATAAATCCTTAAAATTCTCATCACAAGGAAAAATGTTTTGTCTCCATATCTTCATCTTTGTATCCACATGAGAAGATGAAATCACTAAACTGTGTTCACTAAATTGTGAACATCACTAAATGTAGTGAACTAAATGAGTTTACTAAACTGTGAACATCATTTCATGATGTATGTAAGTCAATTCTTTATACTGTATACCTTAAACTTACATAATGCTGAGAATCAATTATATCTCAATAAAACAAAGAAAAAAACAGAAATTATTAGGCAGGTGAAGAAGATGGAAAAAGTGACCTATAATTCAAGAGAATATGTATAGTCTAGAGAACGAGGCATATGGATGAGATAGGTTGAAATTAACAGATAAAAACTTTACAATAATTATAATAAATATGTTAAGGATTTAGCAGAAGGAAAAGATGGTTATAATGAATTAAGAGAGAATCTCAGGATAGACATGAAACTTCTAAAAAATATAAAATTTAGAACTAAAAATAACATATCAGAAAACAAACTTTTATTAATGGGCTTAGTAGTAGATCAGAAACTGCACTAGAAATGAGCAGTGGACTTGAACTCAGGTAAATAGATGAGATGGTTGAATAGAATCATGGACTCGATGGACATGAACTTGGGCAAACTCCAGGAGATAGTGAGGGACAAGGAGGCCTGGTGTGCTGCAGTCCATGGGGCTACAAAGAGTCAGACACAACTTAGTGACTAAACAATAATAAATTGATCTTCAAATTGAAGCACAAAGAAGAAAAATACTTGAAAAATAAAGGAAAAGAACCTCAATCACTTATGAGACAACATCAAACAAACTTTTGCATAACTGAAATTTCTGAAGGAGGACAGAAAGAAAATAAGGCAAAGACTTATTCGAAATCCCTCAAATTTGATGAAAAACAGAAATTCATTGATCCAGGAAGTTGACTGAATGCCAAGAAGGGTAGACACAGAGGAAAACAGAACTAGGCTTATCATGATAAAATGGCTAAAAATCCAGTAAAGAAAAATCTTAAAGCAGCCAAAGGTTAAAATAAAAGATTATATAAAGGACCAATATAAGAATAATAGCCGAATTCTCATCAGAAGTCACAGATGCTACAAGACAAAGGTAGTATATGAATAACCATCATTAATTATCAGGAAATTCAAATTAAACCACAATAAGATTTTATTTCACTGAAGTTAATGAAATTTTTAAAAGATGGATAATGTCAAATGTTGGTGAGGGTGTGGAACACCTGGAATGCTCATACACTGCTAACGGAAATGTAAAGTGCTGAAACCATCTTGGAAAATTCTCTTATAAACCTCAACACACATCTATCTATTACCCAGAATTTGCACTCTAGGTAATCCACCCCCCCCCCATAATTGCCAATGAAAACATGTATGCTCACAAAAATATCTGAAGAATAACGTTCCTTACAGCTTTCATCAAGATTGCTTCAAAGTGGAAATAACCCAAAGGCTCATGCTTCCCTGAGGGCTCAGTGGTAAAGAATCTTCCTGACAGTGTAGGAGACAAGGGTTCAATCTCTGGGTTAGGAGGACTCCCTGGAGAAGGAAATGGCAACCCACTGCAGTATTCTTGCCTGGGAAATCCCACGGACTGAAATCCATGAAGTCCCAGAGGAGCCTGGTGGACTACAGTCCATGGGGTCATAAAAGAATTGGACACAATTTAGCAGCTAAGCAGCAACAACAAAGAATACTACTCAGTAATAATAAAAGATGAATTGGGAATGAGGTTAGCATCATGGTGGCATTAGTTATTCTTTTTTTCTTTCCCCATTGATTAACAACTAATCAGACATTCCTAGCAAAAAAAAAAAAAAAAAACACAACACCTCTGCACAGCATTCCAGGATTCCTGAGGGATCCATTCATCTGTGTGTGTGAAAGTAGGTGGATTTGATTGAAGAGGAGATTGCAGAGAGAAGGGAGTGAGGTAACATAGCTGGCAGAAGCAGGTCCAGCAGTTGGTCAGCATGACCTTTGGGGCAGAGGAGCTCAACAGAAGATGGGAGTGGATGTCTGCTCAGCCAGATATCCTACAGCTGGAGGGATCCATTGCTCTCTCTGAGAAGAGTCCATAGTGACTCAGGGTAAGGATAGAAAAGGGAAGTAGGTGGACAAAGAGAATTGAAGGAAAATGTCTCCTGCTGTCTGTGATGGGGTTCTAACAAAAGAACTACCCACTGACCTCTAGGACCCCCTACTTAGGGATCCCCCTACTAAGCCAGGGGCACAACCAAGGAAACAATTGCTAACTACACACTTCCCCCCAACATTAGCTGGTTGAGTCAGCTCTGCTAAGAAAAACCAAAAACTTGTGCTATAGCTCCACCTTCTGGAAAATAAAAGAAGGACCCTAATTACCAATCCATTAAATTATTAGAATCAAAGTAAACAAAACCTTGCCTAATAAGAAATGTATTCACTACTTCAAATGTATATATCATCAAACACCATAAAAAGTTCATAGTAATACAGCATAACAAAAAGAAAATGACAATTTTCCAGCAAATGAATCCAAGAACAAGGAATACTGTGATCTAACTGAAGAAGAATTTAAAATAGCTGTTACGGAGAAAATTAACAAACTACAAGAAAAATAAGAAGGCAATACAATCCTCTCAGGAATAAAATTGATCAAAGGAAGGAGTGTTTTATCAAAGATATTTAAATTCTGAAAAAGAGCCAAACTGAAATTCTGGAGATGAAGAATTCAACAAATGAGACGAAGACTGTATTATAGTTCATTGGACATAGAACAGAAAAAATGAAAGAGAGAATCAGTGAACTGGAAGATAGGAATCTAGAAATGATTTGGGTGAACAAGGAGACAGAACTAAGATTATATATATATATATATATACAAAGAAACTCTATGAGGGTTATCAGACTTCATTAGAAAAGCCAAAATAAGAATAATGATTATTCTAGAAGAAGAGGGGAAGAAGTAAGCAGAGAGTGTATTTAAAGAAATACTAGCCTAGAACTTCCCAAACATAGGAGAGGAACAGGAGATACAAATCCACAAAGCTAACCTAGCACTTTATTATGTTAGCACAAAAAGACCTTCTCCAAGATACATTATATTAAAACTGTCAAAAGTCAATGATATATATCTTAAAAGCTGTCAGGGTAAAAGGACAGTAATCAACAAGGGAACCCTTAGACTATCAGCAGATCTTTCAGCAGAAGCTCTATAGGCGAACAGAGAGTGGAACAACATATTCAAAATATTGAAAGATAAAAATAACCAGCCAAAAATACTTTATCTTACAAAGTTATCTTTCTGATATGAAGGAGAAATAAAGGCTTTCACAGACAAACAAAAGCTGAGAGTTAACCACTACTAGACCTGCTTTGCAAGAAATTTAAAAAGAGCACTTTAATTTGAAACAAACAAACAAATAAAACAAAAGCCATGAAAATCTCTGATTAAGGCAGTAAATTGCCATAATATGAAAACTGTAACTCTTTTTTAGAATAGCGTATTAAACTCTTAATTACAACATAAAAAGTATTAAAAACAAATATAGCTACAACTTGGTAACAAAATCATGGCATAAAAAGAGGTAATTTGGGACATCAAAAATACGAAAGGGAAAGAGTGAAAAATGGAACTACTATACACAAATGAATGTAACTGAAGATAAATTGCTATCAGCTGAAAAAGGACTGTATTCAACACCCAAGCACAAAATCATGCTAAGTAAAATAATAAAAAACCTTAAGAGAGAAATAGAGAATAATACAATAATTGTAGGGAACTTTAATAACTCACCATCAGTAATAGATGGATTATCCAGACAGAAAATCAAGATGGAAATATTGGAAATGCACCACATTTTAGAACAAGTACAGTTAATGACATATATAGAACATTACATCTAATAGTAGCAGAGCATACCTTCTTCTCATGTGCACATGGAATATTCTCCAGGATGGACCGTATGATAGGAAAAGAAGTATTAACAAATTTAAGAAGATTGAAATCATACTACCTATCCTCTTTGACTACAGTGGTATGAACCTAGAAATCAAAAAGAGGAATGTGAGATTTATTAATATGTAGATATTGAACAACACACATCTAAACATCTATTGGGTAAATGAAGACATCAAAATGGAAACAAAAAGTTACCTCAAAATGATTGAATATAAAAATATAGCATGTCAACTATTGTGGGATGTAGCAAAAGCAGTTCTGACAAACAAGTTTGTAGCTATATATACATACATACACACACACACACACACACACACACATACACACATAAATTAGGAAGATCTCAAACAACCTAACTTTATACATCAAGGAAGTAGAAAATGAAAAAAATTAAGCTCAATGTTAGCACTAGGAGGGAAGTAATAAATGTCAGAACAGAAGTAAATAAAATAGAGAAAAATCAGAAAAGGTTGACAAAACTAAGATAAACAAAATTGATGAACCTATAGCTAGACTAAGAGAAAAAGGGAGGACTCAAATAAAATTATAAGTGAAAGAAGAGGCACTACAACTGACACTACAGAAATACATAGAATCACAAGATGATATTTTGAAAATTATATGCCAACAAATTGCAGATTCTAAGAGAAGCAGATTTCTTGGCAAAACTCTATTAGTCTTTGCCCTGCTTCATTCCGCATTCCAAGGCCAAATTTGCCTGTTACTCCAGGTGTTTCTTGACTTCCTACTTTTGCATTCCAGTCCCCTATAATGAAAAGGACATCTTTTTTGGGTGTTAGTTCTAAAAGATCTTGTAGGTCTTCATAAAACCATTCAACTTCAGTTTCTTCAGCATTACTGGTTGGGGCATAGACTTGGATAACCGATATTGAATGGTTTTCCTTGGAAATGAACAGAGATCATTCTGTTGTCTTTGAGATTGCATCCAAGTACAGCATTTCGGACTCTTTTGTTGCCCATGATGGCTACTCCATTTCTTCCAAGGGATTCCTGCCTGCAGTAGTAGATGTAATGGTCATCTGAGTTAAATTCACCCATTCCAGTCCATTTTAGTTTGCTGATTCCTAGAATGTTGACGTTCACCCTTGCCATCTCCTGTTTGACCACTTCCAATTTGCCTTGATTTACGGACCTGACATTTCCAGGTTCCTATGCAATACTGCTCTTTACAGCATCGGATCTCGCTTCTATCACCAGTCACATCCACAACTGGGTATTGTTTTTGCTTTGGCTCCATCCCTTCATTCTTTCTGGAGTTATTTCTCCACTGATCTCCAGTAGCATATTGGGCACCTAATGACTTGGGGAGTTCCTCTTTTGGTATCCTATCATTTTGCCTTTTCCTACTGTTCATGGGGTTCTCAAGGCAAGAATACTGAAGTGGCTTGCCATTCCCTTCTCCAGTGGACCACATTCTGTCAGACTCTCCACCATGACTCGACCGTCATGGGTTGCCCCACAGGCATGGCTTGGTTTCATTGAGTTAGACAAGGCTGTGGTCCTAGTGTGATTAGACTGACTAGTTTTCTGTGAGTATGCTTTCAGTGTGTCTGCCCTCTGATGCTCTCTTGCAACACTTACCATCTTACTTGGGTTTCTCTTACCTTGCCATGGGGTATCTCTTCATGGCTGCTCCAGCAAAGCACAGCCGCTGTTCCTTACCTTGGACGAGGGGTATCTCCTTACTGCCGCCGTTCCTGACCTTCAACGTGGGATAGCTCCTCTAGGCTCTCCTGTGCCTGCACAGCCACCACTCCTCAGGTTGCTCCTCCTGGCCGCTGGCCCTGGCCTCGGGCGTGGGTGGCTCCTCCCAGCTGCTGCCCCTGGCCTCGGATGCGAGGTGGCTTCTCCTGGCCGCCCCTGATCTCGGGCACGGGGTGTCTCCTCCAGGCCGCCACTGGCCTCAGACATGGGGTAGCTCCTCTCAGCCGCGCTTAGTGAGCCGGCTCGCAGCCGCCTGCGCTTAGTGGCCTTGAAATGCAGAATGAACCAGGGCAAAGACTAATAGAGTTTTGCCAAGAAAATGCACTGGTCATAGCAAACACCCTCTTCCAACAACACAAGAGAAGACTCTACACATGGGCATCACCAGATGGTCAACACCGAAATCAGATTGATTATGTTCTTTGCAGCCAAAGATGGAGAAGCTCTATACAGTCAACAAAAACAAGACTGGGAGCTGACTGTGGCTCGGATCATGAACTCCTTATTGCCAAATTCAGACTTAAATTGAAGAAAGTAGGGAAAACCACTAGACCATTCAGGTATGACCTAAATCAAATCCCTTATGATTATACAGTGGAAGTGAGAAATAGATTTAAAGGTCTAGATCTGATAGATAGAGTGCCTGATGAACTACAGGATGAGGTTCGTGACATTGTACAGGAGACAGGGATCAAGACCATCCCCATGGAAAAGAAATGCAAAATGGCTGTCTGGAGAGGCCTTAGAAATAGCTGTGAAAAGAAGAGAGGCAAAAAGCAAAGGAGAAAAAGAAAGATATAAGCATCTGAATGCAGAGTTCCAAAGAATAGCAAGAAGAGATAAGAAAGCCTTCCTCAGCGATCAATGCAAAGAAATAGAAGAAAACAACAGAATGGGAAAGACTAGAGATCTCTTCAAGAAAATTAGAGATATCAAGGGAACATTTCATGCAAAGATGGGCTTGATAAAGGACGGAAATGGTCTGGACCTAACAGAAGCAGAAGATATTAAGAAGAGGTGGCAAGAATACACAGAAGAACTGTACAAAAAGGATCTTCATGACCCAGATAATCATGATGATGTGATCACTAATCTAGAGCCAGACATCTTGGAATGGAAGTCAAGTGGGCCTTAGAAAGCATCACTACAAACAAAGCTAGTGGAGGTGATGGAATTCCAGTTGAGCTGTATCAAATCCTGAAAGATGATGCTGTGAAAGTGCTGCACTCAATATGCCAGCAAGTTTGGAAAACTCAGCAGTGGCCACAGGACTGGAAAAGGCCAGTTTTCATTCCAATTCCCAAGAAAGGCAATGCCAAAGAATGCTCAAACTACCACACAATTGCACTCATCTCACATGCTAGTAAAGTAATGCTCAAAATTCTCCAAGCCAGGCTTCAGCAACATGTGAACCGTGAACTCCCTGATGTTCAAGCTGGTTTTAGAAAAGGCAGAGGAACCAGAGATAAAATTGCCAACATCTGCTGGATCATGGAAAAAGCAAGAGAGTTCCAGAGAAACATCTATTTCTGCTTTATTGACTATGCCAAAGCCTTTGACTGTGTGGATCACAATAAACCATGGAAAATTCTGAAAGAGATGGGAATACCAGACCACCTGACCTGCCTCTTGAGAAATCTGTATGCAGGTCAGGAAGCAACAGTTAGAACTGGACATGGAACAACAGACTGGTTCCAAATAGGAAAAGGAGTGCATCAAGGCTGTATATTGTCACCCTGCTTATTTAACTTCTATGCAGAGTACATTATGAAAAACACTGGGTTGGAAGAAACACAAGCTGGAATCAAGATTTCAGGGAGAAATATCAATAACCTCAGATATGCAGATGACACCACCCTTAAGGCAGAAAGTGAAGAGAAACTAAAAAGCCTCTCGATGAAAGTGAAAGAAGAGAGTGAAGAAGTTGGCTTAAAGCTCAACATTCAGAAAATGAAGATCATGGCATCTGGTCCCATCACTTCATGGGAAATAGATGGGGAAACAGTGGAAACCACGTCAGACTTTATTTTGGGGGGACTCCAAAATTACTGCAGATGGTGATTGCAGCCATGAAATTAAAAGACACTTACTTCTTGGAAGCAAAGTTATGACCAACCTAGATAGTATATTCAAAAGCAGAGACATTACTTTGCCGACTAAGGTCTGCCTAGTCAAGGCTATGGTTTTTCCTGTGGTCATGTATGGATGTGAGAGTTGGACTGTGAAGAAGGCTGAGTGCCGAAGAATTGATGCTTTTGAACTGTGGTGTTGGAGAAGACTCTTGAGAGTCCCTTGAACTGCAAGGACATCCAACCAGTCCATTCTGAAGGAGATCAACCCTGGGATTTCTTTGGAAGGAATGATGCTAAAGCTGAAACTCCAGTACTTTGGCCACCTCATGCGAAGAGTTGACTCATTGGAAAAGACTCTGATGCTGGGAGGGATTGGGGGCAGGAGGAGAAGGGGACGACCGAGGATGAGATGACTGTATGGCATCACAGGCTCGATGGACGTGAGTCTGAGTGAGCTCCGGGAGCTGGTGATGGACAGGGAGGCCTGGCGTGCTGCGATTCATGGGGTTGCAAAGAGTCGGACATGACTGAGTGAATGAACTGAACTGAACTGACTGAAGAGAAGCAGATAAATTATTGAAACATACAACCTACCAAGACTGAGGAAGAGAAAAATAGAAATTTAAACAGGCCAATGACAAGAGTCTAAATTAGTAATCAAAACACTTCCAACAGAGGCAATACAGACCAGATGGCTTCATTGGATAACTCTACCAAATATTTAAAAAGTATTAACAGCAATAATTCACAGATTCTTCCAAAATTTTGAGAAATAGGAAACACTTCCAAATTCACTCTATAAAACCAGCCTCACTTTGATACTGAAACCAGATAAGGATGCCTAGAGAAAACTATAGACCAATATCCCTGATGTATATACATGCAAAAACTGTCAACAAAACATTAGCAAACAAAATTCAAGGACACTCTAACAGAATTCTATACCTTGACCAAATGGGACTTATCCCTATGTGAGAATAGCTCAACACAGGCAAATCAATAAATGTAACAAATCACATCAATTAAATGAAAGATAAAACCTACATGATTAATTAAATGCAGAAAAAGCATTTGGCAAATCAACATTCTTTCATGATAAAAAACCTTAACAAATTAGGTATAGAAGGAATCTAACTTAACATAATAGAGGCCATTATACAACATGATCACAGATAATACTAAACTCAGTGGAGAAAAACTGAAAGTGTTTCCTCTAGGAATAGGGACAAGACAAAGATGCCCACTCTCATCACTTTTAATGTAGTACTGAGGATCCTAGCTAGAGCAATTAGGCAAATAACAGTCATCTAAATTGAAAATGAAGAAGTTAAGTCATCACAATTTGCTGATAATATGATCTTATATATAGGAAATATCAAAGGGTCAGTCAAAAAGCTATCAGAATTCATCAAGAATTTTATTAAAGTGGCAAGATACAAAATCAACACAATGAAATAAATTACATTCCGTTATGATAATGATGAAGCATTTGAAAGTTTTTAAAACAATCAATTAACAAAAATTAAGCTCCCAAATTATCCCATTCACAATAGCATCAAAGCAATAAAATACTTAAGAATACATTTAACCAAGGAAATGAAAGATTTGTACAATGAAAACTGCAAGATTTTGATAAAACAAATTGAAAAAGACAATAAATGAAAAGACATCTTCTGTTCATGGATTGGAAGAACTGATATTGTTAAAATGGTCATACTACCCAAAGTCACTTATAGGTTTAACAGTATTTCCCACAAAACATCAAAGGCAATTTTTATGAAAATAGAAGAAACAATTCTAAAATGTGTGGGGAACCACAAAAACTAAAAAGTGAAGGATGAGGGAGCCTGGCATGCTGCAGTCCATGGGGTCACAAAGATTCAGACACACCTTAGTGACTGCACAGCAGCAACGCAAAGGCTAAAGCATGGCCAAAGGATAAATGACAGCTGAAGCATTCCTAAGAGAAAAGAGCAAAGCTGGAGTTATCATGCTTCCTGTTTTCAAACTATGCTAAACAGCCATAGTAATAAAAACAGCATTATACTGGCACAATAATAGACACATTGACCCATGGAACAGAATAAAGAGCTTAAAATTAAATCCTGGTATGCACAGTCAAAAAGCCTCTTGATGAAAGTGAAAGAGGAGAGTGAAAAAGTTGCCCTAAAGCTCAACATTCAGAAAACGAAGATCATGGCATCCAGTCCCATCACTTCATGGGAAATAGATGGGGAAACAGTGGAAACAGTGTCAGACTTTATTTTCTGGGGCTCCAAAATCACTGCAGATGGTGACTGCAGCCATGAAGTTAAAAGACGCTTACTTCTTGAAAGAAAAGTTATGACCAACCTAGATAGCATATTCAAAAGCAGAGACTTTACTTTGCTGACTAAGGTCCTTCTAGTCAAGGCTATGGTTTTTCCTGTGGTCATGTATGGATGTGAGAGTTGGACTGTGAAGAAGGCTGAGTGCCGAAGAATTGATGCTTTTGAACTGTGGTGTTGGAGAAGACTCTTGAGAGTCCCTTGGACTGCAAGGAGAGCCAACCAGTCCATTTCTTTGGATTTCTTTGGAAGGAATGATGCTAAAGCTGAAGCTCCAGTACTTTGGCCACCTCATGCGAAGAGCTGACTCATTGGAAAAGACTCTGATAGTTGGAGGGATTGGGGGCAGGAGAAGAAGGGGACGACAGAGGATGAGATGGCTGGATGGTGTCACAGGCTCGATGAATGTGAGTCTGAGTGAACCCCGGGAGTAGGTGATGGACAGGGAGGCCTGGCGTGTTGCGATTCATGGGGTCGCAAAGAGTCAGACACGACTGAGTGACTGAACTGAACTGATGCATAGTCCACTAATATTTGACAAGGGAGCCAAGAATACTGAGTGGAGAAAGGATAGTATCTTCAACAAATGGTGCTGTGAAAACTAGGGAAACACATGCAAAGCAATGAGATTGGCCCTCTGTCTTACTCCACTCACGAAGATTAAAACTGTATCAGAAAATTAAACATAAGACCTGATACCATAAAAATATAAGGAAAATGTAGGAAGCAGCTCATTTATGTTGGTCGAAGATCCCTTGGAGAAGGGAATGGCAAGCCACTCCAGTATTCTTGCCTGAAGAATCCCATGGACAGAGGAGCCTGGTGATCTATAGTCCATAGGGTCACAAAGAATAAGACACAACTGAATGACTAATACTTTCACTTTTCATAAATCAACTATACTTCAATAAAAATTTTTAAAATGTTCTCCTAGATGTGTTCTGGATTTTATTTTTTCCTAGAAGCTACTTCTTTTTTTTTTTTTTTAACATTATTGTTCAGAGTGAAAAATTTCATAACCAACATGTCATGTCTTCAATTTACTTAGCATTCTATCCTTTATCTTATCATTCTTCTCTTGCATTTTGCTTTTATCAACAGGAAGGAAATAGGTAGCTGCTTTATTGGAACCAAGATTGCCGGGAGAAATATCAATAACCTCAGATATGCAGAGGACACCACCCTTATGGCAGAAAGTGAAGAGGAGCTAAAAAGCCTCTTGATCAAAGTGAAAGAGGAGAGTGAAAAAGTTGGCTTAAAGCTCAACATTCAGAAAACAAAGATCATGGCATCCAGTCCCATCACTCCATGGGAAATAGATGGAGGAAAAGTGGAAACAGGGCAGACTTTTTTTTTTGGGGGCTCCAGAATCACTGCAGATGGTAATTGCAGCCATGAAATTAAAAGACACTTACTCCTTGGAAGGAAAGTTATAACCAACCTAGATAGCATATTCAAAAGCAGAGACATTACATTCCCAACAAAGGTCCATCTAGTCAAGGCTATGGTTTTTCCTGTGGTCACGTGTGGATGTGAGAGTTGGACTGTGAAGAAGGCTGAGCACTGAAGAATTGATGCGTTTGAACTGTGGTGTTGGAGAAGACTCTTGAGAGGCCCTTGGACTGCAAGGAGATCCAACCAGTCCATTTGAAGGAGATCAACCCTGGGATTTCTATGGAAGGAATGATGCTAAAGCTGAAACTCCAGTACTTTGGCCACCTCATGAGAAGAGTTGACTCATTGGAAAAGACTCTGATGGTGGGAGGGATTGGGGGCAGGAGAAGAAGGGGACGACAGAGGATGAGATGGCTGTATGGCATCACAGGCTCGATGAATGTGAGTCTGAGTGAACTCCGGGAGTTGGTGATGGATAGGGAGGCCTGGCGTGCTGCGATTCATGGGGTCGCAAAGAGTCGGACACAACTGAGCAACTGAACTGAACTGAACTGATGGAAATCTCCTTATCCAGATCATCCATTTCTTCAGTTACATTCTCTTCCTTCATATTACAATTGGGACAGGGTGGCTCAACTCTCTGCCAGCACAGAAGACTCCCCATTTTTTAGTTTTTAAATGTTTCCAATAACATTTACTTCATGTTCCTTTAAATTTAACCAGCAGCCTCCTCAAAGGCCATGGAACTTCTAATGAAAGTGTTTTCAAGAAGCTTTAGGCTTTCATTAACACTATTTTCAAAGTCCTTGAAAAGTTTATACCTGGTTCTAAAGCTACTCTCTTTTATTCCTAGTTTCTGTTTTCCTTTTTTGTTTGCTGGTTTGGGGTAGTGTCCCATTTCTAGGTATCAAAATCTGATACCAGCCACGTGGGTTTGAGTCCCAAACTGGGTTGGTCAGGTTCAAGTCCTGCACATGTGTTTGTCAGGTGAGTGTATGCTCTTTGGTTCTGTCTTGTCACAACAAAGATTTAGAGTGACGGACATTAAAGCCCTCGGTGTGTCACAGCTCTCGGGTCTTGGACAGACCATGTTATAGCTCTCAGGTCTCAAACGGACCATGTTATAGCTCTTAGACAAATCAGTGTTACAGCTCCTTGTTGCTGCTGCTGCTGCTGCTGCTAAGTTGCTTCAGTCGCGTCTGACTCTGTGCGACCCCATAGACAGCAGCCCACCAGGCTACCCCATCTCTGGGATTCTCCAGGCAAGAACACTGGAGTGGGTTGCCGTTTCCTTCTCCAATGCATGAAAGTGAAAAGTGAAAGTGAAGTTGCTCAGTCGTGTCTGACTCTTCACGACCCCATGGGCTGCAGCCCACCAGGCTCCTCCATCCATGGGATTTTCCAGGCAAGAGTGCTGGAGTGGGGTGCCATCGCCTTCTCTGCCTTGCTACAGCTCTATTTTATTTAGATAACAGCAGGAAAAATCCATCCTCGAGGCGTGAGGGCATGTCGACCCAAAGATGCAAAGAGAAGAACACCCCAGCACGCGGGAGAGAGAGAGAGAAAGAGAAAGGGTACATGCACGTGGGGGAGAGAGAGAAAGAGTGCTTGGGCTCCTCCTTTTATATGTTTTCCTCCCCCTGGGCCTGCACTATGCAAATTGAGCCACCCAGGAGTGATGTTTGTTCTACCTGAAGTCCTCACTCCAGTCCTCGGACCTTCCTTTGACCTTCCTCTGTTCTATTTTCGCAGGCCTTTCCCTTCCTTGCCTTTTAGCCACCGCCATTTTGGACTCCTGTTTCCTATTCTATCTGCCTAACTGGTTCAAGTCCCAATCTGAGGTAAACAGTTTCACCTGGCAACTGTGAAGGATTGGGTATAAGGAAAGAAAAGGTTTAGAGTCAGCTCTTGGTCCTAAAGAGGTCCCTGGGCCACTGCGAGCCAGATATACTGGGGAGAGCACTCTACAGTTGTCTGCTTATTTTTAACTAAAAATAAACTGGTTCAACCCTGTGTACCTATGGGAATCCAACAGCAGGTCCAGGACAGAATTATACTGTTCTCTTTGACTCTGAGGTTTTTCTCCTACCTTCTTTTGCTCTTGTTCATTTCTACTCTATTTCTTCTGTTAGCCCCAGAAGATTGCTTTTATTCCCCTCCCTCTAACCCTTACAAATGCTGACCCTTTATTCCTAACTTATAACTAGACCAACTCCAGCTCATCATCAACACCATTGGGGACATCTTCCTGCCATTTCTTTGCAACAGCTTTTGGGCACTAACAACCGGTTGGGAGACTACCTTGGAAGGGATAGCATCTAAAATCATAAGTGCAAATCATGACCAAATTGTGTGGTGGATTTTTACTTAAGGATAAAATTTTCGATAACATGGGAGTTAGAGACATCATCTGAACATGGGTGAAATGGGTCAGGCAGTATCATTTCCAACCAATAACCCCCTGGGTCTTATCTTCCAGGATTGGGAAAGATTCAGACTACTGGGATTAAAAACAAAGAAACTTGTTAGGCTGTGTAATCGTGTTTGGCCATGATATGGGCTAGGAAGCCAAGAAAAGTGTCCACTAAATGGGTTCCTGGGTTATGATACTATATTGCAGTTACATTTATATTGTAGAAGGAAATTTAAATGCAGTGAACTTTCATTTGTTCAAATTTTCTTGGCCTCATACTTAGACAATGAGACGCAAAAGGAATTTAAGGTGTGTGTAGCTCAGAGGGATAATTCTGATAAGGACACAAGAGATGTTTTAACTGATTTACCCTATGGGGCCATCCAAAGGTTAAATCCTTTACAAGGAGGACACGGAGCTACTACTGGTAGGAACTATTGCCTCAGTGGAAGACACAGCTAGGGATGAAAAGAGGTCCCACCCATACTCAGGAACCTCTTTTTGCACGTGAGTCCCCAAAGGGCCCATCCTGAGCTCAGCTAGCACAGTCAATGATATGTTACCAACCAACTGCCCCTACAGTTTTATCTCTGAGAGAAGTTCTCAGTGGAAATCGAGGAACAATAAGGGTTTATGTACCTTTCTCAATGTCTGATCTAAGTATGGCAGAGGACAATTTGGGAAGTTTTTCTGAGGATCCTGAATATTTTACAAAAGAATTTCCCTGACTAGTGAGATCTTTTGATCTCACTTGGGGGGACTTAAGAGCCTCTTGATGAAAGTGAAACAGAAGAGTGAAAAAGTTGGCTTAAAACTCAACTTTCAGAAGATCAGCACATCAGGTCCTATCAGTTCAGTTCAGTTAAGTTCAGCTTGTCAGTCGCGTCCGACTCTTTGTGACCCCATGAAATACAGCACACCAGGCCTCCCTGTCCATCACCAACTCCCAGAGTTCACTCAGACTCACATCCATCGAGCCAGTGATGCCATCCAGCCATCTCATCCTTTGTCATCCCCTTCTCCTCCTGCCCCCAATCCCTCCCACCATCAGAGTCTTTACCAATGAGTCAACTCTTCGCATGAGGTGGCCAAAGTACTGGAGTTTCAGCTTTAGCATCATTCTTTCCAAAGAAATTCCAGGGCTGATCTCCTTCAGAATGGACTGGTTGGATATCCTTGCAGTCCAAGGGATTCCCAGGCGTCTTCTCCAACAAAACAGTTCAAAAGCATCAATTCTTCGGTGCTCAGCTTTCTTTACAGTCCAACTCTCACATCCATACATCCTATAACTTCATGGCAAATAGATGGGGAAACAGTGGAAACTGTGTCAAACTTTATTTTTTTGGACTCCAAAATCACTGCAGATGGTGACTGCAGCCATGAAATTAAAAGACGCTTACTCCTTGTAAGGAAAGTTATGACCAACCTAGATAGCATATTCAAAAGCAGAGACATTACTTTGCCAACAAAGTTCAGTTCAGTTCAGTCACTCAGTCATGTCTGACTCTTTGCGACCCCATGAATCACAGCACGCCAGGCCTCCCTGTCCATAACCAACTCCCGGAGTTCACTCAGACTTGCGTCCATCGAGTCAGTGATGCCATCCAGTCATCTCATCCTCGGTCGTCCCCTTCTCCTCCTCCCCTCAATCCCTCCCACCATCAGAGTCTTTTCCAATGAGTCAACTCTTCACACGGGGTGGCCAAAGTACTGGAGTTTCAGCTTTAGCATCATTCCTTCCAAAGAAATCCCAGGGCTGATCTCCTTCAGAATCGACTGGTTGGATCTCCTTGCAGTCCAAGGGACTCTCAAGAGTCTTCTCCAACACCACAGTTCAAAAGCATCAATTTTTCGGCGCCCAGCCTTCTTCACAGTCCAACTCTCACATCCATACATGACCACAGGAAAAACCATAGCCTTGACTAGATGGACCTTAGTCGGCAAAGCAACGTCTCTGCTTTTCAACATGCTATCTAGGTTGGTCATAACTTTTCTTCCAAGGAGTAAGCGTCTTTTAATTTCATGGCTGCAATCACCATCCCCAGTGATTTTGGAGCCCGCAAAAATAAAGTCTGCCACTGTTTCCACTGTTTCTCCATCTATTTCCCATGGAGTGATGGGACCGGATGCCATGATCTTCGTTTTCTGAATGTTGAGCTTTAAGCCAACTTTTTCACTCTCCTCTTTCACTTTGATCAAGAGGCTTTTTAGCTCCTCTTCACTTTCTGCCATAAGGGAGGTTCATCTGCATATGTGAGGTTACTGATATTTCTCCCGGCAATCTTGATTCCAGCTTGTGCTTCTTCCAGTCCAGAGTTTCTCATGATGTACTCTGCATAGAAGTTAAATAAGCAGGGTGACAATATACAGCCTTGATGTACTCCTTTTCCTATTTGGAACCAGTCTGTTGTTCCATGTCCAGTTCTAACTGTTGCTTCCTGACCTGCATACAGATTTCTCAAGAGGCAGGTCAGGTGGTCTGGTATTCCCATCTCTTTCAGAATTTTCCATGGTTTATTGTGATCCACACAGTCAAAGGCTTTGGCATAGTCAATAAAGCAGAAATAGATGTTTCTCTGGAACTCTCTTGCTTTTTCCATGATCCAGCAGATGTTGGCAATTTTATCTCTGGTTCCTCTGCCTTTTCTAAAATCAGCTTGAACATCAGGGAGTTCACGGTTCACATGTTGCTGAAGCCTGGCTTGGAGAATTTTGAGCATTACTTTACTAGCATGTGAGATGAGTGCAATTGTGTGGTAGTTTGAGCATTCTTTGGCATTGCCTTTCTTTGGGATTGGAATGAAAACTCACCTTTTCCAGTCCTGTGGCCACTGCTGAGGTTTCCAAATTTGCTGGCATATTGAGTGCAGCACTTTCACAGCATCATCTTTCAGGATTTGAAACAGCTCAACTGGAATTCCATCACCTTCACTATCTTTTTTCGTAGTGATGCTTTCTAAGGCCCACTTGACTTCACATTCCAAGATGTCTGGTTCTAGATGAGTGATCACACCATCGTGATTATCTGGGTTGTTAAGATCCTTTTTGTATAGTTCTTCTGTATATTCTTGCCACCCCTTCTTAATATCTTCAGCTTCTGTTAGGTCCATACCATTTCTGTCCTTTATTGAGCCCATCTTTGCATGAAATGTTTCCTTGATATCTCTAATTTTCTTGAAGAGATCTCTAGTCTTTCCCATTCTGTTGTTTTCCTCTATTACTTTGCATTGATTGCTGAAGAACGCTTTCTTATCTCTTCTTGCTATTCTTTGAAGCTCTGCATTCAGTTGCTTATATCTTTCCTTTTCTCCTTTGCTTTTCGCTTCTCTTCTTTTCACAGCTGTTTGTAAGGCTTCCACAGACAGCCAAAGTAACGTCTGTCTAGTCAAGGCTATGGTTTTCCCAGTGGTCATGTATGGATGTGAGAGTTGGACTGTGAAGAAGGCTGAGTGCTGAAGAATTGATGCTTTTGAACTGTGGTGTTGGAGAAGACTCTTGAGAGTCCCTTGGACTGCAAGGAGATCCAACCAGTCCATTCTAAAGGAGCTCAGTCCTGGGTGTTCATTGGAAGGAATGATGCTGAAGGTGAAACTCCAGTACTTTGGCCACCTAATGCGAAGTGTTGACTCATTGGAAAAGACTCTGATGCTGGGAGGGATTGGGGGCAGGAGGATAAGGGGACCACCGAGGATGAGATGGCTGGATGGCATTACTGACTATGGGCATGAGTTTGAGTGAACTCCTGGAGTTGGTGATGGACAGGGAGGCCTAGAATGCTGAGATTCATGGGGTCACAAAGAGTCGGACATGACTGAGCAACTGAACTTAACTGAACTGATGTTGGTCCCAGCCATGTGGGTTTGAGTCCCAGCACATGAGTTCAAGTCCCAGTCTGAGGTAAATAGTTTCAGCTCTAGCTCATGGTCTTTCATGAAGTTGTAAACAAGGTGTCAGCTGAAATCATAGTCATCTGAAGGCTTGTCTGGGGCTGGAGGATCTATTTCCAACTTCATTCATTCACATGCCTGGCACATGATGTGGAATCTTTCCAAGAGACCATCTTCTCTTCACATAGACCTCTCCATTGTTCTAAGTGAGTGTTTTCATGATACAGATCACTTTCTCCAGAAAAAGTGATCTAAGGGCAGGATAAAAGTTGTAATTTGCTCATGCTCTAGTCTTGGGAGCCATTCTCTATCACACTCTATAATTCCCACAATATTCTATTAGTTGCCCAAGTCAGTTCTATTCAATGTAAAAGAAAACACCAGAATTCCATAAGGCGTGAATCACAGGGAACCATCTTGAAAGCTGGTCACTTTGGTATAACATGTAACATACATGAGTGCCATAGAATTGGTGCTTTTGAACTGTGGTGTTGGAGAAGACTCTTCAGAGCCTCTTGGACTGCAAGGAGATCCAGTTCAGTTCAGTTCTTCTGATCTAATACAGTTCTCACTGTATCCTCAAATGGTTTCCCTTCTGTCTGTATTTTGATCCCCACTTCTTATAAGGACGCCCATCATACTGGATAAGGGCCCACCCTACAACTCCATTTTAATTTAATTACCTTTTAAAAGCCTTATCACAAATTATACTTACCTTTTGAAGTACTGGGGATTCAGTTCAGTTCAGTTCAGTCGCTCAGTTGTGTCCGACTCTTTGCGACCCCATGAACCACAGCATGCCAGGCCTCCCTGTCCATCACCAACTCCTGGAGTCCACCCAAACCCTTGTCCATCGAGTCAGTGATGCCATCCAACTACCTTATCCTCTGTCATCCCCTTCTTCTCCTGCCCTCAATCTTTCCCAGCATCAAGGTCTTTTCCAATGAGTCAGCTCTTCACATCAGGTGGCCAAAGTATTGGAGTTTCAGCTTCAACATCAGTCCTTCCAATGAACATCCAGCACGGATCTCCTTTAAGATGGACTGGTTGGATCTCCTTGCAGTCCAAGGGACTCTCAAGAGTCTTCTCCAACACCACAGTTCAAAAGCATCAACTCTTCAGTGCTCAGCTTTCTTTATAGTCCAACTCTCACATCCATACATGACCAATGTAAAAACCATAGCCTTGGACCTTTGTTGGCAAAGTAATGTCTCTATTTTTTAATATGCTATCTAGGTTGGTCATAACTTTCATTCCAAGAAGTAAGCGTCTTTTAATATCACGGCTGCAATCACCATCTGCAGTGATTTTGGAGCCCCCCCAAATAAAGTCAGCCACTGTTTTCAATTTTTCCCCATCTATATCCCATGAAGTGATGGGACTGGATGCCCATGATCTTCGTTTTCTGAATGTTGAGCTTTAAGCCAACTTTTTCACTCTCCTCTTTCACTTTCATCAAGAAGCTCTTTAGTTCTTCTTTGCTTTCTGCCATAAGGATGGTGTCATCTGCGTATCTGAGGTTATTGATATTTCTCCTGGCAATCTTGATTCCAGCTTGTGCTTCTTCCAGCCCAGCATTTCTCATGATGTACTCTGCACAGAAGTTAAATAAGCAGGGTGACAATATACCGCCTTGATGAACTCCTTTTCCTATTTGGAACCAATCTGTTGTTCCATGTCCAGTTCTAACTGTTGCTTCCTGACCTGCATACAGATTTCTCAAGAGGCAGGTCAGGTGGTCTGGTATTCCCATCTCTTTCAGAATTTTCCACAGTTTCTTGTGATCCACAGAGTCAAAGGCTTTGGCATAGTCAATAAAGCAGAAATATATGTTTTTCTGGAACTCTCCTGCTTTTTCCATGATCCAGCAGATGTTGGCAATTTGATCCTCTGCCTTTTCTAAAACCAGAAACCAGCTTGAACATCTGGAAGTTCACAGTTCACGTGTTGCTGAAGACTTGCTTGGAGAATTTTGAGCATTACTTTACTAGATGCACTCATTTCATGATGCAATTGCTCTTAAAGAATACTCTGAGACAGTGACTTATCTGGGTTTGGTTGTTGTTGGTGGTTTAGTCACTAAATTGTGTCTGACTCTTTGCAACTCCATGGACTGTAGCCTGCCAGGGTCCTCTGTCATGGGATTCTCCAGGCAGGAATACTGGAGTGGGTTGGCATTTCCTTCTCCAGAAGATCTTCCCAACCCAGGGTCAAACCTGGGTCTCATGCATTGCAGGCAGATTCTTCGCCAACTGAGCTGTGAGGGAAGCCCATAGTCAGTGCACCTTTTAGATCATTACTAGCTCAAGATAGCTAATTTTACATATTGGTGGCACTAGTGGTAAAGAATCTGCCTACCGATGCAGGAGACTCTGTAAAGAATCTGCCTACCAGTGCAGGAGACTCTAAAGAGTCTGCGTACCAGTGCAGGAGACTCTAAAGAGTCTGCCTACCAGTGCAGGAGACCCTAAAGAATCTGCGTACCAATGCAGACATGGATTTGGTCCTTGTGTTGGTAAGATCCTCTGAAGAAGAAAATGGCGATCTGCTCTGGTATTCTTGCTGGGGAAATCCCATGGACGGGTAAGTCTGGCAGGCTATAGTCCTTGGGTTTGCAAGGAGTCAGACACGACTGAGCACGGGCGTGCACGTGCACACGTGCGCGCGCACACACACACACACACACACTCTTATAAAGAACAGAAACTGATTTTGATCTGGTCTTTCTAAAACTTAGATATTCAATGCCTCGTTGGTGCCTGTATTTATGGGATGGTTAAAGCATATAGACACTTATTAATAAACAGTACTCTCCAAGGAAACGGCAACCCACTCTAGTATTCTTGCCTGGAAAATTCTATGCACTGAGGAGCCTGACGGGCTACAGTCCATGGGGTCGCAAAGAGTTGGACACTACTAAGTGACTGAGCACCTGAGCACCTGCAAGTTGTGTTTTTTTAAATTGGCAATTCAAAATAAAATTAACAACCAGGATTATTAGTAATGATTGATCATATAAGATATTTCAGATTTTTTTTCAACTTAGAGAGTACCCAGCTAACATTTGACTTATGTTGTTGTGTATTATGATATGTATAAAGAAATTTGCCATAAATTTTCCCCATGGATGAGTGTAATCAGGTACTCTACATGAAATTTTGTGATTCTTCTAGTACTACCAAACTTAGAGATTTATGAGCTGTCAGTCAGCTATAAGCCTTGTCACTAATGCGTTCTGTTTTCTTGGCTCCATGGAAATGGATTAGGAAATCTTCATAAATAGTCTTTTGTTCTGTACAATGAAGAAGTCTGCTGTCTGGCAGGAGTATATGCAGTCCTATGTGGTCTGTTGTGATTATTCTGCGACTCACCCGAGAACCTTCATTTGTATTGCCATCAGCATAGTCTTGTCCTTCATACAGTAGTCATCACCCAGAGCAATGAAGCAAAGAATCAACATAAACTATTTGGTAAGCCAGGCACACAGCCTTCACTGTTGGCAGTTTCTGACCTTATTAGCCCTTTTTCCTTCTTTATAGCTGCAAAGTCTGGTGTCTGGGTTCTTTTGGCTCTCTTAGTAGGCTTGAAAACTTTGACATCAATCCATGAGAAGGCTTGTCAACACAATTAGAAAAATCAGGTTTCACTCAATGAACTTAATGAAATATAAGGTGAACTTTTCCACTAGTTCTAATTCCATAGGACAATAATTAAATATTTTGGAATAATGTTTGAATGTCAAGAAACATGTCAAAGATTTGATTGTAATAATCTCATTTAATCCTCACAGTGACCCTGTGGATTATCCCCATTTTATAGAACATGAAAGTGGAACCTAGAGAAGGTAAGTTAAGAAAAGACAGAGTTAATAAGGAGCAGAAAAAAGTTTGAGTCTACCCCTTAGCTACACCTTCATGCTATTTCCCCAATGGGCCAATTAAAAGGCCACCAGAAACCAAATGTCTAGCTTTTTTCTTTCATTTTTGTCAGCTACTTATGCTTGTGATCATGTAGATCTTTCTCTGTGAGTGAATAACTGACCAGAAGACTTGCTATAAAATAGTTTGGCATAGGGGGAATTAAAAAAATGTTTGTTTCTCTACTGAGTCTGATATTAGCAATGATCTTGAAATCATGAATGAATAAATGTTTTCATACAGCTTATAATTAATGTTTATACATTCTAAAGGCTTCTTCGTGTTCTATTTGGGCAGAAGACGCATATTTCTTCAAATTTCTTGGCCTGACTTTGCCTATTTATGTGACATATTTTTCCTTTCATTGTGGAAGTCCTTTAGGCAGCCCATGCTTTATCATTATTATTTGACTCCATATAAGAATCTGCCACCAGGGCTATTGGTTTCTGGATTTTTCTCATGTACAGGCTATCTTAATTCTGAGCATTAGTCTTTCTTTGTACATTTGTAAAAGCTGTCTGATAGTGAAAGCAAAAATGAAGCTTTCACTTCCTCTATAAATATTTGTGTGGTGACCTATGACTGTTGGCCAGCCTGCCTGCCAACACCCCATTAGAAGTCATCCCTTTTACAATCATCTACTATCATTTGATAACCTCTTGGGGTTAAGAGTACAGATGTAAGATCTCGAAGATTTCTGATGGGAATACTTCATATCCCAAGTATGTTTTCCCTTCAAAATGACATCACCACAGGGAAACATTTTTGAAATAATTTGGCCATCATGTTAAGAAAGCTTTGTTAGAAATATAAAGACTCACTCTGCACCTCAAACAAAAATTTTTAGAATCCAAGGTTGAAAGAAATAAAAAAATCTTACCAGTTAGTCTTAGAAGGTCTTGGTGTGGTGAGTTACCAGGACCAGCAAGGAATAGTGCCATTACAAAGACGGCACTATATTTCTTTTCTATCCAATTCTAGTGTTATGAAAGCTCATAGTTTCTGAGTTTTGCTTTAAAGACAGTATTTATACTTCAGATTAGAACACAGAAATAATCTAGTACATTACATGAAAACCTGCTGTTAAGAAAAGCAGTCAAATGCTGCCTGAGGTTTGAGATTTTCATCTCCAAGTTTCCTCCTACTTGCTATTATTTTATGGATAAATGTCATTGGCAGATCTCTGTAGCCACCTCTTTAGCTTCGTGCACTGAATTTCTCCAGAAGTACTCTGCACAGAGCAACAAGAAGATTGTCAAACTCTGGGGAAAAGCTTCCTTTTGGAGGGCCAGAAATGGACCACTATGATAGAATACCTGTGATATGTAAATTTCTCAGATTCTAGTTCTCAAGGCAGTGTGTGCATGCGTGTGTGTGTGTGTGTTCCAAATGATTCCTTGCAATGTATAGAGGTGGAAAAAATGAGTTAAATATTGGTTAAGGATCTATTATATACCATCTTGTGAGTTATGCACCTCCCATGCAGAGACAGTAGTAACAGAAAATAACAGATCATATTTACTAAAGAATTACAACGCACCAGGCTCTGTTCCAAGCACTTTACTAGCAATATATCACTTGATTTTTTATAACAACTTTATGCATGCTGCAGTCCATGGGGTTGCCAAACGCCAGGCATGACTTAGCAACTGAAGAGCAACAAATGAGGTTGATACCATTATCTCCATTGTGCAGATAAAGAAACTGAAACTCAAACATGAGAAAACCAAAATATATAGCTAATAAGGAATGGAATTAGAGTTCAAACCAGGGCAGCCTGACTCCCAAGTCCACTATTTTCCAACCTTACTGAAGCTCCTCAAGAGCTCATAGACTGAAAGAGAGGCAAATCCAAACTACCTTAGAGACTTGTAGAAAGAAAGTAGCTGCACAAAGGAGAAAGATATTCATCTTCCAGGTGTGGCGATCTGGGAGGACTTCACAGAGTTGATGTTAAAGCTGATGCCTGGTGGGTGAGTAGCATTTCCCAATGGATGAGCTGAGGAAAGGGGTTTCAGATAAAAGGCACATGGTCAATACAGATGCGGATGTGTGCAACAGCTTGGGGTGACAGGGTCACTACAGTGAGTCATGACTCCTGTTGTGTAGGGCACATACAAGTGGGAAACTGGTCTGAGATGACCTGGTTGGATGGGCAGCAGCCCCAGAGGAAAGGACCTTCCATTCTAGGCTAGAGGGATGGCATTTCTCCATGCCCAAGAGCCTACACTGAACTTTGCACAGGACATTTGCATGACTCAGTTTTTATTTCAGAAAAGTGATTTTAAGAGACAGGAAAACAGCTATGATGTTACGAAACTATTCAGGCAAGGGATATTAGAGTCAAAAGTCAACTATGTTAACAAGAAATATTTTTGAGAGATGTTTAGTGCTGGGATTGATAGGCCGAGAGGCTGACTGGGTTTGGGTGTGAAGATCAGGAGAGGGTAAGGAGTGGCTGGTATCGCTATTCATTTCCCTGAAGACTGGGGGGTGAAGAGCATGGGCGAAGAAGCCTGGGTTCTGCTTTGAAACTCATCTCCTTAGTTGCCCCTCCTCACCCACTCCTCTCTTCTCTGAGCTGCCAGATTTAAATAGTTGTATATACCTGCCTTCAGCACTAGACTATGAGCCCCTTGGCAGAGCCTGTGATGTGTTTATCATTCACTAAATGCTTGCTAACTGAGTTCATGAAGACCAGAACCATTTTTTTATGTGAATGAATAATTGAGCGTTCAGAGAAAACTTGCTGCCCATAAGGGCCTGCACTTTGTCCTGCTCTGCCTTCAAAATACTTAGAATAAAATGGATCCTTCTTCCTCAAAATATGTTATGGGTTTGGAAGCAAGGATTTCACTACCCCTCTGACTCCAGCCTGTTGTTTTTCAGCTTGAAAATCCCCAGTCCCTTCAGATGGTTCACAAACAGCATACTTTCTGTGGACTTCCTTACCCTACCAGCCCTCTTCTGCGCGTGCGTCAGTCTCTCCTTGTTCTTCTTTAAACATGACACTCTGCTAATCTGACCCGTACGGAATGCAGTGTGCCCATTACTTCTGAAGAGGGGTGAAGTCAAATCATTTCATAGCTTATGTCAGAGCTATTTTTAAGGGAGAAATTATATTTAGGAAATTAAATCGGTAAGCAGCTTGAGGTAGATGGTGTGACCTTGAAGGCATAAATTAGAGGCAGTTGAGTAAGCCACAGGCTACTCTAGCTCAGAAACTAATAGAAATTGTAGATTGGGGAAGAGATGAAGATGGTTAGCCTACGAACTTAATTTTTTTTGGAAAATGTAACTGAAATAAAACATGCATGACACTAAAGTAATGCATCCAAAGTTTTACAATTCAATTAATTTTTAGATAGTGACCATCCTTCAGACTATGAAATAAAAACATTCTCAATAACTACTCCCTGTTTAGTCCCCTTCTGGTCATTCACCTCTTTCCAAGGAGGTACTGACTGTGGGAGGTCTTGTTTCTGTCCCTGAGCAATGACCTCTGCAAGCCTGGCTTCTTTACACATGATGTCTGTGATGAGCAAGTTTCCTTGGTCTGGGATAAAAGGGCGATGGACCACAACTCTAGGACTTTAGAATCTCACTAGTTGTTAGCAGGTTCCCTCCATCAGTGGCATGTTGTCTCCCAGGCAACGGGAAATTGCTTGGGCAAGGTTTGGGCTTAGTCTTTAGCCTTCTGTCCCACACAGCTTTGGAACTCTGAGAAAATGCCTCAGATCTCCAGTTGTGTTTCTTCTGTGCCATGTGGCCACTGAAATCTCTGCTGCTTTCTCTGCCCAGGCCAAACCTTGGTTCTCAGTCTTTTGCCTTCATCAAGGATCAGAACCCACCCCCAGTGACAGCTGAGATCCCTCAAATTTTCTCTGAGTATTTTTCCTCTGACTGAAATTTTACTCCCTCCTGGTGTTCTTAAATATATCAGGAGTAAGTGAGCTTTCCTGTTAAGATCAGAGAGTAAATATTTTTGGCTTTGCTGGCCATATGGTCTTTGTCACAGCTACTTAATTATTCTTTTATAGCATGAAACAATACAAAAAATTAAGAATGACTGATGTGGCTTGTGGTCTATAGCTTGTCAACCCATCAAAAATATAATTATTGCAATTTACTTAATATTCCTAGTTCCTCAATGAGATAAGTGGCCCATACAGCTTAGCCCATCCTAGGTTAAAACAGAACCCTACCAGAGGATTTTTAAGATCAAGCACAGCTGACTTGTACATTGTTCTTGGGTGGCTAAGATGTAAAATCTTCTTTTCATTTCCCCAAACTTTCAGCAAACTCTTACTGTACAGAGCCTTCCATAAGTAATATTCTGGGTGTTTGTATGTTTGTGAGTATGAAAATAAAGGGGTAGAGCTCAGTCTGGAGTTTGATAAATCTTGATAATTTAAGAATTCAGTTAAAATACTTCTTTTTTCCTTATCAAGAGCCAGAAATGATTGAGTGATAACCATAAGAGATATGAAAATGGAACTCAAAAGATGACTTTCATTAGTGATACACTGGTTGTGTTTTACAACATTTTGTTTTGCTTTTGGTCATGTTTTTTTCTTTTTCTGCCTTCTGTTAGATGAATTAAGGATTGTTTACATCTTCACTATTGGCTTATTAATTTTAATCTGTTTTTCCTTTTCTTGGGTTGGGTTAAGTCATTGCCTTCAGAGAAACGAAACTACACCTTGAAGCCCAAATCCACCCCACTGTCTGTTTTTATGAAGTTTTATCGGAATACAGCCATACTATTTATTTATTTATGTCAACGACTGCTTTTAAACCACAAGAACAGAATTGAGTAGTTGTGACAGAAGCCATGTGGTCTGAAAATATATATATATTTTCTATTTGGCCTTTGACAGAAAAACTTGGCCCAAACCCTGCCCTAAAGCTGTCAGTTCATACCTGTATTCACCACAGTCCCCTTATGATCGCGCATTGTCCTTGGACACTTTGATTTCTATCATGTATTACTTTATACATGTCGAATCTGTTTAACTATGCGCATGTGTAAGTACTAAGTTTCTTCAGTCATGTTCAACTCTTTGCAACCCGATGGACTCTAGCCCGCCAGGCTCCTCTGTCCACGGAATTCTCCAGGCAAAAATACTGGAATGGGTTGCTGTGCTTTCCTCCAGGGGATCTTCCTGACCCAGGGATCAAATCCACGGCTCTTTTGTCTCGTGCACTGGCAGGCAGGTTCGTTACCACTAGTGCCGCCTGGGAAGCCCCATAACTAGGGACACACAGATTTTAAATTGCACTTATTTCATTTTATACTGATATCCTTAGTATTAAGAAATGTTTTTGTCTTCAATAATGCCCGTTTACTTAAGGTCCATTGTTTTCTGATACAAGTGTAATCGCTCACAATTTATTTGTTTAGTTCTTCTATGGTCTATTTGCATCTTTTTACTCTCAAATTTTCTGTTCTTCATGTTTAAAATTCATCTCTTGTTAACACAGCATGTTGTAAAGTTTAGTTTTTTATCCAGTCTGACAATTTTATTATTTTACTTAAAGTATTTCACCTATTTATATTTAATATAATTATGTATAATTTAATATACTTAATTTGATTATAATTTAAGTATTTATAATTTAAATATCTATCTATTAATTAAATTATTAATTTATAATATTATTTAAATTATTATTAATTTATAATAAATTATAAATTAATTGACTATAATTTAATATAATTAATCAAATTATAATTATAATAATTATGTATAATATAAGGATATAATATATAATCGATTATAATAATTAATTAAATTATAATATAATTAATATAATTAATTAAATCTATTATAATTTATTATAATAATTATAAATTAATTAACTATAATTTAATATAATGATTATGATTAATCAGATATGTTTTTATTATTCCTGTTTGCCTTTTATAATTTGTTAATTATATACTTTTTTTTGCCTCTTTGAGTGGCTATACTAGAGTTTACAGCATTACAACAGGGTCTAATGCAAATTTGTTTACTTTTTCCTTTCATTTCACTTTCCTGAAAAAGTTCTTTGAATTTTCTTGTAAGGAAGGACTCACTGGTGAGAACTTTTTTGTAGTTATTTTTCTGAAAATAATTTTATTTTACCTTCATCTTTAAAGAATATTTTCATATTCCCCCATATGATCCTTTGAATAAATTATTCCATTTTCTTCTGGCTTCCATCATTTCCTCTGAGAAATCAGATGCAAGTCGTTTCTGTTTCTTTGAATTAAAAAAAAAATTTAAACTTCTATAAGTCTCCTTAGGTGTTTAAGTTTAAAAGTTTGACACCCATGTGTCTAAATGTGGTTATCTATGTATTTATAACTGTTTGAGGTTTGGTGAGCTTCTTGAAACTGTAGATGGATCACTTTTTTTAGTTTTAGAAAATGCTTAACATTCTCGCTCTTCTCTCCTGGAATACCATTTATATGCTCCAGTTGAGTATTTCCCATATGTTTCTTATGCAGTACTTTTTCTATTCTTTTTTCTCCTTTTGTTTCAATTTGTGTATATTTTCAGTTCCGTTCAGGCACTCAGTCATGTCCGACTCTTTGCGACCCCATGAATTGCAGCACGCCAGGCCTCCCTGTCCATCACTAACTCCCGGAGTTCACCCAAATTCACATCCATTGATTCAGTGATGCCATCCAGCCATCTCATCCCCTTCTCCTCCTGCCCCCAATCCCTTCCAGCATCAGAGTCTCCACTGGAAAAACCATAGCTTTGGCTAGACGGACCTTTGTTGGCAAAGTAATGTCTCTGCTTTTGAATATGCTATCTAGGTTGGTCATAACTTTTCTTCCAAGGAGTAAGCGTCTTTTAATTTCATGGCTGCAGTCACCATCTTCAGTGATTTTGGAGCCCAAAAAAATAAAGTCTGACATTGTTTCCACTGTTTCCCCATCTATTTCCCATGCCAAAGGGTGGTGTCATCTGCACATCTGAGGTTATTGGTATTTCTCCCAGCAATCTTGATTCCAGCTTGTGCTTCTTCCAGCCCAGTGTTTCTCATGATGTACTCTGCATATAAGTTAAATAAGCAGGGTGACAATATACAGCCTCGACATACTCCTTTTCCTATTTGGAACCAGTCTGTTGTTCCATGTCCAGTTCTAACTGTTGCTTCCTGACTGCATACAGGTTTCTCAAGAGGCAGGTCAGGTGGTCTGATATTCCCATCTCTTTCAGAATCTTCCATGGTTTATTGTGATCCACACAGTCAAAGGCTTTGGCATAGTCAATAAAGCAGAAATAGATGTTTCTCTGCGACTTTCTTGCTTTTTCCATTATCCAGCAGATGTTGGCAACTGGATCTCTGGCTCCTCTGCCTTTTCTAAAACCAGCTTGAACATCTGGAAGTTCATGGTTCACATATTGCTGATGCCTGGCTTGGAGAATTTTGAGCATTACTTTACTAGCATGTGAGATGAGTGCAATTGTGTGGTAGTTTGAGCATTCTTTTGCATTGCCTTTCTTTGGAATTGGAATGAAAACTGACCTTTTCCAGTCCTGTGGCCACTGCTGAGGTTTCCAAATTTGCTGGCATATTGAGTGCAGCACTTTCACAGCATCATCTTTCAGTATTTGAAATAGCTCTACTGGAATTCCATCACCTCCACTAGCTTTGTTCGTAGTGATGCTTTCCAAGGCCCACTTGACTTCACATTCCAGAATGTCTGGCTCTAGGTGAGTGATCACACCATCGTGATTATCTTGGTCATGAAGATCTTTTTTGTACAGCTCTTCTGTGTATTCTTGCCACCTCTTCTTAATATCTTCAGCTTCTGTTAGGTCCAGACCATTTCTGTCCATTATCAAATGTATCTTTGCAGAAATGTTCCCTTGGTATCTCTAATTTTCTTGAAGAGATCTCTAGTCTTTCCCATTCTGTTCTTTTCCTCTATTCCCTTGCATTGATTGCTGAGGAAGTCTTTGTTATCTCTCCTTGCTATTCTTTGGAACTCTGCATTCAAATGGTATATCTTTCCTTTTCTCCTTTGCTTTTCACTTCTCTTCTTTTCATAGCTATTTGTAAAGCCTCCCCAGACAGCCTTGCTTTTTTTGCATTTCTTTTCCATGGAGATGGTCTTGATCTCTGTCTCCTGGACAATGTCACGAACCTCCATCCATAGTTCATCAGGCACTCTATCTATAAGATCTAGTCCCTTAAATCTATTTCTCACTTCCACTGTAAAATCATAAGCTCATACCTGAATGGTCTAGTGGTTTTCCCTACTTTCTTCAATATAAGTCTGAATTTGGCAATAAGGAGTTCATGATCTGAGTCACAGTCAGCTCCCAGTCTTGTTTTTGCTGACTGTATAGAGCTTCTCCATCTTTGGCTGCAAAGAATATAATCAATCTGATTTCGGTGTTGACCATCTGGTGATGTCCATGTATAGAGTCTTCTCTTGTGTTGTTGGAAGAGGGTGTTTGCTATGAGCACTGCGTTCTTTTGTCAAAAGTCTATCAGCCTTTGCCTTGCTTCATTCTATACACCAAGGCCAAATTTGCCTGTTACTCCAGGTGTTTCTTGACTTCCTACTTTTGCATTCCAGTCCCCTATATTGAAAAGGACACCTTTTTTGGGTGTTAGTTCTAAAAGGTCTTGTAGGTCTTCATAGAACCATTCAACTTCAGCTTCTTCAGCATTACTGGTTGGGGCATAGACTTGGATTACTCTGATATTGAATGGTTTTCCTTGGAAATGAACAGAGATCATTCTGTCGTTTTTGAGATTGCATCCAAGTACTCATTTCAGACTCTTTTGTTGACTGTGATGGCTACTCCATTTCTTCTGAGGGATTCCTGCCCGCAGTAGTAGATATAATGGTCATCTGAGTCAAATTCACCCATTCCAGTCCATTTTACTTCACTGATTCCTATATGTTGATGTTCACTCTTGCCATCTCCTGCTTGACCACTTCCAATTTGCCTTGATTCATGGACCTGACATTCCAGGTTCCTATGCAATATTGCTCTTTACAGCATCGGATCTTGCTTCTATCACCAGTCACATCCACAAATGGGTATTGTTTTTGTTTTAGCTCCATCCCTTCATTCTTTCTGGAGTTATTTCTCCACTGATCTCCAGTAGTATATGGGACACCTACCGACCCAGGGAGTTCCCCTTTCAGTATCCTATCATTTTGCCTTTTCATACTGTTTGTGGGGTTCTCAAGGCAAGAATACTGAAGTGGCTTGCCATTCCCTTCTCCAGTGGCCCACATTCTGTCAGACCTCTCCACCATGACCCACCCGTCTTGGGTGACCCCATAAGGCATGGCTTAGTTTCATTGAATTAGACAAGGCTGTGGTCCTAGTGTGATTAGATTGACTCGTTTTCTGTGATTATGGTTTCCTTGTGTCTGCCCTCTGGTGCCTTCTCGCAACACCTACCATCCTACTTGGGTTTCTCTTACCTCGGCTGTAAGGTATCTCTTCATGGCTGCTCCAGCAAAGTGCAACCTCTGCTCCTTACCTTGGAGTAAGGTATGGCTGCCCCTCCTGACCTTGAACGCGGAGTAGCTCCTCTCGGCCCTCCTGCCCCCGCACAGCCATCGCTCCTTGAACGTGTATGTTTTATTGGATATTTATTTTATTTGTGTATTTTATACTGAGTCCACTTACCCTCTCTGTCTTTTGTGACCAATCTGTTGCTAAACTCAACCTGTCAGTTTTTTGATATCAGATATTGTAATTTTTCAGTTTCATAGTGTTCATTTAATTTTTATAGTGTAAGTTTAGTTCTTGATTATATTTTAATTTTTTTGTCTATGTTGTCACTTTAAATATTTTATTAAGTATATTTATCATAACTATTTTAAAGTCATTGCATGCTAGTTATAAATGTTGGTATTATTCCTTTTATTATTTAATTATCAATCATATTTTCTTGTCTCTTCCTTTAACTTGTTATTTCTATTTCTTTCTAGATATTGTACAATTCTGAAGGATACAGATAATTTTATATCTCAGCAGGGATGAGTGGCACTTTCCTCTATTAGACAGATAGGGTAAAGGAGTGAACTGGGTGGCTGAAATTCTATTTTGGTAAGATTCTATCTTCCTTTAACTTGCCTTGTTTTTAATGGAGTGACCTTCCAGCCTTTTGATTGCGATCCTATCAGATTCCCATTTCTTCAGATCTAAGTGATTACAGGAGATTCAGCTCTCACTTTCGGAGGCTTCTATCCTAGCTCTCCAACCTCTTATCCTAAACAGACTCAAAATCTTGCAAGTATCTTAAAGGGAAGACCAGTAGTATGCTTAAAGTATGTCCCATCTTGATGGAGAATCTTTGTTTACTAAACTCTGAAAAACTGTAAGATATTTTATTCTGTGTTTTAGAAGCTTTGGCCTAGTTGATAGCCTTTTGCTCAGCCCCAGAGCTAAAGAATGACTTATGGGAAAATCTTTCAAATTTCTAACCTGCTACTAACTGACCAAAACTACTTTGTGAACTTTTTCTCCAAGAAGAAGTTCTGCATCTCATTCCGTACCCAATATTCACAAATATCCTCCAGGGAAGAAAAAAAAAATCCTCATGAGTGTCATTTCATCTCCAAACAGTTCTTCATTCCCTAGAATTTTAGCTCATCTATTCTTCATAGTTTTCACAGCTCTGAAATGCCTTTAAAATATAATGATTATAATTTATCTTTTTTGAGCTGTTACAGTGGACTTTTCATGACCTACTTTATCTTACTTGAAAGTGGAAGTTTCTTGAGAGACTGTTCTTTATTAGTGAGCAAAATTGATGCATTGTGGTTAATCCAATCCTCAATAAATATTTACTGAATACATTCATGTCAATAAGGAATACATTTGGCTGTGAGTAATAGAAAATCTGACTATAGTAGCTTAAAGAAACACGTATTTCTCCTGCTCACTTAATAAGAACTCAAGAGTTAGGCAGTAACTAATATTGTTTCAGCAGTTCAATGATGTCAGTGTTGATGATGCCTCTGAAATTCTCTTGGCATTTCCCAAATGCATCTCATCTCGGAGTCACCAGATGGCTACAACTTCAAATAATATTTTCACACTCAAGGCAAAAAGAACACAGAAGGAAAGGCCATGAGAGTCAACTGTGCTTTTTCCTGGGAAAACCATTGCTGTCCAAAATCTCTCAACTAATTTTAGATTGATTTGATTGACCAGACTGTCATATAGCCATACCAGCAATAAGGAGGGTGAGGAATTCAGTACTTATCTAATCAGGAGTTGATCAGATAAAGATTAAACGTGACAAATAACAAATATCAAGGCAAAGAAAAATTCAGTGTCAAGGACAATCAATAGATGAGAGACCATCATAGCAGACTTCCAGGGGCAAGAAACAGCAAACCAAGTATACTTTGAGCACTACGATCACTTATTATCTCACATAATAAGATGCCTAGAGGAAGGATGAAGTAAGTTAACCTACAGGTTTCACAAAATCAATAAGGATCCTTATTATTTTACCTTTCTGTTCTGCCATTCCCAATAGCTGGAGCTCCATTCATGATCATATATTGTCTATAGCAGCTTCAGGCCCCATATCTTTATACATCAAATTCCAAAGGTAAGACTAGGAATTATTCCTGTCTTGGATCCCAAGAGCCTCCAACATACTCTCTCTCTCTTGCCAACAGACTTTCTTTCTCTATCTTAATAGTGTCATGTGATTAGTGTCAATGAGTGGCCTAAAGCAACCATTTTGAAGAGGTAATGAACTGACCACTAGTTCTTTTTTTAAATTGTTTTATACTTTATTAATTGAAGGCAATTTGTCATTTACTATTTCCTAACATTTTATGATTTTCTTGAAGAGTATGAAGTACAAAGAAAATCATATATCAAGGTTGGTTCAGCAGCCTTTGGCTGTGAGGGTCTCAAGGAATAACCGATAATTGATTTTCTTTCTTTTTTCTTTTTAACTGAAGTATAGTTGATATACAATGTTGGGTTGTGAAGAATGAATTAAATGAGACAATATTTGTAAAGCTGCAGCACACAGAAGACCCTCAAAATTGTTTGATCTTTGTCCTGTCTTTCATAAAATAGCAATGTCTTGTGATACAGACATTCCAGACTGTGAGACTGCAGAAGTCAGGAAATGAGTGATCCCTGATTGCTAATAGCAACTTAGAGAACCAGTGCTAGAACCAGAGTTCCAGTAAGGGGGTTCCATGAGCTTCAGGGAAAAAAAAAACAAAACTGAAATTTAGCAATCGTTTTGTTGTAGCCATAGGCAGCAAACTACATCACAGTAAGAGTACCTGTGGAAATATTTTTCACATTCGTATTATCATATTTCAGTTATGGCCAATATCTTGAAATGTTTTTTTGCCTTCATCACTACTTTGAAATGACATTTATTATTATGTACTGCTCATAAAATCTTGTTCTTTAATGAACTGATAGAAAAGTGTGCACACACATTTCTAACTTCCTAAACTTTGTGTTTTTCTTTCTCATATATGCATTTAAAAATATTTTGATGACTCAGTTTCAACAAACTTGGCTTCTTTTGTAAGCCTATGTATTTTATTTGTTGTGTCTAAGGACATTACTTCGAGAAGCCCCTGGACTTTGTCAGCAGCAGCAGGGGGTAATAACAGAATGAACTCCTGCACCAGAGGGACTCAAGCATTGGTGGGCTGGGCCGCGCGTGAACCCTATCAGCCCAGGGCACCAGGCGTTTGGGGGCAAGAAGCCCAGTGCTCTCCTGCCTGTGACCTTCAGTTGAGGCAGGGCAGGAAGCAGATGACCTGGGCCTGGCAGCATCTGAGACTCTTTCCTGAGCATTCTTGTAAAAAAGCAACCACATTGCCACATGTGCCTGGAATTTGATTTCCAGGCCAAGTGTCAGCTTTTCCATGCTAAGACTCCCTCGGGTTTTGGCCCAGGTTCTCCTGCTGTCAAGGCCCAGCCCTTTCAATGCTCGACCACCTGCCAGAGAGAACAGATTTATGGCCTTTTGGCCGCCACTTCTGAGTCACGTCGTCAGCCACAAGCTTCCACCTGCAGCCTCTGGAGGCGGGGGCTGCAAGGTGCCTGAGCAGACAACCGAGCTAACCCCGCTCAACGGGGCAGCCTGCCCTTCCCTGCGGGCCAGCAGCCTTTACAGATTGTTCCAGTTTCCTCCCCTCTGCTCTAACGGGGCATTTTCTTCTCGGAGAGTGCGTCTAAGTTTTTCCAATCTTATCTAGAAATCTTGGTTTCTCTCAAGTTATTCTTTTCTTCTGGAATCCAGCAACAAATTTGCCACAGGAAATGGTAGGGAGAGAGGCTTATGCAATGAGAGGATGTTGTTATAAATAGGAGCCCCTGCTGTGACTTTCTTAAATAAACAGGTGGCTAAGGTTTCCAGGCCACGGTGGCTGGGGAGACTGTTTTCTGTGTTAAAAGGAGTCTGTGAGTGTGAGTTAGTCGCTCAGTCACGTCCGACTCTTTGCCACCCCATGGCCTGTAGCCCGCCAGCCTATCTCCTTCCAAACTCCTGCTTCTCCTGAAGTGAAGTGAACCCTGTGACCACCTTGGTTTGGGGGGATAGTCCCACTGTCCCCTGCTAGATGAGGGAAGAGGGTTAAGCTTCTAGAGGTAATGGCCTGAGTGGTGGGCTCTGTAGGGATGAAGAAAGCCCCCTGTGGCAGAAAATTCTCCCTTAGAACCTGAAATTATGTCACACACATGCATTATGTGTGCATGTAATACATGTATATATATACTCATTACATATATTTATCTATTAATAAAGCTTCCAATGCTAACAAGAGAAAAATACACAAAATTATTAGTTCCCTCTTTGCATTAGTAGCTTACCTGATTTTTTTCAACTCTGGGCTAACAGATTATGGATAGTGAGAGAGGACAGTATCATTTGATCCAGGATGGATGTTTAGAAAGTCCACATGTAAAGGGAAAAGAGGGGCCAAAGCAGAACCTGGAGAATTGAGGAGGAGGAGCTGGTGAAGGTGACCCTTTGGATCCGAGAATGATCTTAGGCACATACTAGACAGTCAAATATTTATGAAATGAATGAGTGGAGAGTGGAAATTAAAACCATTGCTTTGTTTTACCTTTTTTTTTTTTTTTTTTTTTTTTTTACCATTTTTAATGCCCCTAACTCATTGGAAAAGACCCTGATGCTGGGAAAGATTGGGGGCAGGAGGAGAAGGGGACGACAGAGGACGAAATGGCTGGATGGCATCACTGACTCGATGGACATGAGTTTGAGTAGACTCTGGGAGTTGGTGATGGACAGGGAGGCCTGGCGTGCTGCAATTCATGGAGTCGCAAAGAGTTGGACACGACTGAGTGTCTGAACTGAACTGAACTGAACCTCATCCACTGCCAAACTGAGGAGTTCTGGGTCTTGGGTAAACCCTTATAGAATCCCTAAAATTGGTTATTTCAAAGCTTTCCTGATCTTTGGGTAACTGACTCACAGGGATGTATTTTTATAACTGTTATACCCAAGGGAGTAAAACTGAAAGTGTTAATCACTCAGTCACGTCCAACTCTTTGCGATCCCATGAACTAGCCTGCCAGGCTCCCCTGTCCATGGAATTCTCCATATAAGAATACTGGAGTGGGTAGCCATTCCTTTCTCCAGGGGATCTTCCCCACCCAATCCTGCTTTGCAAGATGCAATCCTCGTTTACTGTCTGAGCTACGTGAGAGTAATTAGGAATAAATTTAAAACTAAGGGATGGGAATGAAGGCAGTGAAATAGCATCACTGTTCATAACATGAAGTATTATTTCCATTGCAGACAGACGGACCTATAAATTGAAGGCAGTTATTAAACCGTTTCTCTTCCTATTTGTTTAGGGCCTATTGTCTCTAAGAATTAAAATATCCATCAGAAGTGAAGTTTAGCAAGTTTGTAACATTGCACTTACAGATCTTTCAAACTGTGTGGAATAGATGGAGAGATGGATGAATGGAGGGAAAAATAAAGAAGAACAAAAATTCACTGAATTTCTACTGAGAGCACTACACAATGTTAGAACTGGTAAATTTTTATTTGTCCCAGATTAATGCAGAATATAAATATAAAGAATTATCTTTTACCTTAATATTAGTAAATATTAGTGAAGTTTCAGTTTTTCCTCTTTAGATCAAGCTTATCTTTGTTTTTTACTATCCCAATGTGTTTTGCTGGGGTATGTGATTTGCATATTCAAGTGGATTCAATCAAACCTGACTTTATATTTTAGATATGTTTAGCAAATGTAAACATTCATACAGGAAGCAAATAGAGACACACTTTTCACATGATATCTGTGTCTTATGGGCTTTCCAAGTGATACTAGTTGTAAAGAACCTGCTTGCCAATGCAGGAGACGTAAAAGACACGGGTTCAAACCCTAGGTTAGGAAGACACTCTGGAGGAGGGCATGGCAAGCCACTCCAGGATTCATGCCTGGAGAATCTCATGGACATTGGAGCCTGGTGGGTGACAGTCCATGGGGTCACAAAGAGTCAGACATGGCTGAACTGACTTAGCATGTATGCATGCTTGAATGCATCTGTATCTTATACCTTAAAGAGTGTCTAAAAGAAAATACACATAAGTGGACTTAATCACATTTTAATGAGTCCCACATTGTCACCTAGATAGATTTATCAACATCATGTTTCTAAAGCAAAAAATGAAATGTAGTTTTATTCATATGTATCAATAAATATATTCAATCAAGCCATAAAATTACTTTGACAACTGAATGAGTTATCCAGCTGGCCTAAATTGATTGAGCTAACCTCTGTAATTGCTAACTCTAAATTTCTTTTTGTTCATTAGAATAATTCTAATACAAATTTAAATAGACAATGCAAATGTCCAAACTGTACAATAGAAATGTCACTTGATTTCAGAAATGTCAGTTCTTGGATACTTTTAGATGAGAGCAAGACAGAAGTAGTTCCTGTCAAATTTTAGGGGGTTGCTCACAAAAATAAATAAATAAATAAATAAAAAATGGAGGATAAGGGCATTCTGACTGTGATGTTCAGTGTCCTACCAATTCTATTACACATCATTCTTCAAAATATATTTCACAGTGATTAATGCTAACTTAAAGTGATTTCATATGGTGTTTTACTTGATCATAAGATTTTCCAAGATTTATGGATAATTTAATGTATTTTTATTAGATAACTTGAAAGGGGAACTATTTTTAAATAAATTCCTATAGACAAATAATGCCACTTACAATATTTTATCTCCTGTTTGGGGCTTTGGGAACATGGAACTGTGTATAAGGATCTTTACAAATTTAGCTTCTAATATATATCTGTTGTAGAAATGTGAAACACTTCAGCATTCAAATTTACACGTCCCTAAGGGAATTAGAATTTAATGAACTAAAGAGAGACTTACACCTCTATTTATCAATATTTAGCGTGTTACATGGACAGACGTGTTCAGAACAGGGACTTTGTTGCTTCAACATCAACGAGGTAAAGTCAGGTCATATCTATCTTATTAATGAGGAAACTGAGTCATCTAGTGCTAAAATGTTTTTCTATGAATCCTACAACTGTTCAGTATCAAATTTAAAAATATATTAATATTTCTCAGCTAACTGGAAGTGGCCTTATTGAAAATGCCATTTTTGATTATGAGTTCTGAGTGTCCCAATGAGAGAATGTTTGCAATTTGATCAAAAAGTATTTGGCTGCAGTGCATGTTTGAGGCCATGGTGACCCATGAGTCTCAGCTATCTGACAGTCACGCCTCATTTTTCCTGGTGGTGGCCTAGATGTAAGTTATTGTTACCGGTACCAGAGAAGAAGGGAAGAAAAATCAGTTTATTATAATCACACATTCATTCTCCTCATCCACTTCTCTAGACTATGAAAAGCCTTTGTGAAAATAAAAATTCTACTTTTTATTTTGGCATGAGAAAGAATAAGAGAAGTTCTAGTTATTGTTAACCATTTAAAGAGAACTTGTATCTAAATATTATTAATATCTTTAATGTAGAGGTTTTAGGAAGCAAATATTTTTTTCATTTCCTAAACATCTAGCTCAGTTTTTCAGGAGACCTTTTTTGAGTAGAATGTGAAATGCAGTGGAAAACTCTATGGAAGTAACTGTATGCCAAAGTTTTATTATATTTGTAGAGGAAGGAGAATAAAAATAGGAATTTCATGGCACATTTACCTTTATAATCCTTGAATAAGTCATTTCAATTGTTTGGGATCTGATATTTTTACCTGTAAAGTGAATGCATTGTGTCATAATATCACTAAGGACCATTATCTCTGAGATGCTATTATTCTTTGCTTCTTTTTCAGTCTCCTTGATGTGTTAGGGAGATTTTAAGGACAAAAAGACATTTTTTTTTAATAGCCTGAGAACCTTTATACTGCCTTCTGTGTATTATTTCACATAGTTTGAAGCTGTTTATGAGACAGAATGAACTAAAAACTGTAGGCCAGAACAAGGGATTTGTGATCAGAACCTCGAAGTACTTCTCTGAGAAAAGACAAAAATGAAAAGATAATAGTATTGCTATCATTAAAATAATAGCAACAAAACCCACATGTAGTTATAAAAGTCTTTAGCAACACACATTCTTAAAAGCCAAGTCTTAGACCAATTACTTCATGAAAGTGTCTCTTTAGGTTTGCATTAATGGGTCTCTTTTGGTGATTGTTTTAAAATTTTTTCAGCTTTTCTTCCTTATATTCTCTGTATTTCTCTCTTCCTTTTAACCTTTTTCTCCCTCAAGTGAAGGACTAGGCCATTTGTAATTATGATTATGGGTGTGATATTACAATACTTTCATTTAAAATTATTTTTTACGTATTTGGCTGCTTCGGGTCATAGTTGCAGCACATGGGATCTTCGCTGCATCGCGCATGAGTGCTCCAGCACATGGGACCTTCGCTGCATCGCGCAGGAGTGCTCCAGCACGTGGGACCTTCGCTGCATCGCGCAGAGTGCTCCAGCACGTGGGACCTTCACTGCCTCACGCAGGAGTGCTCCTTCTTCACATCACGCAGGATCTTTGTTGCAGGGCATGGACACTCTGGTTGTGGCACACTGGCTTAGTTGCTCCATAGCACGTGGGACTTTAGTTCCCTGAAAAGGAATCAGACCAACATTCCTTGTATTGCAAGGTAGGTTCTTAACCAGTAGACCACCAGGAGAGACCCAGTATTATAGTCCTTTTAGATTTACATCTAAATGTAAATGGTTTTTTCACCATAATTAAAAAGTAGAATAGTCTAAATTTTCACTTTTTAAAAACTAAAACCACAATTCCTTTTACAGCTGTGGCCCTTGATTGCTCATGGGTGTGTTCTCTTCTCCGGTACTTGGCTACTCTGTTGAGTTCTTTTACACTATCATCTCATCTGAAACACAGCAAACTCCCCTATGGAAACACATGGGGAGTAGTGAAGGCTCTTTTTCAGCTCCAAAAGGCTCCAGACAATCAGGCTGGGGCATCTTGCTTCTCTCGGAATTTAAGGAAAATTAATAAACTACATCACTGTTACACTGAGCATCTAGAGCTTGCACATGTGATCCCGCTATGCCTGACAAAGGCTAATACCAAACCGATTTCACTGGAAAAGGAAGCATTTTAGCAAAAAAAGATTCATCTCAATGTGGCCTGAAACTACAAAGGAACTGAAAAACCAAGAAACAGCCCCTTTTAGTTGAGAAATACAGATGCCTTTGCTTTTTCATTGGCAAAGGCAATCGTTTTTGCCATTAGACATTTTATTTTGAAGAAACAGCTGTCCAGTTTGGACCTGTCATTTCTGTGACTGTGATTAGTAAGAGATGTTAGGAACAGTCAAGTGACTCAAAGAAGTAGAGCCTACCAAGACAGGAAGCCCATAACCCAACTGTAAGTATTTTTTGGAAGAAAAAGTACTTAAGGGACACTGCAATAATAATTTTCCTTCTGTGAGTGATTGTCTTTATATTTTGTTTTTCTGAATAAAAGCCTATTATAATTAGTAACTATTTTTAGACATACATTAATTGCCATGTGGCCATGGAGTGCTTGTTAACTCTTTTCAAGTCCTGGAATTTAGAACAAATGTGAAGCAACCAGTGGTCTTCATGGCTTTCAGATAATAGTAATAATCCCTTCCTATTTATGTTTTACTGTGCATTTTATAAAACTATTCTATGCCTTGTATAATTTTTAATCTTATCATGTCTGGTAGAGAGTGAGAGTAACTTTATTCCAACCTCACAGATTATTACCAGCCCAGGAGTGGCAAAGTCACACATTCCCAATTATCATGCCTACTTGATTGTCCCATTTTCAAAGTGCTCTAAGAGTTCTCATCTGTACACACAGATAAATGCAATTTACTGCATTAGAACGTTTTATTCATTAGTCTTTGTCTTTTGAAGTAAAGGACCATGTATTTTATTTCTTATTTATATCCAGCTCTTAACTGAAAACATAGTAAATCCTCAATTAATTTCACATTGGTCATGTGATTCATTTGAGTCTAAGAAAAGTTGATGTAGAAACAACCAAAAGCCAGAGTTCTCCATGAAAAAATAACCTGGTACATAGTTATATCCTTCCTAATCTGTAAGTCACTTGCTTTTCCCATTGCTTACCTGCATTTGGTATCAGAACTCTAATTTTAGATTTAACTGATAAATTGCTGCACATCATTTATCAGAAATTCTGTGTCTCAGGTAAGAAAACCTAGCCTCTGCACTCTAGAAAGGTGGACATTTATAGACACATTTGGTCAAATGCTGTGGTTAAAAAAAGCAAATTGGGAATTCAGTTATTGGAAATATGCTCAAGATGGAGTTTGTTACATGTTAATAAGGCACACATACACGGATAAAAACATTCATTCAAACTGTTGTCTTTCAATATCCATTCTCTCCTCCATTAGTAAGAAAATTCCTAGTTAGCTGGGCACAGAAATCACTGAGAATAAAGAGTATTTTCCAAGTTTTCTTTGCATGGTCATCTCAAGCTTTCCTGGTAGCTGAGCTGGCAAAGAATCTGCCTGCAATGCAAGAGACACCAGTTCAATTCCTGGGTTGGGAAGATCCTCTGGAGAAGGGATATGCTACCCACTGCAGTATTCTTGGGCTTCCTTGGTGGCTCAGATGGTAAAGAACTCACCTGCAATGCAGGAAGCCTGGGTTTGATCCCTGGGTTGAGAAAACCTCCTGGAGGAGTGCATGGCAACCCACTCCAGTATTCTTGCCTGGAGAAACCCCATGAGCAGAGGAGCCTGGAGGGCTACAGTCCATGGGATCACAAAGAGTCAGATGTGACTAAGCACAACACAGCACAACATAGCCATCTCAGTAGCCAATGGGCTGTAAGTAATTATGTCACATGCTTCCAGGAAGCGCTCTTAAAGGAAACATCTTTATTTATGTATTTTTCCCTCTTCTTACTCTCTGCTGGTTTGAATGCAGTTATGATGGCTAGAGTTTGGTACTGTTTTGGTCCATTATGTGGATTCTAGTTGCAAAGATTAGTGGAGCAAAAAGTAGGAGGGGTCTGAATCCCGGATCCATGGACACCAGATCTATGGATGACCTTTCCTTGAAACAGACTTTTGTCTTGTCCAAGCCAGTTATTTTGAGTTTTGTGCCACCTGTGTACCTGCTGCATGCTCAGTCATGTCTGACTCTTTGCAGTCCCATGCATTATAGCCAACCAGGCTCCTCTGTCCATGGAATTTTCTAGACAAGAATACTGGAGTGGGTTCCATTTCTTTAATGCAGGGGATCTTTCTGGAATCTGCATCTCCTCCTTCTCCACATTTGCAGGCAGATTCTTTATCTACAGTTCATTTCAGTTCAGTTCAGTCGCTCAGTCGTGTCTGACTCTTTGCAACCCCATGAACTGCAGCACGCCAGGCCTCCCTGTCCATCACCATCTTCCGGAGTTCACTCAGACTCGCGTCCATTGAGTCAGTGATGCCATCCAGTCATCTTATCCTCTGTCGTCCCCTTCTCCTCCTGCCCCCAATCCCTCCCAGCATCAGGGACTTTTCCAATGAGTCAACTCTTCACATGAGGTGACCAAAGTACTGGAGTTTCAGCTTTAGCATCAGTCCTTCTGATGAACACCCAGGACTGAGCTCCTTTAGAATGGGCTGGTTGGATCTCCTTGCAAGGAGAAAGACTCTCAAGTCTTCTCCAACACCACAGTTCCAAAGTATCAATTCTTTGGTGCTCAGCTTTCTTCACAGTCCAACTCTCACATCCATACATGACCACAGGAAAAACCATAGCCTTGACTAAACGGATCTTTGTTGGCAAAGTAATGTCTCTGCTTTTGAATATGCTATCTAGGTTGGTCATAACTTTCCTTCCAAGGAGTAAGCGTCTTTTAATTTCATGGCTGCAGTCACCATCTGCAGTGATTTTGGAGCCCCCCAAAAGAAAGTCTGACACTGTTTCCACTGTTTCCTCATCTATTTCCCATGAAGTGATGGGACTGGATGCCATGATCTTCATTTTCTGAATGTTGAGCTTTAGGCCAACTTTTTCACTCTCCACTTTCACTTTCATCAAGAGGCTCTTTAGTTCCTCTTCACTTTCTGCCACAAGGGTGGTGTCATCTGCACATCTTAGGTTATTGATATTTCTCCCAGCAATATTGATTCCAGCTTGTGCTTTTTGCAGCCAAGCTGGACCTAAATTCAATGGAATCACTAAAATTAGATAAAAAGTAGAATAAAAATAAAAAGTATGTGAAGATTTCCAGTTTAAGTTCAGATATAGAAAAGGTTTTAGAGGTCGTCATTCTTATCATCCTTATAATAAAAAAATCCTGGAAACAATGAAAACAATCACTTTTCTTTGGCCTGTCAGAGAACTGAGGTTAAAGAGCAAACTATCTCCCAAACTCTGGAGAGGGACCTCCAGGAAGGACAGAGGACCTGCGTGTTTGCTTACCTGAAGCAATGTCTCTGGAACATTAAACTAGAAATTGTGATGAATTTCTGGAAGCCAAGTACGGGATAGCACTAAAGTGAGAAGCTCCTGGGCACCTCCACATATAAGCAGAATTTTCTTCCAAGAACCCCACCAGGCTCTCATAGGATGGATAAGGGAGAATCTGGAGAAAGTCCCCCTTGGTGCCATGGCATGGGGGTGGGTGGAAGAATAGCCATAGTGAAATCCATGAAAACCCCTCTTCCTTAAGTTCAGTCTTCAAAGAGGACACTGTCAGACGTTAATAGTGAAATCTCATCTCAGTGGGGATTGGGAACTCTATTCCACTAAGAGTTTCACCTAGGAAAACAAATTCATAATTCACAGGGGAGAAGGCTTCAAGGACACAGACTAGAAAGGCTGAGAATACTGACTGCAGTCAGAGACTGGATTAGGGGCAAAAGGAAGGAATCTCTGTTCCCAGAGGAGGGATAGAAACACTTGCAGACGGAGGTCCACTCCAATGGCTAAAGCTTCATCAGAAGATTAGAGAGTATTCCATCCCCAGGCATGCACATACAACCTACAGCCACACAGATAAAACTCCAGCAACTATAGCAGCAGATTACAGCTGAGGAATCTGCTGCAAACAGATTCTCTCTAAGAAATGCCATAAGCAAAGCCCCCAAACCAAAAAGGGAGGCAAAAGAAGGCCACTATAAGATTTTGAACCCTCTGGCATCCACGGATACAACAGACATCAAACACAGGCAAAATCTTAATCAGCTTTGCATAAATCCTCACTATCTATTGTTGTATACAATAAATCTGTGTATGCATAGTTGCTCAGTGGCATCTGATTCTTTGTGACCCCATGGACTGTAGTCCACTAGGCTCCTTTGTCTGTGGGATTATCCCGGCAAGAATACTGAAGTGGGTGGCCATTTTCTCTTCCAGGGAGAATAAGTCCAACTATTAATAAAAAGTTATAAGAGATGCAAAAACACAGTCTGAAGAGACAAAGCAATCTTCAGAATAAAACTCAGGTGTGACATGTGTTAGAATTATCAGAGAAGGAATTTAAAATAACTATGATTAATATATTAAAAGCTCTAATGGAAGACATAGTCTATTCAAGTCCAGATAGCTAAAGTCAGCAGAGATAGGAAAACTGTAGAAATCAGAAGGAAATTTTAGAAATCTAAAACAAAGGAATAGATAAAAGTAATTCCTTTGATGGGCTCATCAGCATATTCAATAAAAGCTAAGGAAAAAATCAGCGAACTTGAAGATAGGTCAGTAGAAATCACCTCAACTGAAATGCCAAGAAAATAATGAATTAAAATAAAAATACTTAATAGAGCATCTAAGAACTGTGAAGCAATGTCAAATTGTGTAACATAAGCATAACTTAGATAATGGAAAGAGAAGACAAAGGGAGAACAGAACAGAATTATTTAAGGAAATGATGATAGAAAAAGTTTTCCAAAATTAATTAGAAATAGTAGACAACAGATCCAAGAAATTCAGAAAATACCTATCAGGATAAACCCCAAATGCATGTACAAACATACCCTTACACAAACTGATGAAAACTCAGAAAAATGATAAAATCTTTAAGGCAAGCCAAAGTGGGGGAAAAACTCCTTACTTAAGAAAAGTTTAAGAATTAGAAAAATAAAAATTTTGTCTAAGTGGATGGTTGGTTTGTAGCTAAATATTTGAGGTGCCAAATAAAACTAAAACTTTGGCACTTTTTAAAAGCAAGATCTGGAAACACGTCATAGTCATTATTACTATAAGTCATGACATGTTTAATTGAGCAGCAGGTCTCGGGCAATGGATTGCTATAGCTCGACCCTGTATCCATCACTCTTCAAGTTCAAAATGTTCATTTACTCTTTAGTGCTTCAATTGACCCTCATATGTTGATGGCATTATCTATCGTATTTTCCAACTAAAATATTGTTCTTATACCAGGAGAGTTGTATAGTTCCAAAATGAAGGTCTAAAGGAAATTCACTGAGGAACTGAGAGTTCTTTGCATGACTATAACGACACTTTAGAAGGCCTTCAGACATGAATAACAATAGAATGCGTACTCCCTTCTGATATTCAATATAGGATAGAGCTGGGACTGGCTGTGTTTGCGAGCGAACAGGATAGAACACAGTTTCTATTGCTTTGTAACTCTCTGTGTGTGCTCAGTCGTGTCCAACTCTGCAGCCCCATGGACTGTAAACTGCCAGGTTCCTCTGCACATGGAATTTCCCAGGCAAGCATTCTGAAGTGGGTGGCCATTTCCTACTCCAGGGGATCTTCCCAACCTAGGGACTGAACTCACATCTCCTGAGTTTCTTTCGTCGGCAGGTGGATTCTTCACCACTAGCATCACCTGTCCCATCTATACCATTCCAGTTAAGTAAGCTAGCTCAGAATATGGCAGTAGCTTAGGACCTGATAATGCAATTATACTTATTGGGTTTTTTGATATTGAACTATGCATAGTACCCATTGCACCTCTACTTTGTGATCTGAAATGCTTCCCTTTTTTGAGAGTGTTCCTATAAGTTTTCTACAGAGTGGGAACCATAAAGTTTACACCTGAGCAATGTCTGTCCCATGAAAATATGTCATCCATAAACCCTTCATCTGTCATTTAAGGTACCAGTGAGCAAAATGACAGTTAAGCTTTGGAGTCTTATACTTGAAAAGTCTTTTTCAATAATTTTAAGAATTTGAAAACAACCTCTTGGAGTAGATAATGGAAAAAACAATTTCTGAACAATGATTTATGCAATGATATTCACATATTTGGACATATAAGACATATTAAGCAGTAAAGAAATTATTCTGGCAGATTGATTTTCATCCTAGAAGTGAATGCCGTACTTTGTCCCAGACTGCATTTATTCAGAGAACATTCACCAACCTAGAATTTACAAATTAGTTCACTTGACATGTTCCAGAGAGACCTGGGGCAGAGTAAAGAGAGAAATCTTATTGGAATGGCATCGAAAGCAAGAATTGCTTGACTATGCAAGCAATTTTCCTGAGGAAAAAATTTTTTTCTTTCCACAGATTTTTTTTTTTGAAGAAAACTTGTCCCTTTTCAAAGAAATGAGAAAAAAAGAGAATAGTATAAAATTCAGGTTTGCATACCCAAAAGATCATAAATATGTGGATTTTAAAGAAGGAAGCTAGCATTTAATGTACCTACTATGTGGCAGATACTGTGTTTGTGTTTAGCTTTCCAACTCCATCACCAGCTGCATACCAGGGGAGCCATTTTTTCCAAACTTTTTCCTCTCTGAGCAAAGCCAGGGTAATCATTTTATAGGAGTTACCTAGAATGAGAGGGACCATGTCCAGATCCCGCATCTCAGTCCATTCAAGATGCTATAACAAAAGTACCATAAACTGGGTGGCTTATAAACAACAGAAATCTATTTCTCACAGTTCTAGAGGCTGTGAGTTCAAGATTACAACACCGGTAGATTTGGGTTCCAACAAAAGACCTCAAATAAAGTATGCAGCCCAATTTCTAAAAATTAGAAAACATATAATAAATACTAATTGCAAGCATATATATATATTCACACATGTATGTATATATATAATACTTTATATAAAGATATACATACATGGATATGTGTGATACTAAAAACTCAGTCTCTGTGTACCAGTGCCAAATCAAATCATGGAGGCAGAGTTTTGGGTGAAATGGAAAAGAATAGTTTTATTGTCTTCTCAGGCAAAGAGAGACACAATGGACTTGTGTCTCACCAACTGTGTGTCCCAACCTGCAGGTTTTTATTTTTCTAATAATGAATGATGTTGAGCATCTTTTCATGTGTTCATTGACCATCCATATGTCTTCTTTGGAGAAATGTCTGCTTAGGTCTTCTGCCCAATTTTTTTTTTTTTTTTTTTGACTTGCTGTTTGCTTTTCCCTTGTCAGTTGCTTCTTTGGCAATTATTTTCTCACATTCTGAGGAAGTGTCTTTTAATCTAGTTTATTGTTTCCTTTGCTGTGCAAAAGACTTTAAGTTTAATTAGGTCTCATTTGTTTACTTTTGTTTTTATTTCCATTACTTTTAGAAGGTGGGTCAAAGAGGATCTTGCTATGATTTATATCAAAGAAGTCATTATATATGTTTTCCTCTAAGAACTTTAGACTTTCTGGCCTTACATATAAGTCTAAAATCCATTTTGAGTTTATTTTTATGTATGGTGTTAGAAAGTGTTCTAATTTCATTCTTTCACATGTATCTGTTCAGTTTTCCCAGCACCAATTATTGAAGAGTCTGTCTTTTACTCATTGTATATTCTTGCCTCCTTTGTCAAAGATAAGGTCCCCATGGGTGGCTGGGTTTATCTCTGAGCTTTCTGCCTTGTTCCATTGTCCTATACTTCTGCTTTTGTGCCAGTACCATACTGTCTTGATGATGGTAGCTTTGTAGTGTACTCTGAAGTCTGGAAGGTTGATTCCTCCAGGTCCACTTTTCTATCTCAAGATTAGTTTGGCTATTCAGAGTCTTCTGTGATTCCATACAAATTGTTAAATTTTTGTTCTAGTTCTGTGAAAAATACCATTGGTAGTTTTATAGGGATTGCACCAAATCTGTGGATTTCTTTGGGCAGTAGAGTCATTTGCACAATATTGATTCTTCCAATGTGAAGACAAAGTTCTCTTATTTGTGTTTTCTTTGATTTCTTTAATCAGTGTCATATAGGTTTCTGCACACAACTCTTTTGTCTCTTTAGGTAGGTTTATTCCTAGGAATTTTACTCTTTCTGTTACAACAATGAATAGGAATGTTTCCTTGATATTTCTTTCTGACTTTTTTATTGTTAGTTTATAACAATGCAAAGGATTTCTGTGTATTAATTTTATATCCTGCAACTTTACCAAATTCAATCATTAGTTCCAGTGATTTACTGGTGGCATCTTTAGGATTTTCTTGGTATAGAGTCATTCATCTGCAAACAGTGAGTATTTTACTTCTTTTCCAATCTGGATTCATTTTATTTCTTTTTCTTCTCTGATTGCCATGGCTAGGACTTCCAAAACTATGTTGAATGATAGTGGTGAGAGTGGACACCTTTGTCTTGTACCATCTTAGAGAAAATGCTTTCAGTTTTTCACCACTGAGAATGTTTGCTGTCGTCTTATCATACATGGTCTTTATTATATTGAGGTAGTTTGCTTCTATGTGCATTTTCTGGAGAGTTTTTATTATAAATGGGTGCTGAATTTTGTTAAAAGCTTTTTATGCATCTATTGAAATGGTCATATGGTTTTTATCTTTCATTTTGTTTATACGGTGTATCACATTGATTAATTTGCATGTATTCAAGAATCCTTGCGTCCTTGGGATCATAGTTGATCATAGTGTGTGACCCTTTCAAGTGTTGTTGGATTCTGTTTGCCAGTATTTTGTCAGGATTTTTGCATCCAAGTTCATCAGTGATATTGGCCTGTAATTTTATTTTTTTGTGATATCTTTTTTTGGTTTTGGTGTCAGCGTGATGGTGGCATCACAGAATGAGTATGGAAATAGTCCTCCTTCTGCAACTTTTGGGAAGAGTTTGAGAAGGATAGGTGTTATTTGTTTTCTAGACATTTGATAGAATTTACCTGTGAAGCCATCTGGCTCTGGGCTTTTGTTGTTGATAGATTTTTTTTTATCAGTTTTGATTTTGGTGTTTGTGATTGGTGTGTTCATGATTTCTATTTCTTCCTGGTTCAGTTTTGGAAGGTTGTACTTATAATTTGTCCATTTCTTCAAGGTTGTCCATTTTATTGGCATACAGTTGCTTGTAGAAGTCTGTTATGATCCTTTGTGTTTCTGCATTGTCTGTTTTAAACTCTCCTTTTTTGTTTCTAATTTTATTGATTTGAGTCTTCTTCCTTTTTTTTTTTTCTTGATGAGTTTCGCTAATGGTTTGTCAGTTGTGTTTATCTTCTCAAAGGATCAGCTTAGTTTTATTGATATTTGCTATTGTTTCCTTCATGTCTTTTGAAATTCTTTCTGCTCTGATCTATTTCTTTCTTTCTACTAAATTTGGTGGGGGGGGAGTTATTTTTCTAGTTGCTCTAGGTGTAAGTTTAGGTTGCTTATTTGTTGCTTTTCTCCCTTCTTGAGGTAGGCTTGTTTTGTTATAAACACCCTCCTAGAACGCTTTTGCTGCATCCCATAGGTCTTCGGTCTTTGTGTTTTCATTGTTGCTTGTTTCTAGGTATTTTTTATTTCCTTTCTTTAGTAACCTCTTAGTTATTTAGAAGTGTGCTGTTAAGTCTCCATATTTTTTTTTTTAGAGCTTTTTCCTATAATTGATATCTCATTTCTGTGGTCAGAAAAGATGCCTGATATGATTTTAATTTTCTTAAATTTGTAACCCAATATGTGATCTATCCTGGAGAATGTTCCATGTGCATTTGAGAAAAAAGTGAATTCTGTTCTGTTCAGGATGAAATGTCCTGAAGATATCAATTACACCATCTGGTCTAATGTATGATTTAAGGCTTGTGTTTCCTTATTAATTTTCTGTGTGGATGATGTGTCTATTGTTGTAAGTGTTGTGTTAAAGTCCCCTGCTATGACTATGTTACAATCCATTTCCCCTTTCGTAGTTGTTAGCGTTTGCCTTATGTATTGAGCTGCTCCTATGTTGGGTGCAGCATACTTATGAATATGCCTAATTTTTTAATTGTTTTATTTTCTTCTTGGATTGATCTCTTGATCATTATGTAGTGTGCCCCCTCATCCCTTGTAATAGCTTTTATTTTAAAGTCTATTTTGTCTCCTATGAGTGTTCCTACTCCTGCTTTCTTTCAATTTCCATTTGGATGGAATATCTTTTTCAGCCCCTTACTTTCAGTCTGTATGTCCCCTTAGGTGTGAAATAGGTCTATTGTTTGAAGCATATATATGGGTCTTTTTTTTTTTTTTAATCCATTCAGCCAATCTGTGTCTTTTGGTTGGAGTATTTAATCCATTTACATTTAAGGTACCTATTGATACGTATGTCCCTATTGTCATTTCATTCATTGTTTTGGGTTTGGGTGTTTCCAACCTAGAGAAGTTCCTTTATTTGTTGTATGGCTGGTTTGATGGTGCTAAATTCTCTTGCTTTTGTTTGTCTATAAAGCTTTTGATTTCACCATCAAATCTGAATGAGATCCTTGCTGGGTAGAGTAATTTTGATTGTAGGTTTTTCTTTTTCATCACTGTAAATATATCTTGCCACTCCTTTCTGGCCTGAAGACATTCTGCTGAAAAAAGAGCTGCTAGGCTTATGCAATTCCATTGCATGTAACGTATGTCTTTTCCCTTGCTAGTTTCAATATTTTTTCTTTTTGTTTAATTTTTGTTACTATGATTAATATATGACTTGGTGTATTTCTCATTGGTTTTATCCTGTATGGGACTCTTTGGGAGCCGGGTGGCTGATTTCCTTTCCCGTGTTTTTGGCTATATTGTCCTCAAATATTTTCTCATACTCTTGCTTTTTCTCTTCTTCCTCTGGGACCCCTATAATTTGAATGTTGGTGCACCTAATGTTGCCCGAAAGGTCTCTGAGACTGTCCTCATTTCTTCTCATTCTTTTTAAAAATTCTGCTCTCCTTCAGTTATTTCCACCACTGTATCTTCCAGCTCACTTATCCATTCTTCTGCCTCAGTTATTCTGCTATTGGTTCCCTCTGGTGTATTATTATTTTTTTTAATCTAAGTTATTCTTTTGTTCATTTTCAATTCTTTATTTCTTCTAGGTCTTTGTTGAACATTTCTCGTATCTTCATGTCCTGTTTATTTGTGCCTCCATTTTATTTCTGAGGTTTTGGATCACCTTTACTGTCATTACTTTGAATTCTTTTCCAGACAGATGCCCAACTCCTCTTCATTTGTTGGTTTTGTGGGTTTTTACCGTGCTCCTTCATCTGTTGCAGTTCTCTCTATCTTTCCATTTTGTTTAATTTACTGTGCTTGGATTCTCCCTTCTTTGGGCTGCAAAGTTGTAGTTCCTCTTATTTGTGGAGCCTGCCCTTAGTGGGTAGAGTTTTCCTGTAAGGGTTTCCTGGCTGGGGGTACTGGTGCTTATGTTCTGGTGGGTAGAGCTGGTTCTTGTCTCTCTTGATGGCAATGTCACATCCAGTGATGTGTTCTAGGGTGTCTGTGGGTTTGGTATGACTTTGGGTAGCCTGTCTGCTAATGGGCAGGGTTGTGCTCCTATATTGCTAATGGTTTAACCTGAGGAGTCCCATCATGGAGCTTGCTGGCCTTTTGTTGGGGCCTGGTCTTAATACTGAGATGGAGACCTTTCAGAGAGCTCTTACTGAAGAAACAAACCCATAAATGAAAGCAAATCTAAAAATATACTAGCAAAAAATAAATGCAAAACCATGAAAATGGGGGGAAATGCCAGATAACAAAAAAGTACTGTAAAATAGAAAAAAAATATTATTTAGAAATAAAAGCATTTTAAAAAGGAAAAATAAGTTCAAAAAGTTAAATAATAAAAAGAACAATAGAACAATATGAAAAATAAAAAAAGACAAAAAATATATAAAGAATGTGGTAGTAAGAAGAATGTTTTCCTGTGCCCTGTGTTTTCTTTGCCAAACAGTGTGCTTCAGCAAATCTGCCTACTCATCAAGTCCCCCAATATTTCTAGGAAGGTCTCTGGATCTACTGGTGGTGCCGTGGGGTCAGCTCAGATGCAGATCTGGCTTTACTCCAGCTTGTATCTCCTTCCAAAATCCACAACTGCCCCCAAAGTCCGTAGTCTCAAGCTAATTGCAAGGATGTGACCTGCTGCACTTGCTCACTTGCTCAGCCTGGCTGGGTGAAAGAGAGGTGTATGGCAGACACAGCTGGGATATATACAGCAGCAGAGGTCTGTGGGAAGTTGCCACAGTCTAAGGCAGGTCATGTGCTCCCCCAGGGGAATTGGCCCTGGGTCATTCATTCCTCAGCAGAGCCAAGCTACATCGGCTCCCAGGAATTTGTGGGCAGAGACCTGTGCCTGCTCACAGCTTGGTGGCAGCTGCGACTTCTGGGGTCAGCACCACAACAATATCTAGTCACCCGCCTCTGGCACTCAGGCAGGTTTTAGCCATAGCCAACCAGCTGGCATTCCCACCTCTGGAGTCGTAAACTGCAGTCACAGCTAGTCCTGCCTCTGGCACTCATGCTAGTCTTGTAGGCGGCCAGCCAACCTGTCTACCAATGGGGACTCAGACTGTAGTCTCACCCCCATCCTCTGGCATTCAAGAAGACAGTGTCCTGCTGTCTGTGAGCACACAGATTTAGAGGGTCCCCGTGACAATGATCTCTTGCCTCTCTGGCAGGCCAGACTTTCTCTGGACTCCCTCAGCTGTGTCATACTAGCCCTCTCAGAGTATCTTCATGGCAGTCAGCCCCAGTCATCTCCCTGGAGTCTGACCCTGAAAGCCTGAGCCTCAGCATTCAGCCCCCACTCTCTGCAGCAGGCATGCAAACAAACATTTCAGGCTGGGAAGTGCTGGTTAGCGTTGATCTCTGTGGTGAATTCTCTTCATTTTGTCTTCCCAGCACCTGTTGCTTGCTGCATTCCCCTCTGAAGTTCCAAAGCACCCCCCACCCTGCCCACAGGGAAGTTTCTGAGTGGGTGGAAACTTCCTCCTTCAGTGCTCCCTCCCTGAGGTGGAAGTTCCTGTTCCAATGCCTTTTTTTCTCTTTTTCTTTTTCTTATATCTTTGCCCTTCCTCATTCTGTGGAGTTTAGCTTGCCTTTTTGAAAGTCTGGCACCTTCTGCCAGCATTTAGAAAGTGTTCTATAGGAGTTGTTCCACATGCAGATGTATTTTTGATTTATTTGTTGGGGGGGAGGTGATTTCCATTTCCTACTCCGCTGCCATCTTGAATGTCCTCTGGTGAGGAGTTTTACAGCAATGGTTCAAGGGTGGGGTTGCTGATAAGAATCAGGGGTGTGTGCATTGTATTCCTTGATCTGGCCTCGAGTGTTCTCCTATCGATCTTCTCAAGGTTGTCAAACCGTGCCCTTCTCTGAAATGAAGAATCCTAATATCGTCCATGTGTGAGGGGTTTTAGTTCTGTAAAAGATCTCAAAGGTATTGTTACATGTATCCCTTGAGGCAGAAGCAAGACCCTGCTCCGAGGCTGCTCTACTGGCTCTTGGCTGCTCCTCCCTTGTCTCTGTATCCCTTCCCTTCCCTGTTTGGATCTGCCCTTTAGAACCCAGGGAAGATCATGGAGGCTGGAACCCATTTCCTACAAACAAGAAACAAGGGGCATAGGAAAGCTTCTGTGCCCAATATTATATATGTATATAATCGTGTGAATATGCAGAAATAAACATACATGTGTATGAGTATGCATACTGAGCTCTCCTAATGGAAAAAGTTCTCACTTTAAATTTTATGATATTTAATCATAATAACTATAATCAAAATAACCACTCCATTTTGCAATTTATTTTATTTATTTTGTCACCATGCTTACATTGCTCTCCAGGATTTACTTATCTTATTACTGAAAATTTATAACTTTTGATCACCTTCATCCATTTCACTCTCTCCGACCCCTGGCCTCTGGTAACCACCAATCTGTTATCTGTATCTATGAGTTCATTTTTGTTTTTATTTTTTTATTTTTTTAAATATAAATTTATTTATTTTAATTTATTTTAATATTGTATTGGTTTTGCCATACATCAACATGAATCCCTATTTTGTAGATAAGGAAGTTGAGGTAGAGAACACAGCAAATGAGGAGTAGCATTGGGATAAGAAGTAAACTGGCCCCAAAGTCCACGTGACTAATCACTGGACAGCACTGCCTGTCTTACCTCCCTCTCAACTGTTACCTTCACAGTGAAGTAATTCCTCTCAGCTTCCTACCAATGGTATCCTGACCAAGTAAAGAAAAGTCTCCATATTCTATCTAATATCCCTTATCCTGCCAAATCAAATCACATATGTTGACTGTGACCTAGCAGTCTACTTTGTTTAGATTACAGGGCATATAACAATTTTTCTTTTTAATTGAAGACTTATCTGATTACAACCTAATGCTTCTTCATTAAAAAGCCAAAAGATGAAAAAGTATAGTTCCATTTCCTAGATATTATACATATACATGTGAATTTGAGCCATTTAGCATTATATGTTATAGCAGCAGCTGCCATCCTTCTATTAGTATAGAAAACTAATCTATACTTCCAGCTAGATTATAAACTAGGTTACCCCTTCCATGTATTTAATCATTCAAGTCAATAAAGATACGCATGGCTCATTAGGAAAATCCTTATAAGTTCAGTAGGACAGGAATTAGGGAAGAAGTAGAACAGTCAACTGTCTAAAGCCATGACACAAAAATGATTTCCTTGTCAGTCTATCATGGAATCTATCTTTGACCCAGATGAGCTACCCAGTCCTCAAGTTCCTGTGGCTTGCTTCTAAGGGTCTGAAGGTATGGTTATTTATTAATCAAAGTTCAATCAAACAAGCAGAATATATATATATATGGGGGCTTCTCTGCTGGCCCAGATGGTAAAGATGGTAAAGAATCTGTCTTCAGTGCAGGAGACCCAGGTTTGATCCCTGGGTGGGGAAGATACCCAGGAGAAGACAATGACAACCCACTCAACTAACATACACACATGTATACATATATACACACATATATTCTCTTTGTATTTATGTTCTAGTGGTCCTGCTTCTTTGGGTCAAATACTTTAAACAAATTTATATATATATATATATATGAATTAATATAATCATGAATTAAGAATATATATATGTGAATCTGTTATGACTATTTGACCCAACACAGTTATGGGGACAGTTTTCTAAACATCTAGTGCTGGAGCAGTGATGGGGGCTAGTTCACGCTACTCATGGGTATCTTGGGTCACATTGTAACATGGTGGCCTATAGTCAGTTTTCACTAATGCCCAGAAATAAGCCAAAAGCATTTTTCAAAAATAGAGTGGTTTTATGAAGAGGATGGCCTGGCTTTGCTCCCAAAGCCAGAGAACATGAGCTATGATTCAACTACAGAGGCCCACCCGAGGCCCTATGCAGCATCCCTATCTGCCACCAACACCTCAGTTATCACTGTAGTTGTTGGGTTATATAGTTCAGGTGGCAGAGCAGTTTGCATTACACAGCTTGGACTTTTTCCAAAATCTTCCTTTATTCTGAGCCTAACTCAAAGCAGGCAGTTCTTCAGGTCATGTGGTAAACGGGTTGGAGAAGTAAGCCTAAATAGGTTATATGTTGCCTCCAAAATCAAAAAAGAAAAAAATTCATCAAGTACTGTGCCTCTTTCTTAGTGGTAGGAGGACTCAGATGCAGCAGCTTGTCTTTCACCACAGAAGGGATGACTCAACGTGCTCCAGATACTGAAGTCAGAAACTTCATCAACATGGAAGACCCTTGAATTTTTGTGGTGTTTGTTTTCTACTTTGCGGCACACACGTAGCTTAACAAGATCTCTAGAGTATTTTTTACTTTCTGATCACCAGGTTCAAGCAACTCAATAACATCAGTGTAATGGACCAGCACTATGTCTTATGGAATAGAAAGGTCCCTGTGGACTGTAATCATGACAGGGCTGGAGAATTGATATAGCCCTGAGGTAAGATAGTAAAGGCCCTGCCAGATGAAAACAAATTGCTTCCAATGGTCTTTACTAACAGGTATAGAGAAAAAAAAAAACATTAAGCAGATTTAATAGCTGCATAAGAATTACCAAGGGATGTGTTAATTTTCTTTAGGAATAAAACCACATCTGGAACACCAGCTGCAATTGCAGTCACTATCTGATTATGTTTCTAGCAGTCCACTGTAATCCACCAGGATCCAGCTGTCTTCTGCACAAGCCAACTATGTGACTTTCATGTGGTGGCTATAACTCCCATTACATCCTTCATGTCCTTGATGGGGGCACTAATTTCTTAAATTAATCATGGAATTCAGTACCGACTTTGGTTTACTATTTTTGCAGGTAGAAGCAGTTCTGATAGCTTCCACTTGGCCTTTCCTACCATAATAGCTCTCACTAGGTCAGATGAGAAGATACGTCAATTGGTGAGTGTGTCCATTCCAATCATGTATCTAAAGCTAAGGAAATAATCACAGTGAATGCAGGGATCCAATGATCCCACTGTGTAAGCTACTTGACCAAAATTCCATTGATCACCTGCTCTCCCTAAGGTCCTGCTCTGACTGGTAGATATTATCGGACCACAGTAGCAGTTTGGTCTCCAGAAATTAGTGTCAGTTTAAAACAAGTATCCAATTATCCCTCCAAAATCAGATTTTTTCTCCTTTCCCACTGAAGAGAGAGAGATCCCTTTGGGAAAAGTTAGGAAAGTGATTAATAGGATATTTTTGGCAGCATAGCAGGGTCCTTCCTCAAGGGAACTCAAATTCTTCTTTCTTTATGGGTCTCTGCATCAAACAGACTGCATCAATATGCAAATTCATTGATAGGCTATGGATTTAACATGTTCAAACCTGCTTGGGCTTCCTTGGTGGCTCAGTGGGTAAAGAATCTGCCTGCATTGCAGGAGACCTGGGTTTGATCCCTGGGTTGGGAAGATCCCCTGGAGAAGGGAAAGGTTACCCACTCCAGTATTCTGGCCTGGAGAATTTCATGGACTGTATAGTCCCTGGGGTCACAAAGAGTTGGACATGGCTGAGCAACTTTAACTTCACTTCAACTTCCTTGGTGTTTTGTAGAGGAAATATCCGAGAGCTTTGAGAGATTGAAATGTCAGAGGAATTTGTCATGAAAGATGTGCTCAGGCAACCCTTCTCTACGGCCTTTGTGAGTCTAGAGGATGGTCCCTTTCCTGAGGCCTGAATCACACCCAGTGCAGTGAAGCCACTAACGCATGTGCTGCGGCAAGTAAACCACAGGAAGAGACCTGTACCCGGCTAGCTCACATCAACACAGAGTCAGAAAGCAAAGGTGGAGACCAAACTAAAGAGCCAGAGATATGAACATTCTCACTCACCATGCCCATGATATGTGTCTAGAAACAGACGTTGCATACATTATTAGGGGTCAGGCAGTCATTCTCAAGAGTTTTTTAATGGATAAGCTTAATAAAAATTAGACCTGTGAAACTGAAGTTTCTCTACTGTGCTCAGGGATCAATTAATTTCAGTGCACCAGAGACCAGGCTCAAGAGAGAAAATATGGTATCTGCCTAGTAATAAGGGCTTCCCCGGTGGCTCAATGGTAAAGAATCCTCCTGCCATGTAGGAAACACAGGAGATATGGGTTTGATCCCCGGGTTGGGAAGATCCCCTGGAGAAGGGCATGGCAACCCACCCCAGTATTCTTGCCTGGAGAATTTTATGGACAGATGAGCCCCAGCAGGCTACAGTCCATAGGGTCACAAAGAGTCAGACATGACTGAAATGACTGAGGACCCATGCCTAGTAATAAAGTCTTAGTTAGACCCTTCTTTTGTGCCTTTATAAGTAGGGGATGCATGTTATCTTTGCTCAGTTATAGATAATTTTCTATCAGCACTCTTAGCAGGCCCAGAAGTGACACTTTGATAAAGTGATGAGGAGAAAGATAATCAGAGTAGGACATAACTATTATATATTCATAAAAGTCCTGTCGAGGTAAGACTTGAGACATGAAAAATTTAGCAATCAGAACAGGTACTCCAAAAGGTTGTGCCTGACTTGCATATTCTATCTTTTCCCTCATGACAGTTTTTGATTCCTTCCATTATGCCTACACAACCACATCTTTCTCTCTCTCTCTCTCCCCTCCCTCCACCCTTAGCCTTCCTCTGTTCTCCCATTATAATCATTCTCACATACTTGTGATTTCTCGGTTTAATACTACTTTCTGATATCTACTTTGAATTTTCTAGTTTGTTTTTGAATACCTATTTTCCTTAATATCTATATCAGATAAGAATATTACGGGGGTGCATATTTTCCCATGAAAATAATTCATCTGCGGTTTGGTTTTCTTATGATTTCCCTCACCACCTGCCTGATTCAAAACAAAATGCAATTCACACACAGATTACCAAAAAAAAAAAAGCTGTGGCCTTAGGGTATTTCATTTAGAGCTTAGACTCTAGTGAACTTCAGTGGATCTTGCCTATTTTTAAGACAGAAACTTGCTCCTGATTATTTAGATATAAATATACTCTACTGCATGATTTTTTCCCTTTGGGGATTAACCTTGGTGTCATTCACTGAATGTTTTCCAATTCAGCATTTTTCTCTTGGAGTCTGTGAAATATCACGAGATCTTTTGCAACAGTCCAGGCAGAGAGCTTCACAAATTTGAGTATGTTGTACGCAACCATTTAAAAACATAAAAATCATTCTGTTGTGAGTAACACCTCTTTACATGAGTCACTGGATTTTCAACTTGAAAATATCAATATCATTAGTGTCAGTTTTACTTGAATAAATAACCTCCTTGTTGTTGCTTATGTAAGATTATAATTATGATCAACTATACATACAGAATTCTTGATCTTCAGAAGAATAAGCTGCTCATATATTGGGGGAGTTTTTGAGTTAAGAAAAGTTATTTGCCAATACTGCTTCAATGTTAAGTTTGAGAACCTCAAGAGCAAATCTGAAGTGCCTTAAGCACACATCATGATTTGATTCATTCTGAAATAACACTTTTAAAAACTTGTCTCCACAGCCACTGCATCTTTTAAAATGACTGAACAGTGTTCTTAGTTTTAAAGCTAGTGACTTGACCCAGATATTCTGTGGTTTTCTGTAAGAAATATATTCTCAAACAGCCAGTGTTCCCATTTCTCTACCCAGATAAAGCTTTAAGAAGCTACTTAGAACATCTCCTTTCCAAGACTATTCTTTGGGATACCATTAATTACTTTTTCCTATTGGTAGCACATGATATTTATTATGTTCTTATCAGAGATTCAAGCTTTTATGTCTTTAAAGAAACCGGAGAATACCCATGAACTGAGTCGTCAAATGCTTAATTTTTGGTAACTGGATTTAAAACATGATTATAATATTCAGACAGATGTAAAAATGTACAATTTTTGTTTAAAAATTTAAATCCATTAAGTATTCCTTTCATGCTAGATACAATATGTTTAGCTGAGCACACACACTGAACAATCTGAAAACATTTATGTGTGACAGTCACCAACTCATGCATCAACATCTCTTTGTCAAGTACCTATATATACAAAGTGCACTATGCTTGAGCTGGGAGAGATAAATTGCTTTCTAGCAAATGGACTCAACTAGAACCAAGGCTGCTGTTGCTACTGCTAAGTCGCTTCAGTCATGTCCGACTCTGTGCGACCCCATAGACGGCAGCCCACCAGGCTCCCCCATCCCTGGGATTCTCCAGACAAGAACACTGGAGTGGGTTGCCATTTCCTTCTCCAATGCATGAAAGTAAAAAGTGAAAGTGAAGTCACTTAGTTGTGCCCAACCCTCAGCATCCCCATGGACTACAGCTTTCCAGGCTCCTCCATCCATGGGATTTTCCAGGCAAGAGTACTGGAGTAGGGTGCCATTGCCTTCTCCAAGAACCAAGGCAATTTCTATCATCTATCCCCTTCAATTTCTCTCCACAAAAAAAAAAAGAAAAAAGAAAAAATTATTCCTACTTACTTTGCTTTAGAACAGAATATCTAATATCTCCAAACTTAGCTGCATATTTAATCATCTAAGGTAACTTTTTAAGTCCTCTCTTCAGTATATTCTTATTTTTCTTTAATTCCTTGTACATATTTATAATAGCTGCCTTAATGTACTTATCTATGACTTCTAAGGATGTTTCTATTGACTGATTTTTCTTGTTTTGAGTTACATGTTCATGCTATTTTTGATTGGATGTAGTCAGTATATATTTCAAGTTGTTGCATACTTATTTCAGTTACCTTCCTTTAAGTACTGGGCTTTGTTCTGAGAGGTAATTAAGTTATTTTTGGATCAGCTTGATCCTTTTGAGGCTTTTTTTCATGTTAATGTAGATGCGGACTATCTTTTACGGGGCTAGGTTTAACACTCTTTCTAATGCATGTTCCATCTGGAGTCTCTTCTGAATGTCCTGAGTCTTCAATAAAGTCACTGTATTCTGATTGGTCAGAATTGGATGTCTCCCAATACTGTGGAAGCTCTAGGAATTGTCCAGGTTACTGCTACTTGACAGGTTGTGCTTGGACTTATAGAGTTTCTCCCTATATGTGCAGAGTTCCATATCCAGCAACAGTCAAGAGAAACTCTATGCAGATTTCTCTGTATAGCTCCCTTTTCTCTGATACTTTGCCCTACAAACTCTGGCTGCTTTAACTTTGTTGATCTCTGATGTTCATCTCCTTAAATGGGTGTTCTGTGCTTCAGATTCTACCTTCCTGCTTGAGTCAAAGGTATCTTCAGGAAGAAAACTGAGAGATCACAGGGCTCAACTCCAGTTTTTCTTCTCTCTGGAATTACAACTCTGTGCTTCATGTTATCCATTGTCTGAAAATTATTACTTTATATATTTTCCCAAGTTTTCTAATTTTTACAACAGAAGGAAAAGTATGTTTCCAAATACTGCATTACCAATAGAAACTTGGGATACTTTTAAAGTATTTTTTAAATAACTAGACTATACCACAGGGATTTTAACTTACTTGCTAGAGATGGGGCCTGGGCTTTGATGTTTTATTTAAAAGTTTCCCCAGGTTATCCTCATGTTCATTTTGGACCAGGAACCAAAGGAAATTTCTGCATCAGTCATGTAGGAAATATCAGGTTCAGAATATGTAGCAGAGGCTGGATAACCAGAGAGTGCTTATCTTCAAGCCCAGCTTACTCTTGGGGATGAGGATTTGGGAGAGGCATGAAGAAAAGCCATCCTCTGTCTCTTCAAGTACAACAATACAGACATCTCCTTCAAGACTGCCTTCTTCCCCCGCACCTCCCCTTTTCTCTTCTTCTCAGATTGGCTAGGTGGCAGGAGGCCCAAGTCAGACTTAGACAAGAGACACTCATTGGTTACACAGGGGAAAGCCTGTGAAATGAGTCAAATCATATCTCCAAAAATGATATTAAAGTTCCAAGCTCCAGTTCCCTGTTAATGCGGCTTTCTTTGGAAATAGAGTCGAGTCTTTGCAGATGATCATGTGAGGATGAGGTCATTGGGGTGAGCCTTAGTCTAAGTCGGCTGGTAGTCTCATAAAAAGACAAAATTTGGATATAGAGACAGACGTGTCAGAGAAACGATGTAAAGACTCAGGAAGAACGCCATCTACAAGCCAAGGGCCTCCTGAGGCTACCAGAAGCCAGAAGGGAGACGTGTGAAAGAATTCTCTTTCACACCGCTCAGGAGGAACAAACTATGCTGACATCTTGATCATGGGCTTCTCGTCTCCAGGGCTGAGAAAATAAATTTATAATGTCTAAGCCATCCAGTCTGTGGTGCATTTTTTACAGCAGCCATGAGAAACTGACACATCTCACAAAATTTTAAAAATACACACATCAGACACCAGTCCTAGACATTCTAAAACAGCCTAAGAATATGCATTTTTCAAGTTTTGCCAGAGGTTGTAGGATGTGCAGCAAGGTTTGAGAACCACTGTTCAGGACATTTAGGTTGATGTTGGTAGAGAAAACTCATTACAGTTTATTGTCCTTCACCTTCATTCTCTAGCAGACACTCCTGGATAGCTCCCATTTCTTCAGGATCATCCAAACTGAAAATAATGTAACCTTAGTCATAGTTTCTTTCTAGGGCTTCTTGAATAATAAAGCCTCCTAGAATCCACTGTTTCTTGGCTCCAAGAATTTATATGTGAAATGTAGTCACATTACAGCTGCAAAGATTTCTCTACTAGCTTTATGTTAATAGTACTTTTTTTTCATAGTTTTATATGGTCAGGAAACAACTGCCAAGTCATTCACTTCTGCTTTCACTTGAGTGCTTTGTGTACTGTTGATGTCCATTGGCTTGCACCCAGACAGGCCCTGGCTCTTGAACAGTTGTTATTTTTGGGAAGCCCTCCTTGACCCTGAGGTCCTGTTTGTGTCTGGGATTCCCAGCCTTTTTCCATGATCTCCCCCGACCCCATGCACCTGTGTGGAAACTGAGACCAACATTAACCTTCTCTAGGCTAGGCAATGGAGATTCTACACCTCATCATGCTTGGATATTACTTCTAGGAAACAATCTTGCCACGGATAAAAGGCTAACATGAGTCATTATCACTTTCCTTTTATTAATAACTAACCATAGACACTGGTCATCCTAAAGACAGTCAAAGTAGCATTTCCTGTAGTAAAGATGTCCCGGAAGATGTTGAATAGCAAAGGAACAGCAGGCCAAATGGCTAACAAAGTGTTGTGCTTGTCACGAATTATTCTGGAACATTTAGCTGCATGTTTTTATATTTGTTGGATGTTACAGAATGCAATCAAACGTGTGTTTCTTAAGAAACAAATCCTTGGTATGGTACAAAAGCAGTAATTACAATGAAAACATTTCCACCCCATGTCCTTCCTACTTCTATTCATGACATTACTATTCCTCCTGACACCCTAGCTTGAATTTCAATGATCTTTCTATGATATCTCCCTCCATCTCCACATCTCAACAAGTATTCAATTCAATTTGACACATATTTGCTGACCACCTACTGTGTGCTAAGAATCTCCTAATGCTAAGGAGATGATTTTATGTACTTTAGTTCCTGTGAAGGAAGAAAATAGTAAATTACTTTACAATATTTGGGGTGGTTATTTGTGCTATGTAAAAATATATTACGGACCAAAAATAAAGAGAGGGTACTACTTTATTTAGGGTGAACAAAAGAAAACTCTGATTTGGTAACATGTAAAGAGAGAAGTGCTGGAAGTTAGTATCGAGCCATGTAGATATCTGGGAAAGAGCATTCTAGGCAGAAGGCACATTGATTGCAAAAGCTTTTAAAATCCCATGGGGAGCAGATATACAGAATCTGCTTATTCATTTTTGTTTCCTCAGTGCCAAACGAAGGCACTTGAATGTAGTCTATGCTCAACAGTTCTTCATTTACTTGAATGGAGAAAGGAAAATAAATAAGTAGGCAGGAATTCAACTGTTACACCTACTGTTACCAGTGCGACTGTAACAGTTGTTTAAGGTCAGCTTCTGATCTCACTGAGCAGAGTTCCTGTTGATTGGTCAGTGCCTAAGCCAAAGTAGTTGGCAAATATCTTGACTATCAGCCTATTAATAAGTGAACAGTAGTTATACTGCAGCTGCAGAAAATATTCTCTTAGCTCCAGGCCAAGGACTGCAGATTAAAAAAGAAAAAAAAACTCTTTATGAGAATTTTTTAAAAGGAACTAAATTGCTATGAAACGTTTAAAGGTGAAACTATATTTAAAATGTACTTCTCTAAATTCAGATATGGGGTTTCCCTGGTGGCTCAGATAGTAAGGAATCTGCCTGCAATGCAGGAGACCCAGGTTCACTCCCTGGGTTGGGAAGATGCCCCAGAGAAGGGAATAACAACCCATTCCAGTATTCTTGCCTGGAGAATTCCATGGATAGAGGAACATGGCAGGCTATAGCCTATGGGGTTGCAAAGAGTCAGACATGACTGAGCAACTAACACACACACAAATTCAAATATGAATTTAAGGGTCGCAGCAGCAGAATGCCTAACAATAGTGCTGACACACAGTTGACTGTTGGTTGGATGCATGAAAGGAGCTAAAGAGATTTTCGCCAAACCAAAGTGTTACTGCCATTTAAGGTAACTATGCCACTCAACATCATTTGATTCACTAAGAGACATCAGGCACTGGAAGTTTGCTATTGTGGCAGATAATGTTTTCCAAAGATGTCCTCAACAATATCTTCTTGCCACATGTTCTTCTAGACCCTTACTATACCCCCATCAGAAAAGGTGGATTCTAGGTCTTCTCTCCTTGAAACTGGGTGAATTTTATTGTGGCCTTGACCAATAGAATAGGGTACAAGAGATGCTATGTGATTCCTAAGGCTAGGTCAAAAAAAAAACGCCATGCCCTTCATTCTTTTAGAGACATGCTCAAAACCAAGACACTATGTTATGAGGAAATCCAAGCAACTTGCATAAAGGCCCATAAGGAGAAAACCTGAGGACATTTGACACAAGACCTTGTTGAGCTACCAGCTGAGTCAGTATCACTGTGTCAGTTATATGAATGAACTATCTTAAAATGGATCTTCCAGTCCCCAGTAGACCTGCTCCAGCTAACGCTGCATGGAGCAGTGATGAGCCACACCTACAAGTCCTTCATAAATTACAGAGTCATGAAAAACATGATTAGTGCCATTTTTAAGTATAAGTTTTGGAGGACTTGCTATGCAGCAGTAGATAAACAGAAGAACTACTGGATACATAGATAGCCACTACAAACCATTTGTATTAGTATATTCCTGGGTTCAGCTCTTAGACATGAGAATTAGGTGTTCACATTAGCAGACCAGACCAGGAGATACATTTGAGAGCTATGCATAATAGATAATTCCTTCCTTATAGGAACCAGGCTGGGGAGAACATAAGAAGTAAGGAATCATCTGAAATGTTCTATAAATTGATTAGGAAGCTGATTAGATATCTTAAAAAGTAAACCTACTTGAATTGTTAGCCTAATTTTCACTATTTATTATTTATGCAATTACTTTCTTGAGTTATGTTTCTAATACTTTCATGTCTGCTAAATCTGATTAATTTGGAGAAATTAATTCTTGAAGTGGAATTTCAGTTCCATGAAATGGGGTAGAAGTCGTTCCAGGGGGTCAGGCTGCTCTCTAAATTGTAATTTTGGCTCGGCAACTGCACATGATTCCAATGAGGAAGAAATGATGAAACAGCCTAAAAATTAATGACTACAGAGAGAACTTTTCCAGAAGCTTAAAGTTGAAAAGGAATGCGCGAAAAAGAGAAACAAAGGCACATAAACAAGGATCAAGAAAAGATGCAGCAGGAATGATGCCCAAAATATTAATGCTGAGAATGGGTTGGAGCTTGCAAATATGGAAAGAGCACGGCAAGGACTTTTCAGTGTTGGGACAAGAATAATAAAGAAAAGATATAACTATGATCTTACAGGTTACAGAAAGATAGCAAAACTTGTGAGATATCCATTTCCTCCACCAAGACAATTGGTCTGAAACAGAAATTGGAGAAAGAGAGTGGAACTGAAGTTCAGTGAAGGCCTGGTACTTGTAAGAACAAGCCTAGGTGCTCTAATGAGTTCAGGAATCCCAGTTAGAAACAACTGCACCCCAGAGCCAACTATGAAACCAGGTAGCTTCTGTCAGTCATCACTGTTGCAACACTGAAAGTAGGAGAGTACTTAGAAGAATTCAAGTATTTTCAGAATATTAAGCATGCAAAGTATAGATCATTGAGTTTGATGTTGGTATAAGGCAAGATTCTAGAAGGTATCATTAAAAAGAGCCATGTGAGTTTTCCTAGGGAAGGCCCTGTTGAAAAAGCCTCATGTGGGACTTCCCTGGTGGTCTGGTGGTCAGGGCTCCATGCTTCCAATGCAGGTGGTGTGGATTTGATCCCTCATCTGCTAACTAGGATCCCACATGCTATGCAGTGTGGCCAAACAAAGAAAAGAAAAAGCCTCACGTCATGTTGTCATAGGATTTCTAGAGTACTAAAACAGAGGAATACACAGCAGAATCTGAATTCTAACAGATTTCTCAACAGGCCTCCAGACATCCTTGAAGACAGATCAAGAACAGATAGTTTAACGACTGTTTTTGCTATCTTCCTATAGGGAGGCTGCTCATGACACACAGTAGGCCTGTTTCTGCAATCATGTTCAACTAAGCACTTTACAAGTGGCATACTGGTCATAAATGTGAAAGATTGGAAGCTAAGACAACATTATAACCTGGCATGAATTTTGTAAGAAACATAAAATCATGATGTGATAAAGGTGGCATAACTTAATAGGCATGTGGGTATGACTGTGTATTCAAAAAAAAGCTCACTGAATGAGAGAGATGAGATCACTGTTGATTGTAACTCAGCAGTTCACTCTGAGATTATAATACCTACCCATTTCTTTGTTCCTTGGAAATCTGAAGAAAGTATAATCCAAATTCAAAAATCAAAACTGAAGCCTTCTGTCGTTTAGCCCCCAACCTTTTTGGTACTAGGGATCGACTTTGTGGAAGCCAGTTTTTTCAGGAAACAGAAAGGGAGAAATGGTTTCATGATGATTTAAGTGTATTACATTTATTTTACATTTTTTTCTATTATTATTACATCATCTCCACCTCAGATAACCTAGCATTAGATCTTTGAGGTTGATGACCCCTTATTTTAGGCATCATCTACTTTCTGAACTTTTTCTCAGGTAGACAGTCTTCCTAGAGCCTTTTGCTCTAAATAGTGTGTTTTCACAAAAGAAGAAATGTATGGACTTCCAATTCGAGATGGTTGGGTAGAAGAACATGTGCTCATCTCCTTCTGTGAGAGCAACAAAATTGCAACTAGCTGTTGAATGGCCATTGACAGAGGACGTTGGAAGCCACTGAAAAAAAGAACAATGCCCTTTTGTCCAAAGACAAAGAAAAAACTGCAACAAGATGGTAGGATGGACACAAATACAATAAAATCAAATCCCATACATGCCAAGAGGGAGACCCACAAACTGAAGAACAATAATAACAAAGAAGTTCTCCAACTGTTAAGAAAGTTCTGAGCCTCACGTCAGGCTGACCAGCCTGAGGATCTGGCAAAGGGACTGGGAATCTGCAGGAATCTGACTTTGAAGGCCAGCAGGATTTGATTACAGAACTTCACAGGACTGGGAGAAACAGAGACTCCACAACTGGAGGGCACAAACAAAATCTTGCACACACCAAAATCTAGCAGAAAGGAGTAGTGACTCCACAGGAGACTGAACCAGATCTAGATGTTAGTGTTCAAGGATGTGGAGGTGTGGATCAGCAGAGGTTTGATGTGGGGATGGGAACTGGCAGCAGCAGTCCTGGAAGTATCCCATGGGGTATATCCTCTTGGAGGTCACCATTAACCCTATCTTAGAGCCTGTAGACCCCAAGGCTTGGTCACCTCAGGCCAAACAACCAATGGGGAGGAAGCGCAACTCCACCCATCAGCAGATAATTGGATTAAAGTTTAACTGTCCACTAGAGCAAGACCCAGTTTTCCCCGCAACCAGTGCCTCCCATCAGGAAGCTTACACAGGTCTCTTAGCCTCATCCACCAGAGGGCAGACAGGAAGAGAACCACAATCCTGCAGGATCTGGAATGCAAATTACATAACAGAAAGTTAATCAGAATGAAAAAGCAGAGGGTTATGTCCCAGGTGAAGGGACAACATAAAACCCCAGAAAACCATCGGGTCTGTGATGCCATCCAGCCACCTCATCCCCTGCCGTCCCCCTCTCCTCCTGCCCCCAATCCCTCCCAGCATCAGAGTCTTTTCCAATGAGTCAGCTCTTCACATGAGGTGGCCAAAGTACTGGAGCTTCAGCTTTAGCATCATTCCTTCCAAAGAAATCCCAGGGTTGATCTCCTTCAGAATGGACTGGTTGGATCTCCTTGCAGTCCAAGGGACTCTCAAGAGTCTTCTCCAACACCACAGTTCAAAAGCATCAATTCTTCAGCACTCAGCCTTCTTCACAGTCCAACTCTCACATCCATACATGACCACAGGAAAAACCATAGCCTTGACTAGAAGGACCTTAGTCGGCAAAGTAATGTCTCTGCTTTTGAATATACTATCTAGGTTGGTCATAACTTTTCTTCCAAGGAGTAAGTGTCTTTTAATTTCATGGCTGCAGTCACCATCTGCAGTGATTTTGGAGCCCCCCCAAATAAAGTCTGACACTGTTTCCACTGTTTGCCCATCTATTTCCAATGAAGTGATGGGACCGGATGCCATGACCTTCGTTTTCTGAATGTTGAGCTTTAAGCCAACTTTTTCACTCTCCTCTTTCACTTTCATCAAGAGGCTTTTTAGCTCCTCTTCACTTTCTGCCATAAGGGTGGTGTCATCTGCATATCTGAGGTGATTGATATTTCTCCCGGCAATCTTGACTCCAGCTTGTGCTTCTTACAGTCCAGCGTTTCTCATGATGTACTCTGCATATAAGTTAAATAAGCAGGGTGACAATATACAGCCTTGACATACTCCTTTTCCTATTTGGAACCAGTCTGTGGTTCCATGTGCAGTTCTAACTGTTGCTTCCTGACCTGCATACAGATTTCTCAGGAGGCAGGGCAGGTGGCCTGGTTTTCCCATCTCTTTAAGAACAAACAGACAGAGAAGAACAATACACTAGAAGGAATCAACAGCAGAATAACTGAGGCAGAAGAGCGGATAGATGGCCTGGGGGACAGAATGGCGGAAATCACTGTCACAGAACAGAATATAGAAACAAGAATGAAAAAGAAGAAAAAGGGAAGACAGCCTGAGAGACCTCTGGGACAACAGTAAACACACTAGCATTTGCATTATAGGGATGCCAGAGGAGAAGAGAAAGGCCCTGAGAAAAATATCTGAAGGGATAGCAGCTGAAAATTTCCCTAACATGGGAAAAGAAATCATCAACCATGTCCAGGAGGTGCAGAGAGTCCCAGGAAGGATAAACCCAAGGAGGAACACACCAAGACACAAAGCAATCAAAATGATAAAATGTTAAAAGCAAGAAGGGAAAAATGACAGATAACATGTAAGGGAACTCCCATAAGGTTATGAGTCGATTTCTGAAGAGCAACTCTACAAACCAGAAGGCAAAGACATGATATATTTAAAGTGATGAAAAGGAAGAACCTACAATCAAGAATATTCTACCCAGCAAGACTTCTGTTCAGATTTGAGGAAGAAATCAAAAGTTTTCCAGAAGAGCAAAAGTTAAATGAATTCAGCACCACAAAACCAGCTTTACAGCAAAGGCTAAAGGAACTTCTTTAGGTAGGAAGCACAAAAGAAGAAAAAGACATACATAAAATAAACCAAAAACAATTAAGAAAATGGCAATAGGATCATACATCTCAATGATTACCTTAAATGTTAATAGATTAAATGCACCAACCAAAAGACATACAGGCTGGGCAGATGAAACCATGTGCATGCAGGCACTTCCACTTGCCACATTACTCTCCTTAATGTATGTAATTATTTTATACTGTTAGGGTAATCAAGTTTTCATTATGGCTTGCAAATGTAATTATCTTTTTTTTTTCTTGTCTGGCCATTGATTGTGAAAGCAGATAAACATCCTTTACTGTTGTGGTTATTAAATATTATTCACTTAATACCATTGTATCATGAATGATCAACAGAAAATAATAGCATTCTATATCACTAAGAGTACCATTTAATAAAAAAAACCCTTAACCACTTCTAAAAATCCAGATGCATATCAAAACTATCTTGGAAATTTTTTTAAAATACAAATGTCCAGGTATTGCTTTTTCTCTCCAAAGTTCCAGACGTGTTTCTAATGAGCAGCCATGTTTAAAAGCATTTGGACTATATGATTTTTAAAATTTTTATCTAGTTTGTTTCACTTTTTCTATTTCACATTTAGAGCTCTTATTTCATTTACTTTATATTTTCCAGTTTGTCTCTTTTTTTTTGTTGTTCTTTCTCACAGCTTTATTAAGTGGAGTAGAAAAGCTTTTGTATGCATACTCTTTCTATATATATATATATTACATATATGTATATTAAATATACTATACACATATACATTTTTTAAATTTATGAATTTTTGCCTAATTAATGATATTTTGATTCAACTCATTTGATTTAGTATGACTAGAATGCTAGATTTCTAACTTATATTCACTCAAAACTTTGATATAGTTCCATGTATTTTGGCATCTAGTATTACTGCTAAAAATCTAAAAAATTTATTATCTTTGTTACTGTTCAGAGGCTCAGTCATATCCAACTCTGTGACCATATGGATTGCAGCACACCAGTCTTCCCTGTCCTTCACCATCTCCCAGAGTTTGTTCAAACTCATGTCCATTGAGTCAGTGATGCCACCCAACCATCTCATCCTCTGCATCACCTTCTCCTCCTGCCTTCTATCTTTCCCAGCATCAGGGTCTTTTCCAGGGAGTCAGCTCTTCACATCAGGTGGCCTAAGCATTGGAGCTTCAGCTTCAGCATCAGTCCTTCCAATGAACATTCAAGGTTGATTTCCTTTAGGATTGACTGGTTTGATCTCCCTGCAGTCCAAGGAACACTCAAGAGTCTTTTCTAACACCACAGTTCAAAAGCATCAATTCTTCAGCCCTCAGCCTTCTTCATGGTCCAGCTCTCACATCTATACATGATTACTGGAAATCATAGCTTTGAATAGATGGACCCTTGTTGGGAAAGTAATGTCTCTGCTTTTTAATATGCTGTCTAGGTTTGTCATATCTTTTCTTCCAAGGAGCAAGCTTCTTTTAATTTCATTTAAAATTTTTGAATGCGGCTTGAAACTTCTAATTCAATGTTGAGAATCCAAGCAAATACCATGCTATGAAAATACAGGAAATTAATATGTGATAAAGTATTATTAGCTAAAGAACAAATTTTGTTCAAATTTCACAAAATTTTATGCTAGTTTGCATTATTTGTTTTCATACCTTATTCCAGACTCTACATTGTATTTAATTGTGTTGAGCAGCTTCTGTTGCATGCAACTAATTCTGGTAAATTCTTTTTTCATTTTTATTTTATTACAAACATTTTCTAATTTTTTTTGTTATGACTTCTGAGATACACCCATCATTTCAAAATAGACATTTAATTTCCAAAATGCATGAGATTTGAAAAAGTATCTTTGATATTTTTCATTTTGATATGAATTTCTCATTTAAATGCTTTCTTCTCTGCAATCATCCTCTGTGTCTTTTCAGTCTTCTAACTTTGTTGAGGATTTCAATGGCTAAATCAAAGATCTTTCTTGGTAAATGTCATATTGCATTTGAAAATATGTGGGTTAATTTCAAATATCTTTTGACATTAATTTCTAACATAATTCCACAGTGATAAGAGAACAGACTCTATATGATTTCAATAGCTTTAGACCATGAAATTTTTGCACCTTGGTTTATGTCCCTGAATATGTACCAGTGTTTCCTAGTTTATAGTCCATGGGAGCTTGAGTAGAATTTGTATCCTACTTGTGAAAATTGTAGAAGTCGTAATTAGGTTGAATTGGTTCAGAGTGCTTTTCAGGGCTACTCTATCCTCTACTTCTCTGTATATTCATTCTATTAATTTTGAGAGTTTGATTTTGAAACTCCAAGTAAAAATCTTCATTTATCTACTTAAAAAATAGTTGCAATATATAGTGGAACTATATGTAATCTTGTTCTATATTTTCCAAGTCTCCTGTAACTGTGTCATCATATTTTTATAATTTAAAAAATAAAAAAGAAAGAGATTTAAACAAAAAGAAGAGATCTATGAATGACAATAAGGCTTCAGAAAACAGGATTTGGGTTATGTTTTTAGTTGCTAATTATCTTTTTCACTTTTTTATTATAAACGGGGCTCAAGGGTAGTAATAAATGGAGACACAGGTTTCAGAAGAATTGTCTTCTCCTGAGGCTTAAGAATCATAATAATTAAGATAATTTAATATTCACATTATTAAATTCTCACAACTCTTTGTTTTTCCATCAAAAGCAGTGCAAGTTATCATATCACTCAGTTCAGTTCAGTTCACTTCAGTCGCTAAGTCATGTCAGACTCTGAGACCCCATGAATCGCAGCATGCCAGGCCTCCCTGTCCATCACCATCTTCCGGAGTTCACTCAGACTTACCTCCATCGAGTCCGTGATGCCATCCAGCCATCTCATCCTCTGTCGTCCCCTACTCCTCCTGCCCCTCAATCCCTCCCAGCATCAGAGTCTTTTCCAATGAGTCAACTCTTCACACGAGGTGACCAAAGTACTGGAGCTTCAGCTTTAGCATCATTCCTTCCAAAGAAATCCCAGGGCTGATCTCCTTCAGAATGGACTGGTTGGAGCTCCTTGCAGTCCAAGGGACTCTCAAGAGTCTTCTCCAACACCACAGTTCAAAAGCATCAATTCTTCGGCGCTCAGCCTTCTTCACAGTCCAACTCTCACATCCATACATGACCACTGGAAAAACCATAGCTTTGACTGGACGGACCTTAGTCGGCAAAGTAATGTCTCTGCTTTTGAATATGCTATCTAGGTTGGTCATAACTTTTCTTCCAAGGAGTAAGCGTCTTTTAATTTCATGGCTGCAGTCACCATCTGCAGTGATTTTGGGGCCCCCCAAAATAAAGTCTGACACTGTTTCCACTGTTTGCCCATCTATTTCCCATGAAGTGTTGGGACCGGATGCCATGATCTTCGTTTTCTGAATGTTGAACTTTAAGCCAACTTTTTTGCTCTCCTCTTTCACTTTCATCAAGAGGCTTTTTAGCTCCTCTTCTAACAGGATCTCTTCCTTTCTTTTTAAATTGATTTTTATTTTTTAAATTTATTTTTAATTGGAGGATAATTGCCTTACAATATTGTATTGGTTTCTGCTGTATAACAATGTGAATCCCCTGCCTTTTGAGCTTCCCTACCACTTGCCATCCTACCCTCCTAGATCATCACAGAGTGCCAGACTGGACTCCCTATGTTATATAGCAGCTTCCATTAGCTATCTATTTTACACATGATAATGCATATATGTCAATGATCCTTTCTAATTTTGTCCTACCCTCTCCTTCCCCCAATGCATCCACAAGTCCTTTCTGTATGCATCTCCATTCTTTCCCTGCAATAAGTTCATCTCTACTATTTTTGTTGATTCATATATATGTATTAATATGCAATATTTGTTTTTCTGCTTCTGACTTCACTCTGTATAACAGGTTCTAGTTTTATCCACCTCACTACAGCTGACTCAAATTTGTTCTATATCATGGCTGAGTAATATTCCATTGTATATATGTACCACATTTTCTTTATCTATTCATCTGTTGATGGACATCTAGGTTTCTTCCATATCCCGGCTTGTAAATAGTACGACAGTGAACATTATGGTATATGTATCATTTTGAATTGTGGCTTTCTCAGCGTGCATGCCCAGAAATGGGATTGCTGGATTATATGGTAGTTTTATTTTTAGTTTCTTAAGGAATCTCCATACTGTTCTCCATTAGTGACTGTGTCAATTTCCATTCCCACATACAGTGCAGTAGGGTTCCCTTTTCTCCACACCCTCTTCAGCACTTATTGTTTGCAATTTTTAAAAAAATGATGGTCATTCTGATTGGTGTGAGGTGATTGCCAGGAGAAATATCAATAACCTCAGATATACAGATGACATCACCCTTATGGCAGAAATTGAAGAAGAACTAAAGAGCCTCTTGATGAAAGTGAATGATGAGAGTGAAAAAGTTGGCTTAAAGCTCAACATTCAGAAAACGAAGATCATGGCATCTGGTCCCATCACTTCATGGGAAATAGATGGGGAAACAGTGGGAACAGTGTCAGACTTTATTTTGGGGGGCCCCAAAATCACTGCAGATGGTGACTGCAGCCATGAAATTAAAAGACACTTATCCCTTAGAAGGAAAGTTATGAGCAACCTAGATAGCATATTGAAAAGCATAGACATTACTTTGCCAACAAAGGTCCATCTAGTCAAGGCTATGGTTTTTCCAGTGGTCATGTATGGATGTAAGAGTTGGACAGTGAACAAAGCTGAGTGCCGAAGAACTGATGCTTTTGAACTGTGGTGTTGGAGAAGACTCTTGAGAGTCCCTTGGACTGCAAGGAGATCCAACCAGTCTATTCTAAAGGAGATCGGTCCTGGGTGTTCTTTGGAAAGAATGATGCTAACGCTGAAACTCCAGTACTTTGGCCACCTCATGCAAAGAGTTGACTCATTGGAAAAGACTCTGATGCTGGGAGGGATTAGGGGCAGGAGGAGAAGGGGACGACCGAGGATGAGATGGCTGGATGGCATCACTGACTCGATGGACATGAGTCTGAGTGAACTCTGGGAGTTGGTGATGGACAGGGAGGCCTGGCGTGCTGCAATTCATGGGGTTGCAAAGAGTCAGACACGACTGAGAGACTGAACTGAACTGATACATCATCGTAGTTTTGATTTTCATTTCTCTAATAATGATCAATGTTGAGCATCTTTTCATATGTGTATTGGCCATGTGTTTATATCTTTTTTGGAGAAATGTCTGTTTAGATCTTCTGCCCATTTTTTTTTTTTTTAGGTGGCTTGTTTTTCTGATATTGACCTGTATGAGTTGCTTATACACTTTGGAGATTAATCTTTCATCAGATTCTTCATTTGCAATTATTTTCTCCCATTCTGAGGATTGTATTTTCATCTTGTTTATAGTTTTCTTTGCTGTGCAAAAGATTTGTAAGTTTAATTAGGTCTCATTTGTTTATTTTTGGTTTATTTCCAATTCTAAAGGAGTTGAGTCAAAGAGGATCTTGCTGTTATTTATGTCAAAGAGTATACTGAGTATGTTTTTTCTTTAAGAGTTTTATAGTTTCTGGTCTTATTTTAAGCCTTTAGTCCATTTTGAGTTTATTTTTGTGTATGGTGTTAGAAAGAGTTCTAATTTCATTCTTCTACATGTAGCTGTCCAGTTTTCCCAGTTGCACTTATTGAAGAGAATGTCTTTTCTCCATGGTGTATTCTTATCTCCTTTGTCAAAGATAAGGTACCCATAAGTGTGTGGGTTTGTCTCTGGGCCTTCTATCTTGTTCCATTGGTCTATATTTCTGTTTTTTGTACCAGTACCATACTATCTTGATGAATGAAGCTTTGTAGTGTAGACTGAAGTCAGGAAGGTTGATTCCTCCAGCTCTGTTTTTATTTCTCAAAATTGCTTTGGCTATTTGAAATCTTTTGTGTTTCCACCATACAAATTGTAAATTTTTTTGGTTCTAATTCTGTGAAAAATAGATTTCTTCCTTTCTTAGTTAATTAATCTATTGATTAATTATTGCAAGAAGATGTCTCATAGAAAGCTAAAAATATAGATCACTAAGAATAATAAAACACAAGACATTTACATGAACACTATGCATTGTATGCATCTAAAGAATTTTTTATGAAGATTGAGTCAATTGAGAAGGAAATGGCAACCCACTCCACGTATTCTTGCCTGGAGAATTCCATAGACAGGAGAGCCTGGCAGGCTACAGTCCATGGGGTTGCTAAGAGTCAAACACGACTGAGCGACTAATACTAAACTACTACTAGGTCAATGCATGTTACATGTGCATTTTAAAATACCTGTGTCTTTTACGTTCAGAATGAGCATACCATGCCTGCTGTATTGTAATCTATTTTTTTGTTCACCAATGTCTACCTTTTCATAGCAGCAAATGCTTACTTTATCTAATTCTTAATGTAGTTTTGAGTTTATCTAATTGTGCCCCCAAATCCTTTAAAGGTCAGTGTTTCAGACCAGGTTTAATCCAGGACCACTCATTGCATCTGGTTGTTCCGTCTGTTACCTCTCTTCTTATCTAGCACATTGCCCCATCCAACTAGGTTTTATTACACTGACTTACACAACAGATTTTTCTGCAGCTAGAGGCTTAAAGGATTCAAGTTAAACATTTTTGGCTTGAACACACCATAGGTGAGGTATTGCATCATAACAGAAACACACTATCTGGTTGCTTCATAAGGATATTGAACATTTTTGCTTTAAGTGGAGAAGATTTGTGAATAACAAAATGGTTTTACACTGGAAAAAAAGATATCATTAACCTGAAAGAAAAAATTTAAATATCTGAGAATTAAATTTAGTGCTTAAGACAGAAAAGAGAGCAGTTGAAGGATTACTAACTCAAAAGGGGAGCACAGAAACAGCCCTTAAATTTTCCTTCTATCTGGCTTAGCAGTGATGTGTCGGACATCAGACAGAAGAATAGTCTCAGATTTATCACTGGAAGATGCACTCCTGAAGATGAAATAAGAGCTCTGAGAGGATTAGTGAGAAAATTGCCATCCAAGCCTGACTACACAATTTATAAAGAGAGCTTGTTGATTTTTAATGTAAATTTTCTCTGATAGTCAAGAATCTAGGATCTGATTCAAATCTAACTCCTTACCATGTAAGCCTGTAACAAAACAACCTCAGGGACAGAGAATTCAAAGTGAGATATCTTTCATATTCATGAATTTGTTGTGTCAGTCAAAAGCTATATTCTCCAAAGTACTAAATAAGTTCATAGGAGGTTATAAAAGATAGTTCTCTAATCCTTCTTTCTAACCTGCAAGCCGCAGCAAGCTGTGGAGTTTCAGCAATCTCCGCTGTGGTTTAGGACAAGTCTTATATGTGTTGGAAAAAGAACCACAAGCATCCCGAATCAAACTGGTGCCCTCTCTGCTCAACTTTTTGCCTACCTGGATCTCAACTGCTGACATGGGTTAATAGGAATAGATTCAGGAAGCCAAAGAGAAAGATTGCTGCTGTTTGATCTAAAAGGAAAAGTAAGGGAATAGCCACGGGGAGAAGGAAGCAACCTTAATGATAAGGTAGCTGGAGGCTCTGTTATACTGGGAGGAGCACGGAAAGCCTTACACAGCTGCACAGCCAACAGCCATTTATAATGATCCATAATCCACAAGCCAGAGGCACCACACCTCCCACCTGAGAGGAGAGAAGGAGAGCAACACCCCAGAGGCTTAGAGATAGATGTCTCATGTTGGGATCAGAGAATAAGAAGCTGACTGTAACTCAGGTTGGGATAAGCAGATTAAATGGTCACAGCAAAGGAGATTTTCCCTTCTTACAAGTTGTGAGCTGGATATCACTCATCTTTATTTCCTGCTGATGTTCCCTGTTTTCTCAGAATGCTGTGGCGGGCCCCAAACTGTTATTTATCTTTCATGAAAAGAGGAAACAGATTCTTGTCTGAGACAAGGTTCATAGGGCTGCGGACATACCAGGAAGCACTTTTAAGAATCCACGTGTGCTGGGTGTTGTCCCAAGTTATTGACACAGAGGCCACTCTTGCCTTGAAGAGATCACATCTAGAATCTTATTAAAGTGTATGGGATTTTATTCGATGTAGTCTATAGACCACTCATACATCTGGCTGGAAGGTATTTTATGCGTCTGGGAAACAATACTTGCATATTGTGTTAATTATAAAATAGTTCTTTAGACTACTTTAAATTTGATAGAATAATATTTTTTTAAACTTAATGCATATTTTTCCCCAGCAGTTTTTCACTTTATCTTCTCCCTGCATAGGCACCTAGCCCATTCTGGGCTCAAGGAGTCAGAGGAAGTATGCAACAAGGAGAAAGCAAATGAATTCTTTCTGGCAGTCTTTGCTAAAGGTTCAGCCTTTGGAGAAAAATTTCTGGAAAATAGTTAAATGTTTGAGAGAAATATCATGAGAGAAAGAGAAAGCAGGACACTTTCCACCCACCAGACGAAAGTTTCACAGCTGAAACAAAGAGGTAGAGAATGAAACAGACAAGGAGGTAAGAGCAGAAAAATGATTGCATCATCTGACAGGATCAAGAACTGTTTTAGCAAAGGGCTGTTGTGGAGGGCTTGGTAAAGTTCCCAGAATCCCAGTGAGAGCTGAGTCAGCCTCCAGGCCAGCCCCTTTCACTGCAATGAACATTCTCTCAATTCTAGGGTCTAGGCCAGCAAACCTAAATCCCTAAGTGCTTGCAGGGGACCGCACTTTGACTATATCTAAAACTTACCTGTAATCATCAAATGGAAGTGATGCCAAGTCACATCTGAGGAAATACTTCCTTTGTAATTTATATTAGGACACCTATAAGCTTTTCAAAACTACTAACTTAATGGTGTTGAGAGGGAGGAAAATCCTCAGGACCCACTGAGGAACTGAGCAGAGTCATCTCAAGATCCTCTCTGAGCCCAGACATAGAGGAATTCAGCTCCATCACAGTCGGGGATGCTAGAAATTGGCCAATCTGATGCCATGTATGTTACGCCGTATGCTTAGTAGAACCCAGAGCCTGTAGGCTCTCTCTCATCCTTTTAGCATGACTTAGGATGGGCATTAGATTACTAGAAGTGCCACACAACAGGATAAAAATTGATGCTTTCTATGAAATGGTAACAGGGATTCCTACTGGATGTGTTAGAACTGGAAAAAGGCGGGAGAATCCATTAAAACAAACTAGCATGTGCTCTAAAATCACTGCGATGGTGACTGCAGCCATGAAATTAGAAAATGATTGCTTCTTGGCAGGAAAGCTATGACAAATCCAGACAGTGTGTTAAAAAGCAAAGCCATCACTTTGCTGACAAAGGTCCATATAGTCAAGGCTATGGTCTTTTCAGTAGTCCCGTATGGCTGTGAGCGCTGGACCATAAAGAAAGCAGAGTGCCGAAGAATTGACGCTTTCCAACTGTGGTGCTGGAGAAGACCCTTGAGAGTCCCTTGAACTGCAAGGAGATCAAACAAGTCAATCTCAAAGGAAATCAACCCTGAATACTCACTGGACAGACTGATACTGAAACAGTAACTCCACCTCTCTAATGAGCTCTTTGATGATCAGAGAGGTTAAGCAACTTGTCCAATAGTATAGACAACTGATGAGTGACCGCTGGGATTAAGCATAGCCTTTCTGATCCCAAAGTCTATAGACTTTAGCATTTTACTGTCAGCATAGACACAAGCTCCGAAGCCTCAAACTTCCAACCATCAGCTCCTCACATGTGCACACAGAGTTCAGTGATGACTGCGTATCTTTCCATATTCTGCACACTAGTTTATGATGAAGGAGACACACGTACTCTAAGGAAAGGAACCTTTGGCTAGAAGTCTGACCTTTTCCCTCAGTTACCAAAATCCTTCTCATTCTAAGCTGTATGGTCCTGAGCAAGCCTGTTTACCTCTCTGGGTTTCAATCTGTTATCTTTTCAGGGGAATAGGCTTGTTGACTGTAAATTTCTTTTAAGTTGCTATATCCTTTGTGTTTTTGATACAGCAAAGCTGAAGGGTGGGCTGACATGTTTACATTTCAGATTAGGCAGTAGTGGGCCAGCTCTTGAACAGGGCTACAATAAACTATCTGAAAAGAGTGGTTCAACAGTTGAGTATAAACACAAAGAGGTAGTTGTGAGAGGAGGGAGGGGAGAGAGAAGAAAAAAGAGAGGGGAGATAAGAAAAAAAAGTTACAGAATTCCACTCGTATCTTCCTGAGAGGCGAGAAGTCTTGGAGCTAATAACTAGGAGCAAAGAAAGCATTCCATTGTATCGCCTTCTGTATACCTGGAGGCTCTCCTCCATTCCAGCAACTCAGACTACAAAAGGTTTGGCAGGTTCTGAGGCAATCTCTGTCTCTGGGAAAAGTTTCATGTTGAAACTGGCCTCTAGCCACGGGGTGAGAAAGAGTGAGCTGGCATTGACACTACCTATTGGCAGTTAGGACAAGCTTGTAGGTTGAGGCTGTGGGCCACAGGCAGTGTAGAAAAGAAAGGGAAAGAGACGATTACTAAGGTAGATCCCTAGGAGCTGTGAGCAAAGATGCCAAGGCGGGGAGCCAGGTCTAGGACTTCTACCTGCTGGGGAACAACAGAGAGACAGCAGCACAGGATGGCAGGCACTTTCCCAGCTGCACCTCACGAGCCAAACTCTTCTCCTGTTTCACAGAAACAACCCTGAAAACGTTCCAGGGAAATAGAAAGCCTGAGCAAATAGGATGGTTTGTGGCTCTCTGTGTTACTCTGCCTTTGTCTTCACTATAATTTGTTCTTCACAGCCTCTTCATGCCTCTAGCTAAATGGACTTGCATATGAACACACTTGACCAAGAATTCTGGACTGATAAATTTGAAGGGTTTGATACCGCACCACAGCCACCTTCTGTTAAATGAAATGCACGTCTGTGACAAAACTGTTTGAAAGGTTTGGAGAAGTCGTGACCTGGAAAAATAAAGAAGAAAAGGACGGGAGGGAATTTTGATTTTATGTTCAAGTCCACACATCATTATCTCAAGTTCAATGAAATAAAAAGCTATTTTAATCATTAAAGAGTTATGAGAAGTAGTAATTATTTGGGGTAAAATGTCACAGTCAGTCATTGGCTATTGCTATTCAAGGCTATTGTTAGTCAAGAACTTCTAAGTTGACAAACTAATGGTAGGTTGAGTGAGCTGCCCTTGTAAGTTCACAAAGGTCACGTAACAACCAACTATTCCTCAGGTCAATGAAATCTCTAAAGAAAATATTTTTTTAAAAAAGCTTACTGAATTCTTATCCAGAGCATGGCACTGTGATGGCAGATGTGGGTCAAAACAAAATAGAAGAGAGAAAAAAAAAAAAAAAAAAGACTTGTTCTTAGCACTTCAGAGACTTATAAATGTCAGAACCAATGTTGCTTTCCCTAAGGAATTCACATGCTTCTTCTTCATGGGCATCTATGGGAAAGAGCCAATTATTTATTTTTCTTTGATCACAAGAACATTTGAATTAAACTTTGAGAAATATGTCAGATCCTGTGACCGATAAATTTCCTTTTTAATTCTTTCACCTCACCCCCAGATCTTTTTTTTTATTACTAATTTTTATTGGAGCATAGTTGCTTAACAATGTCGTGTTAGTTTTTACTATACAACAAAGTGAATCAGATATATATATATATATATACACATATGTATATAATACATATGCATGTGTGCTAAGTCACTTCAGTCATGTCTGACTCTGTGTGACCCTATGGACTGTAGCCTTCCAGGCTCCTCTGTCCATGAGATTCTCTAAGCAAGCATACTGGAATGGGCTGTTGTGCCCTCATCTCCAGGGGAATCTTTACTACCCAGGGATCAAACCTGCGTCTCTTGTGTCTCCTGCATTGGGAGCCTAGTTCTGTACCACTAGCACCACCTCGGAGCCCCCTTTCTTGGATTTTCTTCCCATTTAGGTCTCCAAAGAGCATTGAATAGGGTTCTTTGTGCTATATAGTCACTTCTCGTTAGTCATCCATTTCATACATAGTGTCAATAGTGTATCTATGTCAATCCCAACCTCCCAATTCCTCCCACCTCCTCTTTCCCCCTTGGTATCCATACATTTGTTCTCTGCATCTGGATCTCTATTTCTGCCTTGCAAATAAGATCACCTGTATTATTTTTCTGGATTCCATATATATGCATTAATAGATAATATTTGTTTTTCTCTTTCTGACTTACTTCATTCTGTATGATAGTCTCTAGATCCATCCACATCTCTACAAATGACCAATTTTGTTCTTTTTTATGACTGAGGAATATTCCATTGTATACCACATCTTTTTCATGCATTCCTCTGTCAGTGGACATTTAGGTTGACTTCACATCCTGACTGTTGTAAATAATGCCGCAATAGTCATTGGGGTGTATATGTCTTTTTGAAATATGGTTTTCTTTATGTACATACCCAGGAATGGGATTTCTAGCTCATATGGTTGTTCTGTTTACAGTTTTTTAAGGAACCTCCATATTGTTCTCCATAATGACTATACCAATTTACATTCCTAACAACCGTGTACGAGGGTTCCCTTTTTTCCCCAGACTCTCCAGTATCTATTGTTTGGCCATGGCCATTCTGACCAGTGGGAAGTGATACCTCATTGTGTTTTGATTTACACCCACAGACCTTGATTCCCTCTTCTACCCATAGTATTCCTGAATCTGATATCCATCTGCAACCGTGAGAATAAAAAATTATGAATAGAGGTAAGAGACATGTTCTTAAAGTTAGAAAGTTTAAAGTGCCATAATAGAAGTTTCCGTCAGAGGAGAAGTAAGGTTTAGATGAAGAAGATACCAATTTAATATGGATAAAATCTGGGATATCTATAAAGTAGATGACCTTCAGAATAAGGGTGAGAAACAGAGTGGTCTTGAAAACAATGTAAATAGAATAAATGGACCAGGTAGATATGGGTAAATGGTCATGGATGTTCTAAAAGTGAATGTTACTCCTCAGATTCAGCCTTTAAGGCAAAAACTGCCTATAGATATGCTCAAAGCTCCCTAAAATCACCCATAAGTTAGGGAAACAATATTTGAACCCCTCAAAGAATAATTCTTATTATCACATTCGTGTTATGACACCGAGTTAATTGATATTTTCTATATTATATCCTTTTTCCAGTTGTATATTAAATGATGGAGCTAGAACATTCAAAGAAAAAACTGTATAATCATTTCTCTTGAGAAAGAGGTTGGATCCCTGTGAGTTAAGTGTATTTATGCTATTCTCTTGTATATTCCATGATCAAAGTAAAAGTATAGTAAAGCATTTTCATTTTGTGCAGAAGGACAACATGTATCTCACTGAATTAGTAGAAGTCATGTGCCACCAGCCATTGACCATGAGCACCTTTAGAATTTTAATCAGTATTGCTACGCTGGTAAGCCAGAAATCTATCAAGCCATCATTAGTCAACTGCTCATAAAACCGTCAAAAAATAGACAGAAGAATGAAGAAAGTAAGAAAAGCAAGGGGAGCCTCAAAAAAATATTGTTGGCTTGAGACAATATGTGAAGTTAAAGTGAACCAACAATTGCTGCTACTGCTGCTAAGTCACTTCAGTTGTGTCCAACTCTGTGCGACCCCATAGACGGGCAGCCCTCCAGGCTCCTTTGTCCCTGGGATAGTGGAGTGGGTTGCCATTTCCCTTTCAAATGCATGCAGGCATGCTAAGTCACTTCAGTCGTGTCCGACTCTGTGTGACCCCATGGACAGCAGCCCACCAGTCTCCTCTGTCCACAGGATTCTCCAGGCAAGAATACTGGAGTGGGTTGCCATTTCCTTCTCCAACCAACAATTGAAATACAGTAAATAAGTTCCATTTCGGTGGCATTGGTGAGGGCCTGAAATGTTGCTTCTAAATATCAAAGTAGCAGTGAACCTTGGTCTTCACTTTCTTCTGAACTTGACTCTCCAAAGTTTCAGATCTGACTGTTTCACTGCACCAAGGCATTTGGGAAACAGAATCTTCTTGATGGCATTTCAAGTCTAATATTTTACTCTAATGTGCACAGTACAATTCAGTCAATTGTTTAACAGAAGCTGAGTATAAGGGTCAGCAAACCTGGCTCAGCTATGAGGCTACTGAAAGAGTTCAAGTTTGTAGATTTTTTTAATCTAAAATAAACTGTGATTGGATTTCAAGGGTTTAAATGAACTCTACAATGAAGCAATCCAATAAAACCACCTTTTAAAAAGGGAAAGCAACAAAGGAATCAGAATTCTCTGGTGATAACTGAAGTTATTTTGTGCCAGAAAGAATGATCTAGTGAAACTGTTAGAATCTCATCAAGACCACCATTTGCATGTTAAAGAGCTCAAATCTACACCTCTCTTCTGTAAAACTAACATTTTCTGTCTTTTAAGAGAGCAGTTCAGTTCAGTTCAGTTCAGTCGCTCAGTCGTGTCTGACTCTTTGCGACACCATGAATCGCAGCACGCCAGGCCTCCATGTCCATCGCCATCTCCTGGAATTCACTCAGACTCGCATCCATTGAGTCAGTGATGCTATCCAGCCATCTCATCCTCTGTCGTCCCCTTCTCCTCCTGTCCCCAACCCCTCCCAGCATCAGAGTCTTTTCCAATGAGTCAACTCTTCGCATGAGGTGGCCAAAGTACTAGAGTTTCAGCTTTAGCATCATTCCTTCCAAAGAAATCCCAGGGTTGATCTCCTTCAGAATGGACTGGTTGGATCTCCTTGCAGTCCAAGGGACTCTCAAAAGTCTTCTCCAACACCACAGTTCAAAAGCATCAATTTTTCTTCGGCGCTCAGCCTTCTTCACAGTCCAACTCTCACATTGGGTCTCAAATAGAGTAATACTAAAATAATTGTTTTCCCTTCCCTGTCTTTCCCCCAACTCTCATGGCCCACATTATTTTCATGGACAAAATCCTATGCAGGGAGAAGAAAGTGGGAAGACTGAAAAAAAAAACATTCCATGGGAGAAGCAATTTGCCCAGACCTAGTCATTTAATTTTTGGCTTCTGTTCATACACTACCATTGTGTAGTCTATTTTCAGAAAATGGAGAAGCAAAAAACCCTACCTAAAGTTAGACTTCTGATATTTGAGAGCTTGAGTCAAATTTCTATGGAATAAGAGAAGGCAATTTGTTGTCACATGTGTTATTGTCACGTGAATAAAGAATAGACTGGACCATAAAATATAGTGTCCCAAATCCAGGAAAACAAGTGTGTGGTGCTGGTGTGGGTGGGGGCAGACTTCCTTATACTAATGAAGAAACATCTGTGACTTCTCCAAATTGGTTCAGAAAAGTGACTGGCAGGGGCTTCCCTTGGAAACAGATTTATCTCACAAGTAATATATATTCATTTTCAGAGGAAAAGGAATGTATATCCAAGAAGTTTGTTCAGGTTTTTCCATATGATGAACTTCTTGTCTAACCCAGTATGTGTATAACTGAATCACTTTGCTATACAGCAGAAATTAGCACAACATTGTAAACCAACTATACTTCAATCAAATAAATCTTAAAATTTTTTTTTTTAATTTAAAAGAAGAAAATGCTTCTTAAAGTTTCAGACTTCTGTTACTTTACAAGGCACAGCTCTAAGCAGAGCAGGAATGACCTACATAACTTTATATAGGAGGACAGGCCAGACTCTGAAAGAACAAGGTGTAGTTGTGGGTTGTCGGCCTTTCCTAAATGATTCCCACTTTCACACTTCTTTTCTGGCCTAAGCTACTTAAGAGGGAAATGAAACTCCTCAGTGACAAAGGAGGGAGGGAGAGATATAAACATCTCATGAAAGACTGACATTCTAGATGTGGTCAGCATCTAGATGGTTTTGATTATTCAAGCTCTTGACTTGGCTTCCTTCTCTCCTTCTTGCCCTTAACTTCTGTCATTGCTTCTCATGCCACCACTAGAGAGAAAGTAGGAAAGACCGGGTGTGCAACAGAGCTAAAAGTGTAGTCCTGTGGAGCAAACCTGAAGCTTTGGGTCTGGCATAGCTCTTAGTGTTTCGTAAAATCTTCTCTGATAAATTATGAAAGGAAAACAATACTATTAGAAATTAGATCGGTGTAATGGTCAGAAGCAATGTAGTAATCTGAAATTATTATTATATCAGAGTACAATTTTAGAAGTCTTATCTAACTAAAAATAGGGATAATCCATTAGGGATAAAATCCATGGTTAAAAATTAATCAAATTTAGAGAAAAAAATCTTCAGGTTTTAAAAAAGTCAATTACATTGTCATATTCTGACTGCCAACACATTTTTTTGGTCAGAAACAAATGAGAATTATTAATATATATAAAAGTACTTTGCAAACTTTGAATTACTACTCATATAAAATAGTGTGGGTTTTTTTTTTTTTTCATTTTTGGTCAGGTTGACCACTCTAAATTTAGTTTCTTGTAATCAGCCTCATAAAACACGTCTGGAAGTGCATGTTCCAACCTTCTGTGATATTTACTGAGCAGTGACTATATTCCAGCTATTGTTCTCAGACCTGTGGATACAGCAATGAATAAATTTTAAAACTTCTGCTCTTACAATAGGTGTATGGAGGAGGACAGAGAAATAAATAAGAATATCAACATAAATAAGTTGGATTAAAAGAGTGTTTTGGTTATAAGAACATCAAACAGGATGATATAAGGAAGAATGAGTGAAATGAACTACTTTAGCTTAGGTGTTCAGTGAAGGCCTCTCTGACAAGTTATCATTGAGCTGAGAGTTTTGAACATTAGAAAGGAATCCTCAGAGGTGAGGATAACCTTACTGTTTTGAAGGACAGAAATGCTAGGAAGACTCAGTTCAGTTCAGCTCAGTTCAGTTCAGTCACTCAGTTGTGTCCAACTCTGCGACCCCATGAATCGCAGCACGCCAGGCCTCCATGTCCATCACCATCTCCCGGAGTTCACTCCGACTCATGTCCATTGAGTCAGTGATGCCATCTAGCCATCTCATCCTCTGTCACCCCCTCCTCCTCCTGCCCCCAATCCCTTCCAGCATCAAAGTCTTTTCCAATGAGTCAACTCTTCTCATGAGGTGGCCAAAGTACTGGAGTTTCAGCTTTAGCATCATTCTTTCCAAAGAACACCCAGGACCGATCTTCAGAATGGACTGGTTGGATCTCCTTGCAGTCCAAGGGACTCTAAAGAGTCTTCTCCAACACCACAGTTCAAAAGCATCAGTTCTTCAGTGCTCAGCTTTCTTCACAGTCCAACTCTCACATCCATATATGACCACTGGAAAAACCATAGCCTTGACTAGATGGACCTTTGTTGACAAAGTAATCTCTCTGCTTTTCAATATGCTGTCTAGGTTGGTCATAACTTTTCTTCCAAGGAGTAAGCGTCTTTTAATTTCATGGCCGCAGTCACCATCTGCAGTGATTTTGGAGCCCCCCAAAATAAAGTCTGACACTGTTCCCACTGTTTCCCCATCTATTTCCCATGAAGTGATGGGACCAGATGCCATAATCTTCGTTTTCTGAATGTTGAGCTTTAAATCAACTTTTTCACTCTCCTCTTTCACTTTCATCAAGAGGCTTTTGAGTTCTTCTTCACTTTCTGCCATAAGAGTGGTGTCATCTGCATATCTGAGGTGATTGATATTTCTCCCAGCAATCTTGATTCCAGCTTGTGCTTCTTCCAGCCCAGCATTTCTCATGATCTACTCTGCATATAAGTTAAATAAGCAGGGTGATAATATACAGCCTTGACATACTCCTTTTCCTGTTTGGAACCAGTCTGTTGTTCCATGTCCAGTTCTAACTGTTGCTTCCTGACCTGCATACAGGTTTCTCAAGAGGCAGGTCAGGTGGTCTGGTATTCCCATCTCTTTCAGAATTTTCCACAGTTTCTTGTGATTCACACAGTCAAAGGCTTTGGCATAGTCAATAAAGCAGAAGTAGATGTTTTTCTGGAACTCTCTTGCTTTTTCCATGATCCAGCGGATGTTGGCAATTTGATCTCTGGCTCCTGTGCCTTTTCTAAAACCAGCTTGAATATCTGGAAGTTCACAGTTCAGGTATTGCTGAAGCCTGGCTTGGAGAATTTTGAGCATTACTTTACTAGGAAGACTCGAACCTAGTAAACAAGAGGGAGAAAGTTATGGGAAATGTTCCAGAGAGTTATGCAGCAGCCAGATGGGATAAGATCTGGTAAATCAGAATATGGGGTTTGGATTATATATAAGAGGAAAAGGCATTGAGCTTTTTAAGCATAGGACAATATAATCTGATTTATGCTTTTAAATGATCACTTTGCTTCCCCTTTTGTCCAGGACTGACTGGGTTGTTTATGATTTGTCTTCCCACTAAGAACTAGAAAAGAAACAATAAGACTAACAGCTGACTTCTTAACAGACATATGAAATCTAGAACGCAGTTGTATGATACTTTTAAAATACCAATTAAAAAAAAACAATCTGCCATCTTAGATGTTGTTATATATTTATCTAGGTATACACCAATAAAAATGCATACATATGTGTGTGGGTGGACATACACACACTCACACACAGATGTTCATAGAGGTATCACAACAACCCAAACTGGAAGCAAATAGGATTCTTTCTTAATGGATTAGATAAATAAATCAAGGTATAGGCTATACATTGAAACACTATAGAACAATGCAGCCAAATTAACCCTGGCTGTGCATAATAATGTTTAAATTTCTTGCACACAAAATTCAACCATGAAGGAAAATTAGACATTTAAAATAAGCAAATTAGTGTGATACAGGTTCAAATATAGACAAACAACAAAGCAGAATATAAAATAAGTGAATAAAGAAATTCCCTGGTGGTCCAGTGGTTAGGAATCCAGACTTTCACTACAAGGGGTGTAGGTTTGAACCCATGGTCAAGGAGCTAAAATCCTGCATGCCACACAGTGCAGCCAACTAAATAAATAAATAATAAAATAAATGAATAAGTACAATTAAAAATTAAAAAAGAGAGGTGACCGTGCCGGTAAGACAATCAATTATAGAAAAGAATGAAAAAAGAAAATGGTAATGCCTGTTACAAAGAAACATCAATGGCCCAGTTGAAGAATGGCAGTTACCTGGACTTAAAAGTTAATCAAAGTACTCTTATGAATGCAAAGATGTTTGATTTATGGTCAACGCAGCACTCCAGAGTGGTGAGAAAATAATGGTTCTCTTGGTAAGGGTGCTGGTTCAACTGAATACTCATAGAGAAAACAGGACATGAGTCTGAGCAGTCTCCAGGAGTTGGTGATGGACAGTGAAGCCTGGTGTGCTGCAATCCATGGGGTTGCAAAGAGTCAGACACGACTGAGCAACTGAACTGAGAGAAAACAAAACTGACCTCTATCACACACCGTATATGAAAATGAATTTCTAGATGGATAGTATGCTAATTTTGAAAGAAAACAATGAATATAGAATGTAAATAGAGTATGTTCATAAATTTGATATAGGAAAATATTTAAACCTAAAGACACTAACTGAAAAAAATACAATTTGCTAAATCATACCATCTTTAAATGGGAACTTTGGGATGTCTTCAAATAGGTGAAGAGGCAAGCCACAGAATGAGAGAGCCTACTTGTAATGGATGTACTTGACAAAGGGCACATACCTAGATTATGAAGAATACCTACTAATCAGTAATACAGACAGTCCAATTTAAAAGTAAAAATGGGCAGGAGACTCAAGTACTTCACCAGAGAGTATATCCAAATAGCCAGTAAACACTTGAAAAGATGATCAACCTTAGTACTTATAAAAAATTAAGCAAATAAAGTTGCACTGTAGTACCAATACACATCTGCCAGCTTGAGTAAAATAAAAATGACAAAATACAAAGTATTGACAAGTATGTGGAGCAAATCGGACTCTTGCACCCTGCTGGTAGGAATACAAAGTGTTATCCACAATCTACAAGCAAGAAGTTCCACTTCTAGGCTGCTACTGCTGCTAAGTCACTTCAGTCGTGTCTAACTCTGTGCGACCCCACAGACTGCAGCCCACCAGGCTCCCCCGTCCCTGGGATTCTCCAGGCAAGAACACTGGAGTGGGTTGCCATTTCCTTCTCCAATGCATGAAAGTGAAAAGTGAAAGGGAAGTCGCTCAGTCATGTCCAACTCTTCAGGACCCCATGAACTGCAGCCCACCAGGCTCCTCTGTCCATGGGATTTGCCAGGCAAGAGTACTTGAGTGGGATGCTATCACCTTCTCCCACTTCTAGGCTACATCCAATCAAAATGTGTACATATATGCATATGAACCCCTTCAGAGATCACAACCTTGTTATTGTGAAAGTAATTGTATAACTCAAGGAAGCTATGAGCCATGCCATGCAGGGCCACCTAAGACAGATGGGTCATAGTGAAGAGTTCTGACAAAGCATGGTCCACTGGAGGAAAAAATGGCAAACTACTCCAGTATTCTTACCACCATAACCTCATGAACATTAAGAAAAAGGCAAAATGATATGACACCAGAAGATGAGCACCCTTGCCCCCAGGTCAGAGGTGTCTAATGTGCTACAGGGGAGATGCAAAGGGCAATTAATAACAGCTCCAGAAAGAATGAAGCAGCTGGGCCAAAGTGGAAATGACGTCAGTTGTGAATGTGTCTGGTGGTGAAAGTAAAGTCCGATGCTGTAAGGAACAATATTCCATACGGACCTGAAATGTTAGGTTTATGAATCAAGGTAAACTGGACATGGTCAAGCTGGAGATGGCAAGACTGAACATCACATCTTAGGAATCAGTGAACTACAATGGATGGGAATGGCAAATTTAAATCAGATGACCATTATATCTACTACTGTGGGCAAGAATCCTTTTAAAAGAAAAGGAGTAGCCCTAGTCAACAAAAGTGTCTGAAATGCAATACTTGGGGGAAATCTCAAAAATGATAGAATGATCTTGGCTCATTTTCAAGGCAAATGATACAGTGTCACAGTATTGCGAATCTATGTCCCAATGACTGAGGCCAAAGAAGCTGTAGTTAACCAGCTCTATAAAGACATACAAGACCATCTACAATTAACATCAAAAGAGATGTCCTTTTCCTCATAAGGGATTGGAATGCAAAAGTAGGAAGTCAAGAGACCTGGAATAACAGGCAAGTTTGGCCTTGGAGTACAAAATGAAGCAGGGCAAAGGTTAACAGAGTTTTGTCAAGAGAAGGCACTGGTGAGAGCAAATACCCTTTTCCCACAAACCAAGAGATGAATATACACATACACATCACCAGATGGTCAATACCAAAATCAGATTGATTATGTTCTTTGCAGCTGAAGATGGAGAAGCTCTATACATTCAGTAAAAAACAAGAGCTGGAGCGGCCCATGGCTCATATCATGAGCTCCCTATTGCAAAATTCAGACTTAAATTGAACAAAGTAGGAAAAACCACTAAGCCATTTAGGTATAACCTAAATCAAATCCCTAGTGATTGTACACTGGAGACAATGAATAGATTCAAGGGATTAGGTCTGGTAAACAAAGAACCAGAGAACTATGGATGGAAGTTCATAAGACTGTCCATGAGGCAATGACAAAAACCACCCAAAAGTAAAAGAAATGCAAGAAGGCAAAGTGGTTGTCTGAGGATGCTTTACAAAGAGCAGAGAAAAGAAGAGAAGCAAAAGACAAGGGAGAAAGGGAAAGATCTACCCAACTGAATGCAGAGTTCTAGAGAATATTAAGGAAAGATAAGATAACCTTCTTAAATGTACAGTATAAGGAAATAGGGGAAACTATGGGAGAGACTAAAGATCTCTTCAGGAAAACTGGAGACATTTCATGCAAGGATGGGCACAATAAAGGATGGTAAGAAATGTTAAGGACCTAACAAAAGCAGAAGAGATTAAGGAAAGGTGGCAAGAATATACAGAGGTATACAAAAATATCTTAATGACTCAGATAACCATGATGGTATGGTTGCTCTCCTAGAGCCAGACACCCTGGCATGTGAAGTCAAGTGGATCTTAGGAAGCATTACTAAGAACAAAAGCTAGTGAACGTGACAGAATTCCAGCTGAACTACTTAAAATCCTAAAAGACGCTGCTGTTAAAGTGAATCATGCACTATGTGTGATTCAAATTTGGAAAACAAAGGTCAGTTTTCATTCCAATGCCAAATATGTTCAATCCGTCATACAACTGGCTCTCATTTCACATGCTAGTAAGTTAATGCTCAAAATCCCTCAAGCTAGGCTTCAACAGTATGTGAACCAAGAACTTCCATATGTACAAACCTGATTTAGAAAAAGAAGAGGAATCAGACATCAAACTGCCAACATTCTTTGGATCATAGAGAAAGCAAGAGAATTCTATAAAAACATCTAATTCTGCTTCATTGACTATGCTAACACCTTTGACTGCATGGATTACAACAAATTTTTGAAAATTCTTAAAGAGATGGGAGTGCCAGACTATCTTACCTGTCTCCTGAGAAACCTTTATGTGGGTCAGGAAGCAATAGTTAGAACTGGAGAGGGAACAGCTGACTAGTGCAAAATTGGGAAAGGAGAATGACAAGGCTGGTATATTGTCACCCTACTTCTTTAAATTCTATGCAGAGTATATCATGCAAAATACTGGGCTGGATGAAGCAAAAGCTGGAATTAATATTACTGGCAGAAGTCCAACAACATTCAGATATGCAGATGACACCACTCTAATGGTAGAAAATGAAGAGGAACTTAGGAGCCTCTCAAAGAGGGAGAATGAGGAGAGTGGAAAAGCTGGCTTGAAACTCAACATTTAAAGAACTAAGATTATGTCATCTGGTTCCATCATTTCATGGAGGGACCGTAAAGTGGGTAAAGCAGAAGCAGTGACAGAATTTATTTTGTTGGTCTCCAAAATCATTGCAGATGATGACTGCAGCCATGAAATTAAAAGACACTCTGGTCCTTGGAAGGAGAGCTATGAGAAACCTAGATAGTGTATTAAAAAGCAGAGACATAACTTTGCCAACAAAAGCCCGTATAGTCAATGTTATGATTTTTTCAGTAGTCATGTACAGATGTGAGAGGTGGACCATAAAGAAGGCCGAGCACCAAGTAATTGATGCTTTTGAACTGTGGTGCTAGATGAGACTCTGAGGAGTCCTTTGGACTGCAAGGAGATCAAACCAGTCAGTCCTAAAGGAAATCAGTCCTGAATATTCATTGGAAGACTGATGCTGAAGCTTGAAGCTCCAATACTTTGACCACCTGATGCAAAAACCTGACTCAATTTCCCTAAATTAAATTTATTATTTCCCTAAAAATAATTTCCTCTAAATTTTCCAGACTTTAGAAAAGACCCTGATGCTGGGAAATATTGAAGGCAAAAGGAACATGGGGCAGCAGAGGATGAGATTTTAAGATAGCATCAGTGACTCAATGGACATGAATTTGAGCAAACTCCGAGAAAGTAAAGCACAGAGGAGACTGGTGTGCTGTAATCCATAGGGTCACAGAGTAGGACATGACTCAGGCACTGAACAACAAGGACAGTATGCATATGAAAGTAAGCATGCATGCATGTGTATCACACACACACACATACACACACACACACACGGATATTTATAGCAGCATCTTTCATAACAGCATCAAAATGGAAACAAACCAAAGGTCCATCATTAATGATTTAGATCAATGAATTGATGTATATTCATGCATTGGAATACTCTAGAACAATAGAACTCATCAAGCTTCTGCTACGTACAGCAACATGGTTGAATTTCATAAACACAATGTTGAACAAAGGATGTCAGATACATATGAATATATATATTTTCCAGTCACATAATTATAAATGAAAGGAAAAACTGATTTCTGACATTAGCAGTCAGGAAAAGACCCTGGTGTTGGGAAAGATTGAAGGAAAAAGGAGAAGAGAGTGGCAGAAGATGAGATGGTTGGATAGCATCACTGATTCAATGGACCTGAACTTGGGCAAACTCCAGGAGATAGTGAGGAATATGGAGGCTTGGTGTGCTGCAGTCCATGGGTCACAACATGTCAGACACAACTTAGCAACTGAACAAGAAGAAGATAATATTTTCCTTTGGGGAGATGAAAAGGATAACAATAGATAAGTATTCATATGAAAGGTTTCTGGGATTCTGGTAATGTTTTATCTCTTACTTTGGTGTCCATTAGGATTGTGCTGCTGTTGTTATCATTTAGAGAACTGTCCCTTTATAATGCATTCACCTCTGTACTGTGTTATAGTCTAACACTTAAATTTCACTTTGCAATGAAGAGACTTAGTAATAGAGGGGATGGAAAAAGATGGGAAGGCCTGTTACAAAGCAATTCCAGTTGCCCAGATGAAAAAAGATGGTTGTTTGGACTCAGATATTAACAATACAAATGGAGAAAAGTAGACATATCAGAGATATGTTGGTGATAGAATCAAACTGCCCTCTTGATGGATTCAATACAGAAGCTTTATGGATCATGGATAACTCCTACCTAATGAATGGATGGTGGAATTAATACCCAGTCCTAAGGCTTTACTGTTTGCCAACCACTATTTTAGATGTTCTGTAGGCATTAACTTGTTTGATACTCATAATACTTTCCCTCTGAGATGATGAAAACTGTCTTCAGTAATTCCACTTTATGAATAAGGAAATGGAGATGCTCAGAGTTTGAGCAACTTCCACAATGTCCCGTAGTTGGAAAGTGTGAAAGTTGAGACTGAAATAAAGAAGACTGAATGTAAAGTCATCTTTAACTGCTATGAATACTGCCTACCCAGGAAGACAGAAAGGGAGGAGAGAAGTACTCCAGTTTTGTATTGCTGCAAAAAGCTTAGTGGGTTAAGACAGCAATCATCTTATTATATCTCACAGTTTCTATGCGTCAGGAATTCAGGATCTCTCACGTCATTGCAGTCAGACAGTACCTAGAGCTGGAAGAGCTGGGGTCAGCAGTAAGGGAATTAAAGTGTCTGGGGGCTGGCTAAGCATTATATTTCTCCAGGTAGCCTCAGGTCCTCTCCCTGGGAACATTCCATATGAGTCAGATTGGTCTTCCTCACAGCATAGAAGCATCAGGGACGGTTTTTGTGGTAGATCAAGGTTCCAAGAGAATCAGACGAAATCTATATTGCCCTTTATCACAGCCTCAGAACTTAACATCACTGTTGCTGAAGTCATAAGCCCACCGATTAATATATTCAAGAGGAGGAAACACAGTCTCCCAATTCTAGATGAGAAGATTATAAACATTACACTGTAAGAAGAGCATGTGGGACAAGAGATTGCTGGTTGCAGCCAGCTTTGCAAAATAAAATATGCCAGATGAGAAGAGTTTGAACAGGAAGAAGGAAGAATAGATGCAGACAAAGAAGGTAACATTTTTACAATTAATATAGAAAACTTTCATTCAACAAATAATTGTCATACACCCCGTATGTGCTAGACACCACTAAGAATTATAAAGGGTCAAATGTGATCCTTTGTTAAGCCAAACATGATCCTTGAACTAAAGAAGCCAAAATTGGCTGGGTGGGAAAGTTAAATATAAAACACAGAGTGGGAAGATTTAGGAGTTCCTATACAACAACTGAAGCGACTTAGCAGCAGCAGCATCATACAATGACCACAGCAAGGTCCAAGTGATTTTACAGTGTAGAACTGGGGTATGAAAACTACAGCTCAAAGTGGAAATCCAGTCTATAAGCTGCTTTTGCTAAAGTCTTATTGGAATATAGCCATATCCACTCATTTACATATTATCTATGGCTGTGTTATGCTACAAAGACGAAGTTGAGTAGTTAGGACAGAGAACATGTGGCCCACAAAGCCTGAAATATTTACTATCTGGCTCTTCACAGAAAAAATTTGTCTAACTCGGGTGTAGAATATTGTGCATCCACTCAGATGAGAAAGAACTGAAGCCAAGAAGGAAAGTCCCAGATTTCCGGCACGGCAGAGAGGAATGCACAAGGGCTTCTAATTCGGAAAAATAAAATTATTGGCCAACCACTTGCTAGCCTCATGAGCTTGAGGAATTTATTTGATTTCTCTAAATCTTAGTTTCCTTTCTTAAATAAAAATCTTAGTTGTGCTTTTACTGCCCAGGATGATGCTGTGAATCAAGTAAGATGGTGTAGGAGCAAATGCTTCATACCCTGTGAAATGCTAAACATATTCACCTACCTCTTTTTTACTCTTATTTCCTCTCGAGTAAAGCTTTGCTAATGGTCTTTCATCTCATCTTTATTTTCACACTCAGGGCATTGTCCTTTATAACTTTAAATGAGTACGTCTTTTCCTATTTTGATTACAATTGTCATTCTCTGTTCTTTGGTCCTTTTTTGCTTTAAGACGAATCCTGGGGCTCCCCTGGTGGTTAAGAATCCACCTTCCAATGCAGAGGGTGTGGGTATGATTGCTGGTGAAGGAGCTGGGATCCCATATGCCTCGAAGCCAAAAACTCAAAACGTAAAAGAGAAGCAATGTTGTTACAAATTCAATAAAGACTTCGACAATGGTCCACATCAAAAAAATCTTTTTAAAAGTCCTGATTTCTCCAACTACTCTTACATTTCTGTTACTTATTAATCACTCCTCTCTAATAGAGTCTTCACTACTCTCTCTTTTACCTTGAAATTCTTTTTAAAATCTTTTTCCAACCCATATTTCTACTTTTTCACATATTGTTTTTGGAGGAGTATACTGTTAGAAGAAGATACCAATATCCTCTGATTCTTTTTGACAAAGTTCCTTGACTCTGTCCCACAATTGCTCAAAAATATTGGTACATTTTAAGTATGGTACAGTCTAAGAAGTCTTGAGAAGATACTTCTATAGCAATATTTGGGAACCTCTTTCATATCAATGAGCCCATGACAAGTTCTGGTCAATTTAATGGCCAGAACAATTTAATTCAACTTCATTATATTCTTACACATCTAAACCTCACCATCATTCATTGTTGGGCCTTGATTTTCTACATCCTTCATCCTATTACCACATTAGCTACCAATCTATCTAAGTCTAGTCACAGGTAAACTCCTTTTACTTTCCTTTCACTAAGCAATTTCTACTCAATTTACAATCTCCAAAGAACTGGACTGGTCAGGAAACTGTGACCACATGGATTTTGAGTAGTTTCAAAGCTTCCATAGTGAAATATCCCATTCAAAAGGGTAATCATTTCACCACTTGGTTCAGATGAAACTGAGCTCTTGCACTTCCCAGCCAGCTTGTCATTTAATACACATTCCATACACAGGAAACGTCCATGACCAGAAACCTCACTAAATAACTATGACAATAAGCTCAAGAATGTTATGGTCAAGAACACAAACAGAGCAGGAGGATTTCAAGAGTTCTTCCAGGGAGAATCACAATAAAAATCCTAGTATTTCACGGTGAAGACTAACTGGGAAACTAACTGGGAATGATAATACAACAGAATTCCTGGCCAAAATTTAGTCAGCGTTACAATCTAGTTGAGGAAATGAATGACAATGATGAAATTCTTGCAGACAGTGTGTAAATGTCAGATTTGGACCACTGGGAGGAGTACGGATGTATTTGTGTGAATAAGGTAAAGGAAAAGCATCTAGAAAGAGTTTGAAGGGAAGTAAGATCAGACTGCAGCCATGAAATTAAAAGACGCTTACTCCTTGGAAGAAAAGTTATGACCAACCTAGACAGCATATTGAAAAGCAGAGACATTACTTTGCCAACAAAGGTCCGTCTAGTCAAGGCTATGGTTTTTCCAGTGGTCATGTATGGATGCGAGAGTTGGACTGTGAAGAAGGCTGAGCGCCAAAGAATTGATGCTTTTGAACTGTGGTGTTGGAGAAGATTCTTGAGAGTCCTTTAGACTGCAAGGAGCTCCAACCAGTCCATTCTAAAGGAGATCAGCCCTGGGTGTTCTTTGGAAGGAATGGTGCTAAAGGTGAAACTCCAATACTTTGGCCACCTCATGCGAAGAGTTGACTCATTGGAAAAGACTCTGCTGCTGGGAGGGATTGGGGGCAGGAGGAAAAGGGGATGACAGAGGATGAGATAGCTGGATGGCATCACCAACTCAATAGACATGAGTCCGAGTGAACTCCGAGAGATGGTGATGGACAGGGAGGCCTGACATGCTGCAATTCATGGGGTCGCAAAGAGTCAGACACAACTGAGTGACTGAACTGAACTGAACTGAACTGAAGATCAGATGCAGTGAGTTTTAAAATATTTTACTTAGGGAAAAGTTCTACCTCTATGGCAAACACACTGCGTTGAAAATTCCTTATGAAATTTCTTTAGATGAAATTCGTTCTGGCTCTGGCCACATTACAGCCTTGAGCAAATCTTTTAACTTGAAGCAATTTGTATGAAAATTCACATCCACTGGACCTTGAAAATAGTCAATTATATGCTTTGTTGAATGAATAAATTTGTGTTCTGGCAAAGGAAAAAAAAAAGGTCAAGAGTAACGCAGTTTCTTTACTTTTTTTCCCCATTTTTTTGCTTTTTTGTATCATGTTTAGTCTTGCCTCTATGATTTAGTTGTGTATATTATAAATCTCCTGCCCAAAGTATTCCTGACCAGTCCTAGAAGGAGTGTGATGTTATGTTAGGATAACTCAGTGAATTGGAAAATCTTAGTTCTCAGTTCAGTTCAGTTCAGTCACTCAGTCATGTCCAACTCTTTGCGACCCCATGAACCACAGCACTCCAGGCCTCCCTGTCCATCACCAACTCCCGGAGTACACCCAAGCCCATGTCCATCGAGTTGGTGATGCCATCCAACCATCTCATCCTCTGTCATTTCCTTCTCCTCCTGCCCTCAATCTTTCCCAGCATTGGGGGTCTTTTCAAATGAGTCAGCTCTTCGCATGAGGTGGCCAAAGTATTGGAGTTTCACCTTAAACATCAGTCCTTCCAATGAACACCCAGGACTGATCTCCTTTAAAATGGACTGGTTGGATCTCCATGCAGTCCAAGGGACTCTCAAGAGTCTTCTCCAACACCACAGTTCAAAAGCATCAATTCTTCAGCGCTCAGCTTTCTTTATAGTCCAACACTCACATCCATGCATGACCACTGGAAAAACCATAGCCTTGACTAGACAGACCTTTGTTGGCAAAGTAATGTCTCTGCTTTTTAATATGCTGTCTAGGTTGGTCATAATTTTCCTTCCAAGGAGTAAGAATCTTTTAATTTCATGGCTACAGTCACCATCTGCAGTGATTTTGGAGCCCAGAAAAATAAAGTCAGCCACTCTTTCCACTGTTTCCCCATCTCTTTGCCATGAAGTGATGGGACCAGATGCCATGATCTTAGTTTTCTGAATGTTGAGCTTTAAGCCAGCTTTTTCACTCTCCTCTTTCACTTTCATCAAGAGGCTCTTTAGTTCTTCTTCACTTCCTTAGAAATAACCTAGTACTGTGGTTTCAGAACAACCACACCCTGACTAGAGCTCTCCAAGATTAAATCTTAATAGGCCCATGGCATTTTGAGAAAAATAAGAATGATGTTGGTGTGCGCATCCATATGCGTTTGTGTGTGCTGTGTGGTATGTTTGCCAACTTTCATTTCTTAAAAAGAACTGCCCGTATTATTACATTAAAATGCTCTTTCTCTTATGAAGTGCTAATTGTAGCAGATGTTAGCTCTGTGCGTGTGTGTGTGTGTATTCAAGCCTTGGAAAACTAAAATTATGGCAGTACTCTGTTTGCCCTCCCCACCAACCCTGCCAAGTTTTTGAAATTGTGCTGGTGTGGTACACATAATATGAAAATCCTACTTCCTTTGCTCCCCAAATTATCTTATCTAACTAAAAGCTTGTTGCGCTAATAAATAAACGCAGAGAGATAGTTTGGGAGGGAATCCTCTTTTAAAATCTAGCAGGGAGGAAAATATGGGATTTCCTCTATTCATGTTCCTTTCTCCCGCAGAGTATCAGAAGCCTTTCCTAAAACTTGAGTTTTTTCCTTTGGATAGAGTTTGAGCATGACAGTCCATCCCCCCTTCACATTCCTGGAATCAGCTGCAGTATTTGCGGGTAGGACGGAGTCTACTGCCTTACTGTTGAATCAGCAAAGAGGCAGTTGTTAAATGGTGTCCAGTCTCCTACAAGGAACACAAACATGGCATATCTGGAGCTATTCCAGAAATTAGGTTCAGCGGGTATCAAAAATTCAATCCTGACTGTTCCTGTGGCCTAGAAGTACACTAATGTTGAAAACCCAGTCTCCTTTTCCATTCTTTCTTTATGTATATATATTAGATATGCTTACCAGAAGATAGTATTCAAGAGCATTGTCTCCATGAAAATGGAATATCTATGTCACTGCATCCTGAACAATTTGAGACCAAAGAGCATAAAAAGAAAATTAGATGTTTTAATGTGGTTCAGTGTATACCAAGAAACAGCCAACCAAAATATACATTTTTACTTTCACATACTGAAAGTATCTTCAAAGATGATAGATTGCTAAGAACCCTCAGGAACAACGATAAATAGGAGGTGATCCATTCACTGGGAATAGATAAATAATTATTGTCCTTCCTATTCAAAGATGACTTTGTGGACAAACTGCTTACCACTGAATGTAAGTGTCACCAACCAGAAGTCCTTTCCACATTGTGCTACATGAAGGTAGCCCTTGGTTTTATAGGTACTGGCATTGAGCACCCAAACTACACAATATGTTACCTATTTCTAGGACACTAGCCTTCCCAGGGTTCCATTCATTTATTTATCAGATATTTATTGAATACCTACTGTGTGCATGTCACTATGTAGTAATGCAAACATGTATGAGATACAGTTCTCACTCTTGAAGATATTAGTCTACTTTAAATATCTTGAATATCTACTGCATGTTCAGTGTTGTGGACTAAATTATGCCTCTCAATTCATATGCTGAAGCCCCATCCCCCAAACTGACTGTGTTGAATATACAGCCTTCAAAGAGATAATTAAGGTTACATGAGGTTGTAAGAGGCAGGAGGTGAAGGGGACCGCAGAAGATGAGATGGTTAGATGGCATCACCAACTCAACGGACATGGGTCTGAGTAAACTCCGGGAGTTGGTGATGAACAGGGAGGCCTGGCATGCTGTGGTCCATGGGTTGCAAAGAGTTGGACACAACTGAGCGATGGAACTGAACTGAACTGAACTGAAGAGGCTTCCCAGGTGGCACTAGTGGTAAAGAACCCACCTGCCAATGCAGGAAACATAAGAGACATGGGTTCAATCTCTAGGTCAGAAAGATCCCCTGGAGAACAGCATGACAACCCACTCCAGTATTCTTGCCTGGAGAATCCCAATGGACAGAGGAGCCTGGAGGGCTGCAGTCTACGGGTTCACAAAGAGTAGGACACGACTGAAGTGACTTAGTGGACACACACAAGGTCATAAGGTGGAGCGGGGTGGGTGGGGAGCTGTGAACAACAGAAGAGACTTCAGCACCATGAGAAACAAATTGCCAATTGTTTAAGCTACCTAGCGCGTGGCATTTTCTAATGGTAGCTCTAAGCAGACTGAGATACTAGGCATTGTACACCATGTATTTACATACATTCACATGTTATGTGGTGCTGTCTTATTTAGAGCCGTCTCTGAAGTATGTCTTCTGTTATAACCCAGATTGGTTCTAGTTTGAGGAGTGTATTTGTTTTGTTTTCTCAGGATCTGTGAGATTGTTTTCTCTGTGTTGCTCTTCTGGAATCTGACTTCCTTCCATAAAGACATCTTCAAAAACTTGGTTCTCTCAAGCTATTGTGTGGCCACACTGAAGCCGTCCCTCAGGTCCCTCTTCTGAGATGGTATGATCCTCTCCTCTGTATTTCCTCTGTTATGTCCATCAAGACTTCATTCAGAGAGGACTGTAGGCAGAAATCACCGCCATTCACATGAAGCTGTCTGTGACTGATGACACATTTTTCATCTGAAGATTAAGGGTACACTCTTACCTTGCTACCTAATGTGTGGTCTACAAACTTCTAGCAGCAGGCTCACTTGGTAAACTGTTAGACATGCAGGATCTCAGGAACTTCTAGGCTGATTTGTGTATGCAACAGAGTTTGAGAAGTTCTGCTCTACCAGTAGTTAAAATATTTAGTTAGCCATGTGTTCATGACACAGGCAGCATCTCAATGAGATTCAGCTCTAGCTTCCTTAAAATGGAAAAAAGCCATTCAACTAATCTTCCGCTCCATTCAGCCCTTTCAGTCATCTTGCTTCGCTGAAGTTCGTTGTCCTTGCCAGGTGTCATTGTCCTGCCTTGTAGTGTCTTCTGCCTCCTTTCAGGAATGTTTGGTCACAAACGCAGCCTCCTAATCCATTTGCCTGAGTGCCACTCCCTCTATTCTGAAACATGGTTTCCTCCATTTAAGGAAATTCCCAATTCCTTCCTCACCCGAGATCTAGACCTACTGTTATGCCACCCTTTAAATCTCAAACTTTCTGATCACCAGTGTGTCCCCCTTTCCGCTTTACTAAGCACTTTACTTAAATTGACTCCAGCAGAAACTCTTCCCAAGGTAAGAAGAGCTAAAGCATTCATTACTTCAGATCTTTTCACAATTAGGGTTAAAATTTAAACATATTTATGTGTGCAACTTACAACCAACTAAAAAAAAAATTAAAACCACAAAGAAAAATTTTAAAGAAACTGGATATTCCAGGGAATAATAAGTGCTCTGCATACCACTAAGTACATTTGTCCTAAGGTAAGAAGATCTAGCTAATGGTTTATGAGTGGAAGACTCAAGAGTTAGACTATCTGAGTTCAATTCCTGATACACTACAGAATAATTATTTTAAAAAATAACTACCAAAAATGCCTATCTTAAGAGCAGGAGTGAAAAGAAAGTGAAAGTGAAGTCGCTCACTCGTGTCCGACTCTTTGTGACCCTGTGGACTGTAGCCTACCAGGCTTCTCTGTCCATGGGATTCTCCAGGCAAGAATACTGGAGTGGGTTACCATTTCCTTCTCCAGGGGATCTTCCCGACCCAGGGATTGAACCTGGGTCTCCCGCATTGGAGGCAGACGCTTTAACCTCTGAGCCACCAGGGAAGCATCCTGTGAATTATCTGGTCATTTGCATACTCAAAGATACAACTGTTTATTTTAGCTAATATCACAGTGCCATAAAAATTGATTTGGCTCCAAGAATATGAGAATACTATAGCTCCAAGAGAGTATTACTGACACATATGTTAGAGAATAATGCTGGACAGTGTGGACCCTGACCTCAAGGTTTGAATCCTAGCTCTGCCATTTAAGCTGTGTAGCTTTGAACAAATTTCTTTTTTTTCTGAACAAATTTCTTAACTTCACCATTAATTTTTCTCATTAGCAAAAAGGAGATATTACTGTCTATATTATAAGATTGTTTAAGTGATTAAATGAGTTGTTCTTTGTGAAAGTACTTAAACTATTCCTAAATACAATGCCAAAAATGTCAGTTATTATTTTAATACCATAGCCTATCAGGTATAAGAGCTTTTCCTAGAAAGTTATCTTCCATAACCATCCCAAGCCCAGCTGAAAACTTGACCTTGTATGTATCCCTTACCTGGGATAGACAGCCTGCCCAATAAAGTTCTAGAAGCCTTTGTATATTAAAGAAATGAAAACATTGAGAGGAGGTGTCTCAAACATTGGGTAAAATTGATAAACATGATAGATAAATAAATCTGTTATTTCAGTTATCCGCTGAGCAAATTCAAATTATTCCCTAGGTACCTACTAGTTGCCATGCACTGTCTTCATGAAACTAACAGAAGCAAAGATGCGCCTAAAAAACTAGACTCCAAAATAAACATACAACTATGGTAAGTGCTTTAAAGGAAAAACAAATCAAACAAACAAAAACATGTGTTCTCTCTCTGTTGCAGAGACTAATAAGGGGCCCTACTATGAAAATTAGGTCATAGCAGCAGTGGAAGAATCCAGAAAAAGAAAATCCTTTTCACACTTAATAACAATGCATTTTCTGAGGCATTCTAAAAGAACCACAAGTTCCAAGTGTTCAAATCCTTCTTAGAGGAATTCTTTTAAATGATTCTTCAAGCTTCACAGTTCACACTTTCTTATTCATTATAGATCCTGGCAGAGCCTTCTGTTTCAATGAAGAAACTTGGTTTGTGTGCCCTGTTCACGCCTTTGTTCTCAGACCCTAGAACAGTGCTAAGTATATCAGGAATGTGATAAAAAACAGTTGAACAGTTGAATTAGAAAATGAATAAATGAACTAATTGTGAAACTATTTTTACATAACATTCATTAAAAGCCTTTAGCATTAGTGCCCTGGGGAAGACATGGGAGGCCACTGAGGAACACTGTCATGAAGAGGAAGCGAAGACCCAGCCTTCGCCACAAATTGTGCACTTCCATGACTAGTTGAGTAGGAGTGAAGCGCAAGTGTCATGACCAAGGCTAGGGGACAGGAATGAAGCTAAAGACTTCCTCTTCCTGCTTCATTCTTATATAAAGACAATTACAAGATCCCTGTGATTGTCATTTCTACATTTTTTTTGCCTGCATTTCACCCCCACCTTCTCTACCCATCTTTAACATTTCCTTTATCCTATTCGATGTCTTCTCCTATTCTGATGCCTGATTCATTTAAACCATCTTTAACAGCTGTTTTTAGGTCTTCAGACATTGTTGAGTGGGGTTCAGAAATTTTCCCCTCACAACGTTTTCACATTGTCACATGTTAAATCTGGACCATATCAGATCCAGGGCCAATTCATCATGCACTGAATTAATCATCGAGATAGTCTCTAATTGTAACAGCATAGTGTTAGCGCCATCCTGAGGCTGGATAGTTGTGGTTTTGAGAACCACATTCAGAAGTTTGTTCAAATAAGTAGTATGGTTGATATTTCTATCCCCAAATTAAGGCCCCTTTATAGTTACAGAAAGCAGATTAATGGTTGCCAAAGGCTAAGGGAAGGAGGAAAGGGGAGTGACTGCTTAATGAATATGAGGGTCTCCTTTGGGGGTGATAAAAATAATTTGGAACTAGATAGAGGTGATAGGTGCACAACATTGTGAATGTACTAAATGCAATAAATTATGCACTTTACAATGGTTAAGCTTATGTTATGTGAATTTCACCACAATGTAAAAATGGCCCCATAAGATACAAAGAAGAGAATGCCCCCTTAACAAAGAATATAATCTCATGCACCCCAAACTCTGAGGATGCCTGAACTGAAGGATCATTCTGCTCTACTTCAGTGGCAAAAAGAAAGTTGGAATATTGGCTTTGCTAAGGCAAAGAAGAGCTGTGGTCACTAGGCATTTGTTACCAGAACTTTTTTACTCACTTGAGATATATGAACTATCTATTTAAAGCAGTTTTTGAGCAACATGGAAGGACCCAGGGATTATCATACTGAGTGAAGTAAGTCAGACAGAGAAAGCGTAATGTCATATAGTATCATGTAATATCATATAATATGTGGAACCTAAAAAATAGTGAAACAAATAAAGCAGCTTCTGGATCTCAGGATTGTATCACAGTGGCAGGGCACTGGGGTAGCAAGAAAAGAGCACAGTTGCAAGACTCACTTTAAAAATATTTCTGTGAGTCTGGAACTAAAATATGTATGGGTAATAGGTATAGGAGAGGAATTGCTAGGGTGGGAAAAATATAGCTGCAAGGAAGAAAAAAAGGGGGTGGGAAGAAATGATGGTTTCTTTAAACACAAGTATTAATCACAGTTCAGATGCAATTCAAGGTATGAAGCCACAGCTGTGAAGGGGAGGGCAGAAGGAAGACATGATTATTATTTTAAATATATTCATATTAAATCATTACTGAAAATAGGAAACCAGAGAAGAAATTTGCAGCTGGGAGTAGGGCAAAGGGAACTTAGTCTCCTATCTGTTGAAATGGATGTGTTAAATGGGTCTTCACACAGGTCAAAGAGGGCATCCTCTACAGCTGGAAGTGGGAGGACTGCTGGAGAAGGCTAGTTTGTCTCCCTGTCACTTTAAAATATGCTCTTTCCCTTTCAGTTTGTAGGCACTTCTTGCAAAATAGAGAACTTATGAAAATGAGAGAAGAACAATTAGCTTCCTAGCTGGGTTACTTTGATTTTTCAGCTTTAAGAAACTCCATGGATTTTGAAACACAATGTCATTTTTTCATTCTTCTGGAGGAAAAAGTCAATATTCTTAGCAGTCTTTGGATATTAGACATGGGAGTTCTTTAGGGCAGAGACTGTTAACCTCCTAGATTAATTTCTGAGTCCCAGAATTATCACATTTATGGATGGATGAGTGGATGCATGGATGAATGGATGGTTGGATAGATGGATGAATAGATGCTCTTATGAAAACAGGATCAATTATACATTAAAAAGAAGATACAGGCAGTACCTAGGAAGAAATTAGATTTTAGTTTAAAGCTGCAGAATGAAAACCCTTATAGACAGAATAAGCATGAGACAACACATGCATTAACTTGGATATCCCTTCTTATTTCTACCTTACAAGGAGACATTCCATCCATCATGTTGCTCAGGAAATCATGCCAGCTTATCACTGGCTTTTATAATCTCATAGATCTGAATTCAAATACTGGTTCTGTCCCTTACTGGCTGTCCAACTTTGAGTGAGCAGCTTTTTTCTCTTTTTGTTGTATGATTGGGTTCTTGTTTGTTTTTGAGTAGCTTTATCTTTCTGAATCTAAAGTTTCTTATCTTGAAGTGAAGTGAAGTGAAATTTGCTCAGTCATGGCCAACTCTTTGTGACCCCATGGATTATACAGTCCATGGAATTCTCCAGGCCAGAATTCTGGAGTGGGTAGCCTTTCCCTTCTCCAGGGCATCTTCCCAACCCAGGAATTGAACCCAGGTCTCCCACATTGTAGGCAGATTCTTCACCAGCTGAGCCACCAGGGAGGCCCTTATCTTATGAAAATGATTATGTTAATAAAAATCTTGAAAAATTGTTATGAAAATTAAGTCAGGCGATGAAAGTAGAGGGCCTGGTATTTAAGAATATTTTTAAAAGGATTAATTCTTTCTCAAGTTGATGAAGTAGTGTGCTGAAGCCAGTTTGTACCACTTCCTGTGTACAATTGTTTTACATCTCTTATCAGCTATGTGTTCATCAAGTTGGTAGCTTGAAATACACTACGGTAAGAGTATTTATGCCACAGAAGTTGGCAAAGACAATGCCTAGGATTTTTTTTTCTGGAAATAGAATTCTTAAACTTTTGCCAGTATACCACTGACTAACATTCTAAATGAAAATGTAGATGATTAAAGGAATCTGGGGTTGGGGCACAAGAGAATTAAGTGCTAGCCCAAGTTTTGCAAAGTACTCTTTGTATGGTTTTGAATAATTCACATTCTGGGTCTAACGTTTCCTTATCTATTATCCCATGCTCTTGTTTGAAAGAATTAATACTGTTAAAATGGCAATACTACTCAAAGCAATCTACAGATTTAATGTGACTCCTATCAAATTATCCATGAAAATTTTCACAGAACTAGAACAAATAACCCTAAAATTTATATGAAACCATAAAAGACCTCTAGAATTGCCAAAACAATCCTGAGGAACATAAACTTTAGACAGTACTACAAAGCCATAGTAATCAAAACAGTGTGGTATTGGTACAAAAGCAGACATGAGTCAGTGTAATAGAATAAAGACCCAGAAATAAGTCCACACACCTATAGTTAATTAATCTTTGAAAAAGGAGGTGAAAAATATAAAATGGGAAAAAGACAGTCTCTTTATCAAGTGGTTCTGGGAAAGTTAGACAGCTGCATGTAAATCAATGAAGTTAGAACACACTCTCATACCATGCAGAAAAAAAAACTCAAAATGGCTCAAAGAACTTAAGCATAAGACATGATAGCATAAAACTCCTAGAGGAGAGCATAGGCAAAACATCCTCTGTTATAAATCATACCAGTGCTTTCCTAGGTCAGTTTCCCAAGGCAATAGAAATAAAAACAAAAATAAACAAATGGACCTAATCAAACTTATGAGCTTTTGCACAGCAAAGAAAACCATTAAAAAAAATAAAAATTAAAAAAAACTATGGAATGGGAGAAAATATTTGTAAATGATGAAATGAACAAGGGTTTAATTTCCAAAGTACTCAAGCAGCTCATACAATTGGACAACATAAAAAACAAACAACCCAGTCGAAAAATCACTTTAACAGGGATTTCTTCAAAGAAGACATATGGATGGCCAGTAGGCTCATGAAAAGATGCTCAATATCTTTAATTATTTTTGTTGTTTAGTCACTAAGTCATGTCCCACTCTTTTGCAACCTCATGGGCTGTAGCCTGCCAGGCTCCACTGTCCATGGGATTTCCAGGCAAGAATACTGCAGTAGGTTGCCATCTCCTTCTTCAGGATATTCCTGACCCAGAGGTCAAACCTGCACCTCCTGCATTGGCAGGCAAGTTCTTTACCACTGAGCCACCAGGGAAACCCATTACTAATTATTAGAGAAATACAAATCAAAATTACAATGAGGTACCACCTCACAGTGGTCAGAATGGCCATCATTAAAAAGACCACAAATAACAAATTCTAGAAAGGGTGTGGTGAAAAGGGAATCTTCCTACCCTGTTGATGGAAATGTAAGTTTGTGCAGCCACTATGGAAAGCAGTGCAGAGGTCCCTCAGGAAACTAAAAATAGAATTATCATACAATCCAGCAATCCCACTCTTAGGCATATATCTGAACAAAATTATAATTAAAAAAGATACATGCAGCCACTATGTTCATAGCAGTACCATTCACAATAGTCAAAACAGGGAAACAACCTAAACATCCATTGACAGATGAATGGATAAAGATGTGGAACATATATGCAATGGAATACTGCTCAGCCATAAAAAGGAACACATGGATGAAATTAGAGATTTTCATACTAAGTGAAGTAAGTCAGAAAGAGAGAGACAGCTATCATATGATATCACTTATGTGTAGAATCTAAAATATGGCACAAATTAACCTATCTGCAAAAGAGAAACAGGCTCACAGACATAGAGAACAGATTTATGGTTGCCAAAGGGTAAAAGAGGAAGACAGATAGACTGGGAATGTGGAGTTGGTAAAGGAAAACTACTTCATTTAGAATAGCTAAACAACAAAGTCCTACTCTATAGGACAGGGAACTATATCTGATCTCCTGGGATAAACCACAAAGGAAAAGAATATTAAAAAAAAAACTGAATCACATCACTGTATAGCAGAAAGTGTCACAACATTGTAAATCAACTATACTTCAATTTTTAATAAAGCCAGAATTCTACACTTAAAAAATAATTTATCGTCTCCTAATATGTTCAAGACATATTTTTATAACTTAGATGAATCAGACTAAGAAGAATTAAAAAGAAAAACCTGTGGCAGATTCATGTTGATGTATGGCAAAACCAATACAATATTGTAAAGTAATTAGCCTCCAATTAAAATAAATAACTTTATATTTTAAAAAAAGAGTAAGAAATAAAACCATGCATTACTATTACTCCTTGATATTGCTGAAGTGTGTTATAAGGGACTGATAAAATGTTGGGCAAAAAAATAAAAATAAAAACTAACTCTGATTTTAAAGTATGTTTCTTTTGATATGAGAATGATCATTCTTACTAATTGAAAAAAGTCAAAATGGCAAAAAATTTATTATCTATAAAATGAGAAGATTGAGATAGATCAGGTTCCAGTTTCTGATAAGGATGGGTTGCTATTTGTATAGTCCTGCCACTAAAACCTAAAAATGCTGAATTATATATATATGCATGTATACATATATATATATATATATATACTTAAAAACATCAAAGGATGATGAATAATTATTAGGACAAAACTGAAAGAAAACAAGAAACCTATGCAATAAGCAGGAAAGAGTTGCTGGTGCCCTGAGAGCATTTGCCAATTCCAACAAATTTTTATTTTGCTGGCCTGAATGGGAGACAGAAATATAAAAGCCTGTACCTGCATAATGTAAAGTATTTAATAAGCTAATCTCTTCATAATAAATATACACTTTAAGATAAAGCTACTCTCCCATGGTCTTATAATCCACTTTCCATAGCACAGGAAATCTGAAGTCTTGAACTTGGGTGAAAGTAGTCTTAGACTTTAGCTCCTTCATGTGCTTAAGAGAAAATCCTTTCGGAAAAAAAAAAAAAAAAAAAACTTTATCCTAGGCTTTGAGCTTCCCTAAGAATATATCATAGTTAGAGATAACCAAACATTTAAGGAAAAAAAGCACCATGGGTGATAACCAGCAAAAGTAACTAGCAACAGAAAACATATCCACAAAAACCTCAGACATTAAAATTATCAGTTGCATACTATAAAACAACCAAGCTTAACAGATAAGCTTGATAACACATGCAAGGTATAAGGAAACTATGAAAAGTAGCATAGCATATTTTAAAACTCAATATAACTTCTAGAAAGCAAAAATGGAATGAACAAAAGTGAGAAATAATATCTTAAGTCAAAGTGGCAGTCTGAGAGCCAAATCTAGCCTAAATACTAATGGAGGATTTGGAAGGTGTGGCCCACAGTGTTCAAATAAAATCTAGAACCAATCTTTAAAAATAGGAAGATTTCACATAAATCCCAATTTTGAGCTTCTCTTCTAAATGGAGATCTGGTAACTATGAGCCAATTCATACAAGACAACAGTCTACTAAGATGGAGCCCATGCTCTCTAAATGGCCACAGTCCCCACCACTTTCATCTTTCCATCACTGACACTGGGTGAGTTGCCATTTATCAGGCGTTAGCAAATCCTTTCAATAAATGCTCATATAGTAAAAGATTTTAGGCTTTGCATGCATCCAGTCTCTGTCAACATAACCTAAAAGCAGCCATAGATAATACATAAATAAATGAGTGTTGTTATGTTCCAATAAAACTATTTACAAAAACAGGGAGCAGGTTGAATTTGGCCATTGAGCTATAGTTTACAGACACCTACCACATATATTTTCACTTGGACTACTGTTTTTCCCAGAGTAATATTTCTCCTTACTTGCGGCACTGTGAACAGTGAGGGAAACAAAAAAATATATATATATATGTATATATATATATATATGTATTTATATATATATATATTTATGTATTTATATATATGTATTTCTAGAAAAATAGGCAATATCATAAAATTGGCCTTCTCTTCTCATTTGCATTAACTGTGTGGCTACTGTAGACTTTTGTATTTGTGTCACCAAGCCTAAATGAGCCCTACAGTTCCTTCCAACTCTATAAATTTATAGTTTGATGACCGTTATCAATGTGGCCAGAAATCCAATTCCTGAGAACTATGCCCTCCTCATTTGTTTTATCAGCTACCAAGCCCTCCATAAAATCCATAAAATCATTTGTTTTGAAGTTAAAACAGCTATAAAAGAAAACCATTTGGGGAAGGGGCAAAACAGCAATTTTCTATATGCAGAAGCAACAGATAAGGATAAAAATGCTTGTTCCTTCTTTTGTTTCCTGTGGTACAATCTAATTTTTATAAGGGTTTGCTTACCAAGTACATAACAGAGGAAAAGTTGATGAACCCTATTCAAGTTCTTTAAATGTCAGATAATTTTAAAAATATTAATACTCAAAGACAAAAATAGATTATTTCCACAGTTTGAAGTCAACTTCCAATCTGAAAGTTCACTGCAGGCAGAATTTTGATTCAGTTCAAGCTGTTCTAATGGCTTTGCCCTTTTCCTTGACTCAAATCATAGTGAAACATTTTTTATTGTCTCTTAAACAAAAATCATAGTCTCGATAAAATGAACACAAGGAAAAAATAAACAACATTCTCTTTATGACTACTTTCTGAACCCATTCTGAAATATAATTCCATGTATACAATTCTTTTATAGCTAAAGACATCTTGTTTTCTTTAGGCTATTTATCTTAGATATGATGCAATAAATATTATCTAAACACAGATTCTTCTCTGGAGTGAACAGAACTAAAATATTAATATATTTCATCAGCTCCAAGAGGTACACTTTTCACATTTTAATATTTCCATAACTGAGTTGACTTTCACAATTATTGTTCTCTAGTTAACAGCTGTGATGTAGCTTTCATTTTAGACACATGTTGTTGTTCAGTTGCTCAGTCCTTTCTGACTCTTTGTGACCCCCTGGACTGCAGCATGCCAGGCCTCCCTGTCCTTCACTATCTCCAGGAGTTTGCCCAAACTCATGTCCATTGAGTCAGTGATGCCATCTAACCACATCATCCTCTGTTGCCCACTTCTCCTCCTGCTCTCAGTCTTTCCCAGCATCAGAGTCTTTTCCAATAAGTTGGCTCTTCGCATCAAGTGGTCAAAGAATTAACGTTTCAGTTTTAGCATCAGTCCTTCCAATGAATATTCAGGACTGATTTCCTTTAAGAGTGACTGATTTGATCTCCTTTCTGTCCAAGGGGCACTCATGAGTCTTCTCCAGCACCATAGTTTGAAAGCATCAGTTCTTTGGTGCTCAGCCTTCTTTATGGTCCAACTTTCACATCCATACATGACTACTAGAAAAACCATAGCTTTGATTATATGGACCTTTGTTGGTAAAGTAATGTCTCTGCTTTTTAATATGCTGTCCAGGTTGGTCATAGCTTTTCTTTTAAGGAGCAAGCATCTTACTTTCATGGCTGCAGTCACTGTCTGCAATGCTTTTGGAGCTCAAGCAAAGAAATTCTGTCACTGCTACCATTTTCCTCCCATCTATTTGCCATGAAGTGATGAGCCCAGATCCCATGATCAAGCTTAATTGTTAATCTTGATGGAATGACTGAGCAATGATAATTTCTCCACAGTTCAATTAGCAAACTCTTTTAAAACTATTTGAAGAAAAATTATCAGCATTGCTTGTTGTCTGACCACCTTTTGTTGACATCTTATGGCCAGATCAAAAAATTCCTATAAAAAATTTGCAAAGTAGGCATTCATTAGGGGCTGGAAGAAAAACCTAGATACTCTAGCAGGATATTAAGAAATATTGCATCATTGATGATTCCAATGGAACAAAAGAATATTTTGAGGGAAAAAACATAAACCTTGATAACTATTCATTTAAACCTGATTCAGGACAAAGCTTCTAGCCACAAAAGAGTTAAAAGTTTGACAAATATCCAAGAAAACAAGTTTAAACTGAACAAAATTATCGAAAGTCGTCATTTAAGGGCTCTGAAATGTCATCATAAATGAACAATATATCAAGATGCAACCTCCTATACTGTTGGTGGAAACATAAATTGGTACAACCTCTATGGAGTACAGTATGGAGGTTCCTTTAAACACTAAAAGTAGAACTAACATATGACCCAGTAATCCGCATCTGGGGGATGTACCAAGAGAAAACCATGATTTGTAAAGATGCGTGCACCTTAATGTTCGTTGCAGCACTATTTAAAATAGCCAAGACATGGAAGTAATCTAAATGTCTACTGACAGAAGAATGGATAAAGATGTGATATGTATATACAATAGACTAAGAGCCATAAAGAGAATGAAATAATGTCATTTGCAGTGATGTGGATGTATATAGAAACTGACATACTGACCGAAGTTAAGTCAGACAGAGAAAGGCAATTATTACATGATATTGCTTATATGTGGGGTCTTTTAAAAATGGTACAAATAAACTTTTTAACAAAACATAAATAGAGTCACAGGCATAGAAAGCAAACTTATGGTTACTAGCGAGCAACATGAGGAGGGTTAAATTGGGAGGTTGGGCTTGACATACACACTCTACTATATATAAAATATATAACTAATAAGAACCTGCTGTATCGCACAGGGAACCATACTCAATACTCTGTAATGGGCTATATGGGAAAAGAATCTTAAAAATAAAAGAGTGGATATATGTATATGCACAAATGATTCACTTTACTGTACACTTGAAACTAACACAGCATTTTAAATCAACTGTATTCCAATAAAATATTTTTAAAAGATGCATTAGTTCATGACAAGCTACTCAAAGTTTGAATAAGAACACTGGACCTCTGCAGAGTTCATTCTCTCTTTTTTAGGGCATAAAACTTTTATTTATAATACTACAATGGTGGATACATGTCATTATACATTTATCAAAAACCATGGAATATACAACACCAAGAACAAACCCTAATGTAAACTATGGCTTTGTGTGGCAATAGTGGAACAACATAGGCTCATCAGTTGAAACAAAAGTACTTCTATGGTGTGGAATGTGAGTAGCAGGAGAGTTTGTACATGTATGGAGACAAGGAGTATATGGAACTTTGTATTTTCCACTCAATTTTGCTATGAACCTAAACTTGTTGTAAAAAAGAAAGTGTATTAATTAAAGCAGACATTCAGAATATATGAAGAACCCTTATAACTTAGTAGGAAGATAAGTAGCACAATTAAAATGGATAAAATATTTGAAGATATTTCACCAAAGAAGATACATAAGTAGCTATGAACTGTGTAAAAATACTCAACATCATTAGTCATTCAGTTCAGTTCAGTTCAGTTAAGCCTCTCAGTCGTGTCCGACTCTTTGTGACCCCATGAATAGCAGCACGCCAGGCCTCCCTGTCTATCACCATCTCCTGGAGTTCACTCAGACTCACGTCCATCGAGTCCGTGATGCCATCCAGCCATCTCATCCTCGGTCGTCCCCTTCTCCTCCTGCCCCTAATCCCTCCCAGAATCAGAGTCTTTTCCAATGAGTCAACTCTTCTCATGAGGTGGCCAAAGTACTAGAGTTTCAGCTTTAGCATCATTCCTTCCAAAGAAATCCCAGGGCTGATCTCCTTCAGAATGGACTGGTGAGATCTCCTTGTAGTCCGAGGGACTCTCAAGAGTCTTCTCCAACACCACAGTTCAAAAGCATCAATTCTTTGGCGCTCAGCCTTCTTCACAGTCCATCTCTCACATCCATCCACTCCTGGAAAAACCATAGCCTTGACTAGACGGACCTTAGTCAGCAAAGTAATGTCTCTGCTTTTGAATATACTATCTAGGTTGGTCATAACTTTTCTTCCAAGGAGTAAGCGTCTTTTAATTTCATGGCTGCAGTCACTATCTGCAGTGATTTTGGAGCCCAAAAAAATAAAGTATGACACTGTTTCCACTTTTTACCCAATTATTTCCCATGAAGTGATGGGACCAGATGCCATGATCTTCGTTTTCTGAATGTTGGGCTTTAAGCCAACTTTTTCACTCTCCTCTTTCACTTTCATCAAGAGGCTTTTTAGTTCCTCTTCACTTTCGGCCATAAGGGTGGTGTCATCTGCATATCTGAGGTTATTGATATTTCTCCCGGCAATCTTGATTCCAGCTTGTGTTTCTTCCAGTCCAGCGTTTCTCATGATGTACTCTGCATATAAGTTAAATAAGCAGGGTGACAACATACAGCCTTGACATACTCCTTTTCCTATTTGGAACCAGTCTGTTGTTCCATGTCCAGTTCTAACTGTTGCTTCCTGACCTGCATACAGATTTCTCAAGAGGCAGGTCAGGTGGTCTGGTATTCCCATCTCTTGAAGAATTTTCCACAGTGTATTGTGATCCACACAGTCAAAGGCTTTGGCATAGTCAATAAAGAAGAAATAGATATTTCTCTGGAACTCTCTTGCTTTTTCCATGATCTAGCGGATGTTGGCAATTTGATCTCTGGCTCCTCTGCCTTTCCTAAAACCAGCTTGAACATCAGGAATTTCACGGTTCACATATTGCTGAAGCCTGGCTTGGAGAATTTTGAGCATTACTTTACTAGCATGTGAGATGAGTGCAATTGTGTGGTAGTTTGAGCATTCTTTGGCATTGCCTTTCTTTGGGATTGGAATGAAAACTGACCTTTTCCAGTCCTGCGGCCATTGCTGAGTTTTCCAAATTTGCTGTCCTATTGAGTGTAGCACTTTCACAGCATCATCTTTCAGGATTTGAAATAGCTCAACTGGAATTCCATCACCTCCTCTTGCTTTGTTCATAGTGATGCTTTCTAAGGCCCACTTGACTTCACATTCCAGGATGTCTGGCTCTAGGTGAGTGGTCACACATTGTGATTATCCAGGTAATGAAGATCTTTTCTGTACAGTTCTTCTGTGTATTCTTGCCACCTCTTCTTAATATCTTCTGCTTCTGTTAGGTCCAGACCATTTCTGTCCTTTATCGAGCCCATCTTTGCATGAAATGTTCCCTTGGTATCTCTAAGTTTCTTGAAGAGATCTCTTGTCTTTCCCATTGTGTTGTTTTCCTCTATTTCTTTGCATTGATCGCTGAAGAAGGCTTTCTTATCTCTTCTTGCTATTCTTTGGAACTCTGCATTCAGATGCTTATATCTTTCCTTTTCTCCTTTGCTTTTTGCTTCTCTTCTTTTCACAGCTATTTGTAAGGCCTCTCCAGACAGCCATTTTGCTTTTTTTTTTTTTTTTTTTGCATTTCTTTTCCATGGGGATGGTCTTGATCCCTGTCTCCTGTACAATGTCACGAACCTCATTCCATAGTTCATCAGGCACTCTATCTATCAGATCTAGGCCCTTAAATCTTTTTCTCACTTCCATTGTATAATCATAAGGGATTTGATTTAGGTCAAAGCTGAATGGTCTAACAGTTTTCCCTACTTTCTTCAATTTGAGTCTGAATTTGGTAATAAGGGATTCATGATCTGAGCCACAGTCAGCTCCTAGTCTTGTTTTTGTTGACTGTATAGAGCTTCTCCATCTTTGGCTGCAAAGAATATAATCAGTCTGATTTCTGTGTTGACCATCTGGTGATGGCCATGTGTAGAGTCTTCTCTTGTGTTGTTGGAAGAGGGTTAATGCAAATTTTTCACATGACCAAGCAATTCTATTTCTAGATATATATGCAAGAGAAACAAACACATGTGTTCACAAAAAAAGCTTGCACATGAATGTTTATAGTAGGGTCATTCATAAGAGACCCGAACTGGAAACAACTCAAATATTTTTAAACAAAATGTGACAGTGGAATATTACTCAGTGATAAAAAGGAGTAAAGCACTGACATGTGCCATATTATTGATGAATCTCAAAAGCAGTGTGCTAAGGGAAATAAGTCAGTCACAGTAAAACTACATATTGTGTGATCCTATTAACAGGACATTTCCAATAAAGGCAATTCATAGGGATGGCAAGTAACTTATTGATTTCCTTAGGTTAGGAATGGGAGCAGCAATTAAATGAAAACAGGCAGAAGGCAAATTTGCATGCTGATGAAAATGAACTAAGACTGGATTGTAGTGATGGTTGCACAACTCTTTATATTTTCTAAAAACCATTGAACTTATATGGGGTTAGTTTTAAAGTACATAAGCGATATCATGATAAGTATGTGTAAGAAGCTAAAGACCAAGGAGGGAAAGTAATTTACTTATCAAGGGGCTAGATTCATGAGAGTCAGAATCAGAAATAAGAATTCATAGCCAGTGGACTTTCACTATGAGATTCTAAGGTTCATAGACCAACTGGAAAAAAAATTTAATGGAATACAGCTTTAAATCATTTTTGGAAAAAAATGTGAAATAAAAATTATTAATAAATGAATAGAAATATGAGCAGATAAACAGATATACACTTTAGACATTCAACATCAATAAGTCCAAGTAGCTAATATTCAAATATGAATTTTATTACAGGATCTTTATGTTTTGAAGTATCTGCTTTCTTGTTCAGTGTGGCTCATTCTCCCTGCGTGTGTAGAAATCCCATCTCCAAACTCACACTGGAAGCTCTCAGGGATGATAGACCATGGTTTCCTACTTGGGAGAGGGGGAGCTTCCTTAACCTGCTGTTATGCAGACAGCACTGCTTCAATCAGCACTTGGGTACCCTACAGCTTCTGAAGAAGTCAGCTCCACTGAATTCTCCATTCAGCTGTGTACTCTTTACAGTTTATTGGAATTCCTAATAGGTCACCCAATGTAACCAAAAGCAACATCTTTATTATCCTCACTTTTTCCAACTCCAGGGAATCCTCAAGAGTTGTCCAGGAAATAAGAATCTCAACTCTATATACACAAAAAGGAGCCTGCTTTGATTTTTCTTTTTCAATCTCCATAAAGGAAATAAAACTGCCCTTGAAACCTGGAAACAAAATTTTCCCTAAGATGAATGGAAACTCTTATTTTTGCTTTTAAACTTTAATAGATCGGTTCAGTCGCTCAGTCTTGTCCGACTCTTTGTGACCCAATGGACTGCAGCAATCCAGGCTTCCCTGTCCGTCACCAACTCCCGGAGCTTGCTCAAACTCATGTCCTTTGAGTCGGTGATATAGTATATGGCTTGAGCATATAAGATGAGAAGGACATTTTTCTTAAATACCAAGTCTCAATTTCTTTTTGTGCTCAAGAAAAAAATATGGAGCCCTCTGGTGGTAGAATTACTACACTCACAATTAAGTTCCCTGACAAACTTCTCTTAGTAATCTAATGACAAAAACCTGTATTTCACATTCAGAAACTTGCCAATTCTTAATCTTCAAAGGGGCCTTTTATGAAAAGTGTGTGCAAGTTTTACTTTATATAGTTCTTTGTGCATTTTCCTGTCAAGAGGTTTGAAGCCAATAAATATTTAAATCCATGGATTAGTGCTTCCTAGCTAATGTCAAAATGAAATTAGGAATTAGAAATGAGGTTCAGAATCACTTTGATGATTAGTAGTTGGCTCTGATAGTCCCTAACATCCTTAAATATAAAATAGTTTCACATATTAAAATCTTTTGTAACTATTTTGGTTTATTTGCAAACGTTACTGCATCTTACTCCCAGTATTTAAATCTCTTCATTAGTAGATGAACCTGTTCTTTTGTGTAACACCATGTAACAGGTAGCTTCTAAGATGCAATGAGTTTCTTGAGGTAAATTATGCTACTACTTTTCTTCTTTTGAGAGAAAACAAGAGAGAGATTCATTGTAAAAAACTGCCATATGCAGTTCTAAAGATGGATGAGTCCCAAGATTCACCGGGTGAACTGTCAAGCTGCAGATCCAAGAGAGCCAGTGGTTTAGTTCTAGTCTGAGTCTGAAGGCTTGAGAAGTAGGTAAGCAATTGATGTAGTTCCTGTCAAAAGGCTGGCAGATTTGAGACCCAGGAAAAGCAAATGATTTAGTACTTTGGGGGATTGAAGTCAGAAGGGTTGGAAGTCAGGAGACAAAAAACTGATGTCCCAATTCAAAGGTCATTAAACAGAAAGAATTCTCTCTTATTCAGGGGTGTGTCAGCCTTTTTGTTCTCTTCAGGTCTTCAACTAATTGGATGAGACCCACACACATTACAAAGGGCAATCTGCTTTACTTGGTTTACCAATCTGAATGTTAATTTCATCCAAAATCACCCTCACAAAAGGATCCAGAATAATGTTTGACCAAATACCTGAGCACCCAGTAGTCTAATCAAACTGACACATAAAATTAACCATCATACATCCAAAGGGAAAAAAAGATACATAGTTACACACAGTGGACCAAAGATAAGAACTGCAGTAGACTTCTTATCTGAAACCATGCAAACAAAAGACAACAAACTAGCATCTACAAAATGTTGAAGAAACTGTCAACCCAGAATTCTGTGTGCAGCAAAAATATCCCTCAAAAGTTCATCTATGTGTAGCATAAAATTGCATAGAAATAAACACACACACACACACACACACACACACACACACAATAATGCTACCAGTTTTGTAAGATGCCTTCTAATTCCCAGGAATTGACCTATATCTTTTGGACCATAAATCTAACTGGCTTTGCTGATTGATGGAAAGCAGAAAAACTACCGTTTGTTTCTCATATTTTTACCCCCTCACTACAGGAAAACAAGAAAACACAGATGACAGGATAATAGCCATTAGCAGTGAAGGTTCCAACTGCCTGATAGAAACAAGGAATACAAAAGTCAACAATTGCCTCATTTGGTCCTGAAAGTTTTTGTTTTATTTTATGTAAACACCTAGAGCTTAGTTTGAAATTTGTTGACTCATCCAATACTAGTTAAGGAGTATCACTTCCTGACAGCAGATTTGCTTCAAAGGCTTTGCTGAGGTAAAAGGTCAGAAGTAGGTTAGACATGTGCATTTTATATAGTTCACCACATAAGCACACTTTATCTAATCATTATTTGTGCTATTTCCTTAGAGTTTGCACTGGCCAGTTCTTAGACTTGTGTGTTACTTTCAGAAAATCAAAAATCTCCTCTCCTCTTCAAATTTAGTCACACAAATTGCATCAGTTCTTAAAGAAAGCCATACCTCAAGACCTCACAAAGAGGTATCTATTACCAGGAGCTCTAAGCAAATGTTCTTTTAATTAGCTACATTTATCTTTAATCCTTGTTTTGACAGAAACTCTAACATAAACATACATTACCAATACATAAAGCCCAGCTTAAAGTATGGTTAATTTTTATATTTGACAGAGCCAGTTGGAAAAAATAACTTTGACCTTTCTCCATCTTTGTGTGATGTCACTATGACCTAGTCTTAGAACCTAAAACAGAAACGGTGGCATCTGCAGCTAAAGTACAATAATGATTCTTAAACTGCTCCTTAAAAGTGGCAATAAAAATCCTAATAAGACCTCTGGGCCTTATGTTGAAGCAGCTGCAAAATCAAGTTGAATAATTTCTGCAAGGACTACAGTAATTATAAAACTGATTAAAGTTTACCTACACTTCATTCCTAGAGGGTTTTCACCAAGGACTTAGAAACCAGATGGTTCAAGACTATGCATGATGGATATATTCCATGAAGCATATCCGTTGTCATGGAAACAACAGAAATAACATTATCTTTACTGTCTATTCCTTCACAAAATCATGAATTTTAAGAGTTGCCGCCAATTTAAGCACAATTCAAAGGAACGCTTTCGGTATCAGGTCTAAAAGGGGTGCCCCTACCCATGTTTTAATACTAATACTAAATTCTGAGGACTGAATTCACTAAAAATATCTTTAGTGAATCAATTCACTTTCTACAGCGGTGTTTAAAGACAGCCTTCAAGTTTCTTCTGAAATTTTAATACCCTGTAGAGAATTAGAAGGACTAAAGAATCTGAAGAAGTGAAGGTGGGTCTTAGAGAGTGCTCCTCTTCTAGAAGAAAGAGTGTTTGGGGGAGAAATTTCCTTCTCTGTGGAAAAGCCAGTCTTGCTTCTCCCTGGAGTTATCTCCTCCAGTTACACCCCAAGTTTATCCCTGTCCTTATGCTAAGGAAGAACCTTACCAAACTTATTTTCTCCTCTTCATTGTCTTCGGCCTCAGTCATAACAACCATTAAGAATAATCAAACATGTCTTGAACACTTACTAGGTGCCTAACATGTATCATGCCAATTCATCCTCACTACCACTCTGTATCACCCTTACCTCTATTTTATGGATAAAAGGACAGTGGCTTGAGCAGTGCTTCTCAAACAATAATGTATATATGAATCATTCAGAATGCAAGACCTGGAGCAAGGACCAGACTTCTGCATTTCTAATAAGCTCCATGTGATACAAATGGATGCTAGCCCATAGATCACACTGTGTAGCAGACTTTGATGGTTAAGAAACATACCCCCCAAACACCCTAAACTATTAAGAAGAGCCTGAGTCCATAATTTCCTGACTCTAGAAGTCCAGCTCTTAATCACTATGCTCTATCTCCCAATTCATTGTACACATCACAACAGCCTCTAGTTAAGTAAACAAGAGCAAACACTTTGTGCCATGTGATTTATCATCATTAGTTCTAACTCAGCCTTGATGATGATCCAGAAATGACACAAGAAAAAATGGAAAATGGAGGCTCTGCTATATAATACATTTGGAAAACGTTAAAAATAGTCTCATAGGTAGTAGTGTTTGCCTTCAGATGGTTGGGGTGAGCTACCGGCATCAGAACCCATTTCTTGTGTTCTTATGTCTTATGAATCATGACAGTAAATGCCACTTCTCACTAAGAGAAGCTGAAATGTCCTCACGCTAACTTTCACAATCTTCCCATCTGGGGCTTGGACACATAACCTAGATTATGCCAATCAATTTAAGAATCCTGTGTTCATTTTCCATTGTTGCTGTAATAAAGTACTACAGTGTCTTAAGATAATTTGAATGTATTTTCTTACTCTTCTGGAGATTAAGAGTCCAATGTGGGTTTCACTAGGCTAAAGTCAATGTGCCAGCAGTGCTGGCTCCTTCTGGAGACTTTGAGTGGGGAATCTATTTCCTTGCCTTCTGTGGCTCTTAGACGCTGCCTGTGATGCTTGGCGCGTGGCCCCTGCCTCATATCACTTCACACTCTTGCTTCTATCATCACATCTTTCACTTAAAAAAAAATTTAAGTATAGCTGATTTATAATATTGTGCTAGTTTCTGGTGCATCAGTTCAGTTCAGTCGCTCAGTCATGTCTGACTCTTTGCGACCCCATGAATCACAGCACACCAGCCCTCCCTGTCCATCACCAACTTCCAGAGTTCACTCAGACTCACGTCCATCGAGTCGGTGATGCCATCCAGCCATCTCATCCTCTGTCGTCCCCTTCTCCTCCTGCCCCTAATCCCTCCCAGCATCGAAGTCTTTTCCAATGAGTCAACTCTTTGCATGAGGTGGCCAAAGTACTGGAGCTTCAGCTTTAGCATCATTCCTTCCAAAGAAATCCCAGGGCTGATCTCCTTCAGAAGGGACTGGTTGGATCTCCTTGCAGTCCAAGGGCCTCTCAAGAGTCTTCTCCAACACCACAGTTCAAAAGCATCAATTCTTTGGCGCTCAGCCTTCTTCACAGTCCAACTCTCACATCCATACATGACTACTGGAAAAACCATAGCCTTGACTAGATGGACCTTAGTCGGCAAAGTAATGTCTCTGCTTTTGAATATACTATCTAGGTTGGTCATAACTTTTCTTCCAAGGAGTAAGCATCTTTCATAGCAAAGTGATTCAGTTATACATATATGCATGTATGTCGATACTTTTCAGACTCTTTTCCATTGTAAGTTATTACAAGATGTTGAATATAGTTCCCTGTGCTATTCAGTATGTCCTTATTGTTCATTTACATATTTCTTACTATTCACTGGTTTTCATACCTTGTTTTTTAATTTTAAATTTATTTTTTAATTGAAGGATAATTGCTTTACAGAATTGTGTCATACCCTTTTTTTTATGAGAACCTTTGTGATTACATTGGGCCCACTTAGAAAATCTGAGATAATTTTCCCATCTCTGAATTCTTAACCATATCTGCACAGTCTCATTTCCCAGGCATGATAACGTATTCATTCACAGGTTATAGGGATTAGGACATGAATATCTTTGGGGCCATTATTCAGATTACTCCAGACCCCAAGATTTTTAATTGGAAGATAATAAGACAAAGAATTAGAATTGTGGAGAATCCACACTGAGAGCAGAAAGTGACTCCAGAAGGCGCTATGTAGTTCCCGAGAGAGCAGCAGCACCTAGTGAATGTCAGTACGCACAGTAGAGCCAGTCAAGCAGGTGCACAAAGGACTCAGTGACAGGGCAACGTGTGTTCCCCAGACTGGTGTCGTCTATCAAGGTGATCCTGGTGCCCCTAACCTTCATTGTTTCTGCCCTTTCTCCAAACCTGGCTCTACAATATTCCTGCCATTTCTGTGAGCCTCCCAACATCCTTTTAATACTTTCCCCTTCTACATACATCAGTCAGAATGTATTTGTGTTGCTTACAACTAAGAACCACTATTAAATGTTCGCTTCCAATAAAAAAGGCAAACTAGCAGAAACCAGATTTTGGAGATATCAGAGTAAAAATATTTATTTGTTTTTTTTTTCTAATGCTTCCAAATTTTCCTTGACCACAACATATATATATATATATATATATATATATTTGCAATATGCTCTTCCTAAACAGTATGCCATAGTAAAGTATTGAAAACTTGCTACTTCCAATTTTACAGATATGGAAACAAAGGTTCAGAGGGCTTAAATAAGTCATCCAAGTTTACACAGCTAATATATGCCAGATACAGGATTTAAAACCTTATCTTCCCCATTAAAATGTCTGTATAGAAATAATTTGTTACAAAGTAAATAATTTCTAAATATTTGAATGTCATAATTGTTAAAGTTTCATTATAATTATTTAGTCTTTTCATGTGTTTGCAAGTCACAGGCTTTCCTAATATGATAGCATTACCAGAGAATGTGATGGGGGGGAAAGAGCTTTCTGGGGTGATTATCACTAATTTTAGAGTGATTGTCACTTTATATTATAACTTATTTTGTATATACTTTATAGAAAGACCATTTACAGGGGTAATATTTTAATATTAAGTCATGCAGGGGAGGTTCTATTCCCCATAACCCCTCTCTTCAAATGGCTGTAAGGTCTCTCACAATGTACTCCCTTAAGGAAGGTGCTATGGAGACAGATAGCTCAGTTGGTAAAGAATCCGCCTTAATGCAGGAAACTCCAGTTCTATTCCTGGGTTGAGAAGATCTGCTGGAGAAGGGATAGGCTACCGACTCCAGTATTCTTGGGCTTCCCTTGTGGCTCAGCCGGTAAAGAATCCACCTGCAATGAGGGAATCCTGGGTTTCACCCCTGGGTTGGGAAGATCCCCTGGAGAAGGGAGAGGCTACCCACTCCATTCTGGCCTGGAGAATTCCATGGACTGTACAGTCCATGGGGTTGCAAAGTCAGACACAGCTAAGCGACTTTTCACTTTCACATGGAGAGAGAAACACTACACTGCTGGCTTTATAGTTCTGAAATCAAAGTTTGTAAGTCCATGGCAGAAACAAGTCTTAAAAGCAGCGGATTTTAATTGTAAGAGTCAGGTAATTGAGAGTGTAAAAAAAAAATTAGTTTTCTTTCTTTTTTTTTTAACTTTTATTTTTACTTTATTTTACTTTAAAATACTGTATTGGTTTTGCCATACATTGACATGAGTCCACCACGGGTGTACATGAGTTCCCAAACATGAACCCCCCTCCCACCTCCCACCCCATATCATCTCTCTGGATCATCTCCATGCACCAGCCCCAAGCATCCTGTATCCTGCATCAAACATAGACTGGCGATTCGTTTCTTACATGATAGTATACATGTTTCCATGACATTTTCCCAAATCATCCCACCCTCTCCCTTTCCCTCTCTCTCAGAGTCCACAAGTCTGCTCTACACATCTGGGTCTCTATTACTGTCTCGCGTACAGGGTCATCATTACCATCTTTCTAAGTTCCATATATATGTGTTACTATACTGTATTGGTGTTTTTCTTTCTGGCTTACTTCACTCTGTATAATCGGCTCCAGTTTCATCCATCTCATCAGAACTGATTCAAATGTATTCTTTTTAATGGCTGAGTAATACTCCATTGTGTATATGTACCACAGCTTTCTTATCCATTCATCTGCTGATGGACATCTAGGTTGTTTCCATGTCCTGGCTATTATAAACAGTGCTGCGATGAACATTGGAGTACATGTGTCTCTTTCTATTCTGGTTTCCTCGGTGTGTATGCCCAGCAGTGGGATTGCTGGGTCATAAGGCAGTTCTATTTGCAGTTTTTTAAGGAATCTCCACACTGTTCTCCATAGTGGCTGTGCTAGTTTACATTCCCACCAAGAGTGCAAGAGGGTTCCCTTTTCTCCACACTCTCTCCATCATTTATTGTTTGCAGACATTTGGATTGCAGCCATTCTGACTGGTGTGAAGTGGTACATCATTGTGGTTTTGATTTGCATTTCTCTAATAATGAGTGATGTTGATTATCTTTTCATGTGTTTGTTAGCCATCTGTATGTCTTCTTTGGAGAGATGTCTGTTTAGTTCTTTGGCCCATTTTTTGATTGGGTCATTTATTTTTCTGGACTTGAGCTGCATAAGTTGCTTGTATATTTTTGAGATTAGTTGTTTGTCAGTTGCTTCATTTGCTATTATTTTCTCCCATTCAGAAGGCTGTCTTTTCACCTTGCGTATATTTTCCTTTGTTGTGCAGAAGCTTTTAATTTTAATTAGATCCCATTTGTTTATTTTTGCTTTTATTTCCAGAATTCTGGGAGGTGGATCTTAGAGGATCCTACTGTGGTTTATGTCAGAGAGTGTTTTGCCTATGTTCTCCTCTAGGAATTTTATAGTTTCTGGTCTTACGTTTAGATCTTTAATCCATTTTGAGTTTATTTTTTGTGTGTGGTGTTAGAAAGTGATCTAGTTTCATTCTTTTACAAGTAGTTGACCAGTTTTCCCAGCTTTTGTGTTTGTTTAAGAGATTGTCTTTACTCCATTGTATGTTCTTGCCTCCTTTGTCAAAGATAAGGTGTTCATACGTGTGTGGATTTATCTCTGGGATTTCTATTTTGTTCCATTGATCTATATTTCTGTCTTTGTGCCAGTACCATACTGTCTTGATGACTGTGGCTTTGTAGTAGAGCCTGAAGTCAGGCAAGTTGATTCCTCCAGTTCCATTCTTCTTTCTCAAGATTGCTTTGGCTATTCGAGGTGTTTTGTATTTCCATACAAATCTCGAAATTATTTGTTCTAGTTCTGTGAAAAATACCGCTAGTAGCTTGATAGGGATTGCATTGAATCTGCAGATTGCCTTGGGTAGTATATTCATTTTCACTATATTGATTCTTCTGATCTATGAACATGGTATATTTATCCGTCTATTAGTGTCCTCTTTGATTTCTTGCATCAGTGTTTTATAGTTTCTATATATAGGTCTTTAGTTTCTTTAGGTAGATATATTCCTAAGTATTTTATTCTTTTTGTTGCAATGGTGAATGAAATTGTTTCCTTAATTTCTTTTTCTACTTTCTCATTATTAGTGTATAGGAATGCAAGGGATTTCTGTGTGTTGATTTTATATCCTACAACTTTACTATATTCATTGATTAGGTCTAGTAATTTTCTGGTGGAGTCTTTAGGGTTTTCTATGTAGAGGATCATGTCCTCTGCACACAGTGAGAGTTTTACTTCTTCTTTTCCAATTTAGATTCCTTTTATTTCTTTTTCTTCTCTGATTGCTGTGGCCAAAACTTCCAGAACTATGTTGAATAGTAGCAGTGAAAGTGGGCACCCTTGTCTCATTCCTGACTTTAGGGGAAATGCTTTCAATTTTTCACCATTGAGGATAATCTTTGCTGTGGGTTTGTCATATATAGCTTTTATTATGTTGAGATATGTTCCTTCTATTCTTGCTTTCTGGAGAGTTTTTATCATAAATGGATGTTGAATTTTGTCAAAGGCCTTCTCTGCATCTATGGCTTTTATTGTTCAATTTGTTAATGTGGTGAATTACATTGATTGATTTGTGGATATTAAAGAATCCTTGCATCCCTGGGATAAAGCCCACTTGGTCATGGTGTTTGACCTTTTTAATGTGTTGTTGGACTCTGATTGCTAGAATTTTGTTGAGGATTTTTGCATCTATGTTCATCAGTGATATTGGCCTGTAGTTTTCTTTTTTTGTGCCATCTTTGTCAGGTTTTGGTATTAGGGTGATGGTGGCCTCATAGAATGAGTTTGGAAGTTTACCTTCCTCTGCAATTTTCTCAAAGAGTTTGAGTAGGATAGGTGTTAGCTCTTCTTGAAATTTTTGGTAGAATTCAGCTGTGAAGCCATCTGGACCTGGGCTTTTGTTTGCTGGAAGATTTCTGATTACATTTTCAATTTCCATGCTTGTGATGGGTCTGTTAAGATTTTCTATTTCTTCCTGGTTCAGTTTTGGAAAGTTGTACTTTTCTAAGAATTTGTCCATTTCTTCCACGTTGTCCATTTTATTGGCATATAACTGCTGATAGTAGTCTCTTATGATCCTTTGTATTTCTGTGTTGTCTGTTGTGATCTCTCCATTTTCATTTCTAATTTTATTGATTTGATTTTTCTCTCTTTGTTTCTTGATGAGTCTTGCTAATGGTTTGTCAATTTTATTTATCCTTTCAAAGAACCTGCTTTTGGCTTTGTTGATTTTTGCTATGGTCTCTTTTGTTTCTTTTGCATTTATTTGTGCCCTAATTTTTAAGATTTCTTTCCTTCTACTAACTCTGGGGTTCTCCATTTCCTCCTTTTCTAGTTGCTTTAGGTGTAGAGTTAGGTTATTTATTTAACTTTTTTCTTATTTCTTGAGGTATGCCTGTATTGCTATGAACTTTCCTCTTAGCACTGCTTTTATAGTGTCCCACAGGTTTTGGGTTGTCGTGTTTTCATTTTCATTTGTTTCTATGCGTATTTTGATTTCTTTTTTGATTTCTTCTGTGATTTGTTGGTTATTCAGAAGCGTGTTGTTCAGCCTCCATATGTTGGAATTTTTAATAGTTTTTCTCCTGTAATTGAGATCTAATCTTAATGCATTATGGTCAGAAAAGATGCTTGGAATGATTTTGATTTTTTTGAATTTATCAAAGTTAGATTTATGGCCCAGGATGTGATCTATCCTGGGGAAGGTTCTGTGAGCACTTGAGAAAAAGGTGAAATTCATTGTTTTGGGGTGAAATGTCCTATAGATATCAATTAGGTCTAACTGGTCTATTGTATCATTTAAAGTTTGCTTTTCTTTGTTAATTTTCTGTTTAGTTGATCTGTCCCTAGGTGTGAGTGGGGTATTAAAGTCTCCCACTATTATTGTGTTATTGTTAATTTCCCCTTTCATGCTTGTTAGCATTGGTCTTACATATTGTGGTGCTCCTATGTTGGGTGCATATATATTTATAATTGTTATATCTTCTTCTTGGATTGATCCTTTGATCATTATGTAGTGACCTTCTTTGTCTCTTTTCACAGCCTTTGTTCTAAAGTATATTTTATCGGATATGAGTATTGCCCCTCCTGCTTTCGTTTGGTCTCTATTTGCATGATATATCTTTTTCCAGCCCTTCACTTTCAGTCTGTATGTGTCCCTTGTTTTGAGGTGGGTCTCTTGTAAGCAGCATATATAAGGATCTTGTTTTTGTATCCATTCAGCCAGTCTTTGCCTTTTGGTTGGGGCATTCAACCCATTTACATTTAAGGTAATTATTGATAAGTACGATTCCATAGCCATTTGCTTTATTGTTTTGGGTTCGGGTTTATACACCCTTTTTGTGTTTCCTGTCTAGAGAATATCCTTTAGCATTTGTTAGAGAGCTGGTTTGGTGGTGCTGAATTCTCTCAGCTTTTGCTTGTCTGTAAAGCTTTTGATTTCTCCTTCGTATTTGAATGAGATCCTTGCTGGGTACAGTAATATGGGCTGTAGATTATTTTCTTTCATCACTTTAAGTATGTCTTGCCATTCCCTCCTGGCCTGAAGAGTTTCTATTGAAAGATCAGCTGTTATCCTTATGGGAATCTCCTTGTGTGTTATTTGTTGTTTTTCCCTTGCTGCTTTTAATATTTGTTCTTTGTGTTTGATCTTTGTTAATTTGATTAATATGCATCTTGGGGTGTTTTGCCTTGGGTTTATCCTATTTGGAACTCTCTGGGTTTCTTGGACTTGGGTGATTATTTCCTTCCCCATTTTAGGAAAGTTTTCAACTATTATCTCCTCAAGGATTTTCTCATGGTCTTTCTTTTTGTTTTCTTCTTCTGGGACTCCTATAATTCGAATGTTGGAGCATTTCATATTATCCTGTAGGTCTCTGAGATTGTTCTCATTTCTTTTAACTCATATTTCTTTTTTCCTCTCTGATTCATTTATTTCTACCATTCTATTTTCTATTTCACTAATCCTATCTTCTGCCTCCATTATTCTACTATTTGTTGCCTCCAGAGTGTTTCTGATCTCATTTATTGTGTTATTCATTATATGTTGACTCTTTTTTATTTCTTCTAGGTCCTTGTTAATCCTTTCTTTCATCTTCTCAATCCTTGTCTCTAGGCTATTTATCTGTGATTCCATTTTTTTTCAAGATTTTGGATCATTTTCACTATCAATATTCGGAATTCTTTCTCAGGTAGATTCCCTCTCTCTTCCTCTTTTGTTTGGTTTGGTGGGCATTTCTCCTGTTCCTTTACGTGCTGAGTATTCCTCTGTCTCTTCATCTTGGTTATATTGCTGCATTTGTGGTGGCCTTTCTATATTCTGGGAATTTGTGGAGTTCTCTTTATTATGGAGCTTCCTCACTGTGGGTGGGGTTGTATCAGTGGCTTGTCAAGGTTTCTTGGTTAGGGAGGCTTGTGTTGGAGTTCTCATGGGTGGAGCTGGATTTCTTCTCTCTGGAGTGCAATGGAGTGACCAGTAATGGGTTATGAGACGTCAATGGTTTTGGAGTAACTTTGAGCTTCCTGTATATTGAAGCTCAGGGGTGTGTTCCTGTGTTGCTGGAGAATTTGCATGGTATGTCTTGCTCTGGAACTTGTTGGCCCTTGGGTGGTGCTTGGTTTCAGTGTAGGTATGGAAGCGTTTGATGAGCTCCTATTGATTAACGTTCCCTGGATTCAGGAGTTCTCTGATGTTCTCAGGATTTGAACTTAAGCCTCCTGCTTCTGGTTTTCAGTTTATTTTTACAGTAGCCTCAAGACTTCTCCATCTATATAGCACCGATGATAAAACATCTAGGTTAAAGATGAAAAGTTTCTCCACATTGAGGGACACCCAGAGAGGTTCATTGAGTTACATGGAGAAGAGAAGAGGGAGGGGGTAGTTAGAGGTGACTGGAATGAGATGAGGTGGAATCAAAAGAGGAGAGAGCAAGCTAGCCAGTAATCACTTTCTTATGTGTGCTCCACAGTCTGGACTGCTCAGAGGTATTCACAGAGTTATACAGGGAAGAGGAGAGGGAGGAAGTAGACAGAGGTGGCTGGGAGGAAGTAGATAGAGGTGGCCAGGAGGATAAAAGAAGGAAATGAAAAGGATAGAGACAGATCCAGCCAGTAACCAGTTCTTTAGGTGTTCTCCAACATCTGGAACACACAGAGATTCCCAGAGTTGGGTAGAGAAGAGAAGGGGGAGGGAAGAGACAGAGGCCACATGGTGGAGAAAAAGGAGAGTCCAAAGGAGGAGAGAGTGGTCAAGCCAGTAATCTCGCTCTCAGGTAAAATTGGGTAGTGAGGTTTGGGTTTTTAAATGTACAAAATTGACAACAAAAACCAAAAAGCAAAGATTAAAAATCTAGAGTAGAGGTTGGTTTTTCAAAAATACAATATTAAAGAAAAGAAGAAGAAGAAGAAGAAAAAAAAAAAAGCCACAAGAATTATTAAAAAAACAACAGCAACAACCACACAAAGACTATATATGGCATTTGCTTTAAAAAATAAGATCTTTTTTTTTGTAAAGTAATAGTAGGTTATAGAAATAAAAATTAAAGGAGAAATAGAGGACTTAACAATTTTAAAAAGTTAGAAAAAGAAGAAGAAAAAGAAAAGAAGAAAGAACAACCACACAACATCATCAAAAAAAAAAAAGGAAAAAAAATGATCATAAAAATAGTAAAGATATATCTGGCCCTTTCTCTGGTGTTGTGGGCAGTGTGGTGTCACTTCCAAGGCGGTTCCCTCTGTTTAACTTCTGTTTGCTGGTCTCTTCAGTGTCTGATTTCCGTCCTGACACAGGGGGGCGGTGGTGGACACTTTTTTTTTTTATTTTAGGCTCACTTGTTCAGTCGCGCTGTGGGGAGGGAGGGATGCTGCAAACAAATAGCACTGTCATGTGCACGCAGTGTCTCAGCCCTGCTGGGCCTTCCTCTGCTCGCGGTGCACAAACCGCTCAGGCTCTATGTTGCTCCGCCAGGAACCGTCTGAGGCCAGCCCTAGGCTGCATGCACCTCCCCAGTCTAAGCCACTCAGGCTCGGCTCTCAGATAGCCATCAGAGGCACAGATTCGGTTGGGACTGCATTTTGTGCCTTTCCCAGGTCCGAGTTGCTCAGGTGTTTGGTGAGCGCAGTCACTGCGACTTATCACCTTTCCCGTCTCTGCTGCTCAGTTTTCTGGGTTTACCGTGCCCGCCCCTTGTGAGGCAGATGGTGACTGTCCAGAACCCCCAGAAGTCTTAGCAAAGAAACCTGCTTGCAGTTTGGTAGGTAAAGTATCTCTGGGGCTGCAATTGCCCCCTTCCAGCCCTTACGGCTCTGGCTGCCTGTCCCCGGCGGGGGATGGTCTGCAGCCAGCTATTTCTGATCCGTCCTTTGTTCTGTGCGCAGTCCTGGCAGTGTCTTATGTTCGAGCTTTTCGCGTAGTAGCTATCCCACAGCCTGGTTTGCTAGCCCAGGTTAGTTTGTTCTGGTTGCACGTGGGGCGTTCCTGCCCGATTCTTACAAATCACCGCAGCCTGTGCCTCCCGAGCTTCCCTGCCCTGCCCCCACTTCCTAGTGGCGGATGCAGGCGTCTGCACTGCTTTTCCGCTGGGGGAGTTACTGTTGGGCTTGTAATCTGTTGGTTTTAATTATTTATTTATTTTTCCTTCCTGTTATGTTGCCCTCTGCGCTTCCAAGGCTCACCACAGACTCGGCAGGGAGAGTGTTTCCTGGTGTTTGGAAACCTCTCTTCTTAAGATTCCTTTCCCAGGAAGGGATTCCCTTCCCGGGACGGAGCTTCCTCCCCACCTCCTTTGTCTCTTTTTCTGTCTTTTATATTTTTTCCTACCTGTTTTTGAAGACAATGATCTGCTTTTCTGGGTGCCTGATGTCCTCTGCCAGCATTCTGAAGTTGTTTTGTGGAGTTTGCTCAGCGTTGAAACGTTCTTTTCATGAATTTGTGAGGGAGAAAGTGGTCTCCCCGTCCTATTTCTCTGCCATCTTAAGACCGCCAAAAAATTAGTTTTCAATTCAAGAGGCTGATTTCAGTTCAAAGGGTCAAATCCCATGGGACTCAGAATGTATAATTTATACTATAAAGTGGGGGAAATACAAAGTAATGGAATACAATCCATCTACCGAAAAGGAAAAGAGGGCTTCATCACCTCATAAGAAAGGAAAGGGAGCAGCAGCACCATCACCCCAACATGGACCCCAGAAGCAGTATCATCATAGAAACTTCAGAGGAGTCTGAGGCATCCCCAACAGAAGAGACAACTTCCTGGCTGCTTCCCAGAGAATAAGCTAGAAGACTGCAAGCCACATTGGGAAACTCTGCCTCCCACATGGTCCCTAAACAGTAAATGAGCAATGATTGAAAAGGGTTTCTGGAAAGACAGACCTCCAAGAAGGCTCACAGAATCCCAAACATTCTGAAGTGTTGTGGGGAAAAACCTCCAGCCTCACCCTCTTACTCACCCCCACTTCCTCTCCTTACCCAAGCACGCACACAGCATGGCTAGAGGTAATGACAGATAATAACTAGACCAGAAGAGGTCTCTGGTGATACGAGGACAGTAAAGAGTCAAAAGAGGACAGAGTGCAAAAAACCAACACCTGGGACCAGGGAGGAGCTGCAGACACCAGCCGTGAGTGATGCAGCCTTAGACAGAATGTCCAAGGCCTGACGAGACGGTTACATCTGGAAGAGGTCAAAAGCACAGGAGGTGCTCAGGGACGCATGGCAGCCTCCCCACACACCCACTGTGTATGTCATCTCTGATTTACGGCCCCCTCCAACACAGGAAGAAGAAAAAAATCTAGATGGGGGACGAATCTTGATTTGGGTAATTAATTACTTACTCCTTCCACACTAAGGGACAAAGTGTTAGATTAGAAGTTAGTGAATTGTCTAAAATTGGCAACATTAAATTCTCTACTCTCAAGCCAGCATAAATTTTGAAATCTAGCATGAGTTTAATTATAGACAGAAAAAAAAAAATGCTTTATCCTGTTTTCGTATATTGAGCTCGTGATGATGTAAAATGTATACTCAGTGCCCCAGTCTCAAGGAAAAGGGAACTTCCTCTCAGTACGGTATGACTTGTCAGGGAATTCTTTTTTATTATTCAGAGTACTCTGGTACACCCCAATTATAGCATTATGTCATAAACTTGAAAGGAAGTTTATTTCTGTGGGAGAGAAAGAAACTGTGGAACAGGTGGATATCACCTCCGTCAAGGGCTAAAAGACAAGAAGGCCTCATTGGTGACCACTTCGCTTTCAAAGGCAGAAGTCATGAGCTGCCTGGCAGCTTATGGGCTGAAACAGTTTTGTGAGCCACTCATGGCTCATGAGGGAACAGGTGGGGAACTGCTGGTGTGGGGGAGGAAGCAATAAACATGCATGAGTGTAGAAGAGAGTTGGAATGGCAAAAAGACAAAATAAGCTATAGTTTCATTGAAAAAGAAAAAAAATGTAAGCATCAAGAAATAGATTCTGTGGATTCACAAGGGACTCTTCAAAGATGTGAAAGCAAAAAGAACTCAATGTTTTAAATTAAACAGAAAAAGGAAAGGAAACCAACTGAGAAAACAGTGGATTGGAGTTTTTAGCAAAGAGGGTTGAAGATCATTCTAAATAAATCAACACTATTCAAATTCTTAAGAGAAATGAAGACTTCCGGAAATGAAACAAGGGGTGGGAAAAGAAAGACTTAATATGTGTAAGAATATAAACAAACCAAAAGGTTCTTGCAAGAAGACATGTCTCATGTAAAAATAATTTTCCTGGGAAAATATAATCATTAGTTAGTGCAGCAGAAAAAGCCTTGGAAATTATCAAAAGTCAAATATATTAAATTGTTCATTAAAACTGTTTTAATATTTAGAAGAAAAAATTTAAATGGTCAGTTAAGGTGGGTCCAAATAGTGTGAACTCTGTCTAAGGCAAAGGACTTCCCTGGTGACTCAGTGGTAAAGAATCTGCCTGCAATGTAAGAAACCCAGGTTTGATCCCTGTGTTGGGAAGATCTTTTGGAGGAAGTCATGGTAACCCACTCAAGTATTCTTGCCTCGAGAAAACCCATGGAGAGAGGAGCCTACAATCCATAGCATCAGAGTTGGAAGCAACTGACACGTTTTGAAATCATGCAGAAACACACCATTTCACTAGTCTATTTAGTTTCTCTGTTGTAGGGACATGAAAATAGGTAAACATTGATCAAGACCTAAGTGAGGCAGGTATAGACAGTTTTATCCCTCAGTTCCTCATTTTAAAAACAAATTGTAGTAGTCATTGTGAGTTAGGAGACCAATATGTTACAGTAGGAAGCCTCTGGGCTTACCTTCCCTCAGGAACACATCATAGCTACAAAAATATGAAAAAAAAATCTTAGTGAAATTGGCCTGGGGACTAGCAGAGAAGCTCTTTTACAATCAAGGCTGAGAAGAAAGAACCACATAGAATCTGGCAGGAAGGGAGGAGAAGCAATTTGATCGGGTACATGCACTCTAGTGAGAGATACAAAAGAGGAGAGGGATTTTAGAAGCTTGCAGATGCTCCCTAGGAAGCAAGGGATTCAAGCTACTTGCTAAGTATCCTAGCCCTGCAGTTCAACTCCAGGAAGACAATTGTCCTTAGCCAATTTGAAAATCAATGGGGGCTATAAGAAAGTGAGCCTCTGCTCTTAAAAAGCACTCACACAGATATTCTTAACTCCCAGTATCACTAGGGAAGTAGCTGATTGGTTGAAAACTTCCCAGGGCTCTAGCCAACCTTCCAAGACAGCCCGGGAAGTTCCCCAGCCTGCTCCTGCCCTAGTCTCAGCCCTTCTTGGTCTGGTACTCCTCTCGACTAAGGCAGAGGTTGCTGTTGCTTAGAGTGTGCATGTTTACAGGGACTGGAGCCAGGAAGGACCCCATCCTGCCTCTAGTAACCATTTGCATGAGTTGTTTTATGACAGGAGGTCCTGGTAAGGAATAAGGAACTAATTAGCCACCACCAACCGGAAGAGTTCAGGAAAGGTCAAAAGGAGACACCATGTGTCCATCCACCTCCCAGAATCCCTCTCACTGGCATCCATCTTGGCTGAACAAGGCGTGCACCACCAGGAAGGACCCAATCAGAATGACTGTCCAAAGACACCCCGGAAACTAATCCCATCACCTAAAACCTGAGACTGTGAGGCACATAGCAGAGCAATTCTCCTGGGTTCCCTTACCCTGTTGCTCTCTGCCTGGGTGCCTCCTTCCAATAGTCTCTTGCTTTGTCAGCATGTGTCTCCTCAGACAATTCTTTTCTGAATGTTAGACAAGAGCCTGCTCTTGGGGCCCTGGAGGTCCCCTCTCCGCACCTTCCTACAACACCAGGAGGAGACTGTCATCATCAAAACGACTGTACCTGTGCTCACTTGGAAGGGAGTGAGGTTATCTGGAGGAGACTGCTGCTAGCGTTCACATCCCTGTGCATACTTGGAGGAGTGTGGGGCCAGCTCAGTGATGTAAAACCAATCTCTCCAGCCACAACTTAGCCTCTCACCAAGGCACACACTCCAGGAAAAAGTGAAGGAAATGTGAAAAAGTAAAATGGCTGTCTGGGGAGGCCTTACAAATAGCTGTGAAAAGAAGAGAGGTGAAAAGCAAAGGAGAAAAGGAAAGATATAAGCATCTGAATGCAGAGTTCCAAAGAATAGCAAGAGATAAGAAAGCCTTCTTCAGTGATCAATGCAAAGAAATAGAGGAAAAGAACAGAATGTGAAAGACTAGAGATCTCTTCAAGAAAATTAGAGATACCAAGGGAACATCTCCTGCAAAGATGGGCTCAATAAAGGACAGAAATGGTCTGGACCTAACAGAAGCAGAAGATATTAAGAAGAGGTGGCAAGAATACACAGAAGAACTGTACAAAAAAGATCTTCATGACCCAGATAATCATGATGGTGTGACCACTCATCTAGAGCCAGACATTCTGGAGTGTGAAGTCAAGTGGGCCTTGGAAAGCATCGCTATGAACAAAGCTAGTGGAGGTGATGGAATTCCAGTTGAGCTGTTTCAAATCCTGAAAGATGATGCTGTGAAAGTGCTGCACTCAATAGGACAGCAAATTTGGAAATCTCAGCAGTGACCACAGGACTGAAAAAGGTCAGTTTTCATTCCAATCCCAAAGAAAGGAAATGCAAAAGAATGCTCAAACTACAGCATAATTGCACTCATCTCACATGCTAGTGAAGTAATGCTCAAAATTCTCCAAGCCAGGCTTCAGCAATATGTGAACTGTGAACTTCCTGATGTTCAAGCTGGTTTTAGAAAAGGCAGAGGAACCAGAGATCAAATTGCCAACATCTGCTGGATCATGGAAAAAGCAAGAGAGTTCCAGAGAAACATCAATTTCTGCTTTATTGGCTATGCCAAAGCCTTTGACTGTGTGGATCACAAGAAACTGTGGAAAATTCTGAAAGAGATGGGAATACCAGACCACCTAACCTGCCTCTTGAGAAACCTGTAGGCAGGTCAGGAAGCAACAGTTAGAACTGGACATGGAACAACAGACTGGTTCCAAATAGGAAAAGGAGTATGTCAAGGCTGTATATTGTCACCCTGCTTATTTAACTTATATGCAGAGTACATCATGAGAAACGCTGGACTGGAAGAAACACAAACTGCAATCAAGATTGCCAGGAGAAATATCAATAACCTCAGATTTGCAGATGATACCACCCTTAAGGCAGAAAGTGAAGAGGAGCTAAAAAGCCTCTTGATGAAAGTGAAAGAGGAGAGTGAAAAAGTTGGCTTAAAGCTCAACATTCAGAAAACGAAGATCATGGCATCCGGTCCCATCACTTCATGGGAAATAGATGGGGAAACAGTAGAAACAGTGTCAGACTTTATTTTTGGGGGCTCCAAAATCACTGGGGATAGTGATTGCAGCCATGAAATTAAAAGACGCTTACTGCTTGGAAGAAAAGTTATGACCAACCTAGATAGTATATTCAAAAGCAGAGACATTACTTTGCCGACTAAGGTCCGTCTAGTCAAGGCTATGGTTTTTCCAGTGGTCATGTATGGATGTGAGAGTTGGACTGTGAAGAAGGCTGAGCACTGAAGAATTGATGCTTTTGAACTATGGTGTTGGAGAAGACTCTTGAGAGTCCCTTGGACTGCAAGGAGATCCAACCAGTCCATTCTGAAGGAGATCAGCCCTGGGATTTCTTTGGAAGGAATGATGCTAAAGCTGAAACTCCAGTACTTTGGCCACCTCATGCGAAGAGTTGACTCATTGGAAAAGACTCTGATGCTGGGAGGGATTGGGGGCAGGAGGAGAAGGGGACGACCGAGGATGAGATGGCTGGATGGCATCACTGACTCGATGGATATGAGTCTGAGTGAACTCTGGGAGTTGGTGATAGACAGGGAGCCCTGGCGTGCTGAGATTCATGGGGTCATGAAGAGTCAGACACGACTGAGCGACTGAACTGAACTGAAGCCCTCTGGGCAGAGCTATGCCCCAAACCAAGGGGGGAGACTGCTATCACACCTAGAAGAAATCAACTCCCTCAGGATGTCTGCTCTAGCCACTTAGGCCTCAACCTTACTCCTGGTAGGGCAGTGACAGTCGTTAAGGATAAAAGAAACCCTGGCTTACACCCAGTTCTGCCTCTAGCCCTTCCAACTCCCACCAAAGCAGTGGCTGCTGGCTCAACCTGGGGAAGACATACACCATGCTCACTTCAGATCCATCTCTCCCATTAAAGCCACTGTACCTAGGCAGACTACATAGGGATGCTCCCACACAAGGACACACCTTCACGGCTGAGATAGGTAAATGATTCACTTAATTTCATGGAGACACAGAAAGTTAACAAAACCATAAGAGAGTAAATATGCTTCAAACGAAGGAACAAGTAAAAAACATTAAAAATTCCCTCATGAAACAGATAAATAATTTATCTGACAAAGAGTTCAAAGCAATAGTAAAAACAATTCTAACTGAACTGAGGAAAAGAATAGATGAACATAGTGAGAATTTTGACAAAAAATAGAGAAGAACCAGTCAAAGCTGAAGAATACCTTAAATGAAAAATACACTAGAAGCTATTAAAAGCCAATTAAGTGATACAGAAGAATGCATAAACAATCTGAAAGAATAATGGAAGTCACCCAATCAGAATGTCAAAAAGAAAAATGTATTTTAAAAATGGGAATAGTTTAAAGGACTTATGAACAACATCAAGGATACTAACATTCACATTATAATGGACTAGAAGGAGAAGAAAGGGAAAAGAGTAGATGATTTATTTGTTAAATGTATGGCTAAGATACATGCCAAGATATATCATAATTTAAATGGCAAAAGTTAAAGACAGAGAATTCTAAAGTCAGAAAGAGAAAAACAGTCACACAACAAGAGAAACCTCAACAAAGGCTATCAGCTGATTTTTTAACAGAAATTTTGCCAGCCAGAAAAGAGTGGTATTATCATACCAAATCATACCATCTAAATATCATACCATATTTAGAGTGATTAAAGGTGGGGGGAAACCCACAACTTAGGATAGTCTACTAGGCAAGATTATCATTCAGAATCAAAGGAGAGATAAAGAACTTTGCAGAAAAAAATAAGAGTTCATCAATACTAAACCAAACTTATAGAAGTGGTAAAGAACTCTTCTTTAAGTGAAAAAGAAAAGTTTTCAACAAGAAGTAAGAAATTAGAGTAAGGTAAAATTCCCAGTGGTAAAGGCAAATATATAGTAAAGACTAAATCAACCACTTAAATAAACAAGTATGAATATTAAAAAAATAAAAAGTATAAAATCAACTACCACTACTATAATAAACAGCTAAAGGATAGACACAAAGGTGACATAAAAAACACAAAATGTAATGAGGGAGGATTTTAAAAATGTAGTGCCCCTAGAATGTGTTTGAGCTTAAATGACCATCAGTTTAAAGTAAATAGATTTAGTTGTTATAGGTCAACATACATAAACTCCATGAGAACTACATATCAAAAACTACTGTATAACTACTATATATATATATATATATATATATAACTACTGTATATATACATATATATAAACTTGAAAAATGAACATAACACTAAAGAAAATCATCACACCTCAAGAGAAGATATTAAAAGAGCAAAAAAATTACATAAACCACCAGAAAACAAATAGCAAAATGATAATAAGGGTGTAACTATCAACAATTGCTCTAAATGTTAATAGATTAAATGCTCAAATCCAAAGACCTAAGTAGCTGATTGGATTAGAAAACAAAGCTCATCAATATGCTCTCTACAAGAGGCTCACTTCAGAGTTAATGACACAGAGAGACTGAAAATGAGTGGCTGGAAAAAAGTATTTCATGTAAATGCAAGTGAAAACAAAGCTGGGGTAATAGCTATTATATTGCAATAATATTTATGAAATATAATCTGTAAAAATACTGAATAACTATGCTGTATGCCTGAAACTAATATAAATCAAATATGCTTCAATAATGTTTTCAATTAATTTAAAAAAAAATTCTAGGATAGCAATACCCTTATCAGCCAGAGTAAACTTTAAAACAAATTATATAATAAAAGACAAAGAAGAATACTATATAATGATAAAGGAATCAATACAAGAGAGGATATAACATTTGTAAACATAAATGCATCTAATATAGGAGCACCTAAATATACAAAACAAACATTAACAGATAAAAAGGGAGAAACTGACAATAATGCAATTATAGCAGGGAATATTAACACCCCATTTACACGAATGGACAGGTTATTTAGACAGAAAATCAATAAGGAAACAGTGCCTTTAAACAACACATCAGGTCAATTGGACTTAATAGATATCTATAGGACATTCTATCTGAAAAAAAAACAGAATGCACAGTCTTTTTGAGGGCAGATTGAATGTTCTCTGGGATGGATCACACATTAGGCCACAAAACAAGTCTCAACAAATTTAAGAGAATAGAAATCGTATTAAGCAACTTTCCTGAACTACAATAGTATGAAACTAAATATCAGTTGCAGGAAATAAAATGAGAAAGCACAAGCATGTGCTGACTAAACAACAAGCTACTAAAAACCCAATGAGTCAACAAAGAAACCAAAGAGGAAATTCGATAATACATCGAGACCAAAAAAATAAAAGCACAACTTTTGAAATCTATGTTTGTGTGTTAGTCGCTCAGTCATGTCCGACTCTTCTGTGACCCCATGGACTGTTGCCCACCAGGCTCCTCCGTCCATGAGATTCTCCAGGCAAGAATACTAGAGTAGGTTGCCATTTCCTTCTCCAAATCTATGGTACACAGCAAAAGCAATTCTAGGGAAGTTTATAGTAATACAAGCCTACCTCAAGAAATAAGAAAAATCTCAAATAAGCAACCTAACCTACTACTCTTAAAATTAGAAAAAGTAAAATAAGCAAAGCCCAAAGTCAGCAGAATAAAGGAAAGAATAAAGATCAAAGTCCAAATAAATAAAATACAGACCAAAAAAAGAAAATATCAATGAAATCAGGAGTCTGCCTTTTAAAAATATTAAAAGATTGATAGGCCATTATCCAGACTAATTTTTTTAAAAAAGGAGGACTCAAATAAATACAAAAATGAAAGAGTAATTACAAAAAAATCAAAGAAATAAATGCAAACATAAAGGACTACTATGAACAGTTACAGACAAATGAATTGGAAACCTAGAAGAAATGAATGAATTTCTTGAAACATACAATCTTCCAAGACTGAAAAAGGAAAAAAAAGATAACCTGAACAAACCAATTACTAGTATTGAAAGTGAAACATTAGGCAAAATCTTCAAACAAAAGTCCAAGATCAGACAGCTTCACAGGGGGATATCACCAAACATTTAAAAAATAATTAATACCTTTTAATAACTAATACCTGAAGAATAATTAATATCTATAATTAATACCCATCCTTCTCAAACTATTCCAAAAAATTGAAGAAATTCATTCAATAAGGCTACCCAAATTCCTTCAATAAGACTACCACTCTCTGACCCTGAAGTCATACAAAGACACTACAAATGAAGAGAAAATTACAGCCAATATCCCCAATGAATATAGATGCAAAAATCTTCAACAAAATATTATCAAACCAAATTCAACAGTATGTAAAAAGAATCATACACCATGATGAAGTGGGATTTATCCCAAAGATGTAAGGATGGTTTAATATATGCAAATCTAACAATTTGATACCACATTAGCAAAATGAAGGATAAAAATCATGATTATCTCAATAGGTGCAGACAAAGTATCTGACAAAATTAAACACCATTTATGATAAAAAGTCTCAACACATTAGCAAAATGAAGGATAAAAATCATGATTATCTCAATAGGTGCAGAAAAAGTATCTGACAAAATTTAACACCATTTATGATAAAAAGTCTCAACAAAGTTTATATAGAGGCAACATACCTCAATATGATGAAGGCCATTTATGACAAACCCATAGCAAGTATTATACTTAACAGTGAAAACTGAAAGCTTTTCCTCTAAAATCAGGAACAGGACAAGAATGCACAGTCTCACTCTCTGTTTAAATAATATTGGACATTCTAGTCACAGCAATCAGACAAAATAAGAAATATATCCAAATTGGAATGGAAGGAGTAAAACTGCTGTTTGCAGATGATACACTAAATTTGTGGATATAGAGAACACTAAAATCTCCATTAAAAAGCTACTGTAACAAATAAATTAATTCAGTAAAGCTGCAGGATACAAGATCAATATTCAGAAACCAGTTGTATTGCTATACACACTAATAATGGACTAACAGAGACAAAGGGAGTTGAGGAAAATTGATGATAGTAAGAAATGGAATAGTGTCCCATATTCAGGGATTGTTAAAATTAATATTGTTAAAATGTCCATACTACCCAAGGCAATCTACACATTTGATTAAATCTCTATCAAAATATCCAGGACATTTTTTTTTCAGAACTAGATCAAATAACTGTAAAATTTATATTAAATGACAAAAGACCATGAATAATCAAAGTAATCCTGAGAAGAAAGAACAGAGCTGGAGATGTCATATTCCCTGACTTCAGACTATACTACAAAGCTACAATAATACAAACAAAATTATACTGTCACAAAAACAGTCACAGATCAATGCAACAGAATAGAGAGTCCAGAAATAAGCCCATGAACATGTGGGATAATTAATACAACAAAGGAGGCAAAAATATACAGTGAGGTAAAGAGTCTCTTTAATAAGTGGTTTTGGCAAAACTAGACAGCCAAGAGAATGGAATTAGATCATTTTTTTCATATTGTATGCAAAAATAAATTCAAAATGGATTAAAAATTTTAATTTAAGTTTGGAAGCCATAAAACTTGGAGAAGGAAATAGCAACCCACTCCAGTATTCTTGCCTGGAGAATCCCATGAGCAGAAGAGCCTGGTGGGCTGCTGTCCATAGGTTCACACAGAGTTGGACATGACTGAAGCGACTTAGCATGCATGCATGCATTGGAGAAGGAAATGGCAACCCACTCAGTATTCTTGCCTGGAGAATCCTGTAGACAGAGGAGCCTGGTGAGCTGCTGTCCATAGGGTCACACAGAGTTGGACATGACTGAAGTGACTTAGCATGCATGCATGCATTGGAGTAGGAAATGGCAACCCACTCAGTATTCTTGCCTGGAGAATCCCAGAGACAGAGGGGCCTGATGGGCTGCCATCTATGGGGTTGCACAGAATTGGAAATGCCTGAAGCGACTTAGCAGCAACAGCAGCCATAAAACTCCTAGAAAAAATAGACAGTACACCCTTTAACATAAGTCTTAGCAATATTTATTTTGAATAAGTCTCAGGCAATGGAAACAAAAACAAAAATAAACAAATGAGGCTTAATTAAACAATAGCCTTTGCATAGGAAAAAAGGAAAAACTATCAACAAAACAAAAAGACAGCCTTTTGGATAGGAGAAGATATTTGCAAATGACATGTCTGATTAGGGGTTAATGTCCAAAATATATAGAGTTCATACAACTCAATATATTTTAGAAAATCCATTTTAAAAATGGGCAGAAGATGTGAATGACATTTTTCCAAAAAGATGTACAAATAGCCAATAGGCATGTGAAAACATGCTCAGTATCACTAATCATCAGGGAAAAGCAAATCAAAACCACAAGATAGCACCTCACACTTATCAGAATGGCTACTGTCAAAAAGACAACATATAATAGATGTTGGAGAGTATATGGAGAAAAAGCAACCCTAGTTTACTGTTGGTGGAAATGTAAACTGATATAGCCACTATGAAAAACAGTATGAGAGTTCCTCAAAATATAAGAAACAGAACTACAATATGGTCCAACAATTCCACTTCATAGTGTAAATGTAGTGAACATTAAAACAGTAATTCAAGAGAGTATATATACACTAATGTTTATAATAGCATTATTTATTATAGGCAAGATATGAAAGCAATGTGTCAACAAATGAATGAATAAAGCTTTGAGATATATATATATATATACACACATCTATGTGTGTATATATATAATACAAAATGTACAATTATTGTATAATAATATATCTTTGTGTGTGTGTATATATATATAGTGTTCTTGCCTGGAGAATCCCAGGGATGGGGGAGCCTGGTGGGCTGCCGTCTATGGGGTCGCACAGAGTCGGACACGATTGAAGCAACTTAGCAGCAGCAGCAGCAGCATATGTGTGTATATATATACATAAAACTGGGCTTCCCAAGTGGTGCTAATCGTAAAGAATCCACCTGCCAATGCAGGAGATATGAGATGTGAGTTCTATCTCTGTGTTTGGAAGATCCCCTGGAGGAGGGCATGGGAACCCACCCAGTATTCTTACCTTGAGAATTCCATGGAGAGAGGAACCTGGCAGGCTACAGTGCAGAGCTGGACATGACTAAAGTGACTTACCGCACATGCATATAGAATTCAGCCTCAATAAAAAGTAAAATTTTACATTGGTAACAACATGAATGAACCTGGAGGGTGGTATGTTTAGTGAAGTAAGTCACAGAGAGAAAGATAAATATTGTATGTTTCCTTTATATGTGGAATTTAAAAAATAAACAGATTAACATAACAAAAGAGAAACAGACTAACAGGGAGAACGAACTAGTATTCACCAGTGGGGAGATGAGGGGAGGAGTAAGAGAAGAGAAGAAGGTTAAGAGGTACAAACGACTAAGTAGAAATAAGATACAAGGATGTAACATACAGCACAGTGGATATAGCCAATATTTTATAACAACTTAAAATGGACCATAAGCTTAAAAAATATTGAATCATTATGTTATACACCAGAAACATAATAAAGTAAATCAACTAACTTCTTTTTGGAAAATTGTATACAAACCATCTACGACTACAGTGTGAAACGTGTGGTATTGACACTGTGAAAGACAGAGTAACAAAACATTTGAATGCAGAACCCAGAAACAGACCCACCTATATCCAGAGTCTTGTTCTATGAAAAGTGCCACTGCCAGTCAGGGAGAAGGATGAACTTTTCAGGATAAAGCTAGAAAAAATGTAGGCATCCATACTAATTTTTACAATTTTAATTGGATGCCTTCTTCTGTTCAGTTCAGTTCAGTCACTCAGTCATGTCTGACTCTTTGCGACCCCATGAACCGCAGCACCCCAGGCTTCCCTGTCCATCACCAACTCCCAGAGTTCACTCAAACCCATGTCCATTGAGTCGATGATGCCATCCAACCATCTCATCCTCTGTCGTCCCCTTCTCCTCCTGCCCTCAATCCATCCCCCGCAGGATCCAGGGAAACCTGAAGGAAAAACAGCGTGGCGGATGATTTAGAAAGAGATAAGGAAAGAACGTTGTAGATAAGAAAACAGAAGAAAGAGGCTGATATTCCTTGGTTTACATAGAAAGCCAATAAAACTTCGAGACAAGAAGTCTGCCCGGTTCACGGAGGCCACAGGTGCCTTTCCGGTCTCCCGAGGGAGTGAAGACGCAGAACGTCTTCCCATTCAGGTCTTAGAAACCCGGGCAGATAACTGAACTCAGGGAGCCTCTATGCTCCAAGGGATCCGCCTGAAAAAAAAAAAAAGTAAGAGAGAAAAAAAGAAAAACATGGGGTGACCAAGCTTCTTTGAGTGAGGCCCAATAGCTTTATTTTTTAAAGGTACTTTTATACCTTGTCTTATACATAGAGGGAAATGAAAGATGTAAAGTCATACAGAGTCAGCCCAAACATTACATCTGTTTTGTCTTTATCGAAACCAGGATTATTTCTGCAAACCTTTCCCCAAAACAATATTGTGTACATTATCTTCTGGCCTTGGAAGCCTGTGAACATTTTATGACCCTCTTTTGATAAAAGCTGTTCAACCAAAAAACTTATTTTTCCTTGAAATGTTTTTTCTTATATTTCTAATCTATGTCAGCCTCAAAAAGTATTAAACAAGTTACATTTCTCACGGAGCAGAGGTGCAGTGAGTTACAAGAAAGAACCAATTAGCTCAAAAGTCTGATGTGGTTAATTTCAAGGCTACACTTGTTTTTCTTACTTTCCAATTATGTTAAGTAATGCACTCCCAGGTGCACAGTGGATAAGAGATATGGGAACTTAGCAACAACCATTGGCCCAATAATGAAATCCTACATTAGCACTACTCTAATAGCTTTTAACTCTTTGAAAGGCTCTATGTTTTAGGCTTTCCGTGCCTCTCACAGTTGGGAGGCTGTAAATAATCACATGCGTAGCTGCAAGAGTCTGGATATACCTGCCAAGTAAGCTAGAATGCTAACAGAGGGGGTTTGATTTGAAATATTTCTCTCATGTCCAGGAGACTTATTATCTATATCCCTAAGCTGATTTTCTCCAGAGAAAGGTGGTCAGGAATAGCCCCCTGTTAATGTCAGAGGAGTTGGTGAAAGTCATGAAATAGTAAAACAGACAGATTCTGGTTTTGGTATAGATGCTCAAGAAAGCCTAGGGAGCCCGTTGAGTTCTGAAGCCTTGCTTAACAGTTCTCTTCCACATGACCTTGTCATGGGTGGGATCTCCCTTGGTGGCTCCCAGCACATTGAGTCGATGATGCCATCCAACCATCTCATCCTCTGTCGTCCCCTTCTCCTCCTGCCCTCAATCTCTCCCAGCATCAGAGTCTTTTCAGATGAGTCAGCTCTTCACATCAGGTGGCCAAAGTATTGGAGTTTCAGCTTCAACATCAGTCCTTCCAATGAACACCGAGGACTGATCTCCTTTAGGATGGACTGGTTGGATCTCTTTGCAGTCCAAGGGACTCTCAAGAGTCTTCTCCAACACCACAGTTCAAAAGCATCAATTTTTCAGCGCTCAGCTTTCTTCACAATCCAATGTCACATCCATATGTAACCACTGGAAAAACCATAGCCTTAACTAGATGGACCTTTGTTGGCAAAGCAATGTCTTAATATGCTGTCTAGGTTGGTCATAACTTTTCTTCCAAGGAGTAAGTGTCTTTTAATTTCATGGCTGCAATCACCATCCCCAGTGATTTTGGAGCCCCCCAAAAATAAAGTCTGACACTGTTTCCACTGTTTCCCCATCTATTTCCCATGAAGTGATGGGACCAGATGCCATGATCTTCGTTTTCTGAATGTTGAGCTTTAAATCAACTTTTTCACTCTCCTCTTTCACTTTCATCAAGAGGCTCTTTAGTTCTTCTTCACTTTCTTCCATAAGGGTGGTGTCATCTGCATATCTGAGGTTATTGATATTTCTCCCGGCAATCTTGATTTTAGCTTGTGATTCTTCCAGCCCAGCGTTTCTCATGATGTACTCAGCACAGAAGTTAAATAAGCAGGGTGACAATATACAGCCTTGACATACTCCTTTTCCTATTTGGAACTAGTCTGTTGTTCCATGTCCAGTTCTAACTGTTGCTTCCTGACCTGCCTACAGGTTTCTCAAGAGGCAGGTCAGGTGGTCTGGTATTCCCATCTCTTTCAGAATTTTCCACAGTTTCTTGTGATCCACACAGTCAAAGGCTTTGGCATAGTCAATAAAGCAGAAGTAGATGTTTTTCTGGAACTCTGTTGCTTTTTTGATGATCCTTCTTCACATCATATATAAAGATCCATTCCAAATTGGTTAAACACTTTAATATACAATGAAAAAACTGTAAAGCTTTTAGAATATAATATAGGAAAATATTGCATGACCACAAGATATATGGCAAACAAAGTGAATTTTGTTCACCAAATCCAGTATCTTTTTCATTGTGAGCACTCTAAAATCACACTGCCTACTCACCTCTGTTTCCTATGGACTACATAACTGGCATCTGAATGTAAGCAAAAATCAACTGATATCAGTGTTGACTGATAATCAACACTGGATGGCCTGATTTTTATGACTACACACATGATCCCCCTCCCACATGTCTCTCTTCTGGGCAAATGCAGATAATAAGTGGGGGACTCTAAGGTCCTAATGAGTGATGGAGCCTGGATCTCCAAATAACCACATGGCACAGAATGTCTCCCCACTCCCAACATGCTATAATATAAAGATCCCATACAAATCAATAAGAAAAAATTAGTAACCAAAAGGAAAAATGAAAAGTTAAAATAAGAAAGCAATCAAATGGTAAATAATCAGTTTAAAAGGCCTAACACCTCTTTTGTAATCAGGGATATAAAAATAAAAGTCATGTTGGATACTCACCTGATGAGCAAATATTTTAAAGTCTAATGATATTAAACATTGGTGAAAATGCAGAACAATGGGAACTCATATTTTTCTGGTGGGAGTATACATTTGTATGACCACTTTGCAAAATAGTTTGTCATTACTTAATAAAAATGAAGATATCAATACTCAATTAACTAACAAAATTAAGTATGTATATCCAAGAAGAATTCATGTACTGTATACCAGGATATATACCCAAAACATGCACCTGGAAGAAATCCCAATTTTATTCTTAATAGTAGGGTAGATAAATAAATTTTAGAAATGATCAACAACTCCATGCAAAAATCCCAATCAGTCTCAAAAATATAATATTGAATGAAAAAAGCAAGCCACAAAAAATACATGCAGTATTATTCTATATAAATAAATTTCAAAGAGAATCAAAACTAAGTTATATTGTTCAGACTGGACAGTAAAAAGCAAAGAAAACATTAAAAAAAACTCAAGATGATGGTTAATTCAAAAAATGGTTCATGATTACACAGATATCTGTTCTACTATGAGTTGTTAAACTGTATCTGTATATTCATGCACTTTTCCATATGTAATTTATATTTTTTATGTAATAAAAATTTTATTATATATGATAATTGTATACAACATTATACATACAACAGAAATGTATAAAAGAGAAAAAATGATCAATTTAAATGATAATATATCTAGCACCAAAGTTAAAATTAAGACCACTCTAGAGAAGAGTAAATATCACCACAAAATGATAAGTAGAAATTCAATACCAGAAAAAAGAAGAGCCATTCTTGAAAATTAAAATATTATAATGTCTTAAATATCACTCTGTAGCAGAGATCTGACATTTTAAAAAAACTATAATAAATTAACAGCTATTCTGTGGGTTTAGTCTTAAGTGACAATAATTTCTCTTTGGTTCAACTTCAAATTCTAACTCTTACAGATATCTTTTAGAACAAAATAAATGAGGTCAAAGGACAAACAATTCCTGTGAGGAGATAGTTCAACTATGACCTGAAAATGAGAAATGAGCCTACTGAATAGCATTCCAGGCTGAGGGGACAGAAAACGGGAAGGTCCAGAGGTGCAGAAGGCCCTAACTCATTCCAAAAACTAAAAGAAGACAATCTTGGCAGAAACCTAATGGTATCTACTGAGGGAAGGCTATCTGAAGAGCAAGGGTGGGAGAAGAGAGATTTCAGAAGGTTGGGTTTTGCTAAAATGTTACTCAAATCTCTACTGTGTTCCATCAACGCTGATAACTGCTCTCTCATCCTCCCCTCTACACACATAGTCTTGAGACGAACAGTTTTGCAGTCATAGGGGGAAAATAGTGTAATTCCATAGAGATTTGGCGTCTCTAGTTTCTGTGTTTCTATAAATCTCATAAATAGTAAACTAGTACTGGAAAGAGGGAAAGGAATGGAACTAGCCAGAGTAAATAAAAAATCCTTTCCCTTGACTCTGTGTTTCATACTGAACAGGTGATAAACTGTTTGTGGGCTTCAGTGTTCCCATAGATACAAATCCTAGAACTACTGGGAGGGTAAGTGGTTTCCAGAATTGAAGCTTTCCCTTTCCCACTGCAATGTTTGTAGACTTTCAAATAAAATGTTTAGGATTCAAGGCAGTGATTTCCAAATGAGAGCAGACAGGTTTTCAAGGTGTGATCTACTTACCCTCTTTATTGCAAGAAAATGTCTGACTCTTTATACTTACCTGAGTTAATAAATTTTGTTCTTGTTGACAGGAAAAATAATAGCTTTGAAGTAAATAAGCACACTGTGCTTTAAAAGTCCACTCTGTTTCCCTGCTTCATTCTCATACACAATACACACATTATTTCAGATAGACATTTAGAAAGACAGATATATACCTGGTGCTTTAAAATAAATTATACATTTTCTGGTGCCAGAGCACACAGATGGTCCATTTACCACTTCAGGAGACTTACCACTGTTTTTGAAGCAGTAAAACTTTCTTTTTTCTCGCCTTTTTTTTTTTAAACTTCCTATTCTCTTTCATGATATTCACTACTACTATGAAATTCTCCAGACATTTGAGAAGCCATTAAAAAGTGGAGAAACTTTGGTTCTCTACAGACGGTGGGTCTAATATTTGTTTTTAAACCAAATAGGTGTGTTGAAAAAGGAGGTACAGGGATTTACACTTGTATAGTAACATGGCCTTGGGGTGAAAGGCAGGCACACCAGTGTCAAATCACTTCAAATAGTCACTTGTACATATGAGGAACTCAAGGCCTGTTGGTTAGTTGATCGATTAATGTACCAAATGCAGTTTGCTTCCTTTGTCTGGACCCCAGGAGCTCTATGGAAATTAGGAAGGAGTGAAGAATACTAGAGACTCTTAGAACGTATGGGATATAATCATCCCATAAGGAATATTGAAAGTCACATTTTGTGAAACTCTCTGCAAAGAAGAAATTTCAGATCCCTTTCTAGGATCCTATATATTCTTTCAAATTGGTTATATACAATATTTAATAATGCTTCATTAGAAATTTGTGTAGACTATTAAGCCTGAGTATAGCTATATTCATGAGCAGATAGAAACGTCAGTCACTCTACTAAACACAATTCCAAAAGATTACAGAAAAAAACACAGAAAGATACTTACACTTCAAAGGAATAATACTTAATAAATATCTACTTAGCAACAATTGTTTTCCAATCATAGTCTGGGTACTGGTGATATCACACTAAATAAAGCATACGTAAAACGTGCTTTCATAGAGTAAGAAGAAAGAAAGTGACGTCACTCAGTGTGTCTGACCCTTTGAGACCCCATGGACTGTAGCCCGCCAGGCTCCTCCATCCATGAAATTCTCCAGGCAAGAATACTAAAGAGGGTTGCCATTTCCTTCTCCAGGGGGATCTTCCCAACCCAGGAATCGAACCTGGGTCTCCTGCATTGCAAGCAGACGTTTTACCATCTGAACCACACTGAGGACCTTTCATAGAGTAAAATGTAATAAAAAAGTAAGAAGAGAGTTCCAAACAGGGATTAGAGAGATGGAATTATACCAAGGACAAGGTAGTGAGGTCAGAGCAATTTTCTTGTTTTCAATAACATTTTGCTTCATATATTAATATTGAGAATTAGAGTTGTAAATTGTCAATTCATTATTAAAGGAATAAAGATTAAATAAGTCATCAGGGCTGCAGAAAATAGTGCAAAATTTTAATTAAACATTTTAATGAATAAAAACTGATGCTTTTGAGTTGTGGTGATGGAAAAGACTCTTGAGAGTTCCTTGGACTGCAAGGAAATCAAATTAGTCAATCTTAAAGGAAATCAACTTGAATATTCATTGGAAGGACTGATCCTGAAGCAGAAACTCCAATACTTTGGTCACCTGATGCAAAGAGCCGACTCATTGGAAAAGCCCCTGATGCTGGGAAAGATTGAAGTCATAATGAGAAGTGGATGGCAGAGGATGACATGATTAGATAGCTTCACCGATTCAATAGACATGAATTTGTGCAAACTCCAGGAGATAATGAAGGACAGGGGAGCCTGGTGTGCTGCAGTCCATCAGGTGGCAAAGAGTTAGACAAGACTTAGTGACTGAACAACAACAACAAAATGGAAATTAGGACTTTCTTCACTGATTCTTGGCTATAATTATTCAATCTCTCATGTTTATTGTTGCTGAAACGGAAAACAAAGGGAAGGGCAAAGAAAAGATGGGAGGATGAATTGATAGGTTGGTTGGATGAGTTGGTAGGTTGGTTGATATTGTCAAACTAGAGTGAATTATACTGATGGTATGGAAAACTTTCAAATATCTAAGTATCCACTAAAAATAATTCTCTCATGCTGGTTCATTACATCATTGAGTTCCATAATGGATGATAATTTAGTGATTTTCCAAATCTATACACTATAGAATTCACTCAGCTATTAAAAAAAAGAACAAAATAGTGCCATTTGCAGCAACATGGATGGACCGAGAGATTATCATACTAGGTGAAGTAAGTCAGAAAAATAAAGACAAATACCATATGATATCACTTACATGCGGAATCTAAATTATGACAGAAATGAACTCATCTATGAAACAGAAACAGACTCACCAGTTTAGTTCAGTTCAGTTGCTCAATCGTGTCTGACTCTTTGTGATCCCATGGATTGCAGCACGCCAGCCTTCCCTGTCCATCACCAACTCCCAGACCCTACTCAAACTCATGTCCATCGTTTTGGTGATGCCATCCAACCATCTCATCCTCTGTCATCCCCCTCTCCTCCTACCTTCAATCTTTCCCAACATCAGAGTCTTTTCCAATGAGTCAGTTCTTCACATCAGGTGGTCAAAGTATTGGAGTTTCAGCCTCACCATCAGTCCTTCCGATGAATGTTCAGGACTGATTTCCTTTAGGATTGACTGGTTAGATCTCCTTGTAGTTCAAGCGACTCTCAAGAGTCTTCTCCAACACCACAGTTCAAAAGCATCAATTCTTCGGCACTCAGCTTTCTTTATGGTCCAATTCTCAAACATCTACATACCTACTGGAAAAACCATAGTTTCAGCTAGACAGACCTTTGTTGGCAAAGTAATGTCTCTGCTTTTTAATATGCTGTCTAGGTTGGTCATAGTTTTTCTTCCAAGGAGTAAGCATCTTTTAATTTCATGGCTACAGTCACCATCTGCAGTGATTTTGGAGTCCAAAAATATAGTCTCTGACTGTCTCCACTGTTTCCTCATCTATTTGCCATGAAGTGATGGGACTGGATGCCATGATCTTAGTTTTCTGAATGTTGAGCTTTAAGCCAACTTTTTCACTCTCCTCTTTCACTTTCATCAAGAGGCTCTTTGGGATCTTCTTCACTTTCTGCCATAAGGGTGGTGTCATCTGCATATCTGAGGTTACTAATATTTCTCCCGGCAATCTTGATTCCAGCTTGTGCTTCTTCCAGCCCAGCATTTCTTATGATGTACTCTGCATATAAGCTAAACAAACAGGGTGACAATATACAGCCTTGATGTACTACTTTCCCAATTTGAAACCAGTCTGTTGTTCCACATCCAGTTCTGACTATTGCTTCTTGACCTGCATACAGATTTCTCAGGAGGCAGATCAGGTGGTCTGGTATTCCCATCTCTTTAAGAATTTCCCAAAGTTTGTTGTGATCCACACAGTCAAAGGCTTTGGCATAGTCAATAAAGCAGAAGTAGATGTTTTTCTGGAACTCTCTTGCTCTTTCGATGATCCAGCAGATGTTGGCAATTTGACCTCTGGTTCCTCTGTCTTTTCTAAATCCAGCTTGAATATCTGGAAGTTCACAGTTTACATACTGTTGAAGCCTGACTTGGAGAATTTTGAGCATTACTTTACTGTGTGTGAGATGAGCGCAATTGTACAGTAGTTTGAGTATTCTTTGGCATTGTCTTTCTTTAGGATTGGAATGAAAACTGACTTATCCAGTCCTGTGGCCACTGCTGAGTTTTCCGGATTTATAGACATAAAGCATAGACTTGTGGTTGCCAAGAGAGAGGGTGGGTGGAGGAGATGGATTGGGAGTTTGAGATTAGCAGATGCAAACTAGTATATATAGGATGGATAAACAAAAAAGTACAATGGGATCGCACAGGGAACCAGATTCAACAACCTGTGATAGAAGAAGCAAGAGTCAGCAGTCCTTATCCATGCCTCACCCTTGGCAGAAAGACATGGACTGGTGAACTTCAAAAAATATCAGGGCTGGATTTTGTATAGTAATGGGTGAAACATTTCAAGATGTATTGACTGAGTTTGGAAGACACATAGAGATTTATATGTGTAAATTTATGTTTATATTATAATCTTTAAGCTTTATATTTAGTTTTTAATACCCTTATATTTTCATAATTCAGTCCATACATACATTGTTTTGTCGTATTTTTAAAATGTTTAAAAGAGAAAATAAAAATTCATGTGATAAACCAAAATGGAAAAGAACATGAAAAAGAAATATATATATATGTGTGTGTGTGTGTATGTGTGTGTTTATATATATATTTATATATAGAGAGAGAGACCTGAATCAGTTTGTCATACAGCAGCAACTAACACAATATTGTAAATCAACTATACTTCAATAAAATAAATTTTTTTTAAATAAATAAAGTTTCAAATTCAGTTACTCAGTCACATTAGCCACACTTCAAGTGTTCAGTAGCCGCATGTGGCTACTGGCTGGCCAGTCTTGGGCAGCACAGAAGTTCATTTTCCATCATCTCAAAATGTTCTCTTGAACAGTGCTGCACAACCTTCCTAGGAGGTTCTGCTCCTAACTTGAGGAGCAGAGAGAAAATGAGACTGCAACAAATCCTTTGGATTAAAAAAAAATTATATTTGTTTCTCCATAATTCCTGGAAGCTTTCAGTACTCATTCCCAAATGGGAAATATGTTAAATTTCTCCCTTTTCTATTTCACTTAGTGTTTGGTTAAGATCCCCTGAAGGAGGGCATGGCAACCCACTCCAGTATTCTTGCCTGAAGAATCCCATGGACAGAGGAGCCTGGTGAGCTACAGTCCATAGGGTCACAGAGAATCAGACACGACTGTATCGACTTAGCATATACTCACTGCTCAATCCTACTCCCTTAAGCTTTGCATCTCTCCTTGCCACTTCCCCTGAGCCAGCTTCTACACAATGAGTCCAGATTTTGTTACATTTTTTTCATCATAACAATATGTTTGTTTTTCCTATTTGGAAAGGATCTTCCCTTGACATCCAGAACGCTGCTATCCAAAGGAAAAAGAAGGAAGTGGACACTTAGTAGAATTCATTAAGCCACCCTAGAGCAAATATTTTGTAGTCATTTTCCTCTCTGCCAACCACATCAACCCTCAAATAACAAGTACTTAATTGCTCTATCTCAGCCTAATAAGAGATAAATTCATGATTACATAAAAGTCAAACTTCTCCCTTATGTTTCTTGACCTCAACATGAAGAAAATGTTGTAACTTAAATTTCAGATTGTTCTTACAGCCAAGGGTTTCTCTTATCCAAATATACCTTTAGGAACCAGTAGAAAGGACTTGCTGATAAATGTTTCAACACCATGCTTTATTAAAGCAAGTTATTTCTGTTGTTTACTATGGGGTTAGACCATGATGAAAAGCAGATCTTCAACCATATATTTTTTTTGTGCAAATTCTTTACCTTTGTGTTTACGAAAGAAAGTGAAGATCTTACATGGCTATTTGTCACCATGCCCTAGTAGCTAACAGTGTACACTGTCAACTGCTGATGGTTTCACTTCCTAATTAACTTTCCTAGAAACATAAGAACCATCTAAATGAAGAAAAAAAAAAAAAAGCCCTCTCCCCTTGAACCTTCCTCCATCCCACTCAGCTGAGTCCCAATGGGATGATAAACACAGTACTGAACTATAAAGTCCTCCAGTGTGATTGGAGAGAAAGTCATCTGAGAAGGCGTTCTGCAAGACATATTTGTTATCTGCTTTATTTAGAACCTATTTAAGGATTACAGCATCAAAGCAGTCCTGCTCCAAACCCACACGCAAATGTTGAAGGCATTTGCAAACATATTTATTTACTTTATTACCAAAGTGAGATTCATTTTCACTTAATCACTAACAATATCTCCCAGTTCTTGGCTGAGTGACTCCAGATCACACATGCACACAATATCACAATATATTAGTAATGCTGAACCTAAAATAGAATCATTATTAGAAGTAAAATTTTCTTTTAAATCCTTATTTCATTTAGATGTTTGTAACAAAATCCACCCCACTAAAGAATCAAATAACTACTCATGTGTACTACAGTCATTACACTACTGTCTATTTTAATTGATAGAAATATTTTGGCAAAATTTTGGGATATGTTTGTAAAAAGTGTATTACTGACGTCATTTTATATAATTTCTCATAGATGCAAGGATTATTTGGTTCATTTTACAAGAAAAGGAAATAAGGAACTTGAAGGTTAAGTCACCAACCTCAAGTTGCACAATCTGTCAACTATGAATGAAACCAAGGACTCTCCTGTCTGAGCCACATGTGTTTTAAAGGAAGTAGCCCTCACACTTTAAGATACTCTACTCACCTTAGGGAAGAAATGAGGATAGTTTCTCAGGCAGCAAGTTCTTATTCATTAAGAATCTTCTGATGTCTTTGCAATACTTTCATAATAATGAGAACTGGGGAGAGAAGAGTGACTGTAACACCCCTGGCATTCCTGAATGCGTGATTCTGACTTAACTTTCTGGTATGACCACTTATTTCCATACATCTCACTGCTCCAGAAAGCATAAGCTCAGTCACAAAGATCTCTGCCTTGTTTATAGACCATTTTAAAGGATCATTTTTGAGTAAATGTATCAAGATACAGTTCCAGTTCTATGATATCCCCAACTCAATTGGGACTGTCCAAATAGCCATTTATTACATATTCATCTGCTTTTCACTACTAAAAATAATTTTGCCTAGAATATGAAAAATCTAGTTAGCCCCACTAGTTCTTTCCAATAATGTATAATAACTAAGAGAGAACAGTGGCTGAGGACATAATTTGGCAGAAGAAGACACTTGGAAGATTAGCAGTATAGATCCGAGTAGGGAGTTACATTCAATGAATCTTCGTGCCACTTGGTCACAGGGAAAAGCCCAGCTGAAATCTAGCAGAATGTTTATCCCTCCCAGGACTCAAGTGTGAGGAAAGCATGGCCATCTTGGTGAAGCACTCGGGGAACAGTAGCTGAATTTGCACACAGAGCCTTCCCTGAGTTAGGTTTCCTTTGGCAGTTACTTTTCTATTGATTTGGAAATTTAAAGGCAAAAATAAAGTTAGTTCACTCAAAAAACCCAAAAAGGACATTCAGAACTTGAAGTCAAATGTACATGGTCCTCTTCCTTAAAGGATATTTAGAAAGGCTGGTTGGGTCTAAGTGCTGCTCTGGTTACTATTCAAAACACAGCAACCGTTTGTTCAGTGGAGAGGCAGTGACACCAATAATTCATAATCCTCATAGAAACAATCTGGTCATTTGCCAGGTCAGTTTAAATTGACTGTGACCAAGGGGAAAATAAAGGGCTTTCAAGAGTGTGAAGAAAAACCAGCCTTGATGCAGATGAGAATCTGAACAATTATTTATCTAAACATCCTCATGCAGAAGAGAGGCACTGTTTCCTTACTTGAAGCCTCACCTAGCTAAATATCTAAGGAAATATCAAATCCCACCAGAGCCATATTTCACCCTAAACTGTACACACTGCCAAGATGTAAAGAGATAACTATGTATAAAATGGTTGTGCAGAACTTTCACAGAGAAGCAAAAGGAAAGGAAGATGAAAGAACTTAAAATTGTGTGGCCAATTAAACAACAGCCAAAATAAATTTTGCCTTCCAAAGTCAACTAAGTGCAAACTCTACCTTCCTGCATGAAAGGGCACTTTGGACCATACATTTCACACTCAGATGTCATTTCCCACAGATCTTAAGCAGGTGAGTGAAGTAATTAAGAGGGAGTGACATTCACTTATCTAAATCTTGAACACAGTAGGGGAAGGGAGGCAGCAGAAAGGAGATGCCTCTCTTTGGTTCTGGGAGCTGTGGTAGAATTGGGTGTAACAGGCACCAGGGACAGATTAGGTTGGTGAAAGGGAGCTGGTGCCAGGAGGCAAGATGCCCTGAGGCATGGGGGGCTGATCATTAGTCCCATAATGGACATGCACTTGAGAGATCTTGAGAACCTTCAAAAGAATATACGTATCTTAAATGCAAAGATAAGCTTGAATTTGAAGCCAGTGGGGTGACTGGAAGGAATCAGGTACCAGATAATTTTACCTGAATGTTTTGTTCCTATGTCAGTGGTGTTCTATGAACCCAATATAGGATCTACAACTCCTGCTATGAAGAACAAACTAATAACTGATATTCAGCTTACCTAATTAAGAAGCAATGCTTTCAGCTTAAGGTGGGAGATAGAAGAGAGGTAAAATCAAAATAGTTGTTTCTGAGGCCAAGCAAAAATTTCATATGCTAATATACATTGTTAAAGTTCATAACATTTTTTTTTTCAGAACAACACAGACATAACACACATAAATTAGCATCAGTATCTCCACTTACTGGGAAATAAAAAGTTACATACAAAGCATGATAAAGTAGAAGAAAGGCAAGAATGTTAGGAGATTGCTTTTAGAACTTTTCAAGATATAGATATGAATATCTGCCTTCCAATAAAATTTAGAAATTATTTTTATAAGAAGAACTCCATGTGATGAAATGTCAGTGGGTTCTGGGTGGGGAAGATCTCCTGGAGAAGGCATGGCAACCCACTCCAGTATTCTTGCCTGGAGAATTCCATGGACAGAAGAGCCTGGCGGGCTACAGTCCATGGGATGGCAAAGAATCAGACACGACTGAGCAACTGACATTCTTAATGTACAGAGACCTTTATCGTACTCTGTTAAGAGAAGTTATAAAATATTTAAAGCATTCAAAAATGTTTGAACAAGGCTTTAACCATTTTTTAGATCTTCAGTTCAGTTCAGTTGCTCAATTGTGTCCAACTCTTTGCGACCCCATGTATCGCAGCACGCCTCCCTGTCCATCACCAACTCCCGGAGTTCACTCAGACTCATGTCCATTGAGTCAGTGATGCCATCCAGCCATCTCATCCTCTGTCATCCCCTTCTCCTCCTGAACCCAATCCCTCCCAGAAGCAGAGTCTATTCCAATGAGTCAACTCTTCGCATGAGGTGGCCAAAGTACTGGAGTTTCAACTTAAGCATCATTCCCTCCAAAGAAATCCCAGGGCTGATCTCCTTCAGAATGGACTGGTTGGATCTCCTTGTAGTCCAAGGGACTCTCAGGAGTCTTCTCCAACACCATAGTTCAAAAGCATCAATTCTTCAGCACTCAGCTTTCTTCACAGTCCAACTCTCACATCTATACATGACCACTGGAAAAACCATAGCCTTGACTAGATGGACCTTTGTCAGCAAAGTAATGTCTCTGCTTTTCAATAGGCTACCTAGGTTGGTCATAACTTTTCTTCCAAGGAATAAGCATCTTTTAATTTCATGGCTGCAGTCACCATCTGCAGTGATTTTGGAGCCCCCCAAAATAAAGTCTGACACTCAGCTTTATATATAAATGGCATCATTTACACTTTTTTTTCCTCCATTTGAAATTAGTAATTGCACTTGTCTGCTCATGGCACCCCACTCCAGTACTCTTGCCTGGAGAATCCCATGGACGGAGGAGCCTGGTAGGCTGCAGTCCATGGGGTCGCTAGGAGTTGGACACAACTGAGCGACTTCACTTTCACTTTTCACTTTCTTGCGTTGGAGAGGGAAATAGCAACCCACTCCAGTGTTCTTGCCTGGAGAATCCCAGGGATGGGGGAGCCTGGTGGGCTGCCGTCTATGGGGTTGCACAGAGTCGGACACGACTGAAGTGACTTAGCATAGCATAGCTCGAGAAAACTAACCAGTTGAACCAGAAATCCTAGGTTCAGATGATAGAATCATGTTTCTGATGTGTGGTCTCAGGAAGCAAAATCCCTTAGGCAATACGGTCCTATGGCAGGGGACCCTCCAGAACTACCATGGATAGTACTGTGAGAGACCCAACAAAGTACTAACATAGAGTCACATATTATCTTATTTGATTCTCACCATAATCCTTTAGAATAGAAATTCTTATTTTCATTTTAGAATGAGAAGATTGAGATGAAGAGAGTTTAAGTGACTTGACTATGGATATACACCCATTAAAATGGTAGAACCGAACTTTGAATCCAAGCTTATGGCTATGCTCTTAGCCAATACTATATCCTGCTCCCTGCTTTTCACATGGTCCAGCTTTAACGAAGAGTAGAGGAAAACACCAAAGTAATGGGATCCAAGGTGTTCTATAAGGTCTGTTATGAATTGAATGTTTGGGCCCTCACTCCCAAATCTGTATGTTGAACTTAATCACTAGTGTCATGGTATTAAGAGGTTGGGATAAAAAGGTGAAAGAGGAGAGTGAAAACACTGGCTTAAAAGTCAGCATTCAAATTAGGTCAGGAAGTCTTCACAAATAGGATTAGTGTCCTTGTTAAAGAGACTCTAGAGAATTGCATCACCCATTCCCTCATGTAAGGACACAATGAGAAGACAGTCACCTATGAACCAAGAAGTAGTCCCCTGCCAGACCTGCCCACACCTTAATCTTGGACTTCCAGGTTTCAGAATCATGGGCTATAATGTTTGCTTTTTAAGTCACCAAGTCCATGGTATTTATTACAGTAGGCTGAATAGACTAAGACAAGTCCTTTAACTACTGATAGGCATGAGTGATATCTCTAAGTAATATGTGTCTGTGGCTAAGTAGCAAAGTCACCCAATCAACTGACCCTTGAAATCAAGGCCCATCATCACTTTCTGGGATAGTACCAAGTCACCTCAGCAAATAAAAGTAGAGTTCTGTTAAATTTTCTTTCCTTGAAGGGGCATAGAAGACTTTCACTCACGACTATTTAGGAAGAATTGGTCACATGACCACAAACACTAGGGCCAAAATTCAATCTTATCATGGAATAGAGGAAACCAGAAATATTTGAGAAATCATACTAACAACTACTGCAATAACTACAGCTCTGAGTCATGTGAGCTGCTATCCAAGTGTGTCAACGTGCTTTAGGAGAATAGAGAATGATATTGGAGGAGCAAAGAAAATTCCATACAGGAGGTGACACTTAGATTGGCAATTAAAATACTGGAAAGATTTACTTCTTAAAGAAAAGTGGGGAAAGGGTATTCTTGGAGAGGGAAGAGAACTACAAAAAAAGCTCCTGGCATAAAGTTGAAAGAGGAAAATGAAAAGACTGGCTTAAAAGTCAACATTCAAAAAACTAAGAACATGGCATCTGTTCTCATCACTTCATGGCAAATAGATGGGGAAACAATGGAATCAATGAAAGATTGTATTTTCTTGGGTTCCAGAATCACTGCAGATGGTGATTGCAGCCATGAAATTAAAAGAGCTTGCTCCTCAGAAGAAAAGCTTTGACCAACCTAGACAGCATATTACAAAGCAGAGACATTACTTTGCCAACAAAGGTCCCTATAGTGCAAGCTATGGTTTTTCCAGTAGTCATGTATGGATGTGAGAGTTGGACCATAAAGAAGGCTAAATGCCGAAGTATTGATGCCTTCAAACTGTGGCACTGGAGAAGACTCCTGAGAGTAATTCCTTGGACTGCAAGGAGATCAAACAATCTATCCTAAAGGAAATCAACCCTGAATATTCATTGAAAGGACTGATGCTCAAGTGGAAGCTCCAATAAATTGGCCACCTGATGTGAAGAGCAGATTCACTGGAAAAGACCCTCATGCTGGAAAGATTGGGGGATCAAGAGATGGGTATGACAGAGTACGAGATGGTTGGATGGGATAACCAATTTAACGGACATGTGTTTGAGCAAGCTCGGGAGACTGTGAAGGACAGGGAAGCCTTGGGGTTGCAAAGAGTCAGACATGACTGAGCAACTGAACAATCATGTCTGTGGGTTCAAGAAAGCAAGGAAGTATTTGGGGGGAGATAGAGCAGAAAAACTTAAACCATATTATGCTTAGGAGTATCCTGAAGAGTTTGGAACCCCATCTAAATCTTCAGATTTTGAGTAGGATCTAGTTACCTTCATCCCTACCCTCTGTAACTGCCTGTGATTATGGTGCAGGGGATCCAAGGACCATGCCATGAGATATACTAAAATACAAAGTGGGAGAAGTAACTAGACAGTGTCTAGAAAGAAAGCACTGGATCCAGAAACTGAAGATTCCTGTTTCCCTAGCTGAGAGTTGTCCCCAAAATTTTGGGAAGGAAAAAAATAGTACGTTCAACCAGAGGAGATTTTTAGAGCTGTTGGTGTGGCAATATGAAGGACAGACTGAAATAAAATGAAAGCTTCTGACTTCAGAAGCTACTGTACTAACCTAGTACATAGTTAGTGAAACACTTAACTAAGGATGCTAACCTCAAGCTGGGATATACATTATTTAAAAAGTCAATAGTAAAAGCAATGATTTTTTAGAACTTCAACTAACAAAAGATTTTTTCAGATAGAAGTATATCTTATCATTGACATTGTTAGGATTGCCAATGCCTGCTGCTGCTTCTGCTGCTAAGTCGCTTCAGTCGTGTCTGACTCTGTGCGACCCCATAGACGGCAGTCCACCAGGCTCCCCCATCCCTGGGATTCTCCAGGCAAGAACACTGGAATGCCTAGAGATAATAAAAATCAGACTGGCTTTTAGTCAATTTATTATTTTTTCAAAGTGTCTCCAGACTGTGCATGTCCTTATTGCCTCTACTTTCCTGGAAGACAGCTCTCACCATTCAACCTTTGGGATGCTTCTGGTGCGCAACGATTGCAGTTCAAGGAGCTTTGACAAATATATATATATACATATATATATCCATGAAACCACCACCTCAATAAAAATATGAAATTTATTCATCAGCCAGTGGTTCTCTGTGCACCCTTCACAATCTCCAACCCTGGCCACTGATCAGCTTTCTATCACTACAGACTTGATTTGTGCCATCTAGAAATGGAATTATATGTATTTTTTTCTGTCTGGCTTCTTTCATTCAGCATACTGTTGAGATTGATCCACACTGTTGCACAAATTAGTAGGTCATCCTTTTTAATCCTGTGGATTCCATTGTAAAGATGCACCAGAATGGTTTATCTGCTCACCTGTTGATGAACACTTGGGTTGATTTCAGCTTAAGGCTATAATAAATAAAGCTAATTTGAACAAATTGTGTAGACATGATTTTTACTTTTTGCTGGCATAAAAACATAGGGCTGCTAAAATTGATGTGTCACACGTTAAGTGTATGTTAAACTTTACAAGAAATTGCAGAAGTGTTTTCCAAAATGGTGCCATTCCATATTCTCACTAGCAATGTATAATGGTTTTAGTTGCTTCATATTTCACTAGATACCTGGTATCCTAATTTTCTAATTTAAGTCATTATTATGTATGCAATGGTATTTCATTATGGATCCTTTTCTTTGGCTATAAAATTTTCATTAAATCAGGGACTTGTACCAGATCATCTTAATTCTTTTCATAACACTTTTGACCCTAGATGTAGCAAAAGGAAGAATTCGGCTGTGACCATTTATAAGGATAATGTTATCTCTCCAATAGCAATAGATAGACTTGGTTTTAATTATGAAAGAAAAATAAAATTTTATAAGCTTCTTTTTGCTCAACCCAACATTCTAATTAGTAATTATCCAAAGAAAAGTGAACATTTCTGAAGTTCAGCAAAACTTCTTTTTCCGACCTCATATTGAATTTTCTTGTAGAAAGCATTTGCTTTTCTCCATAGAGCATTTCTTTCCCACATTCCATATAATTTTCTTCATTTTTTTGTTTGAACTAAGATTAATAGACAAAAGAAATTTCAGAGGAAAATGAAGGGATATGCCACACAATTCTTTAACATTACAAAGCAGTTTTCTAAGGACGGTCTAAACCCAGCTGCTCCAGAGTAAGACAGAAAGCAGTTATACTGCTGTAAATCAGCTAAGAACATTTCACTTTACCTGGTAACTAATGTAACACTTTTGAATTGTTGAAGAATCACATCCTCAGTTGAAGATGATAATTTGCTTCCTATGGGAAAACAAACTCGGACATACATAAACACATATTCAGTATACACTCAGCTGATGTCACTAAGGTCTAGGTATGGGTTTGCACATTTCCGCATTTAAACATCTGGTGACAGAGGCAAAAAATATTGACACTGATAATAAAGCAATAAGCATAAGCTAACTGGAATATTCTCCTTCATGGATCACAGCCTTGTTATGGTGAAGGGGCTTGCATAACTCAGGGAAGCTATAAGCCTTTCCATGCAGGACCACCCAAGATGCACGGGTCATAGTGAAGAGTTCTGACACAACGTGGCCCACTGGAGGAGAAAACGGCAATCCAATCCAGTATCCTTGCCTAGAGAACCCCATGGACAGTATGGAAAGACAAAAAGATATGAAACAAAGATGAGTCCCCCCCGCGCAACCCCAGGTCACAAGGTGTCCAAATAGTTTACTGGGGAAGAATGGAGGGAAATTACTAAAATAGCTCCAGAAATAAGGAAGCATCTGGGCTAAAGTGAAAATGATGCTCTGTTGTGGATGGGAAAACCAAACCACCTGACCTGCCTCTTGAGAAATCTGTATGCAGGTCAGGAAGCAACAGTTAGAACTGGACATGGAACAACAGACTGGTTCCAAATAGGAAAAGGAGTACATCAAGGCTGTATATTGTCACCCTGCTTATTTAACTTATATGCAGAGTACATCATGAGAAATGCTGGACTGGAAGAAACACGAGCTGGAATCAAGATTGCCGGGAGAAATATCAATAACCTCAGATATGCAGATGACACCACCCTTATGGCAGAAAGTGAAGAAGAACTAAAAAGCCTCCTGATGAAAGTGAAAGAGGAAAGTGAAAAAGTTGGCTTAAAGCTCAACATTCAGAAAACAAAGATCATGGCATCCGGTCCCATCACTTTATGGGAAATAGATGGGGAAACAGTGTCAGACTTTAATTTTTTGGGCTCCAAAGTCACTGGGGATGGTGATTGTAGCCATGAAATTAAAAGACGCTTACTCCTTGGAAGAAAATTTATGACCAACTTAGGTAGTATATTCAAAAGCGGAGACATTACTTTGCCGACTAAGGTCCGTCTAGTCAAGGCTATGGTTTTTCCTGTGGTCATGTATGGATGTGAGAGTTGGACTGTGAAGAAAGCTGAGTGCTGAAGAATTGATGCTTTTGAACTGTGGTGTTGGAGAAGACTCTTGAGAGTCCCTTGGACTGCAGTGAGTTCCAACCAGTCCATTCTGAAGGAGATCAGTCCTGGGTGTTCTTTGGAAGGAATGATGCTAAAGCTGAAAGTCCAGTACTTTGGCCACCTCATGCTCAGAGTTGACTCATTGGAAAAGACTCTGATGCTGAGAGGGATTGGGGGCAGGAGGAGAAGGGGACGACCGAGGATGAAATGGCTGGATGGCATCACTGACTTGATGGACGTGAGTCTGGGTGAACTCTGGAAGTTGGTGATGGACAGGGAGGCCTGGCGTGCTGCGATTCATGGGGTCACAAAGAGTCAGACCCAAATGAGCGACTGAACTGAACTGAACTGAACTGTGGATGGGTCTGGAGATGAAAGTAAAGTCTGAGGCTGTGAAGAACAATATTGCATAGGAACCTGGAATATTAGGTTCATGAATCAAGGTAAACTGGATGTGGTCAAGCAGGAGATGGCAAGAGTAAACATTGACATCTCAGAAATCAGTGGACAAAAATGGCTGGGAATGGGTGAATTTAATTCTGATGACCATTATATCTACCACTGCGGGCAAGAATCCCTTAGAAGAAATGAAGTAGCCCCCGTGGTCAACAAAAGGGTCTGAAATGCAGTACTTGAGTGCAGTCTCAAAAATGACAAAATAATCTTGGTTTGTTTCCAAGACAAACCATTCAACAACACAGTAATCTAAGTCTATGCCCCAGCCACTGGTGGCGAAGAAGTTGATGCCATCTGTATACAGATGGCCAAAACCACATGAAAAAGGCTTAACATTCCCAACTATTAGAGAAATGGAAATCAAAACTACAATGAGGTATCACCTCACAAAGTTAGAATGGCCACCATCAAAAAATCTATAAACAATAAATTCTGAAGGGGGGAGGATAAATACCATATGATATTGCTTATGTGTGGAATCTTAAAAAATGGTACAAATGAACTTAATTACAAATCAGAAATAGAGTTTCAAATGAGAAAAACTATCATGGTTGCCTAGGGAATAGGGAGGAATAATTTGGGGAATTGAGATTAACATATATACACTACTATATATAAAATAGATAACTAATAAAAACCTACTATATAGCACAGGAAACTCTATTCAATACTCTGTATTGACCTATATGGAAAAAAGTCGAAAAAGTAGTGGATACATGTATATATATAATGAGCTCACTTTGCTGTACAGCAGAAACTAACACAACATTGTAAATCAACTCCAGTAAAATTTACTCCAATAAATTTTTTTGAAAAACATAGAATTGGAGCATAAAGATACAAACTTAGCATATATATTTGTAAAACATTTAAATAAATGTGGTTTCCTAATGGTTTAGTAAAATGTAAATAAAAATCAGTTTTAAAAAAGGGCTAAAGTTACTTCTAGATGGCATCAACTTACTCTTCTCCCAGTCTCTATGACAGAAAAATGAGGAAGTCAGAGTGAAGAGTTCCTGTTTCTCAAAAAATCACCTAAGGAGGAATTCTACCCCATCGCCAACTTTCTAACAGTTACTTTAACAAGAAAATCAATTCTTTGCAGTCAAGGAGTACAAAAAAAGTATGTGGTTGGTCTTTGCATTTTGGGGTGAACTTATGGGTGTAGCCATCTTGCACCCAAGAATATGTGAGGGTGCCAACAGTGATGCCCTGCAAAGCCCTAGACTGACAGCTAAAGCCGATATTCAGAAGATTTTGTTTGGGAGGGATTCCTATGAATTTATATTTCTTAGACCATTTCCTCTGTGCAGTTGTGAATCAAACAAATGATCCTGAATTAAATGATTTTCTCATGTCTCCCACCTGACATTCCACAGAGCGCAGGTCTCTTCACAGTTTGGCTCAAATTTCCTGGAAATTCAGCCGAAATTCGATCTGGGTTTGTGAATCTTGGCAAAGGATCCTGCTCGCCGCTCCAAGCTCCGCCAGCCGGGAGCGCACACTGCCTTCCCAATCTGGAGGACCCAGGGGGCCAGCTTTACTGTGTGTTTATGTGGGTTCGCCTCCCCAGCTCCAGGCTGACGTCTCCTTTCCTGAGTTCCAGGTCTACCATCCCTGATGTTGATCGCCACATCCCAGGGGGAAAATAAAAATTCTAGGGCCATATTAATGATGAAAAGTTCTATAGCATCCTCCTCTGACCTGGCCAGTTTAATCTTGGGCTCCCTCCATTGCTGGTCCCCTGGGACAGCACTCTTACACATGGCTCCACTGTCCCTTGAGATCCCCTTAAGTGTCTAAACACCCTTCTAAATGCCCTTCCCTTTATCACCTGCCTCACAACACCATGAGGTAAGGGAGTTACAGTGTGTCAGTCCTATTTTATCATTTGGGGATTCTTGTAATAAGCTAAAATGGTTCTCTCTATAGTATCTCACCTTTTGTGAAGAATTTCAATCAGGGAGATTGCAATTTAAACCTAATTCTCTTTTCAAAATATAATTTGCCATCTCCTCAAATTAATAGTTACATTTAGAGCAATTGCAATTGTTATTTTATGAACGCATTAAATCCCAAAGTATCTTTTTAAATGTAATGATTTGAAAATCCATGACAAATTAAGCAAGTGAAAATACTTAATTAAATTTGGGGTGAGCAAAAGACTGCTAAAACTTAAAAGCATAAATAAGTTATGACAAGTATAGCATTTTATCTTAACATAGAACTCAGTAGATGGACTATGAAATCTTTTAAAAATTCAAGAAGACATAAAAATTTAATAATTATTAAGGGTTAAAACTCAAATTGGAATACTCTTTTTTATTATTGATTTTTAATTGGAGGATAACTGCTTTACAATGCTGTGTTGGCTTCTGCCATACATCAACATGAATCAGCCATAGGTCAACATATCTCCCCTCCCTCTTGAGCCTCCCTCCCATCTTCCACCCCATCCCACCCTCTAGGAAGTCACAGAGCACTGGGTTTAAGCTCCCTGTGTCATCGAGTACATTTCCGCCAGCTATCTATTTCATACATGAGAATGCATGCTTTTCAATGTTACTCTCGTTTCTCATCCCACCCTCTCCTTCCCCCACTGTGTACACAAGTCTATTCTATGTGTCTGGATCTCCATGGCTTCCCTGCAAATAGGTTCATCAGTACCTTTGTTACGAGTCCAAGCTTGCTCTGATCACTGCACGATAGGCCAGTAAATCTGAGAGACAAAGTGTTGAGGCAAGAAATACAACTTTATGTGGAAAGCCAACCGACTGAGAAAACGGTAGACTAGAGTCTGCTAATAACCAACTGGGCAGGGCCTGGATGCCAGTTTCTTTTATGGATCATAGATGGATGAGGTGAGGAAACAAAGTAAGAAGACCGTTTAATTCTTGTAAATATCTTCTAGAATGGCAAGCTTCAAGCCGGGGCATGTCTTCGTTTCACCTTCTCACAGTCCCTACGGGTGGGTGGGCTCAGGTTACCTCCCTGAGGCAGGCCATTGGGTATACCTCCAATAACAGAAGCAGCAAGACAAGGGTTAAAGTCCCATAAGCAGATCCAGTATGAATTCAAAATTAACCCTTATGGTTACACCATCTTTCTAGACTCCATATATATGCATTAATATGCAATGTTTGTTTTTCTTATTCTGACTTAATTTAGGTTCATCCACCTCATTAGACTCAAATGCATTACTTTTAATGGCTGAGTAATATTCAAAATGGATTAAAGATTTAAATGTAAAGTCAAAAACTACAAAGCTCTTAGAGGAAAACATAGGCAGTACACTCCTTGACACAGCAAGATCGTCTATACGACCCACCCCCTAAGATTAATGGGAATAAAAACAAAAATAAACAAATGGGACCTAATTAAACTTAAAAGCTTTTTCACAGCAAAGGAAACTGTAAACACGGTGAAAAGACAACCCTCAAAATGGGAGAATATAATAACAACACATTATCCCCCAAATACACAAGCATCTCATGCAGCTCAATACCAGAAAAACAAATAACCCAATCAAAAAGTAGGCTGAAGAAGACTACTTCTTTTTTGCTCCAAAGAAGTCATACAGATAGCTAATAAACACATGAAAGATGCCCAACATCACTCATTATTAGAGAAGCGTGAATTAAAACTATATTGAGCTATCTCCTCACACAGGTCAGAATGGCCATCATCAAAAATCTACAAACAAAAGTGCTGAAGAGGATATGGAGAAAAAGGAACCCTCTTACATTGTTGGTGGGAATGTAAATTGATACAGCCACTATGGAGACCAGTATGGAGACTCCTTAAAAAACTAGGAATAAAACTAACATATGACCTAAAAATCCCACTACTGGGCATATATCCTAAGAAACCATAATTGAAAAAGACACATGTATCCCAATGTTCTTAGCAGAACTGTTTACAATAGCTAGGACATAGAAGCAGCCTAGATAGCCATTGACAGATGAATGGATAAAGTTGTGGTACATATGTACAGTGGAATATTTTTTTCATTCAAAGAAAGAGTTCTCTATCTCACAGCATACACTAAAAAGCCTTACAGGGAATTAAAAAACAACAACAATAACAACAACAAAAGAAATAATTTTTTTTTGCTTAACTTAGGCTTTAGTAGCATAAAATACTCTAAAATTATTAAAAAGATGACTGGTTATATGTGAATTCAGGAAGGTGAGAATAAATAAATTTAAGAATGTCAAAATTACCACAAACAAAATAAACTGACAAAAGACAAATGGAAAGATAGATGTATACATAACAAAAAGAAGCTTCCCTGGTGGCTCAGATGGTAAAGAATCTGTCTCTTTGAGACCCTATAGACTGTAACCCTCCAGGCTCCTCCATCCATGGGATTTTCCAAGCAAGAATACTGGAGTGGGTTGCCATTTCCTTCTCCAGGGGATCTTCCAGACTTAAGGGTCGAACTGGCATCTCTTTTGTTCCCTGTATTGCAGGCAGATTCTTTACCTCTGAGCCACTGGCTTCCCTGAGAGGTATGCATAGCATATATAATAGCAATGGATATACACTTCCTATAGAAATTTCATAAGAAACCACATTATAGTTGGTCCATAATATGGGATGAATTGGCCCATGATGATATGAAATATGTATGACCTAAGAGTTTTATAACCCCATGGAGTGTGGCCTGCCAGGCTCATTTGTCCATGGAATTCTAAAGGCAAGAATACTGGAGTAGGAAGCCATTACCTTGTCCAGGGGATCTTCCTGACCTGGGGATTGAACCCGGGTCTTCTGCACTGCAGGCAGATTTCTTTACTGTCTGAACCACCAGGGAAGATTCTTTCTTTAAAAGTCAGTGGGTATTGTCTAAAATTCAATATTTCAAAGAAAAAATAAGATGAAATGCTTACCTACTATTAATAAATTTATAAATATTGAAGAAAAATACATAGTTGATGATGATATAAAATAGCCTTTCTTGTTTTATCGATTACTGCTGATAGTTTAAATTGGTAATTTCTGAAAAGCAATCAGAAACAGACATTAAGAACTTTACAAATATTGTACTTTTTTACTTAGATATTCAAATGCTGGACATTAGTTCTTCAACAATAAAAAGGAATTATTCAAAGATGTAGATATAAAATGCCATTATAATAGCATAATTTTAGGAAAGGTTGAATTTCTTCATGGAAATATGTAGGCAAGTCACTGTCAGGAATTAAAGTTGGTAGGTAAAGATGCTTGCTTCATACAACAATTTTCATCCACACATTTTCATAGGAATGCTGGGGCCAGACATTCAAAGTTGTTAAAAAAAAAACATGTTACAAGGATGACCCTGACTGAGGATAGATTTATATGAAAGGCCAATAAGGGGTTAAGGTTTAAGATCAACGAAAAAGCCTTTATATTATGATTATGTCCATTCTAGATCTTTGGTACTTCAACATGACTGATCGGTTCCACAGAAACTGGCTGCCTAGAAATATTGGAAAACGTTCACAGCCAGGATACCTTCTGGGTTCACGAAGAAGGATGTACCTGTAGCCTACTGAAACTAGGATGATTCTTCCTCCCATTTGCCGAGACTGTCCTGGTTTACTCTTCCTGTCTGGGTATAAATGTTTAATTAAGTGTCTCCTTTTACTCTCAAAAATCCCCCATTTTGGCATGATAAACTATATGTCACCCTAAAGACCCATTTAAGTAAATAAATAGCATTAATTTTAATTAAATGGTGTTTTAACACAATGGAACATAGTGAAGAGCTTTAGATAAAATAGCTCAATGTACTTTGTTATGGTATTTGCTAAGAGTGCTGTCCATTATATTATGCTATTCTCTTTGAGAACATAGGAGAGGCATTTCTTTCGGGACTCATTAACAGTTCTGGACTCAACTGTAGAGCTATAGAACTTTCCATTTTTATTGACCCACTGTTAGGTGCTTGGAGCCAACCAGTCATGGTCCTAGAGTTCTGGGAGACAAATTATTAGGTTTATAACTCACTGTTTTACCTCCCCTTTCAAACTGCAAATAGTCATTTTTCATTTTAAGAGTTTTAAAAGTATCATTCCAACCACCCACTGTGAAACAATATGATTTCCATTCTACACAAGATACATACTACTGTAAGAATGTAGGCGTCAGCCAGCAAACATTGTATTTGTGAGGTCACCCTTCATGGAGACCATGTCTTACCACTGCTACATTGGTGATACACTCCCAGAGTGCAATCAAGAAAGGAAACCCATGGTTTGTGTTACCTTCTGAAGTTGATTGGGGAATTTGTTCCTGTACCTAGTATTTCCCTTCTGTTCCTTTATTTAGGTCAGTTTTATTGGTTCTGCAGCCACAGAAAGCTTTCACTCCAAATGACACCTGGCAACTTCATCTCGGGTCAGTGTAAGGATATGATATAATTCTTCCTCTATTGCTAGAAGGTAATAGAGGCAGCTATTGACAGAGCTTCAAATAGCAAGGCAAGCCTAGGATTGACTAATGCCATTTTCAACACTGGTTGGCAAAAGGTAGGGACTTAGAAAATAGAGGGTTTATGCTCTCTTGCTCTGATTTTGTTTTCCTTCCTGGTATCTTTGGACTAAGCATCATCATTTCCTCAGCTACAAAGACACATATTTAAAGAGACATGGTCATACTATCTTTGAACTTTTCTGCAAATTTAAAACTATTCTAAAGTAAAAAGCTTGCTAAAAAAAAAAAAAAGACAGTTCTCAGCTACAAATTGGCACTTGCCATCTATCTCTACAAAGATTAAATCAAGAGCTGCTGCAGTTGTCGGCCTTCAACACCCCCTGAAAAATGATGAAAGTTTGGAGATCAGGAATGAGGTGCTCTGCTCTGTGAAAAAGTGGCAGAACAAGTCTTCAGATAGACATGCTCTGTACATTTTATGAGCTAAATTCTTGCATCTCCACATATTTAGAAAAGCACTAAAATCTCTCATAGTGACATCTGCTCTTTGTGACTAACACTAACCTTCACAAGACTATTCTGCAAAAAAAAAAAAAAATGTGCTTGGTTACATGTACTTCCCCTTCACCAAAATCACACATAGATGGACCTTCCCCCCTAACCTCTTTGGAGCAGTTTCTCAGAGTTATCTAAAGTGCTCTCTCCTGGGCTATAGTCCTCATTTTGCCCCCTAAAACTTCACTGACAACTCTTATGTTGCACATTTTTTTCAGTTGATGCAGTGTATTTAAACAAAAAGAAACTAACACTCTGTGCTAGTTTTAATGCTACTAAAGAAACATTTGCAGTTATTTAAACTCCAAGCACACGGGAAGATTGCCCTTTCTGGACCCCTGAAGTTACATAGGGCCATGTGACCACCCACCATCTTCTTAATGAATTGGGGCTAGAAGTATTTCCTGGCATTGCAGTTAGGTGCTGCTATGACATTGCTTTCCCTCTGGCACAGTGATTGAGAATATCCTAGCTAAGGGCTGTTCCACCACCCTGGATCTTGAGTAATAAGGATCAGGAAGCAAAGACCCAGCTGAACATTGATGGGCGTGCACTGTGGTATGAACCTTTGTCTTTCAAGTCACTGAGATTTAAGGGCTGCTTTTTCCTACAGCATAAATGAGTGTACACTGATGTTACATGCCAGGACTTCAGACAGAATGGTGGAATCTATTCTATCTAAAGTACACAATAGAATCCATAAAGCAATCCAGAGCACATGGAATCCATGTACTCTATGCATGTATGTGTGCTCACGAGTGTGTGAAGTTTATTAAATGGGTCCTTAAGCACCATGTAAGAGATGTGGGTTCAATCCCTGCATTGGAAAGATCCCCTGGAGAGGGAAATGGCAACCCACTCCAGTATTCTTGACTGGGAAATCCCATAGACAGAGGAGCCTGTGGGCTAAATGAGGTCACAAAGAGTCAGGCACAATTAGGGCACACACACACATACACATGTTCTTGCTTATCCAGAAGAAATCAGGTTAACATCTATTAGCATGGACTAATTAATCACAAAGCTGCCTTTAATTATTATTAGTAGAAGTGTCTCAGTTTACACAGTAAATTATAGAGTCGTGGCAGGGCCCCTGCATGTTTCTAGCAAATGTAGCAGACTTCATAGTGGGCATTTTGCTCACAAACCTCCAAAACCTCCATCTTATTTTTCTACCTTTATTTTTTAATTTCCTTCATTTTTGCAGTTTATTTCAAACCCTCTGCATTTTCCTCTAATGTATTATTTTTAATTTCCCCATTGGGAAACTGATATAAATAATATATGTATAAATTTTAATTATTTAATTTTAAATTAATTTATTAAATTTTATATTTGCATGTGTTTGGAGAATTATAACTTGACTTTCTTTCTTTTAATACGATTACATATCAGAAAAGCAGCCCCTTCTGGTGACTAATTAAGCCTGAGATTAACTATATAATGTGTGATGACAGCTGCATAAGTCAGGGCTTTTAATGACAAGCAACAGAGGTAGGTTCTGAGTTATGAAGAAGATATCAGGTAACTCACAGAATTATTGGAAGAGCTAGAAGCTAAAAGTAGCCCCAGAAAAGCCCCCCAAATCTAGAACCTTATTTAGTGAGGAAGCAGCATCAGCTGTTTGGCCCCGTTGCCGTGAAGTGTGAAAAGTGTCGGTCCCTCAGTTGTGTCTGACTCTTTGTGGCCCCATGGACCGTAGGTTGCCAGGCTCCTCTGGCCACGGAATTCTCCAGGCAAGAAATCTTGAGTGGGTAGTCATTCCCTTCTCCAGGGGATCTTACCAACCCAGGGATTGAACCCGGATCTCCCACATTGCAGGCAGATTCTTTATCATCTGAGCCACCAGGCATAAATAGAAGGTTCCTATTCTTTACTTCTTGAGAGCTCCTGAATCAAACTCTGATGTAGATATCCCTGACCAATATGCTGGGTGCTAGTGTTCTACTGCAAAAAAAAAAAAAAAAAGGCTGAAAAGGCAAAAATTTGGCATTTTCAGCAACGATAGTAAAAGAGAGTCTTTGTTCCACACAAAGATACATAGGATGGGGAATTAAATAAATCTCCCCTTGGGCTTTTGCTAAGGGTTTAGAGGCTGAATCAGAATAAATGAAGAATCAAAATAAATGGCAAATGTCTATTTTAGGCAATGAAATTAAGTATGGAACTATGAGTGGTCATTGCACTGTACACCCATGTGACTGTAACCTACTCTTTGGTCAAATATCCAGAGTCCTGTTTATTCCCATGCACTGAGACCACAGCTGCTATTTGAAAAGCCAGATGTATTCATCCACTTTACACCCATGAGAAAGTTCTTTCTTCATTACTGATTGCCTTTTGACTAAAAGGAAGGCGGAGAGATAGCATAGCCCTCAACGGGGAGCTGAGGGGGAGAGGAAGCCCTGTGTTCTTTGCGATACCCTCTTGGAGTAGAGCTCCCACCACGAGGAGCTGGGAGCAGTAAGGGAGGAAGCAAGTCGTGGCTCAAACGCCATAGACCTCTTGCTGTTCTTACTAAAGTACAGCTTCTTGAATAAGTGTTTATTTACTCATTAAAATAAATGTGCTTCACCCAAGTACACTTATAAATGTTTGTCCTTAAGTCAGTTCCCAGAGAAATTAAAATTTTTAGTGATTTTTCTTTTCCATTTATGGTTGTTTCATTGGGCAGACGTTTATGAAGCTCATCACTTCATCATTCCAGAAATCATCTTTCATTTATCTCAAATAGTTGTTTAAACTTCAAAAGGTTTTGATTAGCATGTCATACAGTTTATATTATAAAAACTTCCCAAAGTTACAGGATGCTGTCTCCCTTGCCTTCTTCATGCTCATGCTTTTTGTTCAGTCAAATAATCAACGTGAAAGAGCCTGAGAAATCAGTGATGATTTTGAAAAGAAAAGTGAAATATATCAATGAGTAATGGCAAAAACAGAGGGCAGGAGGGGAAGGGGACAACAGAGGATGAGATAGTTGGATGGCATCACCGACTCAATGGACATGAGTTTGGGTAAACTCCGGGAGTTGGTGATGGACAGCGAGGCCTGGCGTTCTGCGGTTCATGGGGTTGCAAAGAGTCAGACACGACTGAGCGACTGAACTGAACTAAACTGAATGATGATAGTGAACAGAATAAGTGCTTCCTAGGACACAGTGTGCCTGTATATGCCAATTTTCTGCCCATGTGGCTTTCCATTCATATCATTAAATTCAGAATAACAGGTGGGAACAGGGAACCAGTCCATATTACTGTAAGTGGTTAACTTGAGGGATAATTTTCATTCATTTAAAAGGATCCATAGATTAGTGTCATCCTGTGAACTCTCAAGATGCACAGTCAGACTTTATGACAGCATTTTTTAGTCAATTTATGTCAAGTTCATATAAACCACTTTTCCCCTTTCATTTAGTTTAGTTCTTTGGTGATAAAAGGGTTTCAAGGCCAGAATATCAGTTTCTTTAGTTATTTAAAAGCAGCTGAGAACACATAAGTGGCTAAATTTTCTTTTGAATCTTAGAACAGGTAAATGTTTTAGCCTTAAATATTGAAATTGCATGTGATCTAAATAAATGCTATTCAAATCATGGTTCTGCAGACCAGCCTTAGCTCATGAACTATTTGCTGCAGATCTGTGAAAAGCAAAAAAAAAAATGAGAATCAGTGTTTAAAAAACATTTATAGCAATTTGACAATGTAGCTTTATTTGAATTTAGTAATAGCAAACTTGGGATTAATGTTTGTATAACTTTGTATTCTTGTTTCATTTCTGTACTTAATCATTTTCATCATACTCTGTGAAACAAAACAGTGCTTCACGACAAGTAGTTTGAGATATTTGAGCATAAGTCTATGCCCTCCTACATTCTCACCAATTCTATGAAGAATGATAATGCATAGTAAATATAAATTTTCTCATTTACATTTTCCAGAAAATATAACTTTACGCTTTGCAGCAGTTTTATATTTCGTATAACAAGTTACCACAAGCTCAATAGCTTAAAGCAATGTCCATTTATCACTCATAATTCTTTAGGTTAGAAGGCTGGCATGCAAGGCTGTGTTCTTTACTTCGGGTATCCCATGGCCAAAATCAAATGCTGGCTAGACTGAGTTCTTGGCGGGAGGCTAAAGGGAAAAGTAAACCCCCAAGCTCATTCTTGTCATTAACAGAGTTTAACTCTTTGCAATGGCAAGACAACGCTCCCTGTTTCCTTACTGGCTATCGGCCAGAGACTGCTTTCAGCTCTGAGACTCTGCCCATAATTTTTTGTCACTTGGCCTCTTTCATCTTTAAACTAGTAACAATACGTGGAATCCTTCTGCTTCATATCTCTGACTTCCTCTTCTGTGACCTAAGCCATGTGGTTAGGTCAAGCCCAAGGGATAATCTCCCTACCTGAAGGGCAACTATGCCATGTAATCTAACCTAACCACAGAGTAAAATCTCTCAGAGTCACATACCCAGGGCTGCTGTGGCCATGTCCATGGGGAGTTGGGGATGAGGGAATCTTTGAGGCCATCTTAGAATTCTGCCTACCACATGTTCCACTGTCATATCTAAATTTGGCAATCATCTCCCTTGAATTCTGGCCAATAAAGACTCTTGACTATTAAATAATATTTTTTACATACATCTACCCGTTGTAGATTTATGGAGGAGGTCTTTTTCTATATGAAATAGGTTAAAATTGTTTCATTTCAATGACCCAAATGATATTCACTAAACACATCCTGTTTGAAAAAAATAGCAACTGCACCTGTGTACTATATATTATAATGTCTAATTTCAATGTCTCAAATTTCACAGAGCATGGGAAAATAAAATCACTTCTTTAAAAGTTCCTTTTTTAAAGTTTATTCTTTTTAAAGAACATTTCCCATTAAGAGTTATTTCAAAGGAATGCCTGTGATTTCTGCTAACTTATTACATAGGAGTAGCATATGCATTGGAGAAGGCAATGGCAACCCACTCCAATATTCTTGCCTGGAAAATCCCGTGGACTGAAGAGCCTGGTAGGCTGCAGTCCATGGGGTCGTCAAAAGTTGGACACGACTAAGCGACTTCACTTTCACTTTTCACTTTCATGCATGGGAGAAGGAAACGGCAACCCACTCCAGTGTTCTTGCCTGGAGAATCCCAGGGACAGAGGAGCCTAGTGGGCTGCTGTCTATGGGGACGCACAGAGTCGAACACGACTGAAGTGACTTAGCAGCAGCAGCATATGCATGTTCAGTCATGTCTGATTCTTTGTGACCCTTTGGACTGTAGCCCACCAGGCTCCTCTGTCCATGGGATTTTTCAGGCAAGAATACTGGAATGGGTTGCCATTTCCTCCTCCAGGGGATCTTCCTGACCCAGGGATTGAAACACGTATCTCTTGCATCTCTTACATTGCAAGAAGATTCTCTACCTGCTGAGCCATCAGGGAAGCCAATTTATTATAGACCCATCCTTTTAGAATGTAAACCACAGACTGTGATAAAGCATACCAGTTAGAAATATAAACAAATATATTATAGATAACTTAAGTAATACTTTTCTCCCCTGTAAATACAATTTACATCACTTAAAAGCTGGAATCAAAGGAAACTTATTTTTAGATATATTTAGAGCTAGGAGATGTAGCAAGCAAGAGCAACACTAGCTAATTAAATCAAATACCATCCATGATCTCTGTTAGCATTTTAGGGTCAAGATGAAACAACTCGGAAAACGTCTATGATCCCTTGATAAGTATAACTTGCAACAAATTGGCAAACTGGTTGGAATTAAAAGCCAAAAATAGCAGTTTTGCTGTATAATTTTTTTTTTGCAATGACTTTATAGCTTCACATCCCAGCTTGCATTACTCATTTTGTGAAATAAAGAGAAAACTATATTTTTTGAAAAACTTACTTTAAATAAATTACCCCACCAAATTGACCAGTTAAAAGAAAATATTCCATTGGTTGATGGCATTTGAAATTCTGTACAGGAAAAAAAGAAAACCAAATACTCTTTGACACTGAGAATAATACAGTCAAATATAAAGTAATTGAAAGATTGCTGCTGTGAGCCGTGTCATACACCGGGATTCATGACCTCCAGAGGAGAGGATTTCCATCTGGGGTCAGAGACAAGGCTTGATTAGTTGAAGCTTTTTGTGTAGCAAAGTTTTATTAAAGTGTATTAGAGATTGGGAAAGCTTTTGACATAGGCATTAGAAGGGGACAGAAAGAGTGCCCCTGTTGCTAGTTTTTATGTCTGCTAGTGAGCTTCTAATCAGATAAAAGAAGCACCTCAAGGCTGAGGGAGTTTCAGCAGGCCGCTCTCCCACAATATGCATTTTTGAGATAGGATGGCACACCGTGTGTCATCCCTGGCCATAACAATTGACATGAATACTGGTTTGTTGAACCATTATCAGCCCAAGGCTTGAGAAAAGAAAAAAACAAAAACAAAAAGGTTAGTCTTAAGCAGAACGGAGAAGGGAAAAAAGTCTGCCGCTTGCAGTTTGTATTCTTCTGCCACTTGGGGACCTCTGGGTTTCCTACCTGTTACCCTCTCAGTAATAACTACAGTCAGTGCAACTTAACCTCTGCTTAGTATTGTGGCTGTTTATATTAAGATGAAAGCATCTAAACCAGTACCTTATTTCTGAATTGTAGCTTAATGTAATTAACAATTTCTTCATTTTTCCATGTTGATTTTTTATGTAATTCATCTTAAGCAATGCAATCAAGAGAACAAAAACTATAGCTCCCAGACATAAAGAGCTGACTTCAGAACACTGGGATTCTTAAAGATTGCGCTTCACCATGGAGAAAATGCTTGTGTGAAGACAAAGTAAGATAGAGTCAATTTTTCATTAGATAAGCTCAGGCTCATGACCTTTGCCTGATGTCTGAATCAAGAAGCTTGCTCTAAGAATTAAAAAAAAAAAAAAAAGTCAGTTTTGTGCTTACTGATGCCTTACTCTATGTTTTGTCTTCTCATACATCTGCAGGTAGATGTCCTCAGAAATTTGAATACATATTTGACCATAAGATAAGCCAAGTATTGGCCAATACCCAAGAGTTATGAATGTACATGTTCTAATGCCTATGTGCATGCAAAGTCACTTCAGTTATGTCCAACTCTTTGTGACCCCATGGACTATGGCCTGCTAGGCTCCTCTGTGCATGGGACTCTCCACACAAGAATACTGGAGTGGGTTGCCATGCCCTCCTCCAGGGGATCTTCCGGACCCAGGGATGGAACTCGTGTCTCTTATGTCTCCTGTATTGGCAGATGGGTTTTTACCACTAGCATCACCATGTTCTGATAACCTCCTCAGTTCAGTTCAGTCGCTCAGTTGTGTCTGATTCTTTGTGACCCCATGAATCGCAGCATGCCAGGCCTCCCTGTCCATCGCCAACTCCCAGAGTTCACTCAGACTCACGTCCATCGAGTCCATGATGCCATCCAGCCATCTCATCCTCTGTCGTCCCCTTCTTCTCCTGCCCCCAATCCCTCCCAGCATCAAAGTCTTTTCTGATGAGTCAACTCTTCGCATGAGGTGGCCAAAGTACTGGAGCTTCAGCTTTAGCATCATTCCTTCCAAAGAAATCCCAGGGCTGATCTCCTTCAGAATGGACTGGTTGGATCTCCTTGCAGTCCATGGGACTCTCAAGAGTCTTCTCCAACACCACAGTTCAAAAGCATCAATTCTTCGGCACTCAGCCTTCTTCACAGTCCAAATCTCACATCCATACATGACTACTGGAAAAACCATAGCCTTGACTAGACAGAACTTAGTCGGCAATGTAATGTCTTTCCTTTTGAATATACTATCTAGGTTGGTCATAACTTTTCTTTCCAAGGAGTAGGCATCTTTTAATTTCATGGTTGCAGTCACCATCTGCAGTGATTTTGGAGCCCCAAAAAATAAAGTCTGACACTGTTTCCCCATCTATTTCCCATGAAGTGATGGGACCAGATGCCATAATCTTCGTTTTCTCAATGTTGAGCTTTAAGCCAACTTTTTTCGCTCTCCTCTTTCACTTTCATCAAGAGGCTTTTTAGTTCTTCTTCACTTTCTGCCATAAGGGTGGTGTCATCTGTATATCTGAGGTTATTGATATTTCTCCCAGCAATCTTGATTCCAGCTTGTGTTTCTTCCAGTCCAGCGTTTCTCATGATGTACCCTGCATACAAGTTAAATAAGCAGGGTGACAATATACAGCCTTGACGTACTCCTTTTCCTATTTGGAACCAGTCTGTTGTTCCATGTTCAGTTCTAACTGTTGCTTCCTGACCTGCATAACCTCCTATTAACCTTTAGAGAGGGTGCTGCATCCAATTCCAAATGTGTGGGTGGGCGCTTCCCCACCATCAATAAACAATGCTCCAACCCTAACTGACTGTCCCTCAGTTCGACCCAATCCTGGCACTATTTACCCTAAAATAGCATCATATTCCATAGGTTAAAGATTTATTCCCACAAGCCTACCTCCTGCTTCAGATGCCATACAAGTCCAGGCTGTTACTTGTGCCTCTGCTCAACTGGCTATGTATTCAATATTTCCATGACCCCCTCCTTGGATTTCAGACACCAGTCACTAGTCCAGGTTTTACCTGTACCTCTGATGAACCAGCTGTAAATCAGAAGTTCCCATGACTTCCTCTTTGGGTTCGATTACTTTGTTAGAGTGACTCTCAGAATTAAAGAAATCTGTTTACTCACTAGATTACCAGTTTATTACAATGGATGTTCAGTTAAGTTCAATTCAGTCGCTCAGTCGTGTCTGACTCTTTGCAACCCCATGAATCGCAGCACACCAGGCCTTCTTGTCCATCACCAGCTTCCGGAGTCCACTCAAACCCATTTTCCATTGAGTCAGTGATGCCATCCAACCATCTCATCCTCTGTCATCCCCTTCTCCTCCTGCCCTCAATCTTTCCCAGCATCAAGGTCTTTTCAAATGAGTCAGCTTTTCACATCAAGTGGCCAAAGTATTGGAGTTTCAGCTTCAACATCATTCCCTCCAAAGAAATCCCAGGACTGATCTCCTTTAGAATGGACTGGTTGGATCTCCTTGCAGTCCAAGGGATTCTCAAGAGTCTTCTCCAACACCACCATTCAAAAGCATCAATTCTTCTGTGCTCAGCTTTCTTTATAGCTCAACTCTCACATCCATAGATGGCCACTGGAAAAACCATAGCCTTCCTTGACTAGACGGACCTTTGTTGGCAAAGCAATGTTTCTGCTTTTTAGTATGCTGTCTAGGATAGTCATAGCTTTCCTTCCAAGGGGTAAGCGTCTTTCAATTTCATGGCTGCAATCACCATCCCCAGTGATTTTGGAGCCCAGAAAAATAAAGTCAGCCATTGTTTCCACTGTTTGTTCCATCTATTTGCCATGAAGTGATGGGACCAGATGCCATGATCTTCATTTTCTTTCTGAATGTTGAGCTTTAAGCCAACTTTTTCACTCTCTCTTTCACTTTCATCAAGAGGCTCTTTAGTTCTTCTTCACTTTCTGCCATAAGGGTGGTGTCATCTGCATATCTGAGGTTAGTGATATTTCTCCCACAGTCTTGACTCCAACTTGTACTTTCTCCAGCCCAACATTTCTCATGATGTACTCTGCATATAAGTTAAATAAGCAGGGTGACAATATATAGCCTTGACATACTCCTTTTCCTATTTGAAACCAGTCTGATGCTCCATGTCCAGTTTTAACTTTTGCTTTCTGACCTGCATACAGATTTATCAAGAGGCAGGTCAGGTGGTCTGGTATTCCCATCTCTTTAGGAATTTTCTGCAGTTTATTGTGATCCACACAGTCAAAGGCTTTGGCATAGTCAATAAAGCAGAAATAGATGTTTTTTCTGGAACTCTCTTGCTTTTTTGATGATCCAGCAGCAATTTGACCTCTGGATCCTCTGCCTTTTCTAAAACCAGCTTGAACATCTGGAAGTTCACGGTTCACGTATTGCTGAAGCCTGGCTTGGAGAATTTTGAGCATTACTTTACTAGTGTGTGAGATGCATCAGTTGTGCTGTAGTTTGAGCATTGTTTGACATTGCCTTTCTTTGGGATTGGAATGAAAACTGACCTTTTCCAGTCCTGTGGCCACTGCTGAGTTTTCCAAATGTGCTGGCATATTGAGTGCAGCACTTTCATAGTATCATCTTTCAAGATTTGAAACGTGGAAAGATCGAAATAAATAGCCCAATGAAAAGATACATTGGGTGGCATCCTCTGGGTGGAGTTTGGACCCTGCATGGTGGCACAAGGAAGCATTCTGTTTTCACAACCTGGCAGCTCTCTGAACCCTTTCCTTTTGGTTTTTTGTGGAGGCTTTATTACATAGGCATGACTGACTTAATTATTGTCAACGATGATTGATTCAACATCCAGAAGTCAGGGGGAGATGATATGAATGAAAACTTTGACCCTTATTTATGGCTGGTTGCCCTGGTTACCAGCCTCCATCCCTAGGTGCTCTCCAAAGATCACCTCATTAACATAAAATACAGTTGTGGTGAAAGGAGTTAATTTTGAATAACAAGACACTCATAAAGGTGAAAATTTCACCCTTATGGTTCTGAAGCAATTTTAGGAATTGAAGACAAGAGACCGTGTAGTATTAAAAGAGATGCTCTCATTGCTCAGAAAATTCTGACAGTATGGGGAACTGTGAGCCAGGAACTGTACAGGAAGACCAAATATACGTGAGAAATATATATATATATATAAACCAGATACATTTCTTATAAATCACTATATTGCCACCCTTGTTGGTGGTGAATACCCAACCCTAAATGGTGTGAGATGGCTGAACACACAGCAATCCTTGACATGGGACAGATCAGTTTACTGGTCACATGTGCTCACAACCTGGGGGAGGAGGACACTGCATGCCAGGCAGGGCCACAGAGGGGTTGCTCCTGAGAACAAACTCAACAATCAGGGGCTGTGGGATACAGATTTTGTAGTATCAAGATGAGATGCTTCTGATTCCCATGGTCTGTTAGAACAGTTTGGCCAACTAGCTGGAAGCCAAAGCCTATTAGGTTGAAGACTGGAGTGCAACTTACATGACTGATGGAAGAACTAGCTAGACAGGACCCCTTTTTCACTGGGTGTGGGCATTATCTGGTGAAACCAGGAGAACTTACAGTGAGGTTCTTGGGGCCTTGTCTGTTTCAAATATGTTAAGACAGCATTTGAAATGTTCTTATAATGCAGCTCAAGTGAGGAGAGTCTGAACAAATCAAGACCCAAACCAGCACTGTTGGGACAAGAAACATCCTAGCCACTGCAAATTTTCTCTACAAATGATGACAACAACAACAATAATTTCCAACCTTATCCTAAAGTTCCAGGAGGAAGGAAATTTTTAACATCCCCCTGCCTATCTGCTTTGTCACCCCTTATGACATCTCTTGATCATAATTCTCATTATGCTATTTATTCACATATTTGTCTTCCTCACTTTTCCGGTGTGAATAATCCCATTTTTGTCCATGGACAAGACCAGGGTTACTCCAGGAGGTGAACTGGTTCAAACTGCTCCCTGCTCACTTCCCTCTTGGCACTAAGACTGTCATTTCTATGATGGGCTGTTTCTGTCTTTTTCCCAGAAAAGTGCTATTGAAGTTTTATTTACATGAAATGATTCATTTCCACTTTTTGTCCCCCCTCCCCGGTAGCTTAGAAATTGCCAAAAACCCCAAAGTACCTCATGCTGATGCTGAATCACCGTTAGATGTTCTTGGAGGACAACCCTGAGTTCGTGAATGTGCCTATCGTAAGAGTAGCTGGGCCGCCACTGCAGCAGACCCTAAATGAAGTGGCCTTCTCTACACCTGTCCATCACCACCGTGGAAAGAGGGAAGACTGTGTGCAAGAGGTGGAGGGCAGGAGAACGAAAGGGAAAGTGGGAGAGAGACAGAGCTAGAATTTTGCAAGAATCAAGTAGATTCCAGAAAGCAGTGCCATTAATAACATGTGTCACTCTTGATGACATGAGGAGCCAAATTTGAGACTTCACAGCCAGCCACCAGGGGAAGTTTTTACCGGTACAGTCACTACATAAACTCCCATTTGGTCTTTTCGGTACCCCCTGCCCCGCAGGCATCCTGTAAATTTTCTGGACTTTCTTTCACAAGATTTCTGAACTTGCACGTCCTCCCTGTGCAGTGAGTGCCAGCGAGACTGAGGTCACGGCAACACCCACGGCTGGAGTTTGGGGGAAGGTGATGGGAAGCAGCTGTTCTGTTCTTAGTTCCTGCAAGTCACCTGCTGCCTTATAGAGGATAAAAGACACTGCAGATGAATTCAGCCTCCTTGCTTTTTTCTAAAAAAGTATTTATTTATTTGGCTGTGCTGGGTCTTAGTTGTGGCATTAGGTTCTTTGTTGGGTCACCATCTTCTCCACTTCTAATGTGGGGGCTTAGTTGTCCCAAAGCGTGTGGGATCTTCATTCCCTGACCAGAGATCAAACCTATGTACCCTGCACTGGAAGGTGATTCTTAATCACTGGACCACCAAAGTCCCAGCCTTCTTGCTTTTGCACTGCCTTCATTCACTTACCCATTCATTTATGTATTCAGAAACTACCTACTGAGCACCAACTGGAAGCCAGGCATTCCTCCTGCATGGTTTTGTTCTGCCTGTATCTGCCAAGGGAAAGAAGAGAGGAACCATAGAAGCACAGGTGCCTAAATCCATCCCAGCGTTCTTCTTTGCCAATTCAAACCCTGGAGAAAATGAAACGAATGTTAAAATATTAGAAGGTTAAGCAGAAATAGTTCTTAGAGTGAATAATTTTCTTTAGGGCACTATCTGTTGAAGTCAACACTAGGTCAGATGGATTTTGAGTTGGAATATTAACCTAAAAATACAGAAGTCAATTTGGTTATCTCACTTTGATCAGACAGTATTTGCCTTTGTGAATGTTATCTTTTAACACATGTAAATATTTGCTGTGGTTTTTTCTCAAGCTCTGAGATACTGCTTCTCTCAGATTTCTATTGATTTTCAAGGTACGGAATCAGATTCTTATTATTAGCAAATATATTATTTTTCAAATTTTATACAGGCAAGCTATCAGATCCTAAAAACAGGTAAGGGGGATTTTTTTTCCTAAAATAAATAGATACTAATTACAATCCTATATTTTTAAAAAATGATAACAGCATCCCTGTTAGTTTGAAAGAAAATTGAGGGTTGTTTTCTTCTTCTGAGCAATGTGTTTATGAATGTCCACTTCCTTGGTTGGTATAATCACATAGCCTGTGGAAAATGCTGTCATTTTCACATGTTAACCTCAGAAATGAACATTACAATTACCAAAACTCCTGAATCTTTTGAGAAAAAGTGATCACTAAGAGAGCCTGGGAGGTATATTATGAGTTTAATAGTAAGAGATTTATTTTTAACAATTGTATATTATGAGTCTAATAGTAAGATATTTATTTTTAATAATTCTGTAAACTAGTAAAAGGCTTCTTGAAAACCAATTAGAAAGTTCATTATTGATGTGATCACCTATGGAATTCACTAAATATTTCAGATGACTCTGAGATCAATGAGAAAAGGCAATGGGTCTTAGCATCTCAGTTTTCAGTAAGGTGAGGTCATGAAGTTACAAGGATTTAATTTAAATAAACACACACACACACAAAGCATTAGTCTTTTCAAACTTATAAAAGAATTCTATGTCTACCTGTATGTGTTTTCATAAACAGAGAGCATGACTCTTAAGTAAGTAGATTAAACTATTGTTCAAGCTGAGGATAAAAAGTAGAAAGATTATGTCTGATGTTAGGATCAATGGCACATTGGAGATAAAGGTAGAGAAAGAAATCATTCCAATCATTCGAAGATGGTCTTTTTCTCTATTTGACAGCCTGAAAGGGGGTTATAGAAATGAAAGCTGATTTCCCCAGCCTCGGAATAAGACCCCGGTGGCTAATACCTGACATTATCTTTGTGAGACCCTGAGCAGAGAACACGGCCAAGCCTCCTGGATTTCTGACCTGCAAAACTGAGTTAATAAAAAGGGTTTTGCTTGAAGCTGCTAAATTTGCAGTAATTTGATACATGGCAGTTAGGTAAAGCAGGTAATCAAACACTGAGTCTCTGCTTCCAAAAGAACTTCCAAATGGAACAACACGAGCCATGCCTCAACCTCCCCTATCTCTCTCCCGAAATTGCTGGTCACAGCTTTACTTCCTTTTCGACCATTCCCTACTTGCCATGCCTGTCATATGGAATTCGTGGTATTGTTTCTCAGGCCCCTCCCCCACTGCTCTTGTATCTTCATCCTGACACCATATCCTTAGACCCACTTCATATGGAGCCTGTCCCAGTACAACATTGGACTCCAGACCCTTGGAGCTATGCTAACTCCCTCTCAGTTTGTCCCAGCTGAGAAGGCAGGACCCTTGTAAATTTTAACACAGCTCAATCGTCTTTCTTCATCACAGAATAGTATCTTCCTGGAAAGAAAAAAAGAAAGATGGATATAGAAAATATTTCAGAAGACAAATAGCCAGGTTTTGGAACTGATAGGATGAAGAAAGAGTCAGAAATGTGGAGCCTGGGAGGCATGAAGAATGGTGAGATCACTATCAAACTTCAGAGACTTAGAGCTGGCCTTTTAGGATGAAACTCATTTTATCATGCCTAGTGTGAAGTGTTCCAGGACCATCCAGACTGGTCATATATCCCTTGGAACTATAAGCTCCAGAGCCTTTCATAATGGTCAGCGCATTTTAAGTGCTCTCCTTGAGCGCTTAATAGAGATATAAATTATTCACTTAATAGTAAGTGCTCAGTTGGGGTTTGAAGGGAAAGTTGTTAGAACTGACCATGAAGAGTAGGGAAAGCCCAAGTCTTAAGCCACAAATTAACATTTAAGAAAAAAAATCTTAACCAGAAATCTAGAAGAGATAAAAGCCAAAACAGAAGTTAACTGTTGGATGGTATTACAGACTGATTGTTGAGTAGTGGGTGTGATTGTGGTTGTAGATTTTTTTTCACTCATCTTCCGTTTGAAATACATACTAAAATAATGGTGGGTGGGATAATAGGGTAGAAATCTCTTCGGTTTGATTTAAAATACACCTCAAAAATTGTGAAGAGAGAGGGGGGTTAAGAACATTGAAGCAGAAAGTTAGATGGGTATTAAAGCTGGGTGATAGGTGCATGGCGATTCAACAGATAATTCTCCTTACTTGCAGGCTTGAAAATTGCTGTAACAATAGGAAAGAAAGAGAAAAAGAGAAAGAAGGAAGGGAAGGAGGGAGGGAGAGAAAAAATGAAGAGTTGCCACAAGTTGCCAACTATTTTTCACTGATGCTGCTCATTGAACCCTCTTAGTCCACTCTAAACCCAATTCGTCAGACTGTAGGCATTGACATCTGTTTCTAAGCCTTTAAAGTTTTCTTCCTTCTATTCATCAAATGCTTACTCCATGGTGAGCCTGTGTGAAAGTCTTTGCTAGAGTTAGGTTGATATGAGTTAGGTTGGTATGATATTACTCATATCCACAGATAAGCATCTTATGTGGGAACCGACAAACATGTCATTTTTGCCACAAAATATGACTGTGACTCACCATAGGAACAGCCTCATTGAACAACTGTAAAACATGTGGGCACAATGCTCCCTTTTCCACTTTCTAATGTCCTGAAAACAAAAATCCACCACTGCTACTCTATTGTGTCACTACTTACCTACATAAGGCCCTGGATCAATCTGACTCCATCCGAGGAGGGCAGGTTTGGAAGAACAGACTGCTCACTTCAGAGAGGGAGCTGGGAAGAGGAGAGGGGTGATGCCCACCCAGTCAGAAGAGGTACCAGACAGCCCCAAGCAGTCCGCTGACCTAGTACTATAACAACAACCCCAACAGAGAAGCTAATCTCCTTAATGGAAAACAGACACGTGTCTTACTTACACCTCTTACAGCTTTCCTGCCCGCTAAGTATTTTGCTCGGCTGAGAGGGGGTGAGGGCATGGGGATACTTGATGTCTCCAGGAACCACCTGGATGAAGCACAGCAGAAGAGGTTACCTGGAAAATGCCTTCTTCTCTCTGCATCCCTCCCCACTCAGGCAGTGCCAGAGAAAGAGAGGAGCTCGGGTGGGAAGATGTGCTGAGCAGACAGAGAATACCACCTTCTTCATTTTCGATTAATTCTGCTTCTCCGGTGGCACAGGACTATGACCAGAAAGGATGAATTCTGCCGGATTTATTAAATTTCAATATCATGTTTGGAGGAGGCATGCAGCATTTCACACACATGCACAGACTCCCCTTTCAAGCCTAATAGGAAAAGAAAATGACCCCATGCTAAGGACAGGAGCTCAGAACAAATGATCTAGAAAGTCTCATCTAGTAACCATCTGGCCCTTGGATCTTGAGAACAAATCATGGTGTAATGTTTCAAAAGGATTCAGGGTTTTAGACAAACCTAAAATTCAAGACTGAATCTTGGCTCTGCCAATTACAGGTGTGAAAAAGTCTCTTGGCTTCCTTGATTCTTAACTTCCTGACTTTCCAGTCAGGCTAGTGGGCTAATCGTGCAGGCCATGGTGGCTGTGATCGTTAAACGGGATATTCGTGTAGCTGAGTGATGTAGATATGAACTCCTCAGACCAAAGCTCAGGTGTGTGAAAATGTAAATTCACTCTTTTCTGTGGTTGAATTTAGACAGTATCTTAAGTGCCCCTTCCTTCTAGTGGCAGAAATTAGGTTTAGTCACTCCTAGGTAAATCAGGTTGATTCAAAGTATTCTCAGGCAAAAGTTCTGGATAATGGCAAAAAAAATCACAGTATTGTAAAGTAATTATCCTCCAATTAAAATACATAAACAACTTTTTAAAAAAGAAAAAATATCCAGAAAAAAGTTCTGGATATTGTCACGTTTGACTGTGTGAGTGTGAACCTTCTTCCTTTGAGTGGGGCATGCTACAGTAAATGGGAGTGGGGACCATTCCCTCCAGATCAAAGCCAAAGATAGGCCAGCTCCCAAGCAGCTGGAGAGCGGGCACAAGACTGGTGTTTGCCCACAAGCTAGCCTCGCCGAGAACATCAAATCAGAGTGAGCAGGAAGCGAGGGATGCTAGAGAATGTAACTTGGCAGCAGCGGCAGCAATGGCATCCAAAGCCCTGTTCCTGGAGTGGGAGAGGTTGACAGCAGTGACGCCCCATGTCCATTTCTGACACAGGTGACACAGTGGTGGTGTCATCCACATGTTGCCAGAAACTTCCTGTGCTGTGGTTTTGGCTGGAGGTAATCCACCCTTTTTTTCTGAACCCACTGATTCTGAGAACTGCCTGGAATCCTTCCCGTAAATTCCTTTAATGCTTATGTTAACCAGAGTTGTCTCTTTGTTTCTAACCAAGGATGCTGACGATTCACTTAAGCATTTCTCCAGAATGTCCCTAGAGGATGGCGGAATGAGGCACCCAAACTCCATGGGGATTTACATGGTAACAGCTTATGTAGAGGGATCTGTTTTCTAGATGGTGTTCACGATCAGTTTCACATAAGCATCTGCGGAGACGTATGTGGTTCTACCTAGTCCTCAGTTATCATCCCCTCTCCACACCAGCCACCACCTGAGATGCCTTTGTTCCTATCTGGGCCCCAATCTTATGTTTCCCACCACATTTACCATGAGCATCTTCATCCTGCAAGTCTTCTGGTCTCAGTCTCAGATGCTGGACAATGTCAGTCCCATGGAAAGAACCCTCTGCCCCTGCACCCCATGAGGGGATCAGGATAATCTGTGGTTTTGCCTCAAGTCAGTCTGCCTTGGTACTTTGGTTTGTCTAATCTCTAGTGGCACAAGGAGCTATGAGGTCTTGCTGCCTCCCAAGACTCCGACAAGGAGTGGAACCTAGGACTCCTCAACATTTGGATCTTCTAATGTGTCTGCGGCTTCTATGGTTCTGCTGGGATTCAATCCAGCGTAGGAGAGGGCAGGTTGCAAGATCTGGTTCTTGAAGACATTCACCAGATCCTAATGTTTTCCAAACCCTGCGCCACCCCGAGACTGGAGGATTGTATATTTCTCAGAGAGGAGGGGAGAGAGCAGCCCAGGAATACCACATATTCATCCACTTTTATTCCATGTTAATGTTTCAGACCAGGACTTTGGCATATATATCACTGTTTGTTTTTTTTTAATGTATGCACATGGTTACTTTATAGATCATATTAAAATGTACACAATGCAGAGCAGTAGCTTTTATCTCACCTTTACCACCCCCCAAGCTATTACTTTTACATACTTCAGCCGTTTCTTTTATAAGATTATGTTGCTGTTTATTGATTCTACCTACTACTTTTCTCTTGCAAAATATGTATATTTCATGCTAATACACTCTCCTCTTCTCCCGTCCATCCTTCCACTAAAAAATGTTATGAAAACACATTACAAGACAAACATCTAGCACTGGAAAGTAGGGCAGCGACTGGATTGTCAAGCAGCCTATTGTGAAAATGTGGAGGAAACAGCTTTGTATTTACATAGGTGAACAAGAATTGCCATTGATAAAATCTGAATGTGAAAACCAAAAATGATTATTAAAAGAGCATAGATAAAGCAACTATACTCATAAAATCAGACAAAACTAAGAGGAGGGAAAGGAAGATGTGGGATGGTAATAGAAAGGAACACAAGCCACAATATTGATTTTATACAGAGAAGAATCAAGATATATACATACTTTATTTTATTTAACAGAAAAGATAATTTTGGATAACTTAAGGATAATCATGAGTAGAACTGAATAAGGACCATTATTTTCTAAATGATTATAGAAAAGAAAAAAAAAGAGAGAATCTCAGAAAATAAGGAAGTGTAGTTTACATGAATACAGAAAGATAACAAAAGAAAAGGCCTACTTTTCCTTTCTTTTCTTGTAATGTTCTAGAGTCCCTCACTCTCCCATATTTATTGAGGTACAATTAACAAATAAAAATTGTATCAATTTAATTAGATTATACCACATGATTTTTTTAAGGTATACAAAATTATGATTTCACACACGCATATCTGATTTCAGTCCGTATACCTTGTCCTGTAGCGACCTGAAGCAGGATTTTGATTCCCAGCCAGGGATTGAAGTCAGGTCACCGCAGTTGAGTGCTGAATCCTAGCCGCTAGACCAGTTGTTGTTTTTGTTGTTGACTAAGTTGTGTCCAACTCTTTGCAACCCCGTGCCCTGAAGCACACCAGGCTCCTCTGTCCTCCACTATCTCCCAGAGTTTGCCCAAACTCATGTCCATTAAGTCAGTGATGCTGTCTAACCATCTCATCCTCCACTATCCCATTCTCCTTTAGCCTTCAATCTTTCCCAGCATCAGGCTCTTTTCCAAAAATTTGGCTCTTCCCATCAGGTGGCCAAAGTATTGGAGCTTCAGCTTCAGCATCAATCCTTCCAATGAATATTCAGGGTTGATTCTTTTAGGATTGACTGGTTTGATCTCCTTGTTGTCCAAGGGGCTCTCAAAAGTCTTCTACAACACTATAATTTGAAAGCATCAATTCTTCAGTGCTCAGCCTTCTTTATGGTCCAGCTCTCACATCCATACATGACAGCTCAAAACAACATGGTTTTGACTATACAGAATTTTGTCAGCAAAGTAATGTCTCAAATCTAACTGCTGTCTAGGTTTGTCATAGCTTTCCTTCCACGGAGCAAGTGTCTTTTAATTTAATGGCTGCAGGCACCATCTGCAATGATTTTGGAGCCCAAGAAAATCTATCACTGCTTCCACATTTTCCCCTTCTATTTGCCAGGAAGTGATGGGACTGGATGTCATGCTCTTCATTTTTTAAATGTTGAGTTTCAAGCCAGCTTTTTTACTCTCCTCTTTAACCCTCATCAAGAGGAACTTTAGGTCCTCTTGGCTTTCTGCCATTAGAGTGGTATTATATGCATATCTGGGGGTTTCCCAGAGAGTGCCAATGATAAAGAATCTACCTGCCATGCAGGAGACATAAGGGACGAGGGTTTGATCCCTGGGTTGGGAAGATCCCCTGGAGAAGGAAATGGCAATCCACTCCAGTATTCTTGCCTGAAGAATCCCATGGACAGAGGGGCCTGTTGGGCCACAGTCCATGGGGTTGTTAAGAGTAGGATATGACTGAAGCAACTTAGCATGCATCTGGATATCTGAGGTTGTTGATATTTCTCTTGGCAATCTTGATTCTAGCTTGTGATTCATCCAGCCTGGCATTTCCCATGACATACTCAACATATAAATTAAATAAACAGGATGACAGTTAAATAGACTGGGTGACAGCCTTGTCATACTCCTTTCCCAAATTTGAACCAGTCAGTTGTTCCACGTCCAGATCTAACTGTTGCTTCCTGACCCACAGACAGGTTTCTCAGAAGACAAGTAAGGTGGTCTGTTACTCCTGTCTCTTGAAGAATTTTGCACAGTTTGTTGTGATCCACACAGTCACAGACTTTAGTGTAGTCAATGAAGCAGATGTTTTTCTGGAATTTCCTGGCTTTCTCCATGATCCAACCAATGTTGGCAATTTGATCTCTGATGCCTCTTCCTTTTCTAAACTCAGCTTGTACATCTGGAAGTTCTTGTGGCCAATGAAAAAACTCTGGCCCCTTGACTTTGCTGGAATGAATTCCCACAAAGACAGGAAGTAGTGAAACAAGTAAGGAAAAGAATACATATGAATAGGAAAACATGGGTGAATTCAAAGAAAGAGTTGAGTGCTGGTGGCAGTTTTAATCACTGTTTTTGTTGTTGTTCAGTTGCTCAGTCACATCTGACTCTTTGTGGCCTCACTGACTGCAGCACTCCAAGTTTTCTTGTCCTTCACCATCTCCTGGAGCTTGCTCAAACTTATTTCCTTTGAGTTGGTGATGCCATCCAACCATCTTGTCCTCTGTCATCCCCTTCTCCTCCTGCCTTCAATCTTTCCCAACATCAGGGTCTTTTCTAATGAATTGGCTCATTGCATCAGGTGGCCAAAGTACTAGAGCTTCAGTTTCAGCATCAGTCTTTCCAAAGAATATTCAGGACTGATTTCCTTTAGGATTGACTGGTTTGATCTCCTTGCAGTCCAAGGGACTCTCAAGAGTCTTCTCCAACACCACAGTTAAAAAGCGTCAATTCTATGGTGCTCAGCCTTCTTTATGGTCCAACTCTCACATCCACGCATGACTACTGGAAAAACCATGGCTTTGACTAGATGGACATTTGTCAGCAAAGTGATGTTTCTGCTTTTTAATATGCTATCTAGTGCCAGGGTCCTGCCCCGGTGGATCCAGGGAATTCGAAGCGGGGACGGCGTTGGTGAGGAAAGACTTATTTATTAATATAAGATTAGATTAGGAAGAAATAGTGTAGTAGGAAAATTTAGTGGAGAAAAGAAGGCTGAACAACTTGGCTTACAGGGAAAACCAATAAAATTCCAGACAAGGAATTTGCACCATCTACGTTAGGCCACCGGCATCCGTTTGAATATCAGAGAGTGCCTGCCTTGGGCTCTCTCTCTTACGGATCTTAGAAGCCGGGACAAGTAAGTAGACATGGTGAGCCTCCATGCCCCAATTGGGAATTCAGCCTGAAATTAGAGTAAAGAGAAGACATGGGGGAGACCAATCCTTCCAATGACTGGCCCCCCCTCTATTGTCCTTCAAGGCCTTTTATACTTTTGATTATACATAGAGATCAATGGGTAATACAAAATTATGTAGCATTAGCAGCCCAGACTCTTTCTGTATATCTTTTTGTATACAAAAGGTCTCAGGTGATTTACATTATCTTCTGGCCAAGAGGCTTGCTAACACTTTTTGGTTCTCTTCCTTAATGAATGTTAATTTCGTTTCCCCTGAAGTGTTTTTCTTTAATCTGCATCTCCTTAAAGCACTAAAGTTACATCTCTATAGAACAAAGGCACAGTGGGTTATAACAAAGAAGGTACTTAACTCAAAGATCTAATGTTGCTACTCGTTTTTTCTATATATCAACTATATCAACAAGTAAAAGATATGAAAATTTGGCAGCAAGTATTGGCTCAACAAATGAAACCTTTAATCTGTCCTATTCTAATGATTTTGACTTCTCAGAAGCCCCTACATTCCTAGGATGTTTTAAGCTTCCTGTGCATCCTGCGGTCAGGAGGCCTCAAACAATCACATGCGCAGCTGTACGAGTCCTGCAGGCAGGCTAGAAAGCCATCAGAGGGGTTTTTGGATTGAAACACTCGTATTATGCCCAGGAGATTTATTATCTAAAAGCTCTAATTTTTTCAGAAAAAGGTGGTAGGGGGACAGCCCCCTGTTAATGACAGAAGAGTAGGTGGAAAGCATAACACAGTAAAGCAGGCAGACTCTGGTCTTGAGGGGTGGATGCTCAGGAAATTACAGGGGGAACCCCTGAAGTCTGATCATGTCCTTGCGTTTTGTCAGGCTTCCTTCTGCATGACCTTGTCATGGGTGGGATTCCTCATGCTGGCCCCCGGCAATCTAGTAGTGTCATAACTTTTCTTCAAGGAGCAAGCGTCTTTTAGTTTCATGGCTACAGTCACAATCTGCAGTGATCTTGGAGCCCAGGAAAATAAAGTCTCTCACTGTTTCCTTTCTTTCCCCATCTATTTGCCATGAAGTGATGGGACAACACACCATGATGTTCATTTTTTGAATGTTGAATTTTAAGCCAGCTTTTTCACTCTCCACTTTCACTTTCATCAAGAGAATTTTTAGTTCCTCTTCACTTTCTGCCATAAGGGTGGTGTCATCTGCATATCTGAGGTTATTGATAATTCTCCCAGCAATCTTGATTCCAGCTTGTGCTTCCTCCAGCCCAGCATTTCTTATGATGTACTCTGAATATAAGTTAAATAAGCAGAGTGACAATATACTGCCTTGACGTACTCCTTTCCCAATTTGGAACCAGTCCATTGTTCCATGTCCAGTTCTAACCGTTGCTTCTTTACCTCTATACAGATTTCTCAGGAGGCAGGTAAGGTGTTCTGGTATTCCCATCTCTTTAGGAATTTTCTACATTTCATTGTGATTCACATAGTCAAAGGCTTTAGTGTAGTCAATAAAGCAGAAGTAGGTGTTTTTCTGGATTTCTTTTGCTTTTTCTATGATCCAACAGATGTTGGCAATTTGATCTCTGGTTCCTCTGCCATTTCTAAGTCCAGCTTGTGTATCTGGAAGTTCTTGGTTCCCATACTGTTGAAGCCTGGCTTGGAGAATTTTGAGCATTACTTTAATAGTGTGTGAGATGAGTGCAATTGTGCAGTAGTTTGAACATTTTTGGTATTGCCTTTCTTCAGGATTTGAATGAAGAGTGACCTTTTCCAGTCCTGTGGCCATTGCTGAGTTTTCCAAATTTGCTGGCATATTGAGTGCAGCACTTTCACAGGATCGTCTTTTAGGATTTGAAAAAGCTCAGCTTCAGTTCCATCACCTCCACGAGCTTTGTTTGTAGTGATGCTTCCTAAGGCCTGCTTGACTTCACACTCCAGGATGTCTGGCTCTAGGTGAGTGATCACACCATCATGTTTATCTGGGTCATGAAGATCTTTTTTGTATACTTCTTCTGTGTATTTTGACACTTCATCTTAGTATCTTCTGCTTCTGTTAGGTCCATACTATTTCTCTCCTTTATTGAGCCCATCTTTGCATGAAATGTTCCTTTGGCATCTTTAATTTTCTTGAAGAGATCTCTAGTCTTTCCCATTCTATTGTTTTCCTCTATTTCTTTGCATTGATCACCGAGGGAGGCTTTCTTATCTCTCCTTTCTATTCCTTGGAAATCAGCATTCAGATGAATATATCTTTCCTTTTCTCCTTTGCCTTTCATTTCTCTTCTTTTCTCAGCTATGTAAGGCCTCCTCTGACAACCATTTTGCCTTTCTTCATTTCTTTTTCTTGGGGATGGTTTTGATCACTGCCTCCTGTACAATGTACAAACCTTTGTCCACAGTTCTTCAGGCACTCTGTCTATCAGATCTAATCCCTTGAATTTATTTGTCACTTCCACTGTATTATAATAAGTGATTTGATTTAGGTCATACCTAAATGGCCTAATTGTTTTCCCTGCTTTCTTCAATTTAAGACTGAATTTTGCAATAAGGAGTTCATGATCTGAGCCACAGTCAGCTCCCAGTCTTGTTTTTGCTGACTGTATAGAGCTTCTCCATCTTCAGCTGCAAAGAATATAATCAATCTGATTTCGGTGTTGACCATCTGGTAATGTCCACGTGTAGAGTCATCTCTTGTGTTGTTGGAAGACAGTGTTTGCTAGGACCAGGGCTTTCTCTTGGAAAAACTCTGTTAGCCTTTGCCCTGCTTCATTTTGTACTCCAAGGCCAAACTTGTCTGTTACACCAGGTATCTCTTGACTTCCTACTTTTGCGTTTCAGCTTCCTGTGATGAAAAGAACATTTTTTTTTTTTTGGTGTTAGTTCTAGAAGGTCATATGGGTCTTCATGCTGCTGCTGCTAAGTCATTTCAGTCGTGTCTGACTCTGTGCAACCCCAGAGACGGCAGCCCACCAGGCTCCCCCATCCCTGGGATTCTCCAGGCAAGAACACTGAAGTGGGTTGCCCTTTCCTTCTCCAATGCATGAAAGTGAAAAGTGAAAGTGAAGTCACTCAGTCGTGTCCAACTCTTTGCGACCCCATGGACTACAGCCTACCAGGCTCCTCCATCCATGAGATTTTCCAGGCAAGAGTATTGGAGTGGGGTGCCATCGCCCTCTCCACAGAACTGTTTAATTCACCTGAGGTTGAATGTTTCTATGAAGACCCACCTTTTAGAACTAAATCATTGTTATGTGGCATTTATTCCAGGCTTCCTTTGGCCAATCATGTTGCTTTTCCTGACTCTGAGTCCATATTTGGTTTATCTAGATAATCATGATGATGTGATCACTAATCTAGAGTCAGACATCCTGGAATGTGAAGTCAGGTGGGCCTTGGAAAGCATCGCTGTGAACAAAGCTAGTGGAGGTGATGGAATTCAAGTTGAGCTGTCTCAAATCCTGAAAGATGATGCTGTCAAAGTGCTGCACTCAATATGCCAGCAAATTTGGAAACCTCAGCAGTGACCACAGGACTGGAAAAGGTCAGTTTTCATTCCAATTCCAAAGAAAGGCAATGCCAAAGAATGCTCAAACTACCACACAATTGCACTCATCTCACATGCTAGTAAAGTAATGCTTAAAATTCTCCAAGCCAGGCTTCAGCAATACGTGAACCGTGAACTCACTGAAGTTCAAGCTGGTTTTAGAAAAGGCAGAGGAACCAGAGATAAAATTGCCAACATCTGCTGGATAATGGAAAAAGCAAGAAAGTCACAGAAAAACATCTATTTCTGCTTTATTGACTATGCCAAAGCTTTTGACTGTGTGGATCACAATACACTGTGGAAAATTCTGAAAGAGATGGGAATACCAGACCATCTGACCTGCCTCTTGAGAAGTCTGTATGCAGGTCAAGAAGCAGTAGTTAGAACTGAACATGGAAATACAGACTGGTTCCAAATAGGAAAAGAAGTACGTCAAGGCTGTATATTGTCACCCTGCTTATTTAACTTATATGCAGAGTACATCATGAGAAATGCTGGACTGGATGAAACACAAGCTGGAATCAAGATTGCTGGGAGAAATATCAATAACCTCAGATATGCAGATGATAACACCCTTATGGCAGAAAGTGAAGAGGAACTAAAAATTCTCTTGATGAAAGTGAAAGTGGAGAGTGAAAAAGTTGGCCTAAAGCTCAACATTCAGAAAACTAAGATCATGGCATCTGGTCCCATCATTTCATGGGAAATAGATGGGGAAAGAGTGGAAACAGTGTCAGACTTTATTTTTTTGGGCTCCAAAATCACTGCAGATGGTGACTGCAGCCATGAAATTAAAAGATGCTTACTCCTTGGAAGAAAAGTTATGACCAAATTAGACAGTATATTCAAAAGCAGAGACATTACTTTGCCGACTAAGGTCCATCTAGTCAAGGCTATGGTTTTTCCTGCGGTCATGTATGGATATGAGAGTTGGACTGTGACGAAGGCTGAGCACCGAAGAATTGATGCTTTTGAACTATGGTGTTGGAGAAGACTCTTGAGAGGCTGTTGGACTGCAAGGAGATCCAACCAGTCCATTCTGAAGGAGATCAGCCCTGGGATTTCTTTGGAAGGAATGATGCTAAAGCTGAAACTCCAGTACTTTGGCCACCTCATGCGAAGAGTTGACTCATTGGAAAAGACTCTGATGCTGGGGAGGGGATTAGGGGCAGGAGGAGAAGGGAACGACAAAGGATGAGATGGCTGGATGCCATCATAGACTCGATGGACGTGAGTCTGAGTGAACTCCGGGAGTTGGTGACGGACAGGGAGGCCTGGCGTGCTGCAATTCATGGGGCTGCAAAGAGTCAGACACAACTGAGTGACTGAAATGAACTGAACTGAACTGAGGGATCCTCCCATGTTTGTGTCCACATCTCTTAGCCAATGTATTCCAGTGAAGAGGCGTAAGTGCAGATTGATATCACCTACTATGGGGTGGCACCCCTTCTCTTTTTGACCTCCAAGGAGCTTTTCTGCACATGTATAGCCAAGAAATTCTCCGTAACCTCAAGAGTGAGAAATATGTGGTCTCTGTATTTTATCTGGGCAGGGCTCACCCTCTCCTATTATCTTTGCCTTGGAGTATCTATCCATAGGGGACAAACTAACTCTCCAGCCTGGGTCCTATCTATCTCCTGTCTCATATACATTGTGAAAATATTACTACATCAAGTTACTAACATCTTCATCACCTTACATGGTTACCATTTGTGTGTCTATGTGTGTGCGTTTGGTGAGAATACTTAAGATCTACTCTCTTGGCAAATTTCAAGTTTATAATAGTGTTATTAACTACAGACACCATGGATGTACATTAGCACCACACAATTTATTCATCTTACAAATAAAATTTTGTATCCTTTAACCAGCATTTCCCCATTTCCTCCAGTTCCTAGGCCCTAGTAACCACCATTCTATTCCCCGCTTCTTTGAGTTTAACATTTTTAGATTTCACATATAAGTGAGATCATACAGCATTTGGCTTTCAGTTTCTAGCTAGTATCATTTAGCATAACATCCTCTGGTTCATCTATGTTGCTCTGAATAGCAAGGTTTCCTTCTTTTTATGGCTAAGTACTATTCTACTGTTTGTATATCCACATTATCCTTTCCTCCAAACGCATACACTTAAGCTGTTTCTATATCTCAGTTCTTACAAATAATGGTTCGGTAAACATAGGCCTGCAGATATCCTCTTCGAGATCCTGATTTCATTTCATTTGGATATATACTCAGAAGTGGGATTGCTGGATTATATGGATTACATAGAGGTTGTATTTTTAATTTTTTTAGGAATCTCCTTCCTGTTTGCCTTAATGGCTATGCCAGTTTACATCCCCACTAAGTGTACAAGGGCTCCGTTTTCTTCACACCCTTGCCAGCACATCTTATCTCGTCTTTTTGATACTGGAAACAAAATTATTTTTTAAATCCAGGCCCTGCAAGCCTAGCCAGGTCTCTGGGCATCATTGTAACTCAGTCTTTTTAACTGTATAATGAAAATAAAATGCCCATTTCATAAGGTTATTGCAAGATTGAATGAGATCAAGCAAATCTGACAGCCTCCTATTGCATGGTATCAATAATGTTTACATTCAAAGTAGTGCTGTCCAGAATTCAAAAGCAATTCAAAAAGAGCTTTAATCTTTCTTTGCATCTCTTGAGGAGCATATCAGAAATTCAATTCAAAACTTAAAATATGACTTCTTAAAGTTACAGTTTTCTCAGAGCCCGTAGCTTCTCTGGAATCCCCATCCCTGCTCACCATTAGTCTACACATCAGGATCTCCTTGGTCCATAGTGGTCTTTGTTCTCATAGTCGTTTCCATTCTTCCTCTGAACTAGCCAGTCTTGTCTCTCTCTCTACCCACCTTCCCGATGCTCTGTTTAAAAATCATAAGAACATGGCCACACATTCAGATCTCTTCTTACAGGAGAGAAGACGAGAGAAGTTACATAAACTCAGGCAGAGAAAAGAAGGAAGTAAAATTGGAATTATGCTTTAATAAATTTTATCCCCATCACATATGTAAAGTGCCTTACACATAATAAATACTTAATGCAGAACTATTTCCTTTCTCAGTAACTCCCAACATTTCATAAATGCTTAGTCTTTGTTTTTGATATATGCTCCATAAATAAAAATAATTATTTAATCCTTGAACACTAAATTTCTCAACACTCTCTCCCCAACTCAACCAAATTAGCAATTTGAAATTGGGCACCGCTTCACAGGAGAAGGGCTGCTGTTTTAAAGCAAATCTATGATTCAGATAAAATTAAAAACCTGCATTACAATATGAATAATCACCTCCTAAAGTCTCTAGTCCGTGCTTGTTTTTTTTTTTTTTTTTTTTGCATTGCATTTTCTCAAAGCCAGCTACACCTGCACCCTACAGCATCCCTGAGGGGCTGAAAGTGAAACTACAGTCTGCATAAGACCCCCTTGGTTGTTCCAACTTTTTTAAAAGTAAGGTTTTTTTTTCTCCTGACATTTTAGAAGTGTTATTAAAACTCACTGGATTCTTGGGATTTGGAGAGGGAAGAAAAGAAACAACTGAAACCTTGATTTTCCTCCCCTGGATATCATGTTTGTTTTGACGTGTGGGTGTGGTGCGCTTTTCTGGCAGTGACTGTGCAAATTCAGCCCTGGGCGTCTGCAGGACACAGCACAGCCATGTCTAGGTTGCTTGGACAAGGAGTATTGCTTTTCTGTCTGCAGGTCATTCACACACAGCTGCTGGGCTCAGGTGTCACTGCACCAAGCTGCTCTGCTCTTTCATTAAGATCTTAAGCTACATACTTATGTGTCCGGTAACAAAGAGCAGGGAGAGGCACTGGTGGAGAGTTTAACTTAGAGGTGGATGAAGATGGGCTATGGGGTCATAGATTTGTAGCAAAGGTGCAGGCTGCGAGTCTCTGACCCTTTGACAAGACACCACTGTCTTTTGTATGTCACTTTTCTAACTGAGTGTCAGGACACCATCATTTCTGCCCTGTCTTTTTTTTTTTCATTCTGCAGTTTTTTTGCCTCCTATTTCAGCGGGAGGTCTTCTCAGATGTCTTTGAAATTTTGAGGTTGCTTCTCCCTCACCTATCTTGGCACAATGTAGACAGTGATATATGTTTTGTTGTTGTTGTTGTTGCCGATTTTTTTCTGCTGAAATGAGTTTTGATATTTTATTTGCCTCAGTCATCATCTTTCCCTTCTTCCAGTCATGGATTATTCTGCTTCAGCCATACACAGTGGACTACTTAAGATTCATGCATTCATTATGTTATTTCACACCTACATTCCTTTGTGTGTTCTGCCCCCCTGCTTAGAGTTCATTTTCCTTAGATCCATAAGCATAGGGGGAAAAAACTTACAGTTACTAAAGGGGAAACGGGAGGGGAAGGATAAGGTTTGGGATTAACATATACACCCTACTATATCTAAAACAGATAACCGGTAAGGACCTACTGTATAGTACAGGGATCTATACTCAGTATTTTGTAATAACATACAAGGGAAAATAATTTGTAAAAACAAACAAACAAATATATATATATATATATATATATATATATATATATAACTGAATCACTTTACTATACACCTGAAACTAAAACAACATTGTAAGTCAACTATACTTAAATTTAAAGTTTTTGAAAGGGATTCCTTTCCTGTGCTACATTTAGCTATTGCCAGTGCTTGTCTCTGAGAACTCAACCTGAGTTATTCCAGAAATTTTCCTTGACTCTCTCATTGTGCTCCCCTAGCAACCTGTAAATACCACATAAAACCAATATTTGCTGAGCGCTTATGAAGACCTAAGCATTGTGTTAAGCACCTAACCTCTTTTAATTCATTTAATCCTCATAACAATCTTAGGTTGAAAGAATTGGTGCTTAAAATCCTTTTACAGACAAGAAGAGACATAGAAACATCAAGGAACTTGCCTCAGGCCAGGCTTGTGGTAAGGTTCAAATACAAGTGCAGGTCTGTGACTTCAAAGCCTGTCCTCTTTAGCACTAGATTATTCTCCCATTTCTAATACATAAGGTGTATTTGCTGATGTGCTTTATTTATGGGAAAGTTTTCCCAGCTCTTCCATTAATTTGAAATTTCCTTGGACTGAGAGCTAAAGTCTTACTTCAGCATATACCACTAGCAAAGTGCCTGGCTTCAATCAAGGTCTCAACCAAAGTTGTTGAATAAATGAGAGTAGAGGTCTCTAGTCTGTCACCTTCCATGTTCAGCTTACGTCAGAGTCCCTCTTTTCTCAGTGAAATTGAAACTCAAATTCACCAGGTCAAACCATACGATATGCTAGTGAGGAAAAGCAGAAGGAATCCAAGGCAACTGGTATATTTGGCAATGAGTAGAGTGAACAGGAAAAGCAATGTGTAAGTGCCCATAGATGCCAAGCTCCAGGGATGAATTAGTTTGTGCAGCTGGGAGTCAGGGGCAGCTAGCCACCAATGTCATCAATAGAGGAACACAGATCAAGGGACAGAGGAAAGATATCCTGTGAAACCAAAAGCTGATTGAGAGAAACCCACGTACCCACGTAAGTCCCCATAAAGGACAAGATGGTATCGACAAGATGGAATGTCGTGTCGATTTCAATAGTGATGTTACAAGACTATAGGATGTGCCTGAGCATTTGCAATTATCAAATCATCTATCGTGAGGACTCAGTAGTGAGTCCCAGGGAAAGAGAGCTAGGATTTGTTTAGAGAAATTGCAACAAGGAGAGATAGGATCTGCACTCACAGAAATAACTCTGGCAGTTCTGGATCACCAGCTCACTTAGTTAACAAATGAATGAGAGTGAATAAAAGCAAGTATGTGACATAATTAAAGATAGGGTGAGGTATTAACAGCCCCACTGAAAAGAACAGACTATGCATTTGCATGAAAAAAAATATGAATGTGAATTAGATCTGTGATGAGGAGAGAATGATTCTCCAAGAATCCTGAATACAGGAACTGTAGGGAGTTACGTGTTCTATGCATAGCTGGGGAAGTCATACAAATGTAATGCACAGGGAAGAAGAGTTACGTAGTTAGGTAGGATTGAAAGCGGACAGCAGAATGGGTTTCAGATGAGATAGAAGAGAGAAAATAGATGAATGTGTATTTCAAGTTTTGAAATGGAGAAGAAAATATCAAATTATTGGGAATATACATGCAGCAAGAGAAGGGGGAAGAAAATCAGAAAACTACTTTTTGTAAATCAAAAACTGTGGTGATCAAAATCCTGGCTTCAAAAGAAGAGATTTCAATAAAAGAAAAGATAGGGGCAGGAGATTTGGGGGAAACGAATGAAAGGGGAAAAAAAAAAAAAAAAGATTATTTTTTTTTTAATGCAGTAGCCAATTCCAAATCAAAAGGAACAGAGCAGCGATACCGAGCTTGAGACGGCAAAGGGTGACGGAAAGAGGGCCACCCCAAGGGGAGTAAGAAAGGTCAAATAAAAATGCAAAGAGCACAACACCTTCAAGTTGGACATGAGATTTAAGTAACATACACATACAGAACCCAAGAAGAGAATAGAAGAGCCAGTATTTCAGAACGAGAAAAAGAAAGTTGAAAAGAGACAGTTTTAGGGACTCTCCATACAGATCAGTCTAGGGATACAGGTACAAAAGATGCTCAGTCATGTCCAACTTTAGGATATGAAAGATACTGAACTGGCAGTCAGTGCTGGACTCCACCCACCAGTCTGTTGCTATGTGAGAGAACAAATCAATACGCCTCTGTGGCTTATTGTTGGACTAGGTGATTCAAAGTTCATCTAGTTCTGAAAGTTTATGACCATATTTTGGCTCAAAAAGTGAATAAACCCTCAAAGGGGAGGGATAAGTCAACAACTTTAAAAAGTAAATTGGAGTGTGCCAGATGCTCATAATTGAATGTATAGATAGCTAAACGGAAGGTTAAGAAAGAAAAACACTAAAAGTGGGAGTAAATAACAGGAGCTTATAGGTGCACTAAGATGTATGCTTCCTGAGGTCAGGCGCTCTGTCTGTCTTGCTTCTCATTGAATCCCCAATATCCATGGTAGATGTTGCCTTGACTGGAAAGATGAGGATTGCCAGATTTTTACAGAGATCCAAACAGGGCATTGGTTTGAAAAGTGTCAAGGAGTTCAAATGAAAAAGATTTCCAATAAGTGCAAAGTATTCACAAGTCATCAACATCGTGTATCTGCATGATTGATACCTTACATGGAGACTGCCACCAACTTACCTTGGTCACCCCACGTGCGCTAAGTTCACCAGGACACGACCCGCATAAAACATTGGCTTGAAGCTAAGTGTGGTGACATGGAATTAATTCACATATTGAAAGGACTTTAAAGTGGTACAGTGCCTGCCAAGTTACTTTTTTCTCTTCAGCCAAAAAGCATGTGCTTTTCCACAGAAGAAGGCCAAGAGACCTTGATCATGAATCCATTTCTGTATTGCAGGACCATTCCTGAGGGAACACCTCAGTTATAGTAAAAAATCTTCCCCAAATAACTCCAATGGCTTCAAGGTTTAGCCTCAATTTTTTTTTTTTCTCCCAGTAAAGCAGGTCCACTAATTTACAACTCACAGATTTCCAAAGTGTAGGAACTTTAAGGAGGAGTATACTTTTACCTATCTTAGGTTCAAAGACTGTATGGACTTAATTATTAAGCTCTCCTGTCTTGTTTCATCACCCTCAAATCAAGAACTTGGATACAATAATGAGGTAAGAAAACAGAGGCCCACGTGCTTCGTCAGAGGAAGCTGGCCAATAAGTCTGCCTAAGTTTTCCAGGGTTCAACATGGCATTCCTTTCATCCAGCAGCCAAGACACTTGCACTGAACACCTGGATTGGACACTGTACTGGGGGACTGGAAAGATTAAGAAGGCAAAGTGTCTCCCTAGAGGGTTTTATGCTCTAGTGGGAGAGACAGGCAGGTCCACATCTAAACAGGAAGGAAAACAGAAGGGAACTGATATTTGTTAAATATCTGCCCAAGGAGAGGTTCTGTGCTATATGCATTATCTTCTCTCCTTTGCTATAGTCTCTTTTACAGATAAGAAAACTGAGGTTCAAAGAGGGCTTGAAACTTACCCAAAGTTTCAAACCTGAGCGTAGTATAATGCAATGGGCCTCCAGATTTTTTTTCCTCGAAAATTCCTTCTCCTGTCCCTCTACCGTACTCAAACGCAATTTTCACAAAAATGACAGTGATAAGTGCTCTATAAGTAGTAGTCTGAACAAAGGGCTATGGGAGCGCAAAGGGCACAGTGAAACGGTGCCTTGGAGAGGAAGGGGGTCAGAGAAGGTATCACCGAGGATGTGACATTTGAGCCGGGCCATGTTAAACAGCTGGAGTTGGTCCTGCTGAATTACTAATGTGTTGATTTTTTGACTACACCTCTTGGGCACTTACCAGAGCCACAAAGTGAAGGAAGCAATAATTCTTCTCTGGTCACCAAAACTGCTGAAATGGAGTCACCTGCTATTTCTGCACCCACTGGTTTCACACAGAGAGTTTCTCAAATAAGGTTATAGTTAGAGGATGTTAGCTTAGGGAGTAGCAGGTGTGTGGATGGAGAGGGATATGGGCCATATCTGATGGGAAGGGGAAAGCCACGGTGCTTTTGAGCCCCTCTTGTTTGCATGCTGGTACTAGAGTTACCCTGAATAGATAAATGGAAGCAAACAGCTCCAAAGAGGATCTGCAAAAGCATTTGGTACAATTTTTGTCTGAGGGTTGTTTTAAAAAGATCTCAAGCATGGATTTTTTTTAAAAAAAGGAGAGTTTCTGTTTACCTATTGATGATAAATCAACAGAGTTGCATGGCAGCCAAATGGGCCTTTCAATGTGCTGCTTCATTTTTCCCATAAGCCTAAGCAGTGTCCCAGAAATGGAAAAAAATAAGGCATTAAACTTCAGTGAAGCAAAATCTGGAAAAATGTGTGTGATCCACCAGACAAAAGACACTGGTTGGACATTAGTGGAAAGAACCTTAGGAGTAAATTATGGAAAGTTTAGTGACTATGTACTCTGAAGGAAAATAATGGAATGCCCATATAAAGTACATAGAGTCACTAAGTGGAGGAGGAAAGGGAAAAAAACTGAAAAGTTTTTGAAAGCACTATGATGTTTTTCTATAGGATAGGGTGCACAAAGGCAAGAGCTGAATATGAGTAGCTCCTAGGTAATCTCCTTGTTTCCAATGATTCCTCCCACTGTAACCAGTGATCTCCCTAAAATTCAGATTTGGTTATATCACTCTTCTGCCTAAATGCCTTCAATGATTTGAGTTTGAAGAAAAAGTCCAAATTTCTTGGTGTGCCATGAAAGAACTGTGGTATTATAGCCCTTCTTACTATCCAGCTTTGTCTCTCCCTTTCCCCAACACACACTGTGCTGAGCTCTCTGAAGATATTCCAAAGCCAACCTTTGAAATGCTGAGAATACTATTTCTCTTACCTGGAATGCTACGCTCCACCACTATATTCTTTTATTCTCCTGGCTCCCATTCCTTCCTTCTTTCATAGACCGTTTGTTGGGCCAGGCAATAGATCAGAAGCTGCATTGAGAGCAGTGATGGAGAGGTCGATAGTCCTGGCTTCATGGTCTAGCCTGATTATCATCACTTTCTTCATGAAGTATCGGCTCCAAGGCTGGATTGAATGCCCCTCCTATCCCAAAGCACCGTGAATGAATGATTAAGTTATTTATTGTTAATTAGTTAATGGTTTATTACATTGTTTAATGAATAGCTAATTAACCACTAAATCAGTAAGGACATAAAAAGACCATGTGTGTGTGTGAGTGTGTGCACTTAGTTACTTAAGTTGTGTCCGACGCCCCCTGGACTGTAGCCCACCAGGCTCCTCTGTCCATGGGATTCTCCAGGCAAGAACACTGGAGTGAGCTGCCATGCCCTCCTCCAGGGGATCTTCCCAACCCAGGGATTGAACCCATGCCTCCTGCACTGCAGGCAGATTCTTTGCCGCTGAGCCATGGGGGAAGTCCATGAAAGACCATAAGAATTACCATTTTTAGTGGTATTATTTGCCCAACAGTATTTGCCTCATTTTGGTTCAACAAACATTTATTGGGCATCTACCACCAGGTAATAACTAGGCACTGGGCGTGTGAAGATAATTAAGACAGTCTCTGACCTCAAGTAGTCTGCAGTCCAAAAGATGAAACAAGTCCATAAATTTTAATATAATTGTAAAAGATAGAAATGCATAACTTACTATAGTGTGAAAGGCTGTTTTGACAGTTTTTGTCTGAACAAATCTTTCATTCTCACAAGAACTTGGAGTAGAAGACGATTCTTATCATCCCTATTTTATTGTGAGAAAACAGATTAAGTCATTTGCCCATTACTTAAATCCAGCCAATCTTGTTCCCTAGCTTATGACCTTAACATCTTAATAGGCGTGATAGTTGCTGTAGTGAAGTTATGTATAAAATTCTTTCTCAAAACAAAGAACTGAGCCCAGAATTGAAATTCAGGATAAATTTCTTGGAGGAGCTGAGTCCTTTTCTGTGATAAATTTGGGGCCAATACAGTGAATTATTACCTGAGCTAGTTAAATAAGCAGACCAACTTACCCAAAATCAGACGAGAAGAAAGAAACCACAGTGGCAGGCAGATGATTCACACAGGTGTGACATATGCTCTATTAAATATTAATATTATATACCATTTGGGAAATAACTATTGTCTCTAAGATCCCCAAGTGCCACTCTTGTCATCCTGCCCATCCTAACTGCAAGGCCATCTTTAGAAGATTTAAGCTTCCAAAGAAGCATGCTGCTGCTGCTGCTAAGTCACTTCAGTTGTGTCCAACTCTGTGTGACCCCGTAGCCCACCAGGCTCCCCCATCCCTGGGATTCTCCAGGCAAGAACACTGGAGTGGGTTGCCATTTCCTTCTCCAATGCATGAAAGTGAAAAGTGAAAGTGAAGTCGCTCAGTCGTGTCTGACTCTTCACAACCCCAGGGACTGCAGCCTACCAGGTTCCTCCATCCATGGGATTTTCCAGGCAAGAGTACTGGAGTGGGGTGCCATTGCCTTCTCCAAAACAGGCATGAATGAGCTTCTATTCTCGTTATTCTATTCCATTTATCTAACTCTCCATGCCCAAAACAAACTCCCATAATTAATGATAGGTTTGTAATAAATCTTGATATCAGTGAGGCTAAGCCCTCCTACTTTCGTTTTTCTTCAAGAGTGTCTCAGCTATGCATGGTCCTTTATATCCATGCAGAGTCGGACACGACTGAGCGACTTCTCTTCACCTCACTACAGTGTTAGCCGTTCAGTCGTGTCCGACTCTTTGCGACCCCATGGACTGTAGCCCTCCAGGCTCCTCTGTCCATGGGATTCTCCAGGCAAGAGTAATGGAGTGGGTTGCCATTTCCTTCTTCACCTACTACAGACATTTGTACATTTGTTTATTTAAATGTAAATTTTGAAAACAGAAAATACATTCTCATAGTTAAAAAATTTAAATGTACCTGATGGCATATGTTAAGATGTGTCCCTCACACTTCATTTGTCAAGTTCTATGAAAAATATTACTGAAATTTTGACTATAATTCCATTGGATTTAGAGATTTGAGAAGAATTGGTACTTTTGTGATATTGAGTCCTGCTCTCCATGAAAAGGTGAAGTCTTCTGTCTAGGTTTTATATCGTTCACTAGATTATCATAATTTTCTCTTTAAAGATTCTGCACATCTATTAGATTTATTTCTAGCACAATTTTGTTGTTGTTGTAAATAGCATCTTTTAAATAAATATATTTTCTGACTACTTGTTGCTGATTATATATATGCAATTGACTCATATATTAACATATTTCCAGCATGTTTGCTAAACTCTCTTACTAATTCAAAAGAAACTGTCAATTTATTTATCTTTCTGGATAATTAGGTCAACTGTAGTGATAATAGTTTTGCTTTTTCTTTTCCAAATTTTATACTTTTATTTATTTTTCTTCTTTTACTGTGTTGATTAGGACTGACAGTGGACTACTGTTTTTCTGATTTTAAAGGGAATGTTTTGACCTTTCATGATTTAAATAACTATCTATATAGTTCTTTGGTAGATACCACTTAGCAGATATAAGATGTTAGTTTTTATTTCTAGTTTACTAAGATATTTTAAAATAATTAACAGATGGGTAATTTTAATTATTCTTTTATTTTTTATATATTAAGATGATTATATCATTTTCTTCTTTAATCTGTTAATGTGGGAATTTTCTATTATTGAACTAACTTCATAATTAAGAAACCATCTTAGTAATGATGTATATATTGTTGTATTTTATTTGCCTATTACTTCCTTTAGAACTTTTGTATCTCTATTAGTAAGTGAGATTGTCCTGTAGTTGACATTTTTCATACCATAATTGTCTGGTTTTTATAGTGAGGTTTAGTAGCCTCATAATAGAAAGTGGGAGTATTCTCTCTTTTCTTATTTCCTACAAAAATGTTTGTAGAAATACCTGTTATTTAAATACTTGAAAGCATATAAAAGAATTTTCTTATAAAAACATTTGATCCTAGCATTCTCATTGTGAGAAAGTTTTAAACTTACACTGATTAAAATTATCTTATGATAATGGAACTATTCAGATTTTCTGTTTTCTCTTTTGTTATGTTATAGTCTTTCAAGCAATTTGTACATTTCATCTAATCTTTTTAATGTACTAGCATAAATTGTTTATAATATTCTGTTATCTTTTTAAGCTCTTTTGTATCTGAAGTTATATCCACCTGTTTATTTATTTATAATATAGATTGTTTTATGCTTTCCATCTCAGTTTTAAATAAATCTTACTAGACAGTGTTCTTGCCTGGAGAATCCTGGGGACGGGGGAGCCTGGTGGGCTTCCATCTATGGGGTCGCACAGAGTCGGACACGACTGACGCGACGCAGCAGCAGCAGCAATCATTGAGTAATTTGTCACTTCACAAAAACCAAACTCAGTTGATTCCCTTTGCTTTCTATTTCATTTGTTTCTTTCTACTTCATCCTGATTATTTATTTTCCTCCACTTTTGATTTTATTGTTATTTTTATTTTTTATTGAATTATAATTTACATACAATGTTATATTAGTTTCATGTGTACAACATAGTGATTTGGCATTTATATATGCTATGAGAGGATCACCATCAGAAGTCTAGTTACCACCTGTCACCATTTAAAGTTATTACAATATTGACTATACTTCCTACTTTTTATATTAAATTCTCATGATTTATTTACTTTATAGCTGGAAATTTGTGCTTATTAATGCCTTTCACAGATTTTGCCCATCTTCCCTCCATCTCTCATGATCACTAGTTTGTTCTCTATATCTATGAAGCTGTTTCTCTTTTGTTTTGTTTTGTTCATTTGGTTTGTTTTTTTTAGATTCCACACACAAGTGATATCTCATGCATTTGTCTTTGTCTGACACATTTCACCTAGCATAATACCCTTTTGGAAAAGGAAATGGCAACCCACTTCAGTATTTTCGCCTGGAAAATCCCATGGATGGAGGAGCCTGGCAAGCTGCAGTCCAAGGAGTGGCAAAGAATGAGACAGGACTGAGTGACTCAACAACAACAATACCTTTTAGATCTATTCATGGTTTCACAAATGCTTTTATTGGCTGACTAATATTTCATTAAATATATATACCATATCTTCATCCATTCACTTATTGATGGACAGTTTGTTTCCATATCTTGGCTATTATAAATAACGATGTAATAAACATAGCATCACATGTATCTTTTCCCATTGGTGTTTTCATTTTCTTCAGATAAATACCAAGAAGTAGAATTGCTGGATCATATGATATTTCTATTTTTAATATTTTGAGTCATCTTCATTTTATTTTCCATAGTGGTTGCATCAATCTACATTCTCACCAACAGTGAATGAGGGTTCATATTCCTCCACACCCTCACCATCACTTGTTTTTGGTCTTTTGGATAACAGTCATTCTCACAGCCGTAAGGTAAGATCTCATTGTGATTTTTATTTGCATTTCTCTGATGTTTAATAATGTTGAGGATCTCTTCATATACTTGTTGACCATCTGTATATCTTGTTTGGAAAAATGTCTGTTCAGGCTTTGACAATTGTTTAATTGGATTATTTGGGGGTTTTGATTTCAAATTGTATAAGTTCTTTATATATTCCAAATAGCTACCTCTTATCAGACACGTGATTCACAAATATTTTCTCCCTTTCACCTGTGAAGCCATCTGCTCCTGGATGTTTGTTTGTTGGGATTTGTTAAGTTATTGACTCAGTTTCATTACTAGTAATTAGTCTATTTAGATTTTCTGTGTCCTCCTGATTGTCTTGGTAGGTTGTATGTTTCTAGGAATTTATTCATTTCTTCTAGGTTTTCCAATTTGCTGTTATATCATTGTTCATAGCAGTCTCTTATGATCCTTTGTATTATTGTGGTATCAACTGTGACCTTTCATCTTTCATTTCTTATTTTATTTGGGCTCTGTCTCTTTTTTTCTTGATCAGTCTAGCCAAAGATTTGTTAATCTTGTTTATCTTTCAAGCTTTTAGTTCTATTAATCTTTTCTATTTTTTTTTTTTTTTGGTATCTGTTTTAAACATCCACTGGTATTTTTTATTTCTTTCCTTCTGCTAACTTTGGGATTTGGTTATTCTTTTTCTTTCTTTTTCTTAGTCTCCTTAGGGATGCTTTTGCTGCATCCCATAGACTTTGGAAGGGTAAGTTTTCATTTTCATTTGTATCAAAGTTATTTTAATTTCTTCTTGATTTCTCCCTATTAATTGTCTAGTAGCATGTTGTTCAGTCTCTATGTAGTTTTTTTTTTTTAATCCAGTTTTCGTTTTGTAGTTGATTTCTAGTTTCTACCATTGTGATTGGAATTGATGTAATTTCAGTCTTCTTAAATTTACTGAGACTTGTTTTGTGGTGTAATGTATGATCTCTTTTGGAAGATGTTCCCCATGGACTTGAAAAGAGTATGTACTCTACTGGTTGAAGAAGGAATGTTCTGTCAATATCTATTATGTTTATCAAATCTAAAGTGTCATTTAAGGCCAGTATTTTCTTGCTGTTTTTCTGTCGGGATCCATCACGATAAGTAGGTATTAAAGTCCCCACTATTACTGCTACTTTATCTTTTCATGTCTGTTAATCAGTTCAGTTCAGTTGCTCAGTCGTGTCCAACTATTTGCAGCCCCATGGACTGCAGCACACCAAGCCTCTCTGTTCATCACCAACTCCTGGAGTTTGCTCAAACTCGTGTCAATTGAGTTAGTGATGCCATCCAACCATCTCATCCTCTGTCGTCCCCTTCTCCTCTTGCTTTCAATCTTTCCCAGGATCAAGATCTTTTCCAATGAGTCAGTTCTTCACAGCAGGTGGCCAAAGTATGGGAGTTTCGGCTTCAGCATCAGTCCTTCCAATGAATATTCAGGACTGATTTCCTTTAGGATGGACTGGTTGGATCTCCTTGCAGTCCAAGGGACTCTCAAGAGTCTTCTCCAACATCACAGTTCAAAAGCATCAATTCTTTGGCACTCAGCTTTCTTTAATATTTATGTCTGTTAATGCTTGCTCTATATATTCAGGTGCTACTATGTTGGGTGCATAAATGTTTACAAGTAATATCCTCGCTTGTAGGATTGACCCCTTTAACATTTTATCATGCTTTTGTCTCTCTGTTGCTATTTTAAAGCTACTTTTTGAGTTGCAGTGTTACCTTCAATCATCCTTGTCTAGTAGTGTAGTGTTTGTCTGCTATGTAGTATTATCTTCAATCACCCTTGTCTAATACAAATATTTAAGTACTGTTTTATCTGCATTTCACAAGTTTAATATGTAATTTTCCAAATTTCATCATGATTTTTATTTGACCTATGAATTATTTAGCATTTAAATTTTCAAATGTACAGTGTGGGTTAGTGATTTTTTGGTAATATATTTTTAATTTAATTGTATTGTTACCACAGAACATAGTCTGCATGGTAAGAACTCTCCAAAATTTGCTAAGTACTCTCTAAAACTTGATAAGTCATCATTCTTATAACTGGTTAATTTTCATAAATGTTTAATGAATTTTTGAAAAGAATGGTTTTCTCTGATCATTTGGTATGACAGTCAATATAACAAGTTTGGTGATAATAGAGAGCAAATGTTCTTTATTTTAAGTTATTGACAGTTCTGATTTATTAATTTTGGGAGAATTTTTTTAATATTGGTTACAATGATTATGGGTTTTTCATTTTTTCTTATAGTCTTTTTTTTTTTAGTTTTTTATTTTTTTAATTTTAAAATCTTTAATTCTTACATGTGTTCCCAAACATGAACCCCCCTCCCACCTCCCTCCCCATAACATCTCTGTAGTCTTAGTATCTACTTATGTTTTAAAAGTGTATAATTATGTTCATGCAAGTTTTGAACTGTTATTCCAAGGGAATTCAGCTTTTACTATTATGTAATGGATATTTTTACTCAAAGTAGTGATCCTTGTCCTAAGGCCTTGTTTTGTCTGAAGTTACCATAAATGTACCAATTTACTTTTCATTATTATTTTCTGGTATATCTTCTAGCATTTTCCTTTCAATTTTTATATCCTTGTATTGTGGGCAAACCTCTTACAAACAACATAGTTGGGCCTTTTTTAATCCAGTCAGAAAAACTTAACCTTCTAACTGAAAAGTTTAGCTCATTGATACTTACTGAGATTGTTTATGTACTGAATTTCTTTTTACCACCTTACTTTTGCCCTTCTATTTGTCCTGTATTTTCTGTTTGCATTTTTCATTGCTATTTTTTGGATTGCTTAAGATTTTTGTTATCTTTTCTTTTTTTACTCTTTACTCATTTGAAAGTTTACACAGCTACCTACTTTGGTAGCTGTTTAGAAATTTTAATAAGTAAGCACATTAAAATGCTTTAATATTATTCACTCTCATATGCTATTATCAAGAAATATTTTTCTTGTAATCAAAATTTTTTCATGTATCACAAGTTAAACACTATCATTGTCATTGTTACTTTAAAATGTTATTTTATACAATAAGCATTTATCTAGATTTACCCACATCTTCACTCTTCTCTCTCCTCTCTTGCTTCTCAGACCTTCCCTCTGGGATGGTTTTCCTTCTTCTTGAAGTATATTCTTCAGTAGTTTCTCTACTGATGGTGATAAACACCATACTTGATGATAAACAGTTTTTTGTTTTCTTAAGAATGTCTTCATTGTATTCACATTCTTAAAAGACAGATTTCTTGTATGTTTTCAGTTATTTCACTTGTTTTCTCTCAGACTTTGAAATAGTATAACATTGTGTGCTATTTTTCACTTTTATCTTTAATTGTTACTTGTTTCTAGTCTGTTTTTTCTCTCTGACTACTCATTACATTTCTTTTCCTTTGTTATCTTGCATTTTCATCACAATGTAAATATATATATACACACACATATGTTTGCATCTTCCTGCTTGGACCTTAGTGATTCCTAAATCTTACGATGTGTGTCTTATTGGTTTGGGGAAATTTTTCACTGCTATCTCAGAATATTACCTGTTTTCATTTTAATGGCCACTCCTTCTTTACCACTGATTACATATATGTTGGACATTTGTTTTCATTTTATGATACGTGATTCTTGATATCCCATTCATGGTTACCATATCTTTGACACGGGTGCATCTGGTGATTTGGTCTTCCCAGACGTCACTAGTGGTAAAGAACCGCCTGTCATTGCAGGAGACATAAGAGATGCAGTTTTGATCCCTGGGTGGAGAAGACCCCCTGGAGAAGGGAAAGGCCACCCACTACAGTATTCTTGCCTGTAGAATACCGTGGACAGAGGAGCATGGCGGGCTACGGTCCAGTCGCAAAGAGTCCCACGCGACTGAAGTGACTTAGTACACATCTAATTCAGTCTTTCTCTTGAGCTGTATGGAATCTGCTTTTAAAACCAATTGAGTTTATTTCAGTTACGTTTTTCATGTCTGTAATTTCTGTTTCAAATGTGTCTTATTGTCAATGAACGTCTTTAAACTCATACTTTCAATACTGTGTTTTCCCTTGTGGCTCAGCTGGTAAAGAATCCGCCTCCAATGCAGGAGACCTGGCTTCGAACTCTGGGTTGGGAAAATCCCCTGGAGAAGGGAAAGGCTACCCACTCCAGTATTCTGACTTGGAGAATTCCATGGACTGTATAGTCTATGGGGTTAACCCGCAAAGAGTCAGACACGACTGAACGACTTTCACTCACAAACTTATAAAATTTGCTCTTTTCTATTCTATGTTTGAATGTCATACTTATTGTATATTGATATTTGTTTATATGTTTCAACTATTGAGTATTTCTGCTGATTCTCAGCCCTGTTGTTCTCACATCTGTTTTGAAATGTTTGACAGTTGAGTCTCTTATCTGATGTAGTTTTATCTGAATGATTTCTTACAGGCATGAAATTGAGAGTACTCTCAGCCACATAAGATTTATACCTGCTTTTGGAATCCGCCATTAAACCTATTATTTTCTAATAATTTTGTTTTTAAAATAAAATAGACAAGTTTATTTTATAAATTAGGATTTATCTCTGTTCACTGTTTACTGAAGGTGTGGCCTTTTTTGGTAGGCACGGTCTTGGCTTCACATGCATATCTTTGATCTGTCTCTTTACATTATGTGGACATTAATATTCATTTCCTGCTCCCTGTGAGGCCATTAAAACATAATCTCTGGATCACCAGAAATCCACAGGTGCCCAAAAAGCAGCCATAGACTTTTCTCCCAGGATTTATGCTTTTGTTTCATGTTTGCCTGCTGGGGATTTCCTTACTCTGTTGCCAGCTCAACCATGCAATGAAAAGTTTTTCCAAACACTTTATATAGTATCTGGGATTATTCTGTAGTGGAAGGCTTTTCAGAATATCAAATTTTTAAAGCTACCAGAAATGGAAATCTAATTTATCCTTTTTAAATTTTGTCTAAATTTAAACAGCTCCATTTTAGATGACTAAGTTCTTTTCTATTTAAAATTCCTTGTAATAAAAATGTTTCTGTAAAAATAGAAAATTACAAAAATCTCATAGAGAACATTGCTCAAAATTTTAACACTTTCCAAAAATATTTATGTATTAGTATTAGGTTAAAGCATGCAAAATAGTCTTGCAGTAGGTCAAAATTAACTTAATATGGTTCAAATATTTCCTTCCAACCTTTTTTCAATAACTGTGTGATATAAAGTAATAATTTATATGCAATCTTATATATATTTTCCCTTTGCAGAAACATTTCCCACTAAACTTTTCACAAATACCCTGCTTATACAATACATATACACATGGTAGTTAGCCTAGGTGTTTTAATCATTTCCCTATTTCCAGACATTTAAATTGTTTACACACTTTTTCTTTGGAATATAGTTGATTTACAATGCTTTGTTAGTTTCAGGTAGACAGCAGGGTGAATCAGTTATATATATACACATATCCATCTTTCTGCATAGAGTAATTTTTTAAATTTTGTATTTTAAAATAAATAAATGGAAATGAAATTGCTGACTCAAAAGATTAAAATTTTTCAGACTCACTGTTTATCAGCAAAATTTGAGGATTTAAAATGTCAGAAAAGAATATTTAAAGTCTCTCTCAATTTTCTAAAGCAGTATTTCAATACCTCTTTAGAAAGTCATGTAATGCTTCAGCTCTAATCTACATCTCTGTTACTGCGATGTGTTCTCATTTTCACATTATCTGTTCCTGGTTTAAATACACATTTTGTGTAATTATTGATGTAATTTTTTCAAAAGTATTACAAAAGTCAAATTACCTAAATTACCTCTGTCTGAATTAGCTTTTCAAAGTTATGCCAAATCTCACCGAAGCCTAAAATATAGTTCCAAGCAAGTGTCCAGATTTCATTTCATTTCCACTTGTCGAAACACCATTTTCTTCCTCTCCCAAATTCCTCTCTATGTAATAATGTGTGTGTTAGTCACTCAGTCGTGTCCGACTCTTTGCAACCCCATGGACTGAAGCCCACCAGGCTCCTCTGTCCATGAAATTCTCTAGGCAAGAATACTGGAGTGGGTTTCCATTCCCTTCTCCAGGGGATCTTCCCAACCCAGGGATCTATCCCTGGTCTCCTGCACTGCAGGCAGATGCCTTACCTTCTGAGCCACCAGGGAAGTCTATGTAACAATAACATGTAAAATCTACCGAGAGAAAAATACACGTTATTGTTACTTAGCTTGTGTATTTTTCTCTCACTCAGTTTTTTCAATAACAAAAGCTACTTTTATTGAATACCTAATCTATGCCAGGAACGATGTTAAGCAATTTACATGATCTCTAACTTCCATGACAAACTTGCAAGGTATCATCATGACCTTTTGATATCTCAGGAGAACAGTATCAGAGAAGTTAGAGTCATGGGAAAATAGAGGGCATGATCAGAGCCAAAATGAATTTGCCCCAAATCAATTCTTCCTCCATAGAAATATAAACACACACACACTCTAGTCAAAGTTATGGCTCAAAAACACAGGAAAGGGATAGATTTTGTGTATCACACCAGGTGTCTTAGGTCAACAAAAGGCTCATCCTTTATGTCATAGATGGAATTTAAAGGCAACAATAAACAAAGTCAGCTACCAACATGGTGAAATAACTTGCTGAGAAGCAATCAAAAAAGCTGAGAAAATGAATGTATAACCCACAGATGGTTTTCCCAGTGGCTTATTAGTTTAATCAGCTAATAACACCTAAGAACAGTGTCACTAAACTAGTTCTTTCATGCAGTGCCATATTCAAGGGATGTTGTTTCACAGTTTTAATAGTCCTGTCAACATTCATCAGGAAATCAGTGCAGCCTCCAGAATCCTCCCATAAAAACACAGTGGCTTTTTTTTTTTTTTAATTAGAGTTGTGCAACCTTCGGCACACCCCAACTCTATGTTGAATTGATGAGTCTCACTCTTACCTTAAGCTCACCAAGATTCAGATGAATCCAAGCAAGGGAAGCAGAAAGGGGTTAGCATGGACCCAGCCGAACAAATGTATTTTCATAGGTTCCACAATAAACTTTTTAACTCTTGATGCCACAGCTTTTTAAACAATGAATAAATAATGGCAGAAAAATCTAACTCTCACTAATATGAGAGCTGCTGCTGCTGCTGCTGCTAAGTCACTTCAGTCGTGTCCGACTCTGTGCAACCCCATAGACGGCAGCCCACCAGGCTCCCCCATCTCTGGGATTCTCCAGGCAAGAACACTGGAGTGGGTTGCCATTTCCTTCTCCAATGCAGGAAACTGAAAAGTGAAAGTGAAGTCAATCAGTCATGTCCGACCCTCAGCGACCCCATGGACTGCAGCCTACCAGGTTCCTCCGTCCATGGGATTTTCCAGGCAGGAGTACTGGAGTGGGGTGCCATTGTCTTCTCCCATGAGAGCTGCTAGGTAATCTATATGCAGGACATAAGTTCTATGAAACACAGAAAGGTACATGTAAATTCAAGATTCTTGTGGAATCAAGGGTGCTATATGTGTATATACCTGTACAGAGACTGTTACATAGGTAGGAAATTGGGAGCCTAATTTAATTTATCAGTTTTATTATTTAATTTAAAAATGATCTTATTTACCAAAAGGCTTGCATCTATGTTGTTTTTGAAAAACATAAAGATTCTTTGATGATTATCATCCCTGGATTTGTGTACTCACTGAAACTCTACAGCTGGAGGTATTAGGAAAGAGGTTTTTTAACAGTAAAGTGTGACACTTGCTGCTTTTCCCAAAAACCTGAGGATTGCAGAATCCTAGATATTTTGCTGCTGCTGCTGCTGCTGAGTCGCTTCAGTCGCGTCCAACTCTGTGCGACCCCATAGACAGCAGCCCACCAGGCTCCCCCGTCCCTGGGATTCTCCAGGCAAGAACACTGGAGTGGGTTGCCGTTTCCTTCTCCAATGCATGAAAGTGAAAAGTGAAAGTGAAGCCGCTCAGTCATGTCTGACTCTTTGCCATTAAAACCAAAATACATTGTGGCAATGATCATTTCTGGATTTAAAGTTTCCATTGTCCACGGATTAAATGGAAGAAGTTTGTTCTTTTTATTTTTCAAGTCAAACTTCCAGTTGAACTAATATGAAACCCACTTGCTAAATATGGAGGGAAGTTAAGTTTTTAAACTATGCAATATAAAAAAGAAATAGCTCTTACACTGGCAGAGAGAGGAAAATTCATACTTTGACTCTCCCCCTATTAGTGAGCTTTCTGCCACAGTTCTTAGTTTCTCTAAGATCAAACGATATTTTAAACTACAGGGCAGCGAACGAGATGCAGACTTAGAGAACAGCCTTTTGGACACAGGAGGTGAGAAAGAGAAGGTGGGATGATTTGAGAGAATAGCACTGAAACATATACATTACCATATCTAAAGTATATAGCCAGTGGGAATTTGCTGTATGATGCAGGGAACCCAAAGCCAGTGCTCCGTGACACCTGAAGGGTATAATGGTGAGGGAGGCAGGAGGGAGATTGAAGAGGGAGGGGACATACGTATACCTATAACTGATTCATGTTGCTGCATGGCAGAAACCATCACAATATTTAAAGCAACTATCCTCCAATTAAAAATAAAATAAAATTAAAAACAAAACAACAACAACAGAAAACATGACTTGGTCTTTCTTTTTTAAATGTTTATTATAAATCAGTTATCTTGAATTTGACCTTAAATTTAATTTTCTTCATATAAACATATACAGCATCAAGTACTACAGATATTAAAAAATTTTCTCAATTACTCTACCCAGAGTATATATTCACATCAATCATTAAATCAAAATTCTGTTTCATTTTTTTAATAAACCAAAAACTTTTTATAAAATGATGCTTCCCAAAAATTCATGTATAAATTATGACCTCACTTTTGTAATTTTTCTTGGCAAAATTTCTGGAGTAAATTAATCATATGCAACCTTCCATAGGAAAGCACTTCCAAAAAACAACTTCCTCCACTGAAATGGAGTCTACAGAATGACAAATGATTTATCCAATTTATAATGTCAAATTTAATGCTTATTTGACAATGTATTCATTTTATTGATATAACTGATTGGCAGTTCATTAGATATGTAAAATAATTCATTTCCTGTTATATCACAAATATTTAGGTGCAAATATATCTGAATATCTAGAGTAGATGTGTTGCAAAGGTAATCTAAGAATATTCCTACATTTTGATAAATTAGATTTGAGGCCAAAATGGAATAAAACAGGTACCGAAATTAAACTTGTTAAATTTTTTGTAATCGTTGTAATGGGAAGTGACATCTCATAAACTTGTCTAGGAAGAAAACCCTAACCTCCTGTAATAAAGTCAATATGTGCAGAGAAATGGCATGAGGGTCAAATTAAGCGTTGATCTGCCTTCCCTGGAAGAAATACCAGGCCACCTTTGGTCAAGGACTAACTTCATACATAAGCCTAGCAAGTAGTTACCCCAACCTGTATGTTCTGTTGTCTTTCTCAAAACATCTTCCCAATGTCTGTTACTGGTACTGGAAATTCCACCGTTAGAAATTTATTCTTCTTTTTTCATGCTTTGTACCATGCCAAAACGTAAATACTACAGAAAGTAATGATATATGAAGCTTATCAGTCATTTATGTCTTCACGGTGATGTGTTGTTAACAGAAGAGACGGATAAAGTTTGAAATAATAAACTATAATGGGAAGGGAAATTATAGTAACGGGAGAAAGCCCTGGAAGATGCCAGAACGCACTGGGAAATATGAGTGGGCATAGGAAGAGAGGGAAGACAACCTTTTTAACTTTTTATTTTATGCTGGCATATAGTTGATTAACAATGTTGTGTTAGTTTCAGGTGTACAAAGGGATTCAGCTATACATATGTCTATTCTTTTTCAAATTATTTTCCCATTTAGGCTATTATATAATATTGAGCAGAGTTCCCTGTACTATACAGCAGCTCCTTGTCAGTTATCAATTGTAAATATAGGGAAGGCAATTAAGCAAATGGAAGGTTTCTATTTAAATGGAGTTATAATCATCCTGGGTCATAGCTGCGAGAGGGGAAATGTTGCTGGTTGGGCTTGAACTCTGTTTCTAAGAGCTAGGAAAATACATGGAAAATAACACAAACAAGGTCTTTTCAAACAGAAAGTAAAGTATAAAATGGCTAAGAAAACAAACCATGTTTTGATCTGAAAATATAATCCTCAAAGAGTTAGGATCCACAGACATCTCTAACTGCAGCATTTCTTTTTCTGTTTCTACAACACGGTTGGAAGGCAAGAAACTCAACAGCAACTGTTTCAGAGGAGGTTCCAAGGGAACATTGCATTAGTATTTCTCAAGTGTGCTCCACGGAATACTTGAATGGATGGATACTAGAATGGTGAGTGGGAAGGAGTTCTTTAGATAAGCAGGTCAGAGAAACGTTTTATATCATGGGCCTCTTAGAGGCTTAAAATATGTGTATGGCAGGGACTACTATGTGTTCACTAAAATCCACTTATTTATTCTCCGATTCACATTTCCCAGCATTCATTTGCAGTTCAGTTCAGTTCAGTTGCTCGGTCGTGTCTGACTCTTTGTGACCCTGTGAACCGCAGCTCCCCAGGCCTCCCTGAACATCACCAACTCCCAAAATTCACCCACTCATGTCCATTGCGTCAGTGATGCTATCCAACCATCTCATCCTCTGTCAGCCCCTTCTCCTGCCTTCAATCTTTCCCAGCATCAGGGTCTTTTCAAATGAGTCAGCTCTCCACATCAAGTAGCCAAAGTATTGGAGTTTCAGCTTCAACATCAGCCCCTCCAATGAACACCCAGGACTGATCTCCTTTAGAATGGACTCGCTGGATCTCCTTGCTGTCCAAGGGACTCTCAAGAGTCTTCTCCAACACCACAGTTCAAAAGCATCAATTCTTCGACACTCAGCTTTCTTCACAGTCCAACTCTCACATCCATACATGACCACTGGAAAAACCATAGCCTTGACTAGATGGACCTTTGTTGGCAAAGTAATCTCTCTGCTTTTCAATATGCTATCTAGGTTGGTCATAACTTTCCATCCAAGGAGCAAGCTTCTTTTAAGTTCACGGCTGCAATCACCATCTGCAGTGATTTTGGAGCTCCAAAAACAAAGTCTGACACTGTTTCCACTGTTTCCCAATCTATTTCCCATGAAGTGATGGGACCAGATGCCATGATCTTCGTTTTCTGAATGTTAAGCTTTAAGCCAACTTTTTCACTCTCCTCTTTCACTTTCATCAAGAGGCTCTTTAGTTCTTCTTCACTTTCTGCCATAAGGGTGGTGTCATCTGCATATCTGAGGTTATTGATATTTCTCCCAGCAATCTTGATTCCAGCTTACGCTTCTTCCAGTCTAGCATTTCTCATGATGTACTCTGCATATAAGTTAAATAAGCAGGGTGACAATATACAGCCTAGACATACTCCTTTTCCTATTTGGAACCAGTCTGTTGTTCCATGTCCAGTTCTAACTGTTGCTTCCTGACCTGCATTCAGGTTTCTCAAGAGGCAGGTCAAGTGGCCTGGTATTCCCATCTGTTTCACAGTCTTCCATGGTTTGTTGTGATCCACACAGTCAAAGGCTTTGGCATAGTCAATAAAGCAGAAATAGATGTTTTTCTGCAACTCTCTTCCTTTTTCGATGATCCAGGGGATGTTGGAAATTTGATCTCTGGTTCCTCTGGCTTTTCTAAAACCAGCTTGAACATCTGGAAGTTCCTGGTTCACGTATTGCTGAAGCCTGGCTTGGAGAATTTTGAGCATTACTTTACCAGCATGTGAGATGAGTGCAATTGTGCCGTAGTTTGAGCATTCTTTGGCATTGCCTTTCTTTGGGATTGGAATGAAAACGGACCTTTTCCAGTCCTGTGGCCACTGCTGAGCTTTCCAAATTTGCTGGCATATTGAGTGCAGCACTTTCAGAGCATCATCTTTCAGGATTTGAAATAGCTCAACTGGAATTCCATCACCTCCACTAGCTTTGTTCGTAGTGATGCTTTCTAAGGCCCACTTGACTTTACATTCCAGGATGTCTGGCTCTAGGTGAGTGGGAGTGATCACAGCTTCGTGATTATCTGGGTCGTGAAGATCTTTTTTGTACAGTTCTTCTGTGTATTCTTGCCACCTCTTCTTAATATCTTCTGCCTCTGTTAGGTCCATACCATTTCTGTCCTTTATTGTGTCCATCTTTGCATGAAATGTTCCCTTGGTATCTCTAATTTTCTTGAAGAGATCTCTAGTCTTTCCCATTCTGTTGTTTTCTTCTATTTCTTTGCACTGATCACTGAGGAAGGCTTTTTTAAAAATCTCTCCTTGCTATTCTTTGGAACTCTGCATTCAAATGGTATATCTTTCCTTTTCTCCTTTGCTTTTCACTTCTTTTTTTTTTTTCCACAGCTATTTGTAAGGCCTCATCAGACAGCCATTTTGCTTTTTTGCATTTCTTTATCTTGGCGATGGTCTTGCTCCCTGTCTCCTGTACAATGTCGTTAACCTCTGTCCATAGTTCATCAGGCACTCTATCAGGTCTAGTCCCTTAAATCTATTTCTCACTTCTTAGATATGGCCATGTCATTGATTTCTGGACAGTGGGATGTGATTTCTGCATAGAAGTCACATGAGCTACTTTCTCGATCAGCCCATAAAAACCTTCCATGTACCATATTCCCTGCTCTTTGCCACTTCCAACTTTCTGGAATGGAATAAATCTGGAGTGGTTTGAGGAGCTCCACTTTGAGGATGCTGAAATTGATGGAGGTGAGTGGCTTTATGAATTACCTTTTGGAAGCAGCCACTTAAGAACTCTACCATCGCACCGTGTCATGAGCCAGAAATATATCTTATTATGTTAAGCCACTGAGGTTTCAGTATCTTTTCCTATTACAATTCTTTAGGTATCTATCCTAAGTAATTAAATCCTTTACATCTGACATGTTTGAAAGGCATTACAGTTAAAAAAATGTTACTTTTTTTAAACCAAATTTTCCACTGATTTGATCACAATAATTTCAGGGTTTGTTTTGCTTTTACTTTTAATAAATATTAGCTAGTAGAACTATTATTTTTCTCATAGTAAAAGTGGGAAATCATAGAAATGGGATGTAATTGATTAATTTTAATTAATTACAGTTTATAATTAATTTCTAATAATAGAAAAGGGAACAATATGTCTTTGTTTAGGGAGAACTGCACTAAGCCTTTCCTCACTCCCTCTAACCTTCTAGAAGTTTATTCTATCTAGAAGAGAAGTTTATTCTAGCCAAAAGAGCAGAAGTCTAAGAACAAGCTGTGTCCAGGGTTACGAGGATGTACAGCACCAGGAATTTTAAATATAAACTCACACACAAAGCTATGTTCAGCCCAGAATTAACTAGGTGAAAGGAGGCAAGTTCTTTGAGGAAGTAGCTCTGAAAGAGCCTCTTCCACAGGAGCTGGGCCTGGTCCAGGGGAGTTTTGCATTCATCCATGAGGACTTTGATGGCAAAAAGAACTTTTGACCTTATTGTCCCTGAAACAAACACTTTCCATCTGGACAAGTATAAGGTAGTCAAGGTGCCCTTGATGTGCAGAGCAGGCAAGTTTGCCTCCACAGTTGGTACAAATTTTCATTGCCATATCTTCAAACTGCCCCCATTCCTTGAAGGAGATGGCTGACCATCTCACCTTTGAAGACCATCTGACCACAGCCTGATGGACACATGGCTCAGAAACCTGAAAACCAGAAAAACGGAAGTTTTCTTTCCAAAGTTCAGATTAGATCAGAAGTATGAGGTGTATCTACGAGGGACTGAGGAATATGTAAAACAGCATGGAAGGGCAATCCGCACAATCCAGGTTGGTGGGAAATAATTTTCAAGAGGGAAATGTTCCATTTCTTTGACAAATTAGTTATAAGGGAAAAAAGGAGTTGGAGTAATCTACAGATTGAAAAAGACTTAACGAAACATATCAGCCAAATTTGCAACGTGTCATTTTTATCTAGATCATGATTCAAGCAAACTAACAAAATATGACACTTGTGAATGATGTAGCTGTGCATAATATTAAACATTCTTAATAATGTCTGACAATTATATTGAATTTATGAAAATTACTGAATTTTATTATTCATAAAATTATTTGTGAAAATTATTGAATTCATAAAAAGACTTTTCTCAAAAAAATTTTTTTGAAAAGGTATGATGTGCATGAACTGCTGAAGCAGATGGGAATCAGCTGACCCTTCTCACCCTGGGCTGACCTGAGTGAACTCTCAGTCACTGCAAGAAATCTAAAAATTGCCAAGGTTTTACAAAGAGCAACGATTGAGGTCAGTGAAAAAGGAACTGAGCCAGTGGCAGGAACCCTGTCAAAAATTACTGCTTATTCCATGCCTCCCATCGTCAAAGTGGACCGATCATTTCATTTCACGATCTGTGAAGAAACCTCTGGAATGCTGCTATTTTGGGGCAGGGTGGTGAATCCAGCCCTCCTGTGACCTGTGACATGCATGAATGTTTAAACCTACACAGGACGCGGGCCCTGGGTATCAAAAGGAGAAAGCGACCCCTCCTTGGTCCACAAAGGCCAGCTTGAGTCATTCTTAGGTAAATCTGATTATTAAATTCAAACTTATTTTAAAGAAAAAAGAAGGATGAATTATATATAGAAGCTAAGGATTAATGAGAAGAGACAAGTGTGGTGACGAGATTCTAGTTTTTTACAAGTTTGCCTTGTTTCCTCTTCTCGTAGAAGGACTCATCATAGTAATATCAATCATTCATAATGGTAATGACTAATAATGGCCTTGTTCAGCTCTTTTAATAAAAGTATATATTGTGATCTTGTAACAGTGAGGACTCTATCAAAAGAAGCATCTCTAATGAAGGGGATTTATTGGTCTCAGAGAGAAGGCAAACCTCAGTACTGGCTTGACCCAAATGCTACACTGAGTCCTCAAGGACTGGCCTTTCGGTCTTGCTCTTCTTCCACCTGTGAGATTTAGCAGCATCTTCAGTTTGCACTCATATCTCACAGGAGAACTTCTTTCCCCCAGGAAAACTTCACCCACATTTTGTTGATTTAATGTAGGTCAACATCCCTTCTTGTACCCAAACACATTCCAGTGTTTAGGAAAATGTCATACACTTGTGTTTGGATTATGTGGTCCAGTCACTGTGGCAACAGAGACCATCTGCTTAAATTACAGAGGTCAGGTCCCTCGCTTGTGGCTGGTAGTGGGTTAAATCCTTCTCCCACACCATATGGCTGCCACACAACAGCAGACAGTTGGAATTATTGATGGAGGGATACTCATAGATCAGCTTTTGAACAAAGTATATGATGATAAGAGTTAACACTTATACACCAGACAGTTATCATATACCAGACACTAAGGATTTAAATGTATGAAAATCTCATTAAAAAATATAATAGGCACCATAAAACAGGCACTATTATTAGCTTCATTTTACAAATGAGGAAACTAAGGTATAGATACGTGTTTGTTTTTTGCCCAAAATCAAGATAAATTGATAATAGAACTTAACTTTGACTCTGGACGGTCGATTTACAAGTACATATGTAAATATACACTTAATGAGATGTATAAATACATTTATACTTTTACACATACATATATATTTACACAGATATTTATATCCCATGCACACTCACACACACACACATTGTTTAATTCCTGGTCTTCAGATCTTATGATTATAACAAAGGTGCCATCTGGTGTTAGAACCTTCTAATTGCAGAAAAAGCACCCAAGTGGAAATAAAGACCCTCAAACAAAATAAACTTTAACTTCACAGTAGTCTAAAGTCCTACCAGCAGAACTTTCCCCCTCTTTGAGGCATCTTTATCATGCCTGAAAACACATTTAACTCGTCACAGTGTTGCTTTCAGCTGACCCTCACGCTTATTCTCTATATGACCTGCAAAAACCACTCCTGAATGAAAATCACATTATTCTCACGTACAGGGAGACAGCATGTATGGACTTTTTTTAGGGAAAATATGAGTTGTCCTATACTACACACCAAGTCTGCCCATTTTTAGCACCCAGTCCAGCCCTACGCATACGCCCGCCTGTCCCATGTGGCAGACTTTGAATGTACTTCTCTTCCTCTTTTTTAATTAATGGATAAAATGTGATGGCTGCAAATCTTGCCCAGGACATGGGAGTACATTGTGACAGACTCCTTGTTTAGTTTCTCTAGCTGCTTTGGTAAACTTGGGCCTTGATATTGGTCTGACATAATGCAGGAGATCTCCAAGGATAATACCTTGGACAGAAACCCAACCCTGCCTTTGCGGTTCTCGTTCAGAACAATTAATTCTAGATTTTTGAAATTATTTCCAAAAGTATCCTTGAATTGAAACAAGGTCCCCAGGACCAGTATCTTCTAGCTCAGACCTTCTTGTCAGCCCATTGTAACTTACTCAGTCAGAATTTCCTTCAGGTCATGATTTAATAAGTCTTCTGGTAAACTGAAGGAGCAATTTAACATGTGCATACTCACTCATCTCCTTAAAAGCTCTATGTAAATCTAGAGTGCCTGCCTCCCTCTCAAATGAGCATCCTATTAAAATAAATGACATACATACACTCACACACAAGACTCCAATACTGTAGGCCTCTGAGCTGCTGGACATCAAGTTTCTCATAGCACATAAGGTGTTAACAGTGCAGTGTTATTGCAATGTATTTAAGTGATCTGAAAGTTTTTGGCAAAATAGAACATTCTTAGTTAAGATTCAAGTACCAAAGGTTACACAAATGCAGATTACACAATTTCACAGCTGTATAATATCAACATATTTTTAAAAAGACGTGACGAGAGAAGGTGCTGAGCAGAAATTCACTGATAACGTGGCAAGCAGTGTAGCTTTCAAAGGTTTTCCACTGAATGAGTATCCCATTAAATAGTTTGGCAATAAGGATTGATCATAGTTAGTGTGAACTGCAAATATTCCAAGATCATTAGCTTTCCATCTGGGTAACATCACTGAACGGAGAAGGCAATGGCACCCCACTCCAGTACTCTTGCCTGGAAAATCCCAGGGATAGGGGAGCCTGGTGGGCTGCCGTCTATGTGGTCGCACAGAGTCGGACACGACTGAAGCGACTTAGCAGCAGCAGCAGCAGCAGCGTCACTGAAGGAGCCCTGAATGTGTGCGCTCAGGCGTGTCCGACTCTTTGCAACCCAATGGACTATAGTCCACCAGGTTCCCCGTCCATGGAATTTTCCAGGCAAAAATATTAAAGTGAGTTGCCATTTCTTTTTTTCTCCAGGGGGTCTTCCCAACCGAGAGATCAAACCAGAGTTCCTGCATCTCCTGCCTTGGCAGGTGGATTCTTCACCACTGAGCCACCTGGGAAACCTGTTGTTGTTGTCCAGTCACTCAGTCGCGTCCGACTCTTTGGGATCCCATGGACTGCAGTACGCCAGACTTCCTTGTCCTTCACTATTTCCCAAAGTTTGCTGGTCAAAAGCTGTTTCTGGGCCTTTGGTCCAATGGTAGACCCTAGATCCTTGCTTCCAGGAACTTAGGTCCAGAGTTCTATGCACAAGTCAGGGATAAAGAAGTAATGATATTTATATACTCTTTCTTTACATAATCTGGAAGACTCAGAGTTCAAACTGCCTATTCTAAAGAGACTCTGAAAATATTTCTTCTATACCAGAGAAAATTCTGCACCTAATTAACATTTTTATTTCCTAATCTTTTCAGTTCAGCTGAGTCTTCTTTTAGGACTAAATTTTTCCCCTTGATTACAAGGGCTATTCGTGAATCTATCTGTCAAGGGATCTTCAGTGCTTTTGGTGGGCTAGAATACCATATCACCCCACTATTCCGCCAGGGAAGCTTCCCTGGTGGCTAAGATGGTTAAGAATCTGCCTGAAATGTAGGAGACTTGGGTTAGATCCCTAAGTCAGGAAGATCCCCTGGAGAAGGAAATGGCAACCTACTCTAGCATTCTTGCCTGGAGAATTCCATGGACAGAGGAGTTGGTGGGCTACAGTCTTTCACTTTCCACTACTCCTCCTGGCAGACCCAGTTTTACCATCTTCTTTTAGACTCCTTGACAAGAACCAGAGTCTGCAGACCTGGATTCAAGTTCTAAAGTGAACAAATAATGAGGGAATTTTCTGCTGTGATGGATAGAAATATTTGATTTCTTGCTTTGAGCCGTGCTTTGTGTGGCCCATTTCTTACAGAGAATTTATAAACAATAATAAAGCTGACAAAAAAAGCTGATCTATTTCTTATTATCACCATGCATTGATAGCTCTAAACAAGGTCAGTGAGAAGCTACTGTTTCCTCCCAAAATCTTTTGTCTAAGCTCTAAGCAATTATTATAGTGTCCATTGAGTTTTACCATTAATATGCAAGCCTCAAAGTAATACATCTTCATTAATTATTCTTTAATAGTTATTGTATTATGCATGAAAGTTAATTCAGAAAACTCCTAGTTATATAGTCAGCCCTCACCACATGCAGACTCAGCCACACACATTTGTTTTGAGAGTAAGTTGGTAATAGTTTAGAATAAATCTTTGTAGCTCACTTTGGACACAGGTCAACTCTCCAACCCAAACCCATGGTACTACATATTCTTGTGTTTAGGAAGTAAATAAAAATAAACAATGATAACATAGCGATTGTAAAGGCAAAGAAAGAGAATTTTAAATACTTCAATTTGTCATTCTGTGTGAGCACTTGAAGTTTTTACTTTTTTGGAACTTTCAGAAAAAAAAGACAATTCATTCACTCCAGGATTGTGTTCTTGTTGGAAAACACTGCAGAATGTAGGTACAACAGTGAAAAGGCTTTCTCAGGGAAGATGAAGCTATGCCCACAGAAAGACACAAAAGAAAATATGGCACAAGAAAATCAGTTCAAATTTTATTTTCTTTTATGCACTTTTTCTCTTCTGATTTTTTTTCTGATATAAAACTTTAAATGAGATCAACTAAACACAAAAATATTTGCAAACAACCAGCATCAGCTTTGAGCAATGCATAGTCAAACATCAAACCTTAAAATGGACTCTTTTAGGTCAGCTTATTCAGACGGTGTAAGGCTATTAACCATGCATCAAAAAATACAAAGAAGTGGACATTTCTTAGGGAAAAGAAAGAATGAAATTTTGAAGAATGACAGGAGAAAGCACAAAAAATAATGCTCTTATATTACCAGAAGCAGTTAGACAATAATATCTGAATCCCACAAATTTTAACCTAGAATTAGACACATATTCTATTGAGAGAATAGCATTGACGCATGCATGTTACCATATGTAAATAGATGGCCAATGCAAGTTCAACGGATGAAGCAGAGCACCCAAAGTCGGTACACCAGGACAATCTAGAGGGATGGGATGAGGAGGGAGGTGGAGGGGGTTCAGGATGGGAGGACACATGTATACTTGTGGCAAATTCATGTTGATGTTTGGCAGAAAACACCACAATAGTGTAAAGTAATTATCCTCCAATTAAAATAAATAATTACATTTTTAAAAAATAAAGTTATGGGTCCAAAAATGTCCATTTCTTTGGTAATTTAGTCACTTTCAAATGATTTTTGCAGCTTTGAAACTTTGGAATTTCTTACCAGAAATAATAGATATTTCTGATAAACTTTCTTTCTAGTGAAGATATTTTGGTGGAGATGTTTTTGCTGAGAGATATTTCAGAGCCACTAGAAATGTGCCCATATAAAAGATTTTTAAAAAACTGAACAGTATCACAATTTCTAGAACACTGTGATTGAAATTTTTGTGAATTTCTACCAAATTTATCCTTACGTGCAAGAATTTTCCATTCATATATCTGTTGCTTCACATGAAAAAATTAAAATTGAAATTAATAGAGTGTTCTTCCATCAGTTATAAGTGAAGATAGGATGAAAAATTTGTTTATACTATTTTTGGAATGTGAATAAGCAAAGAAGATAAATTTGTCATTGACAAATTTGCGCTGTAATACTCCAGTTTCAGACCAATATAGGTATAAGGATTTTCCTTTTTTGCAAAAACATTAGTTAAAAGTATTGCTCCACTACTTTTTTTCCTTTTTTTACTGTAATATTTATTTATTTTCACTAGTATGATCATATACATACATACATATATATATATAGAGAGAGAGAGACACACACACACACACACCCCCAAGAAAATAAAAGTTGCACTGTGTTTCTTTTCTGGCCAATATTATTATTCAGCTCATTAATTCACTTAGCCTAGAGAGGAAAGATATTTTTTCTTAATGACCCTCTGCGAGTGTTAAACATGCTGCAAACATCACTGAAGCCACATATAAAAGTGGAAGTGAACTGTGGACAGCCCTGCGGTTTGGTGTGCTTTTTTATTATACAATGTCTAGTGTATTATAATGGCTTCCAACAGTTTTAAATACTTCTCTTCACGCCATATTTACCCTTTATTTTCCTGCCAGACTCATCATCCAAACATTCATGATCAAAGTCAGCAGTGACTCCAAAATTTGTATATAGGAAGAGCTTTTTTAGAATTGTCCATCAGCTTGGAGGGGACATCAGAGGGCTTGTCTAAGACTGAATTTTCTCAGCAAGGGCAAGGGTTTAACTTTTTGCTTATTTGGAGGCACAGGAGGTAGGGAGGGGCAGGAAGGGAGGAGGAATCAAAAGCCAGCTTTTGTGACTACTGCTGAGCAATAGCATGGAGGTGTCCTAATTCCACAAGCCTGGAGACTGGGAATTCCAAGGGAAATCCAGTATATCAGCTAGTCATGTGATGCTGGACAAGTTTTTATTCTCAGTCTCCTCATCTGAAAAATGAAGGGGTGGGCCTAGATGGTCTCTTAAAGCCCCTTCCAACCGTAACATTCAATGCTTATGACTCATTTGCCCTGGAAGTCTTCAGCTACGGATGGCCCTAGATTTATGCCAAATTTACATTGCATCAAAGTGGAGAGACAAAAAGCCACGGAGCCAGAGACTATGAGTTAATCGGCAAGCTCTGGTTGGATAAATGAGAAAGTATCAGGTTCCTCTTTAAAGGACCAGGTGTTTTACATAGTGTGTGTTGTTCTTCCATAAACTTTGGCTTCTTAGATCATGTCTACATTCACAAGCCCTTCTGCAAACCACGTCACTATCAACTGAAACAAACGTCGAAGTTTTCTCTCTCTGTTTTACCTAGAACTCCTTTAGTCCCACTGGACAAAAACTGGGTAAAAGTAATTTTAAAAATTGCTGCCTATCAGTCCAGTTTACACAACAAATATTTCCATATGGGCAGGAGCCAGTTTTCTGGTATTTGGAGGACAAGCCAGATCTCAGAGTGGTCTCTTAAATCAAAAACCAAATGTGGGGTTGAGCTCATTCCCTGGAACTTCGTTAAGGAGAATTCATTTCACTTCCTTGGCATAAATTAAGCTGCAGTGAGCGAGTGAAAGATTCCACCACCTTTGCTGAGATGGTAAAATGAGCTCTGCAGTGGAGGTCAGAAAGAGACCTGGGCCCTCTGGAGAACATGGAGGAAGCAGGATCCGATGGCGTGTGTTGGTTTCCTGGCTGCAAGCCAGGAGAAATCAAACAAGTGGCCAGTGAGACTCAGGCCTACATCCTTCAGTGGTGGGGGAACACCTGGTGAGAATCTCTGATCCTGCCCCAGGCTGCAGTGGGGACAGAGGAGAAGGGAGAGACTTGTCTACAACAGGAGGAGGTGTGCTAACATCACAGCCCTCTGCTCAGACTGGAGACACTGACACCAGGGGCAGAGAGTAGCCCCAAGGACCCTTCTGTGCCCAGTGAGAGGCATCTGGCTTCAGGAGTCTCCGTTAGCAGCTCCTTTGCTCAGTGAACCATTTGAATATGGATGTGCCCTGAGCTTTCTGCTCAGGTCTATGGGACCCTCAGAATCCCCATCCCTCAGAGCATCTTCCTTCACTCCCACATCTGCAGTCAGTCATCATCTGTGTGTCACCAAAGCTCTTCAGCCACTGCTTGGCCCAGAACATTCTCCTGTGGCCTAGACCCCAAAACCCAGCACCTTACTGCCCCTCTCCAAAATCACTGCAGATAGGGACTGCTGTCATGAAATTAAAAGACACTCACTCCTTGGAAGGAAAGCTATGACAAACCTAAACAACATATCAAAAAGCAGAGAATCACTTTTCTGGCATAGGTCTTTACAGTCAAATCTATCATTTTTCCAGTAGTCATGTATGGATCTGAGAGTTGGACCATAAAGAAGGGTGAGCACAGAAGAACTGATGCTTTTGAACTGTGATGTTGGAGAAGACTCTTGAGAGTCCCTTGGACAGAAAGGAGATCAAACCAGTCCATCCTAAAGGAAATCAACCCTGAAGATTCATTGGAAGGACTGATGCTGAAGCTGAAGCTCCAATACTTTAGTCACCTGATGGGAAGAGCTAACTCATTGGAAAAGACCCTGATGCTGGGAAAGATTGAATGCAAAAGGAGAAGAGGATGGCAAAAGATGAGATGGTTAGATAGTATCACTAACTCAATAGATGTGAGTTTGAGCAAACTCAAGGAAATAGTGGAAGACAGAGGAGTTTGGTGTGCTGAAGTCCATTGGGTCGCAAAGAGTCAGACACATCTTCGAGACTTAACAACACAACAAACATGTGAAAGAATGTGTACCATAGGGGAAATGGAGATGGAAGTTAGAAGAGATTTTTGAAATATGCTTCTGATTGTTTAACACTTATTTCTCCTCATACCAGGACCTTGTGTATATTCTTCATGGCATGCCATCATCACAGTTCTTAATGAATTTCTTTTGTTTATTTCTAACATGAGTTTTGTCCATCCCCTTCCAACAGAATATAAAGTTTGTGAGGACAGAGACTCATTCCATCTTGGTAACTACTAAGTCCTTGGCATCATACAGCTCCTGGCACCTATAACATTTATTGAATTGGTTTATTAATTAATAATTCAATTGTTTCTATAATTTAAAAAATAAATTAAAAAGACAAACTCCTTTAATGGCTATTTACAGTTTCTGGAATAAAAGCTTGAAGCACTTTCATTCATCAAGTTTCTGGCTTTCTCTGCATCTTATCTATCAGCTCCTCTCACCTTGGCCCCCCATTCTGCTCCAGAGTTCTTCTCTTGAAGGTTAAGATTCCTCGAGGGCAGGGACAGTGTGTTATTAGGCTTTGGAGGCCCATGCTTTATACAGTGCCTGATATGTTATAGTTCCTGAGGGAACGTTGGTTAAATGAGCACTTCAGTTGCAGATGTGAGAAGAAGGAACTGTATGAAGTGCCTTAGACATGAAGGAGGGGCTGTTCTCTCAATGAGAGCTATCTTGCCAGTTGTAAACTCTGGCACTTTCGGAAAATCTCTTATACAATGGATATAACCACTATTTTAACCTCTTTACAGTGTTCTTAGTACCCAATGAGACAGCAGGTATAAATATATAGTGCAAACTCTAAAGAACTGTATATATATATATATTTTTTATTAGATAGGTAGGTAGACTAAACGTCACGTTTATTTCTCTAAATCAGATTTAATCTGTGCCAGATGACATTGAATGGCAAGAAATCCATTATCGGTATTTCTTTCCACTGCCCCCAGGATTACTCAAAGGTACCAAGAGACTTTCCCTGGTCTTCATATTTAAAGAGGGCCCTCTCATCTTCAGCTCCTACCACTCACTGTGAATATGTTTCTGGTTCCAGCCCAGAAGGTCTCCTTGTAGACAGGAGGCTCTGTGCTTCCATGCCGAGCTTATATGTAAGCCTGTTGTGCCAGCCATTCTCTAGGAGATTCTGTTATACACCTCTGCCCTCAGTGAATTGTGGTAGCTTCATCAGCTCCCCCAAAATTCTTCAACAGTAGAGGCCCCTGCATAATGAATGAGTTATCAGGTGGCTCCCCTGCCTTCAGATCCCAGGCAAAGCCATGTCAGCTGCTTCAGGGTATAGAATTCCTTTCACCGTGATGTATCACCACTTTTCTTACATCCAAGGTTATAGCTGTTTGCTATAGGTTCAAGCGTTTCTTTCCTCATGTCACATCTCTCCATAGATACAAATAGAAAGTTGTGATACACAAGTGAATTTGGATGTCCTGGAACCAAACCTTAACTGATTCGGAGTAAAATCTGTGAAGAGCTCCCTAGCCCACTGTCCAGTGTGTATACTGTGGCCACAGTGTCTCAGCCATGCGACCTGGCCAAGACACAATCTGGTCAGACTTCAGATGTCTTATCTACAAAGCAGGAGAGTAACGCCGCACAGCTTAAAGCTAAGTAGCTAGACCTAAAGACGGCAGGAGCAACTACATTGTACCATATATGATCATGCTTTCACATCTCATAAGATGCCTTCCAACTCTGAAATCTAATACATCATTTACTGGGGAGTTGTGTTTTGCTTGGTTACTTAGTTTACTCTTGTGTGAAATGAATATAATAATCCCTGATTGAATCACAAGATGATTCTCGTAAGGAGGATGGAATAAAATAAACTATGCAAATATATTTCAAAAAGTACAAAGTGTTCCTTTAATGGACGTTTTAGGTGACTTACCGGATTATATTAGTTTCAGGTGTGTAACATAATGACTCGATATTTTTATGGATTATACTCAATATAAAATTAGTATAAAATACTGACCATATTCCCTGTGCTGTACATTGTACGTGCTTGCGGGTGCTCAGTCATCTCGTCGGGTCCGACTTTGTGACTCCAGGGACTGTAGCCCGCCACCCTCCTCCGTCCATGGGATTCTCCAGGAAAGAATTCTGGAGTGGGTTGCCATTTCCTTCTCCAGGGGATCTTCTCCACTCAGGGATCGAAACTGCGGCTCCTGTGACTCCTTCACTGCAGGCAGACTCTTTACCTGCTGAGTCACAGAGCGGGGCGGGGTGGGGGAGCCCATGCTGCCATCACATCCTTGTAACTTTATCTTAGCTGCGCTGGGTCTTTGTCACAGTCCGTGGGCTCTCCGATGCTGCACCACACAGGGCTTTCTCTAGTTGCCAAGGCGGGGTGCAGGGTTGGGGGGGGAGGGTACTTCTCTTGCTGTGGAGCTCGGGCTCTAGAGTGCATAGGCATAATAGCTGCAATATGAGCTTCTCTAGGTGTGGAGCGAGTGCTTAGCTGCCCTGCAGCATGTGATATCTTAGTTTTCCAACCAAGGATTGAACCTACATCCCGTTCATTGGCAGGTGGGTTGTTAACCACTGGACCACCAGGAAAGTTCTGCAGCTTATTTATTTATACCTAATTGTTTGTACATCTTCACCCATTCCCCTTCACCTCTCTTGCCCTTCCTCCCACCCCCTTCCCTGCTGGTAACCACTAGTTTGTTAGCTGTGTCTGTGAGTCTGTTTCTATTTTGCTATAAGTGTCCATTTATTTTAGTTTTTAAATTGCACAGACAAATGAAAACATACAGTGCTTGTCTTTCTCTCTCTTGCTTCACTGAGCAGGACCATCTATTGTCCCAAACAGCAAATTTTCATTATTTTTTGTTGTTAAGTAATATATTCCATCATGTGTGCGTGTGTGTTGTGTGTGTGTGTGTGTGTATGTTTGTGTGGGTATATATGTATGTATATATGCATATATATATATACACACCATATGCTCTTTTTTGTTCATTTTTATTGGAGTATATTTGATTTACAATGTTGTGTTACTTTCTTCTGTACACCAAAGTGAATCAGTTATACATTTACATAGAGCCACTCTTTTTTCTATTCTTTTGCCACATAGGTCATTACAGAGTATTGAGTAGGGTTCCCTGCGCTATTCAGTAGGTTCTCATTAGTTATCTATTTTATATAGTGAAGTGTGTACATGTGCATATCTTTTCATTCATTTACCTGTTCTACATCATGGCTGTCATACATAATGCTGCTATGAATATTGGAGTGCAATTATCTTTTCAAATTAGTCTTTTTTTCCTTCAAATAAATATCCAGGAATATTTATGAATCCTGAATCCTATGGTAGTTCTATTTTTAATTTTTTGAGAAAATTCACAGTTTTCCATAGTGGCTGTACTAATTTACATTTCCACCAACAGTACATGAGGGGTTCCTTTTCTCCACATCCTTGCCAATACGTGTTACTTCTTGTCTTTTTGATGATAGCCATTCTGACAGGTACGAAGTGATAGCTCATCATAGCTTTGATTTGCACTTCCCTGATGGCTTGTGATGTTGAGCACTTTTTTTATGTGCCTGTTGGCACATCAATGTCTTCTTTTAGAAAAGTACCTACTCAAATCCTCTGCTAGTTTTCTAATCAGGTTGATTGAGCTTTTCTTTTTAACTTTTTGTTTTATACTGGGGTATAGCCTATTAACAATTTTGTGATAGTTTCAGGTGAACAGCAAGTGGACTCAGCCATATGCACACACGTATCCATTCCCTAGGGTTTTTTTAAAATATTAAATTTTATTATTTCTTTATGTATTCTAGACGTTAACTCCTTATAAGACACATAGTTTTGCAAATATCTTCTCCCATTTAGCAAGTCATCTTTTTAGTTTCCTGATGATTTCCTTCACTGTACAAAAGCTTTTTTGCGTTTGACTGCTGCTGCTGCTGCTAAGTCACTTCAGTCGTGTCCAACTCTGTGTGACCCCATAGACAGCAGCCCACCAGGCTCCCCCGTCCCTGGGATTCTCCAGGCAAGAACACTGGAGTGGGTTGCCATTTCCTTCTCCATATGTTTGACTAATTCCTGTTTATTTCTGCTATTGATTCCATTACTTAGGAGACAGATTCAAAAAACTTATTGTTAAGACAAATATCAAGAAGTATACTGCCTATGTTTTCTTCTAGAAGTTTTATGGTTTCTGGTCTTACAATTAGGTCTTTAATTCATTTTGAGTTTATTTTTGTATACAGTGTAAGAAATGTTTTAGTTTTTTTTTTTTCATCTATTTCATTTATTCAATTTTCCAAACACCACTTATTGAAAAAAAAACTTTTCCCCATTGTAAATTCTTGCCTTTTGTCATAAATTAATTGACCATATGATTGTGAATTCATTTCTGCAATTTCTGTTCTGTTTCATTCTCTGTCTGTTTTTGTGCCAGTACCATACCATTTTGATTACTGTAATTTTGTAGTATAGTCTAACAGCAGGCAGCTTTATATTTCTAGTTTTGTCCATTTTTCTCAAGACCACTTTGGCTATTGAAATTATGTTTATCATTCCACACAAAATTTAATATTATTGGTTCCAATTCTGTGAAAAAATGTCATGGTATTGCATTGAATTTATATATTGCTTTGGGTAGTATGTACATTTTAACTATATTAATTTTTCCAATTCTTGAGAATGGAATATCTTTCCATCAGTTTGTATTATCTTCATATTATCTTCACTTTTCTTTTTTTTCTTAACTTAAAAATTTTTACTTTATATTAGATTTATAGTTGATTTACAATCTTAAGAGTTTCAGGTGACAGCAAAGTGATTCAGTTTTACATATAAATATATCTATTCTTTTTCAAATTCTTTTCCCATTTAGGTATTATCACTTTGCCAACAAAGGTACATATAGTCAAAGCTATGGTTTTTCCAGTATGTATGTATGAATGTGTATGAATGTACGAAGGTGAGAGTTAGACAATAAAGAAAGCTGAATGCTAAAAATTTATGTTTTCAAATTGTGGTGCTGGAGAAGACTCTTGAGATTCCCTTGACAGCAAGGAGATCAAATCAGTCAATGCTAAAGGAAATCAACCCTGAATATTCACTGGAAGGACTGATGCTGAAGATGAAGCTCCTATACTTTGGCCACCTGATGGGAAGAGCTCTCTGGAAAAGACCCTACCCTAGTGTTGGGAAAGATTGAAAGCAAAAGGAGAAGGAAGTAGCAGAGGATTAAATGGTTAGACAGCATCACTGACTTAATGGACATGAATTTGAGCAAATTCTGATAGTGGAGAACAGGGAAGCCTGGCATACTGCAGTCCATGGGGTCATAAAGAGCCAGACATGATTTAGCAACTGAACAACAATATCTGTTATTTTTCAAATTCTTTTCCCTTTTACATTATTATAGAATATTGAGCAGAATTCCCTGCGCTATATAGTAGGTCTTTGTTGATCATATACCTTGTTTCCTTCAGCAATGTCTTATGGTTTTCAAAGTACAAGTCTTTCGCTTCTTTAGTCAATGTTATTTCTAGGGATCTTATTGTTTTATTCTATTGTAAATGAATAAAGTTTATTCTTTTCTTATTCCTATTTCTGGTAGTTTATCATTAGTGTATAGGAATGCAGTAGGTTTCTGTATATTTCCTTGTATCCTGCAACTTTACTGAATTCATTTTTAGTTCTAATAGCTTTTTGGTGGAGTCTTTACCATGTTCTCTATACACAGTATTGTGACAACTCTAAATAGTGACTTTTACTTCTCTTCCAATTTGGATGCCTTTCATTTATTTTTCCTGTGTGAATGCTGTGGCTAGGACTTCCAAACTACATTAAATAGAAAAATTTAAAGTTGACATCTTTGTCTTTTTCTTGACCTTAGAGGTAAGGCTTTCAAGCTTTAGCTTTCACCATTCAGTATGTGGATTTTGTCATAAAAGACTGTTTTAATGTTAAGATATGTTCCCTCTTTACTCACTTTGCTATAAGTTTTTATCATGAATAGATGATGAGTTCTGCCAAATGCTATTTCTGCATCTATTGAGAGGATCGTGTGACTTTCTAATTCTTTGTATTGTTACTGTGATGTGTCATGTTGATTGATTTGTGGATATTAAGCCATCCTTGCATCCCTAGGATAAACCCCACTTGAACATGAGGTATTATCATTTTTATGTATTATTGAATTTAGTTTGCTAATATTTTATTGAGTAATTTGTAATTATGATATTCAGAAATATTGGCCTGTAATTTTCCTTTTTTGTTGTATCTTTGTCTGTTTTGGGTATAACATTGATCTCACAGAATGAGTTTGGAATTATTCCCTTTTCTTCAACTTTTTGGAATAGTTTGAAAAGGCTAGGTATTAATTCTTTTAAAAATGTGGGTTAGAATTCCCCTGAGAAACTGTCTGATGCAAGACTTCCTTTGGGAGGATTTCTTTTTTTTTTTTTTTTATTACTGATTAAATTTCATTACTAGTAATCAATCTGTTCAGATTATATATTTCTTCCAGATTTAGTCTTGGATGATTGTTTTTAGGAATTCACCCATTTTTCCTAAGTTGTCCAATTTGTTGATGTACAGTTATTCATAATATTCTCCTATGATTGAATTAGAAAAGTACAAAGTTTTGTCCAAACATGAGATATCATTTTTAATGATTGGAGGTCTTCTTTAAGAATTGGTGGCTTCCCAGGTGTCAGTAGTGGTAAAGAATCCACCTGCTAATGCAGGAAATGTAAGAGACATAGGTTTTATCTCTGGGTTGGAAAGATTCCCTGGAGGAGGAAACGGCACCTCATTCCAGTATTCTTGCCTGGAGAATTCTATGGACAAAGGAGCCTGGCAGGCTATAGTCCATAGTGTCACAAAGAGTCAGGCATGACTGAAGCAACTTAGCATGCAAGCATGCAAATGAAAGGGAATAAAACAAGCCAAAATTACTTTCATATAACTGGACTTCAGTTTATCTTATTTACGTAATTATTTCTTGGTCAAAAGACTGTTATCCTGAACTATCAAACAAAACTTTTCAGTAACTTTAGACATCTCCATTGCTGTTGTTCAGTCACTCAGACATCTCCATTACCCCCACACAATTTTAGTTAAAGCTAGAGAGAAAAGGAATGTATTTAATTAGCCATTCTTTCCCTGAACTATAGGAAGGTCTAAGATTTTCATCTCTGGTAAGTAAATATTTATAATCTTTATCTTCTTATATCAATGTATACTCTCTATCATAATTACTTCCTTTAGTCTGAAATTTGGGTGCAAAATCAGGTGACATTCAAATCTGGACTATATTAAATACCTTTGGGTTTGATTGAGTAGGATTTGTAAACAAATGACTTTCCTAAAAACATGAAGTCATATAAAATCTTTTACTATTAATGCCTTGTTCTCTCCTGACACCATAAATAAACCTCATTTCCCCTCAAGGATTAGTGAGAAAAGCACATTTTGAAAAATCTCTCCTTTGGCAAAGATATTAGGTAATTGCTACCCACTGCCTTGTACTTGCTTCCCTTCAGTTCCTAATGAAGAAAGTAAACAATGTTTCAAGTCAAGCGAGGCTTGGAGCTCAGCGTTTTAAGCAGACTTCTACTATCTTGGAATTTCTGCAAGGTCTGTTACATGATTTACAGTGAAACTGGCTATGGTGAGCAGCCTAATCTCTACCAATGCCACATAAAATCAGTCTTGCAACATTTTAGCATCATCTGCTATTGCTTCTGATCCCCTCTCAGTCCCTTCCTAGTTTTCTATCATTTTTATTTGGCTACCTCGAGTCTCCTTACCTAAGCATTACTGAGCATTCTAATCTTTCTTTCTCTTTTAATGTACATTTAACGGGGTCTGCTGTGGGCACTGTACTAAACCCATTTCTGTGAGAAGTTCTGGAAGGACCAGGACATACTGGTCCCAGTGGCTTTGGAGCAGCACAGAGTGAGCCCAAGGCTCCTACAAGGTTGAAAGTGACCAAAGATATAGACAAACCATGAAACAGTATTTGCTTCACAGATGACTTCTTGGAATAGGCATCCTTTAGAGTGACTATTAAAAGATCAATATTTTTTGGACCTGTGGGGATGGAGGAAGGAACACCAGGCAAAAGAATTGGTGTGGGCAAAGGCAGTGAAAACTCCCCAACATGTATTCAGTCTGGAGCAGTTCAGGCTGGTTAATCACTAGACACCTCGAGGGAAGTAAATTAAGGTTAGAAATGTAGTTACCAGATCACAGATATTTGTGATTTGTATAGTGATCATTCTGTGTTACCAATTAACTTATAAATCTATTCTCTCCCCTATTAAATGCTAGATCAAGTCTCTATGCTAGGTGGCGGGAAGTAAGTAGAGGGGAGGGGAGTAAAAAGTACAAACAAGTTATGGTTCTTGCCTTCAAGGAATTTAATGGAGGAGAGAGAAACGCTAAGATCCTTATAGCACAATGGGTCCCCTTATCAACTGTGAGTCTCTGAACTAGTGTGAGAACCCAATGTCTCCAAATGCTAAAGTCCACCCCATTTTCATCTGTCACCAACAGAAGAATGTAACATGACATTTCTTCTGTGTATTTTGTTAGCAAGATCCTTTTCTCTTTTTCTCTCTCTCACATGCCTATGCTAAATTGCTTCAGTTGTGTCCGACTCTGTGCAACCCCATAGACGGCAGCCCACCAGGCTCCCCCGTCCCTGGGATTCTCCAGGCAAGAGTACTGGAGTGGGGTGCTGTTGCCTTCTCCACACACGCCTATAGGTGCCCAAAAGAAAACAAAGTGATGCACAGCAAACTATTAGCTTTGAAATTAAATTGAAAATAGTTGAAATTAAGCAGAAGTTCCTGGAGGCTAATATAATTTAATGGATGAAGTTGAAAATAGTGGAATCTCTGGTGAACTGAAGATCCTGCCTAAAGGCTTTTTAAAAAAACTTTTGTTTTGAGATAATTGTAAGTTCATATACAGTTGTAAGAAATGATACAAAGATCCCATGTACACTTTACCTAGATTCCCTCTTGAAAAACAATAGTATCGCATCACGACCAGGATAGTTTCACTGGTACAGTCAGAATACAGAACATTTCCATCCCTGCAAGATTCCCTCATGTTACTCTCTTATAATGACACCCACTTCCTGTTCCCACTCTCTCCTGAATGCCTGACGATTCTTAATTTGTTCTCCATTTCTATAATTTTGTCATGTTACAAATCATGAATCACAGCTTATAAACCTTCAGAACTGTTATTTTTGACTCTGGATTATTTTCTGGAGATTTACTCAGGTTACTGTGTTTGTTAACATTTTTGTTTCTTTTTATTCCATGATACTGATGAATTACAGTTTGCTAACCATTCATCCACTTAAAGTATGAATAAAACTGATATAAACATTCATGTACAGGTTTTTGGTACCATCAAAATTTTTTATTTCTCTGGAATAAATACCCAGGAGTGCAATTGCCAGGTTATATGTTAGCTGTATCGTTAGATTTTTAAGAAACTGAATGGCTTCTTAAAAATATTTACACCATATTTACACCAGTGGTATATGAGTGATTTACACATATTTACATCAGCGATATATGAGTGATCATTTTTCTGTAAACCTGTCAGCATTTGATGTCACTGTTTTCTATTTTAGCCATTTTGACAGGTGAGTAGTGATATCTCACTGTAGTTTTAACTTACAGTTCCCTAACTGCTAATGATGTTAAACATCTTTCAAAATGCTTCTTTGCTATCTGTATATCCTTTTTGTCTCTTTGTGTCTTTTGCTCATTTTCCAACTGGATTTTTTAGTGGTTTGTTAGTTGAGTTTTGAGATTTTTTTAAAATATATTCTAGATACTAGTTTTCTCTCAGAAATGTAGTTTGGAAATATTTTTTAGCCACTTTTTAGCTTATCTTTCATTCCTAACAGCCTTTCACAGAGCATAAGTTTTTAGTATTTTTGAAACCCAGGTTATCCAATTTACCTTTTATGGATATTACTTTTGATGTCAAGTTTAAGAACTTTTTGCCTAACTCTAATTCCCAGAGATTTTCTCCTATATTGTTCTAAGATTATTGGAGGCTTGTGTTTTACAGTTAAGTTTTTTGGAGTTAATTCTTGCAAAAAGTATGAGACTTAGGGTGAGGTTTATTTCTGTGTGCCTGGTTATCTACTTGTTCTAGCAACATTAGTTTTTGCATTTTTGTCAAAACTTACTTGGGAATGTTTACGTGGGTCTATTTCTGGTTTCTGTATTTTACTCCATTTATTGATGTGTTTGCATGTGTGTGTGTTAGTCGCTCAGTCATGTCTGTCTCTTTGCAACCCCATGGACTGTAGCCCATCAGGGTGTTCCATCCACAGGATTCTCCATGCAAGAATACTGGAGTGGTTAGCTATTCCCTTCTCCAGGTGATCTTCCCGACCCTAAGTCGGGATTGAGCCTAAGTCCCCTGCAGTGCAGTCAGATTCTTTACCACCTGACCAGGGAAGCCCACTGATGGGTTTATCCCACTACTAATAGCACACAGTCTTGATTATGGTCACTATACAATAAGTCTTGAAACTGGTAGACTGATTCCTCTTTTTGTGGTCTTCTTTTCAGAGAATTTAAGCTGTCCTATTTGCTTTGCCTTTCCAGAAAATTTTAGAGTAATTTTTTCTACATCTTCAAAAAATAATGCTGGCATTTTGAATTGAATTAAAACCATATGTCAATTCAAGGAGAACTAGCATCTTTAGTAGGCCTCCCAGGTGGTGCAGTGGTAAGGAATCTGCCTGCCAGTGCAGGAGATGTAAGAGAAGAAGGTTCTATCCCTGGGTTGGGAAGATCCCATGGAGTAGGAAATGGCAACCCACTCCAGTATTCTTGCCTGGAGAATACCATAGACAGAGCAGCCTGGTGGGCTACAGTCCAGGGGGTCACAAAGAGTTGGATATTATTGAGTACACATACACAACATCTTTAGTACATTAAGTCTTTCAACCCATGAACACACTGTATCTCCATTTCTTTAGACCTTGTTTTTTCATCAATTTTTTTTTTTTTTTTTTACTTTTCAACATAGAAGTCCTGCTTATGTTTGATTTACACCTAAGTAGGTTTTTAGTGGAGAAGGAAATGGCTACCCACTCCAGTACTGTTGCCTAGAGAATTCTGTGAACAGAGAAGCCTGGTGGGCTGCAGTCCATGGGGTCACTGAGAGTTGGACACGACTGAGCAACTTCACTTTCACTTTTCACTTTCATGCATTGGAGAAAGAAATGGCAACCCACTCCAGTGTTCTTGCCTGGAGAATCCCAGGGACAGAGGAGCCTGGTGGGCTGCCGTCTGTGGGGTCACACAGAGTCGGACATGACTGAAGTGACTTAGCAGCAGCAGCAGCAGTTTTTTTAGGGCTTCCCAGGTGGTGCTAGTGGTGAAGACCCCACCCGCCAATGCAGGAGACATAAGAGATGTGGGTTCAATCTCTGGGTTGGAAGATCCCTTGGAGTAGGAAATGGCAACCCACTCCAGTTATTCTTGCCTGGAGAATCCCATGGACAGAGGAGCCTGGCCGGGCTATAGTCTGTAGGGTCTCAAAGAGTTGGACATAACAGAAGTGACTTGGCACAACACAGAAGGTCTTTTAATTTCAGTATACATATGTCCACTGCTACTGTATGTTTATCCTGTATCTATCACCTAAGAACTTAATTCAAAGATTTCTTCAGTCAATTTCTCAGTCAGTCAGATCATCTGTAAATAGGGACAGTGTTCATTCTTCTTTCCAAGTTGTATGCCTTTGAGTTTCTTTACTTGCCTTATTCCACCAGCCATAACTCCTAGTTCTCTTTGAATAAAGTGGTAGAAGTGGACACCCTTACCCTCTTCCTGATCTGAGTAGCAAAGCATTGAATCTTTCACCACTAAGTATAATGTTAGCTGTACATTTTTGTACATGCTGTTTATGTACAAAAACACTTTATGAATGAGTATATTTATTTTTTTGCCATTGCATGTTACAAACAAAATCCATCTTCAGGATATTTTCAGCCTCTGGGTCAGTACCTTGCGATCTCCACAATGAGTTTGTCCAAATCTTGATTTTTCCCAGCTATTTCAAAACAAGAGGAAATGATGCAATGAAAAAGCTATTAACTGCAGGGAAAGTAATCTTTCCTAAATCACCATGTGGCTTTATTCTTCATGCTTCTTGAAAGTTCCACTCAGTTGACTGTACCTTCTGTATTCAAATAGCAGTATCTTCCCTTTTAAGGTAGTCATCTCTGAGCAATCCCAGGAACACCATTCCCTTATATTAAATGATTTCAGGGAAAGAACATAGATTTTTGCTCTTTTCCCAATTCCCACTTTCTTGGCCTTCTGCTGTCAAAGGACTTAGACTTTATCCAAGATTTCAGTAAGGCTCTTGGTTGCCACTCTTCACAAGAGCTCCAAGTTGAAATGCTTAAATTCAAATTTAATAAAGAAATTAAGTACAAGAAATCTTGGCCAGAGGGAAGAGACATAGGTACACCTATGGTGGATTCATGTTGATGTTTGACAGAAAACAATAAAATTCTAAGCAATTATCCTTCTATTAAAAAGTTAATAAATTTTAAAAAGAAAAAAAAAAGAAATTTTGGCCAAGAATAGATAAAAACTGAGTCTAAAATACTATGCAAACTAGACATGAGAAAGAAACAGAAAACTACTAAGAAAAGATTGTTTAGGGGATAATTGCTCTGTCTCTCAGTATGTTTTCCGAACAAAACCAATCTTAAAGCCATCTAAAAATAACAAGGAGCTATCACAGAATTGAAATCCTGGGTCATCCTCAACAGTCTGGTTAAATAGTCATGACTTTTTCTTTAGTTTTAGTTACAGAATCTAGATAAACAATTACAAAGACAACCGTATTTCTCTCAATATCAACATACTGCAGAGAATTTGCCATCAATTTAGGAAATCATTTGCTTCAAGACTTCCCTTCAAGGACACAGATTTGCTCCTTACTTTTGAACATAGGAATTGAGAACAAAGTGATTACCCTTGATCACCTCTCAGCATTGGATTTAGCCATCACTTAAGTGAGGATTATTATCCAGCCACACATTTTAATCTTTCCCATTACAGCATGCAATTATAATAAAGTCTTTCTGAACTGGATTTTAAACTCTGTAGTCTGAGGTAAGTAATTTTTGTCAATTTATCCTAATGTCCTTCAAAAATTTCTATCCTAAGTGGTACAGATTGAGTAATTCTTCTGATCTCATAGGGCCATGGGCCTTGGTAATGCCATGTCCATTTCAGTTCGATTAACTTCGAATGAAGGAGAGAGTTCTGCTTTGGATACTTGGCAATGTAACCATAAACAGAAGACTAATCTTTCAATAATACAAGTTTAAGAAAACAAGAGGTGACTGGAACTCTGTTGTAATGAAATTGCCCGTGCATGGCAGTTTCAGGAAGGTTTTTTTTTTTTTTTTTTATTCTGGGAGAGTTGAGAGAGCCACATTGCCTCTACCCAATGAAGGTAATTGAGTGAATGATTTCACTTGTTTCTTCTTGGGACTGAATTAGGTCGTCGCCATCTGTGGAGTGTGCTAAATACCTTAGGGGAAGAAGGCTGTTTTCTCATGTCATTTATGTAATGGCTGTGTCGTCAGTTGCCACCTTTGAGCAAAATCAATGTGCAGCAAAAGTTGGGCCAGGTTTTCCAAAGCTGAAGTAAAGTAGGGAACTGGGGCAATTGTTCAGTTAAATTGACCACATTTTTAAAAAGCAACACTTTCCTTCAGATTACTCAAATGCTTCAGGGAACATTTCTAATTGCACTGGCCTAACACTTTTCTTCAGCTGTTGACATCTGGCCACCAAGCTTCTTACTGGAGCCACAACCAAGTATAAATGGGTGAGAAGTTTTCACGGGGACATACTCTCTTCAACTATTGGAAATGTGGTCAGGAATAAGAAGGACTACACTGTTCTGCATGAAACTGAAAGATAGAACAGGGAGGGTACTGGGCAAGATCTGCCAACAAGGCAGGGCTAACCTCAGTTGAAGGAAGTTTCTCCAAATTTTCCAGTGATAAAATGGACTTCCTTGGGAAGCATTAAGTTTTCTGTAGCTGGAAGTGTTCAAGGAAAGGAATGAATCAGTGTTTCTTAAACTGTGAGTTACAACTCACTAAAGAGTTATGAAATCAGTTTAGTGGGTTGTAACCATCATTTTTTAAAAGTAGGATGGATTGGAATGGGATGAAATGGAACAGAAAAGAAGAGAATTTTTTAAAAAAAATAGGGTGATAGAAATTAGCACTGTTTTGTAAAACTTTATTTTTAATTATGTGTGTGCACTAGGTCACAATGTAAAACATATTGTTAGCCTGGACCACAGTCTAAAAGGTTGAAAAACACTGCCTTATACATCTAGTAAAGGGGACGTAGTTGGATAGGAGTGAATGAACTACATGACTATCAAGACCTAGTTCAAAAAGGAAAACAGTCAGTTAAAGTGTAATAATCTCTGTAAATTAATAAGAAATCAGTTCTCCAAAATATGTAACTATTTCTAATCCTGAGCCTGGAAAAAAATTCCCCCATTGTTCTGATAGAGAAAACACCATATAAAGTATTTTTAATACTTTATTACAGTAAACACAGTGATATTTCATAGGATTTTTTAAATGATATCCCTAAATAAGGGCTCATGGCATCACACCAAAGCAAAGGTCAGAAATCAGCTCTAAAGAAAGCCAATACTGATACAGTCCAGTACAAGTGTTTCTGATGATCTGGTTTGTTGAAAGATGGATATGAGCTTGAATGTGCTTGTCTACCACATAGTTAAATTTATATCATCATAGTAAAAGAGTCAGATATGACTGCGCAACTAAACCACCATCAGGGAAAACATATTAAGTAACCAGCAGATTCTCTTAATGGACAAACAACAGCTGTCTCTCTGCCTGTTCTAGAAAAGTCTAAATGCCTTTCAGCTTAAAGCTGTGAACACTTATCAAATAACACTATTGTTAGTTGCTTGGAGAGGTTTTTCTATCTCTCACCACCATCATATACAAAGTGAGTTCTTCAACGATATAATAGGGACATGACTTACTCTACTTTCTCAAACCAGCATACTACAAAGAATGCAGTAGGTGCCCAATAAATGCTTACTGAATAAACGAAAGTGCTTAGGAAAATATCAAAGAGAACCCAACCATCTAGGGTAGGAGGACAAAGGGTGACCAAAGAAAAGGGAAGAATTAAATGCAGAAAGTTTTAGTTTCCATAAAGCAAGAGATTCCTCTGATAATTAAAGGCAAGCAAGCTCACCTTAGACATAGAAAGAATAAAAGTGTTTTATTTCCAGATCTTCTGAGATCTCAAAAGAGACATTAAAAAGATATGAACTCCTAAGTATCAACTCCTAATCTAGATTCTGTATCATTCTATGCACTTGCAAACATTTCTGCAAACTTTAGAAATTTCTGTTGCTCTTAGAAACTAGTATCAGGGGATGACCCAGAGAAATGATATGGGGAGGGAGGTGGGAGGGGGTTCAGGGTTGGGAACTCATGTACACCTGTGGTGGATTCATGTCAATATATGGCAAAACCAATACAGTATTGTAAAGTAAAAAAATTAAAAAAATTTTAAAATATTGCCAGTTAATGACCCCCCCCCCCGGAAAAAAAAAGAAATTAGTATCAGGATAAGCTTCTATCTAGAGAATCGAGGAGGGATTTAGTGATGAACACGTACGGGAAGAAAGGACAGGGCAGGAGGGAGACTGTCTATCAGGAGAGTCAAAAGCTCCCTTGACACAGTAGCAGGGAAAGCTGTGTTGCTCTAGCAGAAAGAATATTTTTTGATGTTGTAAACCAATCAGTTCTCTATGCCCCTTCAAGGCATTAAAAGCAAATCTGTTCCAATGAGGGATTGGGGCATCTACTCATTAGAAACAGTACTCAGAGCCAGATTTTCACTTTTTCATTTTTGGCAGTGCCACACAATCTCACTCTAGCCTTGGCAAACTTTTCCTCTCAACATCATGAGACCTTTCTTGACACTTCTGTGAAATGTGTACGTGTCAGAGCGTGTGAAGGATGGATGACATCAAGCTGCAAGTGGGGGAACCATGTTTTCAACAGAGAAACAGTCAAGGCATTAATGAACATTATATTTCAATAGAGTCGAGGCTCCATCCCATCAATGGATGCTTATTTGAAAATCACAGAAGAGGTCACTAGAATCCAAGTGGGGGTACTGTGTTATAAAATAAAATCATACTTTGCACATCCATACAGTGGAGCTTCAGGCAAGACAAAACCAGGTTAACATAAAAATGTAAAGCATAAAGATACTAAAATTCAAGATTCCTGCTGTCTACCTATAGCTGTCATGTTTCTGTATCTTGGAGTCATCCAGAATTTTTAAAATGTATAGTTAGAAAGACACTTAGAGATCATAAAGTCCAATCTTCCTGCCAAAGTAGATCTCCTCCTTGAAGGTAAAAGTAAAGTCGCTCAGTCGTGTCCGACTCTTTGCGACCCCATGGACTGTAGTAGCCATTCCACTTTTGCATGAACATTCTGAGTGAAAGAGAGCTTACGGTATTTCCAGGAAGCCAAATCATCCGTGAATACTGTAGCAAACAGAAAATAGTTCTTTATCCTAAGTCTCATTCAAATCTAGCTTCCCTTTGTGCTATTATCATCTGATAACAAAGGACATTTTTTAAACTTGTTCAGTAAGAATAGGATGACCAGCTATGCTAGTTTGCCTACAAGTGAGAGGTTCTCTGAGATGTGGGGCTTTTGGTGCTCAAATCAGAAGCATCACAAAGAAAAACAACAGAATGACTGGTTATCTTAATGAAGAACAGATAGAGAGGAACTTACCAGAAAGTGCAAAAGGATTTCATATATTTACTCTTCTATCAGATAATTATATTCTTGGGCAGTATGCCCTTTTGGTAAGCATTCTGTCTCAGATCAAAAGGTTAAAGGAAATTGTGGCTTCACATGATGGAGTCTTTCAGGATTACATTTCGTAAGATAATTGTTTTTATTTGACTTACTATGGGCACAACTACTTTAGTGTTCTGGGGTATATACAGAAAAGGATCCCCTGATTTAATCAACAAGAAAGACAATGACGTATCCCTCATACAAAAGCACTTGTAACCCAGGTTAACAATGAAATAATCAGCCCAGAGTGCTTCTGAGGTGGTTCAGTGATAAGGAATCCACCTTCCAATGCAGGAGTCATAGTTTGATCCCTGGGTTGGGAAGATTCCCCTGGAGGAGAAAATGGCAGCCCACTCCAGTATTCTTGCTGGGGTAATCCAATGAACAGAGGAGCCTGGTGGGCTACAGTCCATGGGGTGGCAAAGAGTTGGACACGACTGAGCAATTGAGCATGCACGCACACACATGATCAGTCCAGAGAAATTAAACAGAAATATAGAAATATATATAGGATTTCCCTGGTGGCTCACACGGTAAAGCATCTGTCTACAATGCGGTTTCAATCCCTGGGTTGGGAAGATCCCCTGGAGAAGGAAATGGCAATCCATAAGAGCCTTGGTCTGTGTTTAAAATGACATTCTCAAATCAGAAAATTCCAGCTGAGTGATTTCATCTTCAGAAAGTACTCAATCTTCCTACGACATAGACAGATCTAGCATTCATTAAAGTGTTCTATTGCTGTTTGAGGGAATTTTAACCGGATTAGATTTGTTAGGGAAACAGGTTTGTTCCAAAAGGGGCAAAAATCCCCATGGATAGGTCCTAAGAATAACAGAGGCAGGCTAGTAGAGCCCAGTCTAGGAGCTGGTCATTTATGGAATGAATGTTGAGAACAGAGAGATTTCATAAAAATATTTCAGTAAGGAATAAGAGCAGTACTAAAAATGAAAGAATATAGAAAAACAAGAGAGCTGATGTATGGGGACCTTCCCTCCAACAAGTACAGCAGTCATAAAACTGTATATACCAGACATTTAGCAATCCATTAAAGTTATAGAGTCAAGGTTCCCAGAGTGAGCAATATCTATTCTCCTCGAGGGCAGAAGAGATCTCAGTTTCTGGTTTCAGGCCTGAAAAACCAGTGAGGAAGGAAAGTAAGGAAAGAAAATAACCACACATGTAGATTCAGGTACAAAGAGACACCCTGTAGTTCTGCTGAAACCAGTCCATCAAGGTGCAGCTTCTCCCTTAACAACTTATTTTCCTACAAAATAAGAATAAGAAAGCCACTCAGTATGGATTTTTTTTTATCCCAAATTCTACCTGCAAATATAAATTGGCCGGCTAGCAGCAACTGGCTTGCACGGACTCCATTTGGAATAATGATAAAGTTCAAAAGGTTAATCAAGTTATTAACATTTTCAAAGAAGGGAAATTTTCTTTCCCAGATGGCTTAACAGGTGACTGCTATAAATTACACAGTACATTACAGCGGGCATCCGCTAGCCCAGTTATAGTAGAGAGTCTGTCAACATTTCCATTATAAAGCCCTATTTTCAGAGTTTATAACTCAGCCATAAAACTCTGCTCCAAGCTGGGCCTTGGCTTTCTGATGGAATTCTCAGCTCAGCAGCAAACTTTCTTTCTTCTACTTCTCCTTTACCTTCTCCATCCTCTCCATCTCCACCCTCTTCTGTCTGCCCCCAACATCATCTCCTCCTCCTCACCCTCCTCCTCCACCTTCTAACCATGGTGAAAATGTTTTTAAAAAATAAAACAAAACATGGCTCTAGATAAACTAAATTCAAGGAGGACTTGCACAGAAGGAATCTTCCAGGCTCTTCATATCGAAGCACATTTTTTAACGCTCAGGTATGTAGATTCTTTTTTCAGAAACTATTCAAAATCAAGGTTTTGCTGAGTGAAGGCCTGTGTTACAGTCTTTGGAATCATAATGAAGATGTTTAAGCCTTAAGATATTTAACATCTTAAGATGTTAAGACGAAAGTGCTCACTAGCATTTTTGAAGCAGAGAGATTTCAGGAGAGGAGATTTTATCTTAGAAATGATTCACCTGATTTCTTGAGTTCCAAACGTCTGTATTTAGTCCCATCCCCTCAAGGTAACAGCAATGGTATATATCCCGTTATTTCATCAACACACACACGGGGCTTTGGAGAACACAGCATCAGCAGGGCAACTTCCAGATGGTGGGTGTGCGTGTGTTTACAGGTCACCAGGGTGGAGAGAGAGACAGCACACGAAATACGCAGTGACAAAGAAGGTGCGTAGGTGACGAGTGGAGGTCTGCTCTCCAAGTCTGCTCGGTCACAGCCCGGGGAGTTTTTATGGTCTATTCAAGGCCGTGGTGCAGACTAAACAACGTTTCCTTTCCTTTCACCATGACATCCTCAAAGACCAGGCCAGAGGGTGGGGAAGATGAAAGTACATGGCCAACTCAGCTCAGAAGAGAGGTTGCTGCTTCACTGTGAAAGCTCTGATGCTGACCTTGGCCCCTCATCCCCAGGCCCCCTCCTGAGACCCATCTCAGCTGGAGAGTCAAGTCACACTGGAATTTCTCTGCACATGCAGGGGAGAGGGGAGTTCCAGAAGTGGGTTTGAAACTCTCTCACAGAGGACAGGCAAGGATAGAGCAGGTCACGGTGGTGCTCGGACAGTGTTTCCCCAAGCCCAGGCAAATGAGGATGCATCCGAAAATGCTTCAGGGAGAGGATGGTCTTTCTCATCACAGTCCCATCTGTCTCGAGGCCAGCTCAGCAGCTCCTAAAGTTAGGCATCACCTCCCACCTGGAGGGGACACGGCTCAGAGGCAAAAGGTAACTAACCTCCCTCTTTATCCAGGGAGAGACCTATCGGCCTCCTCAGAACAGGAGACTGCAGCTGTTGGATTGTCCAGGGAGCAACACTTTGGCTTGAGAAATGTTCTAGTGGAGGTGCTAAGATTTATCTACCAAGCTCAGTCCAGGCACGTGTTTTGAAGACTCTCGCTTACCTATCCTATTCTTCCAGCCAATGGCCTTCGTATATGTTTTTCATATTTCATGTTAACATACTTGCTCATTAGCAAAGGTGATTGGCTTGGAGGAAATGATGCCCTTTATAACTCATCTTTCCCTTCTCATGGTCCTATTAAACAATAAGACCTATTAAACAACTAGGACCTATTAAACAAGTAGAAGACTGTCTTTCAGTCTCCTCGCTGTGTCTGACTCCTTGCATCCCCAGGGACTGCAGCACGCCAGACCTCCCTGTCCCTCACCATTTCCCTCAGGTGTTTGCCCAAGTTCATGTTCATTGCATTGGTGATGCCATCCAGTCATCTCATCCTCCGACGTCCTCTTCTCCTTTGGCCCTCAATCTTTCCCAGCATCAGGCACTTTTCCAATAAGTCGTCTGTTCACATCAGGTGACCAAAATACTGGAGCTTCAGCATCAGTCCTTCCAGTGAATATTAAAGTTGAGCTCCCTTAAGGTTGATCTCCATTAAGATTGATTGGTTTGATTTTCTTGCTGTCCCATGGACTCTCAAGAGTCTTCTCCAGCATCACAGTTCAAAAGCATCAATTCTTTGGCGCTCTGCCTTCTTTATTCTCCAGCTCTCACGACCATACGTGGCCACTGTCAAGTGACCACTGGGAAGACTATAGCCTTGACTATACAGCCTTTGTCAGCAGAGTAATGTCTCCGCTTTTCAACACACTGTCTAGGTTTGTCATCGCTTTCCCACCAAGAAGCAATTGTCTTCTGATTTCATGGCTGTGGTCCCCATCCACAGTGATTTTGGAGCCCAAGAAGAGGAAATCTATCACGACTTCTACCTTTTCCCCTTCTATTTGCATGGTCCTGTAGTCATGTTATATTTGAATTTGTGACATACATCACCGTCATTTTCATAGCAATAGAAACAGCAGCTGTTGTGAAAACAGGATTTACAATTCACTGGGGGGTGGGCGGGCTGGGAAGGACTGAAAAGAACGTCAGAGAAAGATAGGTCCAGCCTCCTGTCATAGACAGGCACACAGCTAAGCAGACCAAGGACTGCTTTCAATCCGCACACTCCACCCTACAGAATAGCTCACCTCTCCCAACTGTTCTATAACTAAACGTCTGACCATGTCACTCCTGCACAAACTAGCCAAGAACTTCAGATGGCAGGCACTGCATCTTGTCCATCATTTTCCCTCTAGCATTTGACCCAGTGTCTGAGAATCATGGATATTTCAATGAGTTTGTTGAATAATGGAGATACCATACATTGAGCCTATAATCAGCTTTACAGCCAAGATTTGTTCCTAGTGTATCTAAGTAACTTCTGCTATAGTTTAAATCTGTTAAAACTCTGACTCTGCATGAAAGAAAGAAATTATTCAAAGATATCCATGAAATGGTTATTCATTCTAATCTCTAAGGCAAGTTATTTATTCACCACCTAATTCTTTGTCTTGCTTAAAAGCTGGCAAATTCTTTATCTTCATAATAATCCACTTTCTGCTGAAAAAGGGAGAACAACTTCTCTTTGAGTTTTGAAATTCTAGTTATAGCTCAGAGCACTGAGTGAGGATTCTGAAAACTTCGATTCTAGTCCTGCTTGTTGAGTGACCCTCTTGCAAGACGAGCAACTGCTCTGATCCCATTTCCTCATCAGTAAGACTCTGCCTTGCTTCACAAGGGCTGTTGTGAGGAAAAAATTAAATAATCTATGTGGAAAGCCTTTGAAATTCTTGGTTGTATACAAGTGGCAATTATGAGTGTTACTAAAATTATTCAGGTAGAGTGTACTTACTATGCAATACAGCGGATCACTTGCTGACTCAGTGGTTACCAGCCCAGAATGGTGGTTCAGTCACAATCTTACATTTGTTAAAGAAAATCAGAACCAGACAGAAGTTAAAGAGGTAAAGACAGGTTTCATTCAGGAACTATTGCAACAGAGAAAAAGAGACCTCACTATAGAACTGGGCTCAGTTCCCAATACAACAGGAACAAGTGGAGATTCATAGCCAAGGAGAGGATTGGGAGGGTTGAAGGATGGAAAATTACTAAGAGAAGGCATCAAGGATGGGGAGATTCTTGCTGAAGCCAGGCCAGGGTGATCAAATATCAAAGATCAGGGAGTCTCTTTAAACTGACTTAGCAGAACTTTTGCTAAAACTGGGCTATGCAGATCCAAGAAGGACTGGGATAGGAATAGGGACAGGATCCCAATGCTGGGCCTAATAGAGAATAGGGCTCAGAGGTGCCTGCTTGAGGTTTGGGCAAGGAGAGTGTCTTTATCACTTACTAAGTGATGCTAAGCTTTAGCCTCTGGCCTTCCTCAGTTTCTCTATTTCAGCCAAACTTGTGCCACTTCTCACTACCCCCCGTTTAAATATACAGATATGTTTCCTGCATCCTAGTTTAGGCAATACATGTCACCCAGAGAGTCAACCATGAATTGAAATTTCAGAATTTGAATGACATTTTAAGCATTGTTAAGCAAGATGGAATTCAGCCTTCCATTACCTTGTAAATGGAACATGTAAATATGTAGATTCTAATTTATAGACCAAGAAGTCGACATTTCAAATTTAATTTTCTTTACAACGGAAGCCACCTGGAGTACATTTTTTTTTTACTCCCAAAGGTAAGGTGTTGTTTTTCCATAATGAACTTCTTTCTTTTTCTTTTTCACTATTTTAAAGTCATTATTTTCCCCAACCCAGCAAAATGACAGCTGATTAGATACCAACTGAAATTTTTATTGGCTGACTCTAGTATTTCAATGAAAGTTCCATGGTAACCCAGTAACCCAGAGTCCTCATTATCTGAATGGAATCTCTGGGTTTTCCTTTAGACCTGGTCCTGATTCATCAGCCTGATAGAAGCAGATTCATTGACAATCACCATTTTGGCCAAATGGCCGTGTACCTGTTAACACTGCTGCTGCTGCTGCTGCTGAGTCACTCTGTCTGACTCTGTGCGATCCCATAGATGGCAGCCCACCAGGCTCCCCCATCCCTGGGATTCTCTAGGCAAGAATACTGGAGTGGGTTGCCTTTCCTTCTCCAATGCATGAAAGTGAAAATTCAAAGTGAAGTCACTCAGTCGTGTCTGACTCTTCATAACCCCATGGACTGCAGGCTACCAGGCTCCTCCGTCCATGGGATTTTCCAGGCAAGAGTACTGAGTGAGATGCCATTGCCTTCAGTTTCAAATTGTTTAACCCAAGAGCCCAGTAAAATTTTGCCCACCTTCCTCCTGGACCTCCTCCACCACTTCCATCAAGGAGGGATCCGTGGTCCTTCTCCTGCCATCATATAGGGATTAGATTATGGGGAATCTGTTTTCTCAGACCGCCTCTTTTAAGCGGATATACCCCAAATCATTATTCTGTTTCCTCTAATCTGTGTCTCTTCTCAATCTTTAACATTTCTGATATTTCCCTTCAAAGTGGACGACAACTGCACGTTTGTTCTTCAAGTTTTCCTTGAGATTTGGGATTCTCATTTTACAGAACCTCCCTCCACACCGCCACAATATTTGACTGACTCAGCAGCAGTGGCAACAGCTAGGAGGCTATGAGACCCTGCTGTGGGCTGGGGGTTTGACGTAGTTGTTTTCAATTTTGACAATCCACAGGATAAGCATTTAATTAATTAGCTCCACTTTACAAAGAAGGAAAAGGAAGCCCAGAGGCAATAAGGGAATTGACCAAGGTCATACCTACAGCTGGACTGAGTAAGGAAACTGCTGTTTGATTCCAGTTTCTGTGTTATTTCTACTAAACTAAACAGACTTGCTGGCCCTTTCTTCTTTTCTTATGTCCCTGTTTCCCTTCTCTCGATTCACCATCAATCCTAAATCAATCAAGTATGCATTTAGCACATTAACTTTCCTTCTTCATTTTTTCCTACCCTCACTCTTCACTGCCTTGGTCCCCAATTCCCTTCTGTGTTTCCTCCTATAGGGATAATACAATCCTCAAATTTTACTCTTCCTTGAGTAATCATTGGGACAAACAAAATGAAATCTGGAGCAGATAGCAGATCCAGTTTTGGGGAAGCCTGAACTGTATATTGGATAAGGTGATGGCGCCTCACTCCAGTATTCTTGCCTGGAAAATCCCATGGACGGGGGAGCCTGGTGGGCTGCAGTCCATGGGGTTGCAAACAGTCGGACATGACTGAGCGACTTCACTTTCACTTTTCACTTTCACCCATTGGAGAAGGAAATGGCAACCCACTCCAGTGTTCTTGCCTGGAGAATCCCAGGGACGGCAGAGCCTGGTGGGCTGCTGTCTATGGGGTCGCACAGAGTCGGACACAACTGAAGCGACTTAGCAGCAGCAGCAGCAAAAGTGTATATATTTTTAGAGATATCTTTAGGAGAAATAGTGAAAGGTTACTAATATAAAATTAGGTAGACATATAAATATTTATTTAAAATGAGAAAAGAAAACAAACTACAAATTTAAAATACTACGAAAAAAATCACAAAACTCCAGAAATTCAACATATTTTTCTTAACTAAAAAGCTGACACATCTGTTAAATATTTTTGCCCTGTATCTTTTGTCTGATTGTCTCTTCATATACAAGAATATTGTAATATTAATTTCTACTTGTATTTTTTTAATTCAGGAAAATTTTAAATTCCTCCAGAACAATTGTTCAAAATTTGTTGGCTTGGCCAAAAATTTCATTTGGGTTTTTCTGTAAGATGTTATGGGAGAACCTGAATGAACTTTTTGCCAGCCCCATATTTTTCATGCTTGATAGCTTAAAATAGTTTATTTGGGTTTCATAACTATTGCTTGTAAGTATATGCTAAGATGTTGTTTAATACATTACAATGCATAACACATAAAGTGTGAAAGTGAAAGTCGCTCAGTCATGTCCGAACCTTTGCGACCCCATGGACTATACAGTCCATGGAATTCAAACACTACAAAAATGTCACCTAGAGTACAGCTTCAGATTGTATTCTACAAAGATATGAATTCTGATCAATTCTATTCCATGTAGTTCTCAATAATGAAAAGAAGAGGCTGTATAATGCTTTTACCAGTTGCATGTACTGCATTTAGGAATATAATTTCATCAAGAGAGAAAACTTCCAATTTGTTTAAGTATTGAGAATTAAACTTATGGCCTACAATTTTGCACATCTACAGGGTGAAAGAATTTTCCACCCTAGCTTCCAGCTGTTCACATCTTAAAACTCTGCTTCTTTCACCCCACATGGTTCTCAGGCACTGCTGTGCCCTGACTTTCTTCTTGCAACTTTATGTTAAAACACTGGGGGAGTCATTTCAGTGAGCAATATTTCTATGTTATTACTACATGGGACAACTAGCAAACTATTCATAGAATAAATTAAAACCCATAAATATAACTTACAAAACTCAAACTAAGAGAATCTTAACTCACCTTCCACTTAGCTGGGCCCCCAAAATGTCCATGAAGTGAAGTGAAGTCGCTCAGTCGTGTCCGACTCTTTGCGACCCCATGGACGTACAGTCCATGGGATTTAAAAAAATGTCCATAGTCCCTCCATTATCATCTGGTGTGTGGAGAATGGCAGAGGGATATCTAGAGTAGAAGGGAACAGCATCTTCACCAACTGCAATTAAAATATCTTACCTCTGAAAATTTTACAAAAACTATGACCATATAAATACACATATAGGTCCACTCTCAGAGCCTTGGACAAGATCTATGCAAGCAACAGGGACTCTGAAATATAAGTTTGATACCCTTCTGGATAAATATTCCTCTGGTAGTTAATCACCAAACCAGCACCGCTAAACAATTTCCAAGACACTGTAGGATGAAAGCCATACCCAACAAAACAAAAGCATAGTTAGCGAGTAAAATAAATCTTTTAGGAGAATTAAACCTTATTGGTGAAGGTATTAAATCCAATAAACTTAGAGTCTTTGATGTAGACCATTTCATTGTTTTGTCTTTTCATCTGTAGATAGAATACTCATAAAACATATCAAGTGCTCAATACAAGTTTTGTGAATTAGTGAACAAATATTTGCATTAACAAATGCTATTAAAAAACAGCATTTGTAAATATATCTTTGGTAAGCAAAATAGACTGTGAGGCAGGAAAAAACAGAGGGCTACATTTAAAATCATTGAAGTTGCAATGTCTGCCTCATACCTGTCAAATAAGTTGCAATACAAATGATGCTGTTTTCAAGACAGATTGTTGTCTGACAGTGAACAACAGTTTCTATCCAAATAAAAATGTTTTTAAGCACTCCTGGATCTGAATCCAATATGGAAATGGCTTTGAAAGAAACATTAAACATTTTGCCATCTGTTGCCCTGCTGAGTCACTGAAGAATATCTTTCTCAAATGTTCATATTTTCAGATTAACTGGTCCATGGCTGCCAGGCATGAAGAAGAAAGAAAATCTGAAACTCAGTAATTCCACTAAGTTGTAAAAAGATGCACTACAGAGATACAGCTATTTGGGGATGAGGTTGTGGATTAATGCTGGAGTCAATCCAGGGGAAACATTCCTAGGTTGTCAGAACATTTTATCCATCAATTAATCATAATCAGCACATCCTAATAACACTGATTAATTTAATGCTTACTTTTTTTAATCTCAAAACTTCTACCAAAATATATTTACTTTATATTTCTAATCTTTAGAGGGTCATCTTTATAATGAGCATCTGAAATTTAAGGAAGAATTTGGAGCAAGGGAAGGAAAAGATAAAGGGGATAGAATAAGACAGAACTGGAGTAAATGATGAATGAGTGAGATTTCCAAAACAGCAGTAAACAAGGAGAAGAGAAGACTTTAAAATAATCAAAGAGACTAGGACTGTTTCTCACCTTTTAGTCATGCCTTTCCTCTGAGAAGTATAGCGCAAGCCAGAGAAGTTAGCTCCAATCGACTCAAGGCTCAGAGAAACAACGCGAAGCTGGTCTCCCTCCTGCACGTTTCCACCTCCGGCTGCCTCCAGAATTGCTTATCCAGCCCTAACTCCCCCACATTTGCAGGCAGCCTGAGACCTGAGGCCCCAATCCCAATTGCAAGACCACCTTCATCCTACTTCCATAGGCTGAATGCCTTTCTGGGTTCACTGCACATTAGCTTCAGGGTATAAGGGTTACTATAAATGGAAAAAAGAGGTAAACTCTAGGGAATAATTGCAGAAATGCCTTTTAAGACAGTCAAGATAATTTCTCCCACTAATAAAAATTTTAGCGATCCTAATCAAAATCTCAACAGGATGTTTTAGAAATCAGAAAGCTAATTCAAAAAAAAATGTGTCAGGAAAAGCAAAAGGATCTAGTTGGTACAGTCAAAATAATTTTGAAAAAGAAGAACAAAATTGAGAGACTTACAGGGCCCAATTTCAAGACTTACTATAAACGTACAATAACCAAGACACTGTGATTTTGTAAAAAGATGAACACATAGATCAATGGAACAAAACAGAGTGCAGAGATAAATCCACACATATAGACAACTGGTTTTTATCAATGTCAATGGATAAATAGCAGTGGCTTCAAATAGCACTAGCACGATCGGATATCCAAGTGCAAAAAAATAAATTTGACCACCAAACTTTTGCTCCATGTACAAACATTAACTTTAAAAAATCATAAGCTTACATGTAAAACAGGAAACTATACAACTCCTAAAAGATAACAGAAGAAAAATATTTATGACTTTGGTTTATGCAGATTTCTTATATAGAATCAAAAATAAAAATAAAACCATAAACCATAAAAGAAGAAAGAACTGATAAATTGGCTTTCATTAAAATTAAAAACATCTTCTCTGTGTTTTAAAAAAATTTTTTTTATTGAACTATAGCTGATTTACAATATTGTGTTAGCTTCAGGTTTACAGTTAAGAACATATACTTACATACATAATTCATTTTCATATTCTTTTCCATTACAGGTTACTATAATATATTGAATATGGTTCCCTATTCTATACAGTAGGTCTTGTTTTCCGCCTATTTTACATATAGTAGTTTGTATATGTTAACCCAAAACTCCTAATTTACCCTTCCTCCTTTTTCTCCTTTGATAAACATAAGAATGTTTTCTATGTCTGTGAGTCTGTTTCAGTTTTGTAAATAAGTTCATTTGTATCATTTTTTGGATTCCATAAATAAGTGATATCATATGATATTTATCTTTGATTTACTTCACTTAGTATGATAATCTCTAGGTTCATCCATGTTGCTGCAAATGTCATTATTTTCTTCTTTTATGGCTGCATAATATTCCACTGTGTGTGTGTGTGTGTGTGTGTGTGTGTGTGTATACATCTTTTTTAATTCATTCTTCTGTTAATGGGCATTTAGTTTGCTTTCATGTCTTGACTATTGTAAATACTATTTACAATAGTAAATGCTATGAACATCAGGCTCCATGTGTCTTTTCTAAATAATCTTTTATCTTATCTGAATATATGCCCAGGAGTGGGATTGCTGCATCACACGGTAGCTCTATTTTTAATTTTTAATGCCATCTTCACACTGTTCTCCATAGTGGCTGCCCCAACTTACATCACCACCAACAAAACAGTCTCTCTTTGAAAGATAAAGTGAAGAAAATGAAAAAACAAACTAGGAGAAAACTAAGAGATGAAAACTAGGAGAAAATATTTGTAAAACATATATCTGATAAAGAACTAGTAATAAGAATGCATAAGGATTCTTAAAACTCAATAATATGAAAACAACGGCACTAAAGGAAAAAGGAATAACATTATCAAGACAGCAACATAGATTGTTCCCAACTTTGGTCCCCCTCCTTGCAAGAAGACCAACGAGCATCTGTGTACAGACAAGATACCAGACCATGGAAGTGAGGCTGAAGCATCCCCTCAGATCCCAGAAACTGATCAGGGTGGGAGAAACAGCTACACTCTGACAGCATTTTCCCTCCCCCAGCATTTTCCCTCCCAGAACAGCGTTGAACTAAGAGGAACCCCCAGGCCTATGGTTTCTCCAGTGGGAAATGGAGGGCCCAAGATGGACATTCAGCTCCCTGAGTACTGTGAGTCCTTTCCTAGGAGGCCCATTTCGGTGTCACTTCACAGGGATCACAGGGAAAAATCTGTAGGGCTTGACCACTGGAGATCAAACTGTGATGAAGAGAAAAGCAGGGCTTACAGCAACAAGGGCTCAGGTCTTGGTAGGCCAAGTTCCTTCTCACAGCAGTACCTGACTAGAAATCCCAGCCAACTGCTCATCTGTAGAGTCAAGCCGGTGGCCCCATTTGGCTAGGAAAATTGGTGTGCAGTTCTGTCTGATTCAGGATCCAAAGCAATGAGCCTATCTGGGCTTGGAGCCTATGCTGCCATACCACCCAGGCCAGGAAGCTAATTCATAACCCCACACATTGCTAAGTGCAGACCTCACCCTGCCTGACCAGGAGAACCTTGCAAGAACACCTGGGAAGCAATGTAACCCAGCGGCGCTTGAGCAGAGAGCCCAGCCAGAGGTTCTGCCTGTCTGCAGAGCTCAGCTGGTGGCCCTGTCTCCCCAGGGAGCTCAGTGCACAGTTCTGCATGATTTGGGTTCCTGGCCAGCAAGCTATGCTGGCCTCGGGATGTGTTTTGTTGCCCTGCCCAGGCAGGGAAGTAGGCTCATGGCCCTACCTGCTGTTGAATGTAGCACTCGGTCTCACGCAATGAGGAAGACTAACCAAGGTACCTGGTAAGCTGCATCCTATGACTCACCAGCAGAATCACCCAAGCAGAGAGCCCAGCCAGCAACTCTTCCCATCTGCAGAGATTTTCTGTTGGCCATATCTGATCAGGGAGGTCAGTGGACAATTATACCTGATTCTCTTCCCCAGACAGTGAGCCATGCCAGCCATGGAACCTGGTTTATAGCTTCACACACACACACATGAGCTGGGAAACAAATCTGAAGCCATGCCTAGAGCTAAATATATTATCTAGTCTCTCCTGACCATGAATCCAAACCAGAGCAGCTGGAAAGCTGCATAGCCCTTCTATAGCCTCAGCAACAAATATCACCTGAGCAGAGAGCCCAGCCAATTGCCCTGCCCATTGATGGATCTGAGCCCATGGTGCCATACTGCCAAGAAATTTGGTGAGCAGCCCTGTCAGATTCAGTTCCCCAGCCACTGGGTAATAATGACTTTGGAAATATTCTACAACCCTATTTGTTCAGGAGAGCAAGTTCATGCTGCTGCTGCTAAGTCGCTTCAGTCGTGTCCGACTCTGTGCGACCCCACAGATGGCAGCCCACCAGGCTCCGCCGTCCCTGGGATTCTCCAGGCAAGAACACTAGAGTGGGTTGCCATTTCCTTCTCCAATACATGAAAGTGAAAAGTGAAAGTGAAGTTGCTCAGTAAGTGTCCGACGCTCCTCCGTAATAGCCCTGCCCAATTGCCAAATATAGTATTAAGTCCCACTTGACTAGGAATCCCAACCAGAGAATTTGTGCAACCATGGAGTCTATCATATAATCTAGCTAATATAGGAAACAGAGACAGCAGTCCTACCCAACTATTCCCAACCAGAAGCACTGCTTTGGACTTCATTGCCTTGGGCAGTGACCTCAAATAAGACACCTCCCAACAGCAAGCCCCAACTGCCCCAAAAAGCTACCAGCTGACCAGTCCAGAATCCCAAGCTGAGTTGATTGTTTCTGCCAAAGTGAACCTGTAAGGGCTGGAGGAGGGTCAACTTATTTAAATGCTAAGATACTAATGTAAGAAATCAAGGAACACTAGGAATTGGGTAAACATGACACTACCAAAAGAAACAAATAAAGCTCCAATTTGTTGCTGCTGTTCAGTCACTCAGTTGTGTCTGACTCTGTGCCCCCATGGACTGCAGTACACCAGGCTTCCCTGTCCTGCACTATCTCCCAGAGTGTGCTCAAATCAGGTGGCCTAAGGATTGGAGTTTCAGCTTCAGAATCCATCCGTCCAGTGAAACTTCAGGGTTGCTTTCCTTTAGGATTGACTGGTTTGACCTCCTTGCTGTCAAAGGGACTCTCAGCAGTCTTCCCCGGCACCGAAAGCATCAATTTTTCAGCAGACCGCCTTCTTCATGGTCCAACTCTCGCATCTGTGCATGACTACCTGAAAAACTACAGCTTTGACTATATGGACCTTTGTTGGAAAAGTGATATCTCTGCTTTTTAATATGCCTTCTAAGTTTGTCATAGCAGCATTACTTCCAAGGAGCAGGTGTCTTTTAATTTCATGGCTGCAACCACCATCCACAGTGATTAGCCTGTCACTGTTTCCATTTTTTCCCCATCTGTTTTCCAAGAAGGACCAGATGCCTAGCTTGAAGAATTTTGAGCCTTACCTTGTTTGCTCCAATAATAGTCTCTAAAGAATGAAGATCCATAAACTGCCTGACAAAGAATTCAGAAAATCCTCTTAAGAATTTTAGTGAACTACAAGAGCTGAAAAATAGCATGACTAACTTGAAGACTTGAATAGAGAGCTTCACAATAGATTGGCCAGTAAAAGAAATAATGAGAACTAGAAGAGATTTCATTTGAAATTATCCAGTCAGAGGAGAAAAAAGATGAAAACAAATGATGCAAAACTATGAAATTTGTGGGCACCACCAAGAAATATATACATAATGGGAATTCCAGGCCAAGAATAAGAGAAAGGAACCAGAAAAGATATTTAAAAATCAGGCAAGATATTTAATCAATAAATATTTAAATATGGGGAGAGAACTAGACATCCAGATTGATGAGGTCCAGAGAACCCCAGATTGGTTTAACATGAAAATGGCTACATGAGGACACATTAAATTGTTAAAATTTACAGACAAAGAGAAAAATACAAAAGCAATAAGAGAAAAATGACATGTCACATACAAGGGGAAACCCCTAGTCCCAATAAGACTGATGTGTGGGTTTCTCAAAAGAAAATTTTCAGCTCTGGAGAGAATGGGAGGATATATTCAAAATATTGAAAAATTTTAAAAGCTGTCTACCAAGAATATAATGTCTAGCAAAACTGTCTTTCAGAAATTAAGAAGTGATAGACTTTTCCAAATAGTCAAAAGCTGAGGGAATTTATCACCACTAGGCTTACCTAACAAGAAATGCTAAAAGGAGTTCTTCAAGAAGAAATGTTGTTAATTAACAACATAAAGACATATGGATAAAGATGTAAAACTCACTGGTAATAGTAAATATATACTCAAAGTCAAATTCTCTAATATTGTGACAGTGACGCATAATTCACTTGCAATTCTAGTTTAAAATTAAAAAAGAAAATGTGGTAAAAATAACCAGAGCTATAATAATTTTTCATTGTATATGCAAAATAAAAAGTGTATAAACTATCACATCAACAACCTAAAATGTGAGTAATATTGGAAAACGAAAGTATAAAATTTACAAATGCTATCAAAGTTAAGTTTTCAGCTTACAATAAGATGTAATATATTTTCTGTGAGCCTCATAGCACCACAAAGGGAAAACTTGCAGTAATGACACAAAAGATTATGATAAAGCTGTCAAAACATACTACAAAAACTCATCAAATCACAAAGAAGAGAGCAAATAGGAAGCAAGGAACTAAGGATATACAAAACATTCAGAAGACAACAAAATGACAATTATAAGTTCCTTGAGCTATCATAGATTACTTTAAATGTAAATGAACAAAATTATGCCATCAAAAGACAGAATGGATTAAGAAACTTTTTAAAAATCAAGCAATACATTCTCTACTAAAGACACACTTTAACCTTAAAACAAATACAGTGAGAGTGAAGGAGTTGAAATGATATTTCAAGCAAATGATAACCAAAAGATGGCAAAGGTAGATATATTTATAGTAGACAGAATAGACTTTAAGCTAAAAATGGTGAAAAGAGGCAGGGGAAACCATTATACAATGATAAAGAGGCCAATTTTTTAAGAATATATAACACTTTCGAAAATAAAAATAAAAAAGAATATATAACAATTTAAAATACTTAAGCACTCAACATTGGAGCACCTAAATACATAAAGCAAATATGAGCAGAACTAAAGAAGACATAAAAACATTACAATAATAATGTAACGCACCACTCTCAACAATGGATAGATTATCCTGATGGGGAATCAATAAGGAAAAAGGAAATTTGAGCAATACTATAGACCAAATGGACCTACCCAGAACATTCCATCTTACAAACAGCAGAATACACATTCTTCTTCAGCATATGTGGAATATTTTCTAGAACAGATTGTATTATACTCCAAATAATTCTTAGCAAATTTAAAACTGAAATCATAGTATCTTTTTGATCACAGTAGTGTGAAACTGTGATGATTATGAGATAATAAGATAGCATCACCGACTCAAGAAATGAATCTGTACAAACTCCAGGAGATAGTGAAGGACAGGGTAGCCTGGTGTGCTGCATCCCATGGCGTCACAAGGAGTCAGACACGACTTGGCAACTGAACAACAACAACTAGTATAAAACTAGAAACCAATAGCAGGAGGAAAACTGGAAAAACCATAAAATACCTAAATTAACACACTCCTGAACAACCAATAGTTCAAGGATGAAATTTAAAGGAAAAATTTTAAAGCATCTTGTGATTTAAAAAATGGAAATACAATATGCCAAGCTTATTGGCAAATGCAGAACTAACAAGAATATTTATAGTGATAAGCACATACATTAAGAAAAAAGACAGTTCTTATATAATCAAGATAACTTTATACCTCAAGGTACTAGAAATAGTACCTTGCTAGAAATAAGTTCAGATTTAGCAGGAGGAAGGGAATAATAAAGATTAGAGCAGAAATAAAAAGATAGAGAATGTGAAAACAATAGAAAAGATCAACAAAACCAAGAGTTGTCTCTTTGGAAAGATAAACAACCAAAACAAACCTCTAGCTAGACTAAGCAAGATAAAAGAGAGAAGACCCAAATAAATAAAATTATAAATGAAAGATAAAATTATAACATACCACAGAAATACAAGGGATCATGAGAGACTACTATGAAAAACTGTATGCCAACAAACTGGACAACTCAGAAGAAATGGTTTAATTGCTGGAAACATACAATATACCAAGACTAAATCGTGAAGGAATAAAGTTGAAACAGAAAAATATTGAGTAAGGGGAGTGAAATAGTAACCAAAACCCTCCCAAAAGAAAATGCCTAGGCCCAGATGGTTTCACTGGTGAATTCTATCAAACATTTACAGAATCACGTCAATTCTTCTCAGACTCACAAAAAACTGAAGAGGAGGGAACACTCCCAAAGTCATTTTATGAAGCCACCATCACCCTGATACCAAAACCAGATAAAGACACCATAAGAAAAGAAAATGCCAGCCAATATCCCTGATGAATATTGACGCAAAAATTCTCTACAAAATAGCAGTAAAGCAAATACAGTAGCACATTTAAAAGATCATACATCATGATCAAGAAGAATTAGTCCTTGAGATGCAGGAATGGTTTAAGGTACACAAATCAATAAATGTAATACATCACATTAATCAAATGAAATATAAAATCGTAAGGTCATCTCAATGACAGGTCAGGACCCTGGTGGGTCAGAGGTTAAAGCGTCTGCCTTCAATGCGGGAGAACCAGGTTCCATCCCTGGGTCGGGGAAGATCCCCTGGAGAAGGAAATGGCAATCCACTCCAGTATTCTTGCCTGGAGAATCCCATGGATGGAGAAGCCTAGTAGGTTAGAGTCCACGGGGCCGCAAAGAGTCGGACACGGCTGAGCGACTTCACCTCACCTCACCTAAGGTCATCTCAATAGCTACAGAAAAAATATTTGACAAATTTCAACATCTATTCATGATTTTAAAAAAGCTCTTGACAAATTAATATAGAAGAAATATGTCTCCAGATAATAAAGGCCATATATAAGTCCACAACTAACATACTCTATAGGGAAGATTGAAAGATTTTCCTATAAGACTGGGAAGAAGGCAATGGTCCACTCTCACTATTCCTACTCAACAAGTCCTGGAAGTCCTAGCCAGAGAAATCAGGCAAAATAAACAGATAACAAGCTTTGGAATTGAAAATAAGCAAAATTGTCTCTATTTTCAGATGACATGATTTTATATGTAGAAAATACCAAAGAAGCTACAAAAAGAAAACTGCTAAAACTAATAAACGCATTCAGTAAAGTTGCAGGATATGAAATCAACATACAAAACTCATGTGTACACTAACTGAATTATCAAAAAAAGAAATTTTAAAAAATCCAAATAGCATCAAAAGTAATAAAATACTTAGGGATAAATTTAACCAAGGAAGTGAAAGATATCTACATTAATAAGATATTAACAAAATAAATTGAAGAAGACAAAAATAAATCAAAAAATATCTTGCATTCATGTATTAAAACAATCGATATTCATACAGCCCAAAGCCACCTATATGCAAGCCTTAACAAGATTTCAATATCACTTTCCAGAAATAGAGTAAAGCAAATAGAGAAGCAAAGAGTGAGGGAGAGGGGTGGGAATTAAGTGAACGTGATCAAAAGGTACAAATTTCTAGTTATAGTATGTACAGTGTGATGACTATCACTAACAGTACTATATTGTACATTTGAAAGTTGCTAAGCAAGTGGATTTTGAAAGTCCTCATCATAGGAAAAAATATTTTGTAACAATGTAAGTTGATAAATATTAATTAAACTTATTCTGGTCATCATTTGTAATACATACATATGTCAAATCATTATGTTCTATGCCTTAAACTTCTCAATAAAGCTGGAAATTTTTTAAATTAAAAAAAATAGTTTTAATAAATAGAAAGTAACAGAAAAGATTTGAAAAAGATACTGTACCAAAGAAGATACATGGAGCAAATAGCACATGAAAAACATGCTTAATATCATTATTAATAGGGAACTGAATATTAAAACCCCAATGAGATACCACTACATACTTATTAGACAGGCTTTATAAAAAAGATAATTACCAAATACCACTGGTGAGAATGTGGAGCAAACAAAGCATAATGATAAGTGAAAGACACAATAATTACAATAATATAAATTATTTACATGAGTGAGTGAGAGAAGTTGTTCAGTCATGTCAGACTCTTTGCAATCCCGTGAACTATAGCCTACGATATAGGCTCCAGCCTACCTGGAATTTTTCAGGCTGGAGTACTGGAGTGGGTTGCCATTTCCTTCTCCAGGGGCTCTTCCCAACCCAAGGATTGAACCCAGGTCTCCCACATTGCATGCAGATGCTTTACCATCTGAGCCACCAGGGAAGCCCAGTTATTTACATGACATTCTATCAAAGGCAAAACTAGAAGGACAGAAATCATATTTTCTGTGCTGAGGGGCTGGAGTGGGATACATAGAAGCTGGAGTAGGGAAAAGGAATTATCTCCAAAGGGACTTGAAGGAAACTTTCGGGATGATGAAGATGTTCTCTGTCTTAATTGTGGAGGCAACTGCATGACCATGTAAGTTTGTCAAAATTCATTGACCTGTATATCAAAGAAAGGGGAATTCTATGATATGTAAATTATAACTCAATAGACCAAAAACAAGCATCACAACAAATCCAAAATTGACTGCATAGAAGTCATCTTGTGAATCGTTGTTTTAATGACACTCAGATTGAATCTGGACAAAATTCTGCACATTGGTTGAATTATTGAATTTTTTTAATGATAAATTTTCAGAATAGAATACATACTTCTAAAGTGTTCACCACAATAAAAGTTGTTAAAAGGTGAGGCATCCTTTAGTATTACTGTCATTGATTAGCATCTATTGTAATTGCCTGTGCATTCATTCGCTTTCATCATGCAAGAAACGTTTGTTGAGCGTTACTAGCCTACAAGGCCAAAAGGACTCATTTTTCTCCAGTTCACCTTTCCAGGTGGAGCAGTTGGTAAAGAATCCACTTTCCAAAGTAGGAAACATGGGTTTGATCCCTGAGTTCAGCAGATCCTCTGGGGGAGGAAATGGCAACTTACTCCAGCATTCTTGCCTAGAAAATTCCATGGACAGAGGAGCCTGGCAGGCTACAGCCAGTGGGGTTGCAAAGAGTCGGACACAACCGAGTGCACAAACGGCTCAGATCTCCAGTTCTTGGCCAACAGGATACACTTCAGTTTTCTGCAATAAGCGTTCATAAAGTATGATCAGATGAGACCAAATCTTTGAAAAATAACTTCAAGCTTAGTTTCAGCTAGTTCATAATGGTAGAGTTGTTTCACATTAGAAAATAAGGTCATACAACATGGCAACATTACTGTTTCAATTAATGACTGCAATTACTACACTTAGAATGAAATTTATCAAAGACATTTTAAGTGGCCTAAATATTTCAACTCTCAAGTTACTCAAAAGCAAAATCCTTAATGTAAAATCTAAGAACATTACTTTGATAATGAATGGAGGTAAGCTACATACATGAAATTTTTTTTGTCATAATCTCAACCCTACATTTTAGTCCCATCTGTGCCAATACATTACGTTTTCCCTACTTCTCATCTCCATGTTGAAAATAATCAAATGACCTAGTAATTTCCATGGACTTTTTCATCAAATGTGAACTTCACCAATGTTTCGAGTCCCCAAAAAACAAGTAATCTATAGAGAACTGGTTTTGTGGACATGCCATCTATATAGTTACATAGGTCCCCAGTTTAGAAGGACCTACATTTGGGATGATGCTCTGCTGTTGCTGTATAGAAATTCTTAGTAATTTTTGAACAAGGGCCCCACATTTTCAGTTTGTACCAGTCCCCACAAATTATGTAACTGGTCCAAATTTATAAATATTTAATACCAAAACTAACTTGAGATTCTAAGTTACTCTTTACACTTGGGTGTATGCAATTAGGTCATGCAATTGACAAAAATTATCCAAATTTATCTTGAAACACTTTAGTTAAGTGGGAAAACAGGCAGGTTGAAGTCATACAATGTCTAGGAATTTCTGGTAAGACAGACATGTTGGAAGAAGAATTCATTTGTCTGAGGATTTAGGACATCCACTTTTCTACTTCAGGTACAAGGTATAGAGACAGCTAAATAGATTTTCTCTCATATAATCAACTGTCTTTGTAAAGAAGCTCAAATTTAGACTTAGTGTTACTGGAGTTTTCATTTTGCTCTTTGGTCAGTGCGTCTTCCTAAAAGGTTTTATATATTCACGTCTGATGAGTGCCTACCATGTGTCAAGCATTATGCTTAACACTAGACATAAAACAGGAAAACAAAATTAAACAAAACAAGAAAGCAGTATTCTTCCCTCATGAAACTTAAGGTCACCAAGTTAGTAACTCCTTATCTTTCCACTTATAGTCTTTATAATTTTGTTACATTTTCTCTCAGGGCGTTGATTTTTAATCTATGAATCTGGGAGACCAATATGCTATATATCAACTTTTTCAATAGTAAAATAATACATGTAGTTGTACCCTTTAAAATGTCAGATTTTACTATTCAATAATGAGAGAAAGTTGGCGTTTTAAAAAAATGCCTGGGCCATGTGTAAGATATCCAATAAATGTTTAGCATTGCTCCTAATTTAAACCACATCACCATTCTTCCCTTCATATTAAATGGCATGAGCTATCATGGTCAGCCTCAGAGCTGGCTTCCAGCCAAGTCTGCCCATGCAGCCATCAGGGCCCAGGGTAGCAGTGTCTTTTTCTAAAAGGGCTGAAAAGCATTTGGCTTGAATCACAAATGCTGAATTTTTCTGCAAGATGGCAAATACGTAACCCAAGTTCTTTGGAGCAGAGCTAATTTAAAAGCATTCGAGCAAGTGATCCTTCTCTTAATCATGGTCCAGACGAAAACCAGTTGGTCCCCTACAGTCTTCCTTCATCCTCAGTGGTATTCCCTGGGTTCTTTGGTTCTAGAAAAAGCATCTCTCTCATGCATTAGTCATAACACAAGGCAGCAGATACCTAATGCCTACTTTCGTACTAGCTCCTGGGCTGAGGAAGTGACAACAGGTTGGAATTAAGCTGAACCTAGGAACATCCTGGGGTTCATTTTTATTTAAGGTTACAAAATCAACAAGTGCCATTTTCTGGGCTTGGCAAAGGGGAGCAATGTAAAGGTATCAAATGGCACCCAGCTATATTAGATATGAATGAAGGGTCATATCCGCTGATAGCTCAGCAGGGGTGAATTTAGTTCCTGCAAAGCACATGGAGGCTGTTATTCTTCCCCTCATGGAAAATGTGTTATTTTATGTGTTCAGACTATCACCTCCTCCTTTGCTCTTTTAGAGAATTTATTTCTGGTGGGAGCTACAAAATTTACTGTCCCTCAATCTCACCACACAGGCGGACACGTGACTGATATGAGCCAATCGGAGTCTTCTTACAGATTTCTCACAAGATCGAGAGGGACAGGGCTTTCCTTCCTCTCAGGTCCTACCACTGGGAGAATATAGAATCTTGGATTCCTAGAGTATCATGAAGTCAGTCATGAGAGAACAGGGCTAAAAGCAGAGTGAAGCAGAAATGAGAGATGATAAGGGAAACCTGGTGTGCCTGACAGACCAAACCACACAGAGGCCAGCCTCTCCTCCACAGCACATAAGCTAGGGCATCTTTCTCTTAAGTTTCACTTTGCTTATGCCAGTCCAGACTGGAGTTCTGACACTTTCAAGGAAAAGAATTCTGATCAACCCACCACATCCTCTGAAGGCTGCAATTTTATTACCTGCTGGACATCAAGCAAAGTCAAAGTCTCACCAGGAGGATGAGAGGAAACCAGATTCTCCAACTCAAGGAAGCCTACCTCTGGCTAATTAATTTCTTTATGACTTGTCAGATTCATAGTACCAAATTTATGGGAGCAAGTTATCACAACTTAGTGCTGTTTTCTGTGTAGAGTAGATCTGTCAATCAAGGTCCATGTGCTGACAGTTGGTCAGGAGAGGATGAGGCAAGGCATCACTGAAGGCCCTGCAAGTCAGAACTTGGTCTATCACACAGCTAACCAAATGAAAGTGTGACGAGGTCCATGAGCTTCCACTTATCTCACTAGTTGTTTCCCTCCTCTAACAACTGCCTCTGCGGGTTAAGATTAACACCTCTACAAATCATTATTTTCTACCCAAAGGCAGACAGCAGGTTAAATGAATGCCAATATGGCTGAAAAGACTTTCAAAGTCAACTTACCAATTTCCTTCCCCACTCCACACATCATGTCTTCTCTTCTGCCCACACTTTCATTTATGAACCTCTACTGTTTACTCATTCATTCATTTATTTCATGAACATTTCTAATCATCTCCATATGCCTGCCATCATGATTTAAGACATGAGTCTCCCCTGATTAAAACCTTCAATGGATTTCTGGTCAAATGTGTGGGAACTAGAACTGATCACATGATTCTCTATTATAACTCTTAACAAAAATGAACAAAAATGAGGGCCAATTGCAAGGTAAAAATTAACATTCACCAAGCAAACAAAGGGAAAAAGCTCACTGCCATAATTATCAAAAACTGAAAGCTGAAGAAAGAGTATTCTGACTCAATATGTGCCCAAGTCTCCCAGAAATAGTACTGGTGATTTAATAGAATCTTTAAAATTTCTACTGATACTCCTGACATGAGAAAGAAAGGTCTTAGGTGGAGTTCTTTCATCTTTTCCTTCTTTTGAGAGAAAGAGGTTGCTGGGGAGATAATGGTTAGGAAGTGAAATAAACAGCTCTGGCTCTTATTAGTGGGAATGAAGACTCTAGGACTCTGCACGAGATTGAGGAAAACATTCCAAAGCTCAAGGGTATATCCCCAATGAAAGAAGATATATCTCCAACTAGATACAATGAACATAAAGATGAGTGAGTCAAAATAATTCATCTATAGTATATCAATGCGTAAAAATTTCCAAACCAAGCTCTCTATGTTGAACATAAGCACAATGGAAACATGGTGTGCTAATCATGTAAACAGATTACAAACAGGAAAGGAATGAAAGAAAGCAACTCAACAGGCAAGATAGGTAAAGAACCTGTTTGCCCAAAAACATAATTATGGAAGAGAAGACAGTTCCCCATGAGCACTTTAGTTTTTATAATAATTTCATGGGTATGATAATTCAAGAAGACAAGGTGAATAAAACGAAACAGGAGCTGAAAAATTAAGAAAATAAATTAAAGACCAATTCAGTTAAAGACCAATTGAATATCAAATTACTAACAAAAACTTCAGATAATCCTAGGAAATGCAGAAGAAAACAGTGGAGATTAGAACAATAAAAGTAAAATATGTAAGAATGACAAAGATAGCCCAGAATAAAACAGAAGTTATTAGTATCCCTTAGGCATAGAATCCAAAACATGGGAGAGGAAATCATTCAAAGATTATGAGAAGAAAACATTTCCCCCAAATGAAGAAAACTTTGAGTCTGCAGATTAGAAATATACACAAGGTTGTGTATATACCTAGTCTGTCCATTGGATATCCATTTCCCTTATTCCTTCTATATATCCACTCCCACCACACGACTCCTATGCTTTGATGGCCAATGCCAAGGGTCACTTTTGATTGGTTTAAACCAGTCTTGCAAATTCCACGGGTGTTGATTCAGGTTGGGCATGGGAAATAAATGTGTCAAATCATGTAAATTTTAAGATTTTTGCTGGGAATATTGAAGAAAAATTATCCTATATTTTGGGGGGTGTATGTGAAATCTACAGAGAAGTTTTAGAAATATTTCTTATAGTGAGAACTACCATAAATGTACGTATGTATATATACATATATATGTTGCTGTATACATGTATATACAGCAATTTTTTCATTTCATTTCACTTCTCTCTTAATAAATTTAGTGTATATTAAATTAAATCTTTATATTTCAAAATATTTGGGGAGCTGCCTGAAATTCACCCTCTAGGATACCGGAGAAAGCTCAGTTCAGTACAGTTGCTCAGTCATGTCCGACTCTGTGACTTCATGGACTGCATACTCCAGGCCTCCCTGTCCATCACCAGCTCCAGGAGCTAGTCACAAGTAGATGTCATCCTGACAAACTCCACTGCAAGACTTCTCAAGGTGGGTGTGCAGGGTGGGAGTGTGTCTTAATATATATTTTGTCTGACAGCAATACTGCTATTATAATATTGCTTTGTGTCTGTGAGAGTATATGCTGTATTTTGAGTATTTAGCATTAGATATTAGTATATCTTTCCCCATGTTTGGCATTCAAATCTCTGTATCATATATTTGCATTTTTCTGTAAGCTACTACTTATAGCTGGATATTTCAAATTCATTATGAGAATCTCTTCCTTTCAATAGGTGAACTCAAAGTGTTTTCATTTATTGGGATTACTAATGCTTTTTAATTTATTTCTACCATCTTATTTTGTTTTATATTTACTTTCCTTTTTTATTTTAAATTGGTGTTTTCACTTGTCTCTCCTGCTTTCTGCACTTTAACCAGTCATTACAGTGCTTTACAAGGATCTCATCTTTCATTTAAATGTAATATAATATTTAAATTCTACCTTTGATGTTAAATCTTCCAAATTATTAATTATCATGGGTTTACTTTATAGATAAGAAAGTAAGAACATTTTTATTTATATTTACTCATGATTATGATTTTCTTTATGGCTTCCCTGATAGCTCAGCTGTTAAAGAATCCACCTGCAATGCAGGAGACCCTGGTTCAATTCCTAGGTCGGAAAGAGCCACTGGAAAAGGGTTAGACTACCCACTGCAATATTCTTGGTCTTCCCTTGTGGCTCAGCTAGTAAGAATCTGCCCACAATACGGGAGATCTGGGTTTGATCCCTGGGTTGGAAAGATGCCCTGGAGATGGGGAAGGCTACCCACTCCAGGATTCTGACCTGAAGAATTCCGTGGACTGTATAGTAGGACACGACCAAGTGACTTTCACTTTCATGAGTTTATTTATCATTGATCTAACATCTAGGACTTTCCTTCTAATTTGGTTCTTTTCTTTCTAAAATACATCTTCTTTCAGCAAGGATAAGTACTTAGTAAATACACTATTTGCTTGAAATTTTCCTCTAACCTCAATCCTTAAAAAAATTATAAAACTAAGTAGAGAATTTTAGGTTAATGTTTCACTCAGTACTTTGAAGACAGTATTCCACTGTCTTCCAGCTATCATTCCCAGTAAGTCTGCTGTCAGACACTTTTTTTTTGTGGAAGAAAATCTGTCTTTTGTGTCCATGATTAAGGTATTATACTTTTCTGATGTTTCAGTACAATGCACCTATGTACTGATTCATTTTTACTTATATTTCATATGGATTCAGCATATCAATTGTATGCTGGAGTCAGCTCAAACTGGCTCACAAGAGCCAGTTATGCATATTTCTTTCTAACACCGCAATCAATGAAGTAGCCTGATTTCAGGTGGTAATTCACCTAAATTCAGCTGGTAATATGAAATCATCCATGATAACAATATTTGCAGCACAGCAGCCAAGAAACACTGTAAATTAGGGCTAACCTTTTATCTTGACAAGCTAGTTGTTAAACATTTATCAGTGTGCCACTGAGTACATGGTTCTTTGAACTAAGAGCTGGTGAATTGTGTGTGTGTGTGTTTTTTTTTAATCAGTTTGGAAAATCCTAAGCATTTCCCTGTCTCCATTCTCTCTTCTTAGTCTGTCATCTATATCTCTTAAACTCTTGTCCATTTTGCCCCCTCTGTTATATCCATCTAACTCTCTCTCTCTCTCTCTGCTGAATTCTAGGTAATTTTCTCAGTTCTGTGTCACAAATTACTAATTCTTTCTTTATGTGTAAAATCTAGTATCTAACTCATCCATAAAGGCATCAATGCCATGTCTACATATCTAGAAGCTTTATCTGCTCTTCTCATCTGTCTCTTCACAGTGTACTGCTCTCTCCTTATAATTTTCATTTTTCCTTTTATCCCTTTAGCCATTTGAAACACAGTTATTTTATATTCTTTCTTGGATTGCCCTATCACATCAAGTTCATGGGAATAGTAGTTTTCCTATCTATAGTATCTGCTGACTCTTTTGGAATAGATTATTTTCACATAAAATTTATAAGTTTTAATTATTTCCCCACCTTCCTCCTTTACTCCAAAATGCCTGTGCACTCTGAGGTGTAACAGTCTTGCTACAAAATCACTTTACTTTTGCTTTTGGTCTAGAATCAGTTTTGATATTAATTTCTCATCTTGGACATTTCAGCATTAAATCAGTGTTATAAATTCCAACTTCACAACATTTTTGGTGACCGAGAGTTTTAATTCTTCTCACACCTTCCCATCCAGAACTCCAAAAAGTAATAAACTTCCTAGCTGCACGACTTGAACCAGTAAGTTTTTACTCCGTTTACCCAGAAAGCAGCCTTTTCTTTCTGTGATCCTAGTTTTAAGTAAGGATCTCGGCCTCTCTCAAGCCCAGTGCCATATTCCCTATGTTTGTTGCTGTTTAGTCACTAAGTCATGTTGGGCTCTTTGAGACCCCATGGACTGTAACCCACCAGACTCTTCTGTCCATGGGATTTCCCAGGCAAGAATACTGGAGTGGGTTGCCATTTCCTTCTCCAGTGGCTCTTTCGCACCCAGGGATCAAACCTGTATCTCCTGCACTGGCAGGCAAACTCTTTATCACTGAGCCCCCTGGAAAGCCCACTTTTACATGGACATTAAAACCTCAGTCTCTAATCCCTTTAACCAATCTAATACTTTTCAAGACCATGACAGCATCTGCTCAAAAGTTTCCTGCTGAGTCTGATGTTGCCTTTATTTCTGACATGACGTCATGCCAGAAATGATCTTTTTTCAAATCAATTTCTATATTTAGATTTTATTCTTATGCATTGTATCTAGCATGTTTATGGCTTAATTGTGAAACTGAAGAGTATGTGGAGTTTTTTAATTAAAAAGTATTTATTTTTATCTATTTGTATGTGTGCATTGAAAGCCATCTACAATAGTGTTCACCTATTCCTGGTGGCTCAGATAGTAAAGAATCTGCCTGCAATGAAGGAGACCTGGGTTCTATCCCTGGGTCGGGAAGATCCCTTGGAAAAGGGAATGGTTACCCACTCCAATATTCTTGCCTGGAGAATCCAATGGGCAGAAGACTCTGGTGAGCTACAGTCGATGGGGTCACAAAGAGTTGAACATGACTGAGCAACTTTCACTCATTTAATGGTAATGATTGTTATTTCTAGAGATTCAGATTCATTGTTTTTTTTTAGCTTTCTTTGTATACTTTCAAATTGTTTGAATATTTCAATAATTAATTTGTCTCATTTTCAACTGGAGAAAAAATAGTTGTAAAATAAATGTAGTGTCTCCCAGGTCTTTTGAACAAAGACCAATCTCCTGCTAACCAAGGACATTCATGATCTGACCTCATTCTGCCTGTCTAGACCCATTTCTCAACAGTCTCCCCATATTCCCTACCCTCTGGTTCACTGGACAACCCAACATTTCCCACACATGTCTCTTTTGTCACATTCTATGACTTCATTGAGGCTCCTCCCCCAGTAAAAATCTTCTCAGCATGTCCTCATGTTCTCAGCAGGTCCCAGTATTACTCAATCTTCAAACCACTTCTTTTTTAAAACCTCTTCATAACCCTTTACTTCCTCTTTTAGTCTTCTCCAGTTCTTAATATAATATACAACATTTTCCATACTGAATCACATTGATTTATCTGTCTATTAATCCCTTGAGAGAAGGGCAAGGACTATGTCTAATATTTTTATCCCTAATTTATTCAGTAAATGAGTTCATGAATAAATAAATGAAATTAATGTTCACAATGTGCTAAGTTAAAAGCAGGCTTTTTTTGAGATTTCACTCTGGGTGAGCTGTAGGTTCATCTGAGGTGCCAGATAAGCTTTTGTAACTCCCTATGTCCTCTAAACAGACAATAGTCAGCTGGGACATTTTGGCAGCCCTGGATAGCTGTTAAGAAGTATGTAGGGAAAGAATGGCCAATGGTATTCTGTAATGGTTTATATGTGAATTGTCATTAGTTGTCATAGCATTTTTTAAAAAAGATTTTATTGGTGTATAGTTGATTTAAAATGTTCTGTTAGTTTCTTCTGTCTAACAAAGTGAATCAGTTACACATGTACATATATACAGTATTTTTCATGTTCTTCTTCCATGTAGGTCATTACGGAGTATTGAGTAGAGTCCTCTGTGTTGTATTGCAGGTCCTTGTGTTTGTCAGTTGCCCAGCTGTGACTGACGCTTTGCAACACCATGGACTGGAGCTCACCAGGCTCCTTGGTCCCTGGAGTTCTCCAGGCAAGAATACTGGAGTGGGTTGCCAGTTCCTCCTCCGGGGGAATCTACCCAGCCCAGGGATCGAATCCCCATCTCCTGCATTGCAGGCAGATTCTTCACCACGGCACCATCTGGGAAGCCCACCTGAATGAGGTAGAGGAACTCATATCTATTGCTTAAAATTACTTACAATGCTTCCTTTAATATAAATGTGTTAAATCAACATGCTACTTAAACGTAAAAGGCCAAACAGGGAGACACAAATCCACGAGGTTATCTGCAGTCTTCGCCCAGGGTGAGCAGGAGTTTTGACTTTGCATAATGATTTCATAATTCTATCTATCTCGTATGAAAAAATTAATGGGACACTTTCTTCAAATAAAGAAATTAAACATGTAGTTGATATCAGAGCAGAGACTTGGAACAGAGCTAGGTGCTGCCATAGTGAAAGTTCCTACAGCTGACAAATAAAAAACTCACCAGGACTGACTAGCTGGAGTTGACCTATAAATATGGCATGAAGCCGAAGAAGGAAAGTTGAGTAAAACTGCTCAGTTTGTTTTACTTTTCTGGTGAAATGACCATTTGTTTCCAAATAGTCCCAAAGCTCATGTCTTTAATGGCCATTACTCCACTGTACTGGCATGCTGCTGAGGGCTTTGCTTATTCCCTAATTATCAAAAAGAGCTGCTGGAATTCATTAAAAAATTATAAGTAATATCCCAACTACCTTCAAAACCAAGTTCAGCAATATTCTTACATCTTGCATCAGTGGTAGACTCCCTTGGTTTATTCTGAAACAGACTAGAAATTGACAATACTGGAACCACCTGAGCCAAAGATGAGGCAGCCAGTTATTTTCCAGTAATAGAGTTTCCCATGGCTTATTTAAAAGTCCTTCAGCTGAGCAGACAAGAACAGAAAAAATCAAACCATTTTCAGTAATGTGCAAGTTTTGCACAGCTATTTAACTAATATGATAGAAGTGCAAGCCTCTTAGATATTGTAGAAAAATAATGCCCTCTATTTTGAATTGCCATGGAAAACGAAGTATGTAAAAAGTGGTGAAGAAGATATTAATACTTTCAAGACTCTAGGATTCTTCATTTTTTTCATTATTACTGAACTACCTAGGTATCTAAGTCAAACCCTACAGCAGCAAGTGCTATTACAACAACCATATCATTCTGGTAAAAATATTTTGGACACTGGCTAAAGCCCAGTAAAATTCAGTTTCAAATACAGTAGAATTTGTGTTCAAACAACCTCTAAACTTGACTTTGACATCACTGTGTCCCATTTCACTGCCTTGAAGGTTGATTTTTTTAAGGCAATATAAAAGAACTATTTTTCTTCTCTATTTTTTCTATCACCTATTGAGTCTTTGATACGCCTCAGGCACAGCAACTTTAAATACATCATTTTATTTAATTATCACCAAAATCCCTTGAACAGAAACTATCCTTTGAGCATACTGAGACACATGCAGAAGGGACTGATATGTGGAAAAATTAAATGTTTTGCCCTCTGTCATGTAGCTGGTAGTAATGAAGTTAACATTTGATCTGACAAAGTCTGACTCAAAGCCAAAACCCCACACTTTTCACACATTTGTTACCCAGCTCCCTCCCCCAACATATACTGTTTTCCTCTATCTCAGCATCTTGGAGCACCTGAGATTTTTAATGTTATCTAAGGTTGCAGCCATGAAATTAAAAGATGCTTACTCCTTGGAAGGAAAGTTATGACCACCCTAGATAGCATATTCAAAAGCAGAGACATTACTTTGCCAACAAAGGTCCGTCTAGTCAAGGCTATGGTTTTTCCAGTGGTCATGTATGGTTGTGAGAGTTGGACTGTGAAGAAAGCTGAGCGCTGAAGAATTGATGCTTTTGAGCTGTGGTGTTGGAGAAGACTCTTGAGAGTCCCTTGGACTGCAAGGAGATCCAACCAGTCCGTTCTAAAGGAGATCAGTCCTGGGTGTTCTTTGGAAGGAATAATGCTAAAGCTGAAACTCCAGTACTTTGGCCACCTCATGTGAAGAGTTGACTCATTGGAAAAGACTCTGATGCTGGGAGCGATTGGGGGCAGGAGGAAAAGGGGACGACCGAGGATGAGATGGCTGGATGGCATCACCGACTCGATGGACTTGAGTTTGAGTGAACTCCGGGAGTTGGTGATGGACAGGGAGGCCTGACGTGCTGCAATTCATGGGGTCTCAAAGAGTCAGACACTACTGAGCGACTGAACTGAAGTGAAGATTATAATCCATAATTTAAGTCCATTGTAAGCTTTATCCCCTATATCATAATTAATTTTACCAATATACAACTGGAAAGGATCACAAACACTTGATATATACACATACATATATACCATGTATATATATAAAACATTTATTTTTCTATATACACATATATATTATCCGTCTATATATGTATCTCTCTATGCAAGGGTAAGGGGGGAACACAGAGAGGTAGAGAGAGAAAGGAAAAAAAGAAAAATTGAAGCTCCAGACCCAATGTGACAAGATAATACCTATCAGAGGCAAAGATAAACTCCCACATTAACATCAGGCACTCTACTAGATCTTATGTTCAAAGTACATAGTAAATGCTTAATAAATCTTTGTGGAATGACTGAGGAATCAGAGAAAACATCCCAGAAAGATGAGGTCTCCTTGTTTTCTCCTGAGCTGTATCTGAAGGAAGTTTGGAGACTAATTAGGTGAAGAGGTGAGAAAGGATGCTTCAAGCACGGGAAATAGCTAAGGGTCCAAGAGAATGTGTTCTAGGTGTCAAGATGATGCCAATGCCCACTGGGAACTTCCTACAGCAAGAATGGTATTTCCTTAAGATTTATACTCTTCCAGTGCACATTTCTCAATACCTGTGATTTAACTGCCACTAAATAGTTGCTTATTAGACTAGGATAAAGTCCATAAACAAGAGGGACTTGGATACTCTCTGATCCTCTAATATAGTCAGGTGTAGACGGATGTGGACCACCAGTTATAAAAATCTGGAGAGTTCTTGTGGCATAACAGACAGCAGAGGCTCTGGAGTCAGACGAATCCAGATTTGAAGCCCAGCCCCATGACCATAGAAATAACACCTCTTCTGAGCCTCAGTTGTCTCATCCTCAGTTCAGTTCCGTTCAGACACTCAGTCGTGTCTGACGCTTTGCGACCCCATGAACCACAGCACGCCAGGCCTCCCTGTCCATCACCAACTCCCAGAGTCCATGCAAACCCATGTCCATCGAGTTGGTGATGCCATCCAAACATCTCATCCTCTGTCGTCCCCTTTTCCTCCTGCCCCCAATATTTCCCAGCATCAGGGTCTTTTCTAATGAGTCATTTCTTTGCATGAGGTGGCCAAAGTACTGGAGTTTCAGCTCCAACATCAGTCTTCGCAATGAACACCCAGAACTGATCTCCTTTAGAATGGACTGGTTGGATCTCCTTGCAGTCCAAGGGACTCTCAAGAGTCTTCTCCAACACCACAGTTCAAAAGCATCAATTGTTCAGCGCTCAGCTTTCTTTATAGTCAAACTCTCACATCCATACATGACCACAGGAAAAACCATAGCCTTGACTAGATGGACCTCTGTTGGCAAAGCAATGTCTCTGCTTTTAATATGCTATCTAGGTTAGTCATAACTTTCCTTCCAAGGAGTAAGCGTCTTTTAATTTCATTGCAGCAATCATCATCTGCAGTGATTTTGGAGCCCCAAAAAATAAAGTCTGACACTGTTTCCACCGTTTCCCCATCTATTTGCCATGAAGTTATGGGACCGGATGCTATGATCTTAGTTTTCTGAATGTTGAGCTTTAAGCCAACTTTTTCACTCTCCTTTTTCACTTTCATCAAGAGGCTTTTTAGCTCTTCTTCACTTTCTGCCATAAGGGTGGTATCATCTGCATATCTGAGGTTATTGATATTTCTCCTGGCAATCTTGATTGCAGCTTGTGCTTCCTCCAGCCCAGCATTTCTCATGATGTACTCTGCATAGAAGTTAAATAAGCAGGGTGACAATATACAGCCTTGATGAACTCCTTTTCCTATTTGGAACCAGTCTGTCGTTCCATGTCCAATTTTAACTGTTGCTTCCTGACTTGCATATAGGTTTCTCAAGGGGCAGGTCAGGTGGTCTGGTATTCCCATCTCTTTCAGAATTGTCCACAGTTTATTGTGATCCACACAGTCAAAGGCTTTGGCATAGTCAATAAAGCAGAAATAGATGTTTTTCTGGAACTCTCGCTTTTTCAATGATCCAGTGGATGTTGGCAATTTGATCTCTGGTTCCTCTGCCTTTTCTAAATCCAGCTTGAACATCTGGAAGTTCACAGTTCACATATTGCTGAAGCCTGGCAGAATTTTAAGCATTACTTTACTAGCATGTGAGATGAGTGCAATTGTGTGGTAGTTTGAGCATTCTTTGGCATTGCCTTTCTTTGAAATTGGAATGACAACTGACATTTTCCAGTCCTGTGGCCACTGCTGAGTTTTCCAAATTTTCTGTCATATTGAGTGCAGCTCTTTCACAGCATCATCTTTCAGGATTTGAAATAGCTCAACTGGAATTCCATCACCTTCACTAGCTTTGTTCGTAGCAATGCTTCCTAAGGCCCACTTGACTTCACATTCCAGGATGTCTGTCTCTAGGTGAGTGGAAGTGATCACACCTTCATGATTATCTTGGTCTTGAAGATCTTTTTTGTACAGTTCTTCTGTGTATTCTTTTCTCCTCTTCTCAATATCTTCTGCTTCTGTTAGATCATTACCATTTCTGTCCTTTATTGAGCCCATCTTTGCATGAAATGTTCCCTTGGTATCTCTAATTTTCTTGAAGAGATCTCTAGTCTTTCCCAATCTATTGTTTTCCTCTATTTCTTTGCATTGATCTCTGAGGAAGGCTTTCTTATCTCTCCCTGCTATTCTTTGGAACCCTGCATTCAAATGGGTATATCTTTCCTTTTCTCTTTTGCTTTTCACTTCTCTTCTTTTCACAGCTATTTGTAAGGCCTCCTCAGACAGCCATTTTGCTTTTTTTTCATCCTAAGACAAAGCTAATAGTATGTACCTCTGAGGCCTGCTGGGTAGTTTTAGATACTAAAAGTAAAGCCCAAGAAAAGCTGCCAGCTAGTGTTAAGTGACCCATCAATCGTAGATCTCATTAAGAGTCAGAAAAGAGTTTCTGAATCGAAGATTAAGAAGTTGGAGAATGATTTTACCAGCATCGTTAGGGGCCAAACTGACACCCATTTTATACCTAATGAAGAAAAAGGAGCAAACTAATACCACATTGTTAATCAACTATACTCCAATATAAACTAAAAATTGTAAAGGCAGTGCTTAGTGATTACTGAAACTTGTTAGCACAGGAGGCTCAGATTGGAGTTGCTTGGCTCAGCTACCAGTGCAAATTTGTCATTCCCTGCAACTAGTGTTTGCTACTGACCCTGCCTGTCTTAGTTGGGTGACCTTACCATAAAGTGTGCTAAGCAGCTGTCCTCATTCATTCCATAATCAAGCAAGTTAGAAAGTCTTCGTAACTAAAACTGGCTATTTCCTTAAAATTATAAAAGAAGGTAGAATGCCAGGAAAAATGGAATGTAACTGAACATGCCCATATGGGACAGTATTAAAGTATGAGAAGGAACTAATAATAAAAGGGAAAGTGGGCCAACAATGTTCACATGATGCTGAGTGATGGTGGTCAATTAGGAACCAGTGGGTTTGCTTGAGCAAAGGATGTTCATCCAGAAACCTCCAGATGGCATACAAATTTTTCATTCTTTGATGCTTGTCAAGCCAAGGTCTGTCTCAAATTAGTCAGACATGGGAAGCACGGGGAAGATTCCCACATGAGCAATCCCCAAAAAATTTAATTACTTTTCATGAAGGGCCCTGCATTTAACAAAATTAAACTGCACCTTGTCATTGTGATACGCAACTCATACATTTCCAATGTCATCCCTGCTCAAACTTTGGTTTCAAATAAGTTTATCCATTACCTGTCTTATTTGTATGCTCGTCTAGCTTGCTACCCTCCAGATAAATTAAGACTTTTCTTCCGCACTTCAGTCTTTGTCTGAACTATACTATATTCACTAAGGCAAATTGCTTTCCTCATCTACCAAACCACTAACTTTCTTTTACCTAACTCAAACCAAGGTACCTACATCGTGGAAGTTTCCCACACTTCACCCAGCCCATCACCCACCAGAACAATCCCAGCCCAGCCATTCCTCCTCCATGCTCTGAGAGTTAAGTCATCTGGTTACATTTCAGCTGATGATATGTGTCTGTTTGTCTCCTCTAATGGCTTGTAAGGCCTTGGGGGTCGAGCTCATGTCTAATCTTTGCTGCATACATCTGTACACTACTGAATACATCATTACTGTACATTAATCCAGTGGGGACTCAATAAAAACTTGTTGACTGACTGATTTAGCACAGGGCTGATTATTACGTAAGCCACTTTGGTAAATAAATTTCAAATAATGACCAGCTCACACAAATGTTTTACTAGCTCACCCTCCCCATGGAATTAATATAAAGAATGAAAATCAGCAGTCATTTCTACTTGCCCAACATTAAATGTTAACTCACCCCCAGAGGGTAGCTATTTTCAAGCCTAATTTCAAGTCAAAATGTCTAAAATGGTTGTCATTCTTGGTGACGTGCTGGGAGGATTCAAAAACCAAGGTATCAAATCCAGTCATTTCCACAGGTTATTAACCCCAACCCTGAAGATCATTATTTCTAGCATATTACTGATAATAATTCTAGCAGTTTACTTGAATCAATGTTTATTAAATAAAAGGGACTTACTCTCAAATACATTCCAACAAAAGCAATTTGATAGTCATTACATTTCTTTTTTGTTGCAGTATAGTTGATGTATAATATTATTTTAGTTTTAGGTTTGACATAGTGATTCAACATTTAAATACATTATGAAATGATGACCATGATAAGTCTAATAACCATCTGTCACCATTCTAAATTATTACGGTATTATTGGCTATATTCCTTATGTTGTATATTACATCCCTGTGATTTATATATATATATATAACTGGAAGCACGTACCTCTTAATTCGCTTCACCCACTTTATCCAACCCTGCCACACCTGGGTTTTCTAGTGACCACCAGTTTGTTCTCTTTATGTATTGTTTACTTTGTTCTTTGTATTGTTTCTTAGATTCTATATAAGGTGACATTGTATAGTATTTGTCTTTATCTGACTTGTTTCTCTTAGCATAAAATCCTCTTGGTGCTTTCACGTTGTTGCAAATGGAAAGATTTCATTTTTTTTATGGCTGAGTGATAATCCATTGTAAATGTATGCATGTAAATGCATATGTGTGCTACTGGTAAGTCGCTTCAGTCATGTCCGACTCTGTGCGACCCCATAGACGGCAGCCCACCAGGCTCTGCCGTCCCTGGGATTCTCCAGGAAGGAACACTGGAGTGGGTTGCCATTTCCTTCTCCAATGCATGAAAGTGAAAAGTGAAAGTGAAGTCACTGAGTCGTGTCCAACTCTCAGTGACCCCATGGACTGCTGCCCACCAGGCTCCTCCATCCATGGGATTTTCCAGGCAAGAGTACTGGAGTGGGGTGCCATTGCCTTCTCATACACATATATTAATACACACACACACACACACATATATATATATACCACAACTTTTTATCCATTCATCCATCAATGGACACTTAAGTTGTTTCCATATCTTGGCTTTGTAAATAATGTGCAGTGAACATGGAGATGCCTATATCTTTTTGAGTTAGTGTTCTCATTTTCTTTAAATAACTACCTAGGAATGGAATTTCTAAATCATATGGTAGTTCTATTTTTAATATTTTGAGAATCTCCATATTGTTTTCCATAGTGACTGCATTGATTGACATTCCTGCCAATAATGCACAAAGGTTCCTTTTCTCCACATCCTCAGTAACATTTGTTATTTCTCGTCTTTTTTATAATAGCCATTGTCATAGGTGTGAGGTGATGCCTCATTGTGGTTTTGATTTGCATTTTCCTAATGGCTAGTGATGCTGAGCATCTTTTCATGTGTCTGCTGGCCACCTGTATGTCCTCCTTTGAAAAGTCTCTATGTAGGCCCCCTGCCCACTTTTTTTAATAGGGTAGTTTGAGTTTTTTGATATTAAGTTGTGATTTTTTATATATTTTAGATATTAACACATTTTTATAGACATTGCACTAAATTTATAGATTGCTTTGGGAGTATGGACAATTAATACTTTTTCCAATGCACAACTTGGATGCAGCTCAAGAAACAATTAGAACTGGACATGGAACAACAGACTGGATCAAAATTGGGAAAGGAGTACATCAAGGCTGTATATTGTCACCTTGTTTATTTAACTTATATGTGGAGTATATCATGCAAAATGCCAGGCTGGATGAAGCACAAACTGGAATCAAGATTGCTGCGAGAAATATCAATAACATCAGATATGCAGATGACACCATCCTTATGGCAGAAGCATAGAAGAACTAAAGAGCTTCTTGATGAAGGTGAAAGAGGAGAATGAAAAAGCTGGCTTAAAACTCAACATTCAAAAAACTAAGATCATGGCATCCAGTCCCATCACTTCATGGCAAATTATAGGGAAACAATATAAACAGTGACAGACTTTATTTTCTTGGGCTCCAAAATCACCACAGATGGTGACAGCAGCCATGAAATTAAAAGATGCTCGCCCCTTGGAAGAAAAGCTATGACCAACATAGATAGCATATTAAAAAGCAGAGACATTACTTTGCCAACAAAGGTCTGTATAGTCCAAGCTATGGTTTTTCCAGTAGTCATGTATGGATGTGAGAGGTGGACTATAAAGAAAGCTGAGTGTCAAAGAACTGATGGTTTTGAACTGTGGTATTGGAGAAGACTCTTGAGAGTCCCTTGGACTGCAAGGAGATCAAACAAGTCAATTCTAAAGGAAATCAACCCTGAATATTCATTGGAAGGACTCATACTGAAGCTGAAACTCCAATATTTTGGCCATCTGACACAAAGAACTGACTCATTGGAAAAGACCCTGATGCTGGGAAGATTGAAGGCAGGAGGAGAAGGGGACAACAGAGGATGAAATGATTAGATGGCATCACCAACTCGATGGACATGAGTTTGAGCAAGCTCCAGGAGTTGGTGACGGACATGGAAGCCTGGTGTTCTGTAGTCCATGGGGTTGCAAAGAGTCAGACACGACTGAGCGACTGAACTGAACTGAATGTACAAACACAATACATCTTTCCATTTATACATGTCATCCTTAATTTCTTTCAGCAAAGTCTTACACTTTCCAGAGTAAAGGTCTTTCAGGTCCTGTGTCAAATTTTTTTAATATAATTTTATACGTCAATGGAATAAAATTGATTACAAACCTTAATTTGATTTATACTAACCTTTAATGATTAAATTAATTCAATATACAGGAATGTAGCCATGAAAATCACTACCTGCCCTTTTACCCATCTAAGGCAAAGAAATTTTAAAAATAAGTTTAACACATGTTTTTCTTCTTTTTCTTCCTTTTTGCTGTCCTTTCATAAAATCCTGGGAGAAAGGAGAGAAATAAGTAATTTTACATGTACTCTCTGTTCAAGTTATTGTAGTCTTCTGATGTGGGTTAGGATAGATGTTGACTGATGCAGCTCAGAATTCAAGGGCAACAATTAGCAAATGCATAAGGAGTCAATCCCAGTTTCATGGTAGACACGATTTTCTTACCTAGACCAAGGATTTTGAACAATATTTTCAAGATTAATTTATTCAAGTTCTTATCTATGTATGAAATAAGCATGTTTATTTTTAACTTTTAATATCATTTTATTTTTCAATTATGATTCCATAAAGCTGAAAAAATAAGTAAAATTAAAACAGTAAGAGAAAAAAAGAAAATCAAGCAAAGTTATGGGCTGATATGAAAACCTAACCACAGTGTTTGATGTTGTTTAGAATTTGAGAGCTCCAACAAGTTCTGGGCAGAATTAAAAACAAATCTGAGATATACAACCAATATTTTATATTAATCGTAAATAGAATATAACCTTTAAAAATATGAATCACTATATTATATACTTGAAACATAGAGTTTTATATATAAGCTCTATCTTGATTTTTAAAAGAAAAAATAAATGAGAAAAAATTAGAAAACAACCCTTAGAATAGTATGGGGTAGTAAGTTATGACTTGGTTTTAAAACAATCTGGGATAGTCTGTGTGTCAGTTGGGGACTAAATATGTTTAAACAAACTATCAGTTTGGATTATAAAATGTAAATACTAATTTAAAGAAAATTGTTTTAAGAAGTATTGAAACACTTGAGAATTACTATAAAATGCTATACCACTAATTATATTTAGCTTATTTTAGAATGTTTGTGAGAAAATTGATTAGCCTATCTTCTGTCATGCTGTGAAAAGATTAACCGCTTTTGGTGCTCTTATATTTTTTAAGCAAATAAGAGTTTCAATCACATAAAACATTTGCAACATTTCAGATCCCAGAAGGTTTTTTCAAGTCAGGTTCAGCCTGATTCACTGTGACAGCTTCTCTGAAGTTTTATCCTCTAAGAAGCATAAATTGTCATTTGGGGGCCTTCTGGGTGAAAAGGCACAACAGAACCAAAGGAGCTACAAGATATAATCTGCACAGCAAAGAAATGCCCATAGTCTCAAAGGCAATGAGGTGAATAGTTTAAAGTATATTTGATTTTAAAGCTTATCTCTTTATTTCTGCCCTTAATTGGGCAAATATCATCAATTACAACAAATTGTCTTCAAACTTTGAGCCACACAGAGATAAACTTCACATTCACTACTTAGACTTTCAAGATTTCCTTATATATAAATGGAAATAATTAGACCTTGGATTAAAAAAAAAAAACCTGACAGAACAAAGGCTATGATCCAATATCAGAATAAAGTTAACAAATGTCATTAAGTGAGATGATTGGTGATGAGTGAAGGTCATGCCCAGTTTACTTTTCACAGTTGATAGATCAAAGCCGTTCCTTCATTTGGGATAAAGATTAAATGCAGTTAGTTTGGCCTTGGAAAATCCTTTCACATAATATGAAATCTCTCTGTAGTCTGCTGTTTCTAAGGCACATGAATGGTTGTAACACGTGCCAGGGAGTCAAGACAGAGTGTCAAAAACATTTAAGAAGTGTGTATTTTAAATGATGTTTTTAAATCCATGATTAAATAATGTGGGAATTGTAGTCATAACATATTATGGCACACCATTGCTGCGAATATTATATTGTATAAGGATACACAGGAAGACAAATAAGACTGTCATAGATTGATGGATTCATGAGGTCAGAAGGCAGTAAAAGGTCAGTATGCCTGACCACCCATCTGATCCACAAATCCTCTTCCCTGCCAGGAAGTCATTAGTTCATAACCGGAAAGCCTGCATTGATGGGAACATCTTCAGCCCTTCTGTGGCCATGCATAGCTCTGTTAGAAAGCTCTTACTCTCTGTGACTAGGAGTATGGTTTCATGCATTCTGTCATATTTCTAACCTTTGAGACCAAACAGAACAAGCCAAATCCTTCCACCACCTAACATTCCTTAGCAGTTTGAAGACGGTTATCTCATTCCTACCATACCTCCAAGTTCCCTCAGTCCCTTAAAATATTCCTCATGGAGTATTTTCCAATCTCTCAATATTCTGATGAGGCTCTCTAGTTGCAATTCAATTTGCCTATGTCCCTCTAAAAATATAGGCCTGAATATAGAATTCAGTGTATAACTGTCCCAGGGCAGACAAAATTATCATTTCTCTTGTTCTACGTGCTCTTCTTTCTGTAATTCAGCCCAGATCAGCACTTTTGGTAACTGCTGTCATTTGAGCAACAGTTCTCCAGTCTACACTAACTGATGTTTAATAAGTACTTTATGCTTTAGAAATTGTTTCATCTATATATTTCATTTGAACCTGACAACAATTTGCAATAAAGGTATTATTTTTGTCATTTTCAGATGAAGAAAATAAGATTTACAGAGGGTAGTTAAATTTTTCCTGGACCATATAAGTAAGTTTCACATCTGAGACCCAAATCCAGGTCCTGTGTCTATAAATCAAAGGCCTTTGTGGCTCTACTTTAGAGTCTTTGATGATGCTCCAGTGATATAATGATAGACTGTTGTCAAAGGCAGAACTTTAAAAATTCATTTCCTGTTCTGCTAGTGTAGGAACTGTACCCTGGGATAGAATGAAGCCAGCACGACCTACTAAATCATGCTGCCTCCTTTTCAAATGGTTACAAGTTCAGTTCAGTTCAGTCGCTCAGTCGTGTCCGACTCTTTGCGACCCCATGAATCGCAGCACGCCAGGCCTCCCTGTCCATCACCAACTCCTGAAATTCACACAGATTCACGTCCATCAAGTCAGTGATGCCATCCAGCCATCTCATCCATCCTTTTAATTATTCACCCAAGATTCTTGCCCCTACTTGACTTCAAACTTGGGTGACTATTGTTTGTAGTCTGATTCTTTAATTTTTTAAGTCAAGACTACATTTTCAATATCCCAGTCTTTGGACATCAAATTGTGCTACAAAATTGCCAAAAGATCACCAATGCTTATTCTTTTTGAATTCAGATCTCATTATGTAATATATATGGTATTAGTTAAGGCTTTGAAACATTCATAAATTTTTTAATAAATTCATAAATTTGCTGTTTGCCATCAAAAATATTGTTTTAAATTTTTAATTTTGAAAACAACTGTGCTAAGAACAGAATCCTAAGGCACTTAAAGACCTCTATGACTTCCTCCAACATAGGAGCAGGGTATGACTCCCTAGGAGGTATATCAGAATCCATATGTTGGGGGCTTGGAGAATGTGTAGGGTTGAAAAAGCATATTACATATCACAATATAATTTAATACTGAAAAAAATAATGGTCTCCCATAACAAACTACAAAGACTTCAGGAGTTTCCAAGTTTACTAATTAGGGCCAAGAATTTTGAAAGTTTAAAACATATTGCCTGAGTTAATAATATTCCATTAATCAGGATCCTTGCATACAACTGGGCAGTTAGTTATAAATCTCCTTTACTTTTTTCCACCCAGTTTGGCTTTTTTCCTTGTTGATGGGATTCGTTTAGACTTCGACACAGGCTTCACTGAAATCCAGGTATGGCCTTTGCCAGACCTCCCACTCCTCCTGTAAACACTTTCTTCATTTTGTTTCCAGGACTCCATACCCACTTGGGTTTTCCTTTTACATTTCTGGCTACGTCTTCTCCAGTTCCTCTTCATTTCCTTGACGTGTGGATTTTGAGGTATCACAGAACTCAGTCCTTGGATTTTGTTTCTTTCTTACCACACCTACTCCTGATGATCTCATCCAGACTCAGGACTTGGGCAGCATGTTCACAGCCCAGCTTTCCCCGAACAACATGTCTGAATATCTGACTGTCTACTTGGCATCTCCATTTAAATGTCTAAGAAGGTTTCCAGACTTAATACATTGAATACTGAGCTTCTGATAACTGCCCTACCACCACCATCACCATACACGAGCTCTTACTGCAGCTTTCCCATCTCAAGAAATGAAAACTCATTCTTCCATCCTTCCAGGCTAAGAACCTCAGTGTTATAGTTGTCTCTCTCTCTCTCTTTTTTATAATTCATACAACATTAAATCAACTCCTTTAAAGTGTATGATTCAGTTCATTTTGGTTGAGTCGCTTAGTCGTGTCCGACTTTTTGCAACCCCATGGACTGAAGCATGCCAGGCCTCCCTGTCCATCACCAACTCCTGGAGTTTACTCAAACTCACGTCCATTGAGTCGGTGACGCCATCCAACCATCTCATCCTCTGTCGTCCCCTTCTCCTTCTGCCCTCACGATTCAGTAGCTTTTAATATATTCAGACTTGGGCAACCCACACCACTTTGTAACCACTTTGTAAAGAACATTTTAATCACCCGTAAAAGAAACCCCCTTTTCATGAGCTCCCAGTCCCACTCGCTGCCAGACAGCCACCAGGACACCTTGTCTTCATGAATCTTCTTATCTGGATATTTAATGTAAATGGAATTTTCAGTATGGGGCTTTTGTGACTGGCTCATTTCATTATCTTAATGCTTTTTTTTAAGCTTAGCCATGTTGTCACTCCATATCAATGCTTCTTATCATTTTATTGCCAAAAAAATTCTTCATATGACTATACCACATTTTGTTTATTTATTAACCAGTTGTGACCATTGGGGTTGTTTCCACTTTTTTGCCAATTTGCCTGTGGAATGTTGTGACTTTTTGTGTGAAGGTACGTTTTCAATGATCTTGAGTATATAGAAAGGAATGTGATATCTGGAGAAATCTATGTTTAACATTTTGATGAGCAGCCAAGGTGTTTTCCAAAATGGCTGCACCAACTTACAAATAGACCAGCAACAGAAGAGGCCCATTCCTCAACATCCTCTCCCTGACTTCCTATGGTCTGCATGAGCTCCTCTCTTTATCCCACGTTCCATACCCAATCAATCACCTAATTCTGCAACTCTAACATCAAAATATATTCAGAATCTGATCATTTTTCAGCATTTCCACTATCCAGGTATGAGGCAGCAATATCTTTCACCTTTCCCAACTTTGCCCTCCCAGTCTGTACCCAACTCTCCATCAGAGTGATCCTGAAAATATGTCAGGTCTCATCACTCCTCAATGCTCCTCACAACTCAAAACTTACCTCACTCAGAGTTAAAACCAAAGATCTGCAATGATCAAAGACCCAATGTGATCTGGCCTTTGGGTAGATTTCTTCCCTCACCTCTGTTTTCAAATGTGCTTGCTCTCTTCAGCCCCACCAGGAGCCTCACAGTTTCTCTAATGTTCCTGCCTCAGGGCCTTTGCACTTGTCATTCTGCTGTACTTGCCCTTGGACCTCAAACACTCTTTTTCTGGATAGTCATATAGTGATCATCTTCATGACTCTTTGGCCTCTACTTCACAGTCACCTTGTCAGTGAGAACTTGCCTCCTCACATCACAAAATTGCAACTCCCTGCCAAAACACACCTCAAATCCTTTTACTCAGCTTAAGTTTTAGAACTTATCATTATCTAACATATTTTACTTATTTATCTTATCTTTTAATATTAATTTAATAAATAAATATTTTTACTTGTCTATCTGATGACCAGAAAGATTGAGGACAGGAGGAGAAAGAGGCGACAGAGGGTGAGATGGTTGGATGGCATCACTGACTTAATGGATGTCTGAGCAAACTCCAGGAGATAGTGAAGGACAGGGAGGCCTGGCGTGCTGCAGTTCATGGCTTAGCAAAGGGTTGGACATGACTGAGCAACTGAACAACAGCAATCTTATCTTTTATCTTTTCTACTACTAAAATGTAAGTTCCATGAAAATCGGGGTTGTTTACTCTTTTATTCACTGCTGTATACCTAATGGCTGTACCCATTTCTGGCACATAATAGGAGTTTAAAATACTTTCTTCACTTGGTTTTGTTGAATGAATCAAAGATCTTCCAATCTATCCCCTATCAACAAAGGAAAAAGTGTTAGCGATGGTGACTTGCTAAAGACATGGGAAGTCTCAATGATCACTGCTTCATTATATCCAGATCAGTCCTTTGATAATCTGTTCCGGAGTGCTGCCTGGAATTTTAAACATGTATGATTCACATGTCTGGAGAGAGGACCTGACTAGTGCTGTCATACACCCTGTTCTTCCTTCCTCGAAATTACCAAATTGTCATTGCTTTCTCACTGAATCATTGAATCACCTGTATATATACTAGTGCATGGCAGGTCACCAAGTGAGTCAATTCCAAGGACCTCTCCTAAGGTCAGGCAGTGCTGGCCATTCTATCATGGTCTCTCACATCAGCAATCTTCAGGCTTTCTTGCTCACTTATTTCCTAAAATAACTTCAAAAACCTATGTATCCCTTGACATTTTTAAAATGAATTTATTTATTTTAATTGGAGGCTAATTACTTTACAATATTGTGGTGGTTTTTTGCTATACATCAACATGAATCAGCCACAGGTGTACATGTGTTCCCCTGTCCCAAACCCGCCTCCCATCTCCCTCCCCATCCCAACCCTCTAGTTTGTCCCAGTGCACCAGCTTTGAGTGCCCTATTTTATGCATCGAACTTAGTCTTGTGATCTATTTCCCATATGGTAATATACATGTTTCAATGCTATTCTCTCAAATCATTCCACCCTCTTCTCTCACACAGTCCAAAAGTCTGTTCTTTATATCTGTGTCTCCTCTGCTGTCTCACATATAGGGTCATCATCACCATCTTTCTAAATTCCATATATATGTGTTAATATACTGTATTGGTGTTTTTTGTTCTGACTTACTTCACTCTGTGTAATAGGCTCCAGTTTCATCCACCTCATTAGAACTGACTCAAATGCATTCTTTTTAATAGCTGAGTAATATTCCATTGCGTATATGTACCACAACTTTCTTATCCATCCATCTACTGACAGACATCTAAGTTGTTATGTCCTAGCTATTATAAACAGTGCTGTGATGAACATTGGGGTACATATGTCTCTTTCAATTCTGGTTTCCTTGGTGTGTATGCCCAGCAGTGGGATTTCTGGGTCATATGGGAGTTTTATTTCCAGTTTGTTTTTTTTTTTAAGGAATCTCCACCCTGTTCTCCATAGTGACTGTACTAGTTTGCATTCCCACCAACAGTGTAAGAGGGGTCCCTTTTCTCCACACCCTCCCCAGCATTTATTGTTTGTAGGCTTTTTGATAGCAGTCATTCTGACTGGCATGAGATGGTACCTCAATGTGGTTTTGATTTGCATCTTTCTGATAATGAGTGATATTGAGCATCTTTTCATGTGTGTCTTCTTTGGAGAAATGTCTGTTTAGTTCTTTGGCCCATTTTTTGATTGGATTGTCTGTTTTTCTGGTATTGAGCTGCATGAGCTGCCTGTATATTTTGGAGATTAATTCTTTGTCAATTGTTTCATTTGCTATTACTTTCTCCCATTCTGAAGGCTATTTTTTCACCTTACTTATAGTTTCCTTCACTGTGCAAAAGCTTTTAAGTTTAGTTAGGTCCCATTTGTTTATTTTTGCTTTTATTTTCAGAATTCTGGGAGGTGGGTCATAGAGGATCTTGCTGTGATTTATGTCAGAGAGTGTTCTACCTATGTTTTTCTCTAGGAGTTTTACAGTTTCTCTTCTTACATTTAGATCTTTAATCCATTTTGAGTTTATTTTTGTGTATGGTGTTAGAAACTGTTTTAGTTTCATTCTTTTACAAGTGGTTGACCAGTTTTACCAGCACCACTTGTTAAAGAGATTGTCTTTTCTCCATTGTATATTTCTGCCTTCTTTGTCAAAGATAAGGTGTCCGTAGGTGCATGGATTCATCTCTGGGCTTTCTGTTTTGTTCCACTGATCTATATCGCTGTCTTTGGACCAGTACATGACTGTAGTTTTGTAGTATAGTCTGAAGTCAGGCAGGTTGATTCCTCCAGTTCCATCTTTCTCAAGATTGCTTTGGCTGTTCAAGGTTTTTTGTGTTTCCATACAAATTGTGAAATTATTTGTTCTAGTTCTGTGAAAAACACCATTGGTAGATTGATAGAGATTACACTGAATCTATAGAATGCTTTGGGGAGTATACTCATTTTCAATATACTGATTTTTCTGATCCATGAACATGGTATATTTCTCCATATATTTGTGTCATCTTGATTTCTTTTATCAGTGTTTTACATTTTTCTATGTATAGGTCTTTTGTTTCTTTAAGTAAATTTATTCCTAAGTATTTTATTCATCTCATTGCAATGGTGAATGGGATTGTTTCCTTAATTTCTCTTTCTGTTTTCTCATTGTTAGTGTATAGGAATGCAAGGGATTTCTGTGTATTAATTTTATATCCTGCAATTTTACAATAATCATTGATTAGCTTTAGCAATTTTCCGGTGGTGTCTTTAGGGTTTTCTATGCAGAGGATCATGTCTTCTGCAAATAGTGAGAGTTTTACTTCTTCTTTTCCAAATAAACCATTAGTCAGACTCATCAAGAAAAAAAATGGAGAAGAATCAAATCAATAAAATTATAAATGAAAATGGAGAAGTCACAATAGACAACATAGAAATACAAAGGACCATAAGAGACTGCTATCAGCAACTATATGCCAACAAAATGGACAACTTGGAAGAAATGGATGAATGCTGAGAAAAGCATAACCTTCCAAAACTGAATCAGAAAGAAACAGAAAATTTTTAACAGATCCATTACAAGCATGGAAATCAAAACTATAATCAAAAATTTTCCAATAAACAGAAGCTCAGGAAAATATGGCTTCACAGGTGAATTCTACCAAAAATTTGGATAAGAGCTAACACCTATCTGACTCAAACTCTTCCCGAAAATTGCAGAGGAAGGTAAACTCCCAAACTCATTCTATGAGGCTGCCATCACCCTAATACCAACACCAGACACAAAAGAAAGATGGCACAAAAGAAAGAAAAACTACAGGCCAATATCACTGATGAACATAGATGCAAAAATCCTCAACAAAATTCTAGCAAACAGAATCCAACAACATATTATAAAGATCCTACATCATGACCAAGTGGGCTTTATCTCAGGGGTGCAAGGATTCTTCAATATTCACAAATCAATCAGTGTGATATACCACATTAACAAAGAAAGATAAAAACCACATTGAAAGATAAAAACCATATAATTATCTCAATAGATACAGAGAAAGCCTTTGACAAAATTCAGCACCATTTATGATAAAAGCTCTCCAGAAAGCAGGCATAGAAGGAACATAACTCAACATAATAAAAACCATCTATAACATACCCACAGCAAACATTATTCTCAATGGCAAAAAATTGAAAGCATTTCCTCTAAAATCAGGAACAAGCGAAGCATGCCCACTTTCACCCTTCACATTTTTAAACTGAAATATTAAATTTTAATCATACATTTGAAAATATATTTGCAATAGTAAATAGAAAAATATTTTCAATGTTGTAAACTGAAATATGATGAAGATTGAATGTAATCAGAGTTCATTACACTATGTGATAAAATAAGTTTTTACCATTTTATGCAATAGCATGCCAAATTCAAAAGGAATCATGCATACCTTTTATCTGTGGGTATTAGCCAATGTATCTCAAAAATTTTAGTAGTTCCAGAAAACATTCCATTTAAAAGATTAAGTATGTATGATGTATGGCAAAACCAATACAGTATTGTAAAAAAAAAAATAATAAAGTAAAATAAATAAATAAAATAAAATAAAAGATTAAGTGTACATTGAAAAGATTCAGAATTAGTAAGTAGAGCATTGAGAGTTCTGACAGAACATTCCAATACATGTACAGCACCATCCTAAACAGAAATATGCACAAATCAAGGAAAGACAAAAAGTCCAATCAAACTGAGATACTTTGATCTTTAAAGGAGCCTTCTCCAAAATCAGTTTTTCTAATCATTACTTTGGCCACAGAGAGGTTTATACTCTGGGACAATCTACCACAGTAAGAGCATGCTGAGGGATAAATAAGAGTGTAGGTGCGTTCTCAGGGAGTGTTAGGAAGGAAAAAAAAAAGAAATACAAACAGAAGGAAAACAAGAATTAGAAACTGACTTCTTTAAACAAAAATAAACTCAAAATGGATTAAAGACCTAAATGTAAGGCTGGAAACCAGGAAACTTCTAGAAGAAAACACAAGCAGAATACTTTTTTTTAATTTAAATTTATTTATTTTATTTGGAGGCTAATTACTTTACAATGTTGTATTGGTTCTGCAGAATACTTTTTTTAATTTATTTTTTAATTGGAGGAAAATTACAATGTTGTGTTGGTTTCTGTGGTACAACAACACAAATCAACCATAACTATACATATATCCCCTCTCTCTCGAGTCTTCCTCCCCTCCCTATCGCCATCTTCTAGGTGATGCAGAGCGCCAGGTCAGGCTCCCTTTGTTACACAGTAACTTCTCACCAGCTATCTACTTTACACATGATAATGTATATATGTCTATGATATTTTTTCCATCCATCCCACTGTGTCTATAAGTCCATTCTCTACATATGCGTCTCCATTACTTCCCTGAACATAAGTTCATCAATACCATTTTTCTAGATTCCATATATATGTGATAATACACAATATTTTTTTCTCTTTCTGACTTACTTCATCCAGTATAACAGGCTCTAGTTTCATGCACCTCACTAGAACTGACTCAAATTCATTTATTTTAATGGCAGAGTAATATTCCGTTGTGAATACGTACCACGTCTTCTTTATCCCTTCTTCTTTAGATGGACATCTAGGTTGCTTCCATGTCCTGTCTACCATAAATAGTGCTACAGTGAACAGTGGGGTACATGTGTCTCTTAGAATTGTGGCTTTCTCAGGGTATGCACCCAGTAGTGGGATTGCTGGGTCGTATGGTAGATTTATTCCTAGTTTTTTTAAGGAATCTCCATACTGTTCTCCATAATGGCTGTATCAGTTTACATTCTCACCAACAGTGTAGGAGGGTTCCCTTTTCTCCACAGCCTCTCCAGTATTGATTATTTGTAGATTTTTTTGATAATGGCCATTCTGATTGGTGTGAGGCGATGTCAGAAACTATAAAACTCTTAGAGGAAAGCATAAGCAGTACACTCTTTGACATAAATCACAGCAAGATTCTCTTAGACCCATCTCCTAGAGTAATGGAAATAAAAACAAAAATAAACAAAAAGGACCTAAATAAACTTAAAAGCTTTTGCACAGCAAAGGAAACAATAAAGATTATAAAGACAACCCTCAGAATGGGAGAAAATAATTGCAAATGAAACAATTGACAAAGGACTACTCTAAAATATATAAGCAGCTCATATACTTCAATATAAGAAAAACAGCCCAATCAAAAAATGGGCAGAAGACTTACACAAACATTCCTCCAAAGAAGACATACAAATGGCTAATAAACACATGAAAAGATGTTCAATATCACTATTCAGTTCAGTTCAGTTCAGTTCAGTCACTCAGTCGTGTCCGACTCTTTGCGACCCCATGAATCGTAGCACGCCAACCTCCCTGTCCATCACCATCTCCCGGAGTTCACTCAGACTCGCGTCCATTGAGTCCGTAATGCCATCCAGCCATCTCATCCTCGGTCGTCCCCTTCTCCTCCTGCCCCCAATCTCTCCCAGCATCAGAGTCTTTTCCAATGAGTTAACTCTTGGCATGAGGTGTCCAAAGTACTGGAGTTTCAGCTTTAGCATCATTCCTTCCAAAGAAATCCCAGGGTTGATCTCCTTCAGAATGGACTACTTGGATCTCCTTGCAGTCCAAGGGACTCTCAAGAGTCTTCTCCAACACCACAGTTCAAATGCATCAATTCTTCGGCGCTCAGCCTTCTTCATGGTCCAACTCTCACATCCATACATGACCACAGGAAAAACCATAGCCTTGACTAGACGGACCTTAGTCGGCAAAGTAATGTCTCTGCTTTTGAATATGCTATCTAGGTTGGTCATAACTTTTCTTCCAAGGAGTAAGCGTCTTTTGATTTCATGGCTGCAGTCACCATCTGCAGTGATTTTGGAGCCCTAAAAAATAAAGTCTGACACTGTTTCTACTGATTTCCCCATCTATTTCCCATGAAGTGATGGGACCAGAGGCCATGATCTTCGTTTTCTGAATGTTGAGCTTTAAGCCAACTTTTTCACTCTCCTCTTTCACTTTCATCAAGAGGCTTTTTAGCTCCTCTTCACTTTCTCCCCTAAGGGTGGTGTCATCTGCATAAGTGAGGTTATTGATATTTCTCTCGGCAATCTTGATTCCAGCTTGTGTTTCTTCCAGTCCAGCGTTTCTCATGAGGTACTCTGAGAAATGCAAATCAGAAAAGTCTTTAATATAAATCATAGCAATATTTTTTGGATCTATCTCTTAAGGAAAAGGAAAAGCAGAGATGAACAAATGGGACCTAAAACAGCTTTTGCACAGCAAAGGAGACCACTGACCAAATGAAAAGACAACTACTAAGTGGGAGACAATATTCACAAATGATATGACAGCTAAGGGGTTAACATCCAAAGTATACAAAAAGCTCATACAATTCAATATCAAGAGATCAATTTAAAAAATAAGCAGAAGGTCTGAATAGACTTTTTTCCAAAGAAGACAGACAGATAAGTAGTTTCAGGCATATGAAAAGATGCTCAACATCGCTAGTCATCAGAGAAAAGCAAATCAAAATTACAATGAGATCTCACTTCATACCTATGAGGATGACTATCATCAAAAGCATAAGACATAACAAATGCTGGTGAGGATGTGGGGAAAAGGGAACCTTAGTACACTGTTGGTGGGAAAGTAAATTGATGCAACCACTATGAAAGACAGAATGGAAGTTCCTCAAAAAGCTAAAAATAGAACAACCATATGATCTAACAATTGCACTACTGAGTATATATTTGAAAAAATGAAAACATTAATTCAAAAAGATAATGCACCCCAATGTTCATTGCAGCATTATTTTTTTTACAATAGCCAAGATATGAGTCATGCATTCAATAAATTGAAGCTATTTTTATTATTATTATTAAGGAGACCCACTTTAAAATCCTGCGTTTTCTATTGAGCAGCTCAGTAGGTATAACCTTGAGCAACTTATTTTAACCTCTCTTGAATAGCTGCATCGAGAAAGCACAGCACACACTTGTAATCTGATTAAGCAAGTCTACTCTTAGATATTTATTCAAATAAATTGTTTCATTGATTTTTACACAAATCTTTATCCAAGATGTCAAAATCCAAAAGCTGTGAAAATCAAAAGATTTGATAAATGAAAAATGCAACCCAGCCACACATGAAACAATTCATAGTCTCTATTTATCCTATTGAGTGATAATATTCATTCATGCATTAAACTGAAAATAATTACAGAGAGCTTCCTCAGAACTCGTGGGGGGCTATGCATACTACACATACATACTACACAATATATACGTTGAATTAACTTTGGAAAATCTGAAATATTCTGAATTCTAAAACAGGCTTTGCCTCAAGGTTTTGGATAAAGAATGGTGGATTGTCCTAGAAAAGAGAGGAAGAATGGAAGAAAAAAAAAGGAAGGAAAGAAGGGAAAAAAGGAAAAAAGGAAAGAAGGGAGAGAAGAAGGTAGGGAGGGAGAAAAAGATGTTTTCCTGGTACCAACCCTTCCTAATCAGTCCCCTTGTCAGAGTTTTTCTGTCTTTGTCCTTCTGCAGGAGAGCCACCTGCTCTGGTCCCGGTGACAGCCATCTGATGGCTCCCCAGCCTCCTCCTTACTGCCTGGGCCACTAGAATTGATCTTACTGATCAAGTTTTTAAAAGATTCTGAACACTCACTTTCACAATTTGGCTCCAAGAGCAGGCTCTGTAGGGCCCCTTTATCATTCTTGTCTCAGAATGAAGAACCTGGAAGAGAAGCAGAAAAAAAGAGGAAAGAAAAACTATTTTGAGAATTTGCCAAATAGTGGATTTTTTCACACCCCTCTCCCTCAGCCTTTCCACAGAGAGTTGGTTTCAATCTAAACACTTCAAAGCTTTTGTTGATATCTGTTTTCCTCTGGTCCATACAACCCCCACCCCCACCGCAGAGAAATGGAGAAAAGATCCATACTTCAATGTGGGGCCTTGGAATTCATTTAAAGCAAATATTCCCCCTAAAATGGTTCAATCCACAAAATGAGATTGTTTTTCAATCTTTTATTTTACTTACTCTGTTTCCAACATGTTCTAGTTGCAGCCTCATGCGTAAACCACTGTGAACACGTTAAATTGGAAACACATTTTTTATTGTTATCTTTACCTCTCCAACTTTTAGTCTTCCCTAAAATATCTTGTGACCTCTGTGGTACCACAACCCTGTCACATGAATTTTATGTCCCTTCCTCCTTAATTAGCCACGGTTACAGAGCAGCAATTATGTTCAGAATTTCCTCTAAGAAAGGGTTAAATAGGCAAATGTTTGGATCAAGTTCCCCTAACACCTTTGGATTAATTGGATTTGAGGCTAAAAATAAATTATCCAATAGGTTAACATGAGGTAATGTTGAAAGAACTGCTTGGAAAAGAACTCCAAAAATGCAAGAATGTCACTATGAATAGTCAAAGGCACCTTGCAAAGGGAGAAGAAAGCAGGTACTTATCTCAGCTTCAGGATGTTGACCAAGTTATCCCTGAGACACTAATTACAGACAGTAATACTATTATTCCTTACTGCTGACGGGGAATGTAGGCTTTCAAAACAGAAAAGTGTTCCTGTGCTTGAGGAATTTGCCATCCTCTTTAGCGTTCTACTCCAAATCTAGAGTTGCCTTTCCTCCTGTGAGATATTCTCGGCAAGTAAAATGCAGGGAGGCAGGAAGGAGACTGATTCTGTGGTCCAATCAGTTTGCTAAAAGATGCCTGCTCTGCCCTCTTCTTGTTGTCATTATTCAGTTGCTAAGTCATGTCCAACTCTTTGCGACCCCATGGACTACAGCATACCAGGCGTCCCTGTCCTTCATTATTTCCCAGAGTTTGCTCAAACTCAAGTCCATTAAGTTGATGATGTCATCCAACCATCTCATCCTCTGTCATCCCCTTCTCCTCCTGTCTTCAGTCTTTCCAAGCATCAGGGTCTTTTCCAATGAGTTGTCTCTTTGCATCAGGTGGCCAAAGTATTGGAGCTTCAGCTTCAGCATCAGTCTTTCCAGTGAATATTCAGGGTTGATTTCCTTTAGGATTGACTCGTTTGATCTCCTTTCTGTCCAAGGGACTCTCAAGACTCTTCTCCAGCACCACAGTTCAAAAGCATCAATTCTTTGGCCCTCAGCAAAGGAGAATGGATGCATGTAAATGTGTTGCTGAGTCGCTCTGCTGTGCACCTGAAACCATCACAACACTATCAATCAGCTATGGAAGAAAGTGAACGTGTTATTATTCAGTCGTGTCTGACTCTTTGTGACCCCATGGTCTGTAGCCCACCAGGCTCCTCTGTCCATGGTGAGTCTCCAGCAAGAATTACTGGAGTGCCATTCCCTTCTCCAGGGGATCTTCCCAACCCAGGGATTGAACCCAGGTCTCCTGCCTTGCAAGCATTTTCTTTACCACCTGAGCCACCAGGGAAGCTCTGTCCAATACAAAATAAAAAGTTTAAAAATAAAGTGTAATTTCCCAAATTTACTTGACTATGAAACTCTCTGCACATTCACCAATCGCTCACAGAGCTAGGATTCCTTGGAGCACATTTGGAGAAATATTGTTCTAGAATCACTATGTTACCATGTTCTGGTGTTGCTATTCAACAGACAAAACTCAAGCTTCCAGACTTGGTCCACAAGTTTAAAACCATAGGGAAGTGTGCACGATTTTGTGCATCCAGTTCCTGCAGTGTTTTGCAAGGAGGACTCTTTCTCAAGTGGGGCATTTGTCCCCTTAGCGCTCTTGAAGCAAGTTTGGTGATAACATATGTTGGCTACATCTGAGCACAAGTTTCATAATAATAAATGGTCTATAGTAAGTCTCTTCTCAACCCAGATGCCCCATGCCCAGAATTTCTATAGAGCACTGCAGAGGGTTTACGTGTGTAGGCTCTGCTGCTAAACAGCCTGGCTCTGCCACACGTTACACATCATCTGTGTGCTTCAGTTTTCTCATCGATCCAGTGGGGTGAAGACACAAGGATCGGCCTTATCAGGCTCCTGTGAGAACGAGATGAGCTAATTCACACAGAACTTTCTGATAGCTGTTGGCCCATAATGGATGGAAGGGAGAGGGAGGAAATGAGGGGAAAGAGGGACAGAGAAAGAAGGAAAGATAGTAAGAATAACAGACCCTGTTTATGGTTCTGGACTTCTAGGGTCTATACGCTTAAGGGCCAACATCTAACAGAAGAAAATGGAGCAGCACTTTATTAACAGCAGAGCAAGCACGGTTCTCTGGCAAACTAGGCTAGAACCCAGGCTTCAGCACTTAAGGAGGGCTTCCTCTTCCCTTTCTCACAGCCTTAAAACGGCTCAGCCTATAAAGCAGTTGAGCCTGCCCTACCAGCGAGATAGGAAGAAGGACTCAGCCAGACCTGTGCAGAGGGCCAATACATAATCAGGACTTACCTGTGGAGGAGATAAGGAAAATACCTCACAAATATGAAAAAACACCACATGGATGCAAGAGAGGGTGAACCAGGTGTCCCTGTCCCCTGGGCTCTAGCTTTGGACTTGCACTGTGGAATATCTGCTATACGGAGAATTTGTAAGCATGGACATGGAACAACAGACTGGTTCCAAACAGGAAAAGGAGTACGTCAAGGCTGCATATTGTCACCCTGCTTATTTAACTTATATGCAGAGTCCATCATGAGAAACACTGGACTGGAAGAAACGCTGGACTGGAAGAAACACAAGCTGGAATCAAGATTGCCGAGAGAAATATCAATAACTTCAGATATGCAGATGACACCACCCTTATGGCAGAAAGTGAAGAGGAACTAAAAAGCCTCCTGATGAAAGTGAAAGAGGAGAGTGAAAAAGTTGGCTTAAAGCTCAACATTCAGAAAACGAAGATCGTGGCATCCAGTCCCATCACTTCATGGCAAATAGATGGGGAAACAGTGGAAACAGTGTCAGACTTTATTTTGGGGGGCTCCAAAATCACTGCAGATGGTGATTGCAGCCATGAAATTAAAGGACGCTTACTCCTTGGAAGAAAAGTTATGACCAACCTAGATAGTATATTCAAAAGCAGAGACATTACTTTGCTGACTAACATCCATCTAGTCCAGGCTACGGTTTTTCCTATGGTCATGTATGGATGTGAGAGTTGGACTATGAAGAAGGCTGAGGGCCGAAGAATTGATGCTTCTGAACTGCAGTGTTGGAGAAGACTCTTGAGAGTCCCTGACTGCAAGGAGATCCAACCAGTCCATTCTGAAGGAGATCAGCCTTGGGATTTCTTCGGAAGGAATGATGCTAAAGCTGAAACACCAGTACTTTGGCCACCTCATGTGAAGAGTTGACTCATTGGAAAAGACTCTGATGCTGGGAGAGATTGGGGGCAGGAGGAGAAGGGGACGACCGAGGATGAGATGGCTGGATGGCATCACTGACTCGATGGACGTGAGTCTGAGTGAACTCTGGGAGCTGGTGATGGACAGGGAGGCCTGGTGTGCTGCGATTCATGGGGTCGCAAAGAGTCAGACACAACTGAGTGACTATACTGAACTGAACTGAATCTATTAATATAATCTCCCTAAATAATCCATACAAGTAACATATATTTAGCAATTTACCAATATTTCAAGAACAAAAAATGTAATTACCTTTCAAAACTGGAAACCTATTCAAATCCCCAGTATCAATAAAACTGTACCAATATTCCTCAGTGCCTGGGCAGTGCATGGGAAGCAAGAGGAAGAGGAAGTGAGGTGGTCTCAGATGATGAGGGGCTCTAGGTCCCCTGCCAGAGCTGCTGCTGGGCTCTGTCTCCACCAAAACCACAGCCCACTCATTCCCTTAACTCTCAGAGCGATGCATCTCTTCTTCCCTGGACCATTTTCCTGGTTACCGCCTTCCTACGTCGTCCTTTGAGGCACTGTCTTCAGAGTTGGTCCCTACAGCTCACAGGAGGCAAATGGTAGGGGATGGGGAAGAAGTCAGGATTAAGGAACAGAAGTGTAAATCTGTACAGCATGTAGGCAGGGGAGTCATTCCCCATGTTGCTGGTAAATTCGCCACCATCCCTCTTCTTCCTCCCCACCCACAGCTGGTTTTGAGACTGTTTCACGCCCACTTTTCTGTGCAGTAAAAATTGCAATTCACGAATGGAAATGTGTTACATCTTTCCAGAAACAGTGTGGGGATTCTTAAAAATATTCCCCCTAATGACTAAGAATCCTCCTCAATAATGTGACAGGGTGCAGGTTTAAATGCAGTGACTTTTGACTTTGATTGTTCTTTTCTTATTCAAATTAACAGTTGCCTACCAGAATCTGGAAATACAGGAAATTCATGCCTTCATTTCCAGGTGTCACCTTGGGGTCCCGGTCCACATTTTCTGTCCTCAGAGTGTATATGCTCAAGCCTCTGACGTGCCACTGAGAGCCGATGGTTTATAACTGAGCCTGTGGCCTCAGACTTCTGCCATGTACATCCTCAGGGCAGCTCAGATCCGTCTTGAGGCACTCACTATACTCTTAGGTAACTTGTGACCAAGTAAAGCTGACCTTGGCAAGTTGTGCCTGGATGTTATAAACTGGATACAGTTCTCAAGTAAAGAAATGGCTGTAGGTGTCCAAGTAGGTCATCTGGATATAAGCTCCCAGCCACGCTGGCTCTTGCCCTTTGGGCTAACGCCTTTTAATTTCCCGCATTCTTAGTGAAGGGGATTTTCATCAAAACATGCCTGGGAATCTCAAGTATCATTAGTCTTTCAACACAGCTTAGAGGGATTTAGCTGTGTTGGGTGCCCCTCACTGGGTAAAATGTTGCTCAGAAGTACCCGGCAACAAAGTCTCTGGAGCATAGGTCAGACACTCACGGCTGGGAGGAGTCCTGCAGGCTTGTGCAGCTCTCCCTGAATGCCAAGTGTGGAGGGCAGTGGGGGAGGCCAAACCTTCTGGCACTGTGACCACAGCAGGAGCTGGGACAAAGCCCTCCCTCACTCAGACATCGAGGAAAGATAATCACCATTGTCATACTTGGTCACCAGGTTCCCACACCCTCCTAAGCTTGGGCTATATTCTGCAACTTTCAGTTCACAACACAGGTATAAAGCAGGCTCCAGGGGAACTAAACAGAGCTAATTCTGGCATGTACCATCTACTGGATCGGATCCGGTCACCTCCCCACAAGTGATGTGAAGGTGCCTTAGCCTAGCCTTTCTAGATGATTTCAAGGTCATTTGCCTTTCTTGTCAGAATATACACTAGGAGCTTCCATAGTGATGTTTCCTCCTGTACTATGAAGTAGCTAGAGTTGCCCTCATTGAAGAAAGAGAAAACCAAAATAAATATCCAAAGGCTTCCCCCCCCACTCTAGTGTAATATCCTATTATAAAAGGCTTTGAACTCTTCCCCTTTGTAATTGTGTGGTCACATAATTTTGATAGAGTAGACCAGCCCTGGTGGCTTCCCTAGTGGCTCAGACAGTAAGGAATCTGCCTACAATGCAGGAGACCCAGGTTCAGTCCCTGAGTTGGGAAGACCCCCTGGAGAAGTATTCTTGCCTGGAGAATTCCATGGACAGAGGCTTCTGGTGGGCTACAGTCCATGGGGTCACAAAGAGTCGGACATGACTGAGTGACTAACTCCAGACCACCCCTGTGCATCTCAGGTCATCTTGTTGCCTCTTGCAGACACGTGCAGACACACAGCTATATCCTAGCTCCCAGCACAGTGGCTAGCACATATCACGTACTATGTAAATATTTTGCCAATGAATCGATAAGATGTTATTTTTTCTTTGACATTTTTTATTCAGATCCTGTTTAACATGGAAGATATACTGTTTTGCCCTTTTTGACAAGGTTCATGCAGATGGTCTGCATATCTAAGTTTATATTAACAGTCTTCTGAATTCTATTTAATTAATTTAGCATGTTAATGACTAATTCCTGACTCTTCCTTAACCATCATCTCCAAGTAATCAATCTGTCCTACAGTCTTAAATAGGACTTCTCAGTAAGTCTCAAATGTGTCACTCTTTCCCATCTGCTATGCCACCATCATAGTCCAAACCGCCTTCATTTCTCTCCCAGACCCCTACAACCACCTCCTAGCTAGGCCACCTGCCTCCAGTGTTACAATCCTGTCCAAATGCAAACCTGGCCCTGTCAGTTCTATGCTGAGCAGATTCTTCACCGCTGAGCCACCAGGGAAGCCCTACCTGCTGTTGCAGGGGGAAAAGAAAATCCAACTTCTCACTCAGAAACTAGAAAGCTAGGAGTTAGGGAAAACCATCTACAAACGACTGGAAGGACTACAAACCAAGAATTCTGTACCCAGTCAAGATACTGTTCTCTTTTCAAGTGAATAAAAGATACTAGAAAACAGGCAAGGATGAAAAAAATGTAAATTACTCAAGCTCCCTTAAAAAGGAAATTCTGGAGAAAAAAAAAATAAACACTTTCATAAATGAATAAAAATAGACTCCAAGATGGGAGACGATAAAAAGGAGCAGGTGTTAATATTACTCAGCATCATGTATATGTATGGAAACTAAAATCTTAACGAAAACGAACATTTATTTGTATAGTATATAGTATATAATTTGCAACAAGTAAGTACAATTGAAGCAGAAGGATACATTTTAAGAAGAAGCACTATCTCAAAATGTAGGAGTTGGAGGTAGAGGGTGGAAAAAAGAAGGCAAAAGTACTCTCAAGATGGTAGAGAAAGGAGAAAAGGTAAGCAGAAATCAAAAACATTCCACAGAAGAAAAGGTGAATAAATAGTAGCTGTGGCAGCCACAGAAGTGCCCTGTCTTCCTTCAGGAGAAAACTGTCATGAGGAATGCATTTTGCTAACAGTCTCCAAAGGCTGGGGGTGGTGGGGGCGAAGGAACTGGAAAATCTCTTAAAGCGAATGATGTGACTAAATAATTGAAACAGAATTAAAAGTCAGTTTGGAAAGGAGATGTATGTAAGCTAAATATTTTTGAAAACCAGTGGCTTTATTCTAGAATAAATTCTTAGGAATGAAAAGTGGGGAAAACATTTCATTTTAGGAGGAACAAAAATTATGACTACTTCAGAATAAATTTAACAAGAAATGCACAAGAGCTATATGAAGAAAATGAGAGATATTGTTACAGACAGACCAGATAACCGCTCTCTTGGATGGGAAGACTTATTATCATTAAATGTCAATTCTCCTAAAATGAATATGCAGGTTATGGGGAGCAGAGCACTCGCATATATTGCTAGTGGAAAGAAGAGGTTTCCTATCATTTGTGGAAAGCAATCTTAAAACATATGCTAAAATAAACAGAATCCTTTGACTCAGTAATTCCAGTCCTAGAATATAAAGCACTAATGTTTAAGGACATATATATAGAATATTTATTGCAGCATAGTTTGCAACTGCAGAAAACTTTATAAACAAAATGTTCATAAATGGGAAACTGGCTAAATACATTGTTATACATCTACATCATAAAATTCTATATGTCTACCTAAAAGAATTAAAAAGAGCTATGCCAAGTGACTTGGAGGGAGTTCTACACAGTGAGAAAAGCAAAATGCAGGAAAATGTGTATAACATAATGCCATCTTGGTAAAAAGAAAAAAGCAACCGCACCACCCAAAAACTGTCTGTGTGCATATATGTTTGTATTTCCTTGATTCTGAAATACACCCGCACATAATGGGTGCTGCGGCTTCAAGGAACAGCCCAAAGGCAGCATCACTGATGCTCCTGATGGTGCAGATGACAGCAGAGTCCAGAAAAGCACACATGCAATGTCTGTGAATTGAAAAGGGCTTCCTAAGAGTCAAACTCTAATATGAAGAAGTTTAGGGACATCTAACCCACTTTATTTCACTTACACGGTTTTTCTTTCATGTGGACAAATGAGTGATCTCTAAGAAGGTGTAAAAGAGTTCAATAAGCTTAAAAATTACAAGGGTTAAGAAAGCATTGTGTCACAGTTTAATTGGCAGCATCTTCATCTTTCAACATGGAACACAATTGTGTATCTTACACTAACTTAAATTAAGTGAAACTTAATTTAAGAGAAATCAAGCATCTTAAATTAAGTGAAATTTGCAGTATACATATGTGTATATTAATAGCCATACAGAACTATATGAATATGGAGAAAATTATGCAAGAATACAATGGAGGATAGTCATATGAATGCATTAATCTGCTAGGGCTGCCGCAACAAAATTCCACAAACTGAGTGGCTTAAATAACAGAAAGGTATTTTCTCTGGGAGCCAGTGATCAAAGTGCCAGCATGTTTGGCTTCTCCTGGATAGCTACCTTCCCACCATGTCCTCACGTGGCCTCTCCTCTTTGTGTGCAGCCCCGGTGTCTCTCCCCGCGCTGATAAAGACACCAGTCATATTGGATTAGGCCCCTACTGTTATGACCTTGTTTGATCTTATTCTCTCTTTGAAAGCTTTAGCTCCAAATACAGTCACATTCTGAGGTCCTGGGGTTTAAGTGTTCAACTATAAATTTGAGGGGGAAGGAACACAATTCAGTTCAAACAACAGGTCGTTTGGGGAGACTTGGGGAAAGAGAAGAAGAGAGACCACATAATAAAGGAAAAGAAAAGCAAAAGGATCACACTTTTTTTAAAAAAGGTCATACATATATAGGCACTTACATAAAAGCATGTATATGTACCCCAATATTTGGAGCAACACTATTTACAATAAAAGCAACCTAAATGTCTGTCAACATATGAATGGATAAAGAAGATGTGAGATTATATATATATATATACACACACACACAATGGAACATTGCTCAGCCACAAAGTATGAAATAATGAAGAATGTCATTTGGAGCAACAGGGATGGACCTACAGATTATCATATTGAGTGAAGTGAATCAAGCAGAGAAAGAAATTGTCCATCACTTCTATGTACAATCTCATTATAAACTAACTACTTCCATTTAAAACTTATTAAGTACATGTGTTCCCCATCCTGAACCCCCCTCCCACCTCCCTCCCCATCCCATCCCTCTGGGTCATATTGATTCATGTCAATGCATGGCAAAACCAATACAATATTGTAAAGTAATTAGCCTCCGATTAAAATAAATAAATTTATATTAAAAAATAAAGACTCAAAAAAATAAAAAATTTTATGTAAAATCTTAAGTGAAATAAAATCACAGATGTAGAAAACAAACTTATGGTTGCCAGGGGACAGGAGTGAGGGAAAAATCTGGGGTTGAGATTGACGTATACACACTATTGTATATAAAACAGATACCTAATAAGAACCTCTGGAGAAGGGAACGGCAACCCACTCCAGTAGTCTTGCCTGGAGAATTCCATGGACAGAGGAGCCTAGCAGCTGCAGTCCATGGTGTCGCAAAGAGTCAGACACAATTGAGCAACTAACATAGTAAGAAACTGCTATAGAGTACAGGAAAATCTGCTCAATTTTCTGCAATGGCCTATACAGGAGAAGAATCTTTAAAAAAAAAAAGAGTGGATATATGTATATGTATAACTGATTACTTTGCCATACACCTAAAACTAACACATCATTGTAATCAACTATATGCCAAAAAAAAATTTTAAGACAAAAAAAAAAAATGAAATCCTGCATATGTGTAAATAAGTATATAAAGATGCAGCTATAAAATAATTATTTTAAAAACATTTATTCAATGATCTGTCACTGTCCTTGGGTAAAGGCCGAACTATGTTAACAATTTATAGTCCTTCTAGGAGTGAATCTCTCCCTCCCTCCTCAGTTTCCCGTGTATCGATTTGTTTACTTCACTGTCTCTGCTCCAGAAACCCCAAACTTCCTTCATTTCCTCTGAAATTCCTGCCACTATCCACTGCCCTTTCTCTTCAGAACACTCCTCCAATTTCAAGCTATTTAGCCTTCAACTATGGACACGACTGAGCAACTGAACTGAACTGAACTGATCGGTTTACATTTTACCTCCTTTGAGAGGCCTTGCTCCACCCTACACCAACTTTCTCACAGTAGTCCAGTCTCCAATAAAATCATCCAGATCCTTAATGAAAAGTCATATACTCTGCTTTTACTCAGAATGACTGAATCAAACTACTGTGGCAGGGTTGGGTGGGTGAGAATTTCCTGCATTCTAAAGTGTGCAAATCTATGCCATGGGCTGGTTAACCTCTGTAACACCTTGAAATTTCTCCTTTAAGATCCATCACAAGTGTTACTGTTTATTTAAGGCAGGGATTGGCAACCAGGTAGAATATATTTGAGGCTTTACACACAGAGACAAAGTCAAGGATGTCATGTAGGTACTTATAGAACAAGATAGAAAACAAATTTTCACTAACTTTTAAATAAAATTTTAACAAAATTCAAAGCACAATGAAGCACAATTTTTTGTAATTCAAGTCTACTAATGAGGAAAATGAAATTTCTTTTGGTTGGGATAACATTTAGGTAATTGGGGCCAAAGTTGATGTTTTCTAATACTACAGTAGAAACATGAGCTTGTTCTTCTACAAAGTTTTTCCTTGCTTTTCTGCAGCACAGTGGATGAGCGGTCTTAAGTCAATATCGCTTTGGAAAAAGGTACTACATGGCACTTCTGTGGATTATCACATACGCACACATGCACACACACACATTCACCAAAGATGAAAACAAGCACCAATAAATCTACTCAAGTCAGCCTCTAGAATTTCACTACTCCTTTACTTGTATGCCATCTTTGTTCTGCCAGTCAATTCACTTCCTATCTTTTATTGAGTGAAACAAAGGCAAATGCCTGTAGTCAATTCTTTTAAAGCCAACTTTCCAGGTACAAATGGATACTTTTCAGGGTCAGAATTAGAAGCCAAATATAAAAGATGACTGACTATATGTCCATAGGAAAATGCACAGTCATTCTAGGTCCCAACACTTCAAGGTAAGAAGTTGTATCTTGGCCCTTCCAAATTTCACGATTTTTTTTCTCATTGTCCTTTAGTTTCTGGACACAGAGAGGCTTGGCAAAGTCAGAAGTGCATTAAAAGAAAACACAAGTTAATAGAGTAGGGAAATTTTCCTAACTGTGTGGCTCTGCATCCAAAAGCTTCACCAAAGTAAAAGCGTAAGAATTTGAATAAATTTAAAAAAAAAAAAACCCACAACACCATAATTCAGTTCAGGTCAGTTCAGTCACTCAGTCATGTACGACTCTTTGGGACCCCGTGGACCACAGCATGCCAGGCCTCCCTGTCCATCACCAACTCCCGGAGCCTACCCAAACTCATGTCCATTGAGTCAGTGATGCCATCCAGCCATCTCATCCTCTGTCATCCCTTTCTCCTCCTGCCCTCAATCTTTCCCAGCATCAGAGTTTTTTCCAATGAGCCAGCTCTTCACACGAGGTGGCCAAATTATTGGAGTTTCAGCTTAAACATCAGTTCTTCCAATGAACACCCAAGACTGACCTCCTTTTGGATGGATTAGTTGGATCTCGTTGCAGTCCAAGGGACTCTCACCACAGTTAAAAAGCATCAATTCTTCAGTGCTCAGCTTTCCTTATAGTCCAGCTCTCACATCCATACATGACTACTACATATTAACACCATAATATGCAACTAAAAAGACAAATGACAATTTACAGGGCTATTTGGAAATATATATTTATATTTTCTAAAAAGCTAAATGACAAACCAGGGAAAATATTTACAATTTACATATTAAACAGCCTCTAAAAATGGAGAAGAAAAAGACCAAAACCCTATAGAAATTTTCACTAGAGGTATAATCAGACAACTCATTGAAAAACAAATGCAAATTACTCTTACTCATATGAAAAAAATGTTCAACCCTTTTCATCATAAGAGAAATGCAAATTAAAACTGCAGTGAGATGCAATTTCTCACCTATCACATTGGCAAAACCCCAAAACTTTGACATCATACTTTATTGGCAAGACTTTGGGGAACAGATACTCTCATAATTTGATGATGGGAATGCAAAATGGTATAACCCCTATGCAGGGGAACTTGGCAGTATCCAGCAAAATGTCATATGCATTTACCCTTTGACCCAGCCATCCCACTTCTAGGACTCTCTCCCACAGAAACACTGGCAAAGATACAAAAAGACACGTGAACAAGGCTATTCATTTCAGCATTATTTGAAACAGCTAAAATCTGGATACAAACCAAGGGTCCACCAATGGGGGCTAGTGGAATTAACCACAGTATATCCAGCCTAAGGTGTTCTAGGCAGCAGTAGAAGCAAATAAGGATTCTCTTTACAGACTGTATATATGTGTGCTACACAGCTCTCAGACATTCTCTATCCATAATCCCCTTGGAGTCTCAATAATCTTTCATGGTATCTTGAGGCCAAAAGAAATGCCTAATAGTTTCACTTGTTAATAGACTTAAATCATTCACAATCACTTAAATCAATCCCTCATAATGATGAGCGGGGAATGGAGGACCAGAGAGAATGATACTGAAGAAAGAGAGAGGGGAGATGTTATCAAGACCAGAGAGGTGGACAGTTTCTAGGGATACAGACAGTGCAATAAAGTAAAAGATAAAAAGGGTCCCCTGGAGTTGGCAAATAGTCAAGTCAGGCAGAGTGAATTTAGTGCAGAATTTAGTGAGGGAAGAAGAAAAATATGGAGATATGAAGACTGAAGTGACTTAGCAGCAGCAGCAGCAGCAGCCTCCATCATTGAGAGAAATGCCAGAAGTTGAGCAAACAATATCAATATGTCAGAGGAGTGAGGGCAAAAGCCAGAGGAAAAATAGTGAATGAAGTGAAAACCCCTCGGTTGTGTCCAACTTTTTGCGACCCCATGGACTGTAGCCCGCCAGGCTCCGCAGTCCATGGGATTCTCCAGGCAAGAATACTGGAGTGGGTTGCCTTTCCCTCCTCCAGGGGATCTTCTGACCCAGGGATCAAACCCAGGTCTCTGGCATTGCAGAGCCGGAGCATGGGCTTCCTTGGGGGCTCAGAGGGTAAATAATTGGCCCACAATGCCAGAGACCTGGCTTCTGTCCCTGAGTTGGGAAGATCCCCCGGAGAAGGGATCCCCACGCCAGTATTCTTGCCTGGAGAATCCCATGGACTGAGGAGCCTGGCGGGCTACAGTCCATGGGGTAGCAAAAGGTCGGACACAACTGAGCAACTTTCACTTCACTTCTTGGAAGCATGAGTTTACAATCCCTCATCCAGATCCTTTGGGCCAGATGTGTTTCTGGATTCAGAATTCTTAAGATTTTAGGAAATGAATAATGGAACACGTACAGTTAATACATAATACCTGGGAGGCACTTCATAATCAAACACACTAATATTTCTTCAAACAAATGCATAAATACTAACAGTAAGTAGGATGAACAGATTCATATCAGTTCACATCTGTTTCTGTCACCAAATAAAATATAGAATGCTTTCGCTTCTCTGTAGTTGGGAATTTCAGGTAAGGAACTGTGAGCTTAAAGCAGAGAAATGCTAACAGCAGGTCTACAGCAGGCTTCTGCTGAGCAGATGGTGAAAGGAACATTTACTGAGAAGATAAGGAAGGATAGAAGATCAAGCGTCCAGGAGGACATAATAGAAGGAGAGAGGGCGACTCTGAGTGGGGGTTTGGCCCTGGGGGCAATGGCCAAGGAAACGGGGCTCAGCTGAGTTGATGGTAGGCTTGAGTAGGTTGAGTCCCAAGAAATATCTGCAAGACAAGGAGATTAAAGCACCACATCTTTTGTTATTTTCCAAATGGAAAACCTCAGAGAGGTTCTTCTGGAGTCTTTGGAAGAGAAGTCTTATCAAAGAGGTTCTGTGGAGTCACAGTTTCTGGGGTTGGCCAGCATGCTTAAGGCTTTGGGTTTCCAGTGCAGACCCTTTCCTCATGTGCTGGGGAAGAGAAGGCCTGTGAATCTCACACACAGCATCCAGGGCTTTGGACTCTGAAATCTGCATGTTCACAGGCTTAGGGCTCTAGTATCCCTTTCCTGGAAAACTGCAGGGAAAAAATTACCAGGTTTCTTTCCTTCCTCCGTAATGAAGGTCATTCCTGAGAACCAGCAGTTAATGCTTTTCATGTTCTTGGAACATCGTAGATAAAAGGCATGTCTTAAAGCAAACATGTAATTTTACATGCCTATAGAATGCCTTTTTGTACCATGCATTCTATGTTTAACAGGAGGTATAGAGATTACATTTGGCTTGTTCTAATAAAATTTAATACATTCCCATCAGGCTGGAAAGACTCTTCAGCTTCAGCCAAAGTTTTTCCTTCAAGACTCACGTGCAGTGAACCCAGTGAAGGTAAGCCCCTGCCACGGAGGTATGGTCAGGAGGGGAAGGGGAGACCACGCACACCCTGGTGGGGGGGTTCATGCCAGGGTTTGAAGGCAGAACCAGACCCCAAGGACTGTCATTCCTGCACTGTGCGCTTCAGCAGGGTGGGCAGAGATTACCAAACATCACATTAAGCCATTCAGCTCCCTTTCCCAAAAGTCACGGATGGGGTGAGGGAAATACCAGGTCTCCATGAGGGGCTGTCAGGATGCCCGCTGGCCAGGGTCCCGGGGGAAAGCAGTGGGTTTATGAACACCTGAGATCAGGCGCGTGAGCTGGTGTTTAAACAGTTCCAACTTATCATCAAGGGCTTCAGCCAAGTTAATGAGAACCAGAGCTCCAGACCAAAACACTTATTTTGAAAATACCTATTTTTCAAAGATTTTTACATTCTAAATTAAACCATATGAGTAATTGTATCCTAGCTTCATAGTCAGTTCTGGAAAAGAAAATTCTTCCTGCCTAACTTGGGAAAGAACGTCATGATTTTGCCAAAGGGAAGTGGGGAGGGAGTAGAGAGTAGAGCCCGAGGTGTCCACGGCCAAGCCCACGCAGCTGCAAGTGACCTTGACCCCCAGGGAGTCAAGGGCTTCTGGGAGATCACTACCTTGCCCTCCCCCCAGAAATCCAAATTCACCTTGCAGGCTGATTCTGCCTTCACCTTGCTTCTATAGTAGGTCAGAATCCAGTGAATTCAAGGCATTTGAAATTCATGTAACAAAAAGAATTGTGTAAAGGTCAGGCATTGTTTGATGGCCTTTAAATGGGAAAGAATGTGTTTTGTTGGAGTAGGGGGATATTTGTTTTTTCTGTTTGTTATCCCCCCTTTATTTAACTTTGTTTTGTTTATTTGTCTTGTCCTAGGAGATACCGACCTTTTGGGGCTTTTGCAAACTTCCAAAAGCTGTGGGTTTCTCTGAACAGCTATTTTCAGAAAAACTGGAGAAGGTTTACCTGATGATAAGGCCCTCAGACTGCACGTTCCTAATTAGGTCCTAACAGACCCAATTCTACATTCCCTTTCCTTTGACCTGGTGACGTTGTACCCAAAGCTATTTCGTTCCAGAGTAAATATTTTGTCTTCAGAATCAGTTAAGGAGCCATCAACAAAACTTGCTATTTCAGCAAGAGGCATTCATCCTCCAATTAAACCATCAAGTAGGGTGGTGATGGGAGGTCAAAGAACACCTGAGGAAACAGATAAACAGAGGGGTCCATGGAGTCAGGCAGAGTTGCAAGTTCAAATCTTCCTCCTGCCACGGGACTCTCTCTGTCGTCATCTGCCAGCCTTGTGAATAGAAGTTAATCTGTATAGAGCTTTGTCACATACCAAATGCTTTCGTGAAATCTCATATAAAATTTTCATACATAAACTTCATTTTCTTGATAAGGAAACTGATACGCAAAGAGGTTCATTTGACTTGACCAAAGTCTCAGAACCAGAAGGTGGCAGAACCGGGACTCAAACCAAGGTCTGTCAAGTTCCGAAACCTCTTTATTTATTTATGCAGTTATTTATTTTTGCTGTGCTGTGGCTTACAAGATTTTAGTTCCCTGACCAGGGATTGAACTTGGGCCCTTGGCAGTGAGAGCATCAGTTTCTCATCACTGGATGCCAGGAAATTCCCAAAGCCCCTTCTTTTAAACTCAGTTTTGTAAAGTGAGAATTATGACCAACGGGCCTCAGAAACTTAGCATTAATTCATTGATTGGCACCCTGTTGTGACATGATGGAAAAAGCGAATCATCTGCTTCTAAATTTACATTGTTGTTGTTTAGTCACTAAGTCATGTCCTACTTTTGACCCCATGGACTGTAGTCTACCAGACTCCTCTGTCCATGGGATTTCTCTGGCAAGAATACTGGTCTGGGTTGCCATTTCCTTCTACAAGGGATCTTCCCAACCCAGGGATTGAACCTGTATCTCCTGCGTTGCAGGCTGATTCTCTACTGCTGAGCCACTGGGGAAGCTGTTTCTAAATTCATACTCTTCCGTTTACTAGAGGTAGGACCTTGAACTAGTCATTTGACCTGAGTTTCATTTCCCAATTGAAATATGAAGCTAATAATTACACTTATCTCTTAGTCTTATTGTCAAGGCAAATGTAGATCTACCATATAGGATCATATATACCATCTACCATCTACCATGTAGTATCTCAGTAGACATTGATTGGGTAAGTCAGTCAGTTCAGTCTCTCAGTCATGTTTGACTCTTTGTGAGCCCATGGACTGCAGCACAACAGGCTTCCCTGTCCATCACCAACTCCCAGAGCTTGCACAAACTCATGTCCATAAAGTTGGTGATGCCATCCAACCATCTCATCCTCTGTCGTCCCCTTCTCCTCTTGCCCTCAATCTTTCCCAGCATCAGGGTCTTTTCCAATGAGTCAGTTCTTCACATCAGGTGGCCAAAGGATTGGAGTTTTAGCTTCAGCATCATTCCTTCCAATGTATATTCAGGACTGATTTCCTTTAGGATGGACTGGTTGGATCTCCTTGCAATCCAAGGGACTCTCAAGAGTCTTCTCTAAGACCACAGTTCAGAAGCATCAATTCTTCGGCGCTCAGCTTTCTTTGTAGTCCAACACTCACATCCATACATGACTACTGGAAAAACCATAGCTTTGATTAGACAGACTTTTGTCAGCAAAGTAATGTCTCTGCCTTTTAATATGCTGTCTAGGTTGGTCATAGCTTTTCTTCCAAGGAGCAAGCGTCCTTTAATTTCATGGCTGCAGTGATTTCGGAGCCCAAGAAAATAGTCGGTCACTGTTTTCATCAAGAGACTCTTTAGTTCCTCTTCATTTTCTGCCATAAAGGTGGTATCTTTGCATATCTGAGGTTACTGATATTGGTTAAGTTTGGTTAATTAAGATTGGTTAAGTAAGTTACTCAAAAAGAAATACAACATTGTGGCTAAGGTCTTGGCCTCTGGCTCATTCTATACACTCAGATCCCAGCTCCACCACTTAGTGGCATCAGCTTGGGAAAACTACTTTAGTTTTTGGAAAAGTGAAGATAATAATGGGGCTGTTGTGATAACCCTTGCAAGATCTCGGGACAGTACCTGGCATATGGTACTCTATAAATGTTTTTCATTAGATGTTATTAATTTCAGTAAAAGTAGTTTTTTTGAGCATGTGACATAGTTTTATTACCACAGGTTTGGAAGGAGGGGAAGAACTCAAGATTGCTAAAGAAAAAAAAATTTTTTTAATTAATTGTGGGCATTACTATTTTTAAAGAAGTACCATTCACATTTCTCTTTTAATTTTATTTGGTTTCAATTAACTGCTCTTTATCACATCATACCATTTTTGCCACATACTGACTCATCTTTTCTCTGCCAATTTAACTCCTAACCATCCTACTAAGATCATCAAAAATCCCATTACTCTCACAATGTCTGTGCAGACAAAGGCACATGTAAATAAACACCCAGCTAATCTTAATGTTTTATGTAATTCACAAAAGACTTTCACATACAATACAGATTCTCATTTGATGCTCTTGACAACCTTTGGGTAGATATTATTTTACATACAAGAAAATTCAGGCTTTGTGTAGCTGAGCAACTAGGACATACAGTTAAACTGACTACAGTTTGGCATTTTAGGGAAAATACTTTTTTTTTCTTTTTACCTTTTGACCCTCTTCACCAATTTGTTCCACACTTACCCCACCATACCTCTGTCCTGCCTCTGGCAATCAGCAATCTGTTCTCTGGATCTATGAGCTTGGTTTTTATGTTTTGATTTGTTTGTTTGTTTAGATTCCACGCATTACAAAGATCATATGGCATTTTTCTTTCTCTGTCTGACTTATTTCACTTAGCATATGCCCTCACATTTCATCCGTGTTGACACAAATGGCAATATTTTATTATTCTATGACTGATGAACAGCCCCTTGTATATATACACCACAGTCTCTATCCATTCATCCATGAATGGACATAGTGAAGTCGCTCAGTCGTGTCCAACTCTTTGCGACCCCATGGAATGTAGCCCACCAGGCTTCTCCGTCCATGGGATTCACCAGACAAGAACATTGGAGTGGGTTGCCATTTCTTTCTCCATGAATGGACATAGGTGGTTTCTATGAAAATACCAATTCAAAAATATATATGCACCCCTATGCTCATTGCAGTATTATTTACAACGGTCAAGATATAGAAACCACCTGTGAATGGACATAGACAAATACCCAGAAGTAGATTTGCTGGATCATATGGTAGTTTCATTTTTAATGTTTTGAGTAACTTCTACAGTGTTTTCCATATTGAGTGCACCAATTCACAGTCCCACCAACAGTGTACAAAGGTCATGTTTTCTCCATATATTCACCAACACTTTTTATTTCTTTTCTTTTTGAAAACAGCTATTCTGACAGGTGCGAGATGATAGCTCAATGTAGTTTTGATTTGCATTTCTCTGAAAACAAATGATGTTGAACATCTTTTCATGTTGGTTATCTATATGTCTTCTCTGGAAAAATGTCTATTCAGATCCTCAGCTCATTTTTTAATCAGACTGTTATTTGTTTGGTTTCAGGTTTTTTTGTTTTTTCCTATTGAGTTGCATGAACTTTTTATATATTTTAATTGAAGTATATTTGACTTAGGGATTTCAATATTTTTATGTATTACAAAATTATCATGTGTCTAATTATAATCTGACAAAATAAAAAGTGTTACAATATTATTGATTATAGTCTCTATGTTGTGACATTTATTTTATAACTAGAAGCATGTACCTCTTAATCCCCTTCATCTGTCTCACTTATCTCCATAACCCCTCCACTCTGGTTTATCTACTGTATCTGTAAGTCTGGTCCACTTTTGTTATGTTTGTTCTTAAATATTTTAGATTCATATAAGTGAAATCTACTGTATTTTATTTTCTCTGTCTGACATTTCAATTAGCATAATACTCTTTAGGTCCATCCTTGGTATTACAAATAACAGGATTTTGCTCTTTTTCTTCACTGAGTAATATTGCATTGTGTATATATGTATATATATGTGTACATATATATGTATGTATATGCATATCTTCCTTGTCCATCTGTCTCTCAATGGACACTTTGGTTGCTTCTATACATATATAATTTTGGACATTATCTTTGATCAGATATGACTTCCAAATATTTTCTGCCATTCAGTAGATTTCCCTTTCATTTTGACGGTTGTTTCTTTTGTTGTGCAGAAGCTTTTTCATTTGATGTAGTCCTGCTTGCTTTATTTTTGCTTTCATTGCTTCCTTTTCGGGTGTCAGACCCAAAGTATCATTGCCAAAACCTATACAGATGAGACCACTGCTTATGCTTTCTTCTAGTTTTTTGGTTTCCAGTCTTATGTTCAGGTCTTTAATCCACTTGGAATTAACTTTTGTGTATGGTATAAGACAGGAGCCCAATTTCAATCTTTTGCATGTGACTGTCCAGTTTTCCCATATCATTTATTGAAGAGACTACCCTTCCCCCACTGTATATTCCTGGCTCCTTTGTTGTAAATTATTTGATCATATATGCATGGGTTTAGTTCTGAGCTTTCTATTCTGTTCCATCATCTAATGTATCTTTTTTTTATGCCAGTAACTACTGTTTTAATTGCTAATGCTTCATAATATAGTTTGAAATCTGGACATATGATGCCTTCAATTTTATCCTTTCTAAAGTTTGTTTTGGCTGTGAGGGGTCTTTTGTGTTTCCATGTAACTTTTAGGATTGTTTATTTCTGTGAAATATAACATTGGAATTTGGATAGGGATTGTATTGAATCTGTAGATTCCTTTGGGTAGTATAGACATTGTAACAATGATTCTTCTAATCCATGAGTACAGAATATCTTTCCATTTATCTGTACCATATTCAATTTCTTTTTGCCTTTTCATACTGTTCATGTGGTTCTCAAGGCAAGAATGCTGAAGTGGTTTGCCATTCCCCTCTCCAGTGGACCACATTTTGTCAGAACTCTCCACCATGACCCGTCTGTCTAGGGTGGCCCTACACAGCATGGCTCATAGTTTCATTGAGTTAGACAAAGGCTATGATCCATGTGCTTGATTTGGTTAGTTCTCTGTGATTGTGGTTTTCATTCTGTCTGCCTTCTGATGAGGATAAGAGACTTGTGGAAGTTTCCTGATGGGAGGGACTGGCTGTGGGGAAAACTGGTCTTACTCTGGTGGGCAAGGCCATGCTCAGTAAATCTTTAACCCAATTTTCTGCTGATGGGTGGGGCTGTGTTCCCTCAGCTGATGGAATTCCAGCTGAGCTATTTCAAAGCCTAAAAGGTGATGCTGCTAAAGTGCTACACTCAATATGCCAGCAAATTTGGAAAACTCAGCAGTGGCCACAGGACTGGAAAAAGTCAGTTTTCACTCCAATCCCAAAGAAGGGTAGTGGCAAAGAACATGCAAACTACTGTACAATTCCACTCTAGCAAGGTCATGCTCAAAGTCCTCCAAGCTAGGCTTCAACAGTATGTGAACTGAGAACTTCCAGATATACACGCTGGATTTAGAAAATACAGAGGAACCAGAGATCAAATTCCCATCATCCCTGGATCATAGAAAAAGCAAGGGAATTCCAGAAAAACTTCTACTTCTGCTTCATTGACTATGCATCAAGCCTGTATATTGTCACCCTGCTTATTTAACTTGCTTGTGAAATGCTGAGCTGGATGAAGCAGAAGCTGAAATCAAGATTGCCAGGAGAAATATCAGTAACATCAGATATGCAGATGACACCACCCTTATGGCAGAAAGCAAAGAAGAACTAAAGAGCTCCTTGATGAAGGTGAAAGAGGAGGGTGAAAAAGTTGGCTTAGAACTCAACATTCAAAAAACTAAGATCATGGCATCTGGTCCCATCACTTCATGGCAAATAGATAGGGAAACAATGGAAACAGTGACAGACTTTACTTTCTTGGGTTCCAGAATCACTGTGGATGATGACTGCAGCCATGAAATTAAAAGACACTTGCTCTTTGGAAGAAAAGCTATGACAAACCTAGAGAGCATATTAATTGGCAGAGCTATTACTTTGCCAGCAAAGGTCTGTATAGTCAAAGCTGTGGTCTTTCCAGTAGTCATGTACTGATATGAGAATTGGACCATAAGGAAAGCTGAACACCAAAAAATTAATGCTTCTGAACTCTGGTGTTGGAGAAGACTCTTGAGATTCCCTTGGACTGCAGGGATATCAAAACAGTCCACCCTAAAGGAAAACAGTCCTGAATATTCATTGGAAGGACTGATGCTGAAGCTGCAACTCCAATCCTTTGGCCACCTGATGCAAAGAACTGATTCATTTGAAAAGACCCTCATGCTGGGAAATATTGAAGGCAGGAGAAGGGGATGACAGAGAATGAGATGGTTGGATGGCATCACCAACTCAATGTAAATGAGTGTGAGCAAACTCCGTGAGATGGTGAAGGACAGGGAAGCCTGGCACGCTGCAGTCCATGGGGTCACAAAGAGTCGGACATGACTGAGAGACTGAACAACAACTTCAATTTCTTTCATTATCGTAGTTTCAATATACAGACCTTTCATCTCTTTGGTTATATTTATTCTTAGGTATTTTATTTTTCTTGATTCAATTTTAAGTGGGATTGGTTTCTTAATTCCTCTTTCTGATAGTTCATTAGTATTGTATAGAAATGCAACAAATTTTTGTGCAATGATTTTTATCCTACAACTTTACTGAATTTGCCTATTAGTTCTAATCGTTTCCTAATGCAGTCTTTAGACCTTTCTATACATAATATCATGTGCAGATAGTGACAGTTATTTTTTCCTTTCCAATTTGGATGCCTTTTACTTCTTTTACTTGCCTAATTTCTCTAGTGTTTCCAATACTATGTTGAATAGAAGAGGGAAGAGTAAGCATCCTCGTCTTTTCCCTGAAAAGTTTGCAGCTTTCCATCTCCAAATATAATGTTACTTATGAACTTGTCATATATGGCCTTTATTATGTTGAGGCACATATATATATCCACACATGTGTATCCTCTATACCCATATTTGTTGAGAGTTTTTATCATAAATGAATGTTGATTTGTTGAATGCTTTTTCTGTATCTATTGAGATGATCATATGGTTTTTATCCTTCATTTTGCTGTGATCTATCACACTGATTGATTTGTCGATAAATCCCACTTGATCATGCTGTATGATCTCTTCAGTATATTGTTGAATTTGGTTTGTAAACATTTTGTTGAGGATTTTTGCATCTATGTTCATCAGGAAAACTGGGCTGTAATCTTTTCTTGTAGTATCACATTCTGGTTTTGGTATCAGGATAATGCTGGCCTCATAAGTCTGTAAACATTGCTTCTTCTTCAATTTTTTAAAAGAGTTTGTGAAGTGATGTTTTTAATTCTTTAAATGTTTAGTAGAATTCATCAGTGAGGCCATCTGGTACTAGACTTGTTTTTTGAGAGGTTTATATTGATTCAATCTCCTTACAAAGTAATTGGTCTGTTCAGATTTTCTGTTTCATTATGATTCAGTCTTGGTAGGTTGTATGTTTCTAGAAATATCCAACTTGTTGGCACATAATTGTTCATTTTAATCTATTGTTTGTACTAAATGACCCAAGCCAAAAACATAAAGTTTGGTAGAGGAGACGTAAATACACAGTTATGATTCAGTGACTGATAGCAGTGGATCATTTATGAAACAAATCAAAGACTTCGACCTGATTTTTCTTCTACATCACTTCTTTGGACACGTTTTTTGTCCCCAGAACCATGCTTGGACTGAATATGCAAAGATAGATGAGGAAGGATTCCTAATAATGGAAAACTTACATTTGTAGGAGAAACAGACATGAAAACAAATAACCCTAGTGTTAGTCGTCAAGTCATATCCAACTCCTTGAGACCCCATGGACTGTAGCTTGCCAGGATCCTCTGTCCATAGACTTCTCCAGGCAAGAATACTGGCATGTGTAGCCATTCCCTTCTCTAGGGAATCTTCCCAAGCCAGGAACCGAACTCAGGTCTCCTGCACTGCAGGCAGATTTTTTACCATAGAAGCTATCAGCTGCTGCTGCTGCTAAGTCGCTTCAGTTATGTCCAACTCTGTGTGACCCCATAGACGGCAGCCCACCAGGCTCCACCTGGGATTCTCCAGGCAAGAACACTGGAGTGGGGTGCCACTGCCTTCTCTGGAAGCTACCAGGGAAACCCCAAATAACTCTAACACAGTCAATAAAACCTACATAGAGGTTAAGAATTAAATGCTAAGGAAACATGACATGAAATGGTTTTATATTACTTGGTGATACAAATACGTAAGCAAAAGTGACAACTTTCTTGCCATAAGAATACAAAGCAAGACTATCAAGATCATCACCAGTGAGTGAGAAACAAAAGTTCTTGCAATTTATTTCCCAAACATCAATATATCCAAACAAATTATATGCCAATTGGGTTAGAGGAGGAAGGACTTAATAATTTTAAAATTTGCACTAAATAAACAAATGTCCTCTAAACACCCACATCAAGTATTTATTGGCCAAGTGTCCAGGAGTTTCAAGCTGTAATGACAAGGGCATAGACTCAGGGTGGGCAAGGACAGGATACCAATGAAAGAAACAGAGTCTCTTGAATGGCTAATGAAAGAAAAATATGATTATACCAGATTGTAGGGATTGCAGAAAAATTATAGTGGTGCTGTGGTAGTCACTAAATGTTTAAGAAATTGAAGACATCTCTAATTTCATATATTTTAGACCATTATGTGCCAGATCTACATATTCCAATATGGAGTTTTCAAATATAAGTAAAGATAACATTTCAATCTAGAAAATGATGCCCAAAGGAAGGTGGTAGTCAAGGCTAAATTTGGGCTAGTGGCTAAGAGAAAGCAACCATTGAGTGCTGGGTTCAAACCCGGATTAGAAAAGGGAGCACCTATTTGCAGTCAGTTATGCCAACTGACCTCTTTTCCCCATGGGGACCCATGCACCATGGCTGCAAAGAGCAGCCTCCTTGGTGGCTGCTGTCTGTAGGGGTGGCTCTAAGGGGCGTTGGAGACAGCCATTTCCAGGGGACATTTATGTCTGGCACACTGCCCCCAAAATCTAGGGTCCAGACAGGTATGCAGGGTGCCTTTGGAAATTCCCAGGACACAGTGGCCAGGGTCCTCATTGTCTGAAACATAATGTCCATCTGCACCAAGCTGTAAGACAAGGAGCATGTGACTGAGGCCCCACACAGGGCCAAGTTCAAGTTCCCTGGCCACCAGAAGATTCATATCTCTAAGAAGTGGAGACTTGCTAAATTTAATGCAGATGAATTTGAAATTATGGTGACAGGAAAGCAGCTCATCCTGGATGCCTTGGGGGTCAAATATATCCCTAATTGCCTTGTTCCTTCCTTACTCACACCCACCAATAAATCTTACTTTCCTGTAAAAGAACAGAGAGAAAAGAAAAAGCAGCTCCTAGAACTAGGAGCAAGATATGATCCTTCCGAATCCCAAGAAACCAGCAAAAGGAAAACTAAACCCAAAGGGCCTCTGTCTTCAGGCACCTGGTACAGGACAGTTTAGGATATTTCTTTGGAGCAGTTTGCTTGCCAACGACCTCTGTTTACCAGCCATGCTTCACGTGGTGGAAATTTTCTAAGAGAAATTTCCCAGAGGGTCCCCAAACCCTCAAATCTGGGGTCACAATGACTAATCTAGGACAGTTGCAAGGGCTGCTCCATTTATCAGAGAGTTTGGGGCTGGGAGGCCAGCATGGGTAAGATCCACAGGAAAGGGGCTCTATGAATACAACAGGGAAAAGTCTCCTGGAGGATTCCTCATGGTCATTCAGGGCTCCCCTTGACCTCTGCTTAGGACATATGGCCCTCGGCCCTGAAAAGTCTCTTGGTTCACACCTTACTCCCCCACCCAAACTAGAAGCAGAAACAATGTCATTTTCCTTCTCAAATTGGTTGGCATAGAAAGGTACCACGGTAGAGATGAAACAAGGGTGTGGAATTTAGCACTGGGAATACCCACTGTGTAGGGATGTAGAATGCACACGGTTGAAGCTACCGTTTATGAAGCCAGGTTCCCTGAATTCAAATCCTGCTTCATCTTAGTAACTGTCTGAGTTTGGACATATTGCTAGCTACCTTGCACCCCAATTTTCACAACTGTCAACTGGGAGCAATAATGATGCCTACCACCAGTGCTCTTGGAATTAAAGGAATAAAAGTGCTTATAGTGCATACATATTATACTTCAGTAGATAATACTATTATTTTCATAGCCTAATGAATAAATAATGTATGTTTGTGTGCTTTGCTAAACTTTAGATTTCTCATCTGAAAAATGAAAGAATAAAATCCAGGATTGGATCTGAATTAGCTAATGGAAGTCAAAAAAATACATTGAATGGAAAATGCAATCCAAATGTTTGTGTTTGGTGTTATCATCGTCCATAGTAGGCATTGGAATCAACCACGGCTACGATATGGAAACAAAACAACCAGAGAGAGATGAGGCCAGACCCCTTTTAAGACTCACCATCCTGAGATCTTACACAGGAAAGTTATTTGTAAGCATGAACGCCAGACAAGTGTTCCTTGTTAGCTATGCGTAGGCCCTGGAGACCAGCACTGCCATGTGGTGAGATCAAGTGAAGTGACAGATTCTGCCAAGCAAGGCTCTGAGGCCATCGCTCAGAGGCGCCTGAGAAATCACTCCCCCAGAGTCTTCCTCAGCTGCACTGTGCCCCACTCCTATCCTGGCCGCCTCCCCCAAAGACCCCCAGTCCCCTCTCCCCAATCCTCCAGACTCTGCCCAGTCCCCGCTGGCATGCAAGTGCAGAGCTCAGCACATTCCACACTTTGTCCCCCTAGATTCACCCCCATGCGTTGGTTCTGCCTGACTGTCCCACGCAGCATCTCTAGGAGAGCCAGAAAGGAATGCACTCAACTCATCAGCACCAGGGGCAGAACCAAAGCCAAGCATGGCCTGTCATCCAAAGGACTGTAGCGCTCGCGTCATCACCGAAAGACAGACACAGAACAGGCCCCGGGAAGAGCCTGTCACCTTCCCGAGAGCCAGGGAGGTGGCCAGAAAACCCCAGGGGGGTGTGGGTTCTCCTGTCAAAGCAAGGCCACCAAAATCTGAGCCCTGGAAACTCCTCCCAAATGAACACTTGACAGGTGGAAGGGAAGACAGCTTGAAGCCCCTTGAAGCCCCTTGAAACCCCTGGTGGCTCTGACAGTAAAGAATCTGCCTGCAACAGGAGACTCAGGTTCAATCCCTGGGTCAGGAAAATCCCCTGGAGAAGAAAATGGCAACTGACTCCAGTATGCTTGCTTGGAGAATCCCATGGACAGAGGAGGCTGGTGGGCTACAGTCCATGGGGTCATAAAGAGTTCACTACTGAAGCAGTCGGACACAACTGGGCAACTAACACTCTCACTGAAGCTCTCGGCTCCACCTGGGATTTGTGCACAGTGCAGAGACAGAGCCTGATATGTAGAAAACCTGATTATGGATAAATGGAGAAGTTTTACATGATTCATAATACATCGTGATTCCTTTTCCTGAATGTGAGGATACTGAATCCAATTATCCCTGAAAATTCAGGCAGACTGAGGCTGTTTGCCTACCATTGCTCACAGCACACCCCAGAGTCAATGTGGCAAGCCCCTTTTGCTGGTGCCTTGATCACTTTAACCCAGCACTACAAAACACACACGAGCAAATCCTTGTGCACACCAGGACCCAGGAGAAAGGAGCAGTGATGCCACAAGAATCTGAGCTGGACTTGCCTGCAAGTGTCCACGAGTCTCTGGCAGAGGCGTGGGTCAACAGTGGCCTGCCTTGGAGTCAGGGGCACAGAATACAGCAGTCCTGGGTGCCATGCATTCTGGCATAAGTCCTTTTGAAGGAGGTTGCCATTCAGTTCAGTTCAGTCGCTCAGTCGTGTCCGACTCTTTGCAACCCCAGGAATCACAGCACGCTAGGCATCCCTGTCCATCACCAACTCCTGGAGTTCACTCTGAGTCAGTGATGCCACGCAGCCATCTCATCCTCTGTCGTCCCCTTCTCCTCCTTCCCTCAACCCCTCCCAGCATCAGTCTTTTCCAATGAGTCAACTTTTCACATGAGGTGGCCAAAGTACTGGACTTTCAGCTTTAGCATCAGTACTTCCAAAGAAATCCCAGGGCTGATCACCTTCAGAATGGACTGATTGGATCTCCTTGCAGTCCAAGGGACTCTCAAGAGTCTTCTCCAACACCACAGTTCAAAAGCATCAATTCTTCGGCACTAAGCTTTCTTCACAGTCCAACTCTCACATTCATACATAACCACCGGAAAAACCATAGCCTTGACTAGATAGACATTTGCTGGCAAAGTAATGTCTCTGCTTTTCAATATGCTGTCTAGATTGGTCATAACTTTTCTTCCAAGGAGTAAGCATCTTTTAATTTCATGGCTGCAGTCACCATCTGCAGTGATTTTGGAGCCCCAAAAAATAAAGTCTGACACTGTTTCCACTGTTTCCCCATCTATTTCCCATGAAGTGATGGGACCAGATGCCATGATCTTAGTTTTCTGAATGTTGAGCTTTAAGCCAACTTTTTCACTTTCATCAAGAGGCTTTTTAGTTCCTCTTCACTTTCTGCCATAAGGGTAGTGTCATCTGCATATCTGAGGTTATTGATATTTCTCCTGGCAATCCTGATTCCAGCTTGTGCTTCTTCAGCCCAGCGTTTCTCATGATGTACTCTGCATAAAAGTTAAATAAGCAGGATGACAATATACAGCTTTGATGTACTCCTTTTCCTATTTGGAACCAGTCTGTTGTTCCATGTCCAGTTCTAACTGCTTCTTCCTGACCTGCATACAGATTTCTCAAGAGGCAGGTCAGGTGGTCTGGTATTCCCATCTCTTTCAGAATTGTCCACAGTTTCTTGTGATCCACACAGTCAAAAGCTTTGGCATAGTCAATAAAGCAGAAATAGATGTTTTTCTGGAACTCTCTTGCTTTTTCCATGATCCAGCAGATGTTGGCAATTTGATCTCTGGTTCCTCTGCCTTTTTTAAAAACAGCTTGAACATCTGGAAGTTCCTGGGTCACGTATTGCTGAAGCCTGGCTTGGAGAATTTTGAGCATTACTTTACTAGCATGTGAGATGAGCGCAATTGTGCGGTAGTTTGAGCATTCTTTGGCATTGCCTTTCTTTGAGATTGGAATGAAAACTGACTTTTTCCAGTCCTGTAGCCACTGTTGAGCTTTCCAAATTTGCTGGCATATTGAGTGCAGCACTTTCACAGCATCACCTTTCAGGATTTGAAATAGCTCAACTGGAATTCCATCACCTCCACTAGCTTTGTTCGTAGTGATGCTTCTTAAGGCCCACTTGACTTCACATTCCAGGATGTCTGGCTCTTGGTAAGTGATCACACCATCGTGATTATCTGGGTCGTGAAGATTTTTTTTGTACAGTTCTTCTGTGTATACTTGCCACCTCTTAATATCTTCTGCTTCTGTAAGGTCCATACCATTTCGGTCCTTTATCGAGCCCATCTTTGCATGAAATGTTCCCTTGGTATCTCTTATTTTCTTGAAGCGATCTCTAGTCTTTCCCATTCTGTTGTTTTCCACTATTTCTTTGCATTGATCGCTGAAGAAGGCTTTCTTATCTCTTCTAGCTATTCTTTGGAACTCTGCATTCAGATGCTTATATCTTTCCCTCTTTCCTTTGCTTTTCTCTTCTCTTCTTTTCACAGCTATTTGTAAGGCCTCCTCAGACAGCCTTTTTGCTTTTTTGCATTTTTTTTACATGGGGATGGTCTTGATCCCTGTCTCCTGTACAATGTCATGAACCTCCGTCCATAGCTCGCCAGGCACTCTATCTATCAGATCTAGTCCCTTAAATCTATTTCTCACTTCCACTGTATAATCATAAGGGATTTGATTTAGGTCATACCTGAATGGTCTAGCGGTTTTCCCTACTTTCTTCAATTTAAGTCTGAATTGGGCAATAAGGACTTCATGATCTGAGCCAGTTGGCTCCTGGTCTTGTTTTTGTTGACTGTGTAGAGCTTCTCCATCTTTGGCTGCAAAGGATGTAATCAATCTGATTTCGGTGTTGACCATCTGGTGATGTCCATGTGTAGAGTCTTCTCTTGTGTTGTTGGAAGAGGGTGTTTGCTATGACCAGTGCATTTTCTTGGCAAAACTCTATTAGTCTTTGCCCTGCTTCATTCCGTATTCAAAGGCCAAATTTGCCTGTTACTCCAGGTGTTTCTTGACTTCCTACTTTTGCATTCTAGTCCCCTGTAATGAAAAGGACATCTTTTTTGGGTGTTAGTTCTAGAAGGTCTTGTAGGTCTTCATAGAACCGTTCAACTTCAGCTTCTTCAGCATTACTGGTTGGGGCATAGACTTGGATTACTGTGATATTGAATGGTTTGCCTTGGAAACGAACAGAGATCTTTCTGTCATTTTTGAGATTGCATCCAAGTACTGCATTTTGGACTCTTTTGTTGACCATGATGGCTACTCCATTTCTTCTGAGGGATTCCTGCCCGCAGTAGTAGATATAATGGTCATCTGAGTTAAATACACCCATTCCAGTCCATTTTAGTTTCCTGATTCCTAGAATGTCGACATTCACTCTTGCCATCTCCTGTTTGACCACTTCCAATTTGCCTTGATTCATGGACCTGACATTCCAGGTTCCTATGCAATATTGCTCTTGACAGCATTGGACCTTGCTTCTATCACATCCACAGCTGGGTATTGTTTTTGCTTTGGCTCCATCCCTTCATCCTTTCTGGAGTTATTTCTCCACTGATCTCCAGTAGCATATTGGGTACCTACTGACCTGGGGAGTTCCTCTTTCAGTATCCTATCATTTTGCCTTTTCATACTGTTCATGTGGCTCTCAAGGCAAGAATAATGAAGTGGTTTGCCATTCCCTTCTCCAGTGGACCACATTCTGTCGTTACTGCCATTAAAAAAAAAAAGAAAAGGCTCAGTCATGTCTGACTCTTAGCAACCTCATGGACTATAGCTGACCAGGTTCCTCTGTCCATGGGATTTTCTAGGCAAGAACACTGGAATGAGTTGCCATTTCCTTCTCTAGGGGATCTTCCTGACCCAGGGATGGAAACCAGGTTTCTCACATTGCAGACAGACACTTTACTGTCTGAGCCACCAGGGATATCCTGCCATTATCCCTCCCAAACTTGGCCTCAGGTCAAACTACAGGGAGGGAACACAGCCTCACCCATTAGCAGAAAATTGGATTAAAGATTTACTGAGCATGGCCCCACCCATCAGAGCAAGACCCAGATTCCCCCAGTTCAGTTCAGTTCAGTCATTCAGTCGTGTCCAACTCTTTGCAACCCCATGAATTGCAGCACGCCAGGCCTCCCTGTTCATCACCAACATCTGGAGTTCACTCAAACTCACATCCATCAAGTTGGTGATGCCATCCAGCCATCTCATCCTTTGTTGTCCCCTTTTCCTCCTGCCCCCAATCCCTCCCAACATCAGTCTTTTCCAATGAGTCAGCTCTTCGCATGAGGTGGCCAAAGTACTGGAGTTTCAGCTTTAGCATAATTCCTTCCAAAGAACATCCAGGGCCGATCTCCTTCAGAATGGACTGGTTAGATCTCCTTGCAGTCCAAGGGACTCTCAAAAGTCTTCTCCAACACCACAGATCAAAAGCATCAATTCTCCGGTGCTCAGCTTTCTTCACAGTCCAACTCTCACATCCATACATGACCACTGGAAAAACCATAGCCTTGACTAGACAAGGCCATGCTAAATTGCTTCAGTCTTGTCTTTCCCCATGGACTTCTAGCCTACCAGGCTCCTCTATCCATAGGATACTGCAGGCAAGAATACTGCAGTGGTTTGCCATTCCCTTCTCCAGGGGATCTTCTCAACCGGGAGATTGAACTCGAATCTCTTTAGTTTCCTGCTTTGGCAGGTAAGTTCTTTACCACTAGCACCACCTGGGAAGCCCTTGGCCAGTCCCTCCCACCAGGAAGCTTCCACAAGCCTCTTATCCTTATCCATCAGAGGGCAGACAGAAGGAAAACCACAATCACAGAAAATGAACCAAACTGATCAAATGGATCACAGCCTTGTCTAACTCAGTGAAACTATGAGCCAAGCCATGAAAGGCCACCCAAGACAGATAGGCTACGGTGGAGAGTTATGACAAAACATGGTCCAGTGGAGAAGAGAATGGTAAACCATTTCAGCATTCTTGCCTCATGAACCCAATGGAGACTATGTAAAAGATATGACACAAAAGATGAACTCCCCAGGTTGTAGGTGCTCAATATGCTACTGGAAAAGAGCGGAGAAATATTTCCAGAAGGAGTGAACAGGCTGAGTCAAAGTGGAAACAATGCGCAGTTGTGGAGGTATCTGGTGGTGAAACTAAAGTCCAGTGTTGTAAAGAACAACATTGCATAAGAACCTGGAATGTTAGGTTCATGAATCAAGGTAAATTGGAAGTCAAACAGAAGATGGTAAGAGTAAACACTGACATTTTAGGAATCAGTGAACTAAAATGGACCAGAATGGGCAAATTTAATTCCGATGACCATTATATCTACCAGTGTGGGCAAGAATCCCTTAGAAGAAATGCAGTAGCCCTCATAGTGAACATAAGAGTCCAAAATGCAGTACTTGGGTGCAATTGCAAAAACAACAGAACGATCTCTGTTCGTTTCCAAGCAAACCATTCAGTATCACGGTAATCCAAGTCTATGCCCTAACCACTAATGCCAAAGAAGCTGAACAGTTCTATGAAGACCTACAAGACCTTCTAGAACTAACACCAAAAAGAGATGTCCTTTGTATCATAGGGGACTGGAATGCAAAAGTAGGAAGTCAAGAGATACCTGAAGTTTTGCTTTGGAGTACAAACTGAAGCAGGGCAAAGGCTAACAGAGTTTTGCCAAGAGAATGCACTGGTCATAGCAAACACCCTCTTCCAACAACACAAGAGATGACTCTACACATAGACATCAGCAGATGGTCAATATCAAAATCAGACTGATTATATTCTTTGCAGTTGAAGATGGAGAAATTCTATACAGTCAGCAATATCAAGACCAGGAGCTGACTGTGGCTCAGATCATAAACTCCTTATTGCCAAATTCAGACTTAAACTGAAGAAAGTAGGTAAAGCCATTAGACCATTCAGACCTAAATCAAATCCCTTATGATTATACAGTGAAAGTGACAAAAAGATTCATGGGATTAGATCTGATAGACAGAGTGTCTGAAGAACTATAGGTGGAGGTTCATAACATTGTACAGGAGGCGGTGATCAAACCATCCCTAAGGAAAAGAAAAGCAAAAAAGCAAAATGGTTCTCTGAAGAGGCCTTACAAATACCTAAGAAAACAAAAGAAGCAAAAGGCAAAGGAGAAAAGGAAAGATACATTCATCTGGATGCAGAGTTCCAAAGAATAGCAAGGAGAGATAAGAAAGCCTTCCTCAGGGAACAGTGCAAAGAAATAGAGGAAAACAATAGAATGGGAAAGACTAGAGATCTCTTCAAGAAAATTAGAGATACCAAGGGAACATCTCATGCAAAAATGAGCTCAACAAAGGACAGAAATGGTATGGCCCTGACAGAAGCAGAAGATATTAAGAAGAGGTGTCTAGAATACACAGAAGAACTATACAAAAAAGATCTTCATGACCCAGATAATCACAATGGTGTGATCGCTCACCTAGAGCCAGACATCCTGGAGTGCGAAGTCAAGTGGGGCTTAGGAAGCATCACTACAAACAAAACTAGTGGAGGTGATGGAAGTCCAGTTGAGCTGTTTCAAATCCTAAGAGATGATGCTGTGAAAGTGCTGCACTCAAAATGCCAGCAAATTTGGAAAGCTCAGCAGTGGCCACAGGACTGGAAAAGGTCAGTTTTCATTCCAATCCCAAAGAAAGTCAATGACAAAGGATGTTCAAACTACCACACAGTTGCACTCATCTCACATGCTAGTAAAGTAATGCTCAAAATTCTCCAAGCTAGGCTTCAACAGTAGGTGATCTGAGAACTTCCAGATGTTCAAGCTGGATTTAGAAAAGGGAGAGGAACCAGAGATCAAATTGCCAACATCTGTTTGTTCATAGAAAAAGCAAGAGAATTGCAGAAAATCATCTACTTCTGCTTCATTGACTATGCTAAAGCCTTTGACTCCTTGGATTACAACAAACTGTGAAAAATTCTTCAAGAGATCACCTTACCTGCCACTAAGAAATTTGTATGCAGATCAAGAAGCAACAGTTAAAACTGGACATGGAACAATGGACTGGATCCAATTGGGAAAGGAGTATGTCAAGGTTGTATGTTGTCACTTTGCTTATTTAACTTATTGCAAAGTACATCATGTGAAATCCTGTGCTGGATGAAGCACAAGCTGAAATCAAGATTGCCAGGAGAAATATCAATAACCTCAAATATGCAGATGACACCACTCTTACGGTAAAATGCAAAGGGAAGCTAAAAAGCCTCTTGATGAAAGTGAAAGATGACAGTGAAAAAGCTGAACTCAAGATTCAAAAAGATCGTGGCATCTGGTCCCATCAGTTAATGGCAAATAGATGGGTAACCAATGGAAACAGTGAGAGACTTAATTTTCTTCGGTTCCAAAATCGTTACAGATGGTGACTGCAGCATGAAATTAAAAGACACTTGTTCCTTGGAAGAAAAGCTATAACAAACCTAGACAGCACATTTAAAAGCAGAGACATTACTTTGCAAACAAAGGTTTGTTTAGTCAAAGCTATGGTTCTTCCAGTAGTCATGTATGGATTTGAGAGTTGGATCATAAAGAAGTCTGAGCACCAAAGAATTGGTGCTTTCAAACTGTGGTGCTGGAGAAGACTCTTGAGAGTCGCTTGGACTGCAAGGAGATCAAACCAGTTCAATCCTAAAGGAAATCAACCCTGAATATTCATTGGAAGTACTGGTGCTGAAGCTGAAGTTCCAGTACTTTGGCCATTTGATATGAAGAGCCAGCTCTTTGGAGAAGATCCTGATGCTGGGAAAGACTGAAGGCAGCACTGGGATGACCCAGAGGGATGGTACGGGGAGGGAGGAGGGAGGGGGTTCAGGATGGGGAACACGTGTATACCTGTGGCGGATTCATGTTGATGTATGGCAAAACTAATACAATATTGTAAAGTAATTAACCTCTAATTAAGATAAATTTATATTAAAAGGATAAATTAAAAAAAAAAAACAGAAAAAAAACAAAAGTAAAAGTAAAAGATTGAAGGCAGGAGGAAAAGGGGACAACAGAGGATGAGATGGTTGGATGGCATCACCAACTCGATGGACATGAGTTTGAGCAAGCTCTGGGAGTTGGTGATGAACAGGGAAGCCTGGCGTGCTGCAGTCCATGGGGTCACAAAGAGTTAAACACTGCTGAGTGACTGAACTGAACAGGTGCTCTTGTTTTTACTGCTGTTGTTTAGTCACTATGTCATGTCTGACTCTTTTGTGACTCCATGGACTGTAGCCTGCCCGCCTCCTCTGTCCATGGGATTTCCCAGGCAAGAGTATAGGTGCCCTTGGACATTGATAAATTTGTGGATACAACAACATTCACAGTGCTAGTCTCGCAGTTATTAAGAAACATTGATTCACTCCCTTCCAACGTGGATCTATTAACCCTTTTCATTTTCCATAAGCTGGCTATTTAATTCAAGTCATTCATCGTCATTCATCCATTTATTCATCCTCTCATTCTGTCAACAAATATTTATTGAGAGCCTACTATGTGCCAGGCACTATGCCAGTAACAGGAGCTATCAGCTCAGTCCAGTTCAGTCACTCAGTCATGTCCGACTCTTTGCGACCCCATGAATTGCAGCACGCCAGGCCTCCCTGTCCATCACCAACTCCCGGAATTCATTCAGACTCACGTCCATCGAGTCAGTGATGCCGTCCAGCCATGTCATCCTCGGTTGTCCCCTTCTCCTCCTGCCCTCAACCCCTCCCAGCATCAGAGTCTTTTCCAATGAGTCAACTCTTTGCATCAGGTGTCCAAAGTACTGGAGTTTCAGCTTTAGCATCATTCCTTCCGAAGAAATCCCAAGGCTGATCTCCTTCAGAATGGACTGGTTGGATCTCCTTGCAGTCCAAGGGACTCTCAAGAGTCTTCTCCAACACCACAGTTCAAAAGCATAAATTCTTCAGTGCTCAGCCTTCTTCATAGTTCAACTCTCACATCCATACATGACTACTGGAAAAACCATAGCCTTGACTAGAAGGACCTTAGTCGGCAAAGTAATGTCTCTGCTTTTGAATATGCTATCTAGGTTGGTCATAACTTTTCTTCCAAGGAGCAAGCGTCTTTTAATTTCATGGCTGCAGTCACCATCTGCAGTGATTTTGGAGCCCAAAACAATAAAGTCTGACACTGTTTCCACTGTTTCCCCATTTATTTCAAAACCAGAGATGATTCTTATAGTCCAGTATATGTATTCTCAACAGAGGAAATATCACCATCAGGGGAAAAAAGTTTCCTGGATGGTGAAGAGAAACTTACTTGTGTTATGTATAAGTCACAGATATCTAAATAGTACATACAGTACATGCAATATATTCAATTGTGTGCATGCATGTGTATATAGACATACATACATACATATACACACACACGCGTGTGTGCATGGTTGTATTCATTGTATTAGTTTTCTACTGCGGCTGTAACAAATTACCATAAACTTAGTAGCTTAAGATAACACAAATTTATAATCTTCTCATCCTGGGAGTGAGAAGTCTGAAATGGACTTCACTGAACTGAAAGCAAAGTGTTGGCAGGGCTGCGTTCCTTCTCACGCCCTGAGGAAGGATCTGTTTGCTTGCCTTTTCCAGCTCCAAGAGGCTGCCCATATTCCTTGGCTCATGGCCCTCTTCCATCTTCAAAGCCAGCGATGGCACTCAAGTCTTTCTTACACTGCACTTCCTTCACACTGGCCATCCTGCCTTCCTCTTTCACTTGAAGAGCCTTTGTGATTACATCATGACCACCAGGCAAATACAGAATAATCTACTTCCATCAAGGTCACCAGATAAATAACCTTAATTCCATCTGCATCCCTAATTTCCCCTTACCATGCAATATGATTTATTCATGGGTTGCAGGGTGTAGAATGTGGAAGTCTTGTGAGGAGGAGGAGGAGGTGGAAAGGACACCATTCTGCCCACCACAACACTACCTCTACAGCATTAAATTTTCATTTCAGTACAGCATGTCTGAAAAGAGCTCTAAAAGGGGGAATAGGGAAGCCTGGCATGCTGCAATTCATGAGGTTGCAAAGAGTCGGACACGACTGAGTGACTGAACTGAACTGAACTGAATGAAACAGGAATGAGAAATCTTTATCTACTAAGAAAGCAATGCAGTGTCCTGATTAAGTCTTTATATCCTGGGGCAAGACTGCCTGGGTTCAAATCCTGTCTCTATGCTAGCTAGCTGTGTGGCCGTGAGCAAGTTACTTAAGCCCTCAAGAAGGACACGCTTCCTCAGGTTTTATGAGGATTAAAAACCCTAATGTTTTGAAAGGACTTAGAAATTGCCTAATATGCAGTAAGTGCTCGATAGATGTGTGCATTAGTGCTAGGAAAGACAAAAAGATTATTCAAATAATCACAGAAATAAATATGCAAGTTCAAATGATGATAAATGCTGAAAAGGAAAAGCGTGTTCTTGCCCTGTAGTAGGAGTATAAACAAGGCGAGGGGTCTCATTGTGGGTAAGAAGGTAGGGAAGAGTTTCCTAAGGAAGTGCCCCCTAAGACTGGAGCACAGTATGGCTGCCTAGAGAAAGCGTGGACTGCAGGGGTAGATGGCAGACTAAGCTGGAGAGCCAGGTGGGACCAGACCTAAGGGCTTAGGCCATATTACACATTTTTGCTTTACCCTAAGGGCTTCCCTGGTGGCTCAGAGGTTAAAGCATCTGCCTCTAATGCGGGAGACTTGGGTTCAATCCCTGGGTCAGGAAGATCCTCTGGAGAAGGAAATGGCACCCCACTCCAGTATTCTTGCCTGGAGAATCCCATGGATGAAGGAGCCTGGTGGGCTACAGTCCACGGGGTCGCAAAGAGTCGGACACGACTGGGCGACTTAACTTTCAACTTTCACTTTTCAAAAGCAACAGGAGACCACAGATGTATATGAAGCAGAGAAGGTGGTGCAAATGAAATGGTCAGGATTGACTGGATAGAGGCAATAGGCCACACGGAGAGACAAACGGGGAGGTGACAGGTATGGGACCAGGACCAGGGGAGGGGAGGAGATGAATAGAAAGGAGATACTTAAAAGATAAAATCAGCAGGACTTGTGGAGCATAGCAGAAAGGAAAGGGTTGCAGAGGCATCCATGTGGTGTCCAGGACCCCACGTGTGCACCTTCTCACATCCATTAATGCCCAAAGCCAGGCCCCAAGCTTGTGAGTATCCTGTTCAGGGAAAAGTCCTGCTGAAATGTCTGATCAGATGGATGGTGACTTCTGTAGCACTCTGCACCCCATTCTGTATCCTGGGTATAAAATAAACTTTAAATTGGATACAGCTTTAACAAAAAGTGGTGTTGGCAGCAGCTCTTCTTTTTAAAACCTCTGTTTACTGTACAGTGTTTTAAGCATGACGTTTTAATTTCAAATTTTTCTAAATATGTATTTTGTGAGAAATAAACAGAGATGACTTAACTGGAAACTGAATAGGGATCTCCTGGCCCTTGGCCCACATTTCTACCCAGGGACCAACTGTCTGATGAAGTATAAATCCATCTACCCAAGCTGCCGTATGACCAACATGAGCCATGTTTATGTTTCTCTTAAAAATGCATGCACTTCTTGGCCAGCAAGTCCACGGGCCAAAGCATTGATCTTTTAGACCTTCTGCTCCAAGGAAGCCTAATTCAATTTGAGGCATAATCATTCCGAGCCAAACTGTAGCTGCATATATTTTCCTAAAAGTTCTCTGCATTTCCCTCCTCCACATCCAGGATAGGGCCACAATCTACCAATCAACAGATCTGGATTCCTTAAACCATTTGCCCTGGCAATGACTGGGAAAGGAATCCTATGGGAATGATGAAGACTGGCAGAATCTAAATAGGAGAGGAAATCAATAAGGATTTGATGGAAGAAAGGAAAGGACGGGTGTGCCTCTTTCTATCATTTTGCAAACACCGAACTCAAGAGACTTGAGTTTTCCTCCCACCCCTGGCACCAGTCCCCTATGTAATCTTCAGCAATTCAGTTCCATTCAGTTCACCAAACAGTGAACAAATGAATGAATGAGTTCATCAAACCCTATAGTGCACACTGGGTACCAAAGATACCTAATGCACGGTACCTACCCTCAGAAGGAGGAGGGGGTTAAAAACAAGTGTGTGCGTGCATGCTCAGTCGACCCTTTGTGATCCCATGAACTGCGGCCCACCAAGCTCCTCTGTACGTGGGATTTTCCAGGCAAGAACACTGGTGCGGGTTGCCATGTCCTTCTCCAGGGGATCTTCCCAACCCAGGGATCGAACCCACATCTCCTGTATCTCCTGCATTGGTAGGTGGGTTCTTTACCACTGAACCATGTGGGAAGCCTTAAAAAGCAAGAGCTGGACACAATTACCTATATAGGAACATAATAAGTTTTCAGAAGTGATAAGGCATAAATAGACCCAAAAGGCCAAGGGAGAAACAAACCAAAACCTGTGTGCAAGGGAAGATTTCCTTGAGGCAAAGATGAATAAAGCTAGATGGCACATGAAAGTAAGCCATGAACAGACACTGGGCAGTTCATAAAGCCTAAGGAGTCCGATTGGACAACTGTCACTCTTTTGCCTCTGAAGCATCTGAACTTCCTTTGTTTGGGGGAATTTCCCTTTGTGGGATTCCCAGCATAGTGAACACTTCTGATACTTTCTCTCCCCTTGTGCATTCAGGGACAAGCATGTGACTTAGGCTTGAACAAGCAGACACAGATGCCAAAAAATGCTAAATTGAGAGCTAGTGACACAAAGAAATAAAGATCACCAAAAAACTCTGGCATTAAAAGCTGCTGTGTCAAGGTCTAAAGCTTCCATGAGCATTGTTCCAATGTGCAGCCCCACCCCCATCCCCCGCTCAGAATCAGGGTGCAGCAGAGCCAGCTGCAACGTGGGGGCCATCCCAGTGCAAGCTCTGTGGACCTGCTCAGCAGCGTGATTTGAACTTCGGTTTCATTTGACCTAGTTCTCCAGCCCCTGTGGAAATTCTGTGAGCCATGCAATGGCCTTTTCATAAGCCTCTTTTCTGCCTAAATTAAACAGGGTTTATTTGCAACTAAAAACGTCGGACAGATACAGGAATACCTCCCACACAGTTGTGTGTGGCATGGATGCAGGGTGGGGCACGGCAAATGGCTTAATATTAAGGGAGCCTGGAGAGTGGAGTGGAAAGGTTGGGAAGTAAGGCTAGAGAGACAGATGGGGTGAAGCACAGAGTGGCTGGTGCACTGGGCTAAGAAACTTGGCATCCATTTTGAAGGTAATGAGTACCTTAGCACAGAAGTGGCAGTAGCCATATTCATATTTTAGATTGATTAATCTACCTCGAGTAGGGCAAGCCAATGTAAAGAGGGCAAGGGAAGATCGGGAAAGGCCAAACAAGAGGCTGTTACAATAGTGTCCAAAAAAAAAAAAGTGATGGAGGTTGAAGGGGGCAGTGGCTGTGGGGAGAGAGAGGTAGTGAGAGCTTTGAGAAATATTAGAAAATATTTGGGCTCAATCTCTTTGACTATAAATTAGGAGTGACATCTAAGTGTCTTACAAAACAGGCAACAGTCCATGATTCTAATTACCAGCAATGCAGGTACACTGGCCTGAGGACAGCAGAAACTGCTACTTGGAAGGAAATAAACTCCGTTACAGAAACAAGTCAGAAAGATGAAGACTGGGCAGGGGTAAAACCAAGGTCTGTGAAGCTTAAAAGGCACAGCATGTGGTAAAGATGCACTCGTTTACTGCAACTTGTGATGCTATGGCAGAAACCCTGAAAGGAAGGATGTGACTATATAAAAAGATATATTGCTTTATACAACAGGTGCACTGCCAAGGTGCACTCACATTTGAAAGTCTGACATACTGTTAAACCATCTCCTTTATAAAATGATTTTTTATACCTTTTACCCAGAGGTATTCCCATTACGTAGACATGAATTCACTAGTGGATTTGAGTTCTTGAACATTTACACTGAAATGTTCCTCTTATGAGACTAAAACATTTCTTGAGAGACACTGTATTCTTCCAGCAAAACAAATAAGAAGGTTTGAGCATCAAGACAGGATCGCATCCCCCTTTTAAGTGTGTGTGTAGCTAAAATTGAACCAAAAAGGCAACCACACTAGGAGCATGAAAAATGGACATTTTCACAGAATCTCAGAGTTTCAGCACATCATGGGTAAACACACACTTCTGGCCCAAGTAGAACTTTCCTTTGCAATGCAGGTTTTCTCTTAGCTACAAAAGAAAATTGAGTAATCATGATTATATTTTGTTTGAAAAACTTAAGTGATGAAAAGTTCCTTGTAAAACTACTTTGAAGACTAGAGAACAAAAATACACCTTGTATTATTTTTCAGTTATGAGCGCTTCTACATTTCCCCCATTATATCAAAGGAAATAAATGGCAATGACAATAGTCTCTTACACCATCAAATGCTTGATCACCTGACCAAGCAGGACTACCAAGTTTCTGAAGAAAGCCCAGGGATCCAATTTCAGTTTCTGTGAACAAGCATCTCTCCATGGAAAGCCTAACTGAGCCAATGAGTGGGAAAGGATGACCCCCTCATCCCAGCCCCTGCTGACCTCTCGTCCCCTCCCCCAACTACAAGCAGAGATGACTTTCGGGTGATTTGCTCCTGAAAGTCCCTTCATGGTCATGATTGTCGGCCCACAGAAAAGTATGCTGTGCTCTGTCGCTCAGTCGTGTTCAACTCTTTGCAGCCCCGTGGACTATAACCCGCCAGGCCCCTCTGTCCATGGGATTCTCCAGGCAAGAATACTGGAGTATTCTTGTTACCATGACCTCCTCCAGGGGATCTTCCCAACCCAGGGATCAAATTCAGGTCTCCCGCATTGCAGCTGGATTCTTTATTGTCTGAGCCACAGATGAGTATACATTAAACTAATACTTATAATCACAGTCTGTTCTGATTTGTTTTTTCTGTCTTTTAAACAGAGGATTTGGACAAGTTTCTGATAGGTCATAGGACTTCTCAGGTGGTGCTAGTGGTAAAGAATCCACCTGCAATGTGGGAGACCTGGGTTCGATCCTTGGGTTGGGAAGATCCCCTGGAGGAGGGCATGGGAACCCACTCCAGTATTCTTGCCTGGAGAATTCCATGGACAGAGGAGCCTAGCGGACTAGTCTAAGAGGTTGCAAAAAGTCGGACACGACTAAGCGACTAACACACACACATACACACACACACACACACACACACACACACACACACACACTCTGGTGGACAAGGTGAGCTATCCACAGGCGTGCTGTCTGCTGGGACAGCCACTCACTGGGGAAATGCTAAAATTGCTGGAAGACAGTTTCTCTATGTTAATCAGCTCACCTTTTTCATAAGTAATCAATTATTCAGAAGAAGAAAAAGCTACTTTTAAAGCAGATTTTTTTAAGATTTGATTTATTCTTATTTTTATTAAAAGCTTTATCAAGGTATGCACGCACACTTGCTTGGTCGTGTCCGACTCTTTGTGATCCCATGGACTGTAGCTCTCCAGGGTCCTCTATCCATGAAGTTTTCCAGGCAAGACTACTGGCGTAGGTTGCCATTTTCTGTTCCATTATTGGGGGCTACCCAGGTGGTGCAGTGGTAAAGAATCTATCTGCCAAGCAGGAGACACAGGTTCAATCCCTGGGTCAGGAAGACCCTGAAGAAGGAAATGGCAACCTACTCCAATATTCTTGCCTGCGAAATCCCTTGGGCAGAGGAGCCTGGAGGGCTACAGTTCATGGGGTCGAAAAGAGTTAGACACAACTGAGCGACTAAACTACAGCAACACTCTGTTATTGAGGTATAACCAACACATCATAAAGCGTACATATTTAAAGCTATAGAGAGAGAGTCATTGAGCCATCACAACAATCAACATAATCAACAATTTCCATCACCCCCAAAACTGCGTATGTGACCCTTTGTAACCCAAACTTCCTCCCCCAATCCTGCTCTGTACATAAGCAATCACTGGTTTGCTTCTGTTCACAAATAAACTTGGGTTAAGCAGATTCCTTTTTAACATCAGGTTACCTCATATAAGTTTCTTGCCCCATCTTTCTTTTCTTAAAAGGAAATCTGCACTCGCTGACTGACAGGGACAAATTTCCCCCACTAATTCCATCATAAATCCACTTCACCCATCTGCCTGCAGTCCCCAAATTGGATTCCACAATAAATAAATATTGCTGCTGCCTCTGCTGTCTTTATCTCAAACCAGAAAATGAATGCAAGCTCAAAAACCTGTTTTCTAAACACCCAGTGACTGAGACAGGAAGGGGTGGGGGGAGGATGGCGGCCTGTTTGTACACCCCCTGGCACTGCCTCTTCCTCACCAGCGAAGCTTTCCATGGAAATTCTGCCTGCATTAGCCTTGGCTACGTTTGGGACTATTTTTGGAAGCCTGAAAACCTCAAGGGAGTGACTTTTAGTTTTATTCATGTACTCGGTCCTTACTTTTATTTATTAAAGAAACAAAAACATGTCTCCTGCTTAACTTCAACCAGCTTTCATGTCAAGTAAAACAAAACTTTGGCTGGTCCAGTCGGCCATTGGCCAGGATGGAGGGGGAGCCCCTCCGAGTGTGTCTGATGCATATGTGACCTGGGTACTAATCACCCCGCAGAGAAGGAGGAGCCACGGACTTCTTCTGAGAGTCTTGTCCCAAAGGAACAACTTTGGGAGAGTGGCTGGATCTGGCTGGGAGAGAAAAGGCATCTGGGCAAAATTCCAGCAAATCTGCTGTTACATTTAAAAGCACTTCAGGTGGAGAAGCAAAGAGATGGAAGGTTCAGCATTCCCTCTTCCCAGCGCTGCGACACTGACATCCCCGAACCTGAAAAAATCAGCAGAAAGGACCACGAGGTGAGAATCACCCCTCAGGTTTAGCTGTAACACCCCCCTGCCCCCGCAGAGTCTAAGTGTTCATTTTAACAAGTTGTGAAGGGCAGGCAGCCAACTCTTTGGCCTCCACCAGACAAATTGATTCAAGGTTTTCTCCTTGAGCCCACAGCCAGTATGCCTGCAACAATAGCTGCTGGAGAGGTGCTGTTGTTTCATGTCAGTGGAGATCTGAAACTCCCCCACCCAGGACCAGCAGCCCTCGAGGCATCCACAAATGGGAACAAGGAACAGCAAGAAAGGCGAGCAAAGTGGAAGTTAAAACAAGGGCTTCCTTGGCGGCTCGGTGATAAAGCATCTGCCTGCAGTGTGGGAGACGTGTGTTCAATCCTTGGGTCAGGAAGATCCCTTGAGAATAAAATGGCAACCCACTCCAGTATTCTTGCCTGGAGAATTCCATGGGCAGAGGAGCCTGGTGGGCCACACAGTCAATGGGATTGCAAAGAGTTAGACACAACTTAGCAACTAAACCACCACCACCAGACATTCAAAAACGTGCTGTGAGAAACCCCGGGGGATTTGCCTGGTGGGGCATCTCCATGCCAGTGCCAAGGCCAGCCCTTTGTCCCCTCAGCTCTCACTTCTTTTCCTCCTATGCCCTCTTCACTGCTCAAATTTGAGCTAGGATTCACATATCCCAACGTGTTGGATGATGGCTACAAATATTTACATCATATTGGGCAAATCACTTCAACTTCCCTGGACCTCAGTTTCATCCTGCTAAATGTATATATGGCAGAGACTACCAGATATTCAGGGTTTCCCTGATGGCTCAGCAGTAAACAATTCCCCTGCCAATGAAGGAGACGCAATTTTGATCCCTAGGTCAGGAAGATGCCCTGGAGAAGGAAATGGCGACCCACTCCAGTGTTCTTGCCCAGGAAATCCCATGGATAGAGGTGTCTGGGGGGCTACAGCCCACAGAGTTGCAAAAGAGCCAAATATGACTAAACAACAACAGCCAGATATCCACCATAAATCTGTTTCATTTTCTTCTGGGGCACAAGAAGAGTATATCCACTGCCCCCCCCCCATTTTCCTTGTGATTAGGCATGACTGTGTGACTGTCATTCCTAGTCAACAGAATATGAGCAGAAGTGGTGTATGCCAAGAAGTTGATGCATCCCCTTTTTCTCTTCCCTTCGATTGCATCTGGCTAGTGATGGAGGCCCAGATAGTCACATACTGAAGACAGTAAAGCCACAAAATATACCCTAGAATCACTCGCAAAAGAAAGCTGCCCTATATCAGGAGAAAACTCTAATTGAAAAGAAGCATGCACCCCAATGTTCATAGCAGCATTATTTACAAGAGCCAAGACATGGAAGCAACCTAAATGTCCACTGACGAATGAATGGATAAAGATGTGGTATATGTATACAATGAAATATTACTCAGTCTTAATAAAGAGTGAAATAATGCCATTTGCAGCAACAGGGATACAACCAGAGCTTATCATACTAAATGAAGTAAATCAGACAAAGAAAGGCATCATATGATATCATTTATATGTGGAATCTTAAAAAATGATACAAATGAACTTACTTACAAAACAGAAACAGACTCAGAGACAGAGAAAACAAACTTATGGCTACCAAAGGGTAAAGGTGGGGAGGGATAAATTTGGAGTTTGAGATTAACATATATACACTACTATGTAAAATGGGGCTTTCCTGGTGGCTCAGCTGGTAAAAAAACCCACCAGCCAATGCAGGAGATTCCAGAACACACATTCAAAAGAAATGGCAACCTGCTCCAGTATTCTTGCCTGGAAAATTCCATGGACAGAGGAGCCTGGCAGGCCGCAGTCCATGGGTTGCAAACAGTTGAACACGACTGTGCACACACACATAACGGATAAACAAGGACCTACTGTATAGCTCATGAGCTATTAATATATTCAATATCTTGTAATAACCTATAATGGATAGGATTCCAAAAAAGAATATATATGTATATATAAAACTGAATCACTCTGCTGTACACCCAAAACATTGTAAAGCAGCTGTAATTCAATTAAAGAGATGGTATGGGGAGGGAGGTGGGAGGAGGGTTCAGGATTGGGAACACGTGTACACCCGTGGCAGATTCATGTTGATGTATGGCAAAACAAATACAGTATTGTAAAGTAAAATAAAGTTTAAAAAAAAAAAAAGCTGCCCTTTGACCAAAATGTCTTCCTTGGACTCTTTCATGAGCAAGGAATAAAAGTACTGATCAGGTTAAGCCACTAAGGTTTTGGTGAGCCTACTTGTTTCTACAGTCATACTATCCTAACACAGGTGATAATAACCCCTGCCCTGCCCACCTCAAAGAACAGTGGGAAGAATCAAATGAGCTGTGACTTGTGATGTGTGAAAACAAAAACTTTCAAAATATATCACGTCCCTCAAGTCTAGAGCAGCAATAATACCATCTGTAGATGGGAAAGCACCCATAAATTTAACAGCGTTCATTGAGTCCAGGCATTCTGCTATTTAAATGCTTTATGAGGATAGTTTCGTTTACTATACATAACAACATCATGAAACAGATGCTATTGCTCTCCCATCAGCCAGATAAGGAAACCAGGGCTTAGGAAAGTCAGCAACTCACCCCATATTCAACCTGAGCTAAAGACAGAAAGTCTGACACCAGAACCAATCATCTGAACCATGAACCTAGAAAGAAAGGCAGCTTCAAATAAATGAATAATTGGAACTTTTAATTAAATAAGTGAAATTTTAAAAGCACTTTACTTCATTTTTTTTTTTTTTTTTTCAAAAGAAAGCTGTTTTTGGCCTACTATCTGTCATCATGCTGACCCGGTTTTTCCATTTTCTTTTCCATGTATGCACACAACTCTCATCTTCAGCAGCTGGTGTTCTTTCAAACATGATGCTACAGACCACCACCTATAAGCTTGGATACAGGATTTGGCATTTACCAGTGTCCTTTTTAATCCCAGTCCAGTACACTTCTCCCTCTAGAAACTCTTTTGTCCTCTTAAATGCACTTAACATAAGCTAAGAGACAAGGAAATGCTGTTTAATTGATGAAACGGGCAAGGGCACCTCCCAGGTATTAACCCATTTAAGAAATCATTAAGCAATGTTACCTCATGCTTCCACCATTAGACAGAGTCCCAAAGCACAATTACTGGAGCCTAGTAACAAGACCACCAAAGGTAAGCCAGGCCATTATAAAAATTTAAGAGTTATTATGTACTATGAGCTTTTACAGTTGGTCAGCTGAGTTATTTAGCACGTATTTTTTCCATCCTTGCAATGCATAGGGAAAATTCACAGTGTCTAACATCTCTCGAAACCACATTTCCACCTGTGTGGGGCAGTGGAATTAAGCATATAGAATAACCTCACAAATTTGGATCCTACTCATCTGGAATTCATATTTCAGTTACACACACGTGGGCCTGCCCAGACAAAAAGGCTGGCAGGACTGGAAGTCAGTGCACAAAGTAGAGTGAAATAAGCACTGGTAGGGTCAAGGGAAGGGAAAAATTGGGCTGAGGAGCTCAGAGGCTATAATACATACATGTAATGAGCATCGTATACATAAAGTCACTAATTGTGTGCTGAGATTGAGTTTACCCTTTGGTATTGATGGAGGTTTAAACAGAAATTTAAACACTTAAATGAAATTGCAGGAAGAATGTTTAAATTGCTTGCTGATTAAGGCAAATAAAACATTTTCTTGCACTTTTGAGAAATACGTTCACAAAAGCTAGTGATATAGTGACCTATCTATGGGCTTCCCTGGTGGCTCAGATAGGAAAGAATCTTCCTGAAATGCAGGAAACCTGGGTTTGATCCCTGGGTTAGGAAGATCCCCTGGAGAAGGAAATGACAACCCACCCCAGTAATCTTGCCTGCAGAATTCCACGGACAGAGGCTCCTGGCAATCAATCTACAGTCCATGGGGTCGCAAAGAGTCAGACACAACCGAGTGACTTTTCACATGGATTGCATAGTTATCCATTCACTGAAGCGTGTAAACAATGCAAGCCTTAGAGTCTTCCTGACACACAAATAATAAAATACCGGTCTATAGTATATACAGTTCAAATCTAAGACTTCCAACAACTCTAATAACCTCCCTATAATCCCTAATCATTCCCACAGATAAGCAACATGTTTGGTCTGTGAGGTATGGTTCTTCCGCAGATGGAGAAAAGATAGATTCAAGCTCAAACTTGACCGTGGGCATATCAAGCTATGGCCATGCTTTCTGTGCTTGTTTCTGTTGTTTAAACAATGTGTGTGTGTGTGTGTGTGTGTGTGTGTGTGTGTGTGTGTTAGTTGCCTAGTCGTGTCCCATTTTTTGCAACCCCATGGACTGTAGCCCACCAGGCTCCTCTGTTCATGGAGTTCCCCAGGCAAGAACACTGGAGTGGGTTGCTGTGCCTCACTCCAGGGGCTCAAGACCATCCCCATGGAAAAGAAATGCAAAAAAGCAAAATGGCTGTCTGTGGAGGCCGTACAAATAGCTGTGAAAAGAAGAGAGGCGAAAAGCAAAGGAGAAAAGGAAAGATATAAGCATTTGAATGCAGAGTTCCAAAGGCTAGTAAGAAGAGATAAGAAAGCCTTCTTCAGCAATCAATGCAAAGAAATAGAGGAAAACAACAGAATGGGAAAGACTAGAGATCTCTTCAAGAAAATTAGAGATACCAAGGGAACATTTCATGCAAGGATGGGCTCAATAAAGGACAGAAATGGTTTGGACCTAACAGAAGCAGAAGATATTAAGAAGAGGTGTCTAGAATACACAGAAGAACTGTACAAAAAAGATCTTCACGACCCAGATAGTCATGATGATGTGATCACTAATCTAGAGCCAGACATCTTGGAAAGTGAAGTCAAGTGGGGCTTAGGAAGCATCACTATGAACAAAGCTAGTGGAGGTGATGGAATTCCAGTTGAGCTATTTCAAATCCTGAAAGATGATGCTATGAAAGTGCTGCACTCAAAATGCTAGCAAGTTTGGAAAACTCAGCAGTGGCCACAGGACTGGAAAAGGTCAGTTTTCATTTCAATTCCAAAGAAAGGAAATGCAAAAGAATGCTCAAACTACCGCACAATTGCACTCATCTCACATGCTAGTAAAGTAATGCTCAAAATTCTCCAAGCCAGGCTTCAGCAATACGTGAACCGTGAACTCCCTGATGTTCAAGCTGGTTTTAGAAAAGACAGAGGAACCAGAGATCAAATTGCCAACATCCACTGGATCATGGAAAAAGCAAGAGAGTTCCAGAAAAACATCTATTTCTGCTTTATTGACTATGCCAAAGCCTTTGACTGTGTGGATCGCAATAACCTGTGGAAAATTCTGAAAGAGATGGGAATACCAGACCACCTAACCTGACTCTTGAAAAATCTGTATGCAGGTCAGGAAGCAACAGTTAGAACTGGACATGGAACAACAGACTGGTTCCAAATAGGAAAAGGAGTACGTCAAGGCTGTATATTATCACCCTGCTTATTTAACTTATATGCAGAGTACATCATGAGAAACGCTGGACTGGAAGAAACACAAGCTGGAATCAAGATTGCCAGGAGAAATATCAATAACTTCAGATATGCAAATGACACCACCCTTATGGCAGAAAGTGAAGAGGAACTACAAAGCCTCTTGATGAAAGTGAAAGAGGAGAGTGAAAAAGTTGGCTTAAAGCTCAACATTCAGAAAACGAAGATCATGGCATCCGGTCCCATCACTTCATGGGAAATAGATGGGGAATCAGTAGAAACAGTGTCAGACTTTATTTTTTTGGGCTCCAAAATCACTGCAGATGGTGACTGCAGTCATGAAATTAAAAGACGCTTGCTCCTTGGAAGAAAAGTTATGACCAACCTAGATAGTATATTCGAAAGCAGAGACGTTACTTTGCCAACTAAGGTCCGTCTAGTCAAGGCTATGGTTTCTCCTGTGGTCATGTATGGATGTGAGAGTTGGACTGTGAAGAAGGCTGAGCACTGAAGAATTGATGCTTTTGAACTGTGGTGTTGGAGAAGACTCTTGAGAGTCCCTTGGACTGCAAGGAGATCCAATCAGTCCATTCTGAAGGAGATCAACCCTGGGGTTTCTTTGGAAGGAATGATGCTAAAGCTGAAAGTCCAGTACTTTGGCCACCTCATGAGAAGAGTTGACTCATTGGAAAAGACTAATGCTGGGAGGGATTGGGGGCAGGAGGAGAAGGGGACGATTGAGGATGAGATGGCTGGATGGCATCACGGACTCGATGGACATGAGTCTGAGTGAACTCCGGGAGCTGGTGATGATCAGGGAGGCCTGGCATGCTGCAATTCATGGGGTCGCAAAGAGTCAGACACGACTGAGCTACTGAACTGAGCTGAATATCAAAATAGATTTCTAAACCACACTAGGTTAACCATCCTGGGGCTCAGTCTCCTCTATTTTATCCTCAGTGTCTGCTCCCCTCAATCTTGTCCTGCCTCCTCTGAAATAATGAACATAAGGCAATTTTGTTACCTTTGGGGTCAGCTTCCATTTTGATGCTGTTAGAAAACATAAAAAGTGTAAACAGACTTACAGAGACAAATAAGCATGCTCCACTAGCTCTCTGAGGACATCAAATACATCCGTCTCTCCTCAGGAAAATAAAACATCAGCAAATATTTTATAATACCTCTAATGGAGCATAACCTTTGGAAACTGTGAATCACTACATTGTAAACCTGTAATTTCTATAATATCAACTGCCATTTGAAAACTAACAAATGAAAAAGAGAGCTGAACAGGAAAGACTGAATCAACAAATATTTAATGTGGTCCAACTATCTGCCAAGCAACTGTGAGTCACCAAAATTAGATAAGTTTAATTAACTGGTTATTGGTAGATGAGTATCTCAGCTAGCTGAATTTGCATCTAATTTGTTTATGCTTAAACACTTGCCTGGTGGCTCAGAAAATAAAGAATCCTCCTGCAGTGCGGGAGACCTGGGTTCGATCCTTGGGTTGGGAAGATCCCCTGGAGGAGGGCATGGCAACCCACACCAGTATTCTTGCCTGGAGAATCCCCAAGGACAGAGGGGCCTGGAGAGCTGCAGTCCATGTAGTGGCAAAGAGTCAGACATGACTGAGCGACTAAGCGTACATATATAAACACTGTAAGAGCCTAAATAGAATAAGATCCCTTGGAAGTGAAAAGTTCTAAAACAGATTTTGCAGTTCCACCTATGCACAGTTTTAAATGATACTACAGTTAGCAATAGTCACATTAAAAAAAAAAAAAACACACAGCAAGATGGCCTTTCCTGGTCATCACGACTAGGGAAAAAACTATTCCAATTTTTGAACACCCCAATCATTCTCACATAGTTTTTTTTTAACATTATACCTAGCATGATACTTATTTGTTTACTATTTTCCCCTCTTACAAGATAAATAAGGACCATCGCCAAACGAAAGAAGAGATTAAAACTGCAGACCTTCAAATTCACGAGAGATTCAGGTTTTCTCCTGGATGTCTATTTTTCTTCCATGTGAATTGGAAGAGAAAAAAAGAGTAGCAAAGTGTAGGTTTAAGCAATCTTTACAAGTTTTTGTCATATTTCAAATACATGTTTTGGTGCCCTGGAAAAAATTTGCCCTTGTGGAGCTGGAAGATAAATCTTGGCTTACTGAACCTAAGCAGTTTCAAACTTCTAGCTAAGCAGAAACTTTTTGAATGCAAATTACATTGGAAAATGACTAGAAAAAGTTGTGAAATACTGAGCATATCAGAAATTTCACAGATTTATTTTGACATTTTAATGAAAATTCAAATATTATTAGAAAGGAAGAAAATATAAGTATGGTATGACAAATACTTTCTTAAAACAGGGCTCTACAACAAGCCAAACAAAAATGAAAAGAAACTCAAACTCCATTTAACTGTTTATTGACTCTTTCTTTTTTTTTCTTTATACCAGAAAGAAGGTCATCATCTCAAGCTTCCAGTGCTATCTCAGGACCTTTGCATGTCTCTCTGCCTCATCTCCTCTAGTAATTTTCCAACTTATGGATCAGAGGGAAAAAATAAATAAGCTGAATTGTACTCTGAAGAAGAAAAGCTTTGCTTATTCTGATTATTCTCTTTATTTAGCATTCAGAAAATACAGATATATATAAAAAGAGGCTAAAAAATCACTGATAATTCCACAGAGATAAGATTTTAATATATATCCTTTTAGATTTTTTCTATACATCGATATACATATGCAATTTAAAAATTTTTACTAAAATGGTGTGATTCTATCCATACTGCTTTATAGTCTAGCTTACTTTTTCCTACTTGAAGAATATATAGTGGTCACATTTCTGATCAATAAAGATTAACATTATCATGGTGAATGTATACCATAATTCACTTAATCCTTGATTGCTTTACATTACAACCCAGTATTTTCTAATTTTTCTCCATTACAAATAAGTGAGATAAACATTCTTTAAAGTTGCTTTATCAAAGAGTGTATTTTTTCTAAAGATTTCAGAATTTACTGTCAAATTATACTCCAGAATGCTCTGGATACCAAAGTTTACTCTCCTAATGGCTAAGCAGACAAATGCTCACTCCTCCCACCCCACCTTTGACAATTCTTACTATTAACAGACTTTTTACTCTTTGCCATTCTGATTGCTATTCAATGTCTAGTTAAAGTAAGACAAGCATTCTTGGCCATTTACATATCTTCCTTCACGATTTACCTATCCACTTCACACATTCTTTCTGATGTATGCTCTTCTTTTTCTGAATAATTTTCTTAACTTGACCAGAGGGCCTGGGACCTTGACTACTGTGAATTTGCTCCAAAGCTGTCCTTGCCTTCTGCGGCCATCTGTTAGTCTCTAACCAGAGATGCCTTTTGTTATCTCTTTCCTAAATCAGTTGACCCTCTCTCTTAGCAAATGGCTTTTCTATTTTAACTTTGGACACCCTATTTCTCTCTAAATTGATTAAAAGGGTAGAGGGAAGGGGCAGCAAATTAGAATGTTAGAGGTGATGTGGGGAGGAGCTCTGTTAAGGCCTAAGCTCTATTTTTTTCTGCTGAGCCTCAGACATGGGCACTGGGATGAAATTTGAAAATTTTTAAAGGTCTTCCTTGGAGTTGTCAGGACATACTCATTGCCCCAGGCAGAATTACAGCAGAGATGCAAAGAGAACTTTTAATGTTAGGTTCCTGAACTTCTACATAGATGGTTAAACATCTACATAGATGGTTAAAACCCATAACAAAAACAAGAATGTGGAAAGCCAAACATGTTTGTGTTGTAGGAATCAAACTTTCTGAGAGGGGATAAAAAAAGGATTTTTGAAAATCCAAAGCTAAAATATGAAGAAAGCAAACTTAGACTTTGGCCCATAAACTGGTAATTTTGATCTGTGGGAGATGAGGCGCCTACCTCTAAAGCATGACAGAGGTGGGAAGTAGGGGTGAGTTGAAAATATCGGTGGGGGTATTATTTCATTATCACAACGCCAATAGCACTCTCATTGAGAAACTACTCACATTAACGGATTGGAGAAAAAAAATTCATGAAGAGGCAGACAGTATAAACAGAGACCAGAGGAGAACTGCCCAGCCCAGGAAGGGAGAAGCTTGAGCCACACAGAGCTCCATAAATCGACATAGAGGAGGCCCAAGGTGGAAGGACCACAAGAGAGCTGGGTCAGCTCTGAGAGATGGCCCAGGCTCTTGCCCGACTAAGGCCAGTCACCAGCACCAAGAATCCATATGCTTGCCCAGCCCAGAGCCACAGGCTCTCAAGCACCTCTCCTGTGAGCTCCTTTATTACGTGTGTGGAGCATCGTCTCAGATATTCTTGTTTCCACCTCCTATGACAGCTGCACAGCACCCAAGAATCCTACCTGCCCATCCAAACTGTCCTCTGTGGACAAGGACTATTCAATAGCCCATCAGTTTTATAAATCTGCCCAAACCAAGGGTGGGAGTCCTGACGCTGAGCAAGGTAGAGGTTAGTGTGGAATCATAGGCCCCATGCATGTGATCTTTGGAGGCAGTGAACAAAAGGCTCAGAGGCTCCCTCTTCCCTCAGATTCCCCATCACCTCCTCTCTCCGGGACCTCTGTGAAATGCAGCCCTATTACACCTACCTGGCCTCACCTGGCTAAAGACTGGAACAGACTTCCTGAGAGACTGCTTGTTGAGAGTCTGCGGAGTCTATAGGGAAAATATCTAAAGAGGAAAGAAGCAGACACACAAAGTTCACTCAGTCTCACAATTCTAAATTCCTGAGAGCAAGGACTCTACCTACTTATCACTATTGTATCCTAAGCATCTGACCCAGTGGTTGACACTTAGAAGGTTCAGTAAAAGGTTTGGGGGATGAATAAACAGATGGATGGAATATCGCAAGAAGTCTCGAACAGAATTATCTGAATTACGAGGAAGGTGGGAGATGTCGGTCAAGAGTGTACAATTGCAGGGGACTCCTCTGGTGGTCCACTGGTTAAGACGCTGACCTTCCCCTGCAGGGGGCATGGGTTCGATCTTTGGTCCAGGAACTAAGATCCCACATGCCACGTGGCAAGGCCAAATAAATAATAAGAATGTACGGTTGTGCTGAATCTGAGATCTCAGTGAAAAACTGGAACAAAGCAGAGCTACTGCAGTACCCTTACAACACAGAGTAGCAGAGAAGAGTACGCAACCATGTTTTCCATTTCAGCCCTGAATGCAGCATGGCTCTGGCACTTGGAGGGCTCGTAACAGCTGTCCTCAAATAACAGTGGCCCACGCTGATGGTGACCACGTCCATACTCACCCAGAGAAGCCACCTAACAGGGCCATCACTGGGAGGTGACCTGAACATGCTTCATGAAAAGCCTGGATCTCGAGATGATCCTTTTACTTTATTACCTAGATATTTACTGAACATCTAGCTAGCTCCAGGCAGCTATGTGCCAACCTCAGAAAACTGGGAAGATTCTGGACAAACACTGAGAAGCGGAGGGGGCTCCAAATGGAGAGAATGGAGTAAACAAAGATAGGAAAGTAAGAAAAAGGATAACTTAGTTGAAGAGATGCATACAGTTTACATAATTTTACATGTATCATCTCTCAGTCAGAACGGAGACAATAGTGAGCACAGTCAATACTATGGAAAATATAAGTTCCAGTTGGGAGATTACTGGTAAAGGCAATGTGTGGAAAATAGGGAAGGCATATATTCACTCTCCCAGCAGCTTTCTGGCTGGAAACAAACAGCTAGATATTAATACAATTCCCATAGGATGGTGCTTCTCTCAGACCAACCAGGCAGAAGCTGGAATTCACCTGCCTTGGATGACAAGTTTCCAGAACTGTTTCCTTAAGGCACATGGATTCCACACCACAGCACTTTTTTAAATAGCAAACACGGGCAAGATTTCCAAACATAAAAATTTTAAGCGGTTTCAGGACTATTTCAAAAACTGGACCGATTCAATGAATCTATTCTTCAGAGAATCCTGGGCAGTTAGCATTCCAGGTTGCTGTTTACAAGCCCAAGAGTTAATTCCCCTCTGTATCTCATAGAGTTGCCACTGCAATATGCCCCAGAGAAAAGGCTAAATGCTGTATCATGATGAAATGAACGAAGCATTTTGGAATCAATGGTAACCTGTATTTTAATTCCGACCCCAAATTTCAGAAGGCAATAAGGGCTGACACCTTTCCACATCCAGAGGCAGATAACATGGAAAATAATGCCTCGTTTCCCTTTCCCCTCTTAGTGCATCTCCCAACCTGTGCCCCTGAACTCTAACACACCTCTTGAATTAGTGTGCAGAGAGTTTCCCAAGATCAACACTGAAATACTTCATCAAAGCCTTAATTCAAGGCTAACTGGCATTTTAAGGTAACAGAACCAGCTGTGCACACAACTTGTTTGCCTGAGACACCTCTGCTAGATCCAGGCTTCTTAAAGTAATCATTCAAGCATGCCATGAATAAGCCAGGCAGCTCCCTGGATTCTCTGACCAGATAAAGGTGGGCAGGAGCCACTACCCCTGTGAGTTTTGCATTCCACCTCAAGCCCAACTGCCTTGACCCCCTGGGAATTTCTTTCTCTGTAATTCCAAGTATTTGGACTGAGCACCTCAGTCTCCAGCAATTTGACAGTTCAGTTAATATTTTCATACCTAGATAAATGGGACTATAAAACATGCAGCTGTCATTACAATATGGTCTATTTTAGGAGCCACTCAAACTAGGACAGGGTCTGGCAGGTCACTGAGGCCTTCGGATTTGTGAATTCTTGGTCAGAGGGAGGTCTCTCCCACACTCTGATGCCCTGCCTTCCAGGTTCATTCTAGCAGATGATCAGTTACCAACATCACGGGTCAGAAAGGCCATTTATCTGCTGCATATCCCCCAGAACTTGGTAGCTGACAGTATAACACTCCAAACATTTTGGAGCAGCAAACTAATTCCTCTAACAAAATTTCTCCCTCTGGAGAGTGGGAGTGAGGGTGGACAGATGGCCCTTTGCTTCTATGCCATTGCCCCTCTATACCTTGTCTAAAAAGAGCCTCTTCTTCAGAACAAAGTAAATAAAATCAGAATGTTGGGAGAGGATTCTGACCTAAGGCTGCCTGATTCCAGACACTGTACAACTTTGAAGAAACTGACCCTTCTGAGAGACAGAAAATCTAAACTGAGTAAAAAAATGGAAAAGAAGAGTTTCTAGCCTCTGGAGACACCTAGCAGATTTTATTTGAAAGAACTGAAAAATCTGACATTGAAATATTTTTCAAATACAGTAAAGTAACCTCAGGTATTTATCATACTATTAGGTTCTGAAATAATTGGAGAAATGAAATTGACTCCCATAAACTAGAGGTCTTCTGCCTTAAAATGAAAAGATGACTCTACTGCCATTATAATCCTTTTATGTTTAAGATATGCTTTTAATTGGATTCTACCTACTTGTCTCTGCTGGTTGATTCCTCAGAAGTGTTGCTTGTTTGGATCCAGTTTCACAGATTGGGTTAGAACTTTCAAGATAAACCCTAGATTTAGTTTGTTGAGTCTAAAAACTTAGGATACACAACAGAAGTGCTCCAAAAGATTTACATTCTGTCACATTTCATGGGGTCCAACTTAATTCTACAAAGCGGGGCAGGGGGTGGGGGGGGTGGGTTATTTACTTTCTCTTCTCACGCTCTTTCTGGTACTGGCAGCAAAATAACCTTTCGAGGAACCTGGCCACAAAACCTAATAGAAGAGCATCTTTAAAATGCAAAGAAAAGAGGTAAGGCACATAACAAAATAACATACCAGAGTTATGCCCTCAGAATATTTGAGAGCAATTTTCTTTATGACTTTCCCTTCTTCTGCAAGACCTGAAGTGCATAGAGCATCACCACCTCCAGCAGCACCCAGCTCCACTGAGAGGAACAAACAGAAAATTGAAAGAGGAAGAGGGAATCTTAGGATATGCAGAGAGGACTATGAGGGAGAGAAGAAGGGAGGGAATGGCCAGGGAAGAAAGACTTCTTAGGCCCATCTGAGGACACTCGGTATGGACTGGAACAATCTGGAAGATAAGAGAACTGATTTTCACCACACTCTGAACTCCAAATGTGGCTGCTCTCCCAACAGTACATCTTTGATTGTCCAAGTATCACACTTTGATCCTCCAATAGTAAGGCCCTCCCATACTCAAAATAGTAAGTGAAGGGCTGCACATTCCTGCCTTCCAGAGTCAAGGACGTGAGCAGGAAGGTCCACGTGGCTAAAAGTTATAGAGAAGTGCCATTATAATAAGTAAGGTCCATGGTTCACAGAATTATACATTAAAAAAAATAAGAATAAGACTCTCAGGCAATATAGTTGCACAACTTCATAATTTGGCTTCCCATCTCTTCTAAATAATACAAGAAAGCAGAAAAAGGTGAATCATAAGATATATATATATGATATATAGATATGACTCAAGATATCTTTAAATATCAAAAGTCAGGATTGAGGCTGTGGGTCTGCTGGGTTCTAGAGTCAGAAGCATAGCAGCCAGGAGCTTCCAGAAGTAAGGCAGAATAATAGGAATAATAGTAACTAAAGATGCTCCATTTGAAACTAGGTACGGAGCCACATTCTCTGCAGGTAGTCACAGGACTTCGGGTTTTCTTGATATGGAAAAGCCAGAAAATAAAAAGGTGCTGACCTAGCACAGAGGACCATAGATTCAAAGAAGCTGTGAATCAAGGAAGATGGGAGCAAAGAGACAAACCTTCCTGATAAGAAATTAAGGTTATCATCAGAGCTCGATTTTAAGGCCTGGCGGTCCAGAGGTAAAGGCAAAAATCAACAACAACAATGAATAAGAACTGGACATTGAGGAAGAGAAAAAAAAACAAAACAATGACAAAAGCTCACACTTAAAATAATTCTTCCAAGGTTGGCTCAAGATGGCCAATCTTGAGTAGAAGGACATATGCTCATGGAGCAGAGGACGTGCGATCATCTCCTGTGAGAGCACCTAACTGAAATCGCAACTAACTGTCGAAAAACCACCAACAGGAGGACCCTGGAACTCACCAAAAAAAAATAAAATAAAATAAAATAAAAAAGTATATATATACCAAAGACAAGAGAGAAGCCACAATGAGATGGTAGGAAGGGCATGACCATGATAAGATCAAATCCCATACCGACCAGATGGGCCACTCACAAACTGGAGACTAATAATACCAAAGAAGTTCTTCCACTGTTGTGAAGGTTCTGAGACCCACATCAGGCTTTCCAGGCTGTGGATCTGGCAAAAGGACTAGGAATCCCCGGGGCATCTGACTTTGAAGGCCAGTGGGATTGATTACAGGACTTCCCCAGGGGGAAACAGAGACTCCACACTTGGAGGGCACAGACAAAATCTCATGTGCCTCAGAACCCAGGCAAAAGGAGCAGCGACTCCACAGGAGACTGATCCAGGCCTACCTGCTAGTGTTGGAGGGTCTTCTGTGGAGATGTGGGTTGGCAGTGGCTCACCACAGGGATGGAGGCTCTGGCAGCAGCAGTCCTGGGAGGTACCCCTTTGGATAAGCCCTCTTGGAAGTCACCATTAGTCTTACCATAGTGCTAGCAGACTAGGGCTAGGTGGCCTCAGGTCAAACAAATAACAGGGAGGGGGCTCAGCCCCATCCATAAGCAGACAATTGAACTGAAGTTTTATTGAACATGGCCCTGCCGCCAGAGCAAGATCCAGTTTCTTCCAAAGCCAGCCCTTCCCATCAAGAAGCCTGCATAAGCCTCTCAGCCTCATCCACCAGAGGGCAGACAGAAGCAGCAACAAGAACTACAGTCCCACAGCCTTCAAAATAAAAACTATAATCATAGAAAGTTAATCAAAATGAAAAGGCAGAGGATTATCTCCCAGATAAAGGAACGAGATAAAAGCCCAGAAAAACAACTAAATGAAGTGAGAATACGCAACTTTGCAGAAAAAAAGGTTTCAGAATGATAGTGAAAATGATCCAGAAACTCAGAGAAAGAATGAAGGATATGAAAGAAATGTTTACCAAAGAGCTAGAAGAACTAAAGAACAAACAGAGATGAACAATACACTAGAAGAAATCAATAGCAGGATAACTGAGGCAGAAAAACAGGTAAGCAACCTGGAAGACAGAATGGTAGAAATCACTGCCAAAAAACAGAATCTAGAAAAAAGAATGAAAAAAAATGAAGACAGCCTAAGAGACCTCTGGGACAACATTAAACACACCAACATTCATATCATAGGAGTCCCAGAAGAAGACGAGAGAAAGGACCTGAGAAAATATTTGAAGAGATAACAGCTGAAAGCGTCCCTAATACAGGAAAGCAAATTATCAGCCAAGCCCAGGAAGCACAGAGAGCCCCAGGCAGGATAAAGCCAAGAAGGAAACACACCGAGACATATGTTAATCAAACTGACAAAAATTAAAGACAAAGATAAAATATTAAAAGCCACAAGGGAACAGCGAAAAATAAAATACAGGGAACTTCAAAACTTATCAACTGATTTCTCAACAGAAACTCTAAAAGCTAGAAGGAAATGGCACAATATATTTCAAGTGATGAAAGGGAAGAGCTACATCCAAGAATACTCTATCCAACAAAACTAGTGTTCAGATTTGATGGAGAAATCAAAATTTTTACAGATAAGCAAAAGTTAAGAGCATTCGCCATCACCAAACCAGCCTTACAACAAATGCTAAAGGAACTTCTCTTGGCAGGAAACACAAGAAAAGGATAAGACCTACAAAAATAAAGCCAAAATAATTAAGAAAATGGTTATAGGATGATAAAACATTAGTCTGTCAGTCATGTACAACTCTTTGTGACCTCGTGGACTGTAGCCTGCCAGGATCCTCTGTCCATGGAATTCTTCAGGCAAGAATATTGGAGTGGATAGCCATTCCCTTCTCCAGGGGATCTTCCTGATTCTGAGATTGAACCCAGGTCTCCCATATTGCAAGCAGATTCTTTACCATTTAAGCCACCAGGAAACCCCAATAGGATCATACACTTTGATAATTATCTTAAATGCAAACAGATTAAATGCGCCAACAAAAAGACATTACATTGACTGGGTGAATACAAAAACAAAACCCTTATAATGCTGTCTACAAGAGACCCACCTCAGACCCAGGGATACTGACAGGCTGAAAGTAAGGGGATACGAGAAGGTATTCCATGCAAATGAAAATCAGAAGAAAGCTGGAGTAGCAATACCCATATAAGACAAAATAGACTTTAAACCAAAGACTCTTATAAGAGAGAAGAACACCTCATAATGATGCAGGGTTCAAGATGTAACCATTTTAAATATATATGCACCCAGCACAGAAGCACCTCACTATGTGAGCCAAATACAAACAACTACCAAGGGAGAAATCAACAGTAACACAATAATAGTGGGGGACTCTGACACCTCATTTACATCAGTGGACAGATCATTCAGACAAAAAAATTAATAAGGAAACATAGGCCTTAAATGATACTTTAGACCAACTGGACTTAATTGATATATAGAACATTCCATCCCAAAACAACAGACAACACATTCTTCTCAAGGGCACATAGAACATTCTCCAGGACTGACCACATGCTGGGTTACAAGATGAGCCTTGGTAAATTTAAGAAAATCAAAATCATATCAAGCATCTTTTATGATCACAATTCTATGAGGTTAGAAATAAACTACAAGAAAAAACTATTAAAAACACAAACATGTGGCAGATAAACAATAATGTACAAAACAACCAATGCATCAGTGAAGAAATCAAAGGGAAAATTTTTTTTAAATACCTACGGACAAATGAAAATGAAAACACAACAGTCCAAAACCTACAGGATGTAACCAAAGCATTTCTAAGAGGGAAGTTTACAGCAATACAACCTTACCTCAAGAAAGAAGAAAAATCTCAAGTAAACCACTTCACCTAAAACAACTAGAGGAAGAAGAACAAACGAAACCTACAGTTAGTAGAAGGAAAGACATCATAAAGGCCTGAGCAGAAATAAATGAAATAGAGACAAGGAAAACAATCACAAAGGTCAATGAAACTAAAATCTGGTTATTTAAAAAGATGAACAACTTTGATAAAACTTTTGTCAGACTCATCAAGAAAAAAAGAAAGAGGACTCAAATCAATAAAATTAGAAATGAAAAAGAAGGTACAACTGACACCACAGAAATACAAAGAATCATAAAACACTGCTATGAGTAACTATATGCCAATAAAGTGGACACCCTGGAAGAAACAGACAACTTTTTAGAAAGATACAGTCTCCTAAGACTGAACCAGGAAGAAATAGAAAATACGAACAGACCAATCACAAGCACTGAAATTGAAACTGATTTTAAAAATCCCAGCAAATAGAAGTCCAGGACCTGATGACACCAGAGGTGAAATCTATCAAATATTCAGAGAAGAGTTAACACCTATACTTCTGAAACTGTTCCAAAAACTCACAGAGGAAGGAAATTTCCAAACCCATTCTATGAGGCCCCCATTACTCTGATACCAAAACCAGACAAAGATACCACAAAAAAAAGAAAATTACAGGCCAATATCACTGATGAACATAGATGCAAATATCTTCAAGAAATATTAGTGATCCATATCTAAGAATACATTTAAAAGTTCATACACCATGATCAAGTGGGATTCACCCCAATGATATTTAATATCTGGTATACCAATGTGATATACCACATCAACAAATTGAAGAATATAAACCACATGATCAACTCAATAGATGCACAAAGAACTTTTGACAAAATTCAGTGTCCATTTATGATTTAAAAAAAAAAAAACTCTCCAAAAAGTGGGCATAGAGGAAAACACCTCAAAATAATAAAGGCCATATATGACAGACCTACAGCTAACATCATGCTCAATGGTGAAAAGCTGAATGTATTTCCTCTAAGATCAGGAAAAAGACACCATTTTTATTCAACAAGTTTTGGAAGTCCTAGCTACAGCAATCAGAGAGTTAAAAAGTAAAGGGAATACTAATTTGAAAAAAAGAAGTTTAACTGTCACTGTTTGCAGATGACATGATACTGTACAGAGAAGATCCTAAAGATGCTACCAGAAAACTACTAGAACTACTAGAATTCATTAATAAATCTGTTGCATCTCTATATGCTAACAGTGAAAGATCAGAAAGAGAAATTCAAGAAATAAGTCCACTTACCATTGCACAAAAAGAATAAAATACCTATGAATAAAGTGAGAAAAGACCTGTACTCAAAAACTATAAGATGTTGATGAAAGAAATCAAAGAAGACACAAACATTTGGAAAGACATATCATGTTCATGGATTGACAAAAATTGATATTGTCAAAATGACTATACTACCCAAGGCAATCTACAGATTCAACACAATTCCCATCAAATTACCAATGGCATTTTTCACAGAACAGAAAACCCTAAAACTTATATGGAGACACAAAAGACCCCGAATAGCAAAGCAATCCAGAGAAAGAAAAACAGAGGTGAGGAATCAGGCTCCCTGACTTCAGACTGTACTACAAAGCTACAATCATCAAAACAGTATGGTACTGGCACAAAAATAGAAATATAGATCGATGGAACAGGGTAGAAAACCCAGAAATAAATCCATGCACCTATGGTCAGTTAACCTATGACAAAGGAGACAAGATTGCTCCTTGGAGCAAGATGTTGGAATGATAAGATGTTGGAATAACAAGATGTTGGAATGACAGTCTCTTCAACAAATGATACTGGGGAAATTGGGCAGCCACGTGTCAAAAAATGAAATTAGACCATTCTTTAATATCATACACAAAAATAAGGTCAAAATGGATTAAAGTCCTAAGTGTAAGACTGGACTCTATAAAACTCCTAGAGGAAAACGTAGCAGAGCACTCTCTGACATAAATCACAGCAATATCTTTTTTGATCTTTCTCCCAGAATAATGAAAATAAAAATAAACAAATGGGACCTACTTAAACTCAAAAGCCTTTGCACAGCAAAGGAAACAATAAGCAAACTGAAAAGACAACCCACAAATTGATAGAAAATACTTGCAAAAGATGTGGCAGAAAAGGGGTCAATCTCCAAAAATCTATAAATAGCTCATGACACTAATAATAGCATCAAATAGCATTAAAACAAACATTAATGCATTAATGTTTGATGCATTAATAGCATCAAAACAAACAATGCAATCAACAAATGGACAGAAGACCTAAATATACATTTCTCTAAAGAAGATATACAGATGGACAAGAGGCATGTGAAAAGATGTTCAACATCACTAATTATCAGAGAAATGCAAATCTAATCTACACTGTCACCAGCCAGAATGGCTATCATCAAAAAATGCACAAGCAATAAATGCTGGAGAAGGTGTGGAGAGAAGGAACCCTCCTACTCTGTTGGTGGGAATATAAATTGACTCAGCCACTATAGAGAACAGTATGGAGATTCCTTAAAAAACTAAAATGGAGCTACCATATGACCCTGCAATCCCATCCTGGGTGTATATCTAGAGAAAAGCATGATCTGGAAGGATATATGCACCCTCTGTGTTCACTGCAGCGCTGTTTACAGCAGCCAAGACATGGAAGCAACTCAAATGTCCATTGACCGAGGAGTGGATAAAGAAGACGTGGTGCATATATACCATGGAATATTACTCTGTTGTTAAAAATAATGAAAAAATGCCATTTACAGCAACAAGGATGTATCTAGGGACTGTCATACTGAGTGAAATAAGTCAGACAGAGAAGGAGAAATGTCATATGATGTCCCTTATATGTAGAATCTAAAAAGTAATGATACAGATAAAGTTACTTACAAAACAATAAGAAACTCACAGACTTAGAGAATGAACTTATGGTTGTTGGTGGGAGGGATGGGGGAGAAGGAATAGTTAGGGAATTTGGGATGGACATATACACTCTGTTATATTTAAAATGAATAACCAAGGACCTGCTGTATAGTACATGGAACTTTGCTCAATGTTATGTAGCATCCTGGATGCGTGGGGAGTTTGGGGGAAAAGGGATACATATATGTGAATGGCTGAGTCCCCTCACTGTTCTCCTGAAACTATCACAACATTGTTAATCAGTTATATCCCAATACAAAATAAAAAATTTTTAAGGAAAATAAATAAAAAATAAATCTTCAAACCAAAATTCTAAAACACAAGAAATCTAATATCACAAAAGTTAGCCAACAAACCTAAACATAAATTTACTCCAAATGAAATTAACTCTGTAGAAGAATTTCACCGAAAAATAAAGTAAATATGCTTCGGGTGCTCAGGGAGATAAATGAGATAAAGATGACATGTAAAATGAACAAAAATTTATAACTAAACATAAAAAGTGAAAAAAATGATCTATAAGATTTTAAAAGTTTATTTGAAACCTTGGAAATGAAAATACAGTCATTGAAAGCATTTAAAGAGTCAAACGATGTAATGAACTATAGAAACAAAGAAATAATTAGCACAATGAAAAATAGGGCAGATCAAGCAGGATAAGAGGAGTGTTCACACTGGGGGCAAGCTGGCTGAGGAGTCAGAAATCAAGCAGCCTGCATGGGGCAAGCCTGTATGCATACATGTGTATACACATTCATCTATATCTATTATTTATGTATATATCTATACACACATATATTTCTTTCTATCCACTGAGAAGGCCGTGGGCCAGGGACACCACAAGAACAAAAATCACACTAAGTGCCCAAATCTTGGTTTTAAGTACTCTTCTTCACTGCAAAAACAGACTTCCATAGAAAAATTGATTCCAAAACTAAAGTAAAGAAAGTAGAAAATGAACCTATAACATTTTGTCATGCGTGGAAAGCAAGAAAATACTCAAAGAATGATGCAGACTTGTCAGAAGAACACAGAAACCAGCTTGGATGGGCCGCCACTCATCCTGGTGATATTTACCAGAATGTGACGGGGCAGAAGCAGCAACAAAGTCTCTTGGATGCCACACGTGATTCCAGCCCCGTGTGGTAGAACAGGAATGTCAGATGGCCCTCGAGTTTTTAACCTAACTGGTTCTGTTGTTTTCTGACACCTTCTGAAATGCCTAGTGCTGGAAAGCAGCAGTATGAAGCCAATAGACTGCAGAACATCCCTCTTACTGTCTTCCTGTGAATGACAGATTGTGAAAATTAAAACTCTAGATGTGAACATTAATTCTGATCTTTGTGATCAGGCCAGCACTGAAATGTCTTGCTTTTTAGGGGGTCTATGACTAGTGTTTTCGTTTCACAGAATCATAGATATTAGCAATGGAAAAGATTTATTGAATCATCTTGTACTTGTCCCCTACCAGTCAGACATTGTTCCCCAAAGTCTGACTGCACCCAGGCAAATTTCTAAAACTTTAAGAAGCAAGCCTGCTATCTCTATCATAGGCAACAAGATCACATTCTCACAGTTCTTATACTCAGAAACATTTTCCCCTGGGTTTCAATCTCACTAGTCCTTTTGTGACTTTTCTTCTTTCATCTCCTTTTGCAGTTATAGCTTTTTTACTACTCCCCCATCAAACCAGTCAGTCCTAAAGGAAATCAACCCTGAAAATTCACTGGAAAAATTGATGTTGAAGCTGAAGCTCCAATTCTTTGGCCACTTGATGCAAAGAGCCAAGTCACTGGAAAAGGCCCTGATGCTGGGGAAGATTGAAGGCAAGAGGAGAAGGGGATGACAGAGGATGAGATGGTTAGATGGCATCACTGACTCAATGGACATGAATTTGAGTAAACTCCAGGAGTTTGTGATGGACAGGAAGGCCTGGCGTGCTGCAGTCCATGGGGTCGCAGAGTTGGACATGACTGAGCGACTGAACTGAACTATATAATCATTAAGGATTTGATTTAGGTCATACCTGAAGGGCCTAGTGGTTTTCCCTACTTTCATCAGTTTAAGTCAGAATTTTGCAATAACGACCTCATGATCTGAGCCATAGTCAGCTCCAGGTCTTGTTTTTGCTGTGACTTTTTTTTTCTTGCTATTCTTAGTCTCCTAAATTGCTCCAGAATGGATGCCCTGCACTTTACATGAAAATTCCTTTGAAAGAAGCTATTCAATTTTTCTTCTGTTTCTTCACTTACTCCACAACTATTTATTGCCAGGCACTGCATGCCCGGTGTTAAGCTAAATTCTGTGGCACTACCATAAATGAGACCAGTCCCCAAGAGGGTAAGAATCCTAACCTCATATAAAAGTCCTCTCTATAGATCTGTGCATCGGCCCAGGGTTGCTCCTAGCTTGATTTAACCAGAAGGAGAGAGAGAGCAAGTCAGGGTTGGAATTGAAATAGGGAGAGACAGAGCCTCTGTGAGCATCACATGCCCACCTACACAGGGGAGAGTGACGCTGGCGCCCTTCCTGAAGAGGGAATGCAAATCCAGTCCAGGTTGCACTATATTCCCAAGTTTGATCAGGAAAGATGCTAAGTTTCTGTGTTCTTATTGGAGTTTTTCTTCCACTAAAAAGAAACTGACTACTATGCTAGATTAGCACATGAATACTGCTCTCCTGAGGAGCAGGGTTCCTTCCAACTTTGAGCCAACTGACTTCATTAGACCACACCTAGCAACACTAATCCTGGTGTTATGTTTCGCATGAGGGAAGAGCAGACAGCATCTGTCTCTTTCTTCAGATGGCTGATATTTCTTTCCTGCATTCTTTTCCCTTCAAGTTCGCCTCTTGGTCTGGTTGGAAAGCATTTCTCTTAGTCGAGACAAAAGCCGGCCAGTTATGAAGCATTCTCTCGTGACAATACCAAAAGACGCAGAACTCTATACTTACATTGCTTACCATTTCTTTCTAGCGGTGATACTTGTCTAGACCAAGACTATAAGTAAGACAAAATAAAAGCAGGCTCATGGCAGAGAATGAAGTGGTCCCTGAACAGAGAGTAGCAGCAATGCAGAAGTGAGACTCAGCACCGCTATCTGCCCCCAGAACCCCAGGAAGACAAACCCCTTCCGCCAGAACTCAGAGGGAAGACCCATCTCACTTAGGAAGAACACACTGCCCCAGCTCTCCCCCTTCCCCACCCCCCATGCAGGATAGTAGTGGGAACCTTCCACGTGAAATCTGGGATAGAAGTGTCATGAGAAAGGATAGTGAAAGTAGTATTCATTGAGTGTGAATGAATTAATTCGCATCGATTTATCACTTGAGGTGAAGAAGGAGACTCCAAGGGGCATGGTGAGTCACCAAGATAGTCACTAAATCGCCTTCTGTGGAGAAGGTCAGACTGGCTGAAGGGCTCTTTGTCTCTCTCCTCCACTGGGAGTTAGATGCTGTGTCAGAGCTGAGCTGCATGATAGGTTAAAAAGTCAGGAGTCTGGAGTTCCTAAAATAAAGGGGAGGTGGAAAGGGGAGGAAGAAAAGTTATGACCAACCTAGATAGCATATTCAAAAGCAGAGACATTACTTTGCCGACTAAGGTCCCTCTAGTCAAGGCTATGGTTTTTCCAGTGGTCATGTATGGATGTGAGAGTTGGACTGTGAAGAAGGCTGAGCGCTGAAGAACCGATGCTTTTGAACTGTGGTGTTGGAGAAGACTCTTGAGAGTCCCTTGGACTGCAAGGAGATCCAACCAGTCCATTCTGAAGAAGATCAGCCCTGGGATTTCTTTGGAAGGAATGATGCTGAAGCTGAAACTCCAGTACTTTGGCCACCTCCTGCGAAGAGTTGACTCATTGGAAAAGACTCTGATGCTGGGAGGGATTGGGGGCAGGAGGAGAAGGGGACAACAGAGGATGAGATGGCTGGATGGCATCACGGACTCGATGGACGTGAGTCTGAGTGAACTTCGGGAGTTGGTGATGGACAGGGAGGCCTGGCATGCTGCGATTCACGGGGTCGCAAAGAGTCTGACACGACTGAGCAAATGAACTGAACTGGAAAGGGGAGGAAACCAAGGGAGCTAAGGGTAGGAAAGGAAAGCAGCAGAGTAAAGAGGAGGGAGGCAACAAAGGGGACCAGGGACAAAACAGATACTTGGAGATTTTAAGTTCTTTGCAGATGACAAAGGTGCGTACCCCTAGATTTCCTCTAGAAAGCTACAAAGAGTCTTGGCACTCACAGATGCTTCTGTGCAAGTGGATTATTTGGGATGCAAAGTGAAAACAGAGTGGGTAGTCAAGACCTGGGCTTGGAGGAGGAAAGGGCACGCACTTGCCCATCCCCATCTTACTCCCACTACCCCTCTGTCCCCAGGGACGAGGTTTCAGGGTAGGGGAGGAAAAGTCCTGTATGGGGGCTCACCTGTGCTGGTCAGGGTCTACTCTCTGCACTTTAGCTCCCTGAAGGGTCTGTCACCATGCCCTCCTGCTTACAGTGACCGATTGAGCCCCACTCAGGAACAGCTAGACTCAAACTCCAGGATCCACAGCGGACGGAGTCAGCAATGACCTTTATCTCCTGTGCTTACCAGGGCCAGCTTCCTGAGTGTGCAAGCTGTGCAGCTGCACAGGCCTCACGCTTGGAAGAGCCATCCTTGCTTTAATGCTCTGCTAGATGTCAGTGCTCCGGCAGAACCAGGCAGCTTCCCCCTGGATATGAGACTCAGTGGATCACACGGCACTCCTCCCCTCAGCAAGACCAGGGTCCAGTTCAGCCTGTCTCTGTCACTGCGGAGGGTAAACTTAGTCATCGAGATCTTGTCAACTTCCTAACTGATACTTCATGCCACTCCTTGGAACTGAGACACTCACCATTCTATTGTTATCATTTCACCTCTTTTGATTAATCTTCACAATATCGCAGGTTGGCAGTTGTTGGCATTTGAGAGGCTTGTTTTTATAATTCAGATAAAGTCAGTAATTTCCTAGAACAATCGTTGTCTCTAAAGCAGATACACAGTTTCTCTGATATGCCAGCTTGTCTTTGGTAAAAGAATAAATTGTTTACAGACAGGGGTTTGTGGTGCCAGAAACCCAAGTGGAACTGTTGAGATACAGAAGTGACAAACTGGGCTTCCCTGGGGGCTTCATGGTTAAAAAAAAAAAACACCACCTGCCAATGCAGAAGACACAGGTTTGATCCGTGATCTGGGAAGACCCCACATGCAGCGGAAGAACTAAACCCGTGCACCAGGGATCACCCACAGAGATGTTATGGGGAGGGAGGTGGAAGGGGGTTTCATGTTTGGGAACACATGTAAGAATTAAAGATTTTAAAATTAAAAAAAAATAAAAATAAAAATAAATAATAAATAAAAATAAAAAAAATAAAAGATCTGATAGTTAATAAATGGATGGATAGTATAAGTTAAAGTGGTTGGAAAAAAAAGTTATGGAACAAAAGAGACTTCAAACTAATCAACAGGAACGTTTTGATATATGTACATATCTTTACAATAGTGATGCATTCCATAGAAATAAAATAAATCCTTCTTATAAGTCAAAAAATAAATAAATAAATAAACCCGTGCACCACAATTATTGAGCCTGTGCGCTAGAACCTGGGAGCTGCAACTACTGAACCCAGGCGGCACAGCTACTGAAGGCCACCCGCCCAGAGCCCATGGTCCTCAGCAAGAGAAGCCACCGCAATGAGAAGCCCACGCACCAGAACTAGAGAAAAGCCCGCAGAGTAACAAAGACCCAACGCAGCCACAAATAAATTTTAAAAAATTTTAAGTGATAAACCCCCAGCACTGGGGCATTGGTACTTGGAACAGTCAAGAAGCTCCAGCCATGAATGTTTCCACACCAGGAGCTATTTCCAGCTTGTACTGAGAGAGTAATACGCGACGTGCGGTACCACGGAGGGGGCTCTTCAACTTGTCTGACCTGTGTGAAGACAGTTACCAGAAGGGCCATTTCTAGCAAAAGTGGCACATATTATTTTTTTTTCCTACTTCATGTGGTATCGTGTGATATCTTCAGATTTCATTTGGATCACTGAACAACTGATCACTTTACCTTAACTTCACCCTCACTACCCTGATTCTTGGAATCACAAGTCTGAGAAGGCTGAGTATCTGCTTAGACATCACAAGTACATCACAAGCAGAAACACTGGCCGCTCGTTGAATATCATGAGCTTCGCCACGTTTCCCACATGCCCAATGGTTGGGGGCAGACCATATGGCTAGATCTGGTCAATGGGCTATAAGTGAGTGTGATACAGCTCACTTTCTGGGCAGAAATACTGAAGAGCCAGTGCGTGACCCTCTGAGTCTGTCTGCTGCTTCTAAAAGCATTAACCAGATGTTGAGTGGCTTGCATTTCTGAGTCAAGGTGAGGCAGGAAAATGCCCTAGCGAACTGCCAGGCTTTTCTTGTACAAGAAATAAGCCTTTACATGCTAAGCCACTGAGATTTTGGAGTGTGTTCATCACCGCAGCACAGCCTAGCCTTACTAATGAGACTAGGCAGCCAGAAGTACCTCCTGCTCAATGGGACAAAGCTGAGAATAGAACATCCTAGCCCTACTCCCAGCTCAGAGCACTCTTTCTTTTCCTCAACATTATCTGGGTCAGGAGCTACCAAAAATAAGGGCCACAGAACTGGAAATAGAAGAGTGGAGAAGGGAAGCGCCAAATAAAATAAGGACAGGAAATGTCAGTGAGCAACGGAAGTTTGCTCTCTCCTGTGGATACACTGGTCATCCCAAAGATGCGAAGCTGAGAAAGATGTTATCGAGAAGGGCTCCGGAGAGGATGGGAATGGAGGCCATACAATACAGCACGGAACCTTTGATTCTCAGCCAGACCCCAGGCTTTTATCTCAGGCCAATAGCAGGGTAAATTAGAAAGCTGAAAACCTGGGCAGCCACAGACAAAATTGCAGAGTTTATTTTCGGAGCTTGGTATCTGCCACACAGCTGACACGATCAATCTTTCTCCAGTTATTTATTCATTCTCCTTTCCCCTGTCGGTACACTGAGCCCCACCCTGTGCCCAGCTCTGCTGAAGTCCCAAATTCTGGAGCCACCCAGCAGCACCCCACCTCCAACACCTTCCTCCTCCTCTACCCTGTTTGAGTGTCAGCCCTAAGTCCAGTTCTCCTTGGGCTCGGACAAGCCAACGAATGTGTCAACTTATACGGCCGAGGTGGTACAGGCTGCTTTGGGACTACTGCTGAATGCACCTAGATAATCACATTGCAAGGCTACATGTTGCTGCTACGACTGGACAATACGGCTGCCTGAATTTCAGCCCTCAAGGTAAATGTAAGGAAGATGTCTTCTGGGTAAAAGAGGGCTTCCCAGGCTTCCCAAGTCACTCGAGGGACGCAGGTGACTATTTCCTTTATTCGCCTAAACCGCAGGTCAGGCACTGTGGTCACAGCGCCATCTGCCCCTTTCCCACCAGAGCTGCAACCCATCCTCCGTCCCGAACCTCCTCCCACTGCCACCTGGGCCTGGAAAGACACGTCTGCATCACTCTCACTGTGGCTTCGGAAGCAGAGAAAGAAGCAGAGAGACACCTGGCTTTTCTGTCACTGAAAGTGGAAAACAGTCCTTGAGAAAAAGATGTCAAGGTCCAGAGGGACATATTTTTCCATCAAAACACTGTAAAGTGAGTAGAGGTTTCACATGACGCTCATGTCTTGGTATGTGTTTGTTGTTTTTAGAACAGCAGGCCCCATATCTGAAGCGATACACGCATATATGATGTGGGTGTTACCATGGCAAATGCCACGCGCGTTTTTCAGTTGAAAAGAAGGATAAATACAGGTATAAATATTGCATTTCCTGTTACTATGGAGACGCAACAATTTGGGCCCTCGTCATTTTTGGGAAAGTTTTTAAATTTTATTATTAGGGCTCACTCCCTGTTGTGAATATTCCTATCACAGAGTCTCCAGTCCCTGCTGCTGTAATTATGCTGACCAACTAGCATTCTTGGGTTGTCTTTTTAGTTGGGATATCCCTGATCTCTGGGAGAGAAAATTCATCATCTGTTTTTTTTCTTATTCCCAGATGTGAAATCTTTATTTTCAATCTTAAAAATATTATTATTAAAAGCATATTTTAAAGTACGGATTCTGAAGTCCACCTGGTTGTTTTTTTAAAAGGGGTATGTCTTTTCAAAGTCTTGAAGAGTTTTTGATCTACATTTTAACTAGTCAAGGTTTAGGTCTAACACCACTTGAACTTTTCCTGAACAAAGTGTTTTAATTTCTAACTCTGATAAGTCAGTCTGGAAAATCAGGATGTGAACCTTTGTATAGTCTTAAAATTTCCATTACAGTCATTGATTTAGATGTTTCTCTTTACCTAAAATCTGTGGTTTAGCCTGCAAAACTGAACAAAAATCTAGATTTGGGTACTTACTTAGACTTTTTATTTTTAAATATGTTGGCTTGCTTCTTACCAACTAATCAATATATTGAACAGCTACAAAAACCAGCACTTATTATGCAAGGCCCTTGAAATTCAAAAATAAATGACACAGTCCCTTTCCACAAAAAGCTTGCCTTATTGATAAAACATCAAAGTATTATTACTAAGGATTTTTGTGTTGGGTGAAGTTAAATTAAGTCTAAGATTTCTTCAAACTCTACCATTCTGAGCTTATTTAATTCTACAATAAAGTTTAAGATTAAACTAACACTAGTATCAAAAATACACAGAGTTTATTTTCTCAAATTATCTCACACATATATCATCAATTCTCAATTATGCTAGAGGCATTCAAAATTAATAGGAAAAGTTCCCAAGATCCTTTGCAGCTAGTGTCAGAAGTTACCACTAGAAAAAAGGCAAATTTATTTGACTTAATTTTTGTCCATTAAAGAAGGTGGTTAGGCCATGGAGGTATAGCCAGATTATACCATCTCTTCTCCTTCCCTTCAACCAGGCCCCCAAGATGCTGGGCAGGCTGGGGCAAGTTTGGGGCAATGATCACCTCCAAGATACAGTTAACTGCACTCAGACTGTGACCAACCAGCCTTATCCCACAACACCCTACTTTCCTTTTTATGTTATTAATGGTTTACATTCTCCCAGTCTGATCATTTAGACTTGGCCCACCTTGGATTCTTTCTTCTCCCTTGTTCCCAACACCCAAATACAAAGTACTGTATGGGATGGTATAGTCTTCATTCTTAGGATCTCATTTCTTTATTCTCTGCACAATAGCCTGCTGTACAGTGTGTGATGGAGAGATGGTAATAGAAATGTACACACTATGAGTCAGGTATTTTTAAAAGATTTTATTTTGTTATAATAATTGCTTTGTTCCTCAAGTACTGTTGATTTGATGGCAGAGAAACAAAAATATATAAAGTAGCCCATTAAGAATATTCAAAGCTTAAACTCCATGTTAGGGCAATTTATTCCCTCTCAAGAGGTCTTTCTCCCCCTCCTAATTTTAGGAAGGCTACTGAGTATAGACATTTCTCCTGGCTGTAGATGGGAGCTTCCAGGGTGGAAATATGCACAACAGAATATCATTCCAGTCATGAGAAAGAAGGAAATCCCACCACTATACATATAGGTGAAATAAATCAGAGAAAGATGGACATTGTATGACATCACTTATATGTAGAATCTAAAAAAGCCAAACTCATAGAACTATAAAGTAGAGTGGTGCTTACCAGGGACTAAGGGGTAAAGGAAAGGGGGCGATGTTGGTCAAAAATTTGCGATTATAAGACAAGTATGATGATTAGAGTTAATAATTCTGTATTATATACATGGAAGTAGCTAAGACAGTAAATCTTAACTGTTCTCACCACAAAAAATAAATGATAATTATGTGAAATGATAGCGCTAACAATATAGGGTAATCATTTTGCAAATGTATCAAATTATGACTATACTCCTTAAACTTATGCAACTTTGTAGCTCAACAATATCTCAATAAACCTCTAAAAAATATCTAAGCCAGGGAACCAGTCTCAGAGGAGTTGAGCTCCTGAGTGAGTCACCAAGACAAGGTCTCTCAGCTAGGAAAGCAAGACATCAGCCTTGAAGTGAAAAATGAAACTCGGGAGCAAAAGAAAAGGAGGTCTTGGTTTTATTCCTTCAGCTGCCATCTTAGTTCTTTTCTGGAACACCCTTATCACAGAGGATGGCATATACCTGGTGCCCAGGGTATACTGAAAGCACCATAATTGGTGTGCCAGCCTTCTAGCTGGTCTAGCCTCAAGGCAATCCCTCTATCGCAATGTAGTGCATTACCCATTGGTTGTCACCCCACAATGCCACTTTCAATCTGTTCCTTCCCAGCTCAAGCGTCTTTCAGGCCTCTAGCAGAGGCTGAAAACTAGAAGCCTCTGAGCTGGATCCAGCCCCAGATGGCTTTTGTTTGGCTCACACTGTGTTTTTCAAAAACTTGATTCAGATACATTTTTAAATAGAGATTTCTTGTGTGTGTCTCCATGTGCGTGTACACACACACACACACACACACACACACACACACACACATTCAGATTTCTGGCTTCTCTTAAAAACTCAGAACGCTTGGCAACTCCAGGCCCACGTTCCCACCTGGCAATAATCAGCTGGTGCTGAGAACAGCTGCCTGGGCCCTGGCGTCTGCTCTCTGCTGCTCACCACACCCCCACCAGCGCCTCTGTACCCTTCCCGGCCCTCCACCCACTGTGGTTCCTGCTGGCCTCCAGCAGGTTTAGAATTTGTTAACCCTTGACCTACAAGATGAACTCTAAAGTCCTAGCATTCAAGGCTCTCCTCAGTGTGGTCATAACACTACATCTCAATTATCTGAGCTCTCATTTTAAAAACTTCTCTGATATCCCTTTAAAATATCTCTTTCCTACCTCCCTTCATTAAAGAAACGTTACCAGCTGCTGCCATGTGCTAAGGCATGAGCGAGACCCACACAGCGTCTGCCTCCAGAAGGCCAATATTCCCTGGGGAGACCGGGTATTTAAACCAGAAGGTGCAATGAAGACGGACAGCTGCTATAGGGCTAGCAGGAAAGCAGAAAGAAGGGGTTCAGAATGAGGGCACTAACCCAGTCTGGAGCTTTCTAGGGGGGGAGTCACATCTAATACATGATCGGGGATGGTGAATGGGGAGAGCTCCCAGGGAAGAGCCACAACTACAGCGAGGCCCAGAGGTGAGCAAAGAATGGAAAGGAGCTGGGTCTGGGTTCATGGGCAGTGGGAGCGATGCGTGGGGACCAAGGAGCCTGAAGGCTGAGGTTGGAGAAGCAGGCAGGCACAATCACACAGTTCATCTCAAAGGCGTTTGGAAGCATTTGAAGAGTTCAAAGAAAGGGAATGGCGGGCTCAGCTCCATCAGTTAGAAAGAGCATCAGGACTACTTAGGAAGGACAGATTGGAAAAGACAAAGAGAGACGGTGGAAGCCATGTTAAAAAGATCAAAGGGTGCTCAGATACAAAAGGTCCGGTGTCACATGATTCCATGTATGTAAAATACCTAGAATAGGAGACTCCATGGAGACAGAAGCAGAGTCGTGGGGACCACGGGCTGGGAGAAGAAGGCGGATGGGGAGTGCCTGCCGGATGGGCATGGAGTTTTTCTCTGGGGTGGCAAAAATGTTTCGGAACTAGATAGAGGTGATGACTGCACCACATTGAGAATGCACTAAATGCCACTTTGAAATGAACGATTTTATGTTTTATGAACATTTTGGGTTATGTGAATTGTACTTCAATTCTTCAAGGACTATTTTGGAGTCCAGGCAAGAAGCATTTGGAAGAAGAAATGTGGTGATGTGAGCCCAGCCCCCACGGCTTGCCCATGCCATTTCCTTCTCCTCTGGATGGCCTCTCCCCTCCTTCCTTCTTCCACTAACACTTCAGCCCCAAGTCATCGGCCACCTCTAAGACCAACCCAGCAAGAGCTCATCACTTCCTCCTCGAATCATGGCCATACCTCCCATCGTACACATGCAACCTCCAGAAGCTTGATGAGCTAAGAAGGTATTCTCCCCCTGGAGCCTTCGGAGGGGAGCACAGCCTGCCCATGCTTTGATTTTGGACCCCTGGCCTCCAGAACTAAAAGAGAATAAATTTCTGTTGTTCCAAGTCACCAAGTCTGTGGTAATCCGTTACGGCAGCCATAGGAAACCAACACTCTTCGCCTCTGTGATCTTCAGTTTTCTCATCCTTAAAATATGGAAAATAATAGTACACACCTTACTGGGCTATCTAAGTGAGGTTATGCATAGAAAGCACTTAGCCCAGGCCCTGGCAGGTGGTAAGTGTTCAATAAGGGTTAACTAATCATTTGATTTCATTACTAGCAATAGTAGCATAGCAGTACCACACGGAGAAGGCAGGTCTAACTGGGGTTTAGCGGAAGGTCTCTTGACCTTGAGCTAAGACAATGGATGAGAAGGCAATAGCTGAACAAAGGAAAATGAGAGAGGGTTAGAGGACTGGGATGGACCAGAAGACAGTTGGGGCGGTGGAATTTGAGAAAGAATAGCATATCCAGAGGCCAGAGGGTAAGAGGGAATAGGTGAAATTTGGGAATTTGAAAGCGATTCTAGCCATTGTTGGATGGCATATAGGAGCAGCTTTATTTCTGTGATATGCCAGTATCATTTCACATTTGGGTGGGGACAATAGGGAAATTGGACGCGGTGTTGTTTTATATCTACTCTCAATCTGATGTCCTATCAAATATTCACAAAACGTTCTCCATCTCTTCACTGGGTGAGTGAGACAAGGGTTTTCAGAAAGCACAATTGACAAACTATTTTCCTTTCGACCTTATACTGTAAACTCAAACTCAGAACTATCCTAATTCTTTCTCCTTAAGCTGTTTTACTTAAGCACACATCTCTCGAGCACATACCAGTCATGTAGCTGTTTTCATTTTGTTGAGCTGTAAGATTACTTCCCATGCCAAAACCGTGAGGCTTCTAGATGACATGCACGTCATTGACCTGCTTGCTCTTAAATTCAGCCCTACCCTTTCCCTCTCCTTCTCTCCATAGTCCTTAGGCTTCCTTGCCTTCTCACTTCCTGGTAAGTTTGACCAAGGAGGAAGATGCCTCCTTAAGCTTACATTTCCCAGGGATATTATATCTTTCAGAGTTGCTGTAAATACTAAATGATAAAAATGTATGTTGGGTACCTCTGGCAGCAACTATTGCTTTTCACTCATTATATATATTGTCTTTCTTCCACTGAAATCACATTTACAGCTGGGCATGTGGTCATTCATGATGCTGTGATCATTCTCCTAGAGCCAGATATCCCAGAATTCAAAGTCAAGTGGACTTTAGGAAGCATTGCTACAAACAAAGCTAGCGGAAGTGATGGAATTCCAGTTGAGCTATTTCAGATCCTAACAGATGATGCTGTGAAAGTGCTGTACTCAATATACCAGCAAATTTGGAAAGCTCAGCAGTGGCCACAGGACTGGAAAAGGTTAGTTTTCAATCCAATCCCAAAGAAAGGCAATGCCAAAGAATGTTCAAACTACCGCACAATTGCACTCATCTCACACCCTAGCAAAGTAATGTTCAAAATTCTCTAAGCTAGGCTTCAACTGTACATGAACTGTGAACTTCCAGATGTTCAAGCTGGATTTAGAAAAGACAGAGGAACCAGAGTTCAACTTGCCAACATCTGCTGGGTCATTGAAAAAGCAAGAGAGTTCCAGAAAAACATCTACTTCTGCTTTATTGACTATGCCAAAGCCTTTGACTGTGTGGATCACAATAAACTGTGGACAATTCTGAAAGAGATGGGAATGCCAGACCACCTGACCTGCCTCTTGAGAAATGTGTATGCAGGTCAAGAAGCAGCAGTTAGAACTGGACATGGAACAATAAACTGGTTCCAAATCAGGAAAGGAGTATGTCAAGGCTGTATACTGTCACCCTGCTTATTTAACTTATATGCAAAGTACATCATGCAAAATGCCAGGCTGGATGAAGCACAAGCTGGAGTCAAGATTGCCAAGAGAAACATCAATAACCTCAGATACACAGATGACACCACCTTTATGGCAGAAAGCAAAGAAGAACTAAAGAGCCTCTTGATGAAAGTGAAAGAGGAGAGCGAAAAAGTTGGCTTAAAACTTAACATTCAGAAAACTAAGATCATGGCATCTGGTCCCATCACTTCATGGGAAATAGATGGGGCAACAGTGGAAACAGTGAGAGACTTTATTTCTCTGGGCTCCAAAATCATTGCAGATGGTGACTGCAGTCATGAAATTAAAAGATGCTTGTTCCTTGGAAGAAAAGCTATGACCAACCTAGATAGCATATTAAAAAGCAGAGACATTACTTTACCAACAAAGGTCCACTTAGCCAAAGCTATGGTTTTTCCAGCAGTCATGTATGGATGTGAGAGGTGGACTATAAAGAAAGTTGAGCACTGAAGAATCAATACTTTTGAACTGTAGTGTTGGAGAAGGCTCTTGAGAGTCCCTTGGACCAGGCCATCCTAAAGGAAATCAGTCCTGAATATTCATTGGAAGGACTGATGCTGAAGCTGAAACTCCAATACTTTGGCCACCTGATGCGAAGAGCTGACTCATTGGAAAAGACCCTGATGCTGGGAAAGATTGAAGGCGGGAGGAGAAGGGGACAACAGAGGATGAAATGGTTAGATGGCATCACCAACTCAATGGACATGAGTTTGAGTAAACTCCAGGAGTTGGTAATGGACAGGGAGGACTAGCGTACTGCAGTCCATGGGGTTGCAAAGAGCTGGACATGACTGAGCGACTGAACTGATGTGGTACTGAGCTGACTCAGAGTAAAATCTGTATTTTCAACTTCCCTTGCAGCTAGATATGATCATATGCCTAAGTTCTGGAATTTGAAAAAAAAGTTGTGTGTGAGTTCTGCACCTGCCCTCTTCTCCCGTTTCTCCTTTTCTGGGGCTGGCATATGATAGGATGGGGAGCCACCTTGGGATACAACACCCTGAGGACAGCAGAGCAGCAAAGTCAACAACACTTGACCACTCGAATGACTCTGCAGAGCAGAGCCAACAAGCCAGCCACACTTCCAGAGAGAGAAACAAACTGCTATGATCCTTATGCCCCTGTTACCTGGGGACTTGGCTACGCAGTTAAACCTGTATCTCATCGAAGGTCATGCCGAACAAAGTGTCTGGTACCCAGCAGGCACTTCAGGTACCAGCAGAGATCAACTGTGCTTGCTTGAAAGCTGAAAAAAATAACTTCTTTCTGAAAGTAACAAAAGAGTCTCTGCTTTCTGGATGCAGCCCAGAACTTGCCTTTGAAGCAGTCTATCCCTTTGTTCTCAGAGCAGTAATTCAGTTGAGCCCTTTTAATTATGCAGTAAGGAAGTTATCTTAGAATTAGCTGGGGAACTTTTGAGAGAAACTAATTTCCTGCAATTAGGCCAATGGGTACTGGAGTAAATTAATTGGGATGTTAAAAGAAAGTGCACTCTTACATGCAGGACACAAACTATTAAGACTGAGGATTTATTGGTTACACTAGTTACTTCTAAACTTTCATCACGGACAGAATGGACCAGCAAACATCGTAAGTGGTAGTTGGATGAAATGCCTCTAAGAAGTCTCATTTAATGGCTCTCTTATTAAACTCTTGCACAAGGTTCCCTGCCTTCTCTGATCAGCCTCTCAGTCATTTTTCTCTCTCCCAGCCCTTCCATGGTATCAATTTTATGCCAAAAAGGGATCGTGTCGCTTCTTTCCTTTCTTTGCTGAGAGCTTCACAAAATATCCCTGGCAAACTCGACTGCATTGTGTATCATCTCCCTTTCCTTTTCTCAATAATTCATATTTACCCACATTCACCAACTTCCTCTCTTTTTTACTCTGCATCCAAGCTCTTTGTTGATCTCTTAACACCCACTCACCGATCTCCAATTGCTATCACTAATGGTCATTGTTGCTCATAATTAGAATCTCTCTTTCAATAGGCTCCATTTTTTATTGACCCAGCACAGTCATTAAACAGTTGACCAGAGTTGAAAATGCTGAGCTTAACTGGAAATCTGATAACTCTGTTTAATTTTTTATTCTCAAAGAAACTGGCCCTTGTTGAAGATCTCCTCCAGGGCAGGAATGATGCTAACAGTTTCATAGCATAGGAAAGGGCTGCCCATTGCTGGTTGGTGTTTTCTTCCTGATTCTCAACTGTAATTGCTAGAAGAAGCAACAGTGGAATAAAAAGTCTCCCATTTGCAGGACAAGGCTGGGACGATCCATTTTAATCCTTCTCCTTTCCTCCCCCTTTGCTTCCTTCTCATCCTCCTTTTCCCCCAGGGCCACCATCACCACTGCATCTTCACTGTTCTTTTCAGAGAATTAATTCCTGGTCTGGAGCCCCTGGTTGTGCACCTCTGAGCCCTCCTGCTGCAGTCAAGTGTTCTTCGAGCCCTGAGCTGGACCCTCCTGAGCTTCTCTGCTGCCACCAGCCCAGCAGGCCCTCAGGGTGGCAATTATTGGGATGGCAGGAGGAACAGAAATCAGTTGTGAATATTCTTTGGAAGGACTGATGCTGAAGCTGAAACTCCAATACTTTGGGCATCTAATGCGAAGAACTAACTCCTTGGAAAAGACCCTGATACTGGGAAAGACTGAAGGTGAGAGGAGAAGGGAACAACAGAGGATGAGATGGTTGGTTGGCATCACCAACTCAGTGGACATGAGTCTGAGCAAGCTCCAGGAGGTGGTGATAGACAGGGATGCCTGGCGTGCTGCAGTCCATGGGGTCACAAAAAGTCGGACACGACTGAGCAACTGAACTGAACTGAGGAGGGACAGTGGAAGAATGAGGGGAGTCACTGTTGTGAGAGGCTCTGACGCCCCCTGTCCACCCGCTCCTCCACTCCATCCACAGTAACTCCTCTCCCCTCCTTGGGCAGGGAGGTGCTCTCCTGTGGCTCCTTTTCCCTTCACAGATTTTCTCTGCCTGAATTTAACCCAATTTTCTATTTGGAAGGAAACAGGTAAAAGCTAGAGGGAAAGAGGCTGCACACGGGGCACTCTTCCCGCTGAGCCCCCTGGAACAGGTCCCTGGAGGAGGGAAGGTGTGGGGGGATGTGGAAGCCCCAGGATCTCTTGGCATTACCACTGTGTGTTTGGGTGGAAGACAAAACTTACAATTCTGACCCCACCCCCTGAGGACACAGGGGTTTTTTTCCAGGCATTAAAAGAGGGTGATTTCAAGCAGGTTTCAAGGTTTTTGACTGCTGCCATCTTAAAGTAGAGGATTTAAGAAATCCAATGCCACCTGTCCCTCCCTAACCAACAAACCAGACCCCCAGGAGGCTGACAGCTCTGCAGAGGTCCAGGACTTCCCTCCAAGCACTGGCGCTTTCAAGGGCACCTTCCACTCTGGTTTATTTGTGTTTGGAAAATGTTGCTGCGTTGATCCATCACCCCCACAAAAGAAAACAACTATAAAAAAAGGAGAAGCTGGCCCTGAGGAGGACAGTGGAGGTGAGATTCAACTTGCACAGGGCATGAACGGAAGAATCACAGTCGGCAGGAAGCAGACCAGAAATAAAAATGGATTCCCACCTCCCACTCGCCCGAGTTGAACTTGAAAGGAGATGGAAGTAGCCACAGCTGGGCTGGCACAGGGCTGCCCTGACTCTGCCCTTGGCTCTGGCATCTACCTTGTTTGCTCTGAGTCTTGCTCAGCATTGGGCTGGGCACGGGGTGCCCCTGCACCACAGTCAACAACACACGAACTATGCTTTTAGTTCCCATAACGTGCACTTCGACTCCTCTGCTGGGAAAGAAAGATAAAATTAGAGTATTGAGTGGGATTAGAGATGATCGAACTGAACAATCCTGGTGATGAGGCCATCCTAGACCTTTCAGCCCCAGGCAAGCTGCCTGCTGAGTTGCCCAAGCAAGAGCAGACTGCCCAACATCATAAGCTAATAGTATCATTCATTATTCATTAATTCAAATGTTATCATCTTAAGTCATTAAATATGGCAGTGGTCTGTTGAACAGCATAAAGCTAACTGACAGACCCCGGTATGTCAGGAGAGGGTTGGTTTTCCCAGGCAGGGTGCACACACACACAAGCGATGCTTTGGAATGCTCACCTAGAGTTCTCACCACTAAGCCTCCTAACAAAGTGTCAGCATGTTAGGTTGAAACTGTTCCTGAACACTGGGTCATTCTAGATTTGGAAGAGGAAGGTCTGCTCCACGCACTTATTCAGTACGTGGATAACTGCTCTGTCATCTCCTGAGTGATGCTCCCAGGTCACCCTGGGCACTGCTGTTCTGTCTGGGCAGAAGGGGGGAGGAATGAAGGAGCAAACACAGATGGTTAGATCCAGCCAGAAGTGGCTTGCATCCGATTCCCTCACTCTCTATTGGCTGGAATTCAGCTGCCCAGACACACATAACTGTGAGCAAGTCTGGAAAGTAAAAGAAAGAATGACTCTTAGGGGACTGCAGCAGTCTGTCATATCTGGGTGGCATGCAGGGTTTAAATATTATGACCTTAGTGTTATGGCTGTACCACAGAACCCAGGATTCAGGGTTGATGGCGTTCTCAAAGGAGAAGAGTTAGAAAATCAGGCAGTTTCATATCTCACACTTTATCTTTTCCCAGGCGGAAGTAGGGTCAGATAGGGGTAGTGAGATGTTGTTCCATACATGAACTGACTTGCAAGCAGGTTGAGGAGCATTCTTGTTTGCAGGAAAGACCACCGAGGCCAAGACTGAGTGACACAGGGGCTTCCATGCTAGCTGGCATCCTGGCCTGAACAGAGGGAAGAAAGCCCTGTAAGGGCTTGTGAGCGGATAATTTCAGTTCTCTTTCCGAATTACTTACATAAGAGAGGATCAGAGAGAGGAAGCAGGCCCTTAAAAGCATCACATCCGGGGTCTCACCCGGTGGAGAGGAAATTTTTTAATACTGAGGGCCAGTACCCACATAAAAATAATCAACTGATGTAAGTTATATAAGAAAAACTTCCTCATAATTTGGCATGTTTTAAGAAAGATATATAATGTATTTATTTGATTAGGTAAAGAACAAAAAAGTACAAATGGTTTGTAATAAATATCATTAACAAAACATGTACTGCAGTTTGATTTTAATGCTAAATAAGATACACAGACAGAGCAAATGTCTAGAAAGACAGAAAATTAAAAGACAAAACAGAGACAAAGAGAGGGAGGGAAGCACAATAAGAGACATAGAAATACATTTCAGCAAAATACATACCCTAACTTGATTTTTCACATTGACTAGGGAACACGGGATGCACACCCAGAAAGATTATGAAGCCAATCTCTATGAAAGGTCAATTCTTCCTCAACTCTAGTTCTCAGTCTTCCACAATAGTTTCTATCTGCCTCCTTGAAGTAGATATGGAAACTGAAGACATAATTCAATAGACTGAAGTCATCTCTGAAGCAAAGACTGCATGGGTCATAACATCCCCCTCAAAGAAAAACGCCCTCCAGATACAAAATCCATCTGAAGGGCCCAGGCGTCCCTGTAGTGAACACTAATTGTTTAAGCACTTAATGGTGAGGCCCAGCAAGGTAGCAAGCTTAACCCTAACTTTCGCTTCTCTGGCTCTTCCTGAACCCAGCCACTGAAGCAATGTCCCCATCACAGAGACCTGGCCTCTGCAGGCCGCAGAAGTGGGCCACCAGGTTCCACAAGGTGAGGCTCTGTTCTACAGACTGTCATAAACACCCCTGTGGAAGAAATGGGAATTCTATCATCTGTTGGGAAATCATTCAAAAATTCAGTGGACTTCATTACATAAAATGTATCAGTTCGGTTCAGTCGCTCAGTCATGTCTGACTCTTTGTGACCCCATGGACCACAGCACGCCAGGCCTCCCTGTCCATCACCAACTCCCGAAGTTCACCCAAACTCATGTCCATCGAGTTGGTGATGCCATCCAACCATCTCATCCTCTGTTGTCCCCTTCCCCTCCCGCCTTTAATCTTTCCCAGCATCAGGTCTTTTCAAATGAGTCAGCTCTTCACATCAGACAGCCAAAGTACTGGAGTTTCAACTTTAGCATCAGTCCTTCCAATGAACACCCAGGACTGACCTCCTTTAGGATGGACTGGTTGGATCTCCTTGTAGTCCAAGGGACTCTCAAGAGTCTTCTCCAACACCACAGTTCAAAAGCATCAATTCTTCGTGGCTCAGCTTTCTTTATAGTCCAACTCTTACATCCATACATGACCACTGGAAAACCATAGCCTTGACTAGACCTTTGTTAGCAAAGTAATATCTCTGCTTTTTAATATGCTGTCTAGGTTGGTCAGAACTTTCCTTCCAAGGAGTAAGTGTCTTTTAATTTCATGGCTGCAGTCACCATCTGCATAAATAAGTACATTTAAGAAAAATATTGATTATAATTATTTTTTCTTCTCAATTAAGAGGGAAAGGTTTCTTTTCTCCATTTTCTTGACTAACATCAATGACTCACTTGTCACAAAACTGAAGCTGATGCTTTCCTTCTCTGGAGATTTTCAAGAGAAAAGTTAAAGAGGCAATAAAACCAACTTGGAAAGTGTTGAAATGAAGTGCCATGTAACCCCGGGGCAGGGCGACAAATTACACGTTACCTTTCAACCCTTTGATTCTAGGATTTTTCTGGATGTTCCAAAGAAACAGGCTCAAAGCTTGAAATCATATTCCTAGAAAAGAACAACTTAAGCATTTCTTCTTATTCCCTGAGTATTCTAAAGGGAGAAGAAATGAACTGGTCATTCATTCATTCATTCGTTAGGCATTTTTGAGCACCATAATGGGGATAGAGTGATTAATATGAGTTTAACTGAAGGTCTATTGGCTCTTAAAGCCTCCATCTAGTATTACAGAATTCTTGAGCCTGTCTTACTTTTTCTTGTAAGCATCTTGGTTATATATTGCTTAATAACAAACCATCCAAAACTACAGTGGCTGAAAACAAAAATAATTGTTTATTTTGTTCAGGAATCTATCATTAGGGCAGAAGTCAAGGGAGATGGTTCATCTCTGCTCCAAGTGTCTTCAGCTAGGGCTGGCAGATCCACGTTGAGACAGTGCACTCCACACACATGCCTGGCAAGCTGATGCTGGTTTTCAACTGGGAGCTTAGCCAGGACTGTGATCTAGGAGTCTGTTTTCCCCACCTCTTCTTAGACCTCTCCGTGGGGTACTGGGACTTCTTCACAACAAAGTGGCCCTATTTCAAGAGTGACTATTCCAATATGTCTAGGAGAAAGCTGCAAGATTTCTTATGAGCTAATCTCAGAAGTTCCAGAACTTCACTTCTATTAATCAGGTAAATCCACAGACCACCAGTTCAAATCAAGGGGTGGACAATTAGACTCCTTCTCTCAAAGGGAGCAGTGGCAAAGAATCTGGACTCCTCTTTATCCTACTATAGCAAAATTTGTCCAACAAATTCTTGCTCAGTTTTTTTCCCCCATGGTTTGAAAGAGAGCTTCTTTTATGTGTGTCTGAAGAAAGAATGAACCTCTGAAGACATCCTCTGAGAGTAAATAAAGTATCCAGGAGGGCACTGTGGAATTGGCCCAACAGTCTGCTGAGGGTGGTAGAAACTCTGACAAAAAGTAAAACATAAACTCAATTTGAGATTAAAATTCTTCCCATATATTAGTGCGTGTGTGTGTGTGTGTGTATGTGTGTGTGTGTGTGTGTGTGTGTTCTAAGTTGTTTCATTCGTGTCTGACTCTTTGCAACCCTATGGATTGTAGCCCGCCAGGCTCCTCTGTCCATGGGGATTCTTCAGGCATGAATACTGGAGTGGGCTGCCATGCCCTCCTCCCGGGGATCTTCAGAGCCAAGGATCGAACACAGGTCTCTTATGTCTCCTGCATTGGCAGGCGAGTTATTTACCACTAGCGCCCCCTGGGAAGCCCATATTAGTGCAGAGTAGTAGCAGTAGTGTTAGTCACTTAGTCATGTCTGACTCTCTTTGACCCCATGAACTGTAGCCTGCCAGGTTCCTCTGTCCATGGAATTCTCCAGGCAAGAATACTGGAGTGGGTGGCCATTCCCTTCTCCAGGGGATCTTCCCAACCCAGGGATTGAACCCTGGTCTCCTGCACTGCAGGCAGATTCTCATCCGAGCTACCAGGGAAATCCACATTAGTGCATACTCTTTCATTACTGACTATGGTAGACCTTCTTGTCTGATTATCAGAAATTCATTTCCCTCTCCTCTTCTGAGAGAGCCCCAGCATTGTTCAAAATCAACCTTCCTGTAAAGCCATGTGCTTCAGAAAAGCGTGTGCATCCCCAACCCCAGGAGTGAATTAGCAGCAGTTTAAGTCTCGTATCATCGTCTTATTACCCTTGCCGGTAAACAACTAGACATGTGACATACTCCTAGCCTATGAGATGCAACAGGAAATCCCTCAAAACGCTTCAGAGAAGAATTTTTTACAAGATACAGGAAGAAACAGTTTCTCTTTTGTGTCTGAATAGGACACAAGTACTGCCACAACCAACTTGCCATCATCAGAAGAAGGCTGTAGATGAAACTTCTGGCGTCTTTCCATCTTTCTGAATATCTCCCCACCATATTTCATCCATATATGAAAAGCGCATAGGCATTTGCACTGATTTGATCTTGATCCCAGGACAATCTGTGTTACATATTAAAAGCAACTAGTAAGATGGCTGGGGCTTTCATGGTGTCTTAGTGATAAAGAATCCGCCTGCCATTGCAGGAGACATGGGTTCAATCCCTGGAGAAGGAAATGGCAACCTACTCCAGTATTCTTGCCTGGGAAATCCCACTCACAGAGGAGCCTGGCAGGCTACTGTCCATGGGGTCTCAAAAGAGTCAGACACAACATAGAAACTAAACAACAACAACCAGGACAAAGATGGAATCTCAGTGTGAGAAGGTGTGTTAAATGGTTAGAATAATCAACTTCAACCAATCCAAATTATAGACATCCATGAAAGCTGAAAATGCTAATACACAGTAGATTCTCATTATTCACGGATTCCATATTTGTGAATTCATCTACTCACTAAAATTTACTTGCAACCCCAGTATCAATATCTACCCTGCTTTCACAGTCATCTATGCACACATACAGAGTTGGGGGGGGGTGGATTTTGAGCTGCCTGACATGTGTGTTCCCAGCTGAGGTTGAACAGATAATACCTGCCTTCTTATCTCAGCTCTCATACAGTAAACAAGTGTCCTTTTCATGGTATATTTAGTGCCACCCTGTTCACATTTTTGTGCTTTTTGCTGGTGGTTTCACTGTTTAAAATGCCCCCAAGTATAGTCCTGAAGGGCTGGCTAGTGTTCCTAAGTTCTGGAAAGCTGTGATGAGCCTCACAAGGAAGGTACCTGTGTTAGATAAGCTTCACTCAGGGGTGAATTCTAGTCCTGTTGGCCATGAAATTCAATGTTAATGAATCTACTGTATATTAAATAAGGTGTCTTTAAACAGAAACATACATAAAAAGACATTATGTATCGATCACTGAAAAAACAAATATGACCAGAGGTCCACAGAGACTTAAGCCTATATTTCCCTAGAAGCGATGGTTCAGTATTTGCCCATTCAGTATTTATACAAACTTTATAGAACACAACTACTGTGAATAATGAGAACTGACTATATGTTTATTTCCTATTTGTGGCTGAAGGGAGTGAAACTATAGGAAATGTGTACACTCTCAGTGCATCCCTCCGTCACAAGATCCAACAATGTCTTGGTTATGAGTCCAGGTTGCCTGGAGACCCACAGTGGCAAGGCATTATGACTAGATGACCTGAGGTAGTTCACTCCACATTCCAACAATCACCAGCAAATGTAGCATGCTACAGGGAAAGGCTCACACTTTGCAGTCAACAAGACTACTACAGGAAAGCTTTTCCAATTGCAGAATGTTCTCACAAAATATTATTTACAAACTGGACTTGATTGTTCTTCCAGGTTTCCTTACCTTTCATGATGAAAACACCCCTGTTAAGGTGTCACTTTAATCTGAGGTCTCCACCATACTATGACAGACAAGAGGGATGCTGTTGCTAAACCCAAGCATTTGAGCCCAAAGTCTTCAAAGTCTGGGAGGCCAGTTTCCTTCTGAGTCAGTGGTCCAGCTTACTGGCTACAAAGAGCCTGTCCGCATGTTCCCCAGCCCATGGTGTATCATCGTCTTCTTCATGTGGTGAGATCTCATTAGCCATGCTAAATTAGGACCACCGAACCCTACAGCAACCCAGCCAAGACAGACCACGTCCACCAATGCTGGACTCAGCCAGTGCAGAACCCTGAGGTTACCTCCTCCATCCATGAAAGCCATGACCAATGGCCTGACAGTGCTCTCCATTGACCCAAAAGGGACTTTTGACTCTTTAGCTGCTATTGCTAAGTCACTTCAGTCGTGTCCGACTCTGTGCGACCCCATAGACAGCAGCCCACCAGACTCCCCTGTCCCTGGGATTCTCCAGGCAAGAACACTGGAGTGGGTTGCCATTTCCTTCTCCAATGCATGAAAGTGAAAAGTCAAAGTGAAGTCTCTCAGTTGTGTCTGACTCTTTGCGACCCCATGGACTGCAGCCTACCAGGCTCCTCCACCCATGGGATTTTCCAGGCAAGAGTACTGGAGTGGGGTGCCATTGACTCTTTAGGGTCCGTAACAATTGGCCCACACTTAGCCGGTGGGAAGCCCTGTGTTATTGGTTGAAGTTTCCTTCTCTGAAAAGCCAATCTTCTCAAACGATTTGCTCCCACTTACTATCTCCCTCTTTTCTCACTCTTCAAGCTGGTTTCAACCTCAACCACACCACCCTGGAGAAGAAAATGGCAACTGACTCCAGTACTCTTACCTGGGAAATCCCATGGACAGGGGCGCCTGGTGGGCTACAGTCCATGGGGTCGCAGGAGTCAGACACGACTTAGTGACTTAACCACCATACCACCTAATACTTCAAAAGCTTTCAGTGGCTTGCTCCATCAGCCATGAACTTTCCAGTCTTAGCAGTCAACTACTCTGAACAGCACCCAGCTCTCCAAAGACTCCCTCCTCCTCCACAAAGCCCCCTCTTCTCTCTGCATCTGCACTTTCGTCTGTCTGTTCCGCTCAGCCTCAGGCACTCTGGCTCTCCCCATGTTCAGTCCATGCTTGGTCTCCTGGAGACCTGGAGGTAGGCTCTTTTCCCTCCTTCCTCAGTACCGCTCCCAAACAGCTTCAGCACCACCTGCATCTTCACTGACCACATCATGAGGAAGCCCCCAAATTATAGAAGCAGCCCCAACTTCTCTGAGCCTTGGACTTGTATTTAAATTATAGTGGTGACTAACTCTAATATGGTAATTCACCTCTGCAAAAGGTACCAATCCAAGTGCTTTACCTATGCTAAACTCATTTGGGCCTCACAGGAAACTTATAAGGCTAAGTACCATTGTTATGATCTCCAGATGAAAAAACCAGGGGCACAAAATGTTAAAAAAAAATTTCTCAAGGTCACATGGCTGCTAAGAGGTAGTCAGGGTTCAGAGGCCATGCTTTTAATCACTATACAATACTGCCTTTCAATTTATTTGCATACTAAAAAGTTACTATTTGAATGCCTTATAAAAACTAAACTCAAATATTTCACTGCAAATCTGGTCTTTCTCGAGTATTCCCTATTTTGGAGAATGTCACCACCACCCCAGCATCTATTCTGCTGCTCCTTATCTGAATGTCCAAATTCAGACCCAACTGAATGGGTCTGATGGGATGTCCAACCTCCAAAGTTCACCCAGTCTACCTCAAAGGTATTTCTCAAATCTGACTTCTCCTCTTCTGTACTATTGAGACCAAGCAACAGTCATGTCAAGCCTGGGCTTTTGCAAGAGACTCTTAATTGATCTACCTGTGTGTACCCAGGACTGACTCCAGACCTTTCTCCCACTGCAGGAAGTGACTTACTAAAACTCAGATTTGGTCGTGTTACGCCTTACTCAAAGTTTCCCAGTGTCCAAACTCTTTCCCAGGCCTGCTCACTGTAGGAGCACCATTTGTTCCTCTCCAGCTCTCTCCTGCCCCTCACCTCCTCATTCATACGAGGTGTGCTCTTAACCCCCTTCCTGCGGACCTTATTCCTCCCCAAGGCTGTTCCTTCTGCCTGATTCTCACCATTCACTTACCCATCCCCACTCTCCCTAACCTCACTTGATCTGAGAAACTCTTGCTCATGCTTAGGAACATCTTTCAGAAATCAGCCAGCCTTCTCTGACTTTTTATGTGCCTATAACACACCTCCCTAAGCACTCAGTGTTTCTCCTTTGTAGCTCATTGCACAATTATCAATAAATATTTATTCTATCATGAGCTCTATAACATCTGTCTTCCTCATCCTCTCTCGTTAGAATATAAGACCCATGATGCAAAGGCTCTTTCTGTCCTGTTTGTCACTATGTCCCCAGAACTCATCCGAGTGTGGGAGGAAGGCTCAGAAGTGTTTTTTCAATGAATAGTTGATGGTTTAGAGCTATATTATGAGCAGCTTAAAGTCCAGATTGAGAAGCTGGCACCTACTCAGTGGGTAATAAGAAACCCTAGCTGTGCTTTAAGCGGGGAAATGGTGAGAGGGGAAGTGCCACATTAGGAAATTAGTCTGACAGCACTGTGGGCACTGAACAGCAGTGCACAGGACAGAAGTAGTCCAGTCACGTTGCAGACTGGAGCCTAGACTGGCAGTGATGTTGGAAATAGAAACAAATGAGGGGTCAGAACTAAGAAGTGCTGCAAAGTAAAAATCTGCAGGACCTGGTAACTCAACCCATTGACTAGTTGGAAATAGGTCAGTTTTATTCTGATAACTAGCGGCTGATGGCTGTGTACTAGATGCCTATGATGCGGTCAAATACCAGAGAGAGAGAGAGCAGGGGCTTGAAAGGAGAAGAGGATTGTAGGAAGGGTGCTCAAATCCCTGACAAATGCAAACAAATAAGACAGTTACATCTTCAGTAAGCAAATATGCAGACAAATTAAGACAAGGGTAAACAAATAAAATAATTACATTTCAACATAAGACACTCTCCCTATCTAGTATTAAAAAAATATCATCTGGGACTTCCCTGGTGATCCAGTGGTTAAGACTCCTCGCTTCCAATGCAGGGGGCACAGGCTTGATTCCTGGATCAAGGAACTATGATCCCACATGCCACACGGCATGACCAAAAAATAAAAATAAATAAAATTACAATACAAAGAATAAAATAATTTTTTAAAAGGAAATACTTTAAAATAAAAAATAAAAAACTCATCTGTTACTGCTTAAAGAAAGTCAACCTGAATGGTAGTAACAAATGCCTTTCTGCTTTGCTCATGCTCTGTTCTCATCAATGGACAACGATTTTTTATATCTGACCCTAAAGTTTTTTAACATAAATTTATCATATTTTAAAACATTTACTTCCTCTTAAGAGGAACTAAAAAGCCTCTTGATGAAAGTGAAAGAGGAAAGTGAAAAAGTTGGCCTAAATTCAACATTCAGAAAACAAAGATCATGACATCTGGTCCCACCACTTCATGGCAAATAGATGGGGAAACAGTGGAAACAGTGTCAGACTTTATTTTGGGGGGCTCCAAAATCACTGCAGATGGTGATTGCAGCCATGAAATTAAAAGATGCTTACTCCTTGGAAGAAAAGTTATGACCAACCTAGACAGCATATTCAAAAGCAGAGACATTACTTTGCCAGCAAAGGTCCTTCTAGTCAAGGCTATGGTCTTTCCTGTGGTCATGTATGGATGCGAGAGTTGGACTGTGAAGAAGGCTGAGCACCGAAGAATTGATGCTTTTGAATTGTGATGTTGGAGAAGACTCTTGAGAGTCCCTTGGACTGCAAGGAGATCCAACCAGTCCATTCTGAAGGAGATCAGTCCTGGGTGTTCATTGGAAGGAATGATGCTAAAGCTGAAAGTCCAGTACTTTGGCCACCTCATGCGAAGAGTTGACTCATTGGAGAAGACTCTGATGCTGGGAGGGATTAGGGGCAGGAGGAGAAGGGGACAACAGAGGATGAGATGGCTGGATGGCATCACCAACTCGATGGACATGAGTTTGGGTGAACTTCGGGAGTTGGTGATGGACAGGGAGGCCTGGCATGCTGCAATTCATGAGCTCTCAAAGAGCTGGACACTACTGAGCGACTGAACTGAACTGATGAAACAAAACTTCATAAGATAGGAAAAAAAGGCATTCCAAGTGTTCCCTGACAAAGACAGGCACTCCAAGTGTTCCCTAGGCAAAGACAGGCACTATCAGATAATCTGGCTGCAGTTACAAATACACAAAAATATTTAAACTCACTAATTTGAGTGCTTATACCTTAAAGGCCATTATTTACTTTTAACATTAAAGAGCTTTCCATTACACACACATAATAAATGAATGGAAAGACTGATCAGTCCCTCAGATGAGATGGTTCCACATCTCATAGGCTTTGAGGGTTCCCCCACCCTGCCACAAATAACCTTGGAAATTTTAAACTTTAATTTTCAGGAGTGGTTCAGTCTTAAGTGAGATATATGTATATATATAAAATGTCAAACTGCATTTCTCATTTCTGGCCTTTTGTACTGAACTTAAAAGACCATGGGAATAAAATGGCACTCAGCACCACATTCTGTAAAAGTATTTTGGGCGCATCATATAATTTCTCAGCCAACAAAAGCTTGTCTGAATCAAAATGCATTGAAAATTCCTTAAAAATGTAACACTCCATGCAAATCTGCAAGTAAACTCAGCCCCTCCCCCATTTCCCCATGAGGCTGCAAATGGATGCAAAAGGCAAATCAGAACGTAAGCTAAAATGTGCCCCATTAACCAATTTGTAGTGCATTTACTTACCCAAGCCTCCATGTGGTAACCAGCTTTCCATGTTTGTGTTAGTGACCTTCTTATCTTAAAAATCATGATTTATCTGAAAAAACTTTTAATAAGGTCAGTGGTTACATCAACAAGAGAACAGTATCTGGTCTTGAAATAGAGGGGGAAACTCTAAGCAAAGTGCAATTAACGACAAAGCAATAATTCCCTCAAACCAAGAGGAAATGGCTTGAATGAAAACAAATGACTTGAATTTTTAAAAAATAAACCATTTTTAAATTACACAAATGCAATTTCCCACTTTTATTTACTTTGGTCATATTATTTTTCTATTTACATATAAGCAACCAGAGCTTGATGGCTGATAGCATCATGGGAATGAGCAGCAGAGGACAGACAAGTTTCCCGGTACCTGTACAGTCGAAGCTGCTCTCATCTATGTTTATTGGGTTCAGCCTGAGCAACTACTGGAGATTACTATATTACATGAGCTCTTACCTTGATACAGCACTCATTTCATCTTGGCAACAAGTCTGTGAAGTCACTACCATGCCCACTTTACACATAAGGAAACTGAGACTCAGAAAGATCAGGTGGTCAGAAGGCTTAGTAGAGAGGTAAAATGTCACACAAACTTTGCTCATTTGACTCTAGGTCCATTCCCCACATGTTGCTACGTGATTCAGTTCAGTTCAGTTCAGTTCAGTCGCTCAGTGGTGTCCCACTCTACGAATCGCAGCACGCCAGGCCTGCCTGTCCATCACCATCTCCCAGAGTTCACTCAGACTCACGTCCATTGAGTCAGTGATGCCATCCAGCCATCTCATCCTCGGTCGTCCCCTTCTCCTCCTGCCCCCAATCCCTCCCAGCATCAGAGTCTTCTCCAATGAGTCAACTCTTTGCAGGAGGTGGCCAAAGTACTGGAGTTTCAGCTTCAGCATCATTCCTTCCAAAGAAATCCCAGGGCTGATCTCCTTCAGAATGGACTGGTTGGAGCTCCTTGCAGTCCAAGGGACTCTCAAGAGTCTTCTCCAACACCACGGTTCTATGTGCTATGTGATTAGCACAGATCAAAATGTCTGAAATCCCTGATATTATGCCCAAGGATAAACCTAGACTCTTCAAACCCCATGTTAGTCTGATAGCTAGACCTCTTCCCACCCAATGAGTAGAATTAAGCCTGAAATAAACAACTCCACCTATATATCTCTAAAGAAGATACAAAGGAAAATATCTAGATTTCCTTTTATCAACCACCGGCAGCAGGCGCCAAGTATTCTAACAGTTTGTAATTTTTTTAAGCGTCCTTTCCCCTCTTGACTTGCCTGACTTACCTTCACAACTAGCTGCAGCCAGAACTAATGGAAGCAGTAGGTGTGGGGTCAGGCTGACCCTTCAAAGACACCTCACCTGGGGGGCCATTCCCAGCACCCCACTGTTCGGCAGCACCAAGTTCGACCCACAAAACTCTTATGCCCAGACTTGCCCTGCCACACCATAGAGCCTCTACCCTCAGTCATTAAAGGCTACTGCTAAACACTACCCACTGTTTATTCATTTACTTCATTCATTCAACAAATATTGAGTTGGGGAAAACCAACTATGTATCAGGCACTGTGACAGATACTGGAAAATAAGGCAGAGTTACACAGAGGGAGGAGTTTAGATAACAAATGTTTTGATGTGTGTTAAGGGGAATGGTCGAGAAGAATGGCGTCTATAGAAGGGACGCCTAACATAGATTTAGGAGGTCAGAGGTTTCCTGAAAGAAGGAAGGGATGTTTAAATAAAACTATTAAGGATGGGGCAGTCAGTCAAAGGAAGACCCCCACTATGTGCTGAGCATGTTCTGATATTAATTATTCTAAAGTTGTTATCTCTGTCTGATATACGGGGAACTCAGGCTCCAAGGGATCCCATGATTAATGAGACAGCCAGTCTCAGAATTCAGACCTAGCTCTGCAAACCCCAAGCCCATGTTTCATTATCTTTTCACTGCTCTGCAAGCAAAACACCTTCCCACAGCCCTAGAGGAACCCAGGAATATGAATCAGTACTTGTCCAAGATCTCCCACTGTGCACAGTTCATCTCCTTAGAGACTTGCAAGAAAGGTTTTGGTGCCAGCTGCTATTTGGGCTGCTGGGTAAGGCACTACAGCAAGGATGCTGGAGCAGAGCTGGGGCAGGATCTGGGGAGGCTCTGTTCAGCATGTGCCCGTCCTGAACCAGGGGGAGCCCTGGAGTACACTGCAGTCATGATCCACCCATGAGCATCTCCATGCCTCTGTTTTTCAAAGCCATATATCCTTCGGTATCAAAATAGATGTTATACAGCTTGATCAGCTGTCTTCTTCCCCAAATCTAATACCCAGAAACACTGGGATGTTTTCACTAATCCTTTCCACTGTGAATAGAAGAGGACTTGACTCCACTAGAGATTTCAGAAGAAAGTACTACAGGCCCTGATGGGTCATGATAAGACCATGGAGATCACAAGGATAAAACTTTAGTACAGATTCCTACATGGGCTACTTGAACTTAGTGGGCAAACCCATCATCTGGCTGAGCAAATTCTGATGCATTATTCAAAGAACAGTCTCATCATCTGCCAGCTGTACCTTCACCAGAAAATTCAGCTTTGATGAAGGAAAATTTTGCAAAACTCCAGAGCTCTCGTTTGGAAAATCAGTTTTCATTAGTGAGACATGGCTATTAATAGACAACTGGCTAGGCCTAAAATCTGGTCCGTATAATATCCTAGCTGCCATCTTGCTCTCCCATGCTGCCTTTACTTATCACAGATTACAGCAAACATATCAGCTAACTGGGATTTCTGGTGAGTTATCTGTCAAGTGATTGAGGTCATTTTCTGTTCAGTGAGACCTCCGAGGTGCTGGGTACCACTGTGTCCTATGGATAATCTTCTCTTTAAAGCAACTGCTCACAGTGCTCACAGTCACAGACCAACACCGTCATCTCTCTGACAAGCCTCATTCCGAGCCAGGCGTGGGCTCTGGGAGGGAATCCTCCATTGCAAGACTGTCTACACCAGCAGAGCAGTGACGTGGTTCTCTGGCTTCCTCTGTCCTCCCCCAGCTTGTCAGCCTTTGCTCCTCATATTCCCAGGACCTATACTGCTTCCAGCTGCCCATAACCTCTTTATCAGGGTGTTCACCGTGGGGAGAAGAGGTCTCCGTAAATTGGTGCCTTCTCTCTAGGACTTCGAGGCCCTCCAAGTCAGTCCTCATCTCATTCCCTGTTCTGTTCTCCTCAAGGAGGTCACTTCAAGAAGGCTGAAATCAATTTGCCTCTAATGTTTGAAAATGATTAAAATCACAGTAACTAATAAGAGTAAAATAAATGTCATTGAAATGTCAGTAGATTTAATCCATCGAGAAGATGCTTCTATTTTAAGGAAGACCTCATCAACTCAAGGAAGACAGCAACCTGGGGAGATATAATTGAGCAGGGTGTCCGTCATCCACTCCTCTACTGTGTCAAAACTCCAGGGGAAACTTGATCAGCAGTCCACACCGACACCAGCAATATACCTGGTCCACCACTGGCCTTGCCTCAACATTGACAGTGACATCCACAGGAGTCAATTTTCTCCCGTGCTTATGCAAGACTTAACTGTGTGCCATCCTGAGACACAGGAGTGATGAGAATTTTGTTACTACATTTGTTTAGTCAGCCTTCACTGAACATGTCTCATGTCAAGCCAAGAGAGCCTCCATGAAATGCACTACTTTGTATTCTAGATAAAACGGTATAAATAAGGACAGTGCAGCATGGAAGATGCCCTCTTAGTAGCACAGAAACATATCCAGTACCAGATGTAAAAGTAGATAGCCAGTGGGAACCTGCTGTGTGATGCAGGGAGCGCAAATCCAGTGCTCTGTGATAACCTAGTCGGTGGGATGCGGTGGGAGGTGAGAGGGGGGGGTCAAGAGGGAAGGGACATACACATACCTATGGCTGATTCATGCTGATGTACGGCAGAAACCAACAGCATAATACAAAGCAATTATCCTCCCAGTAAAAATAAATTTAAACTCTAGAAAAAAGAGATGCTCTCCTTACAAGAGTCACACATAAGGGACCTATGGGAGCAGATTTACAAGACTAATATCCTCCCAGTGATGGACGCAGAGGGCAGAATATGCGCAGATGCTTGCAGGGTGAGAGGGCAGGGCCAGGAGGGAGTGGAAGGGTACCTTCTGAGTGGAAGGTACCCAGCCTTTATCTGCAGACATGCTCCTGATTTTCCTGCACTTGGAAATGTGGCCCTAGGAACATGGCCAGATAATCTGCCCTGTAGAAGTCAGTGGAGAATTAAGCCAAATGTAAGACAACTGACAGAGCTGATAGACTGAATGAGGTACCGCAGTAGAGTAAGGAGCAAAAAAACTGGCCTGAGCATGCACATCGGCTCTGCCACTGTTAGCTCTGTTCTTTGAGACAATTTATTTAAATTCTCAGGACCTCAGTTTCCTTATCTGTACAGTGGTGAGAAAGTAGGCATCTCATAAAGTTGCCTTAAATATTAAATTATAGTGGTAGGAGACGTGAAGCCCTTGATCCCAAAGAAATAGTTTCACAGCAGCCCCCTTGTTTCTTGATCTCCTCTTCAGTCTTATCTCTCTATCTGGAGAATCTAAGTAGAAACGACTGCTCCCAATCACAGCAGTAGGATCCCAGCGTCCAGGCCTGAGAACTCAGAGAAACCGTGGAAAAGTGGACACAGTTCAGTTCAGTTCAGTTCAGTTCAATTCAGTCGCTCAGTCGTGTCCGACTCTTTGTGACCCCGTTAATTGCAGCACACCAGGTCTCCCTGTTCATCACCAACTCCCGGAGTTCACTCAGACTCACGTCCATTGAGTCAGTGATGCCATCCAGCCATCTCATCCTCTGTCGTCCCCTTCTCCTCCTGCCCCCAATCCCTCCCAGCATCAGAGTCTTTTCCAATGAGTCAGCTCTTCGCAGGAGGTGGCCAAAGTACTGGAGCTTCAGCTTTAGCATCAATCCTTCCAAAGAAATCCCAGGGCTGATCTCCTTCAGAATGGACTGGCTGGATCTCCTTGCAGTGCAAGGGACTCTCAAGAGTCTTCTCCAATACCACAGTTCAAAAGCATCAATTCTTCAGCGCTCAGCCTTCTTCACAGTCCAACTCTCATATCCATATATGACCACTGGAAAAACCATAGCCTTGACTAGACGGACCTTAGTTGGCAAAGTAATGTCTCTGCTTTTGAATATGCTATCTAGGCTAGTCACTTTTCTTCCAAGGAGTAAGCGTCTTTTAATTTCATGGCTGCAATCACCATCTGCATTGATTTTGGAGCCCAAAAAATAAAGTCTGACACTGTTTCCCCATCTATTTCCCTTGAAGTGATGGGACCGGATGCCATGATCTTCATTTTCTGAATGTTGAGCTTTAGGCCAACTTTTTCACTCTCCACTTTCACTTCCATCAAGAAAGGGGATGTCATTTTTGAGAAGACAGAACTGTGTGCCCTAAATCTATTCAAAGGACCCAGGTACGTTTTTTTGTTGTTGTTGTTTGACTGATTTATTATGATCCTCAAGCTGGATTTTAGCCCCTGTATCCCTCCTCTTGCTAGTCTTCCAACACTTTTCTGTCACCAATTCCTAGAGCCTTTACCAGCTACCAATCTGTCTCTCCAGTTAACACGCTGAGAGACAACCAACTAAAGGCAAAATCCAAGGATGTACCATAAACACAGCTGGGATGCGGGGGGAACAAGACAAGCTTAGCCACCTCCACACTCCTCCTGGGGATCAGCTCTGACTGTTGCACCAGGGTCCTTGCAGACTTGGAGGACAGCGCTGTCCTGGCCAAGTTCCAGAACTGCAAGAAGACTTTCAAAGGCATCAGGTTTATCCTTTGCCCCCAGACACAAGACTGCCTAAATACTAAAGAAAGAAATATGTCTAGTTATTAAAAAGGCCTTCATCTCTTATGAGCCACCAAACAGATTTTTTAATTCTCTTTACTGCTTCCCCAACTCAGGCAACACGTGCAGATTGACCTCAACCAGCTCTGAGAGACAAGCGGAGAAAACAAAGCAGAAAAGAGAAGGGGAGGAAATGTGTCCAATTAAACCAGTAAGATTTAATTGCCCATGTGGAGTTAAGAGGGACAAGGGTGATATCAGAGGACAGCTGGAGGTGGGAATATCTGCACGTCTTGGGGGCTGGGAAGACCCTGCGGCGATTTAACCCATTTGTTTAAGCCTCGGGCTTTGCTGATATTAATACCAGTTTAACTCCCCTGTTAAATACCAGCTAGATTGCTCTCATGGGAGAGCAGTAACCTCCATTTATACATGCATTCATTGGGCACCTACTGTGTGCCAAGGGGATATCCAGGCCCTCATCACATTGAACTCCTCAGTAAGTCAGCTGGACATCTGAAGGTTATGGCCCTTTATAAGAGCAACCCCCGTGGTCTGAAACACCCCCTTCACCCTGACTGTGAGTGCTTGCAACCTCAGGATTCAGAGTCTGCTTCATCTCTTTTCACTGCTGCCAACAACACGGGCTGGGCAGCTGGAGGTGCTTGATAAGTTCTATCCGACCCATAATCTAGAAGGCATGGGCTTCCCAGGTGGCTCAGTGGCAAAGAATCCACCTGCAATGCAGGAGACCCGTGTGCGTTCCCTGAAGTCAGGAAGATCCTCCAGAAAAGGAAATGGCAACCCACTTCAGTATTCTTGTCTGGGAAATCCCATGGACAGAGGAGCCTGGCAGGTTACAGTCCATGGGGTCACCAAAGAGTCAGACATGACTGAGAGAGTGAGCATACACACACACACACACACACTAGAAGGCAAGTTCTTGACTTCAGGATGACATTTAATCCACTAAAAGGAAACTTCTTCTAAAAGGCCTATTTTATAGAGTGGATTTCAAAAGACTGCCTATGTTCTCACAGTAAGCAATCTGACATGATAAAGGCCATGTTCAGAGTGTCCTTAAAACGTGGGCACACGTGGTACAGGACACGAACAGACTCCAAGCTCACGATTGCTTTGTTTTAACCTTGGCAGCCCTGCAGCTTGGCTCCCACATTCAAAGGGATGATGTATTTTCCCATATTTATTATTTGCACTGGACTACTGAGGAAAAAAGCAGGGCAGCAGGCCGATGTGTCTCAGTGTGCCTGCCAGGAATAACAGAGAGGCCTTGCACCAGTGCCTCATTAGCTTATGGAAAACAGTTCCCTAAGGAAACTGCGGGGTGTAAATAAATTTAAAACATTTCAGCCTTTTGAGGCCTGCTGATGCCAAATTTGTAAAACAGTGGTGGCTCAAGAACACTGTAACATTCTGTTGCACGTCTCATAAATTTAGCAGAAGTTCTATAGTCTGTTAATAAGCAAAATAAGTTGATATCACAGACGTACATTTTTTACTGAAATATGCATTACTTTGTTATTTATAAGAAGCAAAAGTATAGCTGCTAGGGTAAATTCAGTCTAAAAGAACAGGATAATTCTAGAGATAGTCAGGCATATACCTTCCTCACTCAGGGACCTGTTAAAGGAAATCTCCTCTGTAGATGCTGACCCACGCCTGAGTATATGGCCAAAACTGGCTATAGCTTCATGTATTATCCAAGCTTCAAACATGATATTAGAGAGTATTATACATGAGGGGAACAGGTGAAGCTTAAACCTAAACCTCTGATAGAATAGTTCTGTTAACCATTAACAAGACATGCAAAGAAAGTGGTATCTCTAAGTCAAAGACAGCTTTTGGTCTAATCCTTCTATTTAACAAACAAGATCCCTGAGACCCACAGAAGCAAAGCAACTTGCCAGAGTCACTCTGCAAGACAGGGGCATAGCTAAGAAAGCATGATTCTCTCTGTCCACTGCTCATAAGACTAACAGGGATCAGGGCTGCATAGCACTCCGCAGCCTGCCTGGCACATTGGGAACACTTGACAAAGGCTGGTTGTGACTGTCACTGTTACTATTATCATTATTTCTGCTGCCCTGCCATGCTAAGTTATACAGCTTATTTTTATCTCTTGACCAACAGTCATGACTTGAGAAGCTCAAAGTAGGATTAATTTCACATCTACTACCAGTAGTAGCAGTAGCTTCACATCAGCTGCTGCTGCTGCTGCTAAGTCACTTCAGTCGTGTCCGACTCTGTGCGACCCCATAGATGGCAGCCCATGAGGTTCCCCCGTCCCTGGGATTATCCAGGCAAGAACACTGGAGTGGGTTGTCATTTCCTTCTCCAATGCATGAAAGTGAAAAGTGGAAGTGAAGTCGTTCAGTCGTGTCCGACTCTTAGTGACCCCATGGACTGTGGCCCACCAGGCTCCTCCGTCCATGGGATTTTCCAGGCAAGAGTGCTGGAGTGGGGTGCCATTGCTTTCTCCAAGTTTCACATCTAGTATCTACTATTTAACATGTTGTATTAGCTCAGTGTCCCTCATTAGATGATCCTCCCCAATATTAGTTCCTGGCTCCAAGAAACCCCATACACTCTCAGTTTCCCTTAATAAGCATAACATGTTGTTTCTGACTAAATCATGATCTATTCCTTGAGTACCAACAGACTAAATTTTATCAAGGCAGGAAGCGCATCTACTTTTCCATCATTGTAGCCTCAAACTCTGTGCATAGTAGGTGCTCAATAAATAGTTAATAGTTGTGGTGTTAGATGTTGGGGTTGTTGCTGTTGTTGTTGAGTTGCTAAGTCATGTCTGACTCTTTTGACACCTCATTGACTGTAGCCTACAAGGCTCCTCTGTATATGGGATTTCCCAGGCAGGAACACTGGAGTGGGTTGCCATTTCCTCCTCCAGGAGATCTTTCTAATCCAAGGATCAAACCTGCATCTCCTGCATTGGCAGATGGGTTCTTTACCACTGAGCCATCAGGGAAATCCAGATGGTAGGAACCCAGAAGCAAATAAGCCATGATATCTCTCCTTCAGGTTTCACGGTCTGATGAGGCTAATCCTTCTTGAACCTATTTCAGTTTTCAGCCCATATCTTCCCTGTATGTCACTGAGCCCATGCATTTACCTCTTCACAATATAATCCAAATTCCTAATAATCCAAGAATAACCCTCAAGCAAGATTTTACCCAAGATTTGTCAAAAATAATAACCCCAAAAAATAATGCACCATTGGGCTGTAGAGCAAAAGAAAGCTACGTAGCGCAGGTTAAATAATTTAAAGGCTATATAAATTTTTAAAGAAGCCAGAGGAAACTAACCTAAATGTAATTCAAATCAGACAAAATAAACCTCTCAGAAGAATTATGTTCTGAGAAGCTACTTGATCTATACCTAAGTTGGATAGATCTTCTAAGCACGTGACAGAAGAGCAAAGGTCTCAGCGAAAGTTTATGAACCAGAATATGCAAACAAAGGCCAAGATTTAACACCTGGTTACAGGCTGAGGCCAGCCCCAGGAAGGGAGCAGCTGGGCAGGCTAGAGGTGTACAGCCAAGGTCCCAACTCATGAGGGACTCTCCAGTGGGTCTTAACAGTGCTTTTCAAATATTAATGTAGACCAGAAGCCCCTGGAGGGCTTGTAAAAACATACATAGCTGGCCACCCTCAAAGTTTCTTGGGGGAGAACCTGAGGGTTGACATTTGCAACACATTTCCCGGCAATGCTGGGGTTACTGGTCCAGGAACCCTTAGTTTAGAGAAAGCACAGAACATGGATCCCAACACATATGGACATAAAGAATCAGCATCAACAACCTGCAGGGCATGTACCATGTTTGCCTTTTAGAAGTTCCTTGAGCCAATCACCAATTACGTATGCTATCCATCTGAGTGGCTCTTGAGCCAAAGGAGAAGATGAAAGAAGTAAGTAGTCATTCCAGCTAATGGGACACAATGTAGGAAATAGCCTGATGTGGAAACAACCCCCTCCCCAAAAAAAGCTCCTGAAATAGAGAAGAATCAGAACCAGAGTCAAAAGCGTGGTGAGTAGAACTTGACAAGAAAGGGAAAAGTTGAGAGGAGAAATTGTACCTCTGGAGTAGTGCCAAGGAATTGGCGCTCCCCTAGACTGGATCCAGACCTTGTAACAGCCCCGTTTACTGAGCACTTACTGTTATTCCAGTCTCTGTCCTAGAGGCTATACATGTCTCTCTGAAACCTCACAACATCCTCCAGGTAGGTGTCGTCTCTTATACAGACATAGAAACAAAGGCACAAGATGAAATGATATCGCCACAGCAGCTAGTAATTGCTGGCTTTAGGATTCAAACTCATGTCTGTCTGACCCCCAGGCTTCACTCTTATCCCCCACGTCATCTGCTTTCCTATTCCCTTTCTCTAAAAATGAAACCCCAAAGGAAAAGGAACTGCGGGAAACCACAAAAGGCAGCATATGGCTAGAAAGAGGTAAGGCGCACAGAGCAAGAGGGAGTCGAGTGTGTGTAGAGGCTCAGGCTTCAGGGTTGAGACAAGATAGATCTGCATCCGAGCTTCTCCACTAAGGAGCTATGTGGTCTTGGGCAGATCACATAATCTGATCCCAATTTACTTATCTGTATAATAGGGATATTAATATCTACCTTCCAGAGTTATTAGAAGTCACATGGATTTCCACATTAGAATTTCTAATTTTTACATCAAAACTTTAGATATTTTTACATTAGAACTAGCATATTTTAGGGCATCTCCTCGCAAGTTATAGGTGTACAAAAGTGAAGGTGGCAACGGTGATTTGGCGGAGACCTCTGTAGTTGAGAAGCTAGAAAGAGACCCTCTAACAGCTTTAATAAGTTTCAAATATCCAGGTTTGAATCAAGCCTACACCCAGGACAAAGGGAACCTGCTGCTCTGAGTTAGCCAACAGGGGATGTGGAAAACGGAGAGGTATCTGAAGAATGGAAGTGAGCAACTTCTGATCCTCATATTCAAAACTGAAATAAATATATATTCCGGAAATTCTAGACTTTTAAGCTTATGGTTGGACCTGTACAAGTCCGGTACTTGGTCACCACAATGAAGCATTTCTCCTTCATTTAGAGATAAGACAAACAAGGCTTCCCTCTGAGGGTTATCTAATCAACATATAATGCTGGAGTCGAGATTAGAAGTATTCAAAGCGACCTTGAGGAGATAGACTGGCCCAAAGGTTCCAATAGATTCTCCTGGAACCTAATGGAAGACATTTACGGAACCAAAGGCAGAACATACAGGGGAGAGTGATAAGAAACAAGACAGAATAAGCAGGAACAGTGGGCAGTAACTCTTCCTTACTCAGAAGAAACTGCTGTGGTCCAAGTACATGGACCACAAACTCCTTGAAGACGGGAACTGTTCCTATTCACCTGAGCATCTCCGGGATCCAGTATAGTGCCAAGCACAAAGTAGCAACTCAGGACAAGAGAGCCCCACTGTACACACTCTGGGAAGCCAGGACTATGATGACAGCTTTCACAAAGGAGTTCCCTGTGCTCTGCTCTGACATGTCATTTGAAAACGTTCCCCAGTTCTCCATGACCCATACTCTGAAGACCCAAGTCCCTCTTGGCCTGATACTCCAGCCCCATTCTATTTTCCTTTCCAGTTTGGTTTTCCATTCCTTTTTTTTTTCCCCTAAGTCCTTTTTCTTTTTCCCTAAGTCAACTCGCCGAAGATTTGATGCTTTCAAACTGTGGTATTGGAGAAGACTCTTGAGAATCCCTTGGACTGCAAAGAGATCCAACCAGTCCATTCTGAAGAAGATCAGCCCTGGGATTTCTTTGGAGGGAATGATGCTGAAGCTGAAACTCCAGTACTTTGGCCACCTTATGAGAAGAGTTGATTCATTGGAAAAGACTCTGATGCTGGGAGGGATTGGGGGCAGGAGGAGAAGGGGACGACAGAGGATGAGATGGCTGAATGGCATCACTGACTCAATGGACGTGAGTCTGAGTGAACTCTGGGAGTTGGTGATGGACAGAGAGGCCTGGCGTGCTGCAATTCATGGGGTCGCAAAGAGTCAGACACGACTGAGCGATTGAACTGAACTGAACTGAACAACTCTCTACTCCTGCCAAACTGATCTACTTGTGCCCCCAACCAAGTAGCCTTTTATTCTCGTCACTCCGTGTTTCCCTACATTATTTGTCTCAACCATAATTGCTCCCTCTGCTTCTCCACACCTTCCAAGATCCTATCTCTAGAAACCTCCCCTGACCTTCTCAGGAGAACTTTCCATCTCCCACTTTCAAACTCTCTGAGCTCTTGTTTCTCTACCATTGGGGAACTTTCCATCTCCCACTTTCAAACTCTCTGAGCTCTTGTTTCTCTACCATTCATTCAGCATTCACCAAATACCACCTTGTGTTGACATTTATGTTTTTTCAAATGACTGTGTCTTACCTCCCCAGATGAACCACAAACATCACATCTTATTCATCACTGCATCCTACCTCAGACCCTGTACAGAGTTAGCACTTAATAAATGTTTGTTGGTGCTGCTAACGGTGAAAAACAAATGCTGCTGTGGTAGTTCTGAAGCATCTGACATGCCCAATCTGCCCACACGCTAATGTCATTGCTTCCACCGTAGGTAAACAATGTCGCTTCCACCGTAGGTAAACAATGTCGCTTTCACCAGCAGTTTCCACTGGTTCCACCCTGTGCCCTGAGTAAGTGGGGACAAAGGGAGACACTTGTTATTTGTCTCAGACTGGTTGGGAATCTCCAGACTGTCAGAGACTCATGGGCTTTCATATCTCCAGTAACCATCTCTTTAGACCTGCTTCTGCTTATCAACCAGCTATAGGGATATTCTAAAAATCATTTAACATCCCCGGGCCTCTGTAAATGTCTGTCCTTCCAACATAGGATTGTCATTAAGATAAATGAGACAATAGAACTCAAAATACTCTGAAAAGTCTAAAGCTCTGTGAACCAAGAAGAGTTTTAAGTAACCAACTTAGCCCTTTTATCCCTCTAGGACATCACTTAGCTTGGTACCTTGGTAACTTAACCCCTTGAAAGAACTTTGGGGTACCTTGAACTTACCCCCTTTTCTTAGAAGTTAGTTTTGTTTTTGTTTTAATCAGAGAAAGACTAAAGCATTAGAGAGAAACTGGCTCAGAGAGAAATACTTGGGCAGGAAGGTATCTTAAGAGTTCACTGGGGGGAGGGAGGTGGGAGGGGGGTTCATGTTTGGGAACGCATATATACCCGTGCTGGATTCATGTCAATGTATGGCAAAACCAATACGTATTGTAAAGTAAAATAAAGTAAAAATAAAAATTTTTAAAAAATAAAATAAAATGAACTGTTCTCAGATGAAAAAAAAAAAAAAAGAGTTCATTGGATTGTTCCTTTTCCTCTATGGCCTAATTCTGAGTTTATACATGCTGAAAGGTGCTTCTTTTCTTTCAAATGCTTCAAAGAATAGCCCTGAGAAAGCAACAGGGATTACTTAAACATGCAAGACAGCTGAGAATAAAAGGTCAGGCAGGCTTGGGGAACCTCAGTCCCTCCAGATTCCTCCAGCTCCACGGGCCATGGGTAGATGGGCTGATTACACAGCATCCATCAACTGGCAGGCACAGAGGAGACAAGAGAAAGCCACCTCCCTAGAATCCCTGGTAGCTGCTTATTCTACTAAGAGATCGCTTTCTCTAATAGATGAGAATGCCTCAAAGAAAAGTTCTTTCTCCTCTCCAGGATCTCTGATTACAGCACTGATGAATAAGCCCAGACAAGCTCACCTAAGTTACCCTCAGACATCTGAGTGCTTACTGTGTGTCCAACAGGGTCATATGCCCAACCAAGCTTTGGGTTTCTGTATGTGACTGGAAGGGCCTGATGTTCGGCATACTGCAGCTGGAAAGCACATGGGCCAAAACCTTTGTGCTTGCTCCAGTGCAGTTCCCCTTAACAGAGGTTCTTCTTTGATATCAATCCATCCCCACCAGTTCATGCTGCTGATTGAATCAGGCCTTTCTTATAGACAGGTGCACAGATGATCATAGAAGCACACGAGACGTGGACAAGAAGGTGCAGAAAACATAACAAGACCTTTCCCTGCCCCATCACTGCATGACAAAAACTACTGGGAAGCTGGTCTTGGCCATCTCAGGCTGCCATTACTAAATACCACAGACTGGGTGACTTAACAGAAATTTCTTTTCTCATAGTTCTGGAGGCTGGAAGTCCAAGATCAAGGGGGCAGTCTAGCTGAAAGAATGAGAGCTCTCTCTTGGGATTGAAGCAAAGGAGATAGGAAGCTTTCTGGTGTTTCTTCTCATAAGGGCACTGATCCAACCATGAGAGCCCCACCCTCACAACATTACCTAAACCTACCAAAGGCCCCATCTCTAATACCCCATCAAATAATGCTGAAGTAGGCTAGCACTTCAACATTAATTTAGAGGAGACCCAAGCATTCAGTCTACAACAGAGCCCCAAAGAATGTCCAGAGCAATTCTCCACACTACAAAAATCAGCAAGTCCCACCTCTGTTACTTCCCCAAAGATGATAGCCTACAACCTGCAATTCCATTGGCTTCCAAATCTTTAAGTGAATCAAGAGTGGTGGACCCTGAATCTGGGTCCTGAGCCCCTGCCCTCAGCCTTATTCCTTCATTGATTTTATAGTTTTAGAGGTTGATAAATTGTAAAATATTGTGTGCAAACATTAGCATAATATCCCACATAGTTTTGTTTTTACACAAATACCAAAATACTAAGTTAAACAAAAAAAATATAAAACTAGAGGTGCAAAAAGGGATGTCCCTGGTGGTCCAGTGGTTAAGAATCCACCTTGCAATGCAGGGTTTGATCCCTGGTCAAGGAACTAAGATCCTATGTGCTCTGGGGCAACTAAGCCCTAGTGTCACAACTACTGAGCCTGCACACTCTGGAGCCCACGTGCCAGTACTAGAGAGAAGCCCGCATGCCACAACTAAGACTCGACATAGCCAAGTAAATTTTTTAAATAAAAATAAAGGTACAAAAAGCTTGATGGGCCTCTCCCGTATCCTGTTTCTGCCCAAGGGGCTCCTTAGTCTGAATCTCTCTCCAGAATGTGCTCTCATGCATAGGCATGATATCAAAACACTTACCAACCAACCAGCCATCCAGATAGCACTCAGCAAAAGACTGAGTGGGATCCTAGAGACCCCTACTGTGTCCAGACCATTTACCAACCAGGAATGAAGTTTCCCCACATTTAAGCAACCAGGACAGTCATACATCTGTGTACTGAGCCCTTGGCCAGCTGGTGCACAAGCTTACAATTGAAAAGTTCTTCCCTAGGATTCGTGCTCAGGTTCAGAGACTCCACTTCAGCACTCAGTCCCCTCAGTAGCAGCCCATCCCATTTCTCCCTTGTCTTTCTTGGATGTTATCTGCCTATTATACAACATAGTAAACTCCATTGAGAACTCCACCCTACTGTTTCATCCACTACCCACAAGGCTCAATCCTGTGCTTTTACACATAATCGGATATCAAGAAACACTAAATAAACCCTCTCCTGAGCTTTTGGAGCCACCCAGATGATCTGGACATCACTGCCATATAGACATGTGTTGTGGACTGAATGTTCATGTCTCTACAAAATTCATATGCTGAAGACCTAACCCTCAGTGCAGCAATATGTGAAGATGGGACTTCTAAGGAATTAACTTAGTTTAAATGAGTTTAAATGAGGTCACAAGGGTGGGACCCTGATCAGACAAGATTAGTGTCCTTATAAGAAGAGACACCAAAAAGAGCTTGATCTCTCTCTCTGCTCTGCTTCACACACACACACACACACACACACACACGGGTCATATGAGCACCCAATAAGATGCAGACACCTATAAGAAAAAGAAAAAGCCTTGGAATGAAGCCTACCTTTCCCACTATCTTGATCTTGGCCTTTTAGCCTCTAGAACTATGAAAAGTGACCTTCTTCTGTTCAGGCCACCAGTCTGTGGTACTCTGTCATGGCAGCCCAAGATAACAATACAACATGACATGCCCATTTTTTCATCCTCACAACCACCCTATGAGGTTGGTGTTGTCATCTCCACATAAAATGTATGAAAATCAAGGTTTAGAGAGGCCACCACATATGTCTGTGTCTCAGAGGCAGTAAATCCAAATAGGCTCAAGTCTCCAACAGACAGCAAAGCCCATGTTCTTAACCACTAGGCTAGACTGCCTTCTAGAAGTGCCTCACAATAGAAATCACCATCCTCACTGACACAATGACAATAGCTAATGTACACGGAGTCCTTACATGCTGAGGTACCACTATGCACTTCTCATTTAAACTCACTTCATTCTTGCAACAACACTTTGAGGCAGATATAAACGTGCTCAGTTTCAATTCCAGTTTAGTCGCTCAGTCGTGTCCAACTTTTTGCAACCCCATGAACCACAGCACGCCAGGCCTCCCTGTCCATCACCAACTCCCAGAGTCTACCCAAACCCATGTCTATTGAGTCGGTGGTGCTATCCAACCATCTCATCCTCTGTCATCCCCTTCTCCTCCTTTCCTCAACATTTCCCAGCATCAGGGTCTTTTCAAATGAGCCAGCTCTTAGCATGAGGTGGCTAAAGTATTAGAGTTTCAGCCTCAACATCAGTCCTTCCAATGAATACCCAGGACCGATCTCCTTTAGGATGGACTGATTGGATCTCCTTGCAGTCCAAGAGACTCTCAAGAGTCTTCTCCAACACCACAGTTTAAAAGCATCAGTTCTTCAGTGCTAAGGTTTCTTTATAGTCCAACTCTCACATCCATACATAACTACTGGAAAAACCGTAGCTAGATGACTAGATGGACCTTTGTTGGCAAAGTAATGTCTCTGCTTTTTAATATGCTGTCTAGGTTGGTCACAACTTTCCTTGCAAAGAGTAAGCGTCTTTTACTAAGTAGCACCTAATAAGGAAGCCAGGGACACCCGACTCCCCTCGTCTCTCACTTCTACCAGTCTGCTTTCTCCCTCCTTTCTCCTTGTAGCCACCTTCACCAAACATATATGGTGAATCACATGCCATTTTGTTGGGTTGGGTGTGACTCTCCAAATGGTCTTGAGTTCTTTCTGGGACAGGGCAGGGTGTGTCCTGACTTTTCTTCTTCCAATCCACAAAACGGCAGGATGTTGGAGCCCCACAAGTTCACAAGGACAATGTCTGGAAAAAAGCCAGACAACATGCCTTCTGCTGGTAGTTTCTTGTTTTCTGTCTATTCACAGGCAGCCCACAGCCTGGGACTGAGGGAGCAAATCACATCCAGGCACACGCCAAGGAACAAGTCCAAGCCTGCTTTGCTGGCAGAGCAGCAGCCCCCACCCTGCCCTCCTCACAGCTCTCGCAGCCTGAACCAGCAGTTGGCATCACGCTTCCCTTCTTGGTTCCTCTGCAGGCACATGTGGACCAGTGCACCACCATCCACCTTCCCGGCCTCCTCCAGGATATAAACAGAAGGTGCTGGATCCTTTTTCACTGGGGTCAGAAAATCAAGCCCTGCCTTCAAGGCTGACTCTCTCCCAAAGCTCCTAGAACAGACCGCATCTCCCCTAGATGCCCAGGCCTCCTGGGGTGGCTGCATCTCTCTGCAAGGCTTCGGGGTAGAAGCTGACATCACGACATGCCCGAAGCATGAAGTCGTAACTGGGCCATGATCCAAGAAAATGTCTTTCTTCCCCACTGGACCCCCTGAAGTGTCTACGTACCCTCTAAGAGAGGTTTTGTGATGCTGAGCACACCATTTCCTGCCACCTCCCAGATCTCCCACTGGGAAACCTGCAAGGGTAAGATGGCTGCTCCCAACAGCAGCTCCACCCTCGAGGCTGTGGTTGCCGGGAATGGGGGTTGGGAGAGTGTGTGGATTTTTTTTGAAAAGAGGACACTTCCTGTTTCAGAGCTTGTTACACCAACATTATCCAGGGTGGTTTTCTTGATTTGTGTAAAGTAACACTGTTGCTGTTCCCTTCTCCTTTTTAAAAAAGTTTTGTCCAGGTACAGTTGATTTGCAGTGCTGTGTTAGTTTCAAGCATAGAGCAAAGTGAATCAGTTAGACACATACACATCCCCACTTCTCTTTTTACATTCTTTTCCTGTATAGGCCGGTACAGAGCACTGAGGAGACTTCCCTGTGGGATGCAGCGGGTTCTTATTAGTTATTTACTCTATATACAGTAGTGTGGATATGTTGACCCCAACATCCCAGTTTATCACTCCCTTCCTTATCCGCTGGTAACCATAAGTTTGTTTTCTACATCTATGACTCTACTTATGTTTTGTAAATAACTTCACTTCCACCCTTTTTTTTTTTTTAGATTTCACATATAACTGATATCATATGGTATTTGTCTTTCTGTGTCTGACTCACTTTACTCAGTATGACAATCTCTAGGTTCATCCATGTGGCTGCCAATGGCATCCTTTCGTTCTTTTTGTGACTGAGTAATATGCCATTACATATATATGTATCACATCTTCTTTACCCGTTCCTCTGTTGACGGATATTTAGGTTACTTCCATACTACTTTCTGTCGTGGTATTTCTAAAGACCTCTCCCACAGTCCCCAAAGTATCTTCTGCTATGGATGGTCAGCTCTGTCCACGCCAAGTGCAGTCAGGACCCACCTGGGTTCACAAGATGGGTCTGGAGAGCCCCAGCTGACTCAGATCTTTCCTCCTGCAGGAAATTCCCACCATTCAGTTGTTCCTTTAGGCAGGGAAGCCAACCAGAACAAATTTAAGAGCCAGAACTTGTCACCATTATCAAAAAGGGCCTTGATTATTTTTTTTTTAACTGATCATTTGTTTCTAGCTTGTGTCAAGGGTCTGAAGTTTACGCACTACTGTTCCAGTGTGAAAACTGTTGATTCTTTTATTTTCCTACATCTGAGCTGAGCCTGCTCAAAAGCTCCCATTCCCAGGCTGAGTAGAAAAACATTATTAATACATCTGCTAGTTAAGTTTATCCAGGCTCTTCCCATTTAAGGCAGTTTCGTTGGTGGTAAATATTTCCTCAGAGTTCAAGGTCACTTTCGGGACTTTCTTTCCTCCAAGGATCTCCCCTGCCCCTTCTCCATCCTAACATGGCATGTGAGTGTGAGGTGATGTTGCTGTATCCTCAAGGTGCTGAGAGGAGGGGTGCCTGTGACACTCTGCTGAGCTCTGGGTTGCCTCCCAGTTCCTGGACATCAGCCTATCTACTGAAAACTCTTCTGAAGGACCAGCCTGTCTACTGAAAACTCTTCTGAAGGACCAGCCTGTCTACTGAAAACTCTTCTGAAGGACCAGCCTGTCTACTGAAAACTCTTCTGAAGGACCAGACTGTCTGCTGAAAACTCCTCTGAAGCGCCAGAAACTGGTGATATATCTGCTCTTTTTCCTTAACCAGGACAGGCCCCAGGGACCCCCACTGGCTGAATCAGCCACCTTGCTCTTCAGTGTCCCAGAGTGCCACCGTCACTTCTCTTCTGAGCGCCTGCTAAAGGCACAGAATCCAACCACATCTCTCACAGATCCAAGCCACATGGTGTGCTGCCTGGAATACTTGCAGCGGCTACTCCGCAGTCTTCAGGCCTCCACCCTGGCCACCCACAAGCTGTTTTCAACACAACAGCAGGGTGACATTCTTGAAACAAAATTCAAGTCCTATCCATCCTTTGCTCAAAAACCTCCAGCTGCTTTCATTTCACCCAGAGTAAAAGCCAAAATGTGAGGGACACCCGCTCCCTCCGACTTCACCCCTCCCCACCAACACGCTCACATCCCTCTCACCCCATTCATCACACTGGCCTCCTCGCAGAGTCCAACTTAGGGCTGAGAGAGAGAGGATGGAGGAGCAGAAGGGAGAATCAGACAGGAAAAGGGTATGAATGGAAGGGTCAGAAGCCGGGGGAAGGCAAGCGTGTCTGCAGGTGGCCCCAGACACGGGGAGAGAGACTGGCACGGAGCTGGTTCCTCTGCTCCGGTCACTCTGTCCCATGTCCAGCTGTCCAGATGCCTGTGTCCTTCATGCCTGGGTTCACCCTCCTGCTCCACGTGGTCTCCTCTGCCAACCTGATGCTACAATCTGCTTCCTGCCACCTCCAGCCTCCTGAGGCCCCACGCCCTGTTCTGCATTTCCATTTTTCCACGGCACTTATTGCCCAGCAGAGTCTTTAAACTACCCATGTATTGTGTCTGCTCGCTTATCTGTCTTCCTCACTCCCTCACCCCGCCTCATTCCTCCAGAGTGAGGGTCCTTGCTTATTCACCAGGGCATCTCAAGTGCTTAGAATAAGGCCTGACACATAGTTCAGTTCACTTCAGTTCAGTCGCTCAGTCGTGTCCGACTCTGCGACCCCATGAACCACAGCACACCAGGCCTCCCTGTCCATCACCAGTTCCCGGAGTTTACTCAAACTCATGTCAATTGAGTCGGTGATGCCATCCAACCATGATTTTTCAATGAGCAAGGAAATCTTCCAGATCCTTTCCATCCAAACAGCTGGCGGAGAGACCTCAGGCCCTTTTCCTGCTGATATGCTCTGTTGGGCTACCGTTCCCACTGCAGACACCCGCCCCTCATTGTAGGGCACCCCCCCACTGTAGGGTACCCCCCCACTGTAGGGCACCCCCCACTGTAGGGCACCCCCCATTGTAGGGCACCCCCCATTGTAGGGTAGGGCACCCCCCATTGTAGGGCACCCCCATTGTAGGGCACCCCCCATTGTAGGGTAGGGCACCCCCCATTGTAGGGCACCCCCCCATTGTAGGGCAGAATGTTTTGGAATTTCAGAGGCGCTTTGGAAACTCAGGATCTCCTCTGTTTTGGCTTGTCCTTCAGCCTCTCCAGCATTTCTGCTCTCTCCCTGTTCACCATTCCCTCGCCTCCCCATCACAGGTGGAGGGACTTCTTTTTCATCAGTTCCTTTTTCTCTCTGTGTATGCCTTTGGTTCTAACCCACTAAGCTTTAGTCCTAGCATGTAGCGGGAGTTGGAGAATTCAGGACTCCTTTTTCTCTCTCAAGAAAGCCAGGATTTCTGGGCTACCATCTCTTTATGGTCCCAAACTCACACCGCCACTTGCCTGTTTGAGGCAGTTCCTGCTCTCTCGCGGTCTGGGACATCTGTCGTGGGGCATTCAGCCCATCATGGCCAGAAGAGGTGCGGGTAAGGGGACAGTCTGATCTGTGAGGGCATGGCTTACTGGCTCCCAAAATCTACTCTCTCTGCTGGTGTTAGAGAATTGTACCCGGGCACAAGGCTGCCAGAGGAAAACACATTTCTTAGCGTCCTTTATGCATCATGTCTGTACACATGAAAAAAATATGTATGTGTATCTAAATATTAAACATAAACACATTTTAAAATATTTTTCAGCCATTAAAAATAAACAAACCCTGCCTTTTGCAACAACATGAATGGACCTTGAGGAAGTTATGCAAAATGAAACAAGTCAGACAGAGAAAGACTAATATTGTATATTCTCACTTCTATATGGAACCTTAAAAAGCTGAACTCATAAAAACAGAGAGTAGAACGATGGTTTCTGGGGGGCTGGAGGGGTGGGGGACATGAGGAAATGCTGGTCAAAGTATACAAACTTCCAGCCATAAGATGAATACGTTCTGGTGGCTAGCCCTGAGGTTAGCCCTCAGTGAGTGTTTATTAAGAAGGCAAACATAAGAAGGAGGGATAAATTGAGAGACTGGGATTGACATATACACACTACTATATATAAAAATAGATAACTAATAAGAACCTGCTGTATAGCACAGAGAGAGAGAACTCTACTCAATACTCTGCAACAGCCTATATGGGGAAGGAATCTAAAAAAATAAAAAAGAATGGAGGTATGTATATGGATACCTGGTTCACTTTGCTGTACACCTAAAACTAACACAACACGGTAAATCAACTATACTCCAATAACTTTTCTAAAAGAAGACAAACAAATATAAATAGAATATTTTTCTCACTAGAGAAAACTCTTCCCAAATGTAGAAGACCATAGACAATGCAATGCAATCAGAGGTAAACAAACACAATTTGAGCCTTCCCCTTCTACGTGTCAAATCTGACCAGTGTTCTCTACATCTTCATATTGTCCCTGACAGAGCATCAGATCTAACAGGTAGGAGGAAATGACCTTCCTCTGTGATATCAGTCTCACAGCCTGTGCATTCCCTTAAGAACTCATTGTCCATGAATTTAACTGCATGCTTCTTGGGTCTAATTAATAGGAACAACTAATTAGGCTTTCAAGAAAGCTGGACTTCCGGACTACATCTCTTTATGGTCCCAAAGACACACAGTCTGCAGCACCGTGAAACTCTAGCATGTTTCTTAGGTCTATCCAAGGTGTCACGCTAAAGCTCCCAGCACAGTCCTTAGTCTTACTTGATTTTATAAAAGTTTACTCCTCTGCTCCTTCAACCTTGGCCTTGCAGACTAAAGAGTCTTAGTCTTCACAGTCACGCTTCTGCCAGCCCTGGATGGTTCCACTGTTCTTCCCCAGGTAAGAAGAGAGGTTGCTGGCTCTTCCTGGAACATCAACACAAGGTTTTTGAGAAAAATTGCCAGCAGCCTGTCTCTCCCCACCCACACATCTCTGCAAAGTGAATTTTACTCCCTCCCAATCTCATTTCATCCCCTTCTTCTGCCACATACCCTAAGCTAACCTCATATACCCCATCGTCCACAGGTTCCATCATTTTCCATCATCTGCCCCTTTAGTGTGTATGAATGTAGTTTCCCTAGGACAGCACCACAAAAATGAGGCAGAAAGAAGAGGGGCTCTGAGTCCCCAAGAGAGCCTTGAGGTCACCCAGGAAAGGAAAGGTGAATAGGAGACACCAAAGAAAAGGAGAAATAAGATCTACTATCCCTTCAAACACCTGCTGAGTGCCAGGTGCTATGGTAAATAATTTCATGCAAACATTTCATTTAGTCCCTTCCCTCCCAGACACATATCATTAATTCCATTTTCAAAGGAGAAAACTGGTTCCAATGGGGTTAAGTGACTTTTCATGAGGTCAACTCAGTCAACAAAAATTGGAAGTGCTCCAGGCACAGGCACAATGGAAATTATTAAGGCACAGCACCCATCTTTAGTAGACACAACTCACTAGGACTGATTAGTAGATGAAATAAAAACCATCTAAATAGCTGGTGTCATGCACACGCCTCTACACCTGCTTTTCCTGGAACCAGCCCTAATAAACATGACTCCATGGTGTACATCTGATGGCTCCTCTGATGAACAGTGTTTAGCTTGAAGACAGAATGGTTATTCTCTCTTTTGCACCAGCTAGAGGGAGCCCCAGGCAGACACAAAGCATGAGCAGTGGTCAGAGCAAGATGAAACAGAGCCTGGCTTAGTAAATAAACACCACCTGCAGAGGTGATACTCCTACCTCTCTGTCCTCCCAACCCTTCCCAGCACAGTTCTCCCCAAAATTTCTAAAAACCACTTACCGGAAGGCCTCACACGTCATAGTGAACACTGTGCTTCAAGGTAAATTACTGGCTCTCTGAACTGGAGAGATATGCTTACCAAACTCAAGAAAATACTTGAAGACAAGAATGGATGTGCGCTTCCATGTGGCTGGCCCACACGAAGGCTGGAAACAGGCCAACAGATAAAGAGGTCATTGTCATCAAGATTTACACTTACCCAGCAGGGGCAGAAATGCAGCAAAAGTTATGTGACTCACTGAAGTTCAAGGTTAACTGATACATCATAAGAACATAAAACCAGGAAGGTGACCGTTAAACACAGCATTCATCTTCTTGGGCCTGAAAGCCATTCTGCAGACTGTCCCATTAAATGCCTTTTCATTATTACAACTGGCCTTCCTAAAAGATCTGGGCAACTAATAGCCTTCCACTGGCAAGACAGACTCAGGGAAAGTGAATATTTTCCCCTTCATGCTGAAGCCACTTGTTTAAATTTTTTTTTTAAGTTATATTGAAGTCACTTATTTAAAAATAAACAAAGCCAACTAAAGGAAATTCTTACTTGAAAGCCAGGATACTGGTGCTTTAGCAACATACAATCACAAAACCAAGTTCCTTATAACTGGGCCATGCTGCCCACAGACTCCTGCTCGTCCAGCGCCCGGCTGGTGATCTGTGCCCTGGAACATGTCCTGTGTCTCCTACAGTTAGGTGATGCATACCCCATAGAGAGAAAAGTGAAAATGACTGATGAATTTTCCTAAAGTTCAATCATTTTGCAAGGATCAGGATACCAATAGATGTCTCCTAAACCTTCAGAGGCGATCCTGTAAAGGAAGCAGACATTGGAAGAGGAGAAAACAAAAATCTATTCTTATGAAAATGTCGAGGAACTCTTGCAGAGCTCCTTTGGTGTAACCCTCTCCTCTGAGGACTTGCAGTGCCTGCAGATAGCTGAACACACAGCAAATTACCAGTGGTTGCCCAACTGTCATCCCCAATCAACTTTCTCTCTCACTCATTCCCACTATAGAAGCTGAGGAAAAATAGCACTTGCTTTCCAAGCCTCTATTGCAGCTAGATTGGTCATGTGACCACTTCTGACTAGTAAGAAGCATAGGAACATCTACTGGGAAGCAGCTGAGAAAAATTTTTCTCCCTAATGGGAAGAAGGCAGCTCATTTTGCTCTCAAGTTGAGGGTTCAGTTATCTTACAACCATAAGGGGCCGATCAGAAGAATTCTGTGCCAGCGTTAGAATCCTAGAATTGTTCAGCCAGACCTAGAACCACCTGCCTACAAACCTCTTAGTAAATAAACAATAAAACATTCTCTTGGTTAAGTCACCACTTGTGGGCTTTCATGTTATTTGCAGCCAAAAGCATCCAACAGACTACAATGAGCATACAGTGTTCTCACTCCAAGCAGGATTTGGTACTTCAATGCAGCCCCTAAAAGTAAATCCTATTCTGCCAAGCATCAGTGCAGATTTTTGCTGAAAATCATAAGGAAATCTGAAGAAGAGGTTCCATTCACATGCTACCCAGTGCAGTTTAATGTAAATCCGGAATCAATCAATTGGTTTCCCTTCCAAGTCCCACTTTGTGCCCAGTTGCCTTAGTTCCTCTGGACGTTTATCCCATGCAGATTTCACAGTCGTGCTATCTTCAGATTGGAAATTCCCAATTCTCAACACCTTTTTTTCATCTCTGGCAATTTAGCTCCCTCCTGGATTTTCCAATCGTGAGTTCTTACACCTGTAACTCTACTTGGTAAACAAAGGACACAACTTAGTAGGATCTGTCCTCTTTGATGGACACGGTCTGTGGATAGTGAATAGCGAGTAATCTACAAAAGACTCTCTTCCACTGCCAGAGTTTGATTGGCTAACTGAGAAGAAGGGAAAAGAAAGGAAGAGAAAGGGGTGAAGAAAAGAGAAGGAAACAGAAAGAAATAAAGCTTCCTTTACTTTCCCTCATTGCTTCCTTTGCTACCATTAACCCCCTCGTCCACCTCTCCCCACCCCCCACCCCCCAAAAAAGCAATTCCTTCTATTCTCTCTTCAACTTTCTGCTTTTTGGATCTCCTTCCATTAACTGAAAAAAAATTCTTTAAGAACAACCTATTCTGCTCATTTCCCTTTTCTTGCTTCTCATCCACATCCTCATGTGACCCGTGGCTTCAGCCTCCCATCACGGCACTAGAACTGCTTGGGCAGAGTCCACAGACTTTGGTGCCCAGATTGACCCACCCAAATGAAATTAAAGTGCCATCATGACAGTGTGGTCCTCTTTCATTTTGATGTGGTTTCTATTACACACTGGCTTCATAAGAAATCTTTGGGCCATAGTTCAATTTAAAAGCCCACACACTGAAAGGCTTTTAATCCCCCATTATCACCAAGGCACACACACTCTCCAGAGTCCCTGTGTCCCTGTAAGACACTCTGCCCAACATCCACCCAGGACTCTTGTAGGTGGAAACCAACACCAAAATGATGGAAAGTGCAAACTGTGGTGGCCAGCAGTGGTGATGATCAGCAAACAGGCAAATGGCTTTGAGGTTTTCTGAGATACTTGCTGCTTTTTGCTCCACAGGTAAGCTAAATATGTTCTGGAGAGATGGTTTCCAGCAGTTTCTCACCTGACCAAAGTCAGAGGTACCAATGCTATGATCTCCTCTGCAGGACAGAAAAGTAAACCCTGAGCTTCAAGAAATTTTGCCATTCTTTTTATATTCTTTCTAAAAACATGAAATGGTTTTTTTTTTTTTTTTTTTTCCCAAGTTCCAGAGGTTTCCTATCCATTTGGGGCTAAAAGTTGAAAACCCAGAACCTGGTTCTATCCCTCAAAATCACCACTGACTGTCTATGGCCAGAAGAATGCACGAGACAGCTGGGCTTCCTTCCCTGGGCTGAGGAAGGGTGCTTCAGGATGGGGGCCTGGAATTTGGAGCGTTGTTTTGTCTCACGATTGTAAACGGCATGAAATTGAATCATGGGGAAAGGAGGAGGAGGGAGGAGCCAGGCGGGCCCTTGTCTCGCGGCAGCAGCAGCATGGCTGAGCTCACAGCTAAATGCCTTTTCCATCCCCCGAGGTCTCGGCTTGATCGGGTGACATATTGCTGGCCTCCTCTTAGCCCAGCCATCACTTTTGACTCAGTTCTTGTCAGGCATCATGAGGCCAAGGAAAAGGCTGGAGGAGTAAATCAGGCATCTGTTTATTCAAGTGTTTTTTGTTCAGGTTTTTTTTTTTTTTTCCTGTGCACTGTGTTCTTTCCCAGCCCTACTCATAGAAGGAGCAGCCCTGCCATTAAACCTGGTGGCAGCAGCTGCTTCAGAAGACAGGCGTCTTAAACAGAGTCCAGAAGAGGCCGATCACCTGCCTGCCTGTCTGCGTAGGTTTCATTCCAACGGTGTTTGCTAAATGCAAGCTGCCTTGGAGGGCACACGTGACTCACATGTACATATGACGGGAATTCCCCAGAAGACACAACTTGAATCTCATCACTGTGTACATTACAGAGCTGTTTCCCCACCCACGTATGTGGGATGTGGAGGGGGTCCTGCTTTCTCACTATGAATAATTAGAAAGGAAAAAGAAAAGTGCTGGGGATACAGCACTTCATCCTAGAGCTAGAATGAAAGGCGCATTTGCTTTCATCACTATTGCACTCATTCTTCCACTGGCACACACCAGGCCTTCGAAGCCTGTCCAGGCCCCCTTTCCTGAGCCAACACTGCCTCCTAGGAAGGTCCTAGAAATTATCAGGTGGAGCTGGTTCCTGTCTTTACAGCTGAGTCAGTCCCAATGCCAACTCTCTACCTTATGAGAATAACAGTTCAGTAAAATTATCACATCCTGTGAGCCCCCTCCTCTAGACCGCAAGCTACCTGAGGACAGAGACTGTGTCTTATTCATCTTCTCTGCTCAGCCTCTTTCTTGTACATAAGAGTCACTCTGTAAGTATTACTTGAAACACCTTGGCTATTTTTTTTTTAATTAAATGGGTTGCATTCTCATTTTTTCTATTCACCAAGCGAAGTCCTTGCTATCATCTCCTCTCATACCTTTAGGAGTCTCAATCAAAGCATTCAGGACTTCTCCAAAAAATTGTCTAGGTTTCTCTAAGCCAGCCCTGGTTTACCACTGTCATTTTTAACATCCAGCATTTTTTTTCTTTCATTTCCAAAGTATCTCAGTTTAACAAATTACACGGTCATCTGTGTCAGTTTGGCCCACTGAGAAGCAGACACCAAGAAGAGATTACATGGACAAGGACTGTATTAGGGAAAATAGTTTTTAAGAGATGAAATGGGGAGGGAGTTAGGGAAAGCTGGGGGAGCTGGAGATTGCCAGGCAAGTCCCAAGAGGGAGAGATGGGTAGAAGCCTCCCAAGTTGCCAGCAGTCTAAGGAGGATTTGGCAAGGTAGTCAGAAACTCTGGAGCCAAAGTTGACCATCAGAGGAAAAGCAGGCCTCCCCAGAACGGGCCTGCCTCAGTCTTCCTAGCACGTTTAGCCTCAGGCTGGAAACAGCCTATGAAATCATGACCTTGACACAAATGTAGAGATGGATTTCAGAGTTAAAGTTCTTGGTCAATTACCCTCCTGTGATTGGTGATCTATGAAGCAGGCACATTCACAAGGCAGCCCCATCACTCTACTTGGGAAAAGGAACCCTAATCATCTTCATGTTAAGAAGCTGCGGCCATGCTTCTTGCCCTCCCCTCAGCCAGATGAAGTCCCAAGCTTTGAAATAACAGCCGTGACAAACAAAGCAACCCTCTTCCAGGTGGTCAGAAGCACCCAAGCTAAGTTAAGCTATGATCCACCCTCTCCTACCGCAACCAGGCCTGGAAGTGACCAGAAGCTAAGAGCTACAACAGGGCAGAGTGTCATCACATGTTGGCAAGTGACTCTTTTATTTTTTCAATTTTTTTGTTTTTTAAACTTTTTATTTTGCATTGGGGTACAGCCGATTAATGATGTTGCGATAGTTTCAGGTGAACAGTAAAGGGGTTCAGCCATACATACACATGAATCCATCCTCCCCCAGACTTCCCTCCCACCCAGGCTGCCACATGACATTGAGCAGAGTTCCAAGTGCTATACATTAGGGCTTTATTGGTTATCCATTTTATATATAGCAGTGTGTCCATGTCCATCCCCAACTCCCTAACTATCCCTTCACCTATCCTTCTGCCCAGCAGCCATTACTTCCTTCTCTAAGTCTGAGTCTCTATTTGAAAGTTAATTTGTATCATTTCTTTTTAGATTCACATGTACATAAATAGCCCAACTCCCACACCTTTAGCCCAACTCAGTGAGTTCTAGAACACTAACTTTTTAAGTTGGCCAATTTTCCCCCAGTTTGGCCTGTCTGAAGACAGTTTTGTTGTCCCAGTCTGGGGAAAGGAAGTGCTACAAACATCTATGGATAGAGACCAGGGATGTGCTAAACATCCTACAAGGTTCAGGATAGCCCCCACAACAAACAATTATCCATCCCAAAATGTCAGTGGTGAGAAGCTTCTCTGGAGGAAGACACTGAACACTAGGCTCCAGTCACCCAGCCCCAGCAGCTCACTCACTACGGTGCTCTGACTAGCTGCCCCATCTTCCTGCCCTTCTCTCTTACAGTGTTTTCCTTCACCTCCCAAACTACCTGCACTTGAATCCTTAACTCAGGATATTCCTTTGGGTGAAAACAAAACTAAGATACTGAGTTTCAGATATGTCTTCAGTTCCTGATTCCAGTGCTACCTAAGACGCCAACGATTTATGCCAATAGTGAGAGTTAGTCAACTATACTGTTTTAGAATGATCACTGTCAACCTATAAGACCATTCTCGCTTATAACAGCAATTGCAGGTTCAAGGGGTTATCAAAATCACCCTCTGCTTCAGCTGACTGGATAAATCAGACTAGACCTGCTCTCTTTATGCAGCTTTTTTTCCATTTAAGGACACACTGCATTCTATCATCCAAATCTCTATTGAGTTTGGAGTGACCAACCATCCTAGTTTTCCCAGGACTATCCTGGTTTTAACAGTTTAAGTCCCACTTCCCAGGAAATCCTTCAGTCCCGGGTAAACCAGACAGTGGCTCCACTAATTAAGATTCACCATTCAAAGGGTTTCGGTCTTGGAAGCTTTCCTAGCTAGTGGACATTCCAGGCTCCATTTGAAATCAACATGAATGTTCTTGTGGGTCCAAAACATCAGAAAAAAGGGGCAGGGTAGAAATGAGTGACTGGGTCCAGGCACATTCCCCAAGCTCATAACATTACTGAACACCGGATTGACAGGCTGGTTGGACTGAGAGACATCCCCCGGGGCCACATGGAGCCTCTCGTCAGTGAGATATCCCAGCTTGGTGGTGAGATCATGCCTAGAAAGACTTCTGAAAATGAGAACTGCTGAGAGCCATCATTAATTATATATTAGAGGGCACTCAGGCAGGAGAGCTGGCATGCGCAGCCAAAGGAAAACCTCAGCAGTCAGAGGTTGCAATTAGAGATTGCCTCATGTTGTGACTGACTTCGGCCACCTCCAATAAAGGGCGTAGCCCGAAGGACTGTCAGCCTCGGGAGCTTCAAGATCACAGCATGACAATCTTGTGCTTGGGGAACATGGGGATTTCTTGGAGAGAGACTCAGAGACACCACACAGATCATAAAAATAAAACCAATAGTCCTTCAAATCTCAAGTCCAAGAGAATCAAGTATTACCCTGCATTCTGGAGGTGCATGGGAAAGTCTTATCCTCAGGGAGCTCAAAATCTAGCCATAGAAACAAACAAAAAGAGCACAGTATGATGTACAAGTAGCTGCCAATAGCCAAGGGCAATAGACAAGTTCTCTGGAAGGTTGTGACATTCATTTCTGCTACAAGTGTTTGTTGAGCATTATAGAGCATTAGGCACTATGTCAGATGCTACAAATCCAGAAGGGGAGAAGCCAGGTATATCTCTGATCTTATGAAGCTCATATTCTACCAGACATGAAACTTCTGATGATGTAATTACATAATGAACACTTGGTAAACAAATGAAGCAGAAAAAGAGCCATAATATTTGAGCAAAAACAATCTGGGGCTTCAAACGATCAGCAAGTCAGTGTTGTCATAATTCAGGTGGACACCAGGGAGGAGGATTACAGGGGAAAGGAACCCGTAACCAGTCAGAGACCCTCAAGAGCCAAGTGACCCTGTCAGGAACCGACTCAACTAAAGAAGCTGAGTTGAGCTTCTCCTGCTGGAGAAGGCAGCAGGGTGGCCCAGCAGTAACTGACGGAAGAAAGGGGTTAGCCACCAGGAAGGCAGACTAACTAGGTCTCAGTCTGAAAGGGCCGCTTAACCTCCAAGGCTGAGTAAAATCAGTTAAGGGATGATTGGCCTGCTGTGGGAACTGCCTGGTAACGATACCTGCCACGTGCTGGCCTCACCTTCCTCCTTCATCCAGTCACTCCAGCAGTAGCTACAGAGACTCCCCACTCTGTGCCAATCACTGTGCTGGAGGCTGGGTTCATACTGTGATGAAGGAGACATAATGTCTGTCCCCAAAGGAATGCTGTCTAGTGGGGGAGCTGGACAAGTCAATAAGAAGTTATGCTGTGTGTGACAAAGCTATAAGGGGCACGCAGAGAATGCCAAGAGTGTTCCTCCCCCTGCTAACACATTCTACTCAAATCCTGTCCTACCCGACTAATCATGGTTCTCTCACTTTGCCTGCTACGGATGCCATTTCTTCCCATAATGCTTTATTCACACTGTTAACAGGTGTGCAGCGTTTCCTCCTCCTCCCGCATCATCTCGCTGAGTCATTCTCACCTTGCACAATCCTCCAATCCACATGTCCTGTCTTCTCCTTTGCTCTGCCATGGTGCATATGGCAACCCCCTGCCAGAATGCTTAACACACTCTAAGGCAATTTTTAACTCACGTATCTTTCTTCTCTACTCGACATGAGAAAAGAACCCATCCATGCATCCAGTTTGTGCTGTTTCCCAATTTATTCATTCAGCACAGTACGGAAGGTTTCCAAGTGAAAGAATGAATACATGAATAAAATGGGATGATCAAAAAATGCAACTTCTGGGAACCAAAAGCAGGAGTAGAGATATATATATATATATGTATGACTTATACAATTTGTTGTACAAGAAACTGACACAACATTGTAAAACAACTATACTCCAATTTTAAAAAAATAAAAACTAACTTTAAAAAAAAGGAATGAGGCATGGGGTTGATAATTCTGAACAAACATAGGCAAAGATGACTGTGTCCTTTGGCAGGATTTTTTCTCAACAGTTTTTTACTTTACTCTGGTGTTTTTAAGTGAAGAATTGCACATACTTAACGTGTACAATTTGACGAGTTTGGACATACACAAACAGCCATGATACCATCACCACAGGTCATAGGTATATCCAACAAATTCCAGAGAGAAAGCTGACCAAACTGGGCCACTCAACCCCAGAGTTGGTCTTTTGAGCCACTCAGACATTTAGAGCCAGTCATACTATATTAATCAGTGATATTTACAGTTCTCAGGTGCATTCCACCTGTTCAAGAATATGAATACCTTTTTGCATGCATAGGTACACATGACCTGCTATTTAGCCTTTTAGTCAGAAAAGAAAAAAAATATACATTTGTTCACTCAGAACCACAGAGAATAAGACCCTGAAGCTCTCTGTAGTTTAACATCTGGAATTCATCACCATATGCTATTCAAAGAGCCTGCATCGGGGAGATAGGATAAGCCTTAAAACTTCTACAAACACTGAAGGGGGCTGAGGCAGGGTAGACTACAAACCCACCTTCAACTTAATTTTGCTCCTGGACAACTAGTTTGCAGGTCGAGTGGCATTTACTAACAGAACTAAGGTTGACAACAGCATTAAAAACACATTGAGTTAGAAGCAAAAGGCTGTGGAAAACTGAAAATCTTTGAGAAAATCCAGGTGCTTCTCAATATATGGCTTATTTTAGAACTTAAATGTTTGGTTTGGTTTTTTAAATGGTTTCTCATTATCTACAACAGGTATCTTAACCACACTTTACCCGGGAGGAATGAGGGTGGTGTTCTTAGGACAATCCAGCTCTTTGCCCTGTGCCATGTGCACTGCGTTCTCTGTCCCTCAGGAGTTCTACAATCTCAGTGAGCTTGTAAGTTGTGGGTCCTTCACCAGGCAGACTGCCCTGGTCTGAGCACCGTTCTTAGTGGGTATCTGCCCCAGGTGAGAACTTAAGTCACCTTGACAGCCACCCTGGAAAGGAAGTCTTCCTACCATGGAAGAGCCAGCTGGGGACCAAGAGGGTGGAGGAAGCCTGCAAAAGAGTCAAGAGTCGTGAAAGGGAATCACAGGTCAGAGAATGAGAACCAAGAAGAGTGGACTCTGCAGTCAGAGCTGAGATTCAATCCTAGCCCTGTTTTTACTTTGTTCATTTGGTTGGTTTTTTGTTTGTTTTGAGCTGGGTTCCTTTATCTATCTGAGCCTTAGTCTCCTCACTTTTAAAATGGTAAGAGTAAGAGTATCTATCTAATTAAATTGTTGGGGACATAAGTATTCAGTTATGTAAAATGCCTAGAATGGAGCCAGACTATCTGTAAACCTCAATAAATGAGTGTTATTATGCATTCAATAGTGTCCAAATTCCTACCGGTCATGAGTCTTCAGTTACAGTCTCTTGAGGACAGGAAACATGGGCATTTATGATCCGGCCTGTACACAGCCCCCTAGATTTGAAGGTTTTGAATACTGATCGCAGATACCAAAAATGTCAAAACTAGAAAACACTTGATAAATTGTCTAGGCTGAGTGCTTTCCAAAATTTTCTTTCAGACCCATAACTTGTCCTTCAAACAAAAAGTTTCTGCAGAAATTCAATACAAAACAGAGCAAAGTGAATTTGGTTGGAGTGGGAGTGACGGTACGGCAGCAACCACTTACCTGACCCTCACAGACATCCCTGCAGTGATCCCCAGAAGCATATCCACCAAGACCCCCAAGTCCCCAGATAACACAGTAAGAAGACTAGTGGTCTGTACACCCTCCTATTTTACAAGTAGGAAAGCTTATGAAACTTCTTGAAAACTGAAGCCCGGAAAGGTTAAGTCACTGCCCCAGTGTACTCACAGATTGAGTATAAAGCCAGGTCCAAATAAGACGCTTTGCCACCTGATAGTCAGTCCACCATTATCAACAGAAGAACTGATAAATTTGTCTTGGGTGCTCTGTGACCTTCCTAGATCAGACTCTCTTTCCTCCATCATCTCCCAGTCACCCAGTGCCTTCATTCAAATCTTTGCCAACATGACACTGTAAGTCGACTGGACTTCACTTAAAAATAATAAGTAAAAAAAAAAGACCCTCCATCACTAACATAGCCCTCCACTCCAGTATGCCCTCCCCAAGGTATTCCATCCTTCACAACCTTTCAGTCCCTTCTTCACGCTCAAAACTTATCTGCTTTCAGTCCTGTTCCCTCAAGCTCCTGTTCATTACTGATCTACATGATGACAAATCAATCAGTAAAGAGATAGCTTTGAATGCTTGTTCATTACCCAAATAATTTCTATAAGTGTATTTTAACAAGAACTTTCTAGCAACCCTTTAAAGACAAAAAAATTTAAGAAGAGATTCATATTGCCCACTGGGAGGTTTTAGACATATGCTCCTTGAGATCTGGAGAAGGCAATGGCAACCCACTCCAGTATTCTTGCCTGGAAAATCCCATGGACAGAGGAGCCTGGTAGGCTGCAGTCCATGGGGTCGCTAAGAGTCAGGCACGACTGAGCGACTTCACTTTCACTTTTCACTTTCATGCATTGGAGAAGGAAATGGCAACCCACTCCAGTGTTCTTGCCTGGAGAATCCCAGGGACGGGGGAGCCTGGTGGGCCACCGTCTATGGGGTCGCACAGAGTCAGACAAGACTGAAATGACTTAGCAGCAGCAGCAGCAGCCTTCAGATCATATCAAGCCTCAGCTTACAACACTAGGACTCCTCTCCCATCGACACCAGTCACTTTGACTACATCAATGACCCACACAGGGCTTCCTCTGTGGCTCAGATGGTAAAGCGTATGCCTACAATGTGGGAGACCCAGGTTCAATCCCTGGGTTGGGAAGATCCTCTGGAGAAGGAAATGGCAACCTACTCCAGCACTCTTGCCTGGAAAATCCCGTGGATGGAGGAGCCCAGTAGGCTACAGTCCACGGGGTCGCAAAGAGTCGGACACATCTGAGCGACTTCACTTCATTTCACTTCATGACCCACATCATGGTCCCATTTCTCACTCACCTCCAAATTCAGTCAACTTATACTATTGGTTAACATAAGGAGAGGAGACTTCTGTTAAGTCAGAAGTGAAAGACTAGAAGGGGAACATGAAAACTAAATTAAATATACCTAAACAACCCCAACTGAACTTGCCACCAAAAGCTCCCCATCCACCGTTCTCAAGGACCTGATGTGTAACTGTATCTGAGCAGCACTGAAATCACAAGCGCTTTGATTGCACACAGGGCTGCACAAGTAACTGGCAGTCAGAAGACCCGGGGTCTAGTCCCAGCTCGGCCATTAACAAGCTGTGTGGACTTGGAAAATTCTTATTCCCTCTTTAAGTCCCTGTATCCTCAAATGTAAAATGGAGAGTGGGGTTATCAAGGCTCTAAAGTCCTTCACTATATACTTTTGTATGGTTCTGTCATTCTTCAAGGTGTTTACCTTACGGAACAATGGTAGAGATAACTGGCCTCCAAAAAACACGTGCTCCCCTTCCTATAGCTTCCTCTTCTCCCCACTGAGAAGCAGAAACCTGCCAGGGACCTCTCCATCTCCCTGACCCCCATAGGTAAGACCACGTGACTAGATCTTCCCAATAGAATATGAGCGAAAGTGATGCATGTCACTTCCAGGCAAGGTGATTAAGACACAGCTGTCCCCCTTCCACACTCTCTTCTTCTGTCTCTAGCCAGACACAGAAAATTCTGAGGGCTTAAGAGAGGCAGAGCTGTAAGACTAAAGGAGCCTGGGTCCTTGAGTCACTACTTGGAGGAAGCTGCACTAAGCAGGCATGCTCATGCTGGACTATTCCATAAATGAGAATTAAACTGTTCTTGTGTAAAGCCACTTCAATTTGGTGGTTTATTTGTTATGAGCAGCTAGCATTTTCCTAACTACCAAGAAAAACACAAAGTTCTGTTTGACCTTTGATTTAGACCTTTGATACAATTTGAAAAATATTTATGAAAAGTGCTATGCTAAGGGCTGGGAAGATTGAACGCTGAGAAAAAGAGTCCCTTCCCAGGCTCAGACCCAGCAGAGCATAGAGACACATGTTCTAGTCAAACATATTACTATATGTTGCAAAATGAGATAAATTCCATAAGAACAGCAAAGATCTACAGAGAAGGGAGAAAGGGAGAGTGAATAAAGCCCACTCAACCCACTTCACTAAAGACTGTTCTGCAAAACATCCAAGTGAACCATAATTAGTTCCAAGATTGAGCTGAAATTATGTTTCAGTTCAGTCCTGTCTCCTGACATATGGGGTGACCCATGCTGTGATTAACACACACGGTTTGGGGGTGATAGCTGCTCCCCCTGACACACCAAGGGTCCCAGCATGCCCCATGCTCAGCCCAGGCACAGTGGACGTGATTTGCCTGGGGTTGTAGTTCATCGTTTCCTAACTCTTTAATTCTCACAGATGAAGGAACAAGATATGACAGACACACCGACCACCCAGAGGGACTGAGGGGAAATACAATTACCATCATGAGAAAGCGGTCTAAAAGGGCTGATCTTGAGGTATTTCAAATTTGCTAACACCTCTGAAAGGAGAACAGTTGGATAACAGGTGGTCACTAGCCACTGCAAGTTACTCTAACCTACTCAAGGGTTGACAATATTGCCATTTATTACTTGAGGACTTGTCAAAGTATTACTTTCATTACACTAATAAATACTGTAAATGTCAAAATAAAAAATATCCTAAGTTCTGGAGCTTGTCTTATCTAAATCTATATGATCTGGAAATACTTAGCAAGGGAGCCCTGTAATACAAAACAGATACACAAAGGGTCCCAAGGAAAGCCCTTGGGAAATGCCAAACTATTAATTACATATTAAACTGAAACTCTCTTTAACAGCAATTGCCTCAGCTGCAAAGAACAAAGCCGAATACATTCCAGGGAAGGAGGAAAGGAACCAAGTTCTTTGGCTCCTTCCAGTAAAGGCCCTTTAAAGGTGAAACCAATTGTGATGGGCATTTGAATTTTGTTTAGATTACAGGGAGAGGAGAGGGGAAGCCTGTGTATTTCTATGTTTCAAATTTTTTAACAAATATGATTTTTTTATTGTACTCATGAACCTAAACTAAATAAAAAAAGAAAATTTTCCAGGAAGACTCTCACTGACTAGAAGCCCTCTTCTCACAGGGAATCCATGTCATTTATCAAAATTTAAAAATATATATTTTAATTTTAAATCTGAAAAAGAAGGAAAAATAACAATGTGCACTCAAAGGTGAATTTCACATACACACACATTGAAAGTGAACCACACTTTTTGAGGATATTTACTGTGACATCGAGTTTAACTATGCAATATATGTTCTCTGAATTTTTTCACAAAAGAACATATAATTATATAATCATTAAGCAGCTGACGCAGATTGATTTGGTCAAATCCAGAATGCGTGTGAATGTGACTGGCATATAGTGGAGACAGTCTGACAAATGAATCATCAAAAGAGCTCATCCTCCACATGCGAGCCCAGTAAGTTACCTGTACCACCCCAGCTAAGCCCAGCCTAGCTCTGCACTCTTCCAAGAGCCATAATCACCCACAGTGACACATCCTTGGGCATCAGCAGCAGCCCCATAATAGCTAACATGCTACTCCAGGCCTATAAAGCCTGTTTTTAAGTTTGTTTATCTTCATTTATGTGCCGAATTCCCCCACAGCCTCCTTGATGAAGCCATTAAGTGCTGGGTTCGAAGATGGTGCAATCCTTGTTTTTCCTTTGACTTTTGCCATTCAAATCTGCATCTCCACCCATGAGTGCCTGGTTGCCAGCTGGCTCTTGGGTACCTGCTTGGCAGACACCACTTACTCTTTTATTCCAGGCTACCTGGCTTCTTCCTGCCACCAGGAGGTTTTCCCAAAGCGGATGGAAGGCGTTTCACACAGGATGAGCAATTATTTATGTTGTGTTTTGCCACCAAGTCTCTTTATTGCTCTCCTGGACAGATCTGATAGAGTTCCTCTGAACAGCTGGAAAGGATGTGAACCTGGGGAGTTTCTAGTCAGTTACTTCATTGGCTGTGATCATGGCATTGATAAACTTTATTCTGTGGTTCATTTTTTTAAATCTACTCATTTTTCCAAAAGTTGTTTCTGCCAGTTATACATTTTTTTAACCTGCAATAAAGTATTAGGAATAAAACAAGAATTCCTAATGTGTAAGATATTGTTGAAAATACTTTTCAGACCCATCCAAAACTTGTTACATGTAGCTATAAACCTAGTCTTACCTTGAGCCATATTTAAAATCACAGTAGTAGATTCATAGTAGCAGGAGTATAAAGTTTAGTCAGGTGGTGTTGAACTAGAGGAGCTATTCCTCCAACTAAAACACACACACACACACACAATTTAGGTGAGAAAATGACAAGTTCACGAAAGACTGGTTCGTATCATGTATTCCAGAAAACTGGACATAGAGAAACTTCCCATTCAGCATTTGGCTCTGTTGACAAAGCCTCCATCTATTAGAGGCACCTCCCTGGCAAGCATGAAGTGAACGCTCTTAGGGTTTCTCCAGCCCCTACAAAGACCAAGGACTAAGTGTTGAGTTCTCAGTTGAATGGTCAGTCCACTTTGCTCATTTCAACTTTTCTAGCACTAAATCAATTAATCTGTATTTCCAAGGGGAAATAAATAGATTAATACCAAAAGGATGATGAAGTATCTATAGACACGATGTACACAGAGTAAAAATGAACTCTCATATAACTACTAATCCAGATTCTATAACATATAAGTACATAAATACGAGTAAAGTAGTAAGTAAAAAGTGAATAAAGAGTATATAAGTCAAATATTTAGAGCTTAAAATTATATAAGTACATATACTTATCATAAGTAAAGTAAAAAGTATACAAGCAAAGCATATAAGCCTAAAAATATAAGTATATAAAAGTATACAAATGCTAATTCAGGCTATCAAAACAATGAATTCCTTAATATTTAGATGCTTTATGATAACTACTTCAACTCTTTGAGGAGGGGAAAAAAGTCTGTTACAGACATCTACAAATGAACCAATCACCTAATCCACTTTACCTGTACAGACATGGCCACTACAGACAAAATTATTAGAAAATCAGGCCACAGTTTTTCTTGTAAATGGTTATTTTTGTTTGCACAAAATTTGCTTTTTTGTTTGATAATAATTATAATGCTACCTAAGAAACTTGATATGAAATGAAATCTCTGCTTATGATGTGATGTTTATACTTCACCTAATTTTCATGCAGGAAAAAAGAATTGATAAATGTGTCAAAAGCAAGTGATGTGAAAAAGAAAAAAAAAAGCTATAACATTTCTAATTCGTATGCTACCTCGCAGGATATTCACTAACTTTAGGAAAATAGATGGTGTTCTGCTGAAATCTTCAGCTGTCTCCCTGTGAATTTCTAAGAATAAAACAGGAGAAATCCATTTTGCCTCAGAGTATTCCTGGTGTTCATGACTCCTGAGTTTCAAATCAAACTCGAATCTTTTGGGGTTCAAGCTTGTTTTCTCTCAGTGATACATGGTTTCCTGTTTATAAGAAAAAAGAAAAGTCCTTATTAAAAAAAAAAAAAAAAACTCAAAAAGCTTCCTGGACCTTGACTCCCTCTTACAAAACAACGTTTCGATGTGTTAAGTGTAAATAAATCTGAAACATATGATTAAATTTCCATTAAGATGCACACAAGTTTAAAAATTATGAGGAAAAGATTCTGGGGAAAACAGGCTTTGTGCTTTTGCTAACCCCATAGCACTTGAAAAGTGGCTGGGTGTGTCCAATCATCGCTGAATTTGCTGTCAGTAAGTGAATACACCTTTCCAAGTTTCTAATGTAATGCTCATCGGTTTAGTGCACCATTCATCACCCCAGAGCTTTGCCACAGGAACAAGTGCCAACATGACTTTATCCGGCCATCTGGTATGTTCCGTCCAGCTTGCACCTTGGAGTCTAGGCCCCCCAGCACCTCCTGAGGAAATGGGTCCAGGCCAGGATGTGCTAATCCCAGAGCTATCCTAGGAGATACATGCTCTTCCCAACAGCTCAGAAAATGGAGCAAAAAGGGTGGGCAGAGAGACAAGGCCCTTAGCCCTGCACAGCTGAGGAGATATCCTGGAAGACCCCTCTCTACCATGAAGAAAAGATGGGCTTCTCAATGCACTAATTGAAGTGAAAGGACTGTTTTGTCATCTGTCCCTCTTTACTGGTACACTAGCCTAAACTCTCCCTTTGGTTTGCTTCAGCAAATATTGGCAGTGAATCAAAGAAGTACTGTAAGACCATGGATCTCTCTTTCAAACTAAACATGGAAAGTAAGCAAAAAGAAGCTGGGTTAAGGCTCTGAAGCATGACAGCTGTGCTCATTTTCCTAAGGCACATGTTCCTTATGGCACTCCGCACTGCCTACATCATGGAAAGAACCCTCAAAGGAGTCTCCAAACGTCAATGTCAGTATCTCCAGGTGCTCCGCAAAATCTGAGAATTGTAAAGCTAGGAGAAGCCTTACAGGACTGTCATCTCCAATCTACCCCCACTCTATAGATGAGGAAACTGAGGCCCATTGATGCTGAAGAAACCCACAGACATCGCAGATATTATTACCACCTAATATTCTCATAAGCCTGGGCCCAGAACCATCTTCACTGCACCAGGCTGGCAGTGTGTCTCTAGCCCCTGATCCTTTGGTGGTTGATCTGTTTAAGAGTCACAGTGGGATATCATCTCACACCTGTTAGGATGGCTAGTATCAAAAAGATAAGAGATAAATTTTAGCAAGGATGTAGAGAAAAGGGGATACTGTATACTGCTGGTGGGAATATAAAGCAGTACAACCACTCTGGGAAGCAGTGTGGTGGTCCCTCAAGAAATCAGAATTCTCTCTTGAGAGAAAGCTAAATCAGCATTGTAAGTAACACTGCTAGATTCTAAATCAGTTCAAATTCAAGAAAGAGTTCTGGTTAAACTTGGAGTATTGACAACATGAGTTTATCACCTCTTCGTACTTAAATCCATATAAAATACAGCAAGGGTATTTTTTCAATAGCTTAATCCATAAAGACAATGGGGAGATTTCAGCACGCAATGCATTTACATTAATTTTGAAAAGATAGAGTTGAAGGAATGATGTGTGACTTAGTGAAGCAAGAGAAATTATAAAATTTGCAACCTGAGAGTCTACAGAAGTCACAGTACCAAGGAGAGTTATGCCAGTTTGCTGCATAGAACCTCTGACAGGGTCATATTTGGAGGGACAGTCCCCCAGGAGGTAGCTGTGAAAGTCTGCCTCCACAGTCCCTGTCTGAGCAGACAAGGAAACAAGACATCTCTCTCCAAGTAGGTCTTTTCTCCTTTTCTGCCCAGACAAGGGTTGACTTGACCCTGGCTCTTGCCAGACACCACAGCCTTGTTCTCTGCAGGAAGCAAGCTACAGAGGCTCCAGACTCACGGGCACCAAACACAAAGGAAAGCAGAGGGGTATATGGGGCTAAAAATGGGGGGAGAAAATTAAAAATAGAACTGTTGGGTTAGCCAAACAATTCATTCTGGTTTTTCTACAACATCTTACAGAAAAGCCCGAGCAAAATTCTTGGCCAACCCAATACCATATAACCTAGCAACCTCACTTCTGGGTGTATGTGTAAGTCACTCAGTCGTGTCCGACTGTTTGCAATTCCATGGACTGTAGCCGGCCAGACTCCTCTGTTCGTGGGATTCTCCAGGCAAGAATACTGGAGTGGATTGCCATTCCCTTCTCTGGGTGTATACCCAAAGGAAATGAAATCAGTCTCATATCTGTACCCCACATGTTCACTGCAGCATTATTTACAATAGCTAAAGATATGAAAACAACCTAAGTGTCCATCAATGAGTGAATGGATAAAGAAGATGTAATTGATGATAGATAGACAGATAGAGACATACATACAATGGATTAGTATTCAGCCATTAAAAAAAAAGAAAGAAATCCCACCATTTTTGAAAACAAGAATGAAGCTGGGAGGCATTATGCTAAGTGAAATAAGACAGAGAAAGAAAAGTATTGAGTGGTATCACTTATATGTGGACTCTTAAAAAAAATGTTCAATCATAGAAATAGCAGCATGGTAGTTACCAGGGGCTGGGGTGGAGGGCAAATGGGAAGACGTTAACTAAAGGGTACAAACTTTCACTTATAAAATGAACAAATTCTGAGGATCTAATGTACAGTACTGTGATCATGCTTAAGACTATATTGTATTCTTGATATTTTCTAAAAGAACAGATCTTCAGGATGGTGACTTTTAGACATTAGTCTGCCATCTTCTCAGTCAACTGACTTTCCAAATAAAGTCATATTGTTTGCCTAAAAAAAAAAAAAAAAAAAAGAATAGGTCTTCATTGTTCTCAACACACACAAAAGGTAACTTTGTGAAGTGAACTTGATTCTGGCAATGTATATAAAATTGTGTACATGTATATTAAATATAATGTTTCACACTTCAAATATGTGCAATTATATTTGTCAGCTATACCTAGATAAAGCTGAGGAGAAGAGGGAATGGCAACATAGAAATTTTCAGCTAGATAGGACAACTCTCTGAGTTAAACAGTGATACAGTGAGCTTCTGACCATCTGCAGCAAGTGTTAGTCTCTCAGTCATGTCTGACTCTTTGTGACCCCATGAACTATCGCCTGCCAGGACCATCTGTCCATGGAACTCTCCAGGCAAGAATACTGGAGTGGGTAGCCATTCCCTTCTCCAGGGGATCTTCCCAACCCATGGATCGAACCCAGGTCTCCTGCATTACAGGCAGATTCTTTACCATCTGAGCCATGAGGAAAGCCACAAGGAAGGGAGCAAACCTCTGGGCCACTCATAGCAGGTGGCAATTCAAATGGAAATGCTGTCTGCTCTGGTAAGGCACAATGTGACTTGTCAGCCATGACCGCAAATCTCTTCCGAAATGAAATTCAGTGTCACGGGCAGAGACTGGTCTTCATCAGCAGATGAGGGGGCCACAGGGCTCTGAACTATGCTAGATGTTACTGAAGGACAAAATTGGCAACAGGAAAAGTACATCCAAGTTCTTAAAATAATAATAATAAAGCATGTGTGTCTCTGTGTTTTCATCCCCACAATCGCACCTGCATGTCACAGGAAGGGACAAGAGAGAAGGCAGCCCCTCTTTTCCGCTCTGAGGAAGCCTCTGCAGTGCTGTCTGGAGTCAAAAATAGAGAATGGAACGCTAGGCACTGATGTGGCAAAGTCTACAATGGCTAAGATGCCTCTGAGGCTCACATGATTCTCTGCTTGGAAGTCAGCACACTTGGTAAACTACATTCACCTTGTTATAGAATTATTTGCAAAGTTGGCTATGAGTTTAGGTAAAATGGGTCACTACCGTTTACAAAGGCTCTAGAAAAATCTACAGATCAAAAATACCTCCCTCTTTCCCCTTGGTCGAATGCCTAGAATGTCATTTATGGTGACATCCATTATCCATAGCAAACCATCCCAAATATTAGTGACTTAAACAAACTATAGCCATTTTATTGTCTCTCACAACTCTGGGCCAAGAGAGACAGATCTTCACACTCACAAGATGCTGGCAAGGCTGCAAGCTTCTGGAGCCCAGCTGGGCTCAACCATCAGTGCACATGGATGGCAATTGAGGCTACCTTTTGTGGCTTCTCCATGTGGTCTGGGGTTCTTATCTCATGGCAACTGTGTCCTGAGAGAGAACCTCACTAGAATGAACTTTCCAAGAAGGAGCACACAGGAGCTGCCAATCCTCTGAAAGGCTGGACCCAGGATGGACAATAGGTCACTTCCACTGTGTTCTAGGAATGGTGCAGCTACCGGCTCAGACCAGATTCAAAGGGATGGAGGAACAGAACCTTCTTCAGTTGGTAAAATAATGAAGAATTTGTGGCCATCATGACTCGACCACAGAGCCTCATTCCTTTCCTCCCATGTTCTTGTCAGATATATACAGCAGATAGCCATGGCAGTTGTGATGTTAGCTTTGCACAAAACCATGATTGCAGCTTAATGGAAATGTAGCTTAGATCCTTTCCCGAGAGGCTGTTCCATGGGGAGGAAGGGGATAATACATCAAAAGCACAGTCCAGCTCTTCGCCCCTTTCTATATCCATACTTCTTGCCATGTAATTTGACAGTGCCCTCCAGTCTGACTCGGCTCATCCAAGTGATCTGCCGTACCAATGAGATGTTAAGAATGTGATGCAAGAAGATTTGAAAGGTGCTGCACAACTGAGCTTACCCTCCCTTTTGTGCCTCTTCTGACATCCTAAGAACATGCCTAGCTTCACCTGTTGAAGATGAGACACCTAGCAAAGCCAATTGCCCCAGCTGAGGCCATCTTAGATCAATGAAAAGCTAGCTGACATCACCCAAGATAGGTGAACAAGTTCAGCCAAGATGAGCAGAACCCTTCAGCTTACCCCCCAGCTGACTCCAGACTGAACAATAAATACTAAATATGTCACTGCGGTTGTCCACTTCTTTGTTACTCAGCATTATTGTAGCAATAGGTAGCTGATGCAGAAAGAATGCTGGGACTAGAGATCTCTAAAAGTAGTCAAGGTTATCAAGGAAGAAAAAGGAGACAGAGTTCAAATTTGACACACTTTCAATTTCTGCCCTGACTGTTGCCATGTACAATTACTAAATATCTAATAGATTGAACTATAAATATTTTGCAGAAGTGATTCATTTGCAGCAGGGAATCATTTGGCACCAAGAAAACCGGGCTTATAAACAGCTTGTGATGACAACAGGAAAGTGCAAAGAAAGAGCTCCATTTGGCTTTGCTGGAATCAGTCACATCCATGGGCACTTGGGGCTGGATGCAGCTCAGCAGAGCCCAGAGCAAAATGACAAATGAGGCCACTGGGTACATGTACACCAGAGGGAAACCTGGCCTTTGGCTATGGTTCATTAACGAGATTGAGGTTTCTCCTTGAAAATCTGGGCAGCAGCTTTGAGAATCCTTCCAGGGAATTAGTCCCAAGTTTAACAGGCAGATGTAAAGGTTCTTTTTGTCTGAGTTTGGGTGTTTTGCAAGGTTTTAGCCATTGAGCTTATTTATTTTCTTTGCCATAAATTACAAGCATAATCTGTGTATGTATAATATATGTGTATAAGTATATAACTATATACACATCTGTGTGTCTGAATATATATCTATCTCAATCCATGTGAGTATACTGGGGCAAATCCTATAGGAGCTATAATAAATAATGGGAAATGCATGGAGCCCTTTAAAAAAAATGGTAATAATCCATGATTCACATTGTCTGTCACAGCCACACAGAAATTATAGCCTCCTTGCAGGTGCAGTTTTACAGATATTGCTATCTTTTCTTTCCAGAAAATGGCCTACGTTATCATGATGATTGTAAATTGTCTTCTTATGTAACACACTTCTCTGAGCTTATGCAATTTAGTTTTAACGAGAAATTCTCAGTGGTGGATGGCATTTTTCCATTGTAGGTATACCCCTAAAATGTGTTAACCACTATAATGTATAAGCAAAACTACAGCTAACCATAAATTTCAGAATAATAAACTGAATTCTCATGGTAACATTAAATTATTAGTCCTTTCTCTTCCATTTAGAATCTGTAATTAAGTAAAATATGTATATATTCACACAAGTGAACAAATGGTTAGGCAACCAATAACAGAAGAGATTCACATTCATTTTCCCAGATATGACAGGTGTGTTTTATCAATATGTGATGCATGGCGCTACAAGGTTACATAACAAATATGAACACAAAAATGAATGCTAAGAGATCTAGGAACACAAATTATTACTAGAACATACTGATGCTCATATATATATATATATTTATTTAAGTATCTAAATAATACTACTGCAGAATGTCCAGAGTATATACTCAACATAGATGGTTGTACCCATATGGATTCAAGCTCTTTTTGGAAGTAACGAGAAGACAGCAACCAAAATATTTCCAAGGGCAAGAAAACATTCTTCCAGGCAGATCACTCCTTAAGCAAACAAATGTAGTCAGTTATTCAGTCTCCCTGAGCTTTGAATAAGCTGTGAGGTGAGGTTGGAGGAGGGAGAAGAGTTGGGGAAATTGAGTGGCAGTAATGGTAAAAGAACCGATGCAGGAAATGGAAGAGACACGGGTTTGAGCCCTGGGTTGGGAAGACTCCCTGGAGGAGGGCATGGCAACCCACTCCAGTATTCTTGCCTGGAGAATTCCGTGCACAGAGGAGCCTGGCGGGCTACAGTCCGTAGGATTGCAAAGAGTCGGACACGACTGCAGGGACTTAGCACGGGTTACCTCCAAAGATCTAGCTGGCATTAAGGTTTGAGTCGCCCTCATGGAGGGCTGTGATCTCTAGGCAAACAGGAGGCAAGTGTGGAAGCCCAGATCAGAGAGAAGAGAAAGAAGCTGGTCGAAAGAGACTGATGGTTTTTGTGACACTCAATTATCCGTTTCTGATAACAGTCTTTTCGGGTATTGAAAAGGCATCGAGTCCATGAAAAGACTTTTTAACTTCAAAACTCTTTGAGACAATTGTTCATAAAATATATATAATATTACTTAAATAAACAAAACACAAGTTTAGAAGACTAAATAACCATTTGTGATCCATGACTGGTACTCACTTTTTTAAAAGAAAGAACCAAAAGTTGTTTGCATCTGAAGGAGGAATTAAGAGATCAGATTCACCCCTCCGTGTAAGAGAACATACAAAAGCATTTAAGAACAATTCAGAACATTTAAGAAGCATTAAGAACATATAAGAACACTTTAAACTCAATCTTAAAATTTATCTTCTTCCTAGATACAAGGAAAACCCTTTGTTCCCACATACCTTCATCCTTTCTTTCCTCCTGGTGCACTCTGTGTGGCAACTGCCTCCTTTTTCCTTAGAAATCTAAGAAACAAGAACATTAGGATCATGCCAAAGAATAATAATAATATAGTCATTTACTGAGCTCTAAGAAGGTGCCAAGCCCTGTGCTTAAGTGGAGTAGATCATCATCTTACCTAAATCTTCCCAACACTACTCCAAATGTTATCCAGAACATAGCTATTTGTGATGGGAGCTATTTGGCTATCTCCCATTCAATGGGTGGGAAACTGAGGCTTAGTAAGCTTCCAGAATCTTGAAGGGCATTCATTTGTCTTAGGGTGGGAGTGCCTTGAAAATCAGCTAGCCAGGAAATGGCAGAGCTAGCCAGCTAGGAAATGGCAGAGCTAGGATTAAAATTCAGGTCCTCTTCCACCCAGCCAGAAATCCTTCCTTTTACACCAAGGTTGCTCTCAGAAGACTTTCTGAGGGTAGGAATGGGAACAGTACCTGGTCGGGGAGGGGAAGAATGCCACCAGCCAACCTTCCTGGGAAGAGTGAAAGACTATCTCCTCTGCCTCCAAACTCTTCTCCTTCCTTCTCATCTACTCCCAGCATCCTTCTCAAAGCAGCCAGCATCACAGAAACCTGCCAGAGCTGTCATCCACATATCTAGGTGCGTTCAGGCCCTGCCCCACTGTTGGGAGAATGGGACTCTTTTCCGGTGTTACCTAAAGATGCCACATATGTCCTCAGCATCATCCTTCTCTTGTTACAGTATTTCCAACTTTTCCCAAGCATTTGGGGTTTGGTTTGGACAAACCTAAAAGACATTTTGCCCTGTACTTTTTCCCATAATTTTAAACCTAAATGTATTTTATGAGAAATCTAATCCGTATGTTTCTGATTAATTTGTAAGAGCCATTTGATGTCCAAGGGCCTTTTAAGTTTTTATAAGCCTTTTTAAGACTTTCCCTTAGAGCTGTTTTGCCAACAGAAAATGAACTTAGTTCCCCACAGTTCAAGTTCTGTACCAGTCTCAACAATCACAGGAGTCTCTGCTAAAACTATACTGCTTGCTACTCTAAGAACTGATCACCCACAGATGCCCTGGAAAACTCGTCACCTTTGCTCAAGGTCTCCACTGAGACACTGCCTGTCTCATAAATGGGCTGATGGTTAAGTTTCATCATTAAAACATATCTCACAGTTTAGCCTATGTTTACACCTAGCTACCTGAGAGACTCTTGCAGCTCAATTGGATGGTTGATTCAATAGAACATTAAGATAAGTCCCTAAAAAGTTTCTCAAAAAACTAAAAGTAGAGTTGCCATGTGATTGAGCAATCCCACTCCTGGTCATATATCTGTACAAAACTGTAATTCAAAGAGATATATGCACTGCTATGTCATAGCAGCACTATTCACAATAACCGGGACATGGAAACAACCTGTTCATCATCAGATGAACAGATAAAGACGATATGGCACATAGATACAGCAGAATACTACTTGGCCATAAAAAAGAACGAAATAATGCCATTTGCAGCAACATGGATGCACTCAGAGAGTACCATACTAAGTGAATTAAGTTAGAGAAAGACAAATACCATAGGGTAACACTTGTATGTGGAACATAAAATATAACAAAAATGACCTTATCTAATAACTAAACAGAAACAGCCTCACAGACCTAAAGAACAGACTTATGGCTACCAAGAGGGAGAAAGCGTGGCAGAGGGGTGGGTTGGAAGTTTGGGATTAGCAGATGCAAACTATTATCTATAGAATGAATAAACAACAAAATCCTACTGTATAACACAGAGAACTATATTCAACATCTTGTGATCAGATATAATGGAAAAGAACATGAAAAAGAATGTATATATGTGTATAATTGAATCACTTTGCTGTACAGCAGAAATTAATACAACATTGTAGATCAAAATAAAATAAAAATGTTAATGCACCTTAAAGAAAAGAAAGATCAAGGACTTCTCTAGTGGTTCAGCAGTTAAGACACTGCTGTTCCACTGCAGGGAGCATAGGTTTGATCCCTGGTAAGGAAATTAAGATTCTGCATACCACGTAGTGTGGCAAAAAAAAAAATTAAATCAGCCCCATAAAAAGGCTAGATTTTTTTCTTAACATATATATAGGATTATTTCTGTATTGACAATCTGGATTCTATTTCCAGCTTTATTGTCAATAAAGCTGTGTGACTAGCTGTGTGACTCTGAACAAGTCACTGATTGTCTTCAGCCACAGTTTTCTCAAAATAAAACAGAGATTATAGGGTTGGTTCAAGATGGTGGAGTAGAAGGACGTTATAGGAAGTTAATCAGCATGAAAAAGCGGAAAGTTACATCCCAGATGAAGGGACAAGATAAAATCCCAGGAAAACAACTAAATGAAATGAAGATAGGCAACTTTCCAGGAAAAGAATTCAAAATAATGGTAGTGAATATGATTCAGGATCTCAGAAAAAGAATGGAGGCAAAGATTGAGAAGATGCAAGAAATACGTACCAAAGACCTACGAAAACTAAAGAACAAGCAAACAGAGATGAATAATACACTAGAAGGAATCCATAGCAGAATAACTGAGGCAGAGGCATGGACAAATGACATGGAGGACAGAATGGTGGAAATCACTGCCACAGAACAGAATACAGAAATAAGAATGAAAAGAAATGAAGACAGCCTAAGAGACCTCTGGGACAACATTAAACACACCAATAGTTGCATTATAGGGGTCCAGAAGGGGAAGAGAGAGAGAAGGGACCTGAGAAAATATTTGAAGAAATAATAGCTGAAAACTTCCCTAACATGGGAAAGAAAATAACCAACCAAGTCCAGAAAGCACAGAGAGTCCTGGGCAGGATAAACCCAAGGAGGAACACACTGAGACACATAGTAACCAAATTGACAAAAATTAAAGACAGATAAAATATTAAAAGCAACAAGGGGAAAATGTCAAATAACGTACAAGGGAACTTCCATCAGGCAGTCAGCTGATTTCTCAACAGAAACTTTACAAGCCAGAAGGGAATGGCATGACATATTTAAAGTGATGAAAGGGAAGAAACTACAACCAAGAATACTCTACCCAGCAATACTTTCTCCTTCAGATTTGATGGAGAAATCAACATCTTTCCAGACAAGCAAAAGTTAAGAGAATTCAGCACCACCAAACCAGCTTTACAACAAATGCTAAAGGAACTTCTCTAGGTAGGAAACAAGAGAAGGAAAAGCCCTAGCTTAAAAAAAAATTAAGAAAACTGTACTAGGATCATGCATATCAATAATTACCTTAAATGTAAATGGATTAAATGCACCAACCAAAAGACGTAGGCTGGCTGAGTACATGAAAACCTGTACATGTATGCACTTAAACTTACCACATCACTCTGTTTGACCCCCCAAATTGTATGTAATTATTTTATATTGTTAGGTTAATCATGTTCCCATTATGGTTTGCAATTATAATTATCTTTTATTGATTGTCTGGCTATTGATTGTGAAAACTGATCTTTCGCTATTGTGATTAAGTGACTGTCATCACTTAATACCATTGTATTCTGGTTGGTCAAAGAAAAATTATAGAATTCTGTATCACCCAGACTACCATTTAATAGAAAAACCTGTAATCACTTTTAAAAATCCAGATGCATATTAGAATTATCTTGGAATTTTTTGAAAAATATGAATACCTAGGTATTGCTTTTTTCTTTTGCCAGAGCTCCAGCTATGCTTCAAATGAGCAGCTATGTTTAAAAACAACTGGGGATGAGGATCTTTTATTTTTATCTATTTTGTTTCACTTTTTCTATTTCATATTCAGTGTTCCCATTTCATTTAGTTTATGTTTTCCGATTTTTCTATCTTTTTTTATGTTTTTTCTCAAGTAGAAAAGTTTCTGTATCCATATATATGCATAATATGTTTTATATACATATTTTAGAAAACCTGTGAATTTTTGCCTAACTAAAAAATGTATGACATTTGGATTCCACTTGTTTGACTTAGTATGAATAGAATGCTATATCTCTTACTTAAAAAGATAAATATGCAACAAGCAACAAAGGTTTACTGTATAGCACAGGGAACTATAGTCAATATCCTATAATAATCTATAATGGAAAATAATTTCAAAACTAAAATATGTGTATAACTGAATCTCTAACACACACAAAATTCTACTTTTTGAAATTTAGTAATGTTTATCTTCTAGTCAAGGCTATGGTTTTTCCAATGGTCATGTGTGGATATGAGAGTTGGACTGTGAAGAAGGCTGAGTGCCGAAGAATTGATGCTTTTGAACTGTGGTGTTGGAGAAGACTCTTGAAAATCCCTTGGACTGCAAGGAGATACAACCAGTCCATTCTAAAGGATATCAGCCCTAGGTGTTCTTTGGAAGGAATGATGCAAAAGCTGAAACTCCAGTACTTTGGCAACCTCATGTGAAGAGTTGACTCATTGGAAAAGACTGTGATGCTGGGAGGGACTGGGGGCAGGAGGAGAAGGGGATGACAGAGGATGAGATGGCTGGATGGCATCACCGACTCAATGGATGTGAGTTTGCGTGAACTCCGGGAGTTGGTGATGGACAGGGAGGCCTGGCGTGCTGCAATTAATGGGGTCACAAAGAGTCGGACACAATTGAGCGACTGAACTGAACTGAACTGAATGTTTATCTTTTTGCCAGTTTTTCGAAATGTCCTGTGGACATCTAATAAAAACATATGAGATACAAAATTTTAAATATATTTGTGTAGGATATGATTACTATAAATTAATGCAATATAAATCTATTATATTTAAATTATTAATTACATCATCCAAGATGCTCCTATTCTTATTTTATCTGCACTTGATAAAATATTTTCAGAAAAATGTTAATATGTCTCACTATGATAATATATTTTTTCCCTTATATTTCTTCTGATTTTTGCTTTATGTATCTTTGTTTCTTTGTTGTTAAGATATCTAATGGTTTATGATGTCTATCTTCTTTGCAAAATTGTATCTTTTATCATTAAAATATTAATCTTTGTTTCATTTAAAATAAATAATTTTTTTAAATATAGACAAACTGAAAAAGGTGTATACACAGACCAAAAACAAAAGCAAAAATAAATAGAGATTATAATTTACTAACATTTTAAGGATAAAAGACATTGTGTCAGGCACTTGACAGACATTTAATAGACCAGTGACTCCTAAATTTTAGTCTTTAGACAGACAGATAGCATGATGAAGATAGACAGATATATAGAATAAATAAGATATATAGAAATCATTTGGAGGAACATGTTTGAAATGAAAATTCAAAAGTCAGCTTCAGTAAATCTTGGATAAGGCCCAAGAATGTGCATTTTGACAAGCTTCTTGGGTAATACAATAACCTGAGGCTCACACTTTGAAAAACAGTGATGTTGATAATCTGAGGTAGGAAGAGATAATAAAATGTAATAAAGATTGCAATAAGATGATGATACCATCAGCTATACTGTAATTTTAAAAAGAAAAAATTAAGTGAAATAATTTTTTTAAAAATTTAAGAGTGTGATATTAATAATGAGGAGAAGGTAAAGCCAAATTGAACAAAGGAAGATTATGAAACATTTCAGGAAAAATTATGCACTGTGTTTTCTCAATAACTGCTGAATTATTTGTATTCTCAGAGAACCATAACCATGAACATAAATGTAAATTTATGGATATATTCCAGTTAACATTCAAAATGAGTTCAATCAGTTCTATACCAAAGATTGTCAAAATTTTAGTTATAATGCAACCTGTTGGAGAACATCATTTTATTGTGGATAGAGAATGTTGAATTTTAAATTAAAAATCAAATTTTCAAATTCAGCCTAAATTAGAGGCCATAGATTTTCAGTAAAAGGAAAGTTAAGAGACTGAGAAACTTTAAATTATTAACTCAAAACTTTAAGAATAGCCACACTCTTATAGGCAAAAGAAAAAAGAGGAATATCTTTACAAGATTTCTTTTTTTTTTTTTTTTAGCTTTTCAGTGCTGAAGTTTGTAACATCTTTTGCATTTATTTACCTGTTCATTTTTAAAGTTGACTTTATTCATTTTCGGCTGGGTCTTTACTGCTGTGTGCAGGCTTTTCTCTAGTTGCAGCGAGTGGGGTTGCTCCCTTTGTTGCAGTGCAGGGCTTCTCATTGCTGTGACTTCTCTTGTCGTGAAGCACAGGCCCTAGGGTGCATGGGCTCAGTAGCTGTGGTGCAGGGATTTAGTTGCCCTGTGGCAGGTGGAATCTTCCCGGATCAGGGATCGAGCCCACCTCCCCTGCATTGACAGGTGGATTCTTAACCACTGGACCACCAGGGAAGTCCAAAACAAGATTTCTTGAAGACACTACAGATCTGTGAAAATAAAGAAAGACTGACCCAAATGAGAACGGGCAAAGTATACTTATTTATAGCTTGCTATAGTAAGAGAGTCAGTCACCAAAACTTGCATTTTGACAGAGACTCAAAGGCAAGCAGAGGAGTAGGAAAGCATCAGAGTGGAAAAGGAGGCTTCAGATATGTCCTGATTAGAGGCTGTTAGCATGGGGGAGTGGTAGACAGACTAACTAGAAGTGGGGCATCCTAGGAGATTGGTTAGGGGACATACCTGGCTGTCTCCCTTCAGTCTTAAGCTGGAAACAGGGACAAAAATTAGGGAAGTCACCAGTTATTAACCAAGTCCTAACATTTAGAGCCCACTGTTATGGAGGTTATTGTTTGACTTCCTGCTGCTGCTGCTGCTAAGTCACTGCAGTCATGTCTGACTCTGTGCGACCCCATAGATGGCGGCCCACCAGGATCCCCCATCCCTGGGATTCTCCAGGCAAGAACACTGGAGTGGGTTGCCATTTCCTTCTCCAATGCAGGAAAGTGTAAAGTGAAAGTGAAGTCACTCAGTCGTGTCCAACTCTTACCGACCCCATGGACTGCAGCCTACCAGTCTCCTCCATCCATGGGATTTTCCAGGCAATTGCTACTAAAACTAGCATTCTGACTTTCTCCAAGTCCAACAGATAATACACTGGCTTCCTGGGCTGGTTATTACCAAAAATGGGTTGGTTTCCTGGGCAAGTTGCTATAGTTTCTGGGCCAAAAAAAATTATATTTTTATATTGTCCAGTCATTATCCATCTGTATAAACAGTCTTTCAGATACAAATTTTGGCTAAGATGGCGTGAAGATATTATCATTTCAAATTTATATTTATTTTGTATCTTGCCACTGTAAAATAGACTACTTATTAGAAATTCCACTGTGAATTCTAGTTAATTACAATGGTTTTATATAACCTTTCACAATGAGACTATAGTATTTACTCATCTTTCATAAGAAAATATAAATCAATATTCACTGGATATAGGAAAATTAAGGTAGTGCTATTTAACATGCTTACTGTTCTGATTTAAATTGTGCTATTATATTAATACTATGAAAACTGTTCAGATCTTCTTGAAGATGGCAGAAAAATTATCTTTTTTTGTTTTATCAACCTAAAATACACGATGACTTCAGCAGAAACATTTTAAAAACACAGTATCATTCAACTTCTTCCTTACAATAGAGAACTAACTCAAGGGCAGATTTTATCTTCTCTGATTGGAAATCTAAACATAGAACTTTCACTATTTTTGCAAGTAACCTGCACGTTACTGGTTTTGTAGGTGATCTGAAAGGAATGCCTATTGGTATAACAAACTGGTGGCTGACTCTAAACACTTCTGGGTAAAGAACCAGTGCCATGGAGAAGACAAAGTGGACAATCTGTGATCAGGCCTAGGGTATGCGTGTGTGTGTGTGTGTGTGCGTGCTCAGTCAGGTCACATTCTTTGCCATCCCATGGACTGTAGCCCATCAGGCTCCACTGTCCATGGAATTTTCCAGGCAAGAATACTGGAGTGGGTGCCATTTTCTCCTCCAGGGGATCTTCCTGACCCAGGGATTGAACCTGAGAGACACAGATATTAATCAATTAAGCATTTTCAGGATGCGTCAGCCATCAGGCAAGCTCAGTGCTCTGGGAAGAGGAGAGGAGACCATGATGGAGGTAAGCTCATCTTGCATTGGCAGGCAAATTCTTTACCACTGTGCCACCAGGGAAGCCCAGAGGATGCAGGACCATAAGTCATTCTTGGCCACAGAGAACAGACCATGGAAATGGACTCAGCTCAAGACCTGAGTCAGAGACTGGGAGAACTGGGTGGCTGTTAAGGAAGACAGGCAGGAGATCCAGGCATGGAGTTCACAGGCTACACCAAATTCAGGATACCCCAAACAACAGTTTGCAGTGAGCAGTCCACTCACATAGGTGGAGCCCAGCAGGGAGCTCAAGCCTCAGTACAAGCTGGAGCTCAGTCAGGATATCAGGGCTTCCCTGCTAGTTCAGTTGGTAAAGAACCTACCTGCAGTGCAGGAGACCTGGGTTCAATCCCTGGGTTGGGAAGACCCCCTGGAGAAGGGAAACACTACCCAATCCAGTATTCTGGCCTGGAGAATTCCATGGACTGTATAGTCCATTGGGTCACAAAGAATCGGACACGACTGAGCAACTTTCACTTCACTCACTCAGTCAGGATAACAGGCGCCAGTCAGAACATCTGTTCATGGCTGCAGAACAGATCTGGGACAAGATTCCAGTCCCAGAAAGTAGTTCTCTAAAGGGGAAGACAAGGTAACAGGGTCTGCAGTCACAGGCCTGAGCCTAAGACCAAGAGAATGTGGACAGAATCAAAGATTAGGAATTATATCTGGCAGGGTTCGGTTGAAGGAAACAGAGCTGGATTTATGCAAAAGCAATAACCCTGTGCTATCATGTGTCTTTCTTTATTGAAACACTGTCAACCAGTGTTATTAGATAAGTATGAGAAGAAACCATTCTGGAGGTAGCCAAAGAGTTGCTGTCCATTCACTTCCTTCAGAGATAGATAAGAAGCTGTTACAAGATCTCAGAGACACAGATATTAATCAATTAAGCATTTTCAGGATGCGTCAGCCATCAGGCAAGCTCAGTGCTCTGGGAAGAGGAGGGGAGACCATGATGGAGGTAAGTTCATCTAGAAAAGGAAATCAAGCAGAAAATATCAACTTTCTTCTCATTGAGTCAAAGAAGGATTCCTGGAGAATAGTTTCTGGAGAAAAATCTTCTATCTGGGAGATATTATAGCAGAGCTCTTCATTTTACTAAGTTTGAACTATTTTAACATCTCTAAGTGTAAAATAATAAGTACAGTTGACCTTTGAACAATGTGGGGGTTAAGGGCCCCAACTCTCCATACAGTGTACATGTGTATATGGCCCTTCAAGTATGAATTTCTCTGTATATGTAGATTCAACCAACTGAAGATGGTATAGTACTTACAGTATCTACTACAGAAAAAACAACTGCCTATAAGTGGACCTGTGCAGTTCAAGCCCATGTTGTTCAAGGGTCAACTGTAATCATAAAGATATGATTAAGTGCTTTCTTAACCAAAAATTATGACTGACATAAAGTAAGCAAGAAATGAGTCTCTCTGGCTATGCCTGAGAATACACATCTAAGGGTGTATAAGGAGCTTGAGTTTTGTGTCAGGAGACAGTCACACTGATCTAAAGTGAGAAACTGTTTGGAGCTGAGCTTGATATGGAATAGCTGGCTTTAACAAGGAAGAGGTGTCCTGGCTGGACATTCACATACAGGCAAAGCAGCAACACTGGCACCAGGAGACCAGCAAGGGACTCCTCTCTGGCCTCACCAGGCCGCTGTCCGGGCACTGTGCTGGGTTCCATCAGCTGGACACGCTGAGCTCTGCACGTTTCCATGAGGCTTCGGGAAAGCTGGGCAGCTAGAAGAAGCCTCTGGAAGAACTGTAGAGCATCAGAGGGTATGAGAGAAAAGTAGAATTTGGAAGGTTGGAGTTTTCTTACTCTTTTCTGTTACAATATGTGGCAGAATCATTCACCTGATTTCCAGCAAGCTTCCCTTGACCTACTTGTAGGATTAAGCAGACATGCAGAGAAGAGTAAGAAGGCTTGGGAACCAAGAATATTAATAAACCCAGGCCCAAACAAAGTGAGATCACTGTCGAGCAGGAATATTCACCAAGCAGAAGAAAGTCTGATGAGAAGTGTGCTATACTGATTCAGGCAACAATTCGGTGACCATCAGAGGCAAAAATATTCAACCAAGCATTCTGGGGAGACAGCGAGGCCCTGAAAAATAACAATTCCTTGACAGCCCTCCTTGAGTTTGCAACCTAAGAGCATACACATGAAATTTACAAGTCAGTCTATGTAGATACAGCTGATGAAAGAATATAAAATAAAAATATAGGTAACATTATATCTCAAAAATTGAAAGGTCTATTAAAATGTCCCTTAAAATGTCAAACTGATGCCATCTAGGAAGACTGGACAGCAAAGGTCAAATTCACTGAACTGAAGGGAGTAACTTGGCAGAATGCATAAGTTGTGCTAATAAGAGGGAGGACAGATGCTAAGCTAGAAAGGCAATTAAAAGGCAAGGTGTACCAGAACTGAAAGAGACCCATGTACCCCAATGTTCATCGCAGCACTGTTTACAATAGCCAGGACATGGAAGCAACCTAGATGTCCATCGACAGACGAATGGATAAGAAAGCTGTCGTACATATACACAATGGAGTATTACTCAGCTATTAAAAAGAATGCATTTGAATCAGGTCTAATGAGCTGGATGAAACTGGAGCCTATTATATAGAGCAAAGAAAGTCAGAAAGAAAAACACCAATCCAGTATATTAACACATATATACGGAATTTCAGAGAAGGCAACGGCACCCCACTCCAGTACTCTTGCCTGGAAAATCCCATGGACAGAGGAGCCTGGTGGGCTGCAGTCCATGGGGTCACTAAGAGTCGGACACGACTGAGCGACTTCACTTTCACTTTTCACTTTCATGCATTGGAGAAGGAAATGGCAACCCACTCCAGTGTTCTTGCCTGGAGAATTCCAGGGACAGGGGAGCCTGGTGGGCTGCCATTTATGGGGTCACACAGAGTCGGACACGAAGCAACTTAGCAGCATAGGGAATTTAGAAAGATGGTAATGATGACCCTATATTTGAGACAGCAAAAGAGACACAGATGTAAAGAACAGAGAAAAGAATGAATTTTTGGACTCTGAGGGAGAACGAGGGTGGGATGATTTGAGAGAATAGCATTGAAACCTGTATATTATCATATGTGAAATAGATCGCCAGTCCAGGTTTGATGCATGAGGCAGGGTGCTCAGGGCTGGTGCACTGGGATGACCCTGAGGGATGGGATGGGGAGGGAAGAGGGAGGGGGGTTCAGGATGGTGAACACATGTACACCCGTGGCTGATTCATGTCAATGTATGACAAAAACCACCACAATATTGTAAAGTAATTAGCCTTCAATTAAAATAAATTTTTTTTAAAGTTGCACTGAAAATTAAAAAAAGGCAGGACTTGGGAGCCAGGCAGAAAGGGCAGGTTACTGAATAGTTCTTATTTCAGTTTCCATATCTGTAAAATGGGCATCAAGGTGGTACCTACTCCAAGTATGTTAGAGGGCATATGCAAGATTATGCACGAAAATTAATAGTAGGGACTTCCCTGGTGGCCCAGTGGTTAAGACTCTACATTTCCAACACAGAGGATGTGGGCTTGATCCCTGGCTGGGGAGCTAAGGTACTACATGCTGTGTGGTGCAACCAAAAAAATAAAAATAAATAAAAAACATTTTAAACAAATAAAATTAATAGTAAAAAGTTTATGTGTCTTTAAATACTTTTATATATATATAATATAATTGCTGGTTATAGGGCCTGGAAAATGTATATTAGCTATTGTTAATAGTACTTTTCAACTAAATACAGTTACAAACTATGAAAAAAACAGATAATGCCTGTGAAGCGATTAGTTCTGTTTCTAGCACGTGCTTTATGCTCAATAAATCTGACCTGCTAAGGAAAAAAAAAAATTAGCAATGTGCAAAAGCATAGGCAGTTAGGTAATAAGAGGCAGGGAGCTGCAATTAGGAAAGCATGCAGTTGGGGTCCTCAGCACTGTTCTGCGAGAGGAAAGGGGCTCCAGACAATGCTCAGGAAAGCCAGTTCTCACTGGTGAGAGCAGGACCAATTAGAATGAAGCGACCCGGGAGCAAGCCAGTAAGTCTGCAAGTCAAAGGCTTGGAGGCTTCACACTAACAGCTCGTGGTAACACACTAACAGACCTGTGAAGGGCACACAAGGTCCCCGGGCAGTACCTTCCCTGTGCTTGTTTCCTTTATATCCTTCCCACGTTCAAGGACCTATGGCAGCTTCAGCTGGCTTTCCCATGAGACAGCAATGTGCCTCACTGCACACTCCCAAGGTACTAACTTCATCTCTTACTCCACTTCTGGAGGCCCCTCCCCTTCAGCCAGGAAAGTCTCTCCCAAGCTAGCCTTGCTCATTTGCACCCTTTGGAGTCAAGTGGACCTGAATTTCATGATCAACTCCAATATGTCCTCTTTCTGTCCCTAGGTGACTTCATCTCGTCTCCTAGCCTTAATTATTGCACACGTTTGTCAAACCACTAATTTAGGCCTCTAGCCTAAATACCACCAGACTCATATACGCTTTGGCTTGTTGCACATTTTCACTTGGATGTCTCATAAGACACCTCTGATTTAACCCATCCAAACAGATTTCTTGAATTTCCCTAACTCAAGCACACTCCTGTCACCCTCATCTCAACCAATGGTACCATAACACTGAGTTTGTCATGCAAGCCAGAGAGCAGATGTATCGTGCTTGATTCTTCTTTGCCATTGGCAAATTCTGTTGATCCCACTGACAAAATGGTATCACAAATACAACTCCTAGGACTTCCCTGGTAGTACAGTGGGTAAGAATTCGCCTGTCAGTGCAAGGGACATATTCCATCAGTCACACAGAAAGGTTCCTTCTCTAAAATAAAGACATAAGACCTCCTGCTGCTGCTGCTGCTAAGTTGCTTCAGTCGTGTCCAACTCTGTGTGACCCCATCGATGGCAGCCCATCAGGCTCCCCCATTCCTGGGATTCTCCAGGCAAGAACACTGGAGTGGGTTGCCATTTCCTTCTCCAAAGCATGAAAGTAAAAAGTGAAAGTGAAGTCGCTCAGCTGTGTCCGACCCTCAGCGACCCCATGGACTGCAGCCTACCAGGCTGCTCTGTCCATGGGATTTTCCAGGCAAGAGTACTGGAGTGGGGTGCCATTGCCTTCTCCATAAGACCTCCTACCACACTGTAAATTAATAAAGAAGATTAAATTTTTAAAGATATACAGTAAAGAACTTCACACAGTTCCCAACACATATGACTGTCAAACAATGGTTAGCTTCCTTACCCACCTAGTTTTTCCATTCACATCTCTTCTCAGCTGTCTTCCAAGTTAGAATTACCTCCTACCATCTGCTCTGCATAATACAGAATCCATGGGGAGCCTACACTCTCCTGTGAGAAACATCCTCTGACAAAGCCTACCCTGTCCCCCTTTTGGCTTCCACATATTTTGTACCATCCGCAGTCTGGACCAACTACAAACATGTGCCCTTTTTTTTCCAAATACTTTCTTTATCACATCTTCATCCCTTTAGCCTTCATAGCAGAATTCAGGATGTACACAGTGAATTCTCTAACTGCTTGGGTAGTTTTAGTTGGTAGGGTAGGAAGAACTGATAGAAATGGTGCAGGATGGTAAGAACTACTTGTTTGACTAAAAAGAAGGAGTTTAGACATTTTAATAAATGATCTACACTTGGGCAACTATTAGTCATGGCTTGCCCAAACAAAGTAAAATATCCCTTTTGCTAAATTATAAGAGTAAAGAACTATTAGGATAATTATCCCATAACACATGCCAGAAATAAGTGGCTATCTTGACTTACTTTTATAGACACTTTGCAAAGTATGTACTCAAGACTTGCAAAAAAAAAAAAAAAGTATTAATATTGCTCAGATTTTACTAATCCATGAATCCCTTTGGAAGAAAACCCTAGTTTTATCCTGTAATGGCAACTGGCCACTTTTTCTGTAGACATAAAAGAAATTCAATTTCTCTGGACAGTTTTTTCCTCTGCTACCAGTGAGCTCCAGGGACTGGTAAACTCCTAAAGGAAAACCATAAAAAACCATAATCCAGAGAAAACAAAATCCAGCTAGTTAAACTATCACCAATAAGAAGAATAAACAGGAACAATTTTCAATTGCTTGGAATCAAAAGCTCAATTTTAAAAGGCTTCAAAACAAGAGTTTACTGTTTCCCAGACATCTGCAGTTGAAAAGAAAACACAAAAACAGCTCTGGAAAGTGCTGCGGTTTACTTCATACGGAGTGACTTCCAGGTGTGACAAGGAACACTGGGGCAGAATGAAAAATGAAATGAGCATGAACCAAGACTTTTTTAGGGCCATATTTATATTCCCCTTTCTGGTTGATAGTTCCTTGGATATGCATGTGGCACTATGGGCTGCTTGTTTGAGAAAAGTCTTATCCTGGGGACAATTTTAAGCAGATTTCCCTCTGGTAAGCTCCAGGCAGACTTCTAGCTCAGAGACCTTGGAAGAAGGGTTTGGCTTAATATTATTTGCCATTGTCCTGTCTGGAGCAGCAGTCAGAGTAAGAGCCTTTGATGGTGGATGCCACAGCTTTAGGAGCAGAACGGCCAGGCAGCTGTGTATGCTCTCCAAACTGCGGAACAAGCAATAAAAAGAAAAAAGCAAGAAGAAAATTGCCAACTTCTTGCAACATGGAGCCATTACTTTAAGAGCCAAACTGGTCATTTTTCCACCCAGCCAGCCCCGAGGTTGGCATCTGACATCAGTGTGGAGAATGACATCACAGAGTCTCCAATCACCTGCTTGACTGACAGGCTTGCTCAAAAAATGCTGGAGAAGCAGAGAGGCAAGCAAAGAGGAAGAACTAATGTTGTTCAAAAAAATCCTCACTTTTTATTAAAGAGACTACTATTTCAACCAAGTGAATAAAGCCTAGTCCCGCAGAACAATATGCAAAGTGTTCATTTTGGAGTTTACATTTCTGAAGGGAAAAGTAAGACTGGCAAATGTGGCTTTAGGTCTATCAGCTAAAATTCCTAATTTATAAGCAAAATGAACTGACTTTGGCTGGTGTTATTAACTGAATGTTTGTGACCCTCTAAAATTGGTATGGTGAAGTCAATAACCCTCAGTGTGGCTGTATATGAAGTAAAGAAGTAATTGAGTTCAAGAGGTTCGTAAAGGTGAAACTCTTATCTCATAGGATTAGTGTCCTTACAAGAGACACCAGAAATCAAACGCACTCTCTCCCATCATGTGTGTACAGAAAGACCACATGAAGTACAAGATAGGAAGAAAATCCTCATCAGAAACCAAACTCTGCCAAAACCATGATCTTAAACTCACAGTCTCCAGAACTGTGAGAAAATAAGTTCCAATTGAATAAGCCATGCAGTCTGCGGTATTTTGCTATGGTAGCCCAAGCAGACTAACACAGTGGTTAACTCCAGCCAAAAGAAATGAAGGATTCACAGAACAGTCTACAAGCTGAAAAACAAGCCTGGAAAGAGGCATGACCCAGGTCTACTCCAGAGAAAAGAACCAGGAGCTGAGCTGTTATCAGGGCACGACTGCTATGATAAGGAAATTCCAATGGTTTCTCTCAATTTTCCATCACTCACTTAAATTCCAAGTCCCAGGAGGATGTGACTGATTATATGAGCCTAGGGTGTGTGTTACCCTGGCTCTGCCAGGACATGGAAAAAAAGAAGCTTGTCCTTTCATAACAGCTTGCTATTGTGGATTATCCCAAAATATCACAGTGGGGAAGGGTCTTGATTCAAAAGAAAATCAAGATGTCTCTAGAAAGGGAGAATAGATGTTAGACTAAAAATTTTTACTATCCACTGCACTAGCTATCATTACAAATTCCTGGTGGGCTCACCGTTCTCCTGGCATGCACATCACACACATGTGGGGTGGATTTCTGTGCCCTAGATTCAGAAATAAGGTATCCTAGAGGAGTACCTGTCCACAGGGCAGGACTTCTCTGACCTCCAGGTCTGTACACTGCCTGTGCCTGTAGCTAACTTCCTGAAGAGTCAAGACTACATGGTACTTGGAGGTCCTTGATCAAAATGCCGAAGATATACAGAAATGCAGGAGATGCGGGTTCAGTCCCTGGGTGGGGAAGATCCCCTGGAGAAGGAAATGGCAACCCACTCCAGTATGCTTGCCTGGAAAATTCCACAGACAGAGGAGCCTGACGGGCTATAGTCCATGGAGTCACAAAGAGTCAGACACGACTGAGCAAGTGAGCACACTGTAGAGTACTATCACACACTCAGTGGTTCCACGGTTTCAGCTCTGAACACCTGTCTGCACAATTACAATGTGTATTGAACAATTACCATGTCTCCCAGTTTTTGCTTTGAGTTTTACCCATACTGGCTTATTTTTCTCCCCACCGAAAGAGAGCCAGAAAAAGATACAGAGAGACAGTTTGACTAAAGAGGTCTGTAGCTAGACAGAGACAGATGACAAGAAACTGAAGGTGACCAAGAGGAAAGGGCTGGAAAGAGAGGTCAAGGAGATGGGTGAAGATCGGACAAATGGGAGAGGACAAAAGTGGGTGAGACGGGTGTCGTAAAAACTCACCCCGCATGTTATGAAAGTATAAATGCTTCTAGAAGACAGTTCTCTAGATTCAAATTCCTCAGACACCAGGTCCTGAGACTCAGAGTTCAGAGGGTGATTGGGCAACTGTTTCCTCAGCTCTCCTCCCATCCTCTCAGCAGCCCCCAAGGCCACTTAGCCAAAGGAATGATAGGGTGGAATGGAGACAGAAGCCCAGGGCTCTACTAAAGACGCCTTACACTGGACAGCAAAACATATGACAGCCAGAGCTTGATTTTCTGCGGTAAAAGGACTGGAGCGTCCGGTTCTGATACTCTGCTGACTGAGTTTCTAAGAAACACTGTGTTTCAGGGTACTTCTCCTAGGTTCTCTGTGCTGTTTTCCAGAATCTTTCTGCCTCGATCATAGCTTATTCTTTAAATTGTCCATAAAGTCAAAAGGTCAACATTGAGGAAGAAAAAAGGTAATAATCAGAGTTCCTATCTTCTACCACCCTGAAAAACTGCAAAACTACACAAACTACATAAATACAAAACCACCAGCGTGTAAATAAGCAACATATGAACAAGAAGGAAATTAGTACGAATTAATTGCACCAATGCCAACATCCAGGAAAAGCCCTGGATTAAGGTCTTAACTCTGCCACTTGACCTCAGACTAGTAATGACTTTTCTGGGCCTTAATTTTCTCATCCGTTCAGTGAGGCCTAGATTAAATGACCTACAAGGTGACTTGTCCCTCAAGGAGGATGTGTTCAGTGTTCTTAAGGTGCTGAGTGAACCAAGTGGTGTGGAATTAGTCAGGGACGTTTTCTTGAAAGAGGGGATGTTTTCCACCTGTTTTCAGAATCTCCACAAGTTTCATTAGTCAAGTTCAATAAAGTCTTCTATGCCCACCTAGAAGGCTTTCCCAGATGGCACAGTGGTAAAGAATCCACCTGCCAATGCAGGAGACATAAGAGGTGCGAGTTCAATCCCTGGGTCAGGAAGATCCCCTGGAAGAGGAAATGGCAACCCACTCTAGTATTCTAGCCTGAAGAACTTCATAGACAGCGGAGCCTGGTGACTACCGTCCTTGGAGCTGTGAAGAGACACAACTGAGCCATGGAGCACACTCCCACCTAGAGGCCACATTTAACTCTTTTATCTCAGTCCAGAACTCACCTGATTTGATTCTTTTGTCACCTTTGCTAACCAGTTTGCCTTTCTTCAGACGTCTTCTTCCTGATGTCCCCAGGGCTTCCCTCATAGCTCCGTTGGTAAAGAATCCGCTTGCAATGCAGGAGATCCCAGTTCAATTCCTGGGTCAGGAAGATCCCCTGGAGAAGGGAACAGCTACCCACTCCAGTATTCTTGGGCGTCCCTGGTGGCTCAGCTGGTAAAGAATCCACCTGCAATGTGGGAGACCTGGGTTCAACCCTGGGGTTGGGAAGATCCCCTGGAGAAGGGAAAGGCTACCCACTCCAGTATTCTGGCCTGGAGAATTCCATGGACTGTATAGTCCATGAGGTCACAAAGAGTCAGACACGACTGAGCAACCTTTCACTTTCACTTTGATGTCCCCAAGACTCTCCCCTTCTGGTCCTCTCATGCTCTCTGCCTCTCTTTCTCCAACAGTCCTCTCTGGCTTCTCTTCCACCCACCCTCCACTTAATACGAATGACTCCCTGAGCTCGGTGCTTGACTTTTTTCTTCCTCTTCTACGTGTTCTATCTGGACAATTGCATCCGTATCTATGGCTACAGATACCAACTGTACAGTTCCTTGTATTTATGTCTAATGGAGGTTCCTTTCCCAAGTCCCAGATCCATATATCAACCACCACCTAGTAAGATAATATATTCCCAAATGCCTCAATTCACAACAGATTCAAAACTGGAACTCACTAGACACCCATCCACAACCTTGCCCTTCCCCTAGCTCAGTGAATGGCGGCAGCATCTACCCAGGCCCCTTGGAGTTATCAAAGCCTCCCCCTCACATAATTGGTCAAGTCCTGTCATTCCACCTCCAACATATCTCCTAAGTCCAGCCCCTCGTCTTCATCCCCAAGGTCACATCCCAGCGTTAGGCACTCAGTCTTTCCTCCACTTCTTCCCCCTCCCTCTTCTCTCTCCTGATCACCCTGAATTCTTGCTCATCCAAACCAAAGACACCAGAGTAACATTTCTAATATAATCATGATCCCCTCACCCACCCTTCTTCATAGGTTGTCAAACACTGATGAAATAAAATCTGAACTCACTCTCAGGCAAACTCCATGCACAGCATTCATAACGTATTAGCCCATTGTCTCTGCCTCCACGATAGCTAGCTATAGTGCAAGCGTCGTGCTGTGTTAGACTGTGCCCCTTTCATCTTTATACGCCTGGTGCTCAACACACCGCCTGAACTCAGGGGCTAAGAAACCACTGATTACCTCAGTAAATGAATGAACCAATACCTCAAATTATCAAAATTTCTCCTTTATAGAGTATTTATTATTTTTATTGTCCATGTCTTTAATGAGACCATACTAAAATAACAAAAACAAAGTAAGATAAAAGTTTTCTTTCACCTTAGCATTTTAAATCAGTAAGACCTTAAGTGAGCATCTAACTCCATGGTGCTCAACTCTGGGGGCACATTAGAATCACCTGAAGAGATTTTTATTTTTTTAATGGCTTCAACCCAAACTCATGAAATCAGAATGTGGGGACTCAGAAAGAATGTGGGGACTCTGAGTAGATGTTGTGTTTACTGTAGCTATTTGACTGCTTTCTTTGGAAAAAGAACAAATATGAGCCGACTTTCATGAAAAAGCTTCTCATCACACTTGATGCAAAAAATTTTACATGTGGTACCTGATGCAAAAGTGAAAGTCTCTCAGTCCTGTCCAATTCTTTGCAACCGCATGGACTACACAGTCCATGGAATTCTCCAGGCCAGAATACTGGAGTGGGTACCTTTCCCTTCTCCAGGGGATCTTCCCAACCCAGGGTTCAAACCCAGGTCTCCCTCATTGCAGGGAGAATCTTTAGCAGTTGAGCCCCAGGGGAAGCCCTGTGGTAGCTGATATACTCATTAAAATAGACCATGAAGTGGAATATTCTTTTCATTATGAGGCACCTGAAACTCAAAGATAGTTACTTGACTAGGTTACCCAGTTGGAATATGGTGGGTGTAGAATTCAAATCCAGAGCTGTCTGATACCAAATAACATGGGCTTTCCTCTGTCTGATTAGCCTCTGTGTAGGCACTGAGAAACACAACAGGACAGGGAGGAAAAGAATAGCCTTATTGGCATTGGATTTGAGTGTGGGAATATCCCACAGTTACCATGACTCAAGTGTGTATCTAGACAAACTGGTTTGGAGTTTTTTTTTTAATGTGACCATTTGGGCAAACACGTAAGTAATCGTTGTTCTGTTGCAGAAACCAGTACTCTAGAAACCAAGAAGCACACTCGGGTTTATTACGCCGGCGGGCCCAGAGGAGTTAAAACTCCAAGTGCTGAAACCCAAACAGAGGGGTTAGAGTTTTTATACATCAACAGGAATAATTAACTGGGTTTGCGGGTTTGCAGGGGCTAGGGCAATTGCAAAGAGCGGGACAAGAGTGAGTAAGATAAGCTCCAGTTCCTAGTATCATGAGTCCCCACTTTCTGAGACCTCCATGATCTGGACTTTGCAAGGAACAAGCTGAGTTACAGAGGCAGAAGGAGAAGGAAGTAAAACTTTTCCTCTTCATTCCCCCATCTTGATGCTTCTATCACTCGTTGTAGAAAGCACCATCTCATGTTTTGGTAGGACATTCAGAGCTCCCCATTGTTTAGGGGGCTATATTGAGCTATTACCACTTGTAACTTTATGGATTCAATCCAAGGGGTTATGATCTGGGTAACTGCATTGAAATACAAGGACCAAACAAGAGCCCCACAAAGAGCATGAAGAGAGGACCTGTCAAGGGAGAAGCCACATTGCCCAGCTCCAGACACTGTTCCAATTACCCCGGGAATTAGCTCATTCCTCTCTCTTTTTTATGATTCATTCCCTTAGCTGTTGGGCCATGTCCCTGACTATCTCTGATTGCTTTACATGAAAGCAGCATTTTTCATTCAAGAACAGGCAGTGTCTTCCCTTTTCCTTCCCTGTCAGTAGGTCTAGCTGTTTTCTATTCTGTAAAACCCCCTCAGTCAGGGAGTCTAATTGGTCCTGTAACAAAAAGCACAGCAATGATAGTGATTAGGGTTAGAGGCCAGGGTTGACAATGAAAATCCATCGATGTTTCGATAGCTGGATCCTCAAGCTTCTGCCGGGCGTGGACTAGTCAGCTTCCAGAGTGACTAGAGCAGGGCTCAGCGTCCTGCGTGGGTGAGAGCTGTTGTCTTTGGAACCCAACTTTGAGGAGGTTGTGGGGTTCCAAACTGCTTTCCAGGTGTCCTCATCATAGGAAGTCACTGCCTTCTTGACTCTGGTGTGGTGGACCCAAGGGATGACACCTATAACTTTAACAGCAGTAGGGGTTGCCAGGATGACCATGTGAGGACCTGTCCAAACTGGCTGAAGTGGGTTTTTTCCCTAATCTTTACCCCATACCTCATCTCCTGGCTGATAGGGATGAACCCAATTGCCCGAAGGAATGGGTGTCTTTCTAAGGTTTCTCGGGCAATATTGCAGAAGACTTTTCCAGGGCCTGGAGGTGTCAGGACATCTCCAGTTCAGCTAGGTGTTGGTGGTCTCCCTTGAGCTTTTTTTATCACTGGGGATGGTCTCCCATATATCTTAAAGGGAGAATAGCCTGAGGGCCTCAGGGTGCATTTATGGAGGGAGATGAGAGTCCACAGAATGATGAGGCAGCTTGTTCTAGCATTGTCTGGGTGTTGGCCTACTTCAGTTCAGTTCAGTTCAGTTCAGTTCAGTAGCTCAGTCGTGTCCGACTCTGCGACCCCATGAATCGCAGCATGCCAGGCCTCCCTGTCCATCACCATCTCCCAGAGTTCACTCAGACTCGCGTCCATCGAGTCCGTGATGCCATCCAGCCATCTCATCTTCAGTCATCCCCTTCTCCTCCTGCCCCCAATCCCTCCCAGCATCAGAGTCTTTTCCAATGAGTCAACTCTTTGCATGAGGTGGCCAAAGTACTGGAGCTTCAGCTTTAGCATCATTCCTTCCAAAGAAATCCCAGGGTTGATCTCCTTCAGAATGGACTGGTTGGATGCCCTTGCAGTCCAAGGGACTCTCAAGAGTCTTCTCCAACACCACAGTTCAAAAGCATCAATTCTTTGGCGCTCAGCCTTCTTCACAGTCCAACTAAAAACTTAACAAGAAAGTTGGAGATATATGGCCCAAAGATTAACAGACGTGGGAAAGCTGCTGAGGGGCTAGCCAGGAGAACCAAGTCTAGACATCGTGACATGAGTATTTCTCTAGGTATGAGAAGATGCAAGAATTTGGACTAAAGATTTGCAAGAATCTTTACCTGAAAACATCTATCTGAAGGGCTGTTTTTCCAGGTTTTTCCCAGAGCACAGAGTGCCTTATTTTTTGTCTCTACCCTGAACTTCTCTCAAGAGGGTGTTGAAAGTCAGCATCTTGTAGTGGTCATGATTTATTCTTTGTAGAGGCAGCTGGTAAGGGCCAACTTCCAGTCAGCAGGGCCCCTTCATAGCCACATATTTGACCATGTTTTGGGGGCATTTCACCGTCATTATGTCCGATGGTGCTGGAAAGGTTCATTCCCAGATCTAACAAAGATTCCACTGACAGGCCACACAATGTGTTGTCACTAGACCAGGTCTTGTAAGTAGCAAAAGTCTCTGGATCATACCTGTCTTACTAGCCTCTTGGTCCAGGAAAATATTTCCTCTTGTTGCTTCTTCCCATATCTAGAGTTACATTGTTACAATTATTGATCTGACTGGAACTGTATGTCAGCATTTTATCACAGGTTCAGTCACAGATTTGGTAACGTAAGAAATAATTTTCTGAAACAAGCTACATAGAAAATAATATATCTAGCAGTAATTAGTAAGGTCCCAAGCAAGAATTTAAGTCAAGCACTTTCACTGGGTATAGTCCGATATACCCCAGGTCATCTGACTCAGTTAAATGCTTATAGCCAAGTGTTAATCTCCTGGCTGTACATCATGGAGCATCTGACCTTTATCTAAAGATTGGCTACTGAGATAAGCTTTAGAAACAATCTTAGAGAGTCCTTTTTAATAACTTAATTAAAACTTTTAGCAATATAACATAACAAGGAACTATCTTGGAAGTGAGTATTAGTAAGCACATACCTTAATTAATAAAACTAGTACTTAATATTCAGTGAAACATAATTTTTTTCTTTTTGGAGAACTCATTGTGTGGGCATTAATGCTGTAGCCAGGGCAGGCTTTAACCCATCAAATAAAAATTATGTCTGTCAGGGAGCTGGGAAAGGCCAAGCAGTTGTCTTGGATTTCACATAGCCCTGGCTCTTTGATTTTTAACTGTTGTTTGTCCATTTTTAATTTCCTGATTTAGGAGCAGACTATTGCCATGTTTTAAGGACATCAGGATAGCAAAAGTCTAACCATGAGGGGTTATTTTCTGTAGAAGCAGAATGAGCTTTGTCTACATGTACCATAATCTTAAATAATATTTATTTATTTTACCAAAGTAACAAAAAGATTTTAAAAACAAATATAAATCACATAAAGGCAAAGAAATTCATAACCTGTTATCAAAAGCTGCATTCTAAGAAAACTTTGTTCTTTAAACAGAAAGAAGACCAAATTCCAATCTGGTACCAGCTTACTATTAACAACAAAATTTGTTTATATGTTTAATCTTAGAAAGTCTTTTCCATAAATCTTGAAGAACTAGCAGTATTCTTCTGAAGGCATGAGAGTAAAACCATAGAAGGCATGTTTAAAATCTGATTTTATTGCAATTGACAAAGAAGCCTGGTCATAACACTTTAATATGATAACTAGAGTTATAACTGACCATATTTTGTCAGAGCATATCAGATCTATATGAATTTCACATAATTTTAGGACATCTATATTAGTAACATCAACCATTCAGTATAACCTGAAGAGATTTATCACCCCTTCAACAGCACTTCTCATGTAACTTAACATATCCAATGAACCCAGGTAGACTCTTTGAGATGTCTCAGGGGCCTTCTGAAGCATCCCAAAGTTAGCTAGAAGTCAAGTTATTTAGGAAGTTTTGTCAATAAATATCAAAAGGGTTTATATTAATCAGGTAGGATCATATAATTCTCTATGAAATAATAGTTATTTACTTAGCCAAAGATAACAAAAGATTTCAAAGGTGAATATAGAACAGATCAATTAAGAGGTAAAGAAACTTAAATCTATTATTAAAAGCAGATCAACATCTGAAGAAAGTATGTCCACTTAACAGAGAGAAAGGCAAATTTTAAGTTTTGCACCAGCTTACTTTAAACTTATTTAGGTAAACTTAATTAAATTTATTTTAAACTTAATCCTGCTGCTGCTGCTAAGTCACTTCAGTCATGTCCAACTCTGTGCAACCCCATAGACAGCAGCCCACCAGGCTCCCCTGGCCCTGGGATTCTCCAGGCAAGAACACTGGAGTGGGTTGCCATTTCCTTCTCCAATGCGTGAAAGTGAAAAGTCAAAGTGAAGTCGTTCAGTCGTGTCCAACTCTTAGCGACCCCATGGACTGCAGCCCACCAGGCTCCTCCATCCATGGGATTTTCCAAGCAAGAGTACTGGAGTGGGGTGCCATTGCCTTCTCTGAGTCAGTCCTTACCATGCACAAAACTTTTTTCAGGGTCCACTTTCCACAGACTCTTTAATCACTTTCTGTAACAGCCACCTGTAGTCAGAGCTACTTTGTTTTCCCTTTATACAGTGTAATTTTATTTTTATATGTTTTTATTAAAAACATGCATCCTACTTCCTATATGATTATCAAACAAACATTAATACTAGATATTCAATATTGAACATTTCCCAATTTATGTGAATCTGAAATTTACTTAGGTTAATTTTTTGTGTGTATTTAGAATTGCCTGATTTGTAAGCATTTACTTTTTTTTAGGCCAATTAAAGTAGAACTCATTTACAACTTCAACAATATTATCAGAAAAAAAGAACAAAAGATATACACTGAGCCATACATAAATCCAGACAGACAGACTGACAGAGATCTTATTGCTTTCTGTTTGAGATTTAAAATATCTCTTTCCCATTTTTTTGCTTTAAGTTCTAATTCATTTTAATAAGATAGTACTCTTTTGCACATATAAAAAGTCACACTTGTTGCATTACCAATCTTATTTCAATAAAATTCCATGTTTTTTAATTAATAAATTTTTATTGAAATATAGTTGATTTACAATGTTGTGTTAGTTTCAGGGGTACAGCACATTGATTCAGGTCCTTGTTGGTTATCCATTTTATATAGCACAAAGTGTATGTTAATCCAAACCTCTTAACTTATTCCTCCCCTCCCTTTCCTATTTGGTAATGGTAAATTTGTTTTCTATGTGTGAGTCTCTTTCTGTTTGAAAATGAGTTCAAATCAAAGAGGACACTAATAGATGGAGAAATATACCATGTTCATGGATTGGAAGAATCAATATAGTGAAGATGAGTATACTACCCAAAGCAATCTACAGATTCAATGCAATCCCTATCAAGCTACCAGTGGTATTTTTCACAGAGCTAGAACAACTAATTTCACAATTTGTATGGAAATACAAAAAACCTTGAATAGCCAAAACAATCATGAGAAAGAAGAATGGAACTGGAGGAATCAACCTGCCTGACTTCAGTCTCTATTACAAAGCCACAGTCATCAAGACAGTATGGTACTGGCGGCTGCTGCTGCTAAGTCACTTCAGTCGTGCCCGACTCTGTGCGACCCCAGAGAGGGCAGCCCACCAGGCTCCCCTGTCCCTGGGATTCTCCAGGCAAGAATACTGGAGTGGGTTGCCATTTCCTTCTCCAATGCATGAAAGTGAAAAGGGAAAGTGAAGTCGCTCAGTCATGTCTGACTCTTTGCGACCCATGGACTTCAGCCTACCAGGCTCCTCTGTCCATGGGATTTTCCAGGCAAAAGTACTGGAGTGGGGTGCCATTGCCTTCTCCGCACAAAGACAGAAATATAGATCAATGGAACAAAATAGAAAGCCCAGAGATAAATCCACACACATATGGACACCTTATCTTCGATAAAGGAGGCAAGAATATACAATGGATTAAAGACAATCTCTTTAACAAGTGGTGCTGGGAAAACTGATCAACCACTTGTAAAAGAATGAAACTAGATCACTTTCTAACACTATACACAAAAATAAACTCAAAATGGATTAAAAATCTAAACGTAAGACCAGAAGCTATAAAAATCCTAGAAGAGAACATAGGCAAAACACTCTCTGACATAAATCACAGCAGGATCCTCTATGATCCACCTCCTAGAATACTGGAAATAAAAGTGAAAATAAACAAATGGGATCTAATTAAAATTAAAAGCTTCTACACAACAAAGGAAACTATAAGCAAGGTGAAAAGACAGCCTTCTGAATGGGAGAAAATAATAGCAAATGAAGCAACTGACAAACAACTAATCTCAAAAATATACAAGCAATTTATGCAGCTCAATTCCAGAAAAATAAACGACCCAATCAAACAATGGGCCAAAGAACTAAACAGACATTTCTCCAAAGACATACGGATGGCTAACAAACACATGAAAAGATGCTCAACATCACTCATTATCAGCGAAATGCAAATCAAAACCACAATGAGGTACCACTTCACACCAGTCAGAATGGCTGCAATCCAAAAGTCTACAAGCAATAAATGCTGGAGAGGGTGTGGAGAAAAGGGAACCCTCTTACACTGTTGGTGGGACTGCAAACTAGTACAGCCACTATGGAGAACAGTGTGGAGATTCCTTAAAAAATTGCAAATAGAACTGAGTTATGACCCAGCAATCCCACTGCTGGGCATACACACAGAGGAAACCAGAATTGAAAGAGACACATGTACCCCAATGTTCATCGCAGCACTGTTTATAATAGCCAGGACATGGAAACAACCTAGATGTCCATCAGCAGATGAATGGATAAGAAAGCTGTGGTACATATACACAATGGAGTATTACTCAGCCATTAAAAAGGATACATTTGAATCAGTTCTAATGAGATGGATGAAACTGGAGCCTATTATACAGAGTGAAGTAAACCAGAAAGAAAAACACCAATACAGTATACTAACACATATATATGGAATTTAGAAAGATGGTAATGATAACCCTCTATGCGAGACAGCAAAAGAGACACAGATATTTAGAACAGACTTTTGGGAGAGGGAGAGGGTGGGATGATTTGGGAGAATGGCATTGAGACATGTATACTATCATGTAAGAAACGAATCGCCAGTCTATGTTCGATACAGGATACAGGATGCTTGGGGCTGGTGCACAGGGATGATCCAGAGAGATGGTATGGGGTGGGAGGTGGGAGGGGGGTTCAGGATTGAGAACTCATGTACACCCGTGGCTGATTCATGTCAATGTATGGCAAAACCAATACAGTATTGTAAAGCAAAATAAAGTAAAAATAAAAATTTTTTTAAAAAGAAAGAAAATGAGTTCATTTGTATCTTTTTTATAAGATTCTGCATTTAAGCAGTATTATATGGTATTTGTCTTTGTCTGGTTTACTTCACTTAGTACAGTAATCTCTAGGTCCACCCCAGTTGCTGCAAAATGGCATTATTTTAGTCTTTTTTATGGCTAATATTTTGTTGTACAAATATACCACATCTTCTTTATCCAGACATCTTTTGATGGACATTTAGGTCATATGCATGGATGCACTATTGTAAATAGTGATGCAGTGAACATTGGAGTGCATCTATCTTTTTTGAATTATGGTTTTCTATAGATGCATGCCCAGGAGTGGGATTGTGGGATTATATAGTAACTCTATTTTTAGTTTTTTAATGAATCTCCATACTGCTCTCCAGAGTGGCTGCACTATTATAATTTACATTCCCACGAACAGTGTAGGAGGGCTCCTTATTCTCCACACTCTCCCCAGCACTTATTACCTATATAGATATTTTTTATGATGGCCACTCTAATCAGGGGAAACTGGGTCTTGTTCTGATGGGCAGGGCCATGCTCAGTAAATCTTTAATCCAATTTTCTGTTGATGGGCGGAGCTGTGTTCCCTCCCTGTTGTTTGACCCGAGGCCAAACTATGGTCTAGGAGAAGGCAATGGCACCCCACTCCAGTCCTCTTGCCTGGAAAATCCCATGGACAGAGGAGCCTGGTAGGCTGCAGTCCATGGGGTCACTAAGAGTCAGACATGACTGAGTGACTTCACTTTCCCTTTTCACTTTCATGCATTGGAGAAGGAAATGGCAACCCACTCCAGTGTTCTTGCCTTGAGAATCCCAGGGACGGGGAAGCCTGGTGGGCTGCCCTCTATGGGGTCGCACAGAGTCGGACACTACTGAAGCAACTTAGCAGCAGCAGCAGCAGCAAACTATGGTGGAGGCAATGAAGATAATGGTGACCTCCTTCAAAAGGTCCCATGCATGCAATGCTGCACTCAGTGCCCCGACCCTGCAGCAGGCCACCATCGACCCACGCCTCCACCGGAGACTCCTGGACACTCACAGGCAAGTCTGGGTCAGTCTCTTATGGGGTCACTGCTCCTTTCTCCTAAGTCCTGGTGCCCACAAGGTTCTGTTTGTACCCTCCAAGAGTCTGTGTTCCCCAGTCCTGTGTAAGTTCTGGTGGCTCTATGGTGGGGTAAATGGTGACCTCCTCCAAGAGGGCTTATGCCACACCTAAGTCTGCTGCACCCAGAGCCCTTGCCCCTGCAGCAGCCCACTGCTGACCCGTACGTCCTCAGAAGATACCCAAACACAGTTCTGTCTCAGTTTCTGTGGGGTCTCTGGGTCCTTGTGCACACAAGGTATGTTTGAGCCCTCTGAGCATCTCTGGCAGGTATGGGGTTTGATCCCTGGGTGGGGAAGGGCCCTTGGAGAAGGAAATGGCAACCCACTCCAGTATTCTTGCCTGGAAAATCCTGTGGAAAGAGGAACTTGGTGGGCTACAGTCCATGGGGTCTTAAAGAATAGGACATGATTGAGCGACTAAGCACACACACGCGTTCTCATTAGAGTGAGGTGATAACTCATAGTTTTGGCTCTTGTTTCTCTAATAAATAGCAAAGTTTAGCATTTTCTTCATGTGTCTGTTGGCCTTTTGTTTGTCTTTGGAGAAATATCTATTTAGATCTCCCACAGAGAAATCAAAAAGCTAAAGTGAATAGGAGAGCATGAAAGACTCCACAATTGTAAATTACTATGCCTCGTGCAAAGAGTTGACTCATTGGAAAAGACTCTGATGCTGGGAGGGATTGAGGGCAGGAGGAGAAGGGGACGACAAAGGATGAGATGGCTGGATGGCATCACTGACTTGATGGACATGAGTTTGGGTAAACTCCAGGAGTTGGTGATGGACAGGGAGGCCTGGCATGCTGCAATTCATGGGGTCACAAAGAGTCAGACATGACTGAGCAACTGAACTGAACTGAACTGATGCTAGAAGTTTCATAAAACTCCCTCTCTCTGAAGTTAAAAGAATGCTAAACTAAAAGTATATTAGTCAAATATTTTACATTTGGAGGGAGGAGAGAAGTTAGCCTGTCCTTTCCCCCAGGATCTTTAATGAAAATGATAGAATTAACCTTTTTTGAGCAATTCCTATTGCCAATCATTGTTGCAAGTTCTGATATGTTAGCTCATTTAACTCCCAGAACAACCCTGCATCAAAGAGACAGTGTTCCTCTAGTTTTACAGATGAGGAAACTAAGATACTAAGTGTTTAACAATATTCCCACAATCACATAGCTGAGGGAAGAAGAGAGACCTCAGATCACATTGGTCAAGATCTTTTTTCCTAGCATTTCCAAGATGCTTTTTCTACCTTAGAAACATTTTCAAAGCTCTCTGTACTGTGCTTAGTCACTCAGTCATGTCTGACTCTTTGCAACCCCATGGACTATAGCCCACCAGGCTCCTCTGTCCATGGAGATTCTCCAGGCAAGAATAATAGAGTGGGTTGCCATGCCCACCTCCAGGGGATCTTCCCAACCCAGAGATCGAACCCAGGTCTCCTGCATTGCAGGCAGATTCTTTATCATCTGAACCACCAGAGAAGCCTCTCATTTGCTTTTTTATTTTTTAAAAACTAAGCATTAGTGGGACTACCTTGATATGTTCTTTCAAAATCCATATACATTTTATAACAGTCCCATCATCACAGCCTCTTTTGAGATTTTTAAGGATGACTCATTTCAAATAGTGAGAGCTAGGTCACCTTGTCAATTACACTTAAGAGTGTTCACTCTGCCCAAAGAACCACACTTGAGAGAATAAGAGAAGGGGCAGGATTTTTTTTTAATTCCATATATAACTTACATATATGTAGTGTCCCTATCCTTCTAGGTGCTTACAATCTATTTATCAAAGAATTTCTTTTTAAAAAAATCAGATTTTCTGCTATCCTCAGAGAAAAGCAGAAGTTACTCTCTTCTCTGTTAATAAGGATTTGATGGGGTGTGGATTGTTATTCTTTATCAGCCACGGTTGGATAGCAGTCCTGCAGTTGTCAGTGGTCAGGATGCATAGTTAGACAGGTATCAGACCAAAACATACTTGATTTGCTTGTTCAAAATTCTTGTAATCATTCTAAGACATTTCTCAAACTAGATAGTTATTTTGACAAGCCATTTGACTAACTGTGTCTCCTCAAACATAGCGTTTTCTCTTTACACAGAGATGCCGTCATTGACCCAACATTGGTAACAACTTTGAACCAGACTTTCAAAGGGAATGACGAGATTCTCACTGGACCCATCCATTTGTGATCCAGCAGGGATCTCTTTCTGGGAGTTGGCAGACCTCTTAAGTTCAGAGGCTGATTGGCCAATCTATGACCTTTCAGGGCAGGTCATGTTCTGCAATTCTCTGTAAACTGTCATTTGTCTATGCAAACTCTTTTCAATCAAAAGACTTCAGAAATCCCTGCCCTGTGATGAAGCATTTCTTGGATAGGATGGCTTCTAGTAGATATCACACAGTACAGAAAACAGAGATCTTAATTCCTACTTTGAAAATTCACAAAATTTTCCACATATTTGCAAGAAAAAAAAGAGCTCCAGTACCTATTATAATCCCAAATGGTATTAAACACAAGGAGAGACAGATGGCTGAACCATCAAGCTTTGTTACTGCTATCTTTATAAACTCAGGAAACCCTGAATAAAGTTTGAAGTCACAGCTCTTTTTTTTTTTTTTTTGCCTGCTACACACCCACACCCAGGCTCACACACATGCACACACACACACTTTGCATACATTCCCATTCCCTCTTCTGACTTATATTAAATTCAGATACAAACTCGAAGTGGCAATGCCAGCAAAATATTAAAAATTATGAGCCCATAGAACTCTGATTTTATTACTATATTTTTATCATATTTATTCACATTTCATACTTTTTTTAAAAAAGCTAATATCAATGCTGGTTGTCTCTATTAACTTAGATGTGGGGGACAACTTGCTATGATTAGAAGAAAATGAGGCTGCTCAGGGCCTTTTAGACATGATTCACAGATCAAGTTGCTTTTGTCGTTCCCGTTATCATTTAATGGACCAGGGTCAGAAGTAATCACTGCGAAGGGTTTTTAGAGCTAAATCTCCCCTGAACTCTGCCTGCCCAGACACCGCAAACACGCAGGTGACATTCCTAAGAGGAAAACGGTGCCCAATCCCCATCCTAGCATTGATGATTCCATCTACCTAGCAGAGATAAACCCCCATCATGATTCCACCTCTGCCAGAAGATGAGACAAGATGGAAATATGCTTCCTCCAGTCTATTTAACCATATCATGTTTAGAATCTGCACCCCATTCCAGTACTCTTGCCTCGAAAATCCCATGGATGGAGGAGCCTGGTAAGCTGCAGTTTATGCTAAGGTTCGGACACGACTGAGCAACTTCCCTTTCACTTCTCACTTTCATGCACTGGAGAAGGAAATGGCAACCCACTGCAGTGTTCTTGCCTGGAGAGTCCCAGGGACAGGGGAGCCTGGTGGGCTGCCATCTATGGGGTCACACAGAGTTGGACATGACTAAAGTAACTTAGCAGCAACCTGTCTAAAATCCAGAGATGAAGTTATTTATGTTGCTGAAAAATATCAACATCTACATGTTATATTTTTAAAATCTCAACCAAACTGTAATCTCAATCTCTTGCTTTCTATATATGGTCCCTTCCCATCTCAGAGCTTCCCACATTCAAGAATTAGCTCACAAGAGACACTTACTGCTCAATGAATTAATCTAAAGGTCAAGTGAACATGTCTTCATTACTTCCCTAGTTGGAACCTTTACTTCCTACCCACCACCACCACCACCCAGACCCACTGTTCATGTTCCAGGTTTCTGGCCTTTTTCCTTTTGGTCAATGTATCTAATATCACAATTTATATAGCAGCTAGTAGATGATAGAATCTCAACAGAACTCTGTCCCCCTATGAATCAAGGTAACCAGCCATTACTATATTGTTCTCACAGACATAAACAAAAAATCTTTCAAACCAATGTCTGTTTCTTTTCATCCAATCTTCCATAGACACCCACTGCTTCCAGGGGTACTTTAGGTATTCCACAGAAAACTATTTGCCAAGAAATAATGAAAAAGTACTGTAGCTTAAGAAAAAGTTTGAGAATATCTTATAGTCCACCTTTCTGATTTTACAGATAAATAAACTGAGGCTCAGAAGAGACAAAGGACTAGGATGAAAATCAGAAAGTTCTTCGGGATCTACACAGGAAGACCATACACAAAAACTACAAATGGTCTTGGAGTAAATGTGAGGTCATACATTCATAGAGTTTTACAACCTTGGGTTGGTGGGTACATAAAGAACTTTGAGGATCCTTGTCTCCTCCTGTGAATGTACCCCTCCCTGGTAGCCCACACAAAGCAGCCTGATCCTGCATTGGCTGCTGTGGAGAATGTTAGTGTTCTCCGCAGAACTCCAGCTTCCTGTTTAAGGGTGTCTAGTAAATCCTTGTCTGTAGTAGAAAATAACTGAAAATAACCCAGATGTCTATCCACAGACAATGAAATATTTTACAGCAATAAAAAAGAATGAAGAAACACTTTAGGACTAAAAAATGATTGTCTCCAAGTTACAGTCATATTAAAAACAAAATCGGATGATGCATCACTAGTATATATGCGTGAAATATCTCTAGGAAGCCACAGAGAAGGAAATATAGTGCCTTGTAGAAAGGGGAGACCTCTCATCATCAACCTCTTTGTACTTTTTTATTTGAATCACCTAAAATTCCCTGATTGAAAAATAATTTTCTTTGAAATAAAAAAGCCCCAGCTTCCAAATCTGCCTTGGATTTTTATTTTAGGATCTGTGACTCTTTTAAAGTCTATGATTTGTTTTCTCTTTGCTCTCCACTCTTCCCTCAATTTCCCTTCCTTGACGAAAAGAACTATTTGTCCCTTCATTTGATTTTATAATAAACTTGCTGTTGGCTTTAAGTTCAATTGCCCAAGTTCATAGGATCCAATAAAGCCAGGCACTGAAGATAGCTGCTTCTTGAGGTTTAAAACACTCAGCTTTCACGTCTCTGGCTCCCTCACATCCTCATCTGAGGCTGCCAGACCCTTCTCTGAGTGCCCTAGCCAAATGCATCATGGTCCCCAGTGGTCGTGTCTGAACCACTCTTTCAGAGACAATCACAAGGACCCATTGCCTCCCGGCCTTCTAACCCTCAATCAGAATGTATTCCATATCTTTCAAACTAAAACTTCCCTCTTCAGCTAATCACATCCCAAGAGCAACTGAGATCTTAAATTTATAGACAATCATTCAGTAAGAATTACTGTGACTAAAAGTATACTACTGTTGCTAAAATAAGTGGATTTTATTTCATACTTTATGATCCGATAACTTGGTAGAAAGGAGGGGGTTCTGCTGGGAATCTCACCCTGCAGTGCCCCCTACTGGTCATGTTAGAGGTTGAGGGAATGGAAGGAATGGCAGCGACTTTCTACATGACGCTGAGAGAATAATTATGTGGTAGGGTTAGGGTTTCTTCCCATGTGCCCTTCAAATTGGGTATCATTTTGGTACATATACCATCCTGGTTACCAGCTTACACAGAATACCTATGAGTCACATTGGTGATGACCCAGTGTTAATAGAAGGGACAGGTACTTCAAACTACGGGTGGGAGGAGCAAAAAAAGAACTCCAGGGAAAGAAACAAGGTGCCTCAAATCTTCTGTAGAGTTTGTCCCCTCCCTGTCCCCCACCCAGACAGGGTGGCTACTACAAGACAGAATGCTGGTTTTATCTGCCAAAACCTCTATGCTGAAATTCTCCTTGGACTTTTTTTTCCCTCCATGAATTTTCCTTTCCTTTCAATTGTACTAGGTCTGCATTTGCAAACTAGTCCTTGAACCAGACTAGCTTTCTCTAACAACTTGGTTCTGTATAAGCTGGGGAAGAGAGCTTTAAGACTTGTATTGAGGATTCTGGGCTAAGTATATGGAGGGAGGCCCTGAGGTCCAGGGACTTGTAGGTATCCAGGGGCAGCAGAAGGACTTTGAAAGAATTCTGTTTATAGCACCATAGCTATGAATATTTAACCTTACCATAGTGAAACAGTGTTCAGATGGGATCCTTCCCATCTGAGTGCGGGCCATGCCTCAAAGTTTAGAAAACAGATGCCAAGACCACCCTGTAGGATTCATAAGTTGGTGGCCAAAAATATTGTTCTTCCAAGGGAACACATTACCCACCTCCAAACAATAGAAAAAGCAGTGTATGTAACAACTGTAAATATTTATGCACCCAACATAGGAGCACCTCAATACATAAGGCCAACACTAACAGGCATAAGAAGGGAAATCAACAGTAACACAACAATGTTATGGGACTTTAACACTCCACTTACACCAATGGACAGACCATCAAGAAAGAAAATTAATAAGAAAATACAAGTTTAAATGACACATTAGACCATATGAACCTAACTGATACCTTCAGGACATTCCATCCAAATGCAGAAGAATACACTTTCTTCTTAAGTGCACATGGAACATTCTCTAGAATAGAGCACATCTAGGGTCACAGATCAAGCCTCAGTAAAAATTTAAGAAAATTGAAATATCAGGCATCTTTTCTGACAACAACAGTATGAGATTAGATATCAATTACAGGGAAAAAGTTGTTAAAAAAAAAAAAGAAAGAAAGAAAGAAAACACAAACACATGGAGATTAAACAATATGTTCCTAAATCATAAACAGGTTACTGAAGAAATAAAAGGGGGAACCAAAAAATTCCTAGAAACAAATGACAATGAAAACATGATGACTCAAAACTGATGGGATGCAGCAAAAGCAGTTCTAAGTTTTTAGAAATACAGTCCTACCTCAAGAAACAAGAAATACATCAAATAGACAACCTAACTTACACCTAAAACAACTGGAAAAGAAGAACAAAAAAAGCCCAAAGTTAGTAGAAGAAAAGAAATCATAAAGATCAGAGCAGGAATGAAGGAAGCAATTGTAAAGATTAATAAAACTAAAACCTGGTTCTTTGAAAAGAGAAACTTGACAATTAGCCAGACTCCTCAAGAAAAACAGGGAGAAGAATCAAGTCAATAAAATTAGAAATGAAAAAGAAGTTACAACAGACAACACAGAAATACACAGGATCCTGAGAAACTAATTGTTGTTGTTCAGTCACTCAGTCATGTCTAACTCTTTGTGACCTCCATGGACTGCATGCAGGAGATTCCTGCAGCATACCAGGCGTGGCTGCTCTTCACTGTCTCCCAGAGATTGCTCAAATTCATGCCGATTGAGTCAAGGATGTTATCCAACAATCTCATCCTCTGTCCTTTATTGTGCCCATCTTTGCATGAAATGTTCCCTTGGTAATTCTAATTTTCTTTAAGAGATCTCTAGCCTTTCCTGTGCTATTGTTTCCCTCTATTTCTTTGCATTGTTTACTAAGAAGGCTTCCCTATTTCTCCTTGCCATTCTTTGGAACTCTACATTCAGTTGGGTATATCTTTCCCTTTCTCCTTTGTCTTTTGCTTCTCTTCTTTTTTCAGCTCTTTGTAATGTCTCCTCAGACAACCATTTTGCCTTCTTGCATTTCTGTTCCTTGGGGATGGTTTTGATCACCACCTCCTGTACAATGTTATGAACCTCCTTCCATAGTTCTTTGGGCACTGTTTCTATCAGATCTAAGAACTTCCCTGGTGGCTCAGATGGTAAAGCATCTGCCTACAATGCAGGAGACCCGAGTTCAATCCCTGGGTCAGGAAGATCCCCTGGAGAAGGAAATGGCAACCCACTCCAGTATTCTTGCCTGGAAAATTCCATGGATGGAGGAGCCTGGTAGGCTACAGTCCATGGGACTGCAAAAGAGTCAGACATGACTGAGTGACTTCACTTTCTTTCTTTCTTTCTATCAGATCTAATCCCTTGAATCTATTTGTCACTTCCACTGTATAATCATAAGGGATTTAATTTAGGTCATACCTGAATGACCTCGTGTTTTCCCCAACTTTCTTCAATTTGAGTCTGAATTTTATAACACAGAGCACATGATCTGAGCCAGAGTCAGTTCCCAGGCTAATTTTCGCTGACTGTATAGAACTTCTCTATCTTCAACTGCAAAGAATATAATCAATCTGATTTTAGTATTGATCATCTGGCGAAACCACGTGTAAAGTAGTCTCTTGTGTTGTTGGAAGAGGGTATTTGCTATGACCAGTGCATTCTCTTGGCAAAATTCTGTTAGCCTTTTGTCCTGCATCATTTTGTACTCCAAGGCCAAACTTGCCTGTTATTCCAGGTATCTCTTGACTTCCTACTTTTGCATTCCAGTCCCCTTTGAGGAAAAGGACATCTTTTTTTTGGTGTTAGTTCCAGCAGTCTTGCATGTCTTCATAGAACCTTTCAACTTCAACTTCTTTGCCATTAGTGGTTAGGGCACATTGGATTACTGTGATGTTGAATGGTTTGCCTTGGAAATAAACCGAGATCATTCTGTCATTTTTGAGATTGCACCCAGGTACTGCATTTCAGACTCTTGTTGACTCTGAGGGCTACTCCATTTCTTCTAAGGGATTCTTGCCCACAGTGGTAGATATAATGGTCATCTGAATTAAGTTCACTCATTCCTATGTATTTTAGTTCATTGATTCCTAAAAGGTTGATGTTCACTCTTGCTGTCTCCTGTTTGACCACTTCCAATTCACCTTGATTCATGGACCTAACATTCCAAGTTCCTATCCAGTATTGTTCTTTAAAGCATTGGACTTTACTCTCACCACCAGACACATCCCCAACTGGGCATCATTAACTTTGGCTTATCTTCTTCATTCTTTCTGGAGGTATTTCTCCTCTCTTCTCCAGGAGCCAATCACAAGCACTGAAATCAAAACTGAAATCTCCAAAAAGGCAAAAGCCCAGGGCAGATGGCTTCACACATGAATTTTACCAACATTTAGAGAAGAGCTAATGCCTATCCTTCTCAAACTCTTCCAAAAAATTACAGATGAAGGAACACTTCCAAACTCATTCTACAAGGCCACCATTCACCCTGATACCAAAACCAGATAAAAACTTCACAAAAAAAGAAAGTTATAGGCCAGTATCACTGATGAACACAAATGCAAAAATCCTCAGCAAAATTCTAGAGAACAGAATCCAAAAACACATTAAAAAGATCATACACCATTATCAAGTCAGATATATCCCAGGGATGCAAGAATCCTTCAATATACATAAATCAGTCAATGTGATACACCATATTAACAAATTGAGAGATAAAATCCATATGATAATCTCAATAGATGCAGAAAAAGCTTGTGACAAAATTCAACCGCCATTTATGATTTTTTTTAAAGCCTGTTAAAAGATTGGCATAGAAGGAACCTACCTCAACATAATGAAGTCCATCTATGATAAACCCACAGCAAACATTATTCTCAGTGGTGAAAACCTGAAAGCATTTCCTCTAAGATCAGAAACAAGACAAGGGTGCCCACTCTCGCCATTATTATTCAACATAGTTTTGGAAGTCCTACTCATGGCAATCAGAAAACTGAATATAAGGAATCCAGATTGGTAAAAAAGAAGTAAAACACTCACTGTTTGCAGACAACATGATACTACAGAAAACCCTAAAGATGCTATCAGAAAATTTCTAGAGCTAATCAGTGAATTTAGTAAAGTTGCAGGATACAAAATCAATGCACAGAAATCACTTGCATTCCTATATCCTAACAATGAAATGGCAGAAAGAGAAATTAAGGAATCAATCCCATTTACCATTGCAACAAAAACAATAAAATACCTAGGAATAAACCTACCTAAGGAGAGAAAAGAGCTGTATACAGAAAAGCATGACACTGATGAAAGAAATCAAATATTATATAAACAGATGGAGAGATATTCCATATTCTTAGGTTGGAAGAATCAATATTGTGAAAATGACTATATTACCAAAAGCAATATACAGATTCAATGCAATCCCTATCAAATCACCAATGGCATTTTTCACAATTCATATGGAAACACAGGACGCAAAATAGCCAAAGTAATCTTGAGAAAGAAGAATGGAGCTGAAGAAATCAACCTTCCTGAATTCAGACTATACTACAAAGCTACAGTCATCAAGACAGTACAGTACTGGCACAAAAACAGAAATATAGACCAATGGAACAAGAAAGCAAGCCCAGAGGTAAACCCACACCCCTATCAGCACCTTATCTTTGACAAAGGAGGCAAAAATATACAATAGGGCAAAGATAGCCTCTTCAAAAAGTGCTTCTGGAAAAACTGGACAGCTACGTGTAAAAGAATGAAATTAGAACACTTCCTAACACCATACACAAAGATAAACTCAAAATGGACTGAAGACCTAAATGTAAGACCATAAAATATAAAACTCTTATAGGAAAACATAGGCAGAACATTCGATGACATAAATCACAGCAAGATCCTCTATGAGCCACCTCCTAAAGGAATGGAAATAAAAACAAAAATAAACAAGTGGGATCTACTTAAACTCAAAAGCTTTTGCACAGCAAGGGAAACTATAAACAAGGTGAAAATACAACCCTCAGAATGGTAGAAAACAATAGCAAATGAAACAACTGATAAAGGATTAATTTCCAAAATATACAAGCAGCTTAAGCAACTCAATGCCAGAAAACCAAACAACCCAATCAAAAAGTGAGCAGAAATCTAAACACACATTTCTCCAAAGAAGACATATAGATAGCTAATAAATACATGAAAAGATGATCAGCATCTCTCATTATTAGAGAAATACAAATCAAAACTACAATGAGATATTACCTGACATCACTCACAATGGCAATCACCAAAACTCTTTAACAATAAATGCTGGAGAGGGTGTGGAAAAAAAGAAACCCTCTTGCACTGTTGGTGGGAATATAAATTGATACAATTATGAAGGACAATATAGAGATTCCTTTAAAAAAAATAAGAATAAAACTACCATGCTGCTGCTAAGTCGCTTCAGTTGTGTTCAACTCTGTGCAACCCCATAGATAGCAGCCCACCAGGCTCCTCTGTCCCTGGGATTCTCCAGGCAAGAATACTGAAGGGGGTTGTCATTTCTTTCTCCAAGGCATGCATGCATGCTAAGTTGCTTCAGTCATGTCTGACTCTGTGTGACTCCATGCAACCCAGATATTTTTCTCCAAAAAATGATATCTAAATATGTATTAAAAAAATAGTCACTCAGTCATGTCTGACTCTTTGCGACCCCATGGACTGTAGCCACCAGGCTCATCGGTCCATGGAACACTTTAGGAAAGAATACTGGAGTGGATTGCCATTTCCTTCTCCAAAACTACCATATGACCCAACAATCCCACTACTGGGCATACACCCTGAGATAAACATAATTGAAAAAGACACATGTATCCCAGTGTTCATTGAAGCACTATTTACAATACCAGACCACCTGACCTGCCTCTTGAGAAATCTGTATGCAGGTCAGGAAGCAACAGTTAGAACTGGACATGGAACATAGGAAAAGGAGTACATCAAGGCTGTATATTGTCACCCTGCTTATTTAACTTCTATGCAGAGTACATCATGAGAAACCCTGGGCTGGAAGAAGCACAAGCTGGAATCAAGATTGCTGGGAGAAATATCAATAACCTCAGATATGCAGATGACACCACCCTTATGGCAAAAAGTGAAGAGGAACTCAAAAGCCTCTTGATGAAAGTTAAAGAGGAGAGTGAAAAAAGTTGGCTTAAAGCTCAACATTCAGAAAACGAAGATCATGGCATCTGGTCCCATCACTTCATGGGAAATAGATGGGGAAACAGTGGAAACCGTGTCAGACTTTATTTTGGGGGGCTCCAAAATCAGTGCAGATGGTGATTGCAGCCATGAAATTAAAAGATGCTTACTCCTTGGAAGAAAAGTTATGACCAACCTAGATAGCATGTTGAAAAGCAGAGACATTGCTTTGCCGACTAAGGTCTGTCTAGTCAAGGCTATGGTTTTTCCTGAGGTCATGTATGGATGTGAAAGTTGGACTGTGAAGAAAGCTGAGCACCGACGAATTAATGCTTTTGAACTGTGGTGTTGGAGAAGACTCTTGAGAGTCCCTTGAACTGCAAGGAGATCCAACCAGCCCATTCTAAGGGAGATCAGCGCTGGATGTTCTTTGGAAGGAATGATGCTAAAGCTGAAACTCCAGTACTTTGGCCACCTCATGCGAAGAGTTGATGCATTGGAAAAGACTCTGATGCTGGGAGGGATTAGGGGCAGGAAGAAAAGGGGACGGCAGAGGATGAGATGGCTGGATGGCATCACCGACTCGATGGACGTGAGTTTGAGTGAACTCCGGGAGTTGGTGATGGACAGGGAGGCCTGGCGTGCTGCGATTCATGGGGTCGCAAAGAGTCAGATACAGCTGGGCGACTGAACTGAACTGAGGACATAGCAGCAACTTAGATGTCCATCTAACGGATGAATGGATAAAGAAGCTGTGGCATATACCTACAATGGAATATTACTCGGCCATAAAAAGGAACACATTTGAGTCAAATCTAATGAGGTGCATGAAGCTAGAGCCTATTATACAAAGTGAAGTAAGTCAGACAGGGAAAAACAAATATCATATAATAACACATATTCTAGCATCTAGAAAGATGGTACTGATGAATTTATTTGCAGGGCAGCAATGGACACACAGACATAGAGAACAGATTTGTGGACCTGGAAGGGTACGAAATGAATTCATACGAAAAATGGAGATGAAAACATTTGCACTATGTAATGTACATATATGTAAAATAGATACCAAATGGGAACTTCCTGTATGACTCAGGGAGCTCGAACTGGTGCTCTGTGACAACCTGGAGGAGTGGAATGGGGTGGGAGGTGGGAGGGAGGTTCAAGAGGGAGAGGGCATATGTATACCTGTGACTGATATATGTTGGTGTATGGCAAAACCAATACAGTATTGTAATTATCCTTCAATTAAAAATAAATTTTTTTAAAAGCCAAAAAAAAAAAAAAAAAGTATGAATTCATTAGGAGAGGAAGAAGTTAGGAGGTAGTTGGGATTTTCTTTGAAGAGAGTTGCTGGTACCCAAGAGTCCTCCCTACCACAGACGAAGAGAAGGAAGTGCCTCTCCCCAAACCCCACCTTCTGCCAAATAATTCTTTAAAAGAACAGGAAGGGTGTGTAATTTGTTCACTAGAGACAGCAGGGTTGACACACCTGACTCCTCAAATGTTAAAGGTGAGAGGCTGGCTGGTGCATCCTGCCTGGTGGCAAAGAGGCAAGACAACAAAGGGCACAGCTAGCCTTTCCAGAATTTTATGCGGGCAAAGATGTTCATAGGTTTCTAACTGGGCAGCTATAAACCCATAGCAGAGAACAAGGAGTTATCTTTAAATGGATCCCCTAGAAGGCTGAGGTAATCCAACAGAAGACAATTGCCAGGAGCTGAGGAGAGTCACAGATGTCCAGCTGCAGGAGCCACTACCCAAATCAAGGACACTGCAGGGGCGAAACTGCTAGGGCCAAAGTCCCTGAAGGCCCCTCCCTGCAAGAGTCAGCATCCCACCGTAGCACCCAAGCCTCTCAGGTGCCCTAATGCCGTTACAACTGTTCTGTCAAATAAGACCTCCCAAGCCCCTTCTTCCCTCCCATTACCCCCAGGACAGCAGAGGGGATGAGGTGGAAGTGAAAAGAACTAAAGATGAAAATAGAGTGGCCAGCCAAGCCCTCCTGCTGTCCCCATACAATAGCCCCAGGTGTGCGAAGGGAAGAGCCTGGTTCTGACTGGATTCTGCAGTGACTATTTACTATCAGCAGGAAAGGGGAGGAAACACAGGCTCAGGTCCCAGAGGTGGCATGCCAGTTGGGTAAGGATATTGAAATACATTCCACGTGAGCCTCTGAGTAGAGGTAAAAAGCAAACACCTGAGACCCTACAGTGTGTCTTAACTTAATCTCCTATTCTAGGATATAGGACTTAGGAAGAGTAACATCTAGTATTTGAATAGCATCTTACAAACCACATTCATATACATTATTACCTCATTTAACTCCCATATTCATTCCTATTTCAAAGACATGGGAACCAAAGTTCGGAGAAATAACTTACTTGGAATCAAGCATTCTAGCAAGTGAATTTGAACCTAGCCTATCTGACTCCAGGGTCCTGAGTCAGGTTAGTATTCGTAAAAGTCAGCTTCTAGCTTTTTGTAGAAAACTCTGGAAATTTCAACAGATATAAAGAATCTGATATCTTATTTCTGAGCTTCTAATCCATAAATTGGAGAAGGAAATGGCAACCCACTCCAGTATTCTTGCCTAGAGAGTCCTGTAGACAGAGGAGCCTGGTGGCCTGCTGTCTATGGGGTTACACAGAGTCGGACACAACTGAAGCGACTTAGCATGCATGCATGCATTGGAGAAGGAAATGGCAACCCACTCCAGTATTCATGCCTGGAGACTCCCAGGGACAGAGGAGCCTGGTGGGCTGCTGTCTATGGGGTCGTACAGTCGGACACGACTGAAGCAACTTAGCAGCAGCGATCCATAAATGCAATCTACTAGCCGAGCTCACAAGTCAAGAATGCCCTTTTAAGACTCCCCGAAAAATATTGGTTTTTCTGTGCCTTCTTAAATTCCCTAAAATACTCTTCTGAAGACTTGATCATCTTCAACTACTTAAAGACAATAAGAAGGTTCCTTTCACCTTATCTGGCTCTGGTCTCTAACTCATTTCCTCTCTGCTGAGAGCTTGCCTGTCCGTCACTGGCTCATTTCATTGCATGGGCACACATGATGCCCTGTATGCTGTGTATGCAAGCTGTGGCTGTTCCTCAAAGCCAAAATGGGGCTTGTTCACATTAACAAATCCAATCCCAGCACATGTTCCCATAACAAGGGCATTTGACTAACTAAACATTATGATATACTATTTTTAATTATTTAGGTCACATTTTCTCAAACAGCATGGCAGATCTCACTAAATCAGATTATTAGCCAGAGTCCCTCTTCTCTTTCAGCAAAAGGAAGGAAGAATGGAAGGGGAGGAAGGAAATGACAAGGAGGAAGGAAAACAGAAACTGTCCAAAGAAGCAACAGAAAAACAAAGAAGGTTAAGAGACAGGAAGAAGATGTAACTCTCCCCCACTTTCTAGTCCTTCCATTCACCGCTTCCCAGCCCTCAGCCCTGTTGGGTAAGACACTTGTTTCTGTCCCTCAGCTTCAGGGTTCTGAAGCCTAGCTTCTCACTTCACGTATGAGCCCAACCCCCTCTGCACAGGGATGGAAATGTCTTCTTACCTGTCCTCCAGTTCCATCTCTGCGGACCTTCCGTCCACAGATTCTCCCACTACCCCAGGGGAGGGCAGCATCCTCCAGGCTTTGGTCCCTTAGAATTTCATCCTGGTATCCCCACCTGTGTTTACCCAGGAGGCATTGATTCAAGGGGTGAGTCTGTTCATGACACAGCACTGACTCCACACAGTTCACAGTCCCGCTGTCCCACCAAGGCAGGTCCTCAGGGCGTTCCCTCTCCCCAGTTGATCCCAGCTGCTTTCTCTCTTTTTTTCTCATCTCACTTACTATAAACCTTGCTTCTACTCCTATCTTCCAACCCCTCCAGAAGGAATGCATGGAGCTACCAAAAGAGGTGAGGAAGACTTCTCCCCTAGAACCTTTGGAGGGAGTGCAATCCTGCTGACACCTTGATTTTAGACATCTAGACATCTAACCTCCAGAAATGTGAGAGGATAAATTTCTGTTGTTTAAGCCTCCAAGTCTGGGCAGTCTTGGGAAATTATTACTATACTTTAACCACCACCTATAGCACACCTCCTTACTGTATATATTAACAGGAGTCTGTAAAGGAGACCATCAACGGAGCGGACCCTAAGGACACAGAGGAGGGAATCAGGTTAAAGAGGAGAGCCGTGAAATGACAGGAGCTTGACTTGATTGATCCAATGGGCAGCCATAGGTTCTTGATTAAAGCATGTTTTTTTCTTTAAAGGTTCAACTAAAAATAATGGGCAGCATGGATAGAGGGGTATAAGCAGAGAGGGGTGGTTTCTGAAAGTCAGCATAGCATTGAGAGATTTAGTTTTAAGAATCCAGACATTAGATGAAGACTGTGTCAGAGGAAGGACCAATGGGAATTAGTATACTAAACATAAAGAATTCCAACAAGATATCAACTAACAGAACAGCAAAAAGGTAACACCTCTGCCAAAACTGAGAATAGTGGAAAGAAGCTAGTTCAAATGGCAGCTTAACCAGTGTCCATCTGAGTCCTGTACTTCATTGGCACAAAAACAGACTGGCTGGATTTTCAGTGTCAGAGAGAGGAGTCAGGTATCTATCTCAGTTGTCCAAAAAAAAAACTCTCTCTTCGTGAGTTTCTTAGTCATTTTCCATCCTGGCCTTCCACCGCTCACCACTCCTATTACCTTACACCTGCAGTATTCCCTTTGCAGCCAGCAGTCCCTCTGACTGGGACATTCAGTAACTATGAGATAACCCTAGTTTGATCATGAAAATAAGCTCTGATCCATGTGGCTGGTGACTAGACATACATCACCTTATCAAGAGCCACACTGCAGGTATAAAGAAACTCGAACGGTTAGGATCCGAAAAAAATGTAATTTACTCCACCTCTCTGCTAAGGAGATTTTCATGAGAACTTATATTCGGGGCCTGGAGAGGAGGGTGGTTGACATGAATGTCATTCAGTTGTAAGATGTTTTAGCCCAGTGAAATGGCTGTAAGAAGAAATGGGCTAGTAGACAGATGAGGAGGGAGGGGGTAGGCATGAGCACTACCCATGTATGTTTGTCAAACACATTTACTGGAAGCTAAACAATTTTTAACTGCAAGTTTGTTTTTAAAAATTGTTTTAATTATTTATCTATTTATTTTGGCTGTGTCTGGGCCCCCTACATTGGGAGTGCAAAGTCTTAGCCACTGGACCACAAGGAAAGTCCTGTTTTAATTTTTTCAACTTTGTGAAAAATGCGTGCTAGTCCAGTAATGATAAAAGTTCATTAAAATAGCAATGAAGTAAAAGTTCTGGTATTGAATCAAACTCCAAATTAAGGTCAATCAAGAAGCTGCTTCAGAACTGAGTGGGGTTCTGGGAGACGCCCTAGCTAACAGCATTAGTAGTAAGAATCAAGATAGATTGAGTTAATTCATTTCAGAAATGTTTATTGGGTAACTTCTGTGTGCTACACCTTCTTCGAGGTGCTGGACAGACTGTGGTAAATATGACAGACCAATCTCCCCCTCCTTAGGTGGCTTACCTGAAAGGCATGTTGGAAATGGGAGCAACAGAACTTCCCGATCCAGTCAGAAGATCCAAGTGTTGTTAGGTCCTTAAAGGCCAATAGAATGTATTCACACAAAAATAGTAATGAAATGTAAAGGACATAAAGGAAACTCTAACGTGCTCAATTGCATTGCAGCGACATGAGCTAACAGTTCTTTCAGAGGTAGAGCTTTCTTCTTTAGAAAAGAATTCGAGGATCTTTGTGGTGATGGAAGAGTTCTGTTTCTTGAGAATGGTGGTATCATAATACCGAAATGTACATATGTGACTGTGGAGGTGGGCCTAGAAACCCACTCCAGTGTTCTTGCCTGGAGAATCCTAGGGATGGAGGAGCCTGGCGGGCTGCAGTCCATGGGGTCGCACAGAGCCTAAGACGACTGAAGCGACTTAGCACGCACACACGCACACATGTGATAAAATTGCATAGAGCTATTCACACACACACACACACACACACACACACACACAAATAAGCACATATAAAACTGGTGAAATCTGAAAAAGGTCTAATGGACTGTATCAATGTCAATTTCCTGGCTTGGTACTGTGCTCTAGTTAGGTAACAGTACCACTAGGGGAAACTGTACCACTAGAGGGACTGCTCTGCACTATTTTACAAATTCCTATGAATCTGTAATTATTTCAAAATAAACAGTTTTTTAAGTATTAATAATCTGAGAGTAAAGAACGTTATGGTGACTCTGATCCACCCAGTGGAAGGTGGTCTGCTTCTGGTCACTGTCAGAGTTCTAAGCACATCCCTAGAAGGAGGAAGGGCGATCCAAGCAGGTTCCTAGAGTCCTAGAAATGAAGTCTCCTCTTTGGCAGCTCTTCTAACATTTCCCAGGATGCCCACACCAGAGGTACACATAACAAGCCATGGCAAACACTGGACTCTGTCTCAGGAAATTCTTCCAAAATGCCTCCCCATAGCTTGCTTAGAGCCTTTTCACACAAGACACATGGTTCTTGGTTCTCTTGGCATCTCACCTTGGCTCCTTCTCTGCTCATTTCCCAGGGCAGAGCTGATAACTGTGCCCCAGACTTAGCACTAACCTAAGACTTCATGGAACAAGATTTAGGCATCACTTCATGGTTCCTAACACTGATGTGTCTCCAAAAACAACAGCTGGGGCCGTGTAACCTGGAGCCCAGCATGCACATGTGTTAGTGTTCAGTCAAGTCTGACTCCCATGGATTACAGCTCTCTAGACTCCCCTGTCCATGAAACTTTCCAGGCAAGAATACTGGAGTGGGTTGCCATTTCCTTCTCCAAAGGGTCTTCCCAATCCAGGTATTGAACCCGAGTCTCTTGTGTCTCCTGCATTGACAGGTGGGTTCTTTACCAGCTGAGCCACCAGGGAAGCCCCAATCTGAAGCCCAGAGGGACCAGTAATGCTCCCTAGTGCCCTATCATGCAATCTGATTAACTTTTTAAATTTCTTTGTTCTGGTTTTATGCTCATCTAGCAATAGTTGATCATAATTTGGACATTTAAGCGGATTTTCACCCTTAAGTGGTCACTTCAGTGACCAGAGAAAATAATCAATGTTTATTATCATGGCTATTATATCTCTTGTTATAAATAAGGCAATCTCCATTCTGCTTTCAGCGATAGTTAAGTCTATCCTTCAGCAGAATATAATAGCTATAACTCCAGGATGCTTTTGAACTGTGGTGTTGGAGAAGACTCTTGAGAGTCCCTTGGACTGCAAGGAGATCCAACCAGTCAGTCCTAAAGGAAATTAGTCCTGAATATTCATTGGAAAGACTGATGCTGAAGCTGAAACTCCAGTATTTCAGCCACCTGATGCGAAGAACTGATTCATTGGAAAAGACCCTGATGCTGGGAAAGACTGAAGGCAGGAGGAGAAGGGAATGACAGAGGATGAGATGGTTGGATGGCATCACTGACTCAATGGACATGAGTTTGAGCAAGCTCCGGGAGTTGGTGATGGACAGGGAAACTTGTCCTTGAGGTTGCAAAGAGTAGGATATGACTGAGCGACTGAACTGAACTCCAGGACCAGCTTCCTGAGTTTAAATCCTTTACCTTCACCAGCTCTGGGACCCCAGACATTACCACTCACTTGCTATGGGACCTCAGGCAAGAACCTCATCTCACTGAAGCACTTTTTGTTTCCTCATTTGTAAAGTGGGTGTAATAACAGAACTTACCTCATAACAACTGCCAAAGCATTAAATGGAGTAAAATATCTAAAGTACTTAGAACGACAGGCTTCCCCGCTGACTAGGTGGGAAAGAATCTGCCTGCCAATGCAGGAGACGCAGGTTCGATCCCTGGTTTGGGAAGATCCCTTGGAGAAGGAAATGGCAACCTTCTCTAGTATTCTGGGAACTCTCATGAACAGAGGATCCTGATGGGCTGCAGTCCACGGGATCATAAAAAGGGTCAGACACACCTTAGCAGCTAAACAGGAACAACTTAGAACCATGCCCGCACACTATAACAGTTCTGTAGTAGTTATTATTACAGCCCAGAAATTAATGAGATAAATGTTGAGGTTTGTAAATTTAGGAGACAGACTCTAATTATAAGAAATGAGTTACTCCTAAGGACTGACACACTAGCAGACCCAAGCTGAGAAATAAAACCGCCTCTGAGATGTCTCTTGCTTCCAAGGCCCTATAAAATTGGTCATTGGTCTGCCTGGTGATAAAGGACACAAACCAATGCTAAGTTTTGCCCTATAAAGTCAAAACCATTTGGCAAGTGACACAAGGCAGAGAAACCATCTAGGAGTTCAGACACATCTGCTAACCTGCTGAGCCAGTTGACACACTAAACAAAAAGAGTTGCAAAGACAGCCCGTGCCATGGTACCTGAAAGAATCCCCAGTAGCAGGGTTTTAAGAGCAAGTACTGCTTGACAAAGAACCACAGCAAATCAATACTTGTGTTTGCATAGGGTTAGGGCAAGTGAAACTGTTGTAGGCTCTATCTATATGATGACAGATCCACTATTCAAGAAAAGTTGGCTGAGGGAACCAAGAAATTAATCTCAATAAATTAATTCAATTAACTTGCCAGTTTAGTATAAGATTCGGTTGACTTTGTGCTCAATTCGGTCAAAGTGTTAAAACATTTTTTATTGTAATCCCAGCCTTTATCTTTAGCTCATTGCCAAAAAAATGAAAATGAAAGTTCACCCAGGGAAAGATACGAGAGTTAGACAGTGATTTACCCCATTTCATAAAATTACCAAGACAAGCTAAAACTTAGGTATGGAAAGAGCTTAGAAAGCCAAGTCACAGTGCCTGCCAGTATTACTATTATTAGTGTTCCCCCAAAAGGTGACTTTGGCTAAGCTGCATAAGCAAAAACATACCTTAAAGACCAGTCACAGAATAATTAATAAATACCAAAGAAACAGCTAAATCAGAGCAGGTAATCCAGGCAATTAGGAAGGGACAACTGGATGGAGCTGGTTCCTACTGATTCCCTCAAGGCAGCCAGGGAAGTGATACCGCTGTTTTCCTGGAAAGACATAGACAAGGCTGAAAACTTCTTTTGTTTTCCCTGTGGGGACTCACCGTGCCCATCAGAAGAGCTTCAAACGCAAAAATCCTATGCCCATACTATGCACAGATCTAGGATCTCAGAAGTTAGCAAAATAAAACCAGAGATTTTTTCAAAAAAGAATACAGTTCCAAGGACCAATGTCCATTCACAGAAGTGCTCCTAAGGGAGGTGGTTTGGAGAATGGAGCCAGAACATGAAAGTGTCAAATCATAAAAGCCAGTATAGTTAGGGTGCTTACAGTGTGCTAGGCACTCCTCTTAAGCATTCCCATGCATAACTCCTCTCACTCTCAGGAGAGCAGCGTTCTCAGCTCCACTTTACAGATGAGGAAACCGAGGCACAGAAAGATTATGTAACTTCTTCAAGATGCACAGCAATTAGGTAGCAAAGCTAGAATATTTTATCTGGGCAGTATGGCATCAGCATTTATTTGACTGAATATATATTCATTTATCTGCCTGAATATATATATATATATATATATATATATATATATATATATACACGAAACTCCAGTACTTTGGCCACCTCATGAGAAGAGTTGACTCATTGGAAAAGACTCTGATGCTTGGAGGGATTGGGGGCAGGAGGAGAAGGGGATGACCGAGGATGAGATGGCTGGATGGCATCACAGACTCGATGGACGTGAGTCTGAGTGAACTCCGGGAGATGGTGATGAACAAGGAGGCCTGGCTTGCTGCGATTCATGGGGTCGCACAGAGTCGGACACGACTGAGCAACTGAACTGAACTGAACTGATTTGCTTGAATTATATTCAAAGCCAAAGAATCCCCCTAAATATGCACTATGGGGTCAAACACAAAACAAAGAACTCTATCAAGTCCCCTTTGGCTTAGAAGTACCTCCAACAGTAGGTATCAGCATACATAAAGCCAGTTTCTGCAAAGAGGTAGTCTTTTGGAGCTGTGGCGCAAACCCAATGACATCTTTAAAGAACTAGAAAAATGAGGGTCAGGGAAGAAATTGGTTCTCTGAAAAAACACTTAGCTTGCATCGCTCACTTTCTTGAACCTTGGCAGCCCCCTCTACAGGCTGACCACATCCACAGCATTCCATGCCTGTGGGGCGGGCAGCCGCTCTAAAGCTGCTTGCTGGCAGCTCATCTTTGCAACAAAGTTCAGCGTTACAAATGGACAATAACGAAGTGCAGCTCCCCACCCGCAGCCCTGCCAGGCCCTGTGAACTGTTTGCAGGTCCTAGAACTTGTCGGGCCCAGGGCCAGTTGGGCAAGGCCCTTCCTCCTGTTTCAGAGAGATTTGAGGAAAAGGAAAAGGTGACAAAGCCTGTTGGTGCACAGAAAAGACCTTATCTCAAAGAAAAGCTATATCCACCCGAAAGGTGTAAAAATATTAATAACCAGAAACCTTAATTAAAGAGGAGGGGAAATTCCCACACCCTGTAACGACAGCAGAGCCCAACGGAGAAGGCGACTTTTCTCTCCATCGAGGACTCAACCAATGAAGAGCCATGAACTCTTCATTTCCTCCAGCCCTCCCAACTTCCTTTTCCCTTCTATAAAAGTGTTCTCCCTCCCTCACTATGCAGGGACCTGCCTGTGGCTCACCATGTTTGCAGACTCTGACTCACGATTCTTTGCTGATCCTGAATAAACCCATCTTTGCTGAAGAAATGTATTTCAGGTCTACAAAGATAAAAGCAATTGGTATCAGTGAAAAGTGAAATAGTCTGAAAGCAGAGAACCAAAAACTAAGTATGTCTCTCATGGAACCGTCAAACCTGGGCACAGACCAGAAAAAGAATCAGAATGGGTTAAATGGAGTTATTTACAGAAAGAAAAAAAAAAATCTATTTTAAAAAATCAAAGGCTCTATGCCCACCTGCAGTTAAAAACAGCTGAAATCTGAGAGTATGTTTGCAGAGGGAATTGACTGGAAAACCAGAGAAGCATCCTCTGTTTGCTCAGAGTTCTTATTGGACCACACTAAGGAAGATGGGGGGCTTCCCAAGTGGTGCCAGCAATAAAGAACCTGCCTGCCAATGCAGGGTATAGAGCACGCGGGTTCAATCCTGGGGTTGGAAAGATCCCCTGAAGAAAGAAATGGCAACCCTTGCCTGGAGACTCCCATGGACAGAGGAGCCTGGCAGGCTACAGCCCATGGGGTCGCAAAGAGTCAGACACTACTGAAGCGACTTAGCACACACACAAGGAAGTCGGAGGGCTTTTTGTGCCTTTATCCCAGGAAGCCTGGTGTCCTGAGCAGAGAAGGGCTATATCATCTAAGCCATGAGGGGCTTTCAAGAGAAGATGGGACTGTAGAGGTAGAGCAGCCATTTCTCACTGGGTTAAACTCCCATAAAACCTTTGAAATGATGCAACACACAGGACGCACCAAGAAAGGCCCCACTGGGCTGGGATTGGAGAGTATTCTCTCCTTTTACTTGTAATGATTCAAACACTGAGGGATGCCAGACAAAAATGATGAAGCGGCGGGGGGAGGAAGGATCCTGATGGAGCTTGTGTCTGCAACATATGGAATAAGTTATTGAAGAAAGTGGCTCTTACAGAATTTTTAAAAGTTGAGGAGGGGCGGCTTTGCTTCTTTTGGAGACAGAGAAGATTGAGGGCGTGGTGAAAAAATAGCAAAACGGGATTAAGATAAACCAAAAACAGAGGAGAAATATGGGGCCAGATGAACTTTCACCTTCCCTAAAATGATTTATGTACTTATGAATAGCTAGACTGGACTTGATTTCTGGGGGTGGAAGTTGCTGGTGAACCTGCACGAATCCAGCATTTCTGCAGGGACTCTGGGCAGAGCTACAGTTGTACAGGCTGAGCTAACATCAAACAGTTGAGGTGAACGGGGTTAGTGTATAAGTGGACACACCACGACTAAGTCTTGACTTGAGCACCACACTCTGAGGAGAAGAAAATATGGGAGGCAGAGAGAGGGAGAAAGAGAAGAGAATTTGATTGTACAGAAATCAGGTTGTACAGGTCATCGGATCTAACCAGGGGATTTCATAGCTGCTTGGACCAGAGAAGGCTGGGCAGAATATACTGTTAGCACACAGCTGAGCTACATGTCAGAATATCTAGTAACGATAGGAGCCAGGATCCCAGGGAGATGAGATGTAAAGTAGAGAAATCTTACTGGGAGTTGGGGAGTGGATAGGGAGAATGAAGACTTGCCAAGTTAAGGCCCAAGGGGTCAGTTGAATGCTGACTCTTAAGCTTTACTAAGGGTTGAGGTCCATGGGCTTCCCAAGTGGTGCTGGCGGTAAAGAAACCAGCTGCCAATGCAGGAGACAGAAGAGATGTGAGTTCAATTCCTGGGTCAGGAAGATGCTCTGGAGGAGGGCATGGCAACCTGCTCCAGTATTGTTGCCAGGAGAGTCCCATGGACAGAGGAGCCTGGCAGGCTGCAGTCCATAGAGTCGCACAGAGTCAGACACGACTGAAGTGGCTGAGCTCAGAACAGGATATAGACTACACCAGATTATACTAGATGAGGGCATCACCTTCTGTACTGGGATAAATATTATTCAATGAAGCTTTTTTAGTATTATTTATTATTTTATTTACTTATTTTGCCTGCGCCAGGTTGTACTTACAGCACGAGGGGGATCTTTGATCTCTGTTGGGGCATGAGTTATCTCTGGTTGCAGTATTCGAACTGGCAGTTGCAGCATGCGGGCTCTAGTTCCCCAACTAGGGATCAAACCCTGCATTGGGAGCCCAGAGGATTAGCCACTGGACCACCAGGGAAGTCCCTATTCAATGAAACTTTTAATTCACGGTGTGTGTGTATTTGTGTTTGTACACTGAGTTGTTTTACAAAATCCACATCTTACCATGTATATTTACCAAAAAAGTTTGAAACCACTGATAAGCAGAAGCTCCAGGAAAAATAGGGGACGAGGGAGAAAAAGAGTTGTAAAATTCATGAGAATGGAGTTCTTAGCAAATTCCATGATAGTTCTAATGCTTTCCTTGAAGAATAGAAGCCCAAAGAAGCAAAATAAGGTGCCCAAGCCTCCAGGGTTCAGGACAAGGCAGAAATGGCATCTTCCTTACTGTAAGGTCAAAATGCCTGACATTAAGCTTTTGATTGCTGAGGCATCCATTTCAAAGACATCCATCTGTAATAAATATATTACCGGTTGTCTGACATAGCTACTAGCAAAAAATCAGGTAAGTTAGACTGACCTCACCTATGCAGGTCCCTCTTTCAGAAAGCCCTGGGTCACCTAGACAGCTGACAGCTTGAGTGACTTCACCTCTCCCTTCTTGTGCCCCAGTTCTCCCTGTTACCTTTTAAAGCGGTCAATAGTGAGCCTACAAACCCTAGACTTCCCACCTCTGGGCCCTAATGAAGGCAGAGCCCCAGGTTCCCTCTTTCGCCCTCTCTTCCCCTCTTCTGGGCTGTGTAGCCTTCAGGTGTGCCATGGACCCTCCAGGACTCCTAAGTAATAAGTCTTGATCAGCAAAGTTCCCTGGTGTCTTGACTGAAGTGCGTCCTGCAAGGACAGGAAGAACTTCTAGGGTTGCTCCAGCCACAGCACTGGCCTGGGGTCAGGGAATGTCTGGGGTTGGGGCAAGGGGAGTTCCCTCCAAGTAATGCTGGCCAGGCCTGCCAAGTGCCTCAGGCATTCCAACAGAGAGCATCACCGTCAATAAGTTGGAACCCCAAAACAAGGCCAGTGAGTACTGTTTTCTAAATTGTGAAGGAAAGAGGATGAGCAAGGAAGCGGGGAGGGGCAGAGGAAGGGTGGAGGAGGCGGAGGTGCTGCAGACAAACTTCTGCTTTGAGTATTGTCTTGGGTTGGTTTCACTGCTAAAGTGCACAATAGTTCGACAACTGGAAGCGTCAATTGCACCACCGCTGAACTGTGCGATCTTGGGCGTCCTTCAACTCCCATAACCCTATTTTTTCCTCTGTAAGTGAAGTCATTCAGTTGTGTCTGATTCTTTGCAACCACACGAACTGTAGCCTACCAGGCTCCTCCGTCCATGGAATTTTCTAGGCAAGAGTACTGGAGTGAGTTGCCATTTCCTTTTCCAGGGGATCTTCCTGACCCAGGGATCAAACCCAGGTCTCCTGCACTGCAGACAGATGCTTTACCATCTGAGCCACCAGGGAAGCCCTTTCCTCTGTAAATTAGCACCAAATACTGGCAGTAAACCCTGTTGAGTGCTACCAGTATCCATTCCCTTCTGCTTATTTCCTAAGAGAGACTAGACTTTGTTCATCCACCCCTTCCATGTCACCCAGGGGAAACAGACTCTCTGTCCAGCTCCAAGGAAGAATCCTGACTGGCCTATGCCAATCCCAGTAACCCCACCCTTCCTTGCCAGTAGGGCTTCCCAGGTGGCTCAGATGTTCAAGAATCCACCTGCAATGCAGGAGGCCGGGGTTCAATCCCTGGGTTAGGAAGATCCCCTGGAAAAGAAAATGGCCACCCACTCCAGTATTTTTGCCTGGAGAATCCCATGGACAGAGGAGCCTGGCAGACTACAGTCCATGGGGTCACAAGAGTCAGACACAATTCCTTGCCAGTAATTGGTCCAGGAACCCAAAGCAGTCATTGTAGGTCACCACCCCACCTCATCGACCCCCCTACCATGGGATAGACACATTATCTAATCTGACTATTCAGGATAAGAGGATTTCTCTTCCATGCTTGGGTGAGAAATTTTTCTTCTTTTGAGCTAGAATAATGAGATGGGTAGCCCCAGTTACTACTGAGATGGTTCTTAATTACCATAAGGGAAAGTGGTCTTGAGCTGATGATGCCCTGGCTAACAGCATGAAAGAGAGAGAGGAGAAGTGTTGCAGAAAGGGGGACCCCTTTCAGGGCCCAAAAGGAGGCTCTGGTCTAACATTTAGAAATGAATTGTCTGAGGAGACAAACATGCTTACAAAGCAAAAGACTTTATTGGGAAGGAGGGCCCAGGCAGAAAGCAGGAGGGTAAGGAAACCCACGTGGCTCAAAGTCTCGGCTTTTAGGGCAGTGGGATTAGTTTCCAGGTTGTCCTTGGCCAATCATTCTGACTCAGGGTCCCTCCTGGTCGTGCACGCAGTGCTCAGGCAAGATGGATGCCAACGAGAAGGATTCTGGGAGGTAGAAGAAAACAGGGCATCTCCTTTTGACCTTTCCCACACTCTTCCAGTTGGTGGTGGCTTATTAGTTCTGTGTTCCTTACCAGGACCTCCTGTCCTAAAAAACACTCGTGCCAATGGTTACTATGGTGCCTGGCCAGGGTGGGCAGTTTCAGTCAGTGTGCTCCCCCTAACAGTACCTAGTCCTCATCATTACTGGATTAACAAACCCAAACCATGATACCTCTGGATTTGGACTTAAGCCAATCATAAGTTTTCTTATTGTTTGATGCCTTTTGAGTCAGGTTTTCAGTTGCTTGCCACTGACTAAATCACAATGCAACAATGCTAAAGATCGATCTATGTAAAGACTTTATAAACTGCAGAAAATGTATACAAATGACAGTTTTTTCCAAAATTATAAAGTTTCAACTAACCTAGACAGGTGGGGTTTTTAGGAAAAATCCATAACATTCTTTCTTTAGGGACATATTTGCCCTCTCTTGACTTCTGAACAGAGATTGTATTCTGTACAACTCCTATTGCATTATCAACATTTAATAAATGCAAAATAATGTTGTGTTAACTACAAATTGCCACCAGATGTTCTTAAGACTTTGGAACCTTCAAGTGAAACTGATTGCACAAAATAGTAGTTTAATTATTACATCATCCATCTCGGTAATGGCGAGCGTCTGTCTGTCTCAGGACTGAAAGCTCAAGTTAGACCGCTGTTGCAGTGCTGAAGATCAAATGTTCGATATGTGGTCCCTAAAGGCAGATTTTGGGGAAAACCAACAATCGGTTTCTCTATACATCATCATCTTGAATTATTTTGTTCAAAGACAAAGCTCAGCATCCAAAATAAGATGTCAAACAAGAAGAAGTCAAAAAAAGAAGTTTCTGGTTGAAATGAAGTTTAGGAAGACAAGTACTCCCAGCAGTGCAGACAAGCAACCAGAAGCATTATCCATAAGTGGTTAATAAATAATAAGATAGGATGACAAGTCTGTTTAGAACAGCTAGAAGGAATTGCCTCCTCTGCTGAAGGGCACCAGGAAAGGATTCATGCATTCCCAGAAAATGTTCCTCCCATGCAGTGAATCTCAACCCTAGCTGTATATTGGAATCACCTGAGTAGCATTATTTTTTTGTTTGTTTGTCTATTTTGTTTTGTTTCTTCCAGCTGTCCCAGAACTCCATTGCAAGCAATTAAATCAAAATTCCTGGGGAGGGACTTAAATTAGAACCAACATCATTAAAGTCACTTGGAGAATCCCAGGGACGGAGGAGCCTGGTGGGCTGCCATCTATGGGGTAGCACAGAGTTGGACATGACTGAAGTGACTTAGCAGTAGCAGCAGAAATTTGTTAGAAATGCAAATTCTCAAACCCCACTCAAGCCCCCATTCAAGGACTACTGAAGTTTGAGAAATATAAGCTTAGATGACAAAAAAGCTTCTTTCTCCTCCCGGAACAGTTACAAGGCTAAAAGTCCAGGATAGCAGGGAAGACGACTCCACACAGTCAACTGGGATCCAGGTTCTTTCCTTTCTGTTGCTCTGTGGCCCCTAGGACATTAACATCTACCTGGTCAAAGCTGGACCAGTCCAGGCTGCAACCTGCAGCAAGGAAAGAGAAAACTGGAAGAAAACCTATTATCCTGAGGCCTAAGGCCAGAAGTCCTACACAGTGTTTTTTTTCTGAATTTAGCCATAGGACCACATCTAATTCAAAGGATGTTGGGATATCTAGTTTTGTCTAGATAACTCATCTGCTTTCCTGGCAAGGACTCAGACAATGAAAAGCCATCAACTCTTCATTTTCGCTAGCCCTCCCAACTTCCTTTTCCCCTCCATAAAAGTGTTCTTTCCTTGCTGTGCAGGGACCTGCGTGTTGCTCACGATCATGGTAGTCCCCAAATTGCAATTCTTTGCTGATCATGAATAAAACTCCTTTCTGGAGAAATATCTGGCAGCCTATTTCAGGTCAATATTTTAGTGGCCTGTATGGGAACCAGAGAAGACCCCTGACAACAGTGGGTCTAATGAGCAAACAGGTGTAATACTCAAAATTGAATGCGTTGTCACTCTTTTTCTCACCAACCCTGCAGTTTAAAGTATTCCTTGATCCTCAGTGCAAACGCTTTCCCTTTTTGCATTTAAAGATTTCCAGGTTTTACTTGGGATCTATTTTAAAGTTTCATCTTTCTGGTTAAGGCCCTGTTTTGTATATGAATATTCATTTAGACTCAGTCAGTCTCTCTCATCAGGAAGCTTCCATAAGCCACTTATCCTTCTCCATCAGAGGGCAGAGAGACTGAAAACCACAATCACAAAAAACTAACAAATCTGATCACATGGACCACAGCCTTGTCTAACTCAATGAAACTATGAGCCATGGCATATAGGGCCACCACAGACAGACAGGTCATGGTGGAGAGTTCTGACAAAATGTGGTCCACTGGAGAAGACAATGGCAAACCACTTCAGTATTCTTTCCTTGAGAACCCCACGAATGGTATAAAAAGGCAAAAAGATAGGACACTATCTTTTTGAACTCCCCAGGCAGATAAGTGTCCAATATGCTACTGCAGATCAGTGGAGAACTAACTCCAGAAAGAATGACAAGGCAGAGCCAAAGCAAAAACAACACCCAGTTGTGGATGTGACTGGTGATAGAAATAAAGTCCATTACTGTAAAGAGCAATATTGCATAGGAACCTGGAACGTTAGGGTCCATAAATCAAGCTGAACTGGAAGTGGTCAAAAAGGAGATGGCAAGAATGAACATCAACATTTTAGGAATCAGGGAACTAAAATGGACTGGAATGGGTGAATTTAACTCAGATGACCATTATATCTACTACTGTCGGCAAGAATCGCTTAGAAGAAATGGAGTAGCCATCATAGTAAACAAAAGAGTCCAAAATGCAGTACTTGGATGCAATCTCAAAAACGACAGAATGATCTCTGTTAGTTTCCAAGGCAAACCGTTCAATATTATGGTAATCCAAGTCTATGCCGTGACCAATAATGCTGAAGAAGCTGAAGTTGAACGGTTCTATGAAGACCTACAAGACCTTCTAGAACTAACACCCAAAAAAGATGTCCTTTTCATTACAGGGGACTGGATGCAAAAGTAGGAAGTCAAGAAACACCTGGGGTAACAGGCAAATTTGGCCTTGGAGTACAGAATGAAGCAGGGCGAAGGCTAATAGAGTTTTTCCAAGAGAATGCACTAGTCATAGCAAACACCCTCTTTCAACAACACAAGAGACCACTCTACATATGGACATCACCAGACTGTCAATACAGAAATCAGACTGATTATATTCTTTGCAGCCAAAGATGGAGAAGCTCTATACAGTCAGATAAAACAAGACAGGGAGCTGACTGTGGCTCAGATCATGAACTTCTATTGCCAAACTCAGACTTAAATTGAAGAAAGTAAGGAAAACCTCAAGACCATTCAGGTGTGACCTAAGTCACATCCCTTATGATTACACTGGAAGTGAGAAATAGATTCAGTGGATTAGATACACAGTATTAGATCTGATACACAGAGCCTGAAGAACTATGGATAGAGGTTTGTGACATTGTACAGGAAGGAGGCAGGGATCAAGACCATCCCCAAGAAAGAGAAATGCAAAAAGGCAAAATGCTTCTCTGAGGAGGCCTTAAAAACAGCTGAGAAAAGAAGAGGAGCAAAAGACAAAGGAAAAAAGGAAAAACAAATGCATTTGAATGCAGAGTTCCAAAGAATAGCAAGGAGAGAGAAGAAAGCCTTCCTCACTGATCAATGTAAAGAAACAGGCAAAAACAATAGAATGGGAAAGATTAGAGATCTCTTCAAGAAAATCAGAGATACCAAGGGAAATTATCATGCGAAGATGGGCTCAATAAAGGACAGAAACACTACGGACCTACCAGAAGCAGAAGACATTAAGAGAGGTGTTAAGAAAATGCAGAAAAACTGTACAAAAAAGATCTTCATGACCCAGATAATCACAACAGTGTGATCACTCACTTAGAGCCAGACATCCTGGAATGCGAAGTGAAGTGGGCCTTAGGAAGCATCACTACAAACAAAGCTAGTGGAGGTGATGGAATTCCAGTTGAGCTATTTCAAATCCTAAAAGATGATGCTGTGAAAGTGCTGCACTCAATATGCCAGCAAATTTGGAAAACTCAGCAGTGGCCTCAGGACTGGAAAAGGTCAGTTTTAATTCCGATCCCAAAGAAAGGCTCAAACTACCACACAATTGCACTCATCTCACACGCTAATAAAGTAATGCTCAAAATTCTCCAAGCCAGGCTTCAACAGTACGTGAACTGTGAACTTCCAGATGTTCAAGCTGGTTTTAGAAAAGCCAGAGGAACCAGAGATCAAATTGCAAACATCTGCTGGATCATGGAAAAAGCAAGAGAGTTCCAGAAAAATATCTACTTCTGCTTTACAGACTATGCCAAAGCCTTTGACTTGTGGAAAATTCTTCAAGAGATGGGAATACCAGACCACCTGACCAGCCTCCTGAGAAATCTGTATGCAGGTCTAGAAGCAACAGTTAAAACTGGACATGGAACAACAGACTGGTTCCAAATCAGGAAAGGAGTACATCAAGGCTGTATATTGTCACCCTGCTTATTTAATTTATATGTGGAGTACATCATGAGAAATGCTGGGCTGGATGAAGCACAAGCTGGAATCAAGATTGCCAGGAGAAATATCAATAACCTCAGATGTGCAGATGACACCACCCTTATGGCAGAAAGTGAAGAGAAACAAAAAGCCTATTGATGGAAGGGAAAGAAGAGAGTGAAAAAGTTGGCTTAAAATTCAACATTGAGATAACGAAGATCATGGCATCTGGTCCCATCACTTCATGGCAAATAGATGGGGAAACAATGGAAACCATGAGAGACTTTATTTGGGGGGGGCTCCAAAATCACTGCAGATGGTGATTGCAACCATGAAACTAAAAGACACTTGCTCCTTGGAAGAAAAGTTATGACCAACTTAGACAGCTTATTAAAAAGCAGACATTACTTTACCAACAAAGATCCATCTAGTCAAAGCTATGGTTTTTCCAGTGGTCATGTATGGATGCGAGAGTTGGACTGTGAAGAAAGCTGAGCACTGAAGAATTGATGCTTTTGAACTGTGGTGTTAGAGAAGACTCTTGAGAGGCTCTTGGACTGCAAGGAGATCCAACCAGTCCATCCTAAAGGAAATCAGTCCTGAATATTCAATGGAAGGGCTGATGCTGAAGCAGAAGCTCCAATACGTTGGCCACCTGATGTGAAGAGCTGACTGATTGGAAAAGACCCTGATGCTGGGAAAGATGGAAGGCTGGAGAAGGGTTCAACAGAGGATAGGATGGTTGGATGGCATCACCAACTCAACAGACATGAGTTTGAGTTAACTCCGGGAGTTGGTGATGGACAGGGAGGCCTAGCATGCTGCAGTCCATGGGGTTGCAAAGAGGCAGACATGGCTGAGTGACTGAACTGAACTGAACTCATTTAGCACTCTGGTCTCATCTTGAGGTCAAACTATTGATATTTCAGCCAAAATGGTTGAAAATGCCTTTGGCTCATCCTTCAGGAGAAAGCTGCTTCAAATAAAACTGTGGCCATTCAGCCTTCAGCCTATTTCTCAGGAAGGGACTACTTCTGGAAATTGGCTGGAAAAGCCTCTGGCCTGGCCACTTCTCCAGGACCACGCTGTTTCTTTTGAATTGGCTGATATTCAGACTTGCAAGCTGTTTGACTTGACTTATAAGCTATTTGAACCATTTGAAAACTGTCCTTTTACATTAGAGAAAAACCTCTGAGAAATGGGTTCCCAGTTCTAAATATTTTGAGGGTGCCCCCCTATACAATAAATGCAGCCACTTTTATGTCCTTTCCTCCTGCCCATTTCTAACTAAAAGGGCCAATCTGACCAAAGGCAATCTAGAGTATCAAAGGCCATTATGGGGAGCTTTTTGAAATCCTTCAAATTTAATTTCCTTAAAACCAAATTGGACTACAATAGCTCAAAATTTTCCAGAACTGAGTGGAATGCTTATTTCAATTAGTATTTTGAGGTTTCCCAATGTAATCAGGAATCTAAAAATTGCCTCTCTGCAAAATGAAATTTTAAGACTAACTGAGGCAAACAATTGATTTAAGAGAAATAAAATGGTTCCTGATGGCTGAGGCTCTGCTTCCAGAGCCACCTTGTCTGTCTTCCTTCTGCTGTTCACATCCAGACTCTGCCTCCAGCGCCATCTTCCTTCTTACCGTCTACACTGCCAACACCTTCTTTTCTACTTCAGTTCTGCTGTATTAATTCTCTCACCAAGCCCCCTTTCTCTGTTCTCCCCTCTCCCTTTTCCACTGAACCAATCAGAAACTGTCCCTTTAAAATTAAGCCTCCTAGAGGTCAAGAGGCTAAGCCTTTAATTTCTTATACTCCCTCGACTAAAGCTGAACTGCAAGCAATAGTCAGACTTTCTCATAGTAACCAAAGATCTTCACAGATTTGCTGAGAAATGCACAGAGTCATTCAAACTTCACAGCCTGGTGTCCCTGACTTCTATCACCAAATTCATATGATCAGTTCAGTCACTCAGTCATGTCCGACTCTTTGAGACCACATGGACGGCAGCACTCCAGGCCTCCCTGCCCATCACCAACTCCCTGAGTTTACCCAACCTCATGTCCACTGAGTTGGTGATGCCATCCAACCATCTCAACCTCTGTCGAACCCTTCTCCTCCCACCTTCAATCTTTCCCAGCATCAGGGTCTTTTCCAATGAGTCAGCTCTTCGCATCAGGTGGCCAAAGTATTGGAGTTTCAGCTTCAGCATCAGTCCTTCCAGTGAATATTCAGGACTGATTTCCTTTAGGACAGACTGGTTGGATCTCCTTGCAGTCCAAGGGACGCTCAAGAGTCTTCTCCAACACCACAATTCAAAAGCATCAATTCTTTGGCGCTCAGTTTTCTTCATAGTCCAACTCTCACATGACTACTGGAAAAACCATAGCTTTGACTATATGGACCTTTGTTGGCAAAGTAATGTCTCTGTTTTTTAATATGCTGTTGGGGTTGGTCATAACTTTTCTTCCAAGGAGCAAGTGTCTTTTAATTTCATGGTTGCAGTCACCATCTGCAATGATTTTGGAGCCCAAGAAAATAAAGGCTGTCATTGTTTCCACTGTTTCTCCATCTATTTCCCATGAAGTGATGGGACCAGATGCCATGATCTTTAGTTTATGAATGTTGAGCTTTAAGCCAACTTTTTCACTCTCTTCTTTCACTTTCATCAAGAGGCTGTTTAGTTCTTCGCTTTCTGCCATAAGGGTGGTGTCATCTGCATATCTGAGGTTATTGATATTTCTCTTGGCAATCTTGATTTCAGCTTGTGCTTCATCCAGTCCAGCATTTCTCATGATGTACTCTGCATATAAATTAAATAAGCAGGGTGATAATATACAGCCTTGACATACTCCTTTTCCTATTTGGAACCAGTCTATTGTTCCATGTCCAGTTTAACTGTTGCTTCTAGACCTGCATACAGATTTCTCAGGAGGCCAGTCAGGTAGTCTGGTATTCCCATCTCTTGAAGAATTTTCCACAGTTTATTGTGATCCACACAGCCAAAGGCTTTGGCATAGTCTGTAAAGCAGAAGTAGATATTTTTCTGGAACTCTCTTGCTTTTTCCATGATCCAGCAGATGTTGGCAATTTGATCTCTGGTTCCTCTGGCTTTTCCAAAACCAGCTTGAATATCTGGAAATTCACAGTTCACGTATTTTTTAAGTCTGGCTTGGAGAATTTTGAGCATTACTTTATTAGCGTGTGAGATGAGTACAATTGTGTGGTAGTTTGAGCATTCTTTGGCATTGCCTTTCTTTGGGATTGGAATGAAAACTGACATTTTCCAGTCCTGAGGCCACTGCTGAGTTTTCCAAATTTGCTGGCATATTGAGTGCAGCACTTTCTCAGCATCATCTTTTAGGATTTGAAACAGCTCAGCTGGGATTTCATCACCTCCACTAGCTTTGTTTGTAGTGATGCTTCCTAAGGCCCACTTGACTTCACATTCCAGGATGTCTGACTCTAGGTCATGACTTCACTTTCTTTCTGGGCTTCCCTGGTGGCTTAGATGGTAAAGAGTCTGTCTGAAGTGCAGGAGACCCTGGTTCGATCCCTGGGTCAGGACGATCCCCTGGAGAAGGAAATGGCAACCCATTCCAGTATTCTTGCCTGGAAAATCCCATGGACGGAGGAGCCTGGCAGGCTAAAGTCCATAGGGTTGCAAAGAGTCAGACACAACTGAATGATGAATTCATATGCTCGTTGGTAAAGGCCAGACTCAACATTGGATGGAAACTGCTAATTGGGAAAGTCCTAAAAGGACTCTAGAATTAATACTGGGAGACCAGCCTGTTTATTATATGGTCAGGGGATTCACAATTACTAAGTGACTTCATTGAGCAATTCCTAGGGCTTGTCTAAAACCTATTGATTGGATAAAATTCAGGCTTTCACACAAAAATCCGATGAAAAATTCCTTTTCATAATTATTACACTTGACTTCAGCTTATTTTTAAGGAAAATTATGGTCTTCCCTTCAGCTGCTGAGTCCACATGGCAAGTTTTTGCTCTATTTTTATTAATGGACCAAACTGAGACCTTTCCCTTCTGGTAAAAAAAAGACCAGGTTGGAATAGGAAACTACCTCCACTGCAGATTTAGTTAATCTGGTAAACCAGCTCTCTCGAATCCTAAATGAGTCACCTCAAAAGAAGATTGCTGAAATTCTTAATCTTCACCTTAGCAAATGCAGGCTCCTAAATGAAACCAAACTTGCCTTGTTTCTGCTGTTATGCAAAGACCTAGGGTATTGAAAAGAGATCTTTACACACTTAAGCACTTAAGGCATTTTCGGCCCTTTAACCAGCCTTTCCAATATCCTCCCAATTCTCAATGTCAGGCCTCCAAGGAATTACAGAGGTCTTCCCAATCCTCCCTTCTAGTTAGCTTGGAGAAACATTTCTCTAGACTGGGGATGAATCTCTTCTAGTCCTAACTGACAGTGGAGCCACATTCTTGGTACTCAACCCACTACTGTTAAACAGCCCTGGCCTTAGAGTACTAAACATTGCAAATTGCACCAATCTCCAATGAACCTCAAGAGGTTCCTCTCTTTGAACCTATTTCCTTTTGTCTGGGCCCTTGTGAAATACACACCTTTTCCTCCTTAGTTCCTCCTCTCCTATCCATTTATTAGACCAAGACATCTCAGAGAGGTATCATGCTGGAATTTCGTTCTCCCAAAGGGGTAAGTAATTCTAGAATTTCATAGCAGTTATCAGTGTAACCATGGTAGGTGACTTAATGACCCTTTGAGATTGTATTTCCTTAATCTCTGATGATATTAGAACTGATTTCAGAAACACTGATCATCTGTCCCCATTGAATCAGTTACCACTTTCCTTATGGACAAAATCTCTAAGTGACATTGGCAAAATTCACCGTGTGCCTCCCATCAAGATTCAGATCTCTCTAGAACTAACCAGTACTCTTTCCAGGTGAAGCAGTGGTAAAGAATCTGCCTGTGAAGACAAGAGATGTGAGTTCGATCCCTGGATTGGGAAGATCCCCTGGAGAAGGAAATGGCAACCCACTCCAGTATTCTAGCCTGGGAAATCCCATGGACAGAGGAGCCTCCAGGCCACAGGCCGTGGGGTCACAAAGAGTCGGACATGATTTAACAACCAAACAACTGTAAGCAAAAGAGAACTTCAAGGCATAAAACCCATATTAGAAGATTACAAGGCTCAAAACTTCATTATCCCTTGTATTGGTCCCTGTAACACTCCCATTTTACCGGTGAGAAAATCTAAGGGCCAAAGGGAGGTTTGTCTAGGACCTCCAAGCAATAAACAACATTATTATCCCTGGACACCTTGTTGTTCCTAACCCTCATTCACTACTAACATCCATTCCCACCAGAGGCAAATTCTTTCCTGTTATTTATGCAGTGCATTCTTTGATGGTTTAGTCACTAAGTTATACCTGACTCTGTGACTTCATGGACTGTAGTCCACCAGGCTCCTCTGTCCATGGGATTCTCTAAGCCAGAATACTGGAGTGGATTGCCATCTCCTTCAGGGAATCTTCCCGACCCAGGAATCAAACCTCGGTCTCCTGCACTGCAGGCAGATTCTTCACTGACTGACCTGCAAGGGAAGCTATTTCAGTTGATGAAGCAAACCAATACCTTCTTGCCCTCACTTGGGAAGGAGAAGAATTCACCTGGACAGTAATGCCTCAGGCTTTTACGAAGTCTTTATTTCTTGCAAATCCTTAAGGCTGATCTGGTTGATATAAAGTCCCCGAGAGCGTCCTTCTTTGTTGCAATATGTGGACGATTTGCTTCTTTGCTCCCCTTCTTAAGCCTCCTTACAGAAAAACGGCATCCACTTGAGAAAGCTTTTCAGCTTAAAGGGACTTAAGGTCGACAAGGAAAAATTTCAGTTTGCCCAAACCCAGATTCAATATTTAGGGTATCTGATATTAGAACGAGGGTTATACCTGGGGCCAGATAGACTTAATGGATTCCTAAGTTTCCCAAAACTCAAAAGTGCCAACTTAGAAAAAACTTCATGGTTTTCTTGGGCTAGTTGGTTATTACTGAAATTAGATTTCAAATTTCTCTCTTACAGCCAAACCATTATATACTTTACTGAAAAATAACAATCCAGACCCAATTTTATGGGAATAAGGAGAGACACAGCTTTCAGTGCCTTAAAGAAGAGTTTGATGAACTTACCTGCCCTGAGGTATCTCAATTATCAAACGCCCTTTTTCCTTTTTTGCATATGGAAAGGAAGGAGGCGCCATTGGTGTACTCACCTAAAAACACAGATTTTTGTTGAACCAAGAAAGTGCCTTACTTGTTCCACTTGTCTGAAGTACAAACCAGGGAAGCCTGTTTATGTTGCTTCCTCACTTTTTACACAGCCTAATGGATCACCCATTCGAGGTCTGGCAAATGAATTTCATACAACTTTCTCTGTCTAATGACAAGCAATTAATCTCCAAAATATACAAATAACTCATAGAGCTCAATTTAAAAAAAAAAAGAATTCAATAAAAACCTGGGCAGAAGACCGAAATAGACATTTTTCCAAAGAAGACATATAGATGGCCAAGAGGCACGTGAAAAGATGCTCAGCATCACTAATTATTAGGGAAAAGCAAATCAAAACTACAATGATGTCACACTGGACAGAATGGCCATCATCAAAAAATTCACAAACGATAAATGCTGGAGAGGGTGTGGAAAAAAGGAAACCCTCTTACACTATTGGTAGGAATGTAAATTAATACAGTCACTATGGATAACAGTATGTAGGTTCTCTAAAAAGCTGAAAACAGAATTACCAAATGACCTAGCAACCCCACTCCTGGGCATATATCCAGGGAAAACAATAATTCAAAAATACACATGTACCCCAATTTTCATTGCAGCACTATTTACAATAGCAATGATATGGAAGCAACCTAAATGTCCATCAACAGAAGAATGGATACAGAAGATGTGCAGAAATACAATGGAATATCAGTTCAGTTCAGTTCAGTCGCTCAGTCGTGTCCAACTCTTTGAGACCCCATGAATCGCAGCACGCCAGGCCTTCCTGTCCATCACCATCTCCCAGAGTTCACTCAAACTCACGTCCATCGAGTCGGTGATGCCATCCAGCCATCTCAGCCTCTGTCGTCCCCTTTTCCTCCTGCCCCCAATCCCTCCCAGCATCAGAGTCTTTTCCAATGAGTCAACTCTTCGCATGAGGTGGCCAAAGTACTGGAGTTTCAGCTTTAGCATCATTCCTTCCAAAGAATATTACTCAGCCATAAAAATGAACAAAACTGTGCAATTGGCAGAGATGTGCACAGATGTGTGTCTAATGGATTTATATAAATATATTTGAGTCAAGGTCTGTATGTTTCATACTGGACTAAAGCCTTTTCTTTCAGACCACTGCGTCTCCTGTGGCTAAAGTCCTTTAGAAAAGATTACCCCTACCTGGGGAACTCCTCTAAAATTCCTCTAAAATAGTGATTGACAAATCCATTTTACTGGCCACATACTTCAAAGAGTCTGCACTGTTTTTTCTGGTTCAATAACACTTTTGTTATCCTTATCACTTCCAGTCCTCAGGTTTTTCAAACATACTAATGGCATTATTAAGACTCAATTGGAAAAAATAAAAGACTCAACTGGGGACTTCCCTGTAACTGAGGATAAGAATTCACCTGCCAGAGAGCATACATAGGTTTGATCCCTAGTCCAGGAAGATTCCACATGCCACAGAGCAACTAAACCTGTACACCATAACTACCGAAGCTCGAACCCTCTAGAGTCCGCAAGCTCCAACTATTGAGCCTGTGTGCCACAACAACCGAAGCCCAAGCGCCCCAGAGCCTGTGCTCCACAACAGAAGAGGCCACCACAATGAGAACAGTGAGAAGCCCAGGCACTGCAACAAAGAGTAGCAGCAAAGACCCACCACAGCCAAAACCACATTTTTTTAAGACTGAATTGGCAAAATTTGTAAAGGCCCTCCAAGTACCTTGGTCAAAAGCATTGCCATTGTTGTTGCTGTTCAGTCACTAAGCCGTGTCCCACTCTTTGTGACCCCATGGACGGCAGCACGCCAGGCTTCCCTCTCCTTCACTATCTCCCAGAGTTTGCCCAAATTCAGGTTCATTAAGTTTGTGCTATCTAACCATCTCATCCTATACAGCCCTCTTCTCCTTTTGCCTTCAATCTTTCCCAGCATCAGGGTCTTTTACAGTGAGTCAGTTCTTCGCATCAGGTGGCCAAAGTATTGGAGTTTCAGCTTCAACACCAGTCCTTCTAATGAATATTCAGGACTGGTCTCCTTTAGGATGGACTGGTTCAGTCTCCTTGCAGTCCAAGGGACTCTTAGGAGTCTTCTCCAGCACCAGTTTGAAAGTATGAATTTTTCAGCTCTCAGCCTTCTTTACGGTCCAAAAAATCTCACATCCATACATGACTACTGGAAAAACCATAGCTTTGAGTAGACGGAACTTTGTTGGCAAAATGATGTCTCTCCTATTTAATATGCTGTCTAGGTTTGTCATAGCTTTCCTTCCAAGGAGCAAGCATCTTTCAGTTTCATGGCTGCGGTCACTGTCCATAGTGATCTTGGAGCCCAAGAAAAGAAAATCTGTCATTGTTTCCACTTTTCCCCTTCTATTAATATTTGCCATGAAGTGACGGAACCTGACGCCATGAACTTAGTTTTTTAAATGTTAAGTGTTAAGCCAGCTTTTTCACTCTCCTCTTTCACCCTCATCAAGAGGTTCTTTAGTTCATCTTCCCTTTGCCATTACAGTGGTATCATCCACATATGTGAGTTTATTGATATTTCTCCTGGTAATCTTGATTCCAGCTTGTGATTTATCCAGCATGGCATTTCACATGATGTACACTGCATAGAAGTTAGATAAGCAGGGTGACAATATAGAGCCTTGTCATACTCGTTTCCCAGTTTTGATTTGGTCAGCTGGTACCTCTTCAGTTCTAACTGCTGCTTCTTGATCCGCATACAGGTTTCTCAGGAGGCAAGTAAGGTGATCTGGTATTCCCATCTCTTTAAGAATTTTCCAGTTTGTTGTGATCCACACAGTCAAAGGCTTTCGCATAGTCAATGAAGCAGATGTTTTCTGAATTCCCTTGCCTTCTCTATGATCCAATGAATGTTGGCAATTTGATCTCTGGTTCCTCTGTTTTCTAAACTGAGCTTGTACATCTGGAAGTTTTCAGTTCATGTACTGCTAAAGCCTAACTTGAAGGATTTTGAGCATAACCTTGCTAACATGTGAAATGAGCACAACTGTACAGTAGTATGAGGATTCTTTGGCATTGCCTTTCTAGAAATTCCCTGATAGCTCAGTTGGTAAAGAATCTGCCTGCAAAGCAGGAGACCCTGGTTCAGTTTCAACCCAGGGATTGAGCCCACGTCTCATGTCATTGACGGGTTCTTTGCCCCTAGTGCCACCTGGAAAGCTCCTCTTGATAACATATGGACTTTAGATAAAAAGTGCCTGAGCATTCACCCACCTACCTCCTTGTTACTTAAATGTGACCTTAATAAGTTTCCAATCTGTTCACTTTCCCTCCAACTTGACACATCTTTCTTAACACTGAGAGACAAAAAGCCACTAAAACTTGAAAATTTGACTCTTGATCAGGGATGCTTTCAGAGAAAGATCTTGATCAAAAAGGGAAAATATAAAAACTTGATAAACAGAAGCCTCAGTTAAATAGATTAAGGAGACCAGAAGAGGGAGCTCCCAGGTCCTGCAACGATAGCAGAGCTCAACAGGAACAAGAATGACTTTCCTTTTTTCCTGACAAGACTCAGTCAATGAGAAGCGATGGACTTTGTTTACAACAGCCCTCCCAGCTTCCTTCTTCCCCCTATAAAAGCATTCTCCTTCTCTTGTCATGTAGAGATCTGCATGGCTTGTCATGGCTGCAGTGCCAAAATCACAACTCTCTGCCAATCCTGAATAAACCCGTCTTTGCTGGAAAAATATCTAGCAGTCTGATATTTTTTTCAGGTCAACACTGTTTTTAAAAACTTTTAAAATGTAATTTACATACAGGAAAGTACAGAAATCACAAGTGCACAGCTTGGTGAATTTTCACAAACTGAGTACATCCACATAGTCAGTACCCACAACCTAAAAGCCAGCATATCCAGCACCCCCAGACACTCTCCTCATGTTACTTTCTAGTCATTCTCCCCAACTCATGCAATCGTTATCCTATTTTCTAGTTTTGCCTGGTTTTGATCTTTACATGAATGGAATCATACACTATTTCCCTTTTCACATCTGGTGACCTTCACTCTTTACTACGTTTGTGAGATTCATCCATGTTGTTACATGTTATGATATTCTATTATATACAAAAAATGGTATTTCTCCATTGTACTATTGATGGGCATTTGGGTAGCTTCTAGTTGGGGCTATTATAAACCACGCTGCTGCGAACATTCCAGTAAATGTCCCTTGGTAAATACCTGCACTCGTGGAATATGGTGCGTGCACAGCGTTCTACTGGAAGATGCTGTCCAGATGCTGTGTAAGTGCTTCACATGTACCAACTAGTTCAATGCTCACAGGAGTCCCCAAAATGCAGATACTAGTATTAGCCCCAATTTATACAGATGAGGACATAAAGACATAGATTAAATGGCACAACCAGTAAATGAATGAACTTTATTTATAATAAATAGGGTTTAAATTCAAGAGTTTTAGGTCCAGAGCCTGTGCTCATAACCTTCAATCTATACTGTTAAGCTGAGATTTCTTCTAGAACTATACCATTCTTTTATTTTGCTAACAATTTTCCTTTACCATGCCCTGATACAATGATTAAAGCACACACATACACATGCATATAAGATAACCCTAGGAATGATTGATAACTTCTTTGATATCATTGATATAAAACCAGCTATTAGCTGGTCACTTATTTATATACAAGCATTATTACTTGTACATGTTACTACTTATATATTACTACTTATTACTTATATGCCAGCTGGTCACTTTCATATATACAAGCTGTGTGTATATATGAAAAGTTCAGATAAACCAAGGATTTTTTTTTTATTTCTGATGGAATTAAAAATATAAGATAGGCAAGACATCCTCAGTTACATACACAGTTATCAAACATTCTATATTAACTGGAAAACTTAAGAGTCATACTTATCCCAGCTTCCTACAGCAAGTGGTAGTTTTACACACTAAATCACCCAATATATTATATGATTTGTTCTACGTGTTTTGAGGGGATGCATGGGGAAAGCATGCATGGGGTGAACACATTCCGCATCCAAAAAGTCTCTCACGTTCTTGTAAAGGACCCTAGAACTATGACAGACAAGAAGCACCGAAGCTCGGTTATAAGGCCACAGACTCACAGGGGAGACCGGGCCACTTCCCGCTCATCGACAAGAGGAGACTAAAATGGTGACATTTGACGAAGTCAAGAAAGACTGGTTTCTCCAAAAAGGGCAGTTGGGTCAGAAAGGGGTAATAGAATGAACAAATGGACAGATACAGGAGGGCACCAAATCCTTCTGGAAAACAGCCAAAAGTGGAGTATGTTGGGAACCAGAGCATGTCTTGGGCAGAAAACCTCCCCACTAATGTTTACTGAGCACCAAGGGTGCGTTCTCTCATCTGACCCTCACAGCAGCCCAGGAAGGGAGGCACCCTGATCCTCTTTTACAAGTGAAGGGACAGGGACAGAAAAAAATGAAGTTAACTTGTCTAAGGCCACAGCACTTCCAAGTGCCACAGACCAGCCTTCAGGTCCAAAGCCCCCAGTCTGCTGCCTCCTGCCAGGGATAGTGGATCTGAGGGGGAACTAGGAGACTTCCAGGCTGAGGACCTTGGACTTCACATGGAAAGCAACGTAAGACCATCAGAGAGCTAGTCAAAGGGGCTTCCCTGGTGGTCCAGCAGTTAAGAATCCGCCTGCCAATTCAGGGAACTGTGGTTCAGTCTCTGGTCCCGGAAGATCCCTCATGCCGCAAGGCAGCTGGGCCTGCGCTACCTGTCTGTCCTAGAGCCCACGAAGCAGTCACTGCTCTCAGCAACTGGAGAAAGCCCTCTTGCAGCAGTGGAGACCCAGCACAGCTATAAATAAACACAAAAAAAACAGATTTAAAAAAGAGTTAGTAAGAAACAGGATATAATCAGAGCAGTGCTCTAAGAACAGAATACAGCAAACTATAGGTCATTACTTATTATGAATCAGTTGAAGTAGGTTTTGACTAGCACTTTTTTCCAAATAAAACGATAGAATAGAATGGAATGGAATCAAATAGAATAGGAAATATCAGAATACATCTCACGTCGATTAAAATATAATTTCGTAAAACTTTTGTCTCATTTTAGATAGATAACATAAAGAGGTAGATTAGATGGATGAATAGAGAGATTGACAGCAGAGAGATGTGTATACTGAGTTGTGTATACATGAACATATTCATGTTGGCTCTTTACCTTAGTCAGAAATAAGACAAGGGGCTCATCCCCTGGGAAGAAGAGCCAACACAGGCCCAGAGATATCAGAACCTTTGTAAACTAAGTAATGACTTCTTCCTCCCTAAAAAAAGATATCCATGTCAAATCCCTCCCGAGTCTAATTCTCTTTAGGACTCACCCAAATTGTCCAGGAATATCTGAAAAGGGAGCTTTACCAATGTGATTAACTTAAGAATCTTGAAAGGAAGAGCTTACCCTGGGTAATTTGGGTGAGTCTCAAAGGCAATTAGATGGATCCTCATAAAATAAGACACACAGAAGGCAATATGAAGACAGAGGCAGGGACTAGAGTGATGAGCCTACATGTCAAGGAATGCTAATAGCTACCAGAAGATGGAAGAGGCAAGGAACTAATTGTCCCTTGAAACCATCAGAGAGAGTGTGATCCCGCCACATCTTGATTTCAGACTTCTGGCCTTCAGTATTGAGAGAATAAATTTCTGTTGTTTTAAGGCGCCAAGTTTGTGGTGATGTATCTTTGGAAGCCCTAGGAAACAACTACAGCCCTGGACAAGGGTTTGGGCTTTGGACAAAACTTCAGCCTCAGAATAGAAATGGGAGTTCAATCTAAAAGTAGATTAGAAAGTGAAGTGAAGTGAAGTCGCTCAGTCATGTCCGACTCTTTGCGACCCCATGGACTGTAGCCCACCAGGCTTCTCCGCCCATGGGATTCTCCAGGCAAGAATACTGGAGTGGGTTGCCATTTCCTTCTCCAGGGGATCTTCCCAACCCAGCGATCGAACCCGGGTCTCCCGCATTGCAGGCAGACGCTTAACCTCTGAACTACCAGGGAAGCCCAAAAAGTAGAATAGAGGGACTGCCAATTCAGGGGACACAGGTTCAATCCTTGGTCAGGGAAGATCCCACATGCCACAGGGCAATTAAGCCCATAGGTCACAACTACTGAAGTCCGTGCTCTAGAGGTCGTGCCCTGCAACAAGAGAAGCTACCACAATGAGAAGGCCGTGCACCACAACAAAGAGTAGCCCCTGCTCACCACAACTAGAGGAAGTCCACACTCAGCAATGAAGACTTAGCACAGCCCAAAATAAATACAGAAAAATTTTAAATAAATTTTAAGGAAGTAAAAGAAATCCATCACACACTGGTTCATAGGGCAGCCAGGCATGCCAAGTCATTTTAGTCATGACCTGCTCTTTGTAACCCTGTGGACTGTAGGCCGACAGGCTCCTCTGTCCATAGGATTCTCCAGGAAAGAACACTGAAGTGGGTTTCCCTGCCCTCCTCCAAGGGATCTTCCCAACCCAGGGATCAAACTGGTGCCTCTTACATCTCCTGCATTGACAGGGGGGTTCTTTACCACCAGCGCCAGCTGGGAAGCCCCATTAGACATAGGCCATCCCAGACCAATTCCAAATCTAGCCATGATCGAGAAGAGTGAGTAGGTCCTGGAGTGACTCAGGGACTTGGTGTGTGTGTGTGTGGCCGGGGCGGGGGGGAGGGGGGGAGGGGGCGGGGGCGGGGGGGAGGGGGGGAGGGGGCGGGGGCGGGGGCGGGGGCGGGGGGAGGGGGGGAGGGGGCGGGGGCGGGGGGAGGGGAGGAGGGGGCGGGGGCGGAGCAGGGCAGGGACAGGGGCTAGTTCATCATGCAGGTAGGGCTTTTCAGTACAAAGCAGGGCAAGCAGGAACTGACAGAGCAATCAGAGAAGTTCTGCCAGTCAGAAATATCTGGGAGAACCTGGCTGCATGCAGTCTGAGATGATGTCCATTTTCAGGAAAAAAAAAAAAGACCAGAAAATATGCTGCTCCTTCTATGGAAGGCGTCTGTCCCCTCATTCAAGGACAGGCACATGCCAGTGCAGGGGAGTGGAGGTAAGCGCGAGGTCTGCTTTGACACTCCTCAGTAGCCCTCAAAGCCCCTCCTGGAGCTGAGACCTCCCTGCAGGCTCAGAAGATCCATTCTCCTTCAGCCGAGAGCTTCTGAGGCTTGAACGGACCATTCCGCACCTGTGTTAGCAGGAATTGGGGAAAGGAAGACCTAACCATCTCTACAAGCTTCTAACTCACAAGTCGTCAGAGAACCAGCCTTACTGTTAACATACAATGGGGATTTCCTAGTCCCTAAATGTCACATAAAAGGATTTCAATTTAGATGCTCTCAAAAGGCACTCTTCTTCCCCACCTTCCTAGGCAATATAGGACAAACAACTATGCATCAGTTCCAGTCCCTGTCCCTCAAGAGTTCGTGTCCTCACACATAATATGAGGACCAGCCATAATCTGGAGAAGGCAATGGCACCCCTCTCCAGTACTCTGGCCTGGAAAATCCATGGACGGAGGAGCCTGGTAGGCTGCAGTCCATGGGGTCGCGAAGAGTCAGACACACTGAGCGACTTCACTTTCACTTTTCACTTTCCTGCATTGGAGAAGGAAATGGCAACCCACTCCAGTGTTCTTGCCTGGAGAATCCCAGGGATGGCAGAGCCTGGTGGGCTGCCGTCTATGGGGTCACACAGGGTCGGACACGACTGAAGTGACAGCAGCAGCAGCAGCCGTAATCACTAAAACTATAGAGCAGTGGTATCTGTCACTAATTCGTGTCCGACTCTTGTGACCCTTTAGACTGTAGCCTGCCAGGCTCCTCTGTCCATGGGATTATCCAGGCAAGAATACTAGGGTGGGTTGCCATTTCCTTCTCCAGGGGATCTTCCTGGGTCTCCTGCAGTAGGCACCTTCAAATGACACAGACAATCAGAGACAAAGAACTAGGGGGGATAAGACAGGTTTTATTGATACTTCAATCCAGGCATGAAAGGATTCCAAAATGTGAGAACCTAATATTAAATGCATATCTTTAATCTTATAACCACTAGCAAGTCTTATCCAGAATAACCAGCCTGATAATGAAAAAAGATAATCTAACAGTTGCGATGAAAATCTCTTAATAATTAATTTCTAAATTGTTTCACTTATCTGGCCTTCATCTGTAAAATGAGTTTTATACACAATCACTAAAGTCCTTTCCAGTCCCCTTATATTCCTTGGGCAACTCATTTTAAGGGAGATACTTTTGTTGGCTTTATCCTTAGGGACTTCTGTGCGGTCTTCAAGTAGGGGGAGCTTTAGGATTTTCAGAAAGCTGTAAGAATCTTTAAGCTATAAAGATTGGTTGATATGTGGAAGTATGGCTGAGGAACTAGAGAAAACTGGTCAGCCTAAAATGCTGGGTTCCTCCCTAAGAGGCACTGTGGCCAACTGGGGACCAGGAAGGCCACTGGGCACTAAACCTAAGCCCTGGCCTGCGAGACATTTCTAATGGCCTCCATCCATCTGGTTCTTACTTTTCCTGGTGGCTCAGACGGTAAAGCATCCGCCTACAATGCAGGAGATCTGGGTTCAATCCCTGGGTCAGGAAGATCTCCTGGAAAAGGAAATGGCAGCCCACTCCAGTATTCTTGCCTGGAAAATCCCATGGATGGAGGAGCATAGTAGGCTACAGTCAGACACGATTGAGCTACTTCACTTTCTTTCTTTGCCTTCATTATAACGCCTAGCTCAAACTTTTACTCCCCCACATAGCTCCCCAACTGATCCTTTCTTTTTTTTGAATCAGGTTTAACCTTCTGAAGGCTAAAAATCATAAAGCAAAAATTTATTTGAAACAAGGAGGAGGGAAGAGGGAGCTGGACTCACAGAATGATAGAAGTGAAAATATATATATATATATATATATTTATTTTTTTTAACGTCAAAGCCTCAAACAAAGGCTGCACTACTGACTCCTCAGGGGGTTGACAGGTTTGAGCCACAGGAATTAGCACTTGCCTCTTTGGGTTGATCTGTTTGTTGGTTGCTATGTGGATTGGTGATAAAATATCCATTTGGGTGGGATCAAAAATTGTATTACCCTCTTAGAGCACATCTGCGAATACTGGCCTTTTGAACAAATGACTGTAGTTCACCAGGTCTCTGTGCTGTCAGAGGCTGCTTCCCAAATACCAACTTTGAGCCTAGCCCTACCATATGGACTCATGGGGGTCCATGAAAAATAGTGTTCGAGGGGCCGGAAAGCATGAGAAGTTCTGGCAAAAAGTGACAGGGTTTGTCCAGGCTGCTGAAGAGAAATGTACTGAAACTGGAAAGACGAAGGAAATGCACACCTTTGGAACGTGTCTGTGGATCAAAATACATCCTAACAGATTCTTGAGAGAGCGCCGGGAGCCGTGTTAACCTTGGCATTGCTATCATTAAAAGGCTATGCTCATTTCTGGCACCTAACATGGGACACTTTGACAGCAACAGGGTTGATGGAAGAGGAAAGAATCTGTTTTGCAGTTAAAAAAAAAGTTCTCGGATTTCTCAGGCCATTTGAAATCACGCCAGAGAAATACTCGATTTCAACATTCTTCAGCTCTCTGCGATGATGCCGCAAGTGGTGTCCCCCACGTGTGATGATGTATTTCAGAGCCAGAGTTTTCTCAAGATGTTCCAAGTCTGCAGGCTCCTGATCCTTTTTCAAATTACAAAGATGATAGGATCCCAGTGAGAGTTGTGATTAGTCTAAACTCTCCACAGCTGTGAGAGACGAGTGTACAAATTCCCATAAAGATTCTGCGTGTTCTGGACTGAATTTACCTATGGGGCACTGAGGCCTAACTCGGGGACCACTTGAAAGAATCAGAGCTGCCCCCGTGCTATTCCATCTCCAGCATTAGCAGCTGGGAGGCTGGCAACTGTTCTTCGAAGATGCCTCCCCTCACACCCACGACGCTGTCACTGCCCAGCAGTGAGTATCTATTTTTGGTGTAGGGGGAGAAAAGCATTAATACATCGACCCAATGGACTGTAGCCTGCCAAGTTCCTCGGTCCATGGGATTTTCCAGGCAAGAATACTGGAGTGAGTTGCTATTTCCTTCTCCAGGGGATCTTCCCAACCCAGGGATTGAACCTGGGTCTCCTGCATTGCAGGCAGACTCTTTGCCATCTGAGCCACCAGGGAATCCCTATTAATATATGAGAATCCAAGGAGGCCTTGCAATTCATGATGTGAACAGCTAGGATGACTATAAAACACCTTGTAACTTAAGAGGTTGGCCTGGACTGTGTGTGAGAACAGAACCAGTTGTATTACCACCTCTAACTCATTTAGATCAGTGCTAGCAAGAAGGCAGGTTCCGAGCAGTCTTCAGTTACTTGGCAAAGTCAGCAGGGCTTTGTTTTCTTATTTTGGACACCTTTTCCCTAAAATACTTCCTTGGAATGCTAAGTAAATGTAATAATACACAGCACGCCACTTTTACCATGTTTAGTAACTGTATTGTCTGAAGACTCTTGGCTATACTCCTTTATGAAACATCTGACACTTGGCATGCTTTCCAAGACTGGGAAAGAGTTAGGGGACAAGTATTCACACCACTGTCGACACATATTAACAGTTACAGAGATAATAAACAAGACTCTCTATTTTGGGAAAAAATGAAAAAAATGGTTTTTTAAATTGTTTTCTAATATGATTTGCATGAATTTTCCAAAGCCATGTATACATTCACCAGGTACAACCACCTCCATTGCTTAGAGTCCACTGAAGTGCACCTGGTGTTGCTCCTGACATCCGGAGTTTTTCTTTTTTTTTTTTTTGGCCACGCTGTGTGGCTTGCAGGATTTCAGTTCCTCCACCAGGGCTTGAACTTGGGCCACAACAGTGAAGTCTGGAATGTTAACCACTAGGCCACCAGGGAAGTCCCTGGAGATTTTTAGTAGTGTGCTTTCATTTTCCAGTTTATCACACAGCCAACCACATATTTGGATATGGCATTTCTCACTGCAGACATTGAACTTGACTTTCTCTAAAGCCAGAAAGACCACACAACTGAAGTCAGAAGTTCCAAAGAAGAGTTGATAAGCTGTAAGTGAAATTCTCAAAACACCTACCTCTGGATGATCTACACATGATACCTACACACTAAAATGGGGGTGGGAGTGAAGGAAGAAGGAAATAAGCTTCTTTTTTTCTAATATTCATATAAACAAAACACAAAATTAGAAACACTTCCTCTTTTATCTTTCATAGTCCTTCATGCAAATCTACATGCTAAGTCTTTCAACTACTCATGGTATACCTCAGATTTCATCTTTTATAAAGAAAAATCAAATTATTAACTTAAGTGTATTAAACTGTATGCCAACTATGCATAACTCCCCCTGGAACCATATTGCAAGGGTAATTTCAGTATCAAGTGGTTTATTCCTATCTTTCTGCTGGAGGTCAGTTCTGAGTAGAAATCACCCAGCAAGGCAAGTTGGGGAAAAACAAAACAAAATATCAATATACTGAGTGGGACGTCATACGATGCAACAAGATTCTGATAGTTGAAGTAACAACCAGGGAAGCCTGACAGGTAAGGGGAACGCTGCCTTGCTGGAATATTCAAGATTTGCTTGGTGGTAAACATTAGTGACATGCTGATAACTGCCTGACAACTAGCTCTAGCAAGAAAAGTATTTTGTACCATTTGCAATATCCGTGGTGTAAATACACCCAGGAAGCCAAATTTCAAGCTACCCAAGTGTCATCGCTGAATGGGAAGTTAGGAAGAGGTTCACAACAATAGACCACTGTATACTATTTCAGATACAACAGATGTAAATAACCTCAAACATAAATTATACTAAAATGTAGGGTAATAATCAGACCGTGGTGAATTTTGACTACTGTTTTTGTTTTTTCATATAGTTAATTTAACTGTAAGCTTACATAATTTAATTTTTTAATAGTGGTTGCATTTAACAACTGGCTCCCAAAAGTCATGAATATTGAAAGGTTGGCTCTACATTTGCTCCATCATAGGTTGTCTGTTCAGAATATCTATCAGAGTATCTTTAATAGATATTCTGAACAGACAACAAAAAACCCAAGTAAATGAAGCTACTAATTCATTTCGATCGAAGTATCTTCAGAGTTTCCAAGGTTGCCAACCTCTATGCAATTCCCTTTCAGAAATACTCAAAAGTTCTGGTTTCAGTGTGCATACATAGTATTTACAGGAGAGACAATATCTTGCAGGTGTATCACACATCATACTTCTCCGAACAGTGTCTTTAAGACACTGTGGGACATTCTAGCCCTGCATAGTGAATTTGAATCAGTGGGGAACACTATTTTAGTGCGTAGTGGGTAAAAAGAGTCCTGGAGCTGTTTGTGCTTAGACAGCGGCGGGGGAGTGGAGCTGATCACGCAAGGAGGCCGGGAGGCTGATCCGGGGCCCTAAGATTCCCAGTTATCTCCGGAAAAATGCAGGCCTCTGCAAGCCAGTGTACAGCAGCACCAACCTTTCTTCCCTCTCTCTTGTTTTCTGACTAACTAGCGATTTTACTAAAATTCCGTTTTTTCTGATTGGCGATACTCTCAAGATCCCCTCTGAGAAACTAAAATTATTAAGAACTAAAACATTCAAATGTGCGCTTAATCTGACAGAAATGCTTTGTAGTGTTTTCCTCGTGATGCAAACATACCTGTTACTAGACACTTGTGTGCAAGCTCTACATAGATCTCACTGCCAGAGCCATCACCAGCAGTAGTCGTGGCCGAGTGGTTAAGGCGATGGACTAGAAATCCATTGGGGTCTCCCCGCGCAGGTTCGAATCCTGCCGACTACGGGAAGTCAACATTTTGACACAGGTGCTTATTTCTCTTTTGCAAGCTTCTCTGCAGACATTTAAGGAATTTATGAACGTCTGGGATACGACTGGGACCCCAAGGGGACTGGACGAGGAGGCGATGACAGAGCTAGGGAGTCGGGCGATTGTGGTTACAACCTGAGTCCAGGAGGAACGGGAGACGGGACAAAACACTTCAGACAATCGGAAACAGGAAAGCCAGCAGCGCAGAAACAGACAGCGCCGACCTCCCGCCCCGGCGCCGGAACGTTGGCGCAGCCCGGGGGCCTCGCGACCCCACCGAGTCTTTCCGCGCGAGCCTGTCAGCAACCAAGCCTCGCGAGGCTCGGAAACGGCGCGCGCATGCGCGGGGGCGACGAGGAGCGCGCCTCGGGAGGGATGGGGGGGCCGTCCTCGCGTTGCCCCTGGAAACCACCGGGTGCCAGAGCGACCCGGGAGCAAGACGTGAGAATACAAGATGGCGGAGGGCCTGGACGAGCTCTTGGATGAGGTGGAGTCCAAGTTTTGCCGACCAGACCCACTGAGACTGGGTACGGTCGAGCGGCCCAGAGGCGGCGGCGGCGGCTTCTTCGGCAACGACCAGAACCGAGCCGAGGCGAAAGAGAATCTCAGGTTAACAGGCGGGAGGGGTGGGCTGTTGTGGTGAAGCCTGCTCCAGGCCCTAAGGCCACCCCTCCGCCGCCAGACCGAAAGAAACGTACGCCCACCCACTCACCCCCGCCCACGACCTCCAGCTCCTCTCCGCGTTCCGGCCCAGACCCTCAGTTCCTCACTCTCCGGGGCCGCACGTACTCCCGCGCCTCGTCCTCGAGGATCTTAGCATCTCTCCCCGAGGCCCGACTCCGCCCCCGAGCAGGCCCCGCCTCTGAAAGCCCGCGGCTTCCCCAGGTGTGTTCCACCCGGACGCGTCCCCGGGGCTGCCAGTGGGGCAGAGAGGGTGCAGCTTAGGCCCCTGCTCTAGAACCCCAAGGGGGTCACGGTGACCCGGGCCTACGTCTGCGTGAGTGATTCTCGTCCCCTTTTCAGGTGCGGGGACCCCATGCCCCAGGCAGAACAATCCTTGGGCCAGCTGCTGGAGAAAACGTTTGCATTCTAGTCCATCATTTGTTGTTGTTTTTCCCTTTGAAGCTCAGAATTGAATGAGGTTGGATTTCAGATAAAAGGTGTAGTTACTGGTCACACTCTATTAATCCCACCACCATCCTTCTACCCAGGGCCCTAACTAAGGGTCCCAGAGGATCTCAGGCATCCAAATTGAAATTTGGGGAAATTTCTTAAAGTCTTGGTTTTTGATCCAGAAAGTACCTTTCATATTTGTCAGTCTTTTTTTTTTTTCTGTGTAATTATTAAATAGCAGTGACTTTCTTCTTATCTCCACTTCCCCTCAGTTCCATTTTTGCCAGAGTGAGTATAGGCCTTCAAAGTGATAACTTGAGAGGCTCTGCAATAACTCTTGCTTGAATCTCTTGGAAACTCTTGTGGAATTACACGGAGGCAGCTTTGGAGCAAACTAAGAGAGTCAGTCTTGTTCATTGACGGTTGCATCTGTGGGTTTGGTTTTGTTTTTGTGTACCTCTGTGTGATTTCCCAGAGCCCAGCACCATTGCTTCCCAATTTACTAGATTTACCTCTGATGACATATGTTTGTTTAAAAACTCACTGTCACAATAAAAACGTTCCAGAGTCTAAAGTTCAGAAACAGAAGTTCTTAAAATTAGTTGAGTGCTGGGCAGCATTCTAAGAAATAAATGTTGAGCCAACTAAAATGACTGCTTTGAATGGGCTCACTTGACTGTATATGTAAATATGACTCTCATTAATTTGTATATTGTTATCTTAAAGGCTGGACATCCTTCTGTACTGATTTCCAGCAGATCTACCATTCCTGTCCTACAGCAGTGTTACCTTGCAGTTTCTTGGTTCTTTTTATTCACTCCTTTGAGGGGGGAGAGAATTTATCAAAGAGCCTTCCAGAGCCTATTCATCTTAGGAGAACTAGCACAGAGGGACAGGATGACTTGGAGCTGGCTGCTGAAAATGGTAAGGATTAGTAAGATGGACAGATCCTTTCCAAGCACAGGTCCTTTTATGCCTCTCTCTCTCTGTAAAATCCACCATAATCCTCGCACCCCATCCCACCATACTAAGTCAAATTCTTCAATAATACATTTACAGAAGCTGTAGCAAGCCAGTACTACAGTTATTCACATGTTAAAACTTTTCACTTGGCAGTATATTTTTAAAGGTAAATTGCACAGAAAGCACCAACAAAGACCCTAAACTTAAATATAAATGCAGTATATAATGACAAACATTAAATTTTGTCCTGAGCCAAAATTGATACCAGAAAGTTAGGAACCTACTTATATTATGAACTTATTAATAGGAGACTACCTGCCAATTGTATAGTGATTTACTTGTATCTCTTTTTCTTAAAAGAGTTAAAATACTGGAACTGTGTCTTTAAAATGACAATTCTGCAACTAATATATGACTATGCCACATCTGGATATCAGGAACAGCTGCTAATATTTACAGATAATATCATAATCTCTTGATAATAGGTATAATAATAACCAACTTTATTGAATCCTTTCTGTATACTAAGAGCCTTATGTGTGTTATTTAATTTCCAAATCCTTATGAAGTGAATGCTATTATTACACTCATTTTACTGACCAAACAAAGACTTAGAAAAATAGTTACTTGCCCAAGTTCATATTTCCAAGTCTACCAGGACATTGTACACCTAGATAAAAGCTTTTTTGTATACCTTTCACATTTAATTGTGGCTCAAGTGTTAAACCCCAATTGTCTGTATTATGTAGAATATGTATTTTATTTTTGACAGAAACTATATTTTAAATCAAGATTCAATATAAGAAGCAAAGTCAGAGAACCAATAGCTATTTATTAACCTTTGATAAAGATTATTGTATTGTAGCATCAAAAAACCAAACATTATACCATTCTTTAAAATGTATATGCTTTCTCAGTGAAATGATGGCATTGTTTTCCCACTTCTGTAGGAAAACATAGGCAAGCATAGACATCGTAAAATTGTGTACTCTGATAACAGACCAGAGTCTTAATGTAAGCTGGCAGTTCGAACCCCTAAGAGTACTGAGGAGACTGATAACATTTGAATGCATCTGATTCTTGAAATTGTGAAACTGCAGGGGAGAGGGGAATCCAGAGAGAACACTCTGAAAACCAAAGGAGAGGATTTCTCAGGGAGAATTTTAGCAACCTGCTGTCACAATAGAAATTGAAGGAACTGGTACCCAAGTGTCAGGTGCTTCTGAAAGATTAAAAAGGATTGTTACTGAGAAAGGCCATTGAATGTAATGATTTGGGCAGTAGAGACTTTGGGGGCGAAAAGGAAGCTTCATTGTAGTTGAGGGATATAGAGGCCAGAGACGGAATATTACACCTGGAAGAAGTTTTAAATAGTTGTCTAGATCTGCTTGTTACACACAAAATGTCTGAGGTTCTGTGTGCTTAGTCACTTAGTCATGTCTGACCTTTTGAGACCCCATGGACTGTAGGCCACCAGGCTCCTCTGTCCACAAAGATTCTCCAGGCAAGAATACTGGAATAGGTTGCCAAGCCCTCCTCCAGGGCATCTTCCCAACCCAGGGATGGAACCCAGGTCTCCTACATTGCAGGCAGATTCTTTTTACCGTCTAAGCCGCCAGGGGAGCCCAAGAAACAAACCCTTTACCCTCTGAGCCACCAGGGAAGCCAAGAATAGTGGCATGGGTACCCATCCCTTCTCCAGGGGAAATTCCCAACCCAGGAATCGAACCGTGGTCTCCTGCATTGCAGGTGATTCAGAGAGATTAAATATTGAGTTGGCCAAAAAGTTCTTTTGGGTTTTTCCACAACAGCTTATGGAAATTTAATTTAAGCTTAAATTCCATAAGCTTAATTTAAACTAGGTGGATAGTTCTCAACTGTTGATGACTTTACCACTCACGGGGCATTTGACAATGGCATTTTTTGATTGTCACAACTGGGGAAGGGTGTGCTACTGGCATCTAGTGGGTAGAAGTCAGGGATGCTATGAAACATCCTACTGTGCACAAGCCTGCCGCTGTGGCACACACGTCAAAGAATGATCTGGTCCAAATGTCAGTATTTCTAGAAGAAGAAGCCCTCAGCCAGGTCACCAGCTGATGCTAAATCCAGTATATTAATACTTGTAAGGAGGTAGAACAATGGATAAAAACTACTGCTTCTGTGAAGAGGAAAGCATCCTTGGCAAGAAACCAGTATGGTGGGAAAGCATCCTTGGCAAGAAGCCAGTATGGTGGTGGTTTAGTCACTAAGTCGTGTCCGACTCTGTGCAACCCCATAGACGGCAGCCTACCAGGCTCTCCATGCCTGAGATTCTCCAGGCAAGAATACCAGAGTGGGTTGCCATGTCCTTCTCCAATGCATGCATGAAGTCACTTTAGTTGTGGCCGACTCTGTGTGACCCCATGGACAGCAGCCCACCAAGCTCCTCTGTCCATGGTATTCTCTAGGCAAGAATACTGGAGTGGGTTGACATTTCCTTCTCCAGCATTTAGTAAATGTTAGCTGTTAAATAGAAGTCCCATGCAGTAACAGTTTGTCAGTAATCCTGTGATGGCTTTACCTGCAGAAGATAAAGAGGTAGTTGAGGTACTCCGTCAAGCAACTAACACTGTTCTGTGTGGGTTTGTCATTGATCGTTTGGTTATATAACCTTTGGCTCCTGTAGTAAAGAGACTATTTTTTGACTTACAATGGAACCCTTAGGGGAAAATTAGACATATGAAAATTATCTTTGCTTATAATTCTCAGGTTTTACTTATAATTGTACATATTTTTTATTCTTAAATAAGCGGTTGATGTAATTTAAAAAAGTACATACCTACCTTTCTCTTATATATCATATGGCTTTAAATGTTATATTTTAAGTATGTAAAAGTACACATGTGAATTTGTACTCAATAAACTACATCTTTTTCTCAAGAAACTTGGGCTGCGCCCATAATACAAAAAATTACATCACGTTTGTCCTTTTGTTATCAACTCTAATAATAGACTTTATTGAAACAGAACTCTTCGGATTCTTGACTGACTTTATCTGCACTTAAGCTTCAAATGTTTTCTTGTTTTTTTGTTGTTGTTTGTTTTTTCAGATCAGCAGAAACATTTGAAAAAGAAGATGATCTTGACAGTGTTATTAATGAAATATTTGAAGAGCCCCACTTCGACAAAAAACACTTTGTAAGTAAAATGTCGTAAAGGTAACAGCAATTCTTTCAATATCTCAAGACATGTTTAGAATAATCTGAAAGCTTATAGAATTTACAAGTATCTATAGTCCTGAATTATGAGAAGTAAAATTGTTTAAAGAAATTATTCCAGTTAGATTTATACAGGAAAGAAGTATTAGAAACTGTGTGTGTTTTGCTGTTTATTTCTCATCAAGAATGATAAATTAGAAAAGCTGTTGAACAAAATGCAACTTACAGATGAAGTTGATTACTTGTATTTATTTGTAGACTCTAAGAGCACTCCTCTAAAAGATTAAAATCAGCTTGCATTATAGGAATGTGCTTAGCATCTCAGATGCTTTGCCATTGCTCTCATCCCTGAACTAATGAGTGAGTTGGTAATATGTTAATTTTTTAAATACTTGTGTATCTATGACAACTTTATAAAAGCTTGTAAAATAATGTAACAGCCACCTGTATATTTACTACTCATACTGAACATACCCTAACATTTTGCCAGATTTACTCGTTTGTATTTTTTTTTTTTGGTCACGCTGCGTGGCTTGCGGGACTTTAATTCCCCCACTGGGAAGTGAACCCGGGCCACAGTAGTGAAAGTGCCACTGAACTACCAGAAGCTATATATCTTTAGATCAAGGCATTTCGGAAAGAGAAGAGAATACTTTTCTAAAGAAGTATTAGAGAAGATAATTTGAAACAAAAATAGCTTTTATAATCATGAAGAAATATACTTTTATACATTTCTTCTGTGTGCTCCCCTTTTTTTGAGGGTGAGGAATCAGATTTTATTTACTTGTTTGGCTGCACGTTGCAGCATGCAGAATCTTAGTTCCCTGACGAGGGGTTGAACCCATACCCCTTGCATTCAGAACTTGGAGTCTTAACCACTGGACCACCAAGGAAGTCTTTGTATGTTCCCTTTTTGAAGTTAGTTATTACATTCAGTTTTCCAACCTGCAGGAGAGAAAGCAACCCAAGTAAACTTCTGGAGAAAAGCAGATTGATGTCAAACATTGACTGGATGAGAAAAGAAGTGTGAATTGCCAGTCCGTGCCCAGCTTATCCTAAGAGGCCAGATCATGCTCCTGAGAACAATACTCCCTCCCCCATTGCTCACCCATTGTGCTGTGTTTTTCTTTCTTTTTTTTTTTTTTTTTAAAGTTAAAGTAAATGGTAACCCACTCCAGTATTCTTGCCTGGAGAATCCCATGGACGGAGAAGCCTGGTAGGCTACAGTCCACAGGGTCACAAAGAGTCGGACACGACTGAGCGACTTCACTCACTCACTCATAGTTGACTTACAGTATTATGTTACTTGCCAGTTATTTTGTTCATTAACCATTTTCAGACTCACCCAGGAAAGCCCAGAAACAACTGCAGATGTCCCAGTGTGCCAGCTTTGAGTCATAAACGTGAGCCAGGATGGCACATGGAGCATGCTTCCAAAGACAAAAAGAGACTCAGGCACATTAGTATTTTTCAGATATGCACCAAAAATGTTTCCAGTTCTGTTTATTTAACAAATAAAAGAGTTAAGAGAAAATAGTAAAACAAAGTATTTTGCCTCCATTAAATTTCCTCACCTACTAGGTAAAATGATGGCATGTCTCTGCATAGTTTAAACTGCCTTTTCTCCTTCTCATTTCCTCTCCTTGGCGGTGGTCCTAGTATGTGGTTGGCATATGTTGTTTGGTACCTTATACCAGTTAACACTTAATAAATGCTTGCTAATGATGATGTTATGTAACTATATAGGAACTACTGTATGGTTGTGACTTGGTAGCTCTACATTTTCATTGAATATATAATGGTTGATACCATTCCGTTTGATCAAAACTAATATTCCTGAAGTTACCCAGGAGTTTGGTTAATTTATTTTTAGTTCAGGTGAGTACCATTCACAGCCTTTAAAATGAGTCTGAGGTTTTTTTCCTCAATTGCATTTTTCCAGGATGAAGTTTTAAATAGCAGACCCTTCATATTAAATCACTGAAGTCTAGTATTAACTGAAGAGTTATAAAGTGACTCTAAATCTTAGCTTGCTAATAATGGCAGTATGTCAATTTTCTAGACTAAATGTTAGCATAGTAATTTGTAAATTCCTCAGGGAGGTCTACTTCCCTTTTGCTTTTAAAAGGTTTTGATCATTGTTTTTATTTCTGAAACTTTAAAATCATAGGAAATTTTTATTTAAGCCATTTTTAAATACTTTTGTTATAACAAATATTAGTTTTCATGTTACAATTATCTAAGTTACCTGTGGTCTTTTATTATTTTGGTTTTTTTAACAGAAATTAAAATCTAAATCTTCAGGTAACACATCTGTCAGAGCTTCCATTCAAGGCCTTGGTAAAAGGTAAGTCGGGATTGCTTCAGTAAATTACACCCAATGGTAAGCACGGTCTAGTAGATTTTGTTACCATTTAGCAACATTGAGCAACAAAGCACTGGTTAGTTTTCAGGGGAAAGACTGAATTGCAGCGTTTTTGGTGCTCTTATGGTCTGTGACTCCTTAGCGCAAAGGAACTTGAATGGGAGGTTATTGCTGTTGTAAATAATTTTCTGCTGTGTGAAAAAAAGTGTGAACAGTTTCTCAGAATTAATGTGCTGTTATACTCTTCAGTATTTACTTTGTCCCTTACATTATTTGGCAAACACATTTTCCTCTGACTCATTTTAACTCTTTGAGTGGTCCTGAATGTACAGGTTTTATCCAATAAAGCACTGACCCTGGAATGAATACCTCTTCCTTATAATAAATGACTTGCTCAGGAAAATATACAATTTGATTTCAATAATATAGAGTCAATGAGGCCAAATTAACTTCTCATCCCTCTTTTATGTTTTGGTTTTATTTTTCTCCCCTCTGTTGAACACGTCTAGCTGCAGCCCAGTGTACATTGGCGGAAGCACTGTTCCATGTGGGATTGGGACAAATACTTCACAGAGGTAAGATGTCAGAAATAGAGTACACATTAATTAGGTCTTTCCCAATTGATACCCTGTTGGAACATAGTTCTTATCATCTTGGCATGAGTCTGTTTCATCATAAGAGGTATGTTTTGTTAGCCAGTCTGAGGACACTTTCCTGAAATGCATATTATGCGTAGGTGATAGTTGTGAAAGCTGTGATGTTGGGTATGTGGTGTTCATTGTGTTGACACCTTCTCTGAGATCCACTTAACGTGGCTGGGTCACTTCCATCCCAGCTTGGTTTCCACAGGACACCGGGAGCTGAGCTTCTGCTTTGCCCTGTTTCCCTCCAGGCGCTGGAGGCCAGTGAGTAGACAGGGGAACACAGCCACGCACTATATGGTGTGTTATGCACCCTGCCTGGGCCAAGCAGCGTGAGAAGCTGCAGGTCTGGAGTACCAAAGAGTTCTTAGGCATAGTCTCTTGATTTTACATATTTCAAAAGCAGAAGCCCTCCTTTTGGCGTCTCTTCCCCAGCCCACCTTTTACCCAGTGTCTCACTCAGGACCTTGTTCAGGGTGGTCTTACAGTCACGGTACTGCCTGTCCCAAGCCCCCTCAGACTCCCAGGCTACTCCACTGTCATTTGTCGTAAAGTGGGGAAACGGACTGATCTTTAGTAAATCTTTTTTTATTGAAGTATAGTCGTTTACAATGTTAATTTCTCCTATCCAGCAAAGTGATTCAATTGTACGTATATATGCATTCTTTTTCATGTTCTTTTCTATTACGGTTTATCACAGAGTACTGAATATAGTTCCCTATGCTATACAGTAGGAGTACCTTGTTGTTCGTCCATTTTATGTATAATAGTTGGCATGTGCTAGTCCCAAACTCCCAAGCCATCTCCCCCCACCCCTTCTCCTTGACACCCAAAGTCTGTTCTCTTGTCTGTGAGTCTGTTTGTTACCGAGATTAGTTCATTTGTGTCATATTTTTGATTCCACATATAAGTGATATCATACGGTAATTGTTTTTCTGTTTCTAACTTATTTCATTTAGTATGATAATCTCTAGGCCCATCCATGTTACTGCAAATGGCCTTATTTCGTTCTTTATTGTGGCTGAGTAGTATTCCGTTGTGCATATGTGAGGTGAAGTGATGTCACTCAGTCGTCTCCGACTGTTTGCAGCCCTATGGACTATAGCTTACCAGGCTCCTCCATCCATGTTATTTTCCAGGCAAGAGTACTGGAGTGGGTTGCCATTTCGTTACCCAGGGATCGAACCCGGGTCTCCCACATTGTAGGCAGATGCTTTACCATCCGAGCCACCAGGGAAGTCCATTGTGTTAATGTACCACATCTTCATCCAGTCATCTGGCAATAGACATTTAGGTTGTTTCCATGTCTTGTTTATTATTAAATAGTTCAGCAAATCATTTTACTGTCCTGATAAATTTGATTCTACTTTTACAGAAGCCTACTTAACTAAATTACTATGTTTTGTCTAATTATTTCTAAAACACTTTTTCTGGTAATTTTTTAAGAAATGAAAGACTGTGCTATATGACTACACAATCACACTTCAGGAGAGATAATCATTGTATTGAATAATAAAAGTGTGATCCAAAAAGACATTGTTGAAGGGTGCAGCTGGCCTAGACCTTGGAGGCCCAGAAAAAAGGGCTGTGGGACCAGAGGGAAATTTGGGATCTGAGGCAGCCTAGACCAGGAAGACCAGGCTGTGGACAGGCTGCAGCAGCCCACAGGAATGATGCTTGCCGTGAGGGCTGTAAATAAGTGTTGATAGCACCTGACTCATCCTGCGTTGAGGACTGTCTGTACAAAGAATTAGAGACACAGACTGCCCTTAGAGAAGAATTCTGTCTGGTTGCTATCAGTCCCGACTTACCCGTGTGAGCCCAGTTGGACTTGTCTCAGCCATTGCCAGACCACTCTGCTTTGGATCCAGGCTTCTCTCAAGTCACCCGTGAACTATACAGCGAGGGTCTCCTAGTTACCATCCACTTGTATCTCCTGTAGTCTCACCCACATAGAGCATTAGAGAAAAGATCCCTCACATACAGTCTTGAGCACCTCTCCCCTGTTCAGAAGGAAAATGAGAGCTGACATCTGTCTCATATTAACTCTAAACTCATTGTTTGCTTTACTAAATTGTTGTCCTTGTTCTTCCTCTTCTTTTTTCAGTTCTTTTACCTCCAGTTGAAGCTTAGGTCAGATACTCTACTTCCAGTAGAACACTTGTTACGCTTCTATTAATACTTTCCACTTAACATTTTTCTGCCTTTGAGTATTTTTACATTTTTTCCCTGTCTAGAATGGAAAACATACTTACCACATGCAATTTGCATGTATATGCACAGGTAAATGTTTATATTCACAGATCTTCTTCACGCATCACGAAGATATTAATCATTGACCACCCTCTTCATGACACAGATCAGCACCCACAGAAAGATAAGCACGTACATATTCATGTGCATGTAAATCATTACATGTGTGAAGTACATTATACTGTCCAGAGTACTTTTTTTGTATATGTGTATTGGTTCATCTGCTCACGGAAAAAAACCAAGTTGCAGATAGAACAAGAATTTTTAACCCCATTTTATAAATGAGGAAGCACTGGTGTTATTTTCGTTAAACATGTACTAATTCATCATGTTCTTGCTAAGTCCTAGGTTTTAAGTGAATACCTTGTGGCAAACAAATAAATGAACACTTCCCTTCCCTCAATGAGCTTTTAGTATAGATAAGGAAAGAGACTTTAATTCTACAAATAACTATTTAATTTCCACATAATATGTAATATAAAAGATAAGTGCAGAATGCTATACACATAGATAATTGGCATTCTAGCTAATATGAAAGGTTAGGGAATGCTTTCCTAAGCTAATAATATTTAATCAGACTATGATGCGATAAGTAGGAGGTAAGCAAAGAGAGGGGACCATTGGCACCACCCTGTTAAATGAAGACACACTGCATTAGATGGGCACACCATGCTAGGTCATCCTGAGCTTGAGAAGCCAGAGGTTCTGGAGAAAGGGAGCAGCCAGGTGGGCTGGAGTGTGTTGAGTGGGGGAAAGGGTGGCTCTGGAAGGAGCTGGCAGTCAAAGGATGTTTGGTTTGGGGCCCTGAAGAGGATTTTAGAAACATAAGTCCTAGGGCAGTGGAAGCCATTGGGTTGTTAGGTTTGTTTTTTGTTTTGTTTTAAGCAAATAAAGGTGACATAATCATATTTGTGTTTCTAAAGAAATTTTGGTTCTAGAGTAGAAAATGGATTGGAACTTGGAAGGACAAGACAGGAGAGAACACTGGAAGACCAGTCAACAAGCAGTAGTTAGCAGTGGTCCAGGAAAGAGACAGTGATGGCCGCGGTGACCTAAGTGCTGGCAGTGGCTGTAGGGAAAGGGCTCTCACTTGAGATACTTAAAGTACATAAATGACAGAATTCAGTGATTAAATGGCTATTGGAGGTCAGAGAGAAAGTTGTCAAAAATGACTCCCAAGTCCTGTTCCTTGCCCAAGGCAAGGACTCAACTGTGTAATTTGATTCCTAGTCCATTATGTTTTCTAGTATACCAGTTGATTATATAATGTATGCAAGAAGGAAGCTCTTCTGCTACTGTAACTGTTATTTTCCAACTGCCCAAACAGCAGGACTCCCCAGTGCACGGTGTAGATCTGACTGAGAACCACAGAGTCTGTGCAGAAGACGGCATTGGGCTGTGTTATGGACATTCCCACCGCTAACATCTTTTTACTTACTAGCCAGATAAAAGGACAAAGCCATTGGTGATACCTTCATGTTTGTATTTCCTCACATTTTAGAGGAAAGACCTGACAGGTATCTTTAATTGGAACCATGAGTTTGTGTTAGATATTCTTTTATATATAGTTAGGAAAGAAAAATATATTTAAGCTCTGAAAATAAGCACTGGTGTACATGCCGAGGGTGTAAAGGAGGGCCTGCTGTACCCGTTAGATCGGTTTGATTTTGGATGAAGCTCAAGTTTGAGCGTAATCCTGAATGATTTTAGAGTGCAAAGATTTGAGTCTTTTACCCAGCTGGTGGGAAGGAGGAAGAGTAATAGCAAAGCATGGTGGCATTGATAAGGTATAGATAAAGCCAAAGCGTTATTTTCAAGCCAAACTGAATTTTGCCCTGCTCATTTTTTAAACTACTTGCAAGCCTGGAGTATTCCATAGACTGGTACTAATTATGATCTAATAGAGTGAATCGTAGCAGCAGGATGATTTCTTAGCTGCAAGTTAGTTTTATGTTTCTCAGAGGACAGTGTTTGTAGGAAAATGTGGTAGTGTGAATAGATTTGAATAAACTACTAAATTTTAAATTAAAAAGCTGTATTTAACATTATGGTTGAAATTTTACACATACAAAATGTCAGGAAATTCTAAATTATAGTTCCCACAACAGCAGTAATTCAGCCAAATTGCACATATGTATTAAGGCATTAAAGTTAACACTCTGTGCAGTCATGTAATAAACTACATATGCATAAGAAAGCCAGTTATAGCAGCTTTGGGAACCATCATTTTGCATTTTCCTGACCTGTACATTCAAAATCCAAGTTCAGATGTGTACAAATATAAGTGTGTTGAATTTCCATATGTACAAATTCAATTTCATAGGTTTCTAACAGTTCAAAAGAAAATATGGAATTGTTTTTCAAGCTTGTATAGATTTTAAATGTTTAGTTATTGTTATAATTAATATTTTTAGAAATATAAAGCATTATCAAACTTTCAGGCTAAAATATATTTGCAGTTTTGAAGTTGACATATCTGAATTTTAGAGGGAAATAAAAAAATAAAATGATGGACTTTATTTTTTAATTTCAGAAGTATTATATGTTTATTGAAAAAAATAAAAACAAAAGTCAAAGTGTATAAGGAGAAAGATAACAATCTCCTTCCAAACTTAGACAGGATATTAAAAAGCAGAGACATCCCTTTGCCAACAGAAGTTCGTATAATCAAAGCTATGGTTTTTCCAGTAGTCACATACAGATATGAAAATTGAACCATAAAGAAGGCTGAGTGCCGAAAAATTGATGCTTTCCAACTGTAGTGCTAGAGAAGACTCTTGAGAGTCCCTTGGACAGCAAGGAGATCAAACCAGTCAATCCTAAAGGAAATCAACCCTAACTATTGATTGAAAGGACTGATTCTGAAACTGAAGCTTTAATACTTTGGCCACCTGTTACAAAGAGCCGACTCATTAGAAAAGACCCTGATGCTGGGAAAGATTGAAGGCAGGAGGAGACAACAGAGGACGAGATGGTTGGATGGCATCACTGACTCAATGGACATGAGTTTGGACAAAGTCTTGGAGATGGTGAAGGACAGGGGGAGCTGGCATGCTGCAGTCCATGGGGTCACAAAGAGTCAGACAGGACTGAGTGACTGAACAACAGCAAAATGTTTTTATAAACTTATGAACACCTGTACAGGAAAATCTGGGCAGTAGATTTTACAAAAACAGCATCATGCTATATATGTTATTGTGCACCTAGCTTTGTGCACCTTTAGGTCAATAAGTAAATGTAATTATCTGTCTCCCTTTATCAACTACCTGATATTCCATAGTATAAATGTTATTCAATCTTTTCCCTCTTGGATAGCTATACAGGTGATATCCTGTTTTTCTGCCATCTCAACAATACTGCAGTAGAAATTCTTGAGATACATGCCTATATTCTGGTACTTTTATTTGTAGATTCCCCAAAACGGGATTGCTGGCACAACAGCTAGGTATAATTTTAATTTTAAAATTATACCAAGGTTTTCCCCAAAAGGTTAGAAGTTTACATACCCACCATAAATGTCTGAGAGTGCTAATTTTTGCTAACATAATTGGTTTAAATATATATTCCATAGTTGCTTTAAATTTTAATTCTTTATATGTGTTTTAACTTTAACAAATGCTATGTGCCACCCACTGTTATAAGGATTATCAGTATTAGCTTGGCTAGCTCCTCCTAATTGTGAGCGTGTAAGTATTATCACCATTTAAGAGATAAGGAAACTGAGTCACAGAAAAGTTAAGTTACTTGACTATAATTACACAGCTGGGGAATCAGCATTTGAACCTAGGCAATCCTGTCTACACTCTTAACCATTCATCTATGCTACCTATATTAGTGAGAGTATATTTTAGGTTTTTTTCATTTTTGTCATTTGTAAGCACTGTTTGTCAGTATAAGTATTTGATTATGTGTTAAAGATGTTTTCTTTCACTCTATTAATGGTCTTTTCACTTTGTTTTTGGTATCTTAGAAAACCCTTATTTCCTTATAATTTTTAGATGATCAAATGTATATTGATTCTAGTTTTAAAATACTTCAAACAATGGAGATTTCTTTAAATCACAGTTACTATACAAGTCAAATTGTTTGCAGCAGCAATTAATAATTCTCATTGTATGTTATCGTTTTAATCCTGATGTTACCGTATAGTACATGAATTTTGAGATTTGCATGGCATTTCAGTTCCTCAGGTTGTCACTGACTACCTGTTATGTGCTAAGTATCGTTTTAGCAGTTCTGTCCTCTTTCATCAGCAGCATTTGGCCCTTTACTACATCTCTGCCATCAACATACAAGCCTGCTCTTTTTCCATCTGTTTTAAATATAACCATTTCCTAGTCCCACTTGCTTTACAACTACCACTTCATCTAAAGAAACTGCTTATGTAGACATACCTTCCCAGTGAAACCTATGCAGACCACTGTATTTAAAATTACAGTACAGTTCCTCCCAGTGCTTCCAGTTTTATTGACTTGACTCTACTTTTTATTTTATTTAAAGCATTTTTATCATCTAACATAGTATATAATTTAGTTATTGTAAGTATTGTTTATTCTTGAATTAGAATCTAAGCTATATGAGGACAGAATCTCACCAGCACATAGTAGGCTTTCAGTAAATATTTTTTAAGTGAATGAATGAATACATTAATACAAAGTAGTGGGAAAACAGAAGCAAATAAGATATTGTCCCAGCACTTACAGGAGAGACAGATTCATTTCAATACAGTGTGGCAACCCTGAAATTTTCATTAGGAAGGGAAACACTTAAAAAGTTATCTTAAGTGAAGATCTACTTAGGTGCAATTTAAAAACTAAAAGATCTACATATCAGTTTTTTTCTTTAAATCTGTAAATATATATGTGTGTGTATATATATCAGTATGTAAGATCTTAGTAAAATAGGTAGGTTTATGCAGAAATTTAACCTAAAAATTCAAATAGGTAATCAGTCCATTAGTATAAAAATTTATAATCAGATTCATCTTTGTGTCTCTGTTGTTTACTCAGTAATCTGTAATGTATGGTATAGTCTATGAATAAATGCAGCAGATTTTCACATTTTTAAAATATTTTATTTATTTGGCTGCATCAGGTCTTAGCTGCAGCATGTGGGATCTAGTTCCCTGACCAGAAATGGAACCTGGGCCCCCTGTATTGGGAGCATGGAGTCTTAGCCACTGGACCACCAGGGAGGTCCCAGATTTAAACTCTTCAAATTTAAACTTACCAATCATTTCTAATGTACAGTTCTTTTTCTCTGAACAGAGCATGTGACCATCTGCGTTGTACAGCCTGTGATTTCTGGGTAGAAAGCTACGATGACTATAGGTGGGACAGATCATGTGATTACCTGTTTTTCAGGTATGTTTCTAAAAACTTCACTCTGTGAAAAATGTACTTAATGCAACTTTATATTTCTTATTGTGCTGTGATGCCTCTTGGTGGCCTTGGCCAGATTGTGTGACCTGCACTCTTTGATATTTCTCACATCATCTCCTTTCCATCTGTGCTGTCAGCCTAATTAAGGACATGTTAGTTCTGGACAGGAGTTCAGAAGTAGCCTCCTCACTATTTTTCCTGAGCATAGTCTCTTTTTCCAGACCACCCTTCACTTGCCGAGAATTAAAGCATAACTCTGAGTATGCCATTCTCTTGCCCCAAACCCCTCTGCTTACAGAATAGTGTCCAAATTCCTTAGCATGGCATATGAGACCCTCCACGAGTCAGTCCCCATCTGTCTATCACCCAGCTTTGTTTGTCTTTCCACCATATAGTCTTCACCTTTGCAAGATTATAGCTACGTCAGAGCACTCAGTGCTCCCATTCCCTGTGACTTGGGGTAAACTCTCCACCTCTTGGGGTACCTTCCCACCATTTTATCTACCTAAACCCTGCATGTCCCTTGGTACAATTCGTTGCTCATTTTCCATGATTCCCGTACCACTCTCTCAGCTTGGAATTAAACTCATCCTTTTTCATGTGTCCATAGCACTTTGTACCTGTTACAGTACTTAACTGTAATAAAAGGTTGAAAAGCTCTTAGGTTTGTATATGTCTGCCTCCCTCCTTGTGGTTGAGATAATGTCTTACTCATGTTTTTGTAATACTTACTGAATGCCTAATATTTTTTTTTTGGCTGTACTTTGTGACATGTGGGATCTAGTTCCCTGACCAGGGATCAGACCCAAGCCCCCTGCATTAGGAGCTCAGAGTCTTAACCACAGGACCACCAGGGAAGTCCCATGAATGCCTAATACTTTTAAGTTATAAAAATATATTTGAAAAAAAAAATATATATATATATATATTTGAGCTATACCTTCACATTTTCAAATAAAAATTAAGGGCTAAAAATTAGTAAAGTACATATATCATGCATTTTGGGGCCCCCAAACCTATGCCTAAACAAAGAATATATTCTCAGATACAAGTAATCAGAATTATTACAGCACTCTTCTGTAGCATAGGAAACTGGTGCATGGCTTTCTTCACACCTTTCTGGTAGCTGTTCTCATGTAAATCTATAGGAGTCTCCTCTAGGGTTAATGTAAGAGTTTTTAAACTTTTCACAGCAAGAAATGTTCTGAAAATCTTGTGAAAACTTTGAATCCTCTCCATATATGCAAAGAAAAACTCAAATATGTAAATACATAGAAAAATTACAATTTGAGAGATTTCATGGTCCCCAACCCCAAAAAAGCCTAGTGTCATCCCCAAATCCAGGTCAGGAGCCCTTATACCTGACCTGGATTTGTGTTAGTCCACTTTTTAATCCCATTGTTGGAAAAGTTAGCTTTTAATTTCAGATTCATTTCATCTTTTCTGACTTATCTAAGCCCTCTGCTCTATGCTTTCTTCTAGTTGATGCAGTGCATGGGGAATAGTCCACATATTTCGCTAAGATGAACCATCAATTTTTATAAAACTAGTATAATAGAATGCGTATACCATCAAAACGTCAGTGAGCACAGGCATAAAGGAAGCTTGTTGGTGATTTAGTTGTCCTTGAGGAACTTAGAGTGTCTCTGAGTTATCGAGAGCAAGCGCAGTTGGTTTACTGTAGATCTGCTTGTTGCTGTTGTGCTTACTCGCTCAGTCATGTCCTACTCTTTGTGACCCCATAGACTGTAGCCCGCCAGGCTCCTCTGTCCACGGAATTTTCCAGGCAAGAATGCTGCAGCAAGTTGCTATCCCTTACTCCAGGAGATCATCCCAAGCCAGGAATCGGACCCACATTTCTTGCATCTCCTGCATCGACAGGCAGGTTCTTTGCCACGAGCACCACCTAGGAAGCCCGTAGCTGTGAGCAACCTGGTTTTTAAAAACTACAGACTTCTAGATAGAGCTAGAAGATTCATTACATTATTAAAAATAGATGATGTTTATTGTGATTTATTTTTACACAGCATACTGAATACAGTGTTTAAAATAAGAATGATGAGTAGTTATTGAAATCAGTAGAAAATACCATCTCAGGCCTCAGGATGCTTGGGAATATGTTTGGGAGGTAAGAGAATGGAACAAATAAAGGAGAGGCTGTGAATCCCCATCAGGATATAGATCATCGATATATTTTGTAGAGCTTACTAGCATTTCTTTTTATCAGGCTTTCTTTAGGACCTAGCCTGTAACGTTGTTAAATACCAGGCTCACAAGATGAATAGGACACAGTGCCTGCTCTCAAGCAATGCTCAGTTTTGAGAAAGAGAGACACTGTTACAACATCACATGATAAATGTGAAAGAGGAGTTTCACAGGGCAAGGTGGATGCATTCCCCCCTGAGGTATCAGAAAAAGCCTCAGAGCCTTGAAGGATAACCAGGAGTTTGCCTGGCAAGCCAGATGGACACTGGTGTTCTTTTAGGGGATATTTTTAAAGACACGGGTGAAACCGCATGGTGTGTCTGGCAACTTCCAAGCAGTTTGGACTGTGTGGAGTTTTGGATATAAGAGCAGAACTTGGCGAGGTGAAGTAGGAGCAAGAGATCAAAAAGAGCAGAGGCATAGAAGAAGTGCTGAGGAATTTGGACTTAATTTTTTTAGGCAATGGATAACCACTGAAGGTTTTTAATCAGGGAAGAGAGCTGAATATTTGAATTTATGAAAGATTGCTCACTATTTATGGGAACCAGACCAGTTTAGAATCACAGGAATTAGTGATTCCTGAGATCATGGCATCTGGTCCCATCACTTCATGGGAAATACATGGGGAAACAGTGGAAACAGTGTCAGACTTTATTTTTTGGGGCTCCAAAATCACTGCAGATGGTGATTGCAGCCATAAAATTAAAAGACACTTACTCCTTGGAAGGAAAGTTATGACCAACCTAGGTAGCATATTCAGAAGCAGAGACATTACTTTGCCAACAAAGGTCCGTCTAGTCAAGGCTATGGTTTTTCCAGGGGTCATGTATGCGTGTAAGAGTTGGACTGTGAAGAAAGCTGAGCACCGAAGAATTGATGCTTTTGAACTGTGGTGTTGGAGAAGACTCTTGAGAGGCCCTTGGACTGCCAGGAGATCCAACCAGTCCATTCTGAAGGAGATAAGCCCTGGGATTTCTTTGGAAGGAATGATGCTGAAGCTGAAACTCCAATACTTTGGCCACCTCATGTGAAGAGTTGACCCACTGGAAAAGACTCTGATGCTGGGAGGGATTAGGGGCAGGAGTAAAAGTGGATGACAGAGGCTGAGATGGCTGGATGGCATCACCGACTCGATGGACATGAGTTTGGGTGAACTCCGGGAGTTGGTGATGGACAGGGAGGCCTGGCATGCTGCAATTCATGGGGTCGCCAAGAGTCGGACACGACTGAGCGACTGAACTGAACTGATTGCAGATATTGTGGTAATCCAGTGGGAAGGAAATGAGGATCTGAGTTAGACCAGAGATGGATTCGAGTGCTATTTTAGAGGTAATCCTGACTGTGGAAGATGAGAGACAAATGTCACCCAGGATGGGTCCTAGATTTCTGTCTTGGTTTACTAACATGGGCCATGATACAGTCCATTGATAGAATTTAAGAACAGTTTTGAAGGAGTCTATACGTTCATTATGGGAGCTGATGAACCTGTGGCTCAGAAGCTCAGATAAGAAATGTCTGTACAGTGGTAGTCAGAACCATGAGACTGGAAGATGTTGCCCAGAAAGGTGACTTGGAAACCTGTCACTGAATGCAGAGTTAAAGGCTCATTTAGTTAAGATAGGAGATGCTTTGATGTTTATATTGCAGAGGGGAGGGAAGACATTGGAAGGGGAGGTTATGTGAGTATCAAGGTCCTAGAGGCTTTGGTGCAGAGTGCTGATGGAAGTGAGCTGTGGGTAGGAAGAGGCCTCCTCTGTGCCTGGGTAGAAGGTGGTCATATGCTGATGTGTTTGGGGGGAAAGCTAGGAAACGGAAGCCTTTTCACATCTCATTGCCTGGTTTTGTGAATGAAGATGTGATCTGCTTGAAAGTAGAGAAGTAGAGGGGAGATGAAACACTTGAGGAGGATGGGAAATGATCACTGGGGAAACCAGAAGTAGGTGATGACCGAAGACAATGTAAAAGTTCTAAGAGTATCCCTGAATGCCCAGCAGGACATTGGGAGCCATTCATTTTTAGTGATACCAATCTGCATGTTGGTTATACAGTAAAAACCGTTTTAGTTGTTTCATTGTCCTTATCTTACAAGTGAGGGCAGTAAGTGTAGCCTAGCTTTGATAAGTTCTAGAACTTTCTAAAAGAAATGTAAGCTATACTTGACCATCCTGCTGTAATAGCTAAATAGTGAAAGTGAAGTCGCTCAGTCTTGTCCGACTCTTTGCAACCCCATGGACTGTAGCCTATCAGGCTCCTCCGTCCGTGGGATTTTCCAGGCAAGAGTGCTAGAGTGGATCGCCATTTCCTTCTCCAGGGTATCTTCCCAACCCAGAAATCGAACCCGCATTGCAGGCAGACGCTTTACCGTGTGAGCCACCAATAGCTAAATAAAATGCTCTTATTTTTCTATTAAATTGTATTTCCTTTATGGAAAATAATGATATTTTCTTTCAAAGCTTTTAAAATAATGCACTACGTGAAATGTATTAATTAATTAGTTCCTTGGCCTTTGTGATTCCTGTTCCTGAAATCTGTAAGGATTCAATCCAATCAAGTGTCAGATGTTAAGTTTGTCAAAATATATTACAGATTGAATAAAGAACACTTCTTCACATAGCCATTTAGGGTTTTTTGTTTTTGTTTTTTTTGTAGCCATTTAGTTTTAATCAAACATATTTAGTTTTATTCGGCTGTTCTCTTTCCCATAAAACTTCTTCCTTCCTTCCCCTGTCTCACTGTAACCTTAGCTGAGTCGTTGAGCTGGTCAAAGTCTCAGTTTCCTGAAGTCAGACCCTTGGCCTTGGAAAGCCTCTCAGGTTTTTGTTGATGTCAAACTTGTCCCTGAATTTTGTGCGGTGCTGTGTGTGGTGCCCACTGGCCGCCAGAGGGCACTTCGTACCCTGCTTTCCTTTGCAAACATCAAATAACAGCACTGTCTTTTTTTTTTTTAATTTGTACTATATTTCATTTTTACTGTGTATTTTTTCAGCATTCCACTTGGAATTTTTTCATCTTCTTTTGCCATGGAATAGTTACATAAATTCAGTACATGAACTGTGAAAATCATAGTTGATTTTCTATTAATTTCTATGAATTAATTTCTGTAGTCTTTTTTATAGCACCAAGTCAGATGGTTATCATTTTTCATGAGTTCTGCCCATTGACGCAATTATGTTAAAATTATTGACATTTATTTCAGGAGAGACTTTCTTTTTTTCCTGATACTATAAGTGAATAAGAACAAATTGAAACAAATGAGATACAATATGAATCCAACACATAGAAATAACAAGCACTTTTTCTCTATTAATGAAAAATTTCTGTAGTTAACATATCAGAAGCCTGTTAACTTTATGCCTCTTACATGCCCTCCATGTGCAGGCTTTTAAAATATGGCACAGGTGAGTATTTGAGGTTGGAGATGAACCGCCGTCTGTTCCACTCTGTTCTTACTTCATGTTGCCTCTGATGGGACGAATCAGTGATTCTTCAGCTCCTTACGTCACTGTGTTCTACAGCAGCCCTAGTAAACAGACGTAGAGGATTACCATTTTAAAATACTGAAACCCTCAGAAAGAGAACACCAAAGCGCTTCTCCTGTTTTGCATGGGAAAACTCTGAGTAGTTTAGTGTTTGACTGTAAAGATTGGAAAATAAAGCAATGAGGATTTCTTTTCTTTTTCTAAGTCATTAAGCACTGAACAAAGCTATTATACTAAAACCTTCTTGTTTTACCAACAGGAACAATATGCCAGAATTCCACAAATTAAAAACAAAGCTGGTAAAAAAGAAAGGAACACGAGCATACGCCTGCCAGTGCAGCTGGAGAGCTGTTGAAGAACTGACTGACCTTCAGACCGACCATCAGCTTCGCTGGGTTTGTGGCAAACACTAAGGATCCAGACTTCCTACATTCAGACAGCTGCATTCATGAGCGCAGTCTCTATTCATCACCACAGTGTTTAGGTAAAGGTACATAGTATCATGCCCTTTGGAAAAGACAAAATTTCATTTAATGACTGTACAAATTTTCAAGGACTAAATGGACTTGGGAAGATAATGTGCTTTAACATTTTGGAATTATTCCTTTCTGATATATGAGCATTTCACTTAGTAAGGTAACAGGTTATCCAAATACTTCTTTGCTAGGTTGTCTCCTGGAGTTTCATACAGATACATAGCCATTCACTATTAATTGCCGTACTCCTGACTGCTAATACACTTAGCATGAGTATTCCTCTTTATAGCAGTTAAAGGGGATAAAGCTGGCCCTGCAGAGAGGTCACTGAGGGGGGTACATGTCACCTGCTCTGGTCAGATCTGCTGTTAGCAAAAATCATAATTTAGACACATCAGAATCCATATAGTCAGTGACTGAGGAAAGGGTTTTCAAGAGTGTGGGTGAATTGTAGGTGAAAACACTGCCTGTATCTGATCTTACTTCACAAATTCAAAGCAATTCTATGCACAATAGTAAGTATATATTACCAGTTTTAATTTATTTCTCCTCCTTTTGTTCATTTAGATATCAAAAGGTATCTAGTTTTGTATTTTAGCAAATATTCATTTCTATATTAAAAAGGTTTTTTTGATGCACCTAAAACTAGAAGGAAAAATCCTGATATGGATCATTGCTGGATTTTCCAATATCTTCTTGCCTTTAATGCCCTAAAACTCCATTAAGTAAAGAGAACAGCAAGTAAGATATTTTCTTAGGCAGCCTGTTGATTTTTCTGGTAGGATCAGGTTGACATGCTGTTCATTAGATAACTACATGAAAAGAGAAATAAAGCATAGCTGAACCAGCAGGTAACCTGTTGGGCTCCTTAATATGACTAAGACTTGAGGAATCCTACAAAGCAGCACATTTGGAAAAGTGGTTACCTCAAAATTACCAGCTCCCAGCCTCATCAGGAGATTCCAGTTTGCCAGATGCTCTTCACCACATGTGTCTATTATGCAGTTCAGATATGTGACACAAGGCTTCCTTAAAGGGATTAACCAAATACAGTTATGATCTGTTTAGTCTTATACTGAATCTGTTTCAGCCATTTTACTCAAGCAAAGAAAGATCTGGTCATTCAAATCCTTCTCCTAACCGTGACACTTTTGCATATGTGTATAACTTACTCTAGTAAGTCAGTCTAGTATACTAACAGGATACATCTCACTGGTAGATGCTCACATTTTTATATTAAGGATATGTTTACAGATCTTGTCTTTCAATAAAAGTGTTTTATCCCCTAAAATTTTATCAGAAACGTAGGAGGATCTGGGTTGAATTGCCTATTGCAAAAAAAAGCAGAGCAGCAAGATCCACACATTCAGGACCTCATGGAATTTGGCACATTTAGTCATAATGGTGATTTTTTTTTTAATTTAAATGAGCAAATTTGCTAAATTATGGATTTGAATTTTTTGCTTTTATTATTTCATTATAACTATTCTGTAACTTAGATATATTGCCCATGTGTAGCAGTCCATAACATAATAGTTATAATAATTAATTCCCCAATGTCAGAAATGTGTAAATGAGTTCATATTTTTGTTGGTAATTTACTTTATAAGCTTTTTAATATTGCATAATTTTTAATCTGAAATGTAGAAAGTATATGTTTATATACAAATGAGTAGACTAGTACCAGTTGTAACTTATTAGCCAAAACACAGCTACTTTACTGTCAATGTAGAAGAGTGTAGCTTGTAATCAATTATAATTTTTAAATGCAAAGTCTATAAAGCTTTCAAGATGTTTTGCCCATTTGTTTTCAATATTTATAATAATTTTCTACTACCTTCAAGTATCTTATTTTTTTTAATTAAAGTTTTATTGAAATACAGTATGTAACAAACCCACTTGTTTATCTAGTTGTAGAGCCCTAGTGCTGGCTCGGTAGTTGTGGTGCACAGGCTTGGTTGCTTGGCAACATGGGGGCTCTTAGTTTCTGGATCAGGGATCAAGCCTGAGTCTCCTGCATTGCATGAATTCTTAACTGCTGGACCACCAAGAAGGTCCCAGCAAGTGTCTGTTTTTTAATCAAGCCAGGCAGCTACTTTGTTTGAACTCTGTTGTACTCTCATACCTTTATCTTACCCAAAAGTAAATAAATAATAAATAGCTTTACTCTGTATTTAGGTGTATTTTTTTTGTTTTATAATAAAATATTCATATGGGGATTAATGTGATATAATTTTGATAATTTCCTTTAAAATGTCAGCAAAGTTTTGAGCCATCCTGTTGAACAGAGAATGTATTTATTTGCATTGAGGAAGAGAAGCATGCCATAAGTTTCAGTGCCTGTGTAAGCATGTATGTGTACGTGCACATGTAAGAAAGTGTGGCAGCTAAAGGAACAGGTCTGCGTGTAGGAAGGAGCCTGTTGATACAGTGGTTGGTGTCCATCCAGACCCATATGATGATGTCCATACACTTAACACCTTTCTTTTCTTGGGCCAAAGAAATGCATCAAACTATGATTTTTAATGGTTTTCCCTCCTTTTCTTACTCACCTGATATTTTTAAATGCAGGAGGGAAGGGTCTTATATCTAATAAGTATTGTAATGAAGCGTAATAGTAACTCAAATGCTGATTTTTTTTCCAGATGTTAGGTTTTTAACAAAATCTCTGTCAGCCACCATACTAGCTTTACGTATTAAGGTAATTCTGAAAGGAACGAAAAATTTCAAAATATACAATCTCTTTTCAGGTTTTACATTATATCACATTTATTTGGGTTTGTGACACCAAATGTACCCTATTTCAAAGTATGGCATGGAATATATAAGCATGGTTGATAATTAAATTTGTTTTCAGACTTTCCCCAAAATGAGTGACAGTATGAAGTGTTACAAAATCAGAGTTGGAAGTCATGTCCCTTGGAAAGCTACTTAACCTTGGGGCTTTATTTGCCTCATCTTTGTGCATGATGGTATCCCTCTTGTAAGCTTGTTGTGAAGATTAAATTATATACTATGTGAAAATGATATGACATAGTATGGCGTTTAGTTCAGAATAAGTGCTTAATAAATGCTCTCACTCTTCTTCCTTCTATCTAAATTAATTGGTACCACATGTTTCTTACACTAAAGCATTTGATCACATGTTTATTCATTCCCTAACATTCAATCTGTGAAAACCTACTCTGCTGTCATTTTATCTTATTTCTAGTAAATATAAACATGTCTAGCTTTATTTTCATGTAAGTTGAAATAACTTTCAAAAACACCCACTCACTGTAGCCTTCTCTTCCTACTTTAAACCTATTTGAGCATCATGAAGGCCTCCCAGGCCTTTCACAGCATCTTTTTGGCTTCTTCTGCCTCCCTCCTCTTCCAACTAGACCTACAGCACACCCACTATTCCTTAGACTACTGCATGTTTTGCTATCTTAATGTTCCTGCTCACCCTCATCTAATTCTATCAAAATTCGACTCATTTCTCAAAGTCTGTATTTTGTATGTCAGTGGTTTTCATGGTGTTTTCCATTCTCAGAGAAGTCCCCTGGAGTCTTTCAGGGGGTCCACATGGTCAAACCTATTTTTGTAACACTTAAGACATTAGTGCTGTTTCACATTTTCACTTGGTTGACATTTAATACTGTGGTGGAGAGGCAGAGGAGCCAGAGATCAAATTGCCAACATTCGTTGGATCATAGAAAAAGCAAGAGAGTTCCAGAAAAACATTTGCTTCTGCTTTATTGACTATGCCAAAGCCTTTGACTGTGGATCACAACAAACTGGAAAATTCTTCCAAGAGATGAGAATACCAGACCACCTTACCTGCTTCCTGAGAAACCTGTATGCTGGTCAAGAAGCAACAGTTAGAACCCAACATGGAACAACGGACCGATTCCGAATTGGGAAAGGAGTACATCAAGGCTGTATATTGTCACCCTGCTTGTTTAACTTATATGCAGAATACATCATGCAAAATGCCAGGCTGGATGAAGCACAGGCTGGAATCAAAATTGCCAGAAGAAATATCAATAACCTCAGATATGCACCCTTATGGCCGAAAGCAAAGAAGAACTAAAGAGCCTCTTGATGAAAGTAAAAGAGGAGAGTAAAAAAGCTGACTTAAAACTCAACATTCGAAAAACCGAGATCATGGCATTCTATCCCATCACTGCATGGCAAATAGATGGGGAAACAGTGACAGACTTTGTTTTCTTGGGCTCCAAAATCACTGCAGATGGTGACTGCAGCCATGAAATTTAAAAAAACATTTGTTCCTTGGAAGAAAAGTTATGACCAAGCTAGACAGCATATTAAAAAGCAGAAACATTACTTTTCCAACAAAGGTCTGTCTAGTCAAGGCTATGGTTTTTTCCAGTAGTCATATATGGAAGTGAGAGTTGGACCATAAAGAAAGCTGAGCACCGAAGAATTTATGCTTTTGAACTGTGGTGTTGGAGACACCACAAGGAGTCAAACCAGTCAGTCCTAAATAAAATCAGCCCTGAATATTCATTGGAAGTACTGATGCTGAAGCTGAAGCTCCAATACTTTGGCCACCTGATGGGAAGAACTGACTCATTAGAAAAGACCCTGATGCTGGGAAAGATTGAAGAGAGTAAGAGAAGGGGACAACAGAGGGTGAGATGGTTGGATGGCATCACTAACTCGATGGACATGAATTTAAGCAAACTCTGGGATTTGGTGATGGACAGGGAAGCCTGACATGGTGCAGTCCATGGTGTCACAGGGAGTCAGACACAACTGAGCAACTGAGCTGAAGTGGGAGGGGGGTACACAGAAAGCACTTGTGCAGTTGAGTTGTGAGCTGAACAAACCACTTTTTTCATGGAATCCATTTTTGCCTGGAAGAACAACTGACAAACTAAAATTCAGACTTTTTAGCACACATTTTCTCAAAAATTAACAGAGTGAGTCACCTCCAGGAAAATAACTGGCAGTATTTGTTACCAATGATAAAATGTTAAGTCTTCAAGCAAAAATTAGAATTTTGGGAAACTTGGATCTACCACTCTGAGCATATGACTTTCCAGATGAAACTAGTAGTGATTTGAACAAGTGATTTGTAATGGATTTAAGTTAACTAAAAAGTTTTTCATGTTCTCAGTTTTAACTTCTAATATGATAAATATCAATAGATATAACCACAAATAGAACAAGCTCTTCAGGGTTTGCAATAATCTTTAAAGCAGGAAAAGGGTCCTGAGACCAAACAGATTGAGAGCTATGCACACTCTTGATCACCTCCCTTCCCGCACCTCACCCCAGGCTACCGGTGTGATTGCTCCCCCTCCCACCGTCTCTCAAGCTTTCATTCCTCATGTAATGCCTTGTATTTTAATTATTTGTGTGCTTGTTGTATATCCATCTTGGAGATTTTATCTCAAGCTCTTTATGGCTTTGAAGGAACTCCTAGCAGTTCAGGGAAAACTGTCTGGACCATTGTTCCACTGACTTCCTGGAGCACCGTAGGTAAGCTACTGTGTCTTGGGCTTCAGATTTAAAATGAGAGTTGCATTGACTGACAGGAGTTTCCTTCCAACTTGAGATACTTGAATCCTGTTCCTCTCCGAATACAGTGCTGTGCTAGCCATGCTTTGGGAGATGGGGTTTGTGTTGTGGGGAAGAGCCCACATTCTGGGGTCAGGGATGTGGGGTTTCAGAAACACATGATCTGAATCCTCTTGGAGCTTTCAGTCAGTGGTGGAAAGAAGTGAACCACCAACTGCTGAGACCTTGAGTGCTCTCAGAGAAAAGTAGTCAGGGTTCTTACAGAGCACAGGCGTTGAAATCCAAGTGGGAGGGAAGGAGGCTCTTCCTTCTTGTAGGTGATTCTTAAGTGGCCTTTAAAAAACTAGAAGTAAATTTCCTTGGCTTGCTTTATACTGTAAGTGTGGGAGAATGGTAGTAACAGCTGAGGCTGCACCGGGGAGGTAGGATTGAATTCAGAGCCTGCCCCATGTAGTCCCATGGGACAGAAATGGTACCAGTTGGAAGCAGCAGTTGAGGGAGAAGATGACGAACTCTTTTTCCAGGTGGCACACGCTTTGTATGTGGTGCTTTTGTTCACAATTCCTCTTTCCTGTCCCTCCAGAAGACTGCACGTCCTCACCTGAACTCAGGCAGAAAAGAATGGCATCTCAAACTTGTAGGATGAAAGGACCTCAGGGAGGCATCCCAAGAAAGCCATGTTTGTTAAGAGGGTATCAGGGCCTGTGGAGTTCACCACAAAATGGATGTTCCAGAAGGCACGGGAAATGGAGCTGGCCAAGAGGCAAGAGTAGTTGGGAGGTGGGGCAGCAGGGGATGGCTAGAGATGTTGAGCAGTGTTGAGATGAGAGCCTGGAAGGAACTTATATTCTACCCAAAAAAACTATAGGGAGAGAGCTCTGGGGGTTGGCTGGCCTCACAGATCTAACCGACTCTGGTTCCAACTAGAAGCCAGATGGTTTCTGTGCATGACATAGGCTCAGGGCTCAGATGATGACCCAGGCCGCTGGACTGCTGTTCCTGCATCTGATCAGCAGCCTACACCCTTTACTCTTAGATTTGAATAGAACTGATTCTGATAAAATCCACTGTTAGGAGACGACAGAGTTCATGTCTGGCTAGAAGAATACAAAGTACCCATGAAAAGAGGTGTTGTAATGTAGTCATTGTCTTCAGAAGACCGTTTAGAGGAACTCTGAATATTAGTGAGCGAGGCCTTTCTCCTCAAGGATTTGTTCGTCCAAATAAATTGTTGTCAGGGGCCTGAGAGGATTGAGATTCGAACAGATAAAGAAGACTGGAAAAGGCTGCTGGCCTAGGCTTCAGTTTTGCTGGAGATCAATACCAGAGGAGAGGCAAGAAGGCTGGACTCTAGAGATCGTTTCATCATTCTTATTTACAGATGAGGAAACCGAGGCACAAAGAACTGGCCCCAAATCACTTAGGTTGTAAATAGCAGGGTAGGATCTGAACCTTGGCCCACTCCACTCTGCATCTGTGTGTAAGGGAAAGGCAAAGTTGCTTTCTGCAAGATGAGCTGCAACCTCAGTTGTGTAACCAGGGCTTTCACCCTGGTATTCCCCAGCAGACCCCTGGTGGCCTAACTGATAAATACACTGGACTGTAAAACTATACAATCCCAGCTTTACCAAAATAATACTTGAAGACATTTCCATGACTTTGTTTAGAGGAAGCAGGTGTACTAGGCTTCAGGTTGTCTCCCAGTGCTGAAGGACAGGTGGTAGACTCTAATGAGAAGGAGGCCAGGTTAGATGCAGTGAGAAAGAGCTCCAGATTCCATTAGTCAAGTCTCTCAAGGGCTCGGGGGTGAGGAATGAGAGCCTGCCCTGAATTTGATAACCCTGGAATATTAGGGCCCAGATTCTTGTCTGGTGCAGTGGTTCTCAGCTTTGGCTTCAGTTGAGTTGCCTGGTGAGCTTTAAAAAGTGTCGGGGCCTGGCCCTAGGCCCAGAAACTGATTAATTTGTCTTGAAGTTAAGGGCCAAGCATCAGTATTTAAAACAAAAAACTCCCAGTTATTTCAGCGTGAGGCCTGAGTTGATAATCTCCTAGCAGTGATAACGACCTTCAGCACATCACACTCCTCTTTGGTCTTTAGTATCATCACCTGTTTAAAAAAAAAAATTTATTTGCTAAAAGCTGTCATTGCCGATATTTTTATATGAGGCTATACTAAGTGATTTTTAATGTCCCAGGATTAAATCTGCATGAATCTCTCTTCATGATGTAAGCGTTTTAAACTACTTATTTCATTTAGGGTTCAGAGTGTACTGTCATCAGTGTTTCCATTAGTACCTAGAAACAGCGTGGGGTCAGTGCTGAGTCTGAGGCTTGAGCCTCATAATAACTCATTCGCCTTCATACAGAAAAGAACAGCAACCTCCAAATTTGGACCATGCAAATGCTTTGCCACTAGAAGAAGCATCTCAGAGATGTAGCCCCCCAGAAAGTGAGTCACTGGCACCATCTTCCATTGCAAACAGCAGCCCTCACTAATAATATTAGGCAGAAAATAGGACTCTAGAATGTGCATGAAAGACAATTTTAAGTCAATAGAGAAATTTGATGTACTTTCAGGATTCATACATACAACAGCCACTATGGAGAACAGTGTGGAGATTCTTAAAAAACTGGGAATAAATAGAATTGCCATACAATCCAGCAATCCCACAGCTGGATATACACCCCGAGGAAACCAGAATTGAAGGAGACACACGCACCCCAGTGTTCATCTCAGCACCATTTACAATAGCTAGGACATGGACACGACCAACATGTCCATTGGTAGATGAATGGAAAAGGAAGATGATGTACATATACACAATGAAATATTACTCAGCTATAAAAAGGAATGCATTTGAGTCAGTTCTAATGAAGTGGATGAACCTGGAGCCTATTATACAGAGTGATGTAAGTCAGAAAGAGAAAGACAAATACCATATGTTAACACATATTATGGAGTCTAGAAAGACAGTACTGATGATCCTACATGCAGGGCAGCAAAGAAACCCAGACTTTTGGACTCAGTGGGAGAAGGCAAGGGCGGGATGTCTTGAGAGAATGGCACTGAAACGTGCATTGCCATACGTAATATAGATGACCAGAACAAGTCCTACGCATGAAGCAGGGCACCCGAAGCCAGTGCCCTGGGACAAGCCAGGGGGATGGGGTGGGGAGGGAGGCGGGAGGGGGAAGCACAGGTATACCTGTGGTCAGTTCATGTCCATGTATGGCAAGAACCATCACAATATTGTAATTATCCTTCAATTAAAATAATTTTTTAAAATATACATTACAAATTTTTTTAAAGATTCATACATACAGTCAAGATTTTTCTTTTTAAATTGACGTGTAGGGGAAATTATGAAAGATTTGCTCTCAAAGAATATTGTGTTTTATTTTTACATTTTTCTAAGGGGTAGAGGTTTAAACAAAATTTTTTCCCAGCGGACGGAGGCATATCCTCTTATAAGTGTCTTCAGTCTCAGCATCTGGAACCTTCCCAGTCCCTTCTCTTGGTTTCATTCCACAGCAGGCTATGCCCTGAAGACCACTTGGGCTTCTTTCCACTCAGCTTCTATGGCAGACGTTTAGACATTTAATCGACAGCACGTTTATTCTGAAATATCCATGGTCCGATAATAAACCCAAAAAATGAGACGGAAAACATTTGTATGGCCCCACCTGTAAAGGCATAGATGACGCAGGTATGCGTGTGGCTCAGCACCGTGTCCTCAGCGAAGGGGCTCTGTGACCCTCCTCGCCTTGGCCCTGTTCATCAGCCTTTAGTGCCACAGACGAGTGGCTGGAGTGGGTGAGGTAAGGAGCGCAGACCTGGAGGCAGACGGCCTGGCTTGGAGTCCTGGCTTGGAGTCCTGGCTCTGAGCTCACGGGGGATGTGGTCATCCGCAGGTCACTCATCCACCCCGAGTCCCTTCTCCCCAGCTTGTGCAGGATGAAATGAATGCTGACATCACAGAATTGCTGGGAGGAGGTGAATAAGATGATCCACGTAAAACATTTAATGTGGTGCCTGGCACTTAGTAAGTGCTTAGTAAATGTGAATGCATACCTTAGAGATAACGCCCCCTTCAGCATTCTCCATCTTGCCTTAAACATGTCTTAGTACCCGCAAGCTTGCCTTATAGCAGGAGACCCGAAGCTACCCACTTAAAGGGAGCATCAAAGCACAGGCGCCTTTCACCTAAAGTGCCCTCCTGCACTGTGCCAGGTTGTGGTAAGAGAGGTGCCAGTTTCTAGTCAGGAGTCGAGTTGGTAACACATGGGTCACTTCCTAAGGAATCATGATAACAGGTCTTTTACGTTACGTGTCTTGGATTCTGGCCAATGCCAAACATCCAAGTGTGGACATCTACAGGCAGAGCTGGTGCAAGGCGATGATTTCCCCACTGCGTGAAATTCACCGCTGGACATCCCCCGGTTTGCTCATCACTGATTCCAACGTGACAAAAATGGAAACTGCTAACCCATGTGTCAGTACTTTTGCTAGAAACAGGCCCTGCTCCCCAGGAAGGAGAAAGGAAAACCCTCGGTGAAACTTCCCCTTTCATAGTCTAAAATCCCTGCTGCAACTCCGGGTCAGCTGTCCAGTCATCAACCCACAATCTGAGCCCAGCACCAGCCATCCCCGAGACCTGGACCAGCAAAGGAAGGAAGTCCTGAAGAAGCCTGCACATGGCTACAGCTCGTCGCAATTTTTACTCCAGGAACCTGGGGATTTTAAAAGACCCATCTGAGTAGGGCTTCCTCGGTGGCTCGGTAGTAAAGAATCCACCTGCCAATGCAGGAGACACAGGTTCCATCCCTGGGTGCGGAAGGTCCCCTGGAAAAGTAAATAGCAACCCACTCCAGTATTCTTGCCTGGGAAATCACATGGACAGAGGAACCTGGTGGGCTACAGTCCACAGGGTCTCAAAGGAGTCAGACACGACTTAGCAACTAAACAACATCACTTTGTTGTTGTTCAGTCGCTCAGTTGTGTCTGGCTTTTTGTGACCCCGTGGACTGCAGCACGCCAGGCTTCCCTGTTCATCACCATCTCCTGGAGTTTGCTCAAACTCATGTCCATAGAGTCAGTGATGCCATCCAACCATCTCATCCTCTGTCATCCCCTTCTCCTCCCACCTTCAATCTTTCCCAGCATCAGCATCTGTTACAGTGAGTCAGTTCTTCACATCAGGTGGCCAAAGTATCACCTTCAGCTTCAGCATCAGTCCTTCCAGTGAATATTCAGGATTGACTTCCTTTAGGATTGACTGGTTTGATATCCTTGCTGTCCAAGGGACTCTCAAGAGTCTTCTCCAGCACCATAGTTTGAAAGTGTCAATTCTTTAGCGCTCGGCCTTCTTTATGATCCCAACTCTCACATCTGTACATGACTACTGGAAAAACCATAGCTTTAACTATATGCACCTTTGCCTGCAAAGTGACGTCTCTGCTTTTTAATATGCTGCCTAAGTTTGTCATAGTTTTTCTTCCAAAGAACAAGCATCTTTTAATTTCATGGCTGCAGTCACCATCCACAGTGATTTTGGAGAGAAGATAAAGTCTGTCACTAGTCCCATTGTTTCCCCATCTATTTGCCATGAAGTGATGGGACCGGATGCCATGATATTTGTTTTTTGAATGTTGAGTTTTAAGCCAGCTTTTCACTCTCCTCTTTCACTTTCATCAAGAATCTCTTTAGTTCCTCTTCATTTTCTGCCATTACTGTGGTATCATCTGCAGGTCTGAGGTTATTGATATTTCTCCCGGCAATCTTGATTCCAGCCCGACATTTCATATGATGTACTCTGCTGATAAGTTAAATAAACAGGGAGACAATATACGGCCTTGACGAACTCCTTTCCCAATTTTGGGAAACCAAAAATTGAACCAGTACAAGCTGAATTTAGGAAAGGCAGAGGGACCGGAGATCAAATTGCCAACATCGGTTGGATCATAGAAAAAGCAAGAGAATTCCAGACAAGCATCTGCTTCATTGACTAAAGCTTTGACTGTGTGGATCACAACAAGCTGTGGAAAATTCTGTTAAGGCTGACTTAGTGACCCTCATAAATTGAGAATCTAGCCCATAGGGGGCAGACCTGCACTGAGGACTGGATCTCATTTTTTTGGTTGGACTTTGGTCTCTGGAAAAGCACCCAGAAGAACATTCTTAAACATCAGGCATTTCAGTTTTTCATCAAAATCCGCCTTCTGTGTTTAAAGATACCTTGTAGTGGTGGAGTTAAATGTTTTTTCTCTGGCTGAGAATAGAAACTCTCCCTAGTCTAAACCACCTGCCTTGTTCTTAGGAGAAAAGGACAGGCACCAAGCAGCTGAGCAGTCTCACCCAGGAAGTTTCACAACCCTTCATACCCAGAAGCACTTGTCATCTGACATTGTGAACCCACCTGGAAAGTGGAACACTTTAACTGATTCACTTCAAAATTCAACTCCTTGAGCACTTCAAGGAATCTAATTGGACCTAAAGTTAAAGAGGAGCAATGAAATGACTCCTCACAACAAAAGATGGGAAAGCAAGGTGACGGACTTGGCAGAGGCGATGGAGGAAATTGCAAGGGTGAGCCAGTTTGTGCTGACGGGCCTTCTGAGACCAGGAAACCTTATCTTCATGACCTTTAAGCCTGATTGTTCAACACAGATGTTCCCAGAATACAGTGATTTGGTTTTAAGGCTTTTTTTTTGTTTTTTCATTTAAATACACAGAAAGCAAAACAAAATAAACAATTATTTTATATGCTCACTTTTCTTGTGCATCAACATACAACATATAAAAATGCAAAAATCTCTCCACTACCCCCAAAAGTAAATATTGTTCATTTGATGTCCATCCTTCTGAACTTTTGGATGGATGGATGCTAGAGATATTTCCTCATTTTTTTTCTTAACAAAAATGGAGTACTGATACATATATTACCCTGCTATTTGTTTGAGTCTTTGAGAGGAGGGAGCTTAACCAAATAGTATATCATAGATATCTTTCCAGACCAGTATGCATAGATTTATCTCATTTATAATGGCTCTGTGATATTCCATGGTTATGGATGTTCTAAGATTTAACTATTTTTCTGTTTATGGAGACTTCTGTTTCATAATTTTTCTGTTAAAGACAGTGCTTCAGGCAATACCTTTGTAGAGATATCTGTACACTTACTAGTACGTAATATTTCCTACAGATTATTAAAAATGGAAATTCTGGTCAGATTCTGCATCTCTAAGAAGCTTTCAGGTGATGCCTGTAGTGCTGGTCTATGGACTGTATTTTGAGCAGCCAGGTCGTGTAAACAGTCCATCAAATAAAAGTCCAACTAATCTAAGATCTATCCACATGCCAAAGAGACCCTGTATAGACCTTCTGGTTGATGATGCCAGTGGAGCCAAGCCTTTCATACTCAGTAAAGTTATCTTAAACCATCCTAATAAGCCCCTCTGCCATCTAAATACTAGCAAATGACCACAGTTGATGTAGAACAAATGATTTGCCTAGGCAAGCCCTGTCTGAATTCATGGCCCATAAAATTGTGAGATTAAATGGTGGTGGCTTTAAGAAAAAAAAAAAGGATTGCTTGATCAAATTAGCACATTTTAAATTTTGATGATACTGTCAAATTACCCTTTCACAATATTGCATCAATTTATGTAGTGGTGTGAACTATGGATGAGAGTGACTAGTTTCTTCCCTAAAGGAATGGGATGAAGAGTCTGTATTTGTTTATCATTATTAGCATTTTAAAATATATTTAATGATGAAATATTTCAAATATACAGGAAAGTACACAGAATAGGCTAAAATAGTGGTTCATACACATTTTTATTACTTTTTGCATTAAATTTAATAATTATTTTTCTCCAGAAAATTGCCCACTTCAGCTGAATGTTAAATTGATATTTCAACCCAAATTTGGTTAACTTCAAAGCCTAAACTCATTTAGGACTGCAGCAGAGACGGAGGGCAGAGGCCTGTGCTCAGGATGCCAGAAGACAGCTGAGTCAGCCCTTCAGCTGCTGTTCCAGTTCCCTGTTGGCTGCCTGGGCAACCACGAGCCCATCACCCAGGGGGCCTCCAGGAGGATGAGGCTGGCCCTCCTCCATACACTGTGACTCCCTGCGAGAAAATGAAGGCCCAAAACAAAGTCACAGAAATACTGATATTGTTTTAACTATTACATAGAACAAATTACTGATCACAAAAGCCCAAGCCATGTAATCATAGAATTTAATGACATATGTTTGCAAAGCAGAAAAAGACACAGATGTAGAGAACAGATATACAGATACCAAGGAGGAAGGGAGCGGATGGGAGGAGCTGGGAGACTGGGGCTGACACATGTGCACTGCTGATGCTATGTAGGAAATAGGCAACGAATGAGGACTTACTCTGTGGCACAGGGGGCTCTATTTAATACACTGAGTGACCCGAAGGGGAAGGAGATCCAAAAGGGAGGGAACACATGTATACGTATGGCTGAGTCATTTCACTGTACAGTGAAAACACAACATTGTAAACTCCCAATTAGTTTACAATTATATATATATATCTCAATATATATATATATATATATATATATATATATATATATATATATCTCCCAGTTATACAGTTTATTGGGGTGTAAACTATACTCCAATCAAAATTAAAGAAAAATGACATATAGGTAGTACATAAACTGCCTATCTGTATTTTGTTCTTTTACAGCTCATTATAGGCAGTAGGGTCTATAGGGCTTGAGTAGCATCTCTACGCCCACTCTCTTTGCCCCTCCGTGAGCAGCTGCTGCTGTTCTTGCCATAAGGGCTGGATGCCAGGAGCTGCCCGTTTTATGTGATGTGACAAGCAGCTTTCGGTTCTGTCACTCTAACTCGGTCCCTGAATTGACTGACTCATTGCTGTAATATGAAAATCTAAAGCTGAGCCCTTGTGAACATTCCCACTGGGCCACCTGTCTTCCTGCCCCTCAGCAGAGCCTGTTCCTGAGGGACACCCCTCCTCCAGCCCCACAGACCAGCCTGGGTGCTCCACCATCACCCCACACCAGGTTGGAGTTCTTCCAGTCATCACCAAATGCTGCCCATCGCCCACCCCCCTCCCCAACTTGCTGCCCCCTGACCACTGATGACCACAACAATTGCTACCACACTGTGCTCCAAAGATGAGGGTCTTCCCATTCTCACAGGGGTTCTCTCAGAGGTGACAGCCAGCAGCCTTTCCAAGGTCACAATCACTGGCACAGGTTTCCAGCTCTGCAGAAGCCCACTGGCCAGTGGGGGCACACTGCATCAGGAGGGCCACAAAGGAGCCCCCAGGGTGCCAGGCAAATGGGGCAGGAAGCACATCAGCTACACAGTCAACTGATACACCACCTGCTCATCCACTTAACTCCACTGAGCAACATTTAAACACGGGAAGGAACTGTGACTGCTCTTGTTAGGCGCCCTAACAGCCAAGCTCTCTTCAGTGTCTAAGCTTGGCATGTCCTGAGGTACATAAATTGTTCCCTGTGTCTTTTCTGAACAGGGGTCTCAGGGAGAGATGACATCATCATCTTAGTAAAAGAGCATCCGAACTGGAAAGGACTTGGGACTAAATCATTAATCCAGCCCTTTTGTTTTATAGATGAGTCAACAAACAGGCTTGGAAAGTTGAAGGGTTGTGCCTGCATATACACAGAAGAGGGGTGTGTCCGGAACTTTTTTTAAAAAAGAGGAGTCGTGTGCTGTGTGCTTAGTTGCTCAGTTGTGTCCGACTCTTTTGCGACACCATGGACTGTAGCCCCCCAGGCACCTCTGTCCATGGGGATTCTCCATTCAAGAATACTAGAGTGGGTTGCCATGCCCTCCTCCAGGGGATCTTCCCAACCCAGGGACTGAACCCAGGTCTCCCGCATTGCAGGTGGATTCTTTACCATCTGAGCAACCAAGAGGAGTCTTGGAAACCATCAAGTCCATCCAGGGACAGATGGGCCCCTGGGAAGGAGGGTTTTTAATGTCTTACCCCTCCCTTGACCTGCCTAATTCTCCTCCCCCTCACCTTGTCAGATGTGTGATACAACCACAGGGTCCCCTGAATGCTTTGTCCCTGTATCTCCCCTTCCTCAACCAGGGCAAAACACTCCTGCCTAATCTATCAGCGACTCCCCCAATGAAACCAGCTCCCCCAGTTGCAAAAGGAGCTGATAAATAAATGCCCCCCTCCCCAGCTGTTAAGTGCTGACAATGGCTTCTAGTGGTTCTGCACTCTCATGGATATTCTCTAACTTAATTTTTTTAAGGTAAGACATTCAAATGGCCCAAAATTTAAACAATATAAAAATTATCGTTCCTATACCCACCTGCCTTCCATTGTGCCAATTCTCATCTCAACTCTCTGCAGGTAACTATTTTTTTTTAGCTTCTTGTGTATCTTTTCAGATACTTTATACTCATATAAGCAAATATAGATATATATTTACAAAGAACTCCTAAGAGGTCTCAGAACTGTAAGCCAAAGAAATCCTGCTAATAGTAAAACTATAGACACTCTGAAAATCTGAGCAACAGGTCTTTCCCAGCAACCCTTTAGTCATGACTTGTGGCTGCTTTCTTGTAATTGAAGTTCTCAGCTCTAAAGAAAATTGGTTCCAGTGGGACTCTGTAACAAGTTCATCACCCAGAAAGAACTACAACCATTGCCTTATTTCTAGGTCTGAAAGGAAGAAAGGGTGAGATTAGGGGAGCTCTTGAGACCCATCTCTTCATTGGTTGATTCATTTGTTAACCATTCTCATGGACCAGGCACTAAGCCAGGCCCAGGACACAGATATAATGCCTGTGCTCACTGCAAAAGGAAGACAACTTAAACCAAGGCTATTATTTAGAAGTCACTTGCAACTGACAAAATATCCAACACAAAATGTCTCTATTTTAAAAGGTTTGTGTGGTCAAAGTTATGGTTTTTCCAGTAGTCATATATGCATGTGAGAGTTGAACCATAAAGAAGGCTGAGAGCCAAAGAATTGACACTTTCAAACTGTGGTGTTGGAGAAGACACTTGAGAGTCCTTGGACTGCAAGGAGATCCAACCAGTCAATCCTAAAGGAAATCAATCCTGAATATTCATTAGAATGACTGATGCTGAAGCTGAAGCTCCAATATTTTGGCCACCTGATGTGAAGAGCCCACTCCTGGAAAAGACCCTGATGCTGGGGAAGGTTGAGGGCAGGAAAGAAGAGGGTAACAGAGGATGAGAAGGTTGGATGGCACCACTGACTCAATGGACATGAGTTTGAGAAAACTCAGGGAGATAGTGAAGGACATGGGGTCGCAGAGAGTCGGACATGACTTAGCAACTGAACAACAACTGAAATACGAAAACATAGAGTTGACTTTAAATACCGCTCAATTCAGAGCTTCAGCAATGTCACTAGGAAATATCTCTTGGCTCTTTTCCCTCTGGGTTGGTTCAGTTTTCACTCATGGTTGTCCAGGAACACTCAGGTTCATATCATCACTGATTCAGGTTAGTGGAAGTGAATCCATGCTTCCTGCAAATCCAAATATCCAGAGGTTGAGTGTCCTTAGCTTTGATTGGCTTAACTGGATCACCTGCCCATTCCTAAACCAATCACTGAAGCCCATAGGCATGGACTATACTGATTGGTCTAGTCTAGGTCACATGTTCCACGCTCGGTGCCCAGGGTCAGTTTTTCCCAAAACACATAGGTCCAGAGTGAAGGAGAGTTGGTACTCCCCAAATTAAACAAGGGTACTATAGCCATGCACACAAAACAGACTGCTGGGGCATAAAAATGGGAAGTATCCACTCCATCCGTGCAGTTACAAGTGCAGTGAATAGTGCAAAGGGGAACTGCAGGTGCCGTGGAGAGTCTGCCCCTGCAGAAGTGGGCAGCAACCCCCATGAAGGTTGTGGGCTTATATTCACGGGAGGGAAAACTTGTCTTGGGAAAGCCCAGATACGGGAAAGCATGAAGCCCTTCCCCAGAAGTGAAAGATCTAGGATATGACTGGAGCTCAGAAAGCAGGAGTGGGGAGAGACTGAGACCAGCCAGGAAAGGAGCCAATAGGGTGGACCTGCCCCTTTAACCCAAGCCATGACCCCGTACCAGGCTCCACACGTGATTTATTCCTTGTGTTCAGTCCTGCCACCCAGCACAGTAACTGGAGACCCAGTGCTGCGTGAGTGTGAGGAACAACTCTCACCAGGTCACTTCCTGGCCCTGCCTGCTCTCCAGCTCCTGTTTCTCCCACTCTTGACTTCTCCTGACCCTGCTGGTCCCACACACCCAATTTAGAAGGGTGTTTAGAGGGAAATCTGGCCAGGTGGGCATACAAGCTGAGAGCCAGTCCTCAGGACCTAGCCTCACCATATTTATCAAGGCTGCCTCTCCACTGGACACCAACCCTGTGAACTGAGGCCCAGACATACACTATCTCAAGGCCTGGGGTCCAGGACAAACATGGGGAGTGAGCAGTAACCTTCCAAAGTGAGCAGAGGGCAGCAGAGCAGGGGCCGCAGGACCAAACACATGGTCCTGAGTGTTCTCTGGGCTCTGGAAGCTGCTGAAAGCTGGCCCAAGCTTCCGCTTTGAGTTCCTGGGGAGATATTTTGTTACCAAGTCCAAGCTTGCTCTGCTCGCTGCACAACAGGCCAGTAAAATAGGAGACAGTGTGCTGAGGCAAGGAATATGACTTTATTCAGAAAGCCAGCTGACCAAGAAGATGGCAGACTAATGTCTCAAAACAACCATCTTGTTTGGGTCTGGATGCCAGGTTCTTTTATAGAACCAGAAAGAGAAATGATGAGGAAGTTAAGTAAAAAAGGCAGAATAGAGAGGGAGAGACGGTGATGAAGTAAAGTAAAAAGGGCAATCAGTCTTGCAAAACATCTCCTGGAATGACCAGCCTCCAGGGAGAGATGTGTTAGCTTCTTTTTTCTTGCCATCATTCATTCACATGTGGGCAGGGTCAGATTATTAGTTTAACAGTCAGGCAGAGAGGCAGGGTTCTCTGAGGGGCCACTATGTATGATTACAACAACAAAAGCAATGAAAAGTTTAAAGTCAAATAAACAGATCCAACGTGGAGTCAACATCGGCTCTTCACTGTAACAGTTTCATAACTCATTTGATGAGAGTCATGGGAAATGCAACGTCTTCAGAGTCTCTTATATAGGAAAGTGAAGAAAGCAAGACAAGAGAGCGTCAGATCTACAGTTAGTGCCGAATGCCATTTGCCTTAGGTTCAGGGCAGAACTTTCTCTCTACTTCCTCTCTAGTTGCTGCTGTTTCTGACATATTTAAAGCTGTCCAGTTTACATAGGTGTTTTTTAATTATAAGGTGCCTCACTTTCTGAAAGCAGATTAATAAACAAATGAAAGAAGAATATTATGAGAGTTGGTTTTTGTTTTTTTTTAATTTCAGGCCCTCTCATGTTTTAAAACATTTCCTTCTCTCAGGTCTATGCTCTCAAAATGGAATCAGAGCCACCACGAACGGACAGCCAGCTTCCTCTATTTAATCAGTTGCTCGTTAATGCACAATATACAGTTTCCTCCTGACAGTCCAACAAGGGTAACCACAGCTGCAAACACACATCTGTATTTAGCTAACAGACCAGCAAGGCTCACACCAATCACTTTTATGCAATACTTTATGCAAATGTGGATAAAGCTCACAGGGGGCCCAATGTCTTCTTGAAGGTGCTTTATGTGCAGAAATTACTGTTTGCATTTTCTCATTCATCAGCTTGAAAATGACACTCCTCCCCATCTGACTTTAGGGCTCCCCTAACGCAACCCCTGGTGGCCAAAACCCCATAGCTCCAGATGCTGCCAGTGCACCATTCCTCCAGTTTAGCACAATTCAGTAATCTCAGCTTTATATTTCTTGACATTAGAACTATGTGAAACTAGCGCAGAGCTGCTTGTTGGCTGATGCTATGACTATCAGAAAACCCAGGAAGTCCTCCCACCTGAGTTGTTACTGAGCCCAAGATAGCTCTGCTTGCCACACGACAGGCCAGTAAATTGGGAGACAAGGCCTGAGGCAGGGAATAGCGACTTTATTCAGAAAGACAGAAGACTGAGAAGATGGCAGATTAGTGTCCCCAAAACAAACCATCTTTTGGGGTCTGGATGCCAGAACAGAGAAAAGGAGGAGGTAAGAAAGTAAAGTAAAAAAAAAAACAAGACAGTTAATTTTGCCTGGCTTGGCCAGCATCAGGGAGGGGTTGTATTAATATTAATTTCTTCTTTTCAGCAATCATTCACAGGTGGGCAGGCTCAAATTGTCTCCCTGTGAGCTGAACAAAGGCACTTTAGTTTAACATTCAGGCAGAGGGGCAGGGTTCCCTGAGGGAGGCCATTATAATAACAAAGGCAACGAAAAGCAAACATTAAAGTAATGAGAAAAAAAAAAAACAAAAGCAGATATAACTTGGAGTCTGCTTTGGCTCTTCAGCGAACCCAGTGGCATCCACCCCCCGTCAACACCAGGGCCCCTCACCAGGCCTCAGTGATTCTGCCATTTCCCCTTTTCCTCTAGACCATCTCCCAGGCTCATGGTGGAGACGGCTGCCGGCTCTTCCAAGCAGGACTTGATCTATCTGTATGTCTGTGTAGCCATGGCTTTGCCCTCCTCCCCCTCCTCCCCACAGACACTGGAGCTGCACAGAGATGGTGCGGAGGCAAGGGCTCTGGGCCCCTCATCTGGTCTCCTTCCCAAGCAGGCACTCCTTACTGCCATCAGCCAGGGCTTCCAGGCACCTGCCAAGCCCCATCACAACAGAGAAACTGAGTCCAGGGAGGAGCCTGACAGCAAGCATCCCCCACCCAAGGGAGGTGGTGTTCTGGAGCAGCCTCCTTTCTTGCCAAGCCTCATCCCCCTCACAGTCTTCTTTCAAATGAGCCCTGGGTGACTCACCTCCCACATGCCAAGCAGCCTCTAGGACATTTTGCTGACTTAAAAGTCGTCCTTTCTTCAGACGACTATGCCCTCCCTCCTCTCTCCCACGAAAGCAGCAGCTCCTGTGATGGTTCTTGGCTGTACATCAGAAATTTCGTCCTCTATTTCAGGAAGATTCATCCGACCAGTGAGCAGCCTGCAAGGAGCTGGTGAAGGCTGGAAGTGTCAGGAACGTCAGGAGAGCGTCCAAGGCCCTGCAGAGGTGAAGGTATGTGCCTTGTCCTGGCCCTGGAGGAGGGAGTGGGATCACCAAAGAGCTTGTTAGAAAGGCAGGTTCGCAGCTCCCACCCCAGGCCCACTGGATCAAAATCTGCCTTTTATAGATCCCTGGATGACTTGAACAGGAAAGTTTGAGAAGCAGTGGATTCTCTAGGACCCTGTGATTGACTGGATCCGAGTGAGTCAGTCAGTTCAGTCGCTCAGTCATGTCCAACTTTTTGCGACCCCATGAATTGCAGCATGCAGGCCTCCCTGTCTATCATCAACTCCCGGAGTTCACTCAGATTCACGCACATTGAGTCAGTGATGCCATCCAGCCATCTCATCCTCTGTCGTCCCCTTCTCCTCCTGCCTTCAATCCCTCCCACCATCAGAATCTTTTCCAATGAGACAACTCTTCGTATGAGGTGGCCAAAGTACTGGAGTTTCAGCTTTAGCATCATTCCTTCCAAAGAACACCCAGGACTGATCTCCTTCAGAATGAACTGGTTGGGTCTCCTCGCAGTCCAAGGGACTCTCAAGAGTCTTCTCCAACACCACAGTTCAAATGCATCAATTCTTCGGTGCTCAGCCTTCTTCACAGTCCAACTCTCACATCCATACATGACCACTGGAGAAACCAAAGCCTTGACTAGACGGACATTAGTCGGCAAAGTAATGTCTCTGGTTTTGAATATGCTGTCTAGGTTGGTCATAACTTTTCTTCCAAGGAGTAAGAGTGTTTTAATTTCATGGCTGCAATCACCATCTGCAGTGATTTTGGAGCCCCCCAAAATAAAGTCTGACACTGTTTCCACTGTTTCCCCATCTATTTCCCATGAAGTGATGGGACAAGATGCCATGATCTTCGTTTTCTGAATGTTGAGCTTTAGGCCAACTTTTTCACTCTCCACTTTCACTTTCATCAAGAGGCTTTTGTGTTCCTCTTCACTTTCTGCCATAAGGGTGGTGTCATCTGCATATCTGAGGTTATTGATATTTCTCCCGGCAATCTTGATTCCATCTTGTGTTTCTTCCAGCCCAGCGTTTCTCATGATGTACTCTGCATATAAGTTAAATAAGCAAGGTGACAATATACAGCCTTGACGTACTCCTTTTCCTATTTGGAACCAGTCTGTTGTTCCATGTCCAGTTCTAACTGTTGCTTCCTGACCTGCATACAGATTTCTCAAGAGGCAGGTCAGGTGGTCTGGTATTCCCATCTCTTTCAGAACTTTCCACAGTTTATTGTGATCCACACAGTCAAAGGCTTTGGCATAGTCAAGAAAGCAGAAATTGATGTTTTTCTGGAACTCTCTTGCTTTTTCCATGATCCAGCAGATGTTGGCAATTTGATCTCTGGTTCCTCTGCCTTTTCTAAAACCAGCTTGAACATCTGGAAGTTCCTTGGTCACGTATTGCTGAAGTCTGTCTTGGAGAATTTTGAGCATTACTTTACTAGCGTGTGAGATGAGTGCAGTTGTGCGGTAGTTTGAGCATTCTTTGGCATTGCCTTTCTTTGGGATTGGAATGAAAACTGACCTTTTCCAGTCCTGTGGCCACTGCTGAGTTTTCCAAATTTGCTTGCATATTGAGTGCAGCACTTTCACAGCATCATCTTTCAGGATTTGAAACAGCTCAACTGGAATTCCATCACCTCCACTAGCTTTGTTCGTAGTGATGCTTTCTAAGGCCCACTTGACTTCACATTCCAGGATGTCTGGCTCTAGATGAGTGATCACACCATCGTGATTATCTGAGTGAGTATCCAGGTCCTTCCTGTAACCTTCCCCACAGCACCTTGCATAATTAATGCCAAGTACAAAAGTCTTCATTGCACAAAGTAAGAAAGCACAACTTCCCTTACTTAATCCTTGTAGCAGCCCTGGGGCTTGGAATTGCTATCCCCATTTCATAGAGGAAGGAGCTAGGCTTAAAGAGGTCAGACTACAGGCCCAAGATTATAAACTTAGTTCAGTTTAGTTCACTCACTCAGTCGTGTCTGACTCTTTGTGACCCCATGGACTGCAGCACGCCAGGTCTCCCTGTCCATCACCAACTCCCAGAGTTTACTCAAAGTCATGTCCATCGAGTCAGTGGTGCCATCCAACCATTTCCTTCTCTGTCGTCCCCTTCTCCTGCCTTCAATCTTTCCCAGCACCAGGGTCTTTTCCAGTGAGCCAGTTCTTCGCATCAGGTGGCCAAAGTATTGGAGTTTCAGCTTCAGCATCAGTCCTTCCAATGAATATTCAGGACTGATTTCCTTTAGGATGGACTCCAAGGACTAGGATTTCTCTGGTGGCTGCTTGACCTCTAGATCTGCCACTTGAAGCAGGAATTTTCTGCTTCAGGGGCTGCACTTAAACCAAAGCCCCAAGGAAGAAGCATCTTGACCCCCAGCTGACAGTCACTCTAGAAATCTGGGCTGAGATTCCCTGGGTCTCCCTGAAGAGATGGGAGGACGAGGAGGGGCCGGCAGGGCTGTGAGCTGCTCCCAGGAAACAGCAGGGTGCAAGCCCCAGCACCTAGGGCTTGTCGGGGCCTGTCCTTTTGCAGCAAGCTCCCACTCCCTAGGACAAAACAGGGACCTTTGGGCCTGGGCCCAGCTTAGCAGTTCTGGGGCGGGTGGGGGACACACACCCACAGATCTCCTGGCTCCTGCAGCTCCTCGAGAAGCTGCCTTGCCTCGGCATCCCCGGGTCACAACCCCAAGCTCCAAGACCTCTGTCCAGAAATGCAGTTTACAGACTCCCTCTTGATGGCTCAGCTGGTAAAGAATCCACCTGCAATGCGGGAGACCTGGCTTCTATCCCTGGGTTGGGAAGATCCCCTGGAGAAGGGAACGGCTACCCACTCCAGTATTCTGGCCTGGAGAATTCCACGGACTGTATAGTCCATGGGGTCGCAACTGAGCGACTTTCACTCTTCACTTCTCTGAATCTACTGCCAGTGTCACCCCTCTGCAAAGTCTGCACAACAGCCCCAGGCAAAAGTAAAGCTTCTAGAAGCAGGGACAATTCTACAAATGTTAACTGGATGTATATCCTGTGCCCAGTAACTGTGTGTGTGTGCACACACATGTTCAGTTGCATCTGACTCTCTGCAACCCCATGGACTGCAGCCCATCAGGTTCTTCTGTCCATGGAAATTTCCAGCCAAGAATATGGGAGTGGTTTGCCATTTCCTACACCAGGGGATTTTCCCAACCCAGGGGTCAAACCCGCATCTCCTGTGTCTCCTACATGAGTAGGCAGATTCTTTACCACTGAGCCACCTGGGGAAACTCAGGAACTATGCAGGATGTTTTGACTTGTATCGTCTCATTTTATCCTTCACCTATGGAGATAGGTACTATTATTCCCATTTTACAGCTATGAAAACAGAGGCTAGTGGGTTATGGGGCTAGAATTTGTTGACTGAAAATATTATGCACCATGTGAAATTTGTGAGTTAAGTTTTATTTGGGGCAAAATGAGGACTACAGCCTGAGAGATAGCATCTCAAATATCTCAGAGGAACTGCTCCAAAGAGGCAGTGGTGGGGTCAGTATATACGTGATTTTGGTGAAGGGAGTATACATGCGATTAAGCACACATTTTGGCAGAAACTTGCTGTCACGAGGAGCAGATGTCTCTATGAATGATTTTAATGCTTCTCTAGATGTGAGAAGATGCAAGTTTTAGGGTTCATAAAATCTTCTGAAAATATCTATCTGAATTGTTCTGCCAGTATTTCCCAAAGCAGAGAGCATCTCATTCCTAATCTCCACCCTAAACTCTTCTTGTGAAGTTGCTCAGTCGTGTCCGACTCTTTGCGATCCCATGGACTGTAGCCTACCAGGCTCCTCCATCCACAGAATTTTCCAGGCAAGAGTACTGGAGTGGGGTGCCATTTAGGGTGTGTTAAAAGTCAGAGAACACAGTGGCTAGTGACTTCATCTTTGTAGAGGCAGATGGCAAGTGGCCCTTTTCAGCTGGCAGATTTAAACCCAGTCTTTACTCCAGGTCCAATACTTCTCTACCCAGGAGCTGCATTCTTCATAGACTTAATGTAAGACTTACCATATCACTTGATAATGACTTAATTGCAAGAGTGTGCCCTTTTCCAGTAGACTGCACACCTTTAAAGGGTCCCCAATTCATCTTGTATCCCAATGCTTGCCTTATAGTGCCTAGAACATCATATACGTGGAATACACTATGTTGAACTGAATTACCTTCAGCAGACTTTTACCAAGCAAAATACTGTAGGCCAGACTCTGTGCCGGGAGCAAGGGATACAAAAATGAAAAGGAAGCAAGGGAGTGGATTAGGCACAAACACTGCAGTAGAATTAGGTACTTGGGAGACTAGAAGAAGGCACCCGTGGAGGGGCGGCAGGGGGTGGGGGGGCGCCTGGGGAAGGAGCACTGGAGGGCAGGAGCGGGATGGGGAGACCCCATGACTGATGCAGAGCCTGAGGGAGCCTGGGAACAAGAGAGGAATTTGCAAAGAAGGATGAGCCATTTCAGGGAGGGAAGAGCAGAAGCTGAAGCACGGAGGTGTGAAAGACCCTGGTTTGGCTAGGGTTTTAGGGGAATAATGGGCATCCCTGGTGTTTCAGATGGTCAAGAATCTGCCCGCGGTGCGGGAGATCTGGGTTCAATCCCTGGGCTGGGAAGATCATCTGGAGAAGGGAACAGCAACCCACTCCAGTATTCCTGCCTGGAGAATCCCCATGGACAGAGGAGTCTGGGGGACTATAGTCCGTGGGATCGCAAAGAGTCAGACACAACTTAGGGACTTTCACTTCACTTAGGGGAATAATAAATAGTACTCTAGAAGGAGTGGGGCTTCTAAGGATTCCCCCCTAAACTGGATTCTTACTACCTAAAACCACAGGCTTACCCCGCAACCTAGTCAATAAACACTGGCAAATGCACTGAATACACGTTTCTGCAGGACAAATAGGGAGACACCCAGCTGAGGGTGCCAGGTTCTTCCTCCTGGGTCACAAAGAGCCCCCTCCAGCCCCAGGAGAACAGGGCCGGCAGGGTGGCAGCGGGAGGGGTGGGGCCTGCTTCTTCCTTCCTTACGGTTCCCTTAAGTGAAAGTGTAGTCTCTCAGCCATGTCCGACTCCTTGCAACCCCATGGACTGTAGCCCACCAGGCTCCTCTGTCCATGGGATTCTCCAGGCAAGAACACTGGAGTGGGTTGCCATGCCCTCCTCCAGGCGATCTTCCCAACCCAGGAATCAAACCCGAGTGTCCTGTGCTGCAGGTGGATTCTTTACCTACTGAGCTACAAGGGCTACAGGGAGGCGGAAATTCCTCCTTGTTTAGACGCTGGGCATAGCCCAAGGAGAAGATGACGCTGGGCACAGACTCCACCCTCCCCACCCCCGCAGTGCTCAGAGAGGCTGGACAGGTGGCCAGGCCTCGTGTGCCCTGCAGTCCCCAGGGTGAGGGGCAGCCACAGACCCAGGGAGAGCAGGATGGAGACCCGACTCCGCAGGCACTCTGGGGACCCCGGGGTGAGGAGGACATGACTGGGAGACAGACCTGTCAGGGCCCCCCCAGAACTGTGGCCAGGGCTGCTGCGAGGGCGGAAAGAAAGGCACGGGGGTCGAGTGGTGTTCAGGAGGTGACACGCGGAGTCTATAATTAATTGGGTGTGGCGGGAACTGGGCTGCCCTGCAGGCTCTGGCGGGGCGGCTGGCTGAGGGGTAGGGGGTCATTGCCCCAGAGACTGAGAACAGGAGGGAGAGCGGGTAGCAAGGGAGGACATGCCGGGTCTGAGAGCTCGGATGCCAGAAGCCAGGGTGCCCAGAGGTGTGGGTACCGGAGAGCAGGCTGGCCTGGGGAGACCCAGGAGTCAGCTGACTAGAAGGCACGCTTCCCAGGCAGCAGGAGTGTGGAGTGAAAAGGAGCGTGACAGTGAGTCACCAGGACAGCCTTCTTGGCCTGCGTCTCCCCGCCTCCTGGGGGATTCCAGCTCCTCTCAGACACAGTCCAGGAACGCTTGAGCTTGCTCACTCACGCCAACTCACTTCTTGAGCTAGACCTCTGCAGCCCCACAGTTTCCACGGCTCTCCCCTCCTCGTTCCTGCCCACCAGCGACCACCCAGACTCAGACCCATGCCTGGGTCCCGATGGCCACCCAAGAGTCACGGCTCCAGCTCTGACCCACTGGGGCCAAGGCCCTCTGGCAACGGCATCGATGTCTGCATTGAAAGAATACATGTTCCACAAGCAGGTAAAGATGAAAACCAACAAAACCCACAGCAGGCCAGGCCCCGACTAGAGCAGGGCTAACTCAGCCCCACCACCACCACTACCGTCACCCCACCATCACCAGGAATGTCCCGAGCACCTCCACACCTGCAGAGGCAAGCCCCATGGACACCCTAGCCCCAGTCCAAACCTGCCTCCAATCCTGCCCCATATTAGCATCTTTCCATAATGACTGACTCGGAGAATATCAGTTTGTTTCAGGGGAAAGCAAAACCTCTAGTCTACCGAGACTGGGCAATCTGAAGACACGATCCAAGACAAGGATCGGTACCCAGAGTCTGGATTACCCAGCCGGTGGGCCCAAGCATTATCATTCTGATGGCACGACCCTCAACTCCCAGGAAGATTCTAGCCACTTCTCATCACCTCCAGTGTCCCCAGCCCAGACTCAGCCACCACTATCTCTTGCCTGGGTTATTGCCACAGCCTCCCAACCGATCCTCCTGTTTCTACCCTTCAGCCCAGTCTTAACACAGTAGCCTGAGTAAATCATCCACCAGGCAGTGCTCTGCTGAAACCTCGTCCTCCCACCTCAGAGGAAAACCCAAATCCTCCCAAAGCCCTGTGGTCTCAGCCTTAACATGACCACCACCCCCCGCAAACCCCAGTGATGCTCTGACCTTGACTCTGGGCTGCTAGTCCTTACTCCCGCAGCTCCTCCAGTCCTTGGGCAAAGGACCTTTGCTGTCCTCTCGGGCCCTCTGCACTTGCTGTTCCCTCAGCCTGGAATATTCTCCCTGCTCGTGGCCACCCACCCCCTCTCCAGTCTTTGCTCGCAGTCTCAGTGATGACACCATCTCAGATGTCAGCACCTGTACACACACACACACACACATTTACCTCCACACCTGCTTAATCTTTCTCCTCAGTGTTTCTCACATCATAGCTTACTTGTTGATCTTGTTTATGTGTGTTTCCACAGAGACCAAAATTTTATCTGTTTAGTTAAGTTCCCTCTGACCTCCCTCCCCCACCCAGTGCCTACAAGAATGCTCACGACTGCGTGTTGAGGTAGATTTGTTGGTTGATTGTGATGCGGGAATGAAAAAATTTCTGGGTCCTTTGCAGGAGACCCCCCTGGTTCCCTTATAAATAGACCTGGCAAGTCTGTCTACTGGACTCCTGGACGGGCCCAAACATGCCTGAGAACTGGGGGAACTTAGCTTTCTTCAAACTTCTTTCATCCCAGCCCTGCTGGAATGCAGTGAACCCCTGAGTGTGAAGGAGCTCGGTGGGGAACATGGCCCCTGAGAGAGCAGAGGGGCCTGGGAGGAAGGCTGGAGAACCGGCATCCCCAAGACACTGTTGAACGTCAGTAACAAAGCAATTTGGTAACGAGCGTGAGGTCCTTTGTGCAGGGGGCAACAGTCCCGGGGCGGGAAGAGTGCAGTGTCTCACAGCAGAGGAGCCGCCTGCCCCAGGGATTCTGGCAAAAGTAGGTTCATAGAGCTTAGAAGTGAGGGCCGGAAGCAAGGCATGGTTGGCTAGGGGGTCAGTGTGTCCTTACGAGGCCAGCAGGTGCTCTCTTCCAGAGTGAGGTACACTAAAGCCAAGTTAGAGACTTGTAGGTGTGAGAGCAAACAGCCTCCCTCAGAGGGGCGCAGTTGTGTCCTTCCTTAGCTGAAGTGAGAGGAGGAAGATTCGGACAAGAGCCACAAGCCTTGTGGGATGGAACAGGGTTTCTAAAAGGCAAAGCTGAGAGGTCTGAGGAGCCCACAGTGAGGAATTGGGAGGACTCAGGTCAGAACTTGTGGGCTGAATCTCAAGACAGCCTGTACTGACGACAGAGGTCAATAGTGGGAGCCAGGGGCCTAGCCAGGCTCCCATTTTTTCAGGAGCATTTAGCCCATGTCCTGCTGAACTTGTTGGGGGAGGCTGGGCTTCCTTCCTGCAGCCCTCCTGCTGGTAGACAGATGGGCAGGAAGCCAGGCCAGGGTGGGGAGGGCAGAAGGCTCGGTATCGGGGGCGGGTTGCCTAGCACCATGGGAGGGAGGGGGGGCACAGCCCTCAGCTGAGAGGTCCTGAGGTCGGTGTTGGAGAAGACCCTTGAGAGTCCCTTGGACTGCAAGGAGATCCAACCAGTCCATCCTAAAGGAGATCTGTCCTGAATATTCATTGGAAGGACTGATGCTGAAGCTGAAACTCCAATACTTTGGCCACCTGATGCGAAGAACTGACTCATTGGAAAAGACTCTGATGTGGGGAAGGATTGAAGGTGGGAGGAGAAGGGGACGACAGAGGATGAGATGGCTGGATGGCATCACCGGCTCAATGGACATGAGTTTGAGTAAACTCCGGGAGTTGGTGATGGACAGGGAGGCCTGGCGCGCTGCAGTCTATGGGGTCACAAAGAGTCAGACACGACTGAACTGAACTACGGTGGGGCCCCTGTTTCCCACTTTGTTTCCTCTACTGCTTTAGGCCAGTACTCTCTGTGTTTCTAGCCCAACTTCTGTATTAACTTCAGAGGACTCTATGCTGCTATTATGAAGGGCTGACCCTCAAACAGGGTTGCAAATGTAAATGCTGGGCAAGTGTGTGGTTCTTGAAGAGGGCCGTTTGGTAGGAGGCAGCCTGATTAAACAACAAAAAACAAAGCCTGCCAGGCCTCTGAAGAAGGCAGACATCTTCACACTTGCAGTGTGCAGCCAGAGTTAGAACCGTGTGGTTGGCCTCTGGTTCAGCCATAAGGCTGTGTGACTTCGGGCTGTTTATCAAGATGGCTTCAGTTTTTTATGTGTGAAGAAGGCCTGTGCAAAACTAACCTGAGGGAGGCCCTGGGAGGAATGGCAGCGGGATAGGAACTTGGAACTGTTCATTATAAAGGGGCAGCCACAGGGCCAAAGCCTGAAGAGAGACTTGTCCCTGAGTGAAAGGCAGGGCCGCACCTGAGAAGGGGAGCTGCGTTCCCAGGGAAGACTTCGCGCAGGAGCTGGGCACTCCTACAGTCACCTGTTAACGCAGCCACTTTGCAGACTCAGGACAAAGTCCAGAAGGCAGTTTCAGGGATTTAGCACAGGGTTGGCTGGATTTGCAGCCAGGAATGCTTGCTGTTGTTCTTGCTGTTGACACACACTCTTGAGCTGATGTTGCCTCGAGCCTTCCCCACCCCAACCCTGCCCAGGGTGAGACGCGGCAGAGGACTCAGGTGGGATGGGTTGTGCGGCTTCCAGCTGTGAGGAGGGGCAGCTAGCAGAGGTCAAGGATCAGACAGGGCCTGACAGGTTTTGTGGAAACTGGTAGCCATGGCCGCTGTCCTGAAACTCATACCCCTCTTCCTTCTATTAACCCAATCTGGAGGGATTTAGCCACGCTGCCAACAACAGCTGCCCAGACCCATGGCCATGGTGCCTCTTTCCCAGGGACCCTGGACATGGGTTTGGGTGGACTCCGGGAGTTGGTGATGGACAGGGAGGCCTGGCATGCTGCAGTTCATGGGGTCGCAAACAGTCGGACACGACTGAGCGACTGAACTGAACTGAAACCAAATATACTTCAATTAAAAAAAAAAGAAACACTTGTTTAAAAATGCAAGTTCCAGAACCCACCCACAACCCCCTAAAGCAGAATCTCCAGAAGTCAGGGAAGATGTTTCTACAAGGACCTCCAGGCCATTCTTATCATAGGAAAGCAGGTTTTCCCTTTTTTTCTTTTTTAATGCAGATACCTCCTAGAGAGTCACTGTAATGGGGGTGGGGGTGGTGTGGCAGCTGGTGGAACCAGGGGGGACTGATGTTTTGAACACGGTGGCTCTGATGCTTAATCTACTGAGAATCACTGCTGATCTTCAAGCATACTTGTCCCTATTCTTACCACTTTGATCAAAAAAGCTAAGCTTCAATAAAGATTTCAATCAGACTTTCTCCTTTTTGGGTACGATATGTTTGTTTTATCACCCTTATTTAAAAACAAAACATAAACAACCAAAATCTCTGCTTTTGGAACGATCCTGTGGTTATTGGCCCTCACGTGACCCTCTCAACAACCCACCAAAATTGGTCCTATTGTTGCCCCACTTTACAGATGAGAAAATAGTTTGCTTAAGACCGTTGAGCTGCTAATGAGTAGTGAAGCCATTCTCACCAAATCCAAGACCATCCCCAGATGCCGCACCCCTGGGCTCAGCTTGCCCGAACCCGCCCACAGCGCAGGATGGTTCTGAGCCAAGCAGCCTCCTTGTGGAAACCAGTTTTTCAAGTTGAGAATGAGGCTCCGCCCTGAAGCACACACACCTGCTCTGCATCAGGCCAGCCATGGTGGGCTGTGTTGGGAACACCTTTAGGTCAATCATTCCCAGTTGATGGTGCTTCAGAATCACCTGGTGAAAGTGAAAAGTGAAGTCGTGTCCAACTCTGCAACCCCATGGACTGTGGCCAACAAGGCTCCTCCGTCCATGGAATTTTCCAGGCAAGAATACTGGAGTGAGTTGCCATTTCCTTCTCCAGGGGATCTTCCCGACCCAGGGATCGAACCCAGGTCTCCCACATTTCGGGCAGACGCTTTACCATCGGCGCCACCAGGGAAGCCCTGGGGAAGGTGCTAAACATGCAGGTACCTAGGTCCTGCATCCTCAGAGCCTTTAACTCTGGACTGGGGTGCAGCCCGGGAGCCTATGAGTATAGGCAATGATTCTGATGCAAGTAATTGGAGGGAGAGGATGAAAAAAGAAAAAAGATGGGGGAAGGGAAGAAGGAAGGAAGGAAAGTAGAAAACAGGGTCCCGGGTGAGCAGTCAGCCTTGGCAGAAGGCTAAGAAATGCCCGCGGAGGGGAGGGTGGGGCGGCCGCAGCCTGAATGACCTCTCTCCCTCCACACCTGGACCATCTCCACTCCTTCAAGCTCGGGTTCCCAGGTCACACCTCCTCAGTGCAGTCTTTTTCCATAACTCCAGAAAGAGTTAAGGAGGCCCCCTTAGGAATGCACAGCCTTTAAAGTTAGGCACTCATGCATTTTCCGGCACTATCACGTTGGTTCAAGCGGTAGTTTTCACTGCTTAGTGCTTTGCGGCTGAATTAATCACCCTGCGGGGGTGAAGCCACAGCTCCGGGCTGCTGTCTGCAGAGCGGCTGCTGGGGAGTTGGAAGAGACCCAGCTGGCAAGCAGAGTCCAGGTGGGCCTGAGCAGACAGATGTTCAGTCAGTGCAGTCGCTCAGTCGTGTCTGAATCTTTGCAACCCCGTGGACTGCAGCACGCCAGGCTTCCATGTCCATAACCATCTCCCGGATGTTCAGAGGCTGACAAGAGCTGTAAGTGCTCCACAAGGGAAATGCCCACATCCTCCACACTCACACATAAGCCAAAACTCTGGGCCACTTTCCTGAACTGCCAGCGCCATGCCCAGCGATAGGCTTGGGATCCATGCCGCCAGCGGGTTTCATCCAGCTTGTCAAGCCCCAGCCAGAGGGCAGCAGCTGCCTGGAGGGCCCTGAGGTCACCCTGGAGGTGGTATCAGTCTCCCTGGGAAAGAAAACTGAGAATTATTAGTATTGTCTGCCTGGGGCCCAGGCAGCTAGCCTGGTTCACCAGATGCATTAGCTTCCTGGGACTCCCACAACCAACCAGCAAAACCTTGGTGGCTTACAACTACAGAAATTTATTCTCTCAGCCTTCTGGAGGCCAGAACTCTGAAATCAGTCTCACTGATTGGGTCAAAATCAAGACATTGGTAGGACTGTGCTCTCTCCAAAGGCTGTTGGGAGAATCCTTCCTGCCTCTTCCGGCTGCTGGGAGCTCAGGTGTCCCATAGCTCATGGAAGCATCACTCCAGTCTCTGCTCCCAGCCCCTCAGTGCCTTCCTCCAGGTCGTCAGACCGCCCGCTCTTTTCTTTCATAAGGACACAAGTCATGGCATTGAGTACCCACCCCGTGGACTACAAGCAGATCCACCCAGTCCATCCTAAAGGAATTCAGTCCTGAATATTCACTGGAAGGATTGATGCCGAAGCTGAAACTCCAATGCTTTGGCCACCTGATGCGAAGAACTGACTCATTTGAAAAGACCCTGATGCTGGGAAAGATTGAAGGCAGGAGGAGAAGGGGATGGCAGAGGTCAAGATGGCTGGATGGCATCACTGACTCAATGGACATGAGTTTGAGCAAGCTCTGGGAGCTGGTGATGGACAGGGAGGCCTGGCGTGCTGCAGTTCATGGGGTCACAAATGGTCAGACATGACTGAGCGACTGAAGTGAACTGAACCCATCCTGAATCCAGGATGACCTCATCTCAAGCTTCTTAACAATACCATCTGCCAAAACCCAGTGGTTGGGACCCCCTTATTGGTAGCTGGGACCTGGACCTATTTGGAGGCAGGAAGGAGCATGCCTTCAGCCCATTCCCCCAGACTTGTACTAAATCAGTGTTGGTAATGAAGTACCACTTCGTGCCTTTGTGCCCCACCTCCCACACCCTTGCTCACACCTTTCAAAGCCTGATGCTGCTGAGCCTCTCCTCTCCCCAGGGACACATGTGCCCATCCAGCAGGGGATGCAGAGGACTGAGAGAGGTAGGGAGCCTGCCGCTCCAACAAGGATGGTAGAATGTGTGCCAGGCCCTCTCCGAATGTCCGCAGGAAATCACGAAGCCGGGTCTCCCCCAGGTGTACCAGATGCAGAACCCAGTATATGAGTGTGGGTCAAGGCCATGTGCAGGTTGCCCTCCTGCCCCTGACTCATGCCACCCCCGTGACCATCATGCTCCACCCCATCTAAGCATCTCCAGCTCAAAGGTCACCCACATCATGAAAGGCAGTTGCGGTGAAGATCAGGCCACCAATGACCTGCTCCGAATCCCCCTCTACCGCCCTGCGAGCAGGCTGACCTCGTTTCACTCCCCCGAACCTCACTGTAAAACCAGGCTGATAATGATACCTGAGTGAATGAAAGAAAGTCATTCAGTCGTGTCTGACTCTTTGTGACCCCATGGCTCTACAGTCCATGGGATTCTCCAGGCCAGAATCCTGGAGTGGGGAGCCGTTTCCTTCTCCAGAGGATCATCCCAACCCAGGGATCAAACCCAGGTCTCCCACATGGCAGGTGAATTCTTTCCCAGCTGAGCCACTTAACTCCTTTCTCCAGTCAGACCAGGTGTTATCTCCTCCTTCACAGGCCAGATGGGCTGAATGAGTAAGTGTGAAGGTTCCAGGCCCGCAGGAGGGCTTCCATCAACGTTTTTATTTTTTCAACTGAGTGCAAGTAGCTGACTGCACAGCGGGTGCATGCATGACTGCAGGCTCACCAGGTCTGTACACACTCCTGCCTTTAACCAGCACCTGCACGTCGGTAACGCCCAAGTCTCTCCTCCTCCCGCTGACCCGTAGCTCAGTGTTTCCATGGTCAGACTCTGCCTGCCCCACTCCTCACCTGCTCCTCGTCCTGGGTCTTCAACTGCGTGAGTAGCCACCCAACCCGACACCTGACAGGTGTCTCTCCTTTATCCCCAAGTCAGCCAGCAAGTGTCATGGGTCATTCCCCTTCACGTGCCTCACATCTCTCTCGACCTCTGTGTCCACCGTGTCTTCACATAAAGTCACATCATTTCTCAGCTGAAACGATGAAACTGCTTCCCTTTTTGGTTCCTTCCCTGCACAGTGTATGTTCACAAGGTGGACTTTTTTTTTTTTTTTTTTTGGCTGTGGTGCAAAGCATGCGGAATCTTAGCTCCCCAGCACGAATCAAAGCCAGGCATGCCCCCAGCCATGGAAGTGGAGTCCGAACCACTGGACCGCCAGGGAAGTGCCAAGGCTGACATGTTTTAAATGCATATCTAATCACGTGCCGGGGCTGCACAGCTCTTTTAGGCCAAAGACCACCCTCCCCAGGGTGGCTGCGAGGTCCACCGCATGACCAACTACCCTCCAGCCACGCTCCCACGGCCCCTAAACCAGAGCCCTGTGCAGCTGCTGGAGTTCCCCAACCACGCTAGCCTAGCCCCTCTCATTTCTCCGTGCCTTTGCACATCCTGCTCGCTTTCCTGGGAACAGGAAATTCTTTTATTCCTTCCTCACATTATTAACCCTTTCTCAACCTTAAGACTCAGGTCCTTCAGAAAGCTTTCTTGTCTTCCCCCTTCCAGCCCCCATAGCATCTTGCCCTATGTCTCTCACAGCACCTACATCATAAGTGCCTGTTACTTACCTACCCGCCCCACACTCCACGCCCCCCAACGCCCTGCCCCAGACTGTGAGCTCCTTGAAGTCTGGGTCTGTGCCTCTTCTCTCTGTATTTCCAGCACCTTCCACAGTGCCTGCCAATAGTGCCTCAATCAACATTTGTTGAATGGCAAGGACAGAGCAGCTTGATATTAAGAGATGTATCTGGTTGACTCTTTTTATTCATGTTTTTTTGTTTGTTTTTAGCACTCCATATTGCAGAAGGAAATTTCTATGCATGAGAAAATTCCTTTGTTTAGTAAATCACACAAAAATCCAACAGAAATTGTGAAAATTCTGAAAGACAACATGGTCGTTTTGGAAAAGACAAAAAGATAAACAAGGTATGAGCTAAAGCAGTAACATTATTATACAAAATGTGTATTCTGAATCCAAAAACCAATGTGAGAGCTTAATGAAAAATCCTGAACAGGGTCTGTGATACACACATAGCATCTCTATGCTGCTGCTGCTGCTGCTATGCCGCTTCAGTCGTGTCCGACTCTGTGCAACCCCATAGACGGCAGCCCACTAGGCTCCTCTGTCCCTGGGATTCTCCAGGCAAGAATACTGGAGTGGGTTGCCATTTCCTTCTCCATATATGCTCCATTATAGCATCTCTATAAATGCATCCAAAATTTTTAAAGCTTTTTCCCCAGCTTTACTGATATATAATTGACATGTAATTGGTTGATTGTTATATAAAGTAAAATACCATATTATTCAATGAACAAAATAATAAGCAACAGCCTTAATGTTTTATTGAAACATTCCAAAGTGTTCTTCATGTGGCCATTTCTTCCAAGGGCTTAACACAAGCTCCAGCACAGTGAAGGTCTTTTGCTAGGTGACTGGGCTAACAGAGTCCTCTACAGAACTTGCATTAAATGGTGGCCAGCGTTTGACACAAGAATCACTGTTGAAAGCAGCATACCCCAGGGGAGCAAAGCTTGTGATAGAATCTAGATCACTATCGGTTCAAGATCAAATTTCCTGAGTAAGGCCGATGATGCGCACATCCTGTGTGGTTGATTGAAGATTTGTTTTTGGATAGCAGATGACAAGGATCACAGCCTACGTGAAGGCTGAGCAGCCTATTAAAGAGATGAAGGCTGTTCCATGTCTATGCAAACATGGGTCACAGCCTCCTCTACATAAATCCTACACCCCAGGGAGGCTGCAGCTCTCCTTTCTCCAGATCCACCATGCATCTTCCCACACCTCTGCCATTTTCTCCACCTGGAATGCCCTCCCCCTCTATTCCTTCCCAACAATACCCTGTCCATATGCCCAGGCCCAAGTCATTGAAATAGAGATACCAATCTCCCTGTTATCCCTTTCTTCCACAATGAACTTTAGGCTGGACACTTGGCCACTTGGCTGTAGACTACATTTCCCAGCCTCCTTTGTAAGTAGATGTGGCCAAAGGCCAAGTTCTGGCCAACAGGATAGGAGAGCCACTCTGGAGCTGTGTCTCAAAGCATCTCTGCGTTCCTCCACCATCTCTCTGCCCTTGCCACGAGGAGGGAAATCGATGCAGCCATGACCAAGCGTCAACCCTGCAGCTAAAGACAGTAGATGATGGTGGAGCAAGGAAATGAAACGGGATAGAGCCCAACTGGTCCCTGAATGACCCTGCAAGGTTGAGCCATCCCACCAGCCTGGTACCACGTGCATCTGCACTGCTATGGGACAGGGAAACAAAATTGTATCTGAAGATGGACCTGAGACAGACTACTGTTTGGGGATCTCTGCGCTATAGCTGATTTATCCACCATCTCCTCTAGAAAGGCCTCCCTGAGAGCTCTCTGAAGTCCTGCCATGACTTTGGTGGGAACACTCATACAGCATCATCCATGTGCCACTACAGCCACCTCCGTGCTATTTGTCACTCGTGGACTGGAAGATTTTGGAGGGCAAAGGCCACACCGACTTCATCTTTGATGTCCCCAGAGCAATCAGCACAGTGTCCTTACACGGAAGCTGTGTTTATTGAAGAAGCGAGTGAATACACAGGGCTGCCCACTCGGGCGCTGATTTTAGAAAAGAAACAAAGATAGCAGCGGTGGAGTTGGCACACAACACACTTCAAAAGAAACCAGAAAGAACTCGGCTGACAAATAAGAGGCCTGCGGTGCCAAGCTGGGAACAGTAATTCTCCGAAAATAAACATATTGTGGTAACAAAGCCTGAAGAGACCGCGCTGCAAAAACACAGATGGTCACCGCAGCCCTGGAGCAGGCCCTCCCTTCCGTCCAGTGACCGCGCCGCCCTCGGGAAACTGAGGTGGGCCTGGCCCCATGTGCTCCAGACCTGAACAACCACTTCTGCAAACCGGGCCCCTCCCGCTGGGCACTGGATGTGGTACTGAGTGAGAGAGGTGCCAACACTGTCCTCCTGGACCATGGCAGTGTAAGAAGGGGAGAGGGTTTCCAGGCCATCAGGAAAACAGTCGTGAGGGTATGAGGTCTGGCGGGCCAGACTGCTGAATGTGAATCCTAAATCAGCCACTTACCAGCTGTGCAACCTTGGACAGGTAGCCTAACCTCTCTGCGCCTCCATATTTCCTCACCTGTGACACAGAGGGGGTAACAGCAGCTCCTTCCCAGGTTGCTGCAGGACTGAGTGAGCTCACACACCAAGGCACCCAGGACAGGGCCTGCCACACCGGCCACGGCAGGTGCTCATCAGCATCGCCTTGCCTTTGGCCGTCACCCTCAGAGGGAGCTCGCAGCACAGGACCCTTTGTGCAGCAGGCAGAGCAACACAGAATGCCTGATTTCCAGACTAAAGGCACTGAGGGGATTACGTAACCTGCCAGGGGTCACTAGGAATAGAAGCAGGACCCCAGCTGCCCCTCTGGCCGCCCAACTCTAAATCATGTGCTAAATCCTAAACAGGGTTAGCATCTCTATGTGTGTATCACAGGAACTCTGTGATATCCCAGAGCATCAGGGAACTCTGCGGCCTCCACGTGGGGACTTCTGCTGCTTCCAGAAGGGTTCCTGGGCCTCAGTGGGGAGCAGCCTCCGGGGCTATGAGCTGAGGGGAGACGGTCGCTCCCTCCTGTCTGAGGGGCCTCTCGGGAGTCCAGGTGAGGAGCCGGACCTCTCTGCCTGCCACCCACCGCCCAGCAGCCTCCTGACCCACCCACGGGCCCCGGGGAGCTGAGCCTTCTCTGCAGGCTGCGTGGGGGCGGGGAGGCCCCAGGAAGAAGTTGGGGTGTTTGCTGATAAAAATAGATGGAGGTATGTGAGGGGACCAGAAAGTCTCAGATGACACTGTGAGCGAATCTGTAGAAAGGAAAGGGTGAATGAGGAAGTACAAGATGAGAAAACAGAAAAAAAAAAAAAATGTGCTCGGGCCGTTTCGGAGCACAGGTGCTTCCTGTGAAGTCCTGGCTGAGCCTCTTAGCCGAGGTGACCCAAATAAAGCCAGACTCGTGTGTGTGTGTGTGTGTGTGTGTGTGTGTGTGTGTGTGTGTGTGTGTGTGTGTGTGTGTGTGTGTGTGTGTGTGTGTGTGTGTGTGTGTGTGTGTGTGTGTGTGTGTGTGTGTGTGTGTGTGTGTGTTGGGGGGTGAGGGGGGAGCGGACAGGTGGCATCGATGCGGACACAGCAGGCGACAGAGAGAGAGGAAGGGTCAAGGAGCCGCACGGAGACAAAAAAGGACCGGAGGAGCGGGGAGAGGAGACGGGCATCACAAAAGAGGCTGAAGCAGGAGAAAAGGGGGCCTAGAGCCACGCCATGGCTCACTCGGAGCGCTTCCCTCAGCAGCTGAACTGAACGAGGCTTCTCCCGGAGAGGGCGCGCTCTTTCAGGAACGTGCTGGAAGGTTCCAGTTGCTGGGCGCTGACCAGTACTCCAGCCCCGCTTCCTGGCTAACCTCCGCGTTGTCTCTTCCTGAGTTGCTAAGACCCGCCCCCCTCTTCCCCGAGGTCTGTTTCTCCCCAGAAAGCCGAAGACCCCATCACGGCCGCCCTCTCGTCCGTGGTCCGGCGTGGCCCGCGGACGGCCTCTGCGAAGAGGCCACGCACGTTCCCCGCCCCAGCTTGGAGTGTCGCGTGACGGCCAAGGTCCAGAAACCCGCAGGCCCAGGGTCAAGGCCCGGCCGTGGTGGAGAGGCCCAGCGGCCGCTCCGTCTCCAGGGACCGCGCTCCCGCCCCGCGGACGGAGCAGGCACAAAAGTGACCTGAGACCACAGCTCCGGGGAGCCCCGTCTGGCCCTGGAGAGGCGGCGGGTGCGCTCCACGGCAGCCCCTGCCTGGGGTTGTCCAGCGCCCGCCCCCCACACCTTGGCTGCGAGCCCACCAGGCCTCCTGGGGCTTGGCACCTCCACGCTCAACCCTGTGCACTTCCTTCCAGGTCAGGCAAGACTCCAGGCCACGTTCCTCCACCGCCCTTGTCTCCACTTCCCAAGAAACACGAGCCAAACACCCTCCTTGGGAGGCAAACTCCTGACATCTGCTTGCAGATTCGGATTTCAGGCTCCAGGCCCTTTCTGCCCCCACATCTGACCCCGGAGCAGGGTCAGTAGGATGGGCCTGGGGTTCCCTGCACCCCAGCAACTCAGCCCACAGCCTGGCCTCAGGGCCACCCAGACCCAATTCCAAGTCGTGTTAGATATGTGGTCCCAGCTGGTCTGCCACATAGCAGGTGCCCAGTGAGGATTCCCGGACGTATGGCTTTCAATGTCTGATTCCTGGAACCTCTTTCAGGGACTACCCTGCCAGTCCAGTAGTTAAGACTTTGCCTTCCAGTGAAGGGGGTACGGGTTCAATCCTTGGTTGGGGAACTAAGATCCTACATGCCTCACAGCCAAAACACCAAAATATAATACAGAAGCTATATTGTAACAAATTCAATAAATACGTTAAAAACGGTCCACATCAAAAAACTTTGCAGACCGACGCTGGTGCAGCTTGGCCTCCTCCTCAGTTTCTGCTGCAGGCACAGGGGCCACAGGAACCCCTTCTTGGTCCCCCAGACGGCAGAGGTCAGAGGACTGCAGACCCGGAGGTGTTTCTGAGCCATCCTGCAAAGTGGGTGTATCAGTTTCCTGTGGCTGCCGTATTGTCGCCATCAACTCGGTCTCTTCAAACAACAGAAATTTATTCTCTTGTGGTTCTGGAAACCAGAATTCTGAACGCAGTATCCCTGGGCTGAAATCAAGGAATGGGGAGACTGGCTCTCCCTCCAGGGACTCTAAGGAAGGAAAGACCCCGTTCTTTCCCTCTTCCAGCTTCCAGTGGCAATCACGGGCTTGTGGCGGCAGCAATCCAATCTCTCACCTCCGCGGTCACATCGCTGCCTCTTCTCTGTGTGTCAAATCTCCCTCTGCCTCCCTCTTCAAAGGACACATGTGATAGTGTTTGGAGCCCACCTGGATAATCCAAGATAATCTTCCTGCCTTGAGATCCTTAACCACATCTGGGCTAAATTTAACTTAATCGCATCTGGATTATGACAGTGTGTGTCAGTATGTGCTCAGTCATGTCCAACTCTTTGTGACCCCGTGGACTGTAGCCCACCAGGCTCCTCTGCCTACGGGATTTTCCCGGCAAGAATGCTGGAGTAGGTTGCCATTTCCTTCTCCAGGGGATCTTCCCGACCCAGGGATGGACCCTGCATCTCCTGCATTGGCAGGTGGGTTCTTTACCACCGGTGCCACCTGGGAAGTGACATTCACAAGGTGAATATAAGGAAGGTGACATTCACAAGCTTTGAGGATGAAGACCTACATATATTGGAGGAGAGGGGGCATTATTTATTTGAACATACCTGGCAATGCAAGAACTCTGGATGCAGGAAGATCTAACGCTTCCCCATCCGTAAATCCACACCCTCCTCCCACCCCCACTCCAGCCACCTTGGAGAATCAGCCTCACTGAGTGACTGAAGATGGAGATGGTGACACAGAAGCAGCAGCACTGGGCTGAGAGTCCTGACCTGGAGTGTCACCTTGCCCCTTGCTAGAGCTGTGACTTGAACAAGCTGCTTCATTGATCCAAACATGTACTGAATGTCTTCTGTGTGCCAGGCACAATGATAGGCCTGAGTTCCCTTCAAAATGGAGGAAATGGTGTGTTTAGTACTATGCTCATGTATGGACAGTATCTGGAATTCATGATAAGCACTCAATAAATTCTAGAATGCTCTGTGCTGACCTACATGGGAAGGAAATCCAAAACAAGAGGGGACACGTGTATCCATAGCTGATTCACTTCGCTGTACAGCAGAAACTAACACAATATTGTAAAGCAAATATACTCCAACAAAAATCAATTTAAAAATAAATTCTAGCTATTACTGTTTTCTGTAGTACGTATTCAGTAGGGGGGATTTATTTTTCACACCCAGCTCACATAAGCATGGAAAAACCAGGGGAAAAGAGAACTGTGGAGGACAACAGAAAAAAAAAGAGTTCCTCCATACCTTGTTTGATTTTCACAATTCTGTGTGAGTTGGGTGATCATTTATTTACCAAGGAAAAGGGAAAGCTCAGAAAGTTGAGATCCAGCACATACAGTTGATGCTCACCACATATCCGTGTATATCCCCCAATGCCCCGGCTCCCCTTGTATCTAGACCGGCCATGTGATGCTCGCCACATATCCGTGTATATCCCCCAATTTCGCAGCTCCCCTTGTAGCTAGACCGCCCATGTGACCACTTCTGTCCAGTGGACTGAGAACAAAAGTGACAGGTGTCATTAGCAGGATAAAGCAGAGAAAGTGCCCACGAACATCCCCTCAGCCCTTCCTTCACCTGCCACGGTTCCCACAGAGTTCTCATGCCAAGACAGTATAACCATAATGGTGAAACAACACAGAGCCCCGAGGCACTGCTGGACAGCTGGCTGATCCACAGAGGACTTCAGACAGCGAGTGAAAGAACAAAATCAAAATACACAACTTGTGTGTGTTGAGCCGCTGAGGCTTGATGTTTGTTTGTGAACACAGCATAGCCTGTCCCTGACTGACTAACAATCCTGGTCTTCTGACGGGGTGTTTCTCCACCATCCTTCCTCAACCAAGCTTCTGAAAGGGGCTGTCCACACTAATAGTCTTTACTCCTACACCTGCCGCTTACTTTTTACCCTCTGGTCAGCCTCTGCCCATCTGTCTACTGAATTTGCCCTGTGACCACCAGACTGTCAAAGCCAAAAGACAGTATTCTCTTTTTTTTTCTTTAATAACAAATTTATGAGGAGTATGATTCTGCTGAAATATTTTCCTCCCGTGGTTACTCTAATAGAAAGTAACAGAAAACCTAATCCAAGCTGGCTAAAATAAACACAATTCATTACATCACATAGGAAAAGGCTCGGTGGAAAAGTGGATTCCAGAGATGGCTGAGAGTAGATCACCAGTGTCACCAAAGATTCCAGTTCTTTCCTTTTCTCCTCTCCACCAGCTTTGGCATGTGGACTTGCTCCTTGGGCTGGGTTTCCTTAAGATCACAAGATAGTTGCAAACTATTCCTGGTATCCCATGCAGACCAGACAAAATCCAGAGCTCAAACAGAATCTCATCCTTGCCTCTGTTTTTAGAATAGGAAACCTTTCCCAGAAACCCTTTAGAACTCTTCCTCTCCTGTTTCCTTGGTCAGGATGGGTCACATGTCTGTTCCTAAACCAATCACTGACAAGGGGAATTAGGGTTACCACCACTGGCTTCCACTGTCCAGATCCACTCTCCAGAACGGAAGGGCCCACATACTTATGTCAAGGAGGACAGAGGGACAGACCTTTCTTAGTGTCCTCTCCTGGATTCTCTTCCTCTGAAGGTATCTTGGGTTTTCACTTCCCTGAGGGTTTTATGCCCAGATTTTTCTGGTCCTACCCACAGCCTCTCCCCAGCAGTCTCATTCATCCCTACTGTTTAAATTTCCATATATATATATATATATATACACACGCACTGGAGAAGGCAATGGCACCCCACTCTTGCCTGGAGAATCCCATGGACGGGGAGCCTGGTGGGCTGCAGTCCATGGGGTCGCTAAGAGTCGGACATGACTGAGCGACTTCACTTTCACTTTTCACTTTCATGCATTGGAGAAGGAAATGGCAACCCACTCCAGTGCTCTTGCCTGGAGAATCCCAGGGACAGGGGAGCCTGGTGGGCTGCCGTCCATGGGGTCGCACAGAGTCGGACACAACTAAAGCGACTTAGCAGCAGCAGCACACACACACACACACACACACACACACACACACACACACACACACATATATATCCAGGAGTACAAATCTAACCTCCTGCTCTGAATCCTTCCTTGAGCTCTGGACTCAAATATAAAAACCATTTGCTACACAAGAATCCTCACACTCATTGTGTCTAAAACAGAACTGATTTAGACCTTCTCACCCCAACTTCCTCAAAGTTGTTGTTCTTGGGTCTAAGGTTCAAGCTGGTGGCATCACCTTCCACTCTCCACTGCTCCTTCCACCACACTGGATTAATCCTCACACCCCAGGTCTCCAGCCTGAAACCACAGATCCATTCCCCTTCCCCATCCTCACAGCTGCTGCCTGGGTTCAGGACTCATGTTGCTTTCCTGGCGCATCACAGTAGTCTCCTGACTGGCCGCCTTGCTCCAGCCTGGCGGCCTTCAGTCCACTGAGCACTGCCTACAGAGCAATACCATTGTGCCCCTTCTAATCCCCACCCCCAGCTTCTGAACACACCTGCTGGGCCTTCCAAGGGCATATCCTGCCCCTGCCGCTCTTTCGTCTGCATCCCAACACCACCATCCTTCCATCTGATGCCACCACTCTGGGCCTTTGCACTTTCTGTCCCCACTGCCTAGAACACCCAGCAAACTTCTGTTCTTCCTTTAGTCCAGAAAGCCCTCTCTGATTCATGCCTGATCAAGTTAACCAGTGCCTCCTCTGTGTAACAGCTTCTTTCAATGATCCAATAAGCGTGGGCTGCCAGCTTACTGTGTGCCAGGCACTGGGGTAAAATGAGACAGACACAGCCTCCACCCTGTGGGAGGAAGAGGAAAAGGAAACAAAGCTAAGAGATGTCAACAGGAATTAGAAGCATGAACAGGAGGGCCTCGGGGAAGAACTCCATGGGCACCTGAAAGATAAGTACAAGCTCCCCAGATAAAGGGGAGAATGAGGTTTGGGCAGGGGGATTAGCACATGGCAAGGCCTAGCAGTGGGAAAGTGAAGTCGCTCAGTCGTGTCTGACTTTGGGACCCCATGGACTGTAGCCTAGCAGGCTCTTCCGTCCATGGGATTTTCCAGGCAAGAGTACTGGAGTGGGTTGCCATTTCCTTCTCCAGGGGATCATCCCGACCCAGGGATCGAACCCGGGTCTCCTGCATTGCAGACAGACCCTTTACCCTCTGAGCCATCAGGGAAGTCCTAGCAGTGGTAAGGAACAGCTCAAGTCTAAACCTTTTACTGGCTTCTCTTGCTGGATCTCCCACACCAGGCTCACCTGAGGGTCTTCCCTGCCAGGAAGAGTCCCTAGAGGGCAGGCTCCAGGATGGACTCGCCCCCTCCCCTCTCTGCTATGGGACGTGGCACCCAGGAGGAGCTCAGGGTGTTTGGGGAGAATGGAGAGACAAGGATGAATCGGCAGAGGTGTCGCACGTAAACTGGCTGCCATTCTGCACAGACAAGCTTCTTCCCAGGGAGGAGGCTGGAGTGGAAGCCCTCTTGGTACCCACCCTCATGTACACACCCACATGTGCCAGGAGACCCCTGGCCCCACGGGCAGCAGGAAAGATGCTCCCATTGCCCCTCGGGAACAGTGCTGTTTGTGTCCTCTCGAAATTCACACGTGGACACCTGATCCCCAACGCGATATCCGCAAGGCGGTGCCTTTGGGGATGGGCCTTTGAGAGGTGACTAGGCTTAGATGAGGTCATGAGAGTGAAGCCCTCATGAGTGGCATTAGTGCCCTTATAGAAAGAGACACCAGAGAGGATCTCTCTCCACCATGTGACGACACAGCAAGGAGATAGTCTGCAAACCAGTGTCCAGTGAAAGGGAATAAAAAGCATAAAAGCTGTGAGTCAGGTGTTTTCAGGGATTTTACTGAGCATTATGGGCTTCCCTGGTGGCTGCAATGCGGGAGACCTGGGTTTGATCCCTGGGTTGGAAAGATCCCATGGAGAAGGGCATGGCAAGCCACTCTGATATTCTTGCCTGGATAATCCCCATGGACAGAGGAGCCTGGCGGGCTACACTCCATGCAGCTGCAAAAAGTCGGACATGACTGAGCGAGTAAGCACAGGCTCACTGAGCAGTGCAGCCCAGGAAGCAGCCTCTCGGAGAGCTCTGGGGAACTGCTCCCAGAGGCAGGAGAGCAGCCAGGGTATAAATGACTCTGGGGACTAGGAAAGACAGGTAGTCAAGCATACATCTTGGAAAAAGATGACTGCTCATCACAAAGAACACATGTGTGAAGTTAATGATTTTAGTGCTTTTCTAGTATGGGAAGACTCAAGAATCCACGGCCTTTGAAATTCTCCCTTAGAAATGCATCTTATCTATCTAAAGGCCTGCTGATCCGAAGCACAGAGCGCCTCACCCTGTTTTTTCCCATCCTGAGTCCCCCTCCGGGCGCACTGTCCTGAGTGGCTGCAGTGGGCTGTAATTTAACCCTCTGTATAATGGGATGATGAGCAACACTGTTTTTTGTTTCCACCAGGAAGAGAGCCCTCACCAGAACCTGACCACGCAGGCAACCTGGACTCCAGAACTGTGAGAACTGCATTTCTATTGTTTAAACCACCTGTTCTGTGTATTTTGTTAGAGCAGCCACCTCCTGGCATATCCATTGAGGCTCTTCTCCTCAGCAAAAGGAGGTGAGATTCCGCCCCCCAGCAAGGACAGGGCAGAAGGGGCGGATGCAGACAGCCTTCCAACCTCACCCCCTTCCTCAGGTCCACTGTGGCCCCCATATTTGAGTCCACCTGGGAACCTGGTCCCCACTCTCTGCATGGCATAAGCCGGTCCTTCGCTGGTCCTGGAATAAATAAAACACAGGGGACACAGTTCAGACAGAAGTAGAGCTGTGTGCCACCTGCTCTTTTAAGAGGGCTACAGATACAGACAGAATAAACCTGGGCTTCCAGACCCAGACTGGGTCCTCGAGCCAGTTCTAACCCCGCAGAGGCCTGGGGAGCAGCGCTAGAAAGATCCTTATTTTTCAGCCTTTTTCACCCCATCCCACTTTAGAACAGCAGAGGGAGGCCCAGGGATGCTGTCCTGTCTGTGAAAACTCAGTGATGCAGGGCAAAAAGCCACCTAAGGCCAGCTGATTCTCCACTCAAGACTTGGCCAGGCACCCTACAACAGCTCTCAGTGTCTTCTGGGGCTGAATCTGGTCAAAGGGAGCTACGCACAAATGGAGGGAGACTTTGCTGGGACTCATCAGAGGCATGGAGAAGGCAATGGCAACCCACTCCAGTACTCTTGCCTTAGAAAATCCCATGGACAGAGGAGCCTGGTAGGCTGCAGTCCATGGGGTTGCTAGGAGTCGGACATGGCTCCACTTTCACTTTTCACGTTTATTCACTGGAGAAGGAAATGGCAACCCACTCCAGTATTCTTGCCTGGAGGATCCCAGGGATGGGGGAGCCTGGTGGGCTGCCATCTATGGGGTCGCACAGAGTCAGACATGACTGAAGTGACTTAGCAGCAGTAGCAGCAGCATCAGAGGCAATGCTCCATCTGGGAGGACAGCCCAACTAGGAGGACACCTGCCTGCTGGGAGGAAGATGTGCCTCGTGCCCATCCCACCCCTCACCCAGCTCCTCCCCAGCTGGACATTAGGACAGGCCTGGGCAGAGCCATCCTGGAATCATGCTCTGTTTAAGTCTCATTTTTCTTTGGGGACTCAGCATGGGAAGCCCAGCCACAACAACAGTAAGACCAGTGAACATTTAGAGAAAATCCACAGAGTAGAGAATGAAAGACTTCAATGACACAGGTCCCTAAGCCATAGGTTGAAACACTATTCAGAAGCATTGAGGGGCAGGGCATCCAGTAGGAAGGCAACTGGAAGGTGAGTGAGAATGGATAAACCTGCTAAATCCAGCCAACCAGCCCCTATCTATTTTCTTCAGCTCAGTTCAGTTCAGTCACTCAGTCGTGTCTGACTCTTTGTGACCCCATGGACTGCAGCACGCCAGGCTTCCCTGTCCTTCACCAACTCCCTGAGCTTACTCAAACTCATGTCCATCGAGTCAGTGATGCCATGCAACCATCTCATCCTCTGCCGTCCCCTTCTCCTCCTGCCTTCAGTCTTTCCCAGCATCAGGGTCTTTTCCATGAGCCAATTCTTCACATCAGGTGGCCAAAGTATTGGAGTTTAAGCCTCAACATCAGTTCTTCCAATGAATATTAAGGACTGATTTCCTTTAGGATGGACTGGTTGGATCTCCTTGCAGTCCAAGGAACTCTCAAGAGTCTTCTCCAACACCACAGTTCAAAAGCATCAATTCTTCAGCACTATTTTCTTACAGCCTTTCTTTATCATCATCTCTTTGGGGACAGAGGGGAGAGCAGAATCTGCAGGTCCTGGGGATCAGAAAAAGCAAAACTCGCCACAACTTTGAGCCTGACAGCTTGGTGCAGCTTCTTCCTTATCTGACCTTTCTTTATCTGGCATCTGACCTTTCCAAGTGATCACTACACCCTTGTCTGCCACTTCCCCTGCCCCTCACTTACCAGGCTGTGGGCGTGCAAGGGAAGGATGACTGATCTCAATCAGAAAAAGATGGAGTTCCCCACAGAGACACCCCAGGAAGCCCTAGGACCAGGGTCCTCCTGGGAAAGGGATGCCTTTCCCGAACCTGTGATGCCACCTGAGATTCAGGTCGAGAACCTGCTCTGGGGAGGCGAGTATGGGTCTGCTGAAAGCACAGACTCTGAGGGTGACAGGTGGTGGTTACACCTGGTTCTCACCTGTTCATAGTAATATAATCCCCAAATGTGGGCATGAGGGCTCCCCCATGAGCCAGAGACCTCTGTGACACTTTCCCTGAATTCGTAGTGTTCAGGGACGTAGGCATCCTTCCCTGCCCCACAACCACACTGCTCAGTGAGGGCCTGCCCAGCCTTGGGTGGGTTTCTATCCCCTTGGTGAGCATGGTAGGCTGAACCATGGCCCCCAGAAGATTTCCACTTTCTACACCTAGAACTTGTGAGTGCTACCTTATACAGAGAAAAAAGGAGGCAGGAGAATTTTGCAGGTGTCATTAAGGGTCTTGAGGTGGGGAGATTACACTGGTTGTCCTGGTGGTCCCCACATGCAATCACACGAGTCCTTATAAGAGGGAAACTTGACGCACACAGAAGAGAAGGCAATGTGACCACAGGGGCAGACATTGGAGGGATGCGGCCACAACCGAAGAAGGCTGCAGAGGTCAGAAGAAACAGGAATGGATTCTCCCCTAGAACCCCCGAGCGTCTTATCTCTGCTGACACCTTGGTTTTGTTACCAAATCCAAGCTTGCTCTGCTCGCTGCACGACAGACAAATGACTCCGAGAGACGGGTGTGGAGCCCAGGAAAACGACTTCATTCAGAAAATCAGCTGACCAAGAAGGTGGCAGGCTAGCACCTCAAAGCAACCATCTTGTTGGGATCTGGATGCCAGGTTCTTTTATAGAGCCAAAGAGAGGGAAGAATGAGGAATTCAAGTCAAAAGGCAGACTAGAGAGGGAGAGGCAGTGAGGAAGTAAAGAGGGTCTTCAGTCTTGCAAAATATCTTCAGGAAGAGCCAGCCTTTGGAAAGGGGTGTGTTACTCTCTTCTTTTTTTGTAGCCATTCATAGGTGGGCTCGTATTTTCTTTGGCTCCAAAATCACCGCAGATGGTGACTGCAGCCATGAAATTAAAAGATGCTTGCTCCTTGGAAGAAAAGCTATGACCAACCTAGACAGCATATTAAAAAGCAGAGACATTACTTTGCCAACAAAGGTCCGTCTAGTCAAGGCTATGGTTTTTCCAGTAGTCATGTATAGATGTGAGAATTGGACCATAAAGAAAGCTGAGCACCCAAGAATTGATGCTTTTGAACTGTGGTGTTGGAAAAGACTCTTGAGAGTCCCTTGAACTGCAAGGAGATCAAACCAGTCAGTCCTAAAGGAAATCAATCCTGAATATTCTTAGGAAGGACTGATGCTAAAGCTGAAACTCCAATCCTTTGGCCACCTGACTCATTTGAAAAGACCCTGATGCTGGGAAAGACTGAAGGTGGGAGGAGAAGCGGACAACAGAGGATGAGATGGTTGGATGGCATCACTAATGGACTCAATGGACATGAGTTTGAGTAAACTCCGGACAGGAGGCCTGGCGTGCTGCAGTCCATGGGACCGCAGAGGGTCGGATACAACTGAGCGACTGAACGACAGGTGGTCAGTGACAGATTATCTCTCTGTGAGGTGAACAAAAGTTCTTTAGTTTCCAGTCAAGCAGAGGGGCAGCGTCCTCTGAGCCGTATTAAGTATGATTACAATAACAAAAGAAACAAAAAGCAAGTCAAAGGAACAGTTCCAACGTGGAGTCAGAATTGTCTTCCTCCCTGCAACGATTTCAGCCCAGGGATACTGACTGTGCCCTTAACGGCCACCAGAACTGTAAGAGAACAAATTTCTGTTGTTTCTGTTGTTTTAAGCCACACAGTGTCTGGCAACTTTTACAGGAGCCACAGGAAATAAATACAGTGAGTGACCTCATAGCATTCATTCCTCTTATTCATTGGACAAGCATCTGCCACGTGCCCAAACTATGCCAGGCACTGCTGTTGGTGCTGAGATGCACGGGACAGAGCAGGCCTTGCCCCACGGAGCTGCAGTCCAGCTGCGTGATGAGGGCCCAAAGGTGTGGAGATGACTATCTGAAAGGGCTTGTTCCATATAATTATGGACAGGATCACAGAAGAGGAGAAGGAGAGAATGGTCATTTGAACGGATCCTTTGTAATAGCAGCTTTTAAAAAACCACATAGACCGCCATAAAAGAGCTGCACCTACTGCACAAATTACATGCAAATACTCTTGTGAGCACAGATGTGCTCTTCAGGGAAACAAAGGTCTCTGGATCCGAGCCACACCCCAGAAGGCCTTCTGTGCCCGCCTACAGGCAAGCTCCCGGTCGGCCCCTGCACCTCTGCCCTTCAGGGATCACAGGTTCCAGCAGAGGGGGCGGGGCCTCAGCCCTCACAGGCCTGTAGAAATTACCTAACCCAGCAATAGGGTCCTGAAAGAGTGGCTTTTCAATGTTAATGTAGACACTGGCACCATGTAATTTACACCAAACCTGAGGATAAGGTCATGATTCTGGGCTCACTTTAGATGAGTCAAAACACATTGGGCCCAGAAGACTCCAGGCTTTCCCACATGTAAGCTGGTCACATCCGCAGCTGGTGACTTCATGTAACCACCCGGCCATTGAACCCCATCTCCAAAGCCGGCTAAGCTCCTAGCATCACCCAAGCATGACTGGGTAACCTGATTCTGCAAAATACCTGCTGATCATCTTGGCCACAGGATCCACTCTGTCTGAACAGCCCGGAAGGAAGCATGGGGGTAGTCCAGGGCAGGGAGGAGGCCAGGACGGTCCACAGTCTGCCCCACCACCAGGGCCCCCCACTTCTGGGGTTTAACAGTAATCCTTCTTTCCACCTCTTCTGAGAATTAACACGTTCAACATTTGCAAATACAATTTGGAAAGTGGTAGGTGTGGAGCCAAGTCTAAGTGATGTTTTTAATCATTGTCATTATTCAGTTGCCTCTGGAAACAATGAACTCTACATTGTCTTTGCTCAGTTCAGTTCAGTTCAGTCGCTCAGTCGTGTCCGACTCTTTGCGACCCCATGAATCGCAGCATGCCAGGCCTCCCTGTCCATCACCAGCTCCCAGAGTTCACTCAGATTAACGTCCATCGAGTCCGTGATGCCATCCAGCCATCTCATCCTCTGTCGTACCCTTCTTCTCCTGCCCCCATTCCCTCCCAGCATCAGAGTCTTTTCCAATGAGTCAACTCTTCGCATGAGGTGGCCAAAGTACTGGAGCTTCAGCTTTAGCATCATTCCTTCCAAAGAAATCCCAGGGCTGATCTCCTTCAGAATGGACTAGTTGGATCTCCTTGCAGTCCAAGGCACTCTCAAGAGTCTTCTCCAACACCACAGTTCAAAAGCATCAATTCTTCAGTGCTCAGCCTTCTTCACAGTCCAACTCTCACATCCATACGTGACTACTGGAAAAACCATAGCCTTGACGAGACGGACCTTAGTCGGCAAAGTAATGTCTCTGCTTTTGAATATGCTATCTAGGTTGGACATAACTTTTCTTCAAACAAAAATCTTCCTCTAAACCAGGTTTCAGTAGCTACAACTATGTGTGTTGGCTAATTCCCACCCCACCCCCACACTCATTTGCCTCCAAGATGGCTGCTCCAAGGCTGTTTCCAGAGTAGAACCTTCCACAAAGGCAGGTGTGACCTGTGTCCTCAGCTCCTGCAAGGCATCACTAAAATTCTTAAACTATCCTGACTGATAAGCATTTCCCTGTGGCCTTGGACCACACTTGATAGTCTAATACTGTGATTTATGGTGGGGACTTGGGCCACATGGAGATGCTCAACCTCCAGAGGGCTGGAGATGAAAGGTCAGCCAAGCCAGTGGTCCACTCTGGCTACCTGACTGAGCCTAAATGAAAATTCTGGAGAACAGGGCTCAGGTGGGCTTCCCTGGCTGGCAATGTCCCAGGTGCACTGCCACACATCATTGCCAGGAGAAGTCAGTGCCGTCCAGGCCTCCACCGGGAGAGGACAGCTGGGAGATCTCCTCTTGGAAATTTCTGCCACAGGTGTTTCTTCCCTTGGCTGAGTCATGGTAATAAACTGTAGCTAAAACAGCTCAGTTAAATTCTGTAAGTTCTTCTAGTAATTTATCAAAATTGAAAGTGGTCTCAGCAACAATGATGGACCACAGAAATTATCACACTAAGTGAAGTAAGTCAGACAGAGAAAGACAAATATCATATGATGTCACTTACATGTGGAATCTAAATTATACAAATTAACTTGTTTACAAGACAGAAATAACCTCGGGCGTGAGTGCCCAGTAGGCGCAGTTGTCTGACTCTTTGCGACCCCATGGACCATAGCCTTCCAGGCTTCTGCGTCCATGGGATTATCCTGGCAAGAATACTGGAGTGGGTTGACATTTCCTTCTCAAGGGATCTTCTCAACCCAGGGATCAAACACACACCTTCTGCCTGGCAACTGCCTCCTATGTGAGCAGCTGGATTCTTTACCACCAAGCCACCTGGGAAGCCCAGACCTAGAAAACAAACGTGTGGTCACCAAAGGGAAGGTGGGGGAAGAGATAAATTTGGAATTTGGGATTAACGGATACACACTACTATATAAAATAAACAAGGGCCTATTGTATAGTGCAGAGAACTATATTTAATATTTTGCATAATGTAAAGGAATAGGAAAATGAATACATGTATATATGTATAACTGAATCACTTTGCTGTACATCTGAACATTATACATTAACTATATTTCGATTGAAAAACAAAAACAAAAAACTGAGGGTGGTCTTGGGGATCCCACCTCTTGCAGTTGACATCAGAAGTGAGGGTGGTCTTGGGGACTGCCTCTGCACTCTATAAATTGTTAACATGTTCATACCCTGGATGCCTTCAGTGGTCAGTCTGGTTGAAGCCTGTTGACTTTATCCAGGATAATGTTCTTAACAGCATAAAATATAAAGTAGTTTTTTAAAAACCCACTTACACTGAAATGTAAGTATCAAAAGATGTGCTTCTTTATTGGCACATCAAATGACAAGTTCTAACAGCAGGTTTACTATCTAGTTTTGTAGTATCAAGCATAGCCACTATTTCACGTGGACTGCTGTTGGTGTCAAAATCACAGGTGTTGTTACTACTGGTGTATGTTGTTGCCTAGGTTCATCATTGGAGGAGAGTCTTCATTTCAGTTAGAGGTTAGTGAGAATAAGCAGTCTAATTCTTTTCCTATCCAAGGTCACAAACTCCATGAATTCGACCCACAGACCATCAAGGGGTCCAAGGGCCCTGGATTAAGAGGCCCAGTCAAGGGCTTGGGAGATAATATCACGCTTCACAGCTGTGTAAGGCCTGCCGCTCTCAATATTATTATTAACTATAACAGCTAATATTCAGTGCTTGCTCTGTGCTAGGCATAGAAAGGTGAAAGTGTCTCACAAATCCGAACCATGATTTTTATATTATATCAGTGAATTTAATGGTTGATTAACAAGTGTCAGGAAGCACTTAACAGGAGGCTTCCTGTGTGCTGTTTTGGATCTGTCAGGAATTCTCTGTTCCTTATTAATTCCTGAATATTCAGGAATTAAGAGGAGAGGCAAGCCTCTCCCGGGGGCTGAGGAATCCAGGCATTTCCTTCATTAGTTTTTCTATACGGTGATAAGTACCCTCTTCCTTTTTATGAACCATATGGTAAAAGTGACTATTTACAACCCTCTCTCTAATATGGATCGCCTATGTTTCGTACGTCTAGAATTTTAATCTTTATCTTTGCTGAGAATAACTACAGTATATACGCCCACACCATGTTGATTAAAACACCTTTGCACATCAGAGCTTTGGCCCCTGTGTCTTGCTTTCTCTCTCTCTCTCTCTCCTTCGCTCTCTCAGACTATTTCTTTGGAGCACAGAGGCTCTCTGGGTTCACTTTCCTGCCTGGGCTTCTAAGACCCTCTCGAGAAGGTGCTCTGCGCCTTCACCCCATCAAGAGGGTGCCTGAGGCCTCCGTGAACAGAGCAAGCCCCATGCAGGGACTTTATTGGCTTTCTGCGTAAACCAAGGAATATCAGCCTCTTTCTCTCTCCTTTACTTTCTCATCGGTCGACTCCAGACCACCAGGTTCCAGTCCATTAAAGGACCTCAACACAGAAGGAAGTGGCAACCCACTCCAGTATTCTTGCCCTGGAGAATCCCATGTACGGAGGAGCCTGGTAGGCTACAGTCCACGGGGTCGCAAAGAGTCGGACACAAATGAGCAACTTCACTTTCACTTTAAGAAAACAACCGGTACTGCTTTCGGTGAGTTCGACATGGCCAGGCTCATGCCCTGTGCTTCCAGGGGATTCTTCACTTAGGCCTCCCTACAACCTCATGAGGTGAGTCTGCTCTGCTTCCCATTTTCGGACAAGGTGAGTGCGTCTCGATTTAATCAACTTATTCAAATCATGGTGCCAGTAATTAGTAGAACAAAGATTTCAAACCCAGATCTCTTTGACTTAAGACAAAGCACAGCTCCCCCAAATCGGCAGAATGGCACTCTGCAAACAGAGAGGGCTGCAAGGTGCCACCAGGTGACGTGGCCACAATGTCCACTTGTGCTCTGGCAGAAACACGGACCACTGAGGGGAAATAGAGACAGTTCAGTTCAGTTCAGTTGCTCAGTCATGTCCGACTCTTTGCGACCCCATGAATCGCAGCACACCAGGCCTCCCTGTCCATTACCAACTCCTGGAGTTCACCCAGACTCACGTCCATCGAGTCAGTGATGCCATCCAGCCGTCTCATCCTCAGTCGTCCCCTTCTCCTGCCCTCAATCCCTCCCAGCATCAGTCTTTTCCAATAAGTCATCTCTTTGCATGAGGTGGCCAAAGTACTGGAGCTTCTCAGCACCAAGTCCTGCGTGGATTAACAAGCCAATGATTGCCGAGGCTGTGAGGCAGTTCCTGTGATAATCGTTAGTGTGTAGATTCCAGAACCACGGGGATCACCGAAGACAGCTGCCTCGCGAAGGGTCTCCCTGGTTTCCCTGAGAATGCCCTTGCTCTGCACCTGGAGAAACCCGCAGGTGCCCCACGGAGCATCAGCACCCTCTGTACCGGGCCCTGTGGGCACCGCTTTCTCCCAAGAGAAAAATCTCGGAGTTCCTATGTGTCAGGAACTCCAAGTCTACAGAGCAGCTTCCGGCAGGAAAGCCCATGGCAGAGTCCAGCAAGGGGCTACCGAGCCCTGGAGTGCTGCCTCCTGCTTGGCGGAGCTCAGAGGGGAGACGGAGACCTTCTCGGGGACCAGCAAGTCTGCAGTGTCGGTAGCGGCGGCCGTTCTCACCCAGAGGGAGCCGGGCCGGGTCCACTGGGCTCCCCGCCCAAGCCCTGTGGGCAGCCAGGTGGGAGAGTCTGGGCAGACTGGAGGGCGGGCCCATGGTGGGCTCAGCTCGCCCAAACCACATTAGCATCACCTGTCACTTGACATAAACAGCCACCCTCCCTACTTCTACCCATGGGAAAGGCAAATTTTCAGAAACCTCATGTCAGCCTCTCCCAGCACTTTCAAACATTTTGTGTGGAGCATGTCACAGTATGTAATAACCTCACACAGGTAACGTTTCTTTTACTCTTGTGTGAGGTCTGAGAGCCGTAAAGGGCAGATCATACAGCCATTTGGTAAATGAGGCAAGAGGTTCTAGAAGTAAAGTCACTCAGTCGTGTCTGACTCTTTGCAACCCCATGGACTGTAACCCACCAGGCTCCTCTGTCCATGGGATTTTCCAGGCAAGAGTACTGGAGTGGGTTGTCATTTCCTTTACCAGGAGATCTTCCCGACCCAGGGATTGAACCCGGATCTCCCAAATTGTAGGCAGACACTTTACCATCTGAGCCACCAGCGTGTGAAAAGCCACCACCACGCAGTAAATAAAATGGCAGAAAAAAACCAGGTCTGAGTGGGAAGCCCCAGCTCCTTCCACTGCCTCACACTGGCTCCCGCTGAGCTGATACCACACCTGCAGCCCTTCATCCTGACGAGGTTCCTGGGGTACCTCGAAGCAAAGGCAGCATTAGACAAGGATCTCTGGGTGCTCACAGCCTCCCCCAGCCTGCTGCTCCTGCACTTTGCAAGCCCTCCCCCAGGCCTCATCTCCCACCCCCACCTCCCTGGTAAGCACTGCTGGAGCCAACAAGTTAGGCCATTAGACACTCGCCAACACGCGGTCAGCCTTCACCGACCACGGGTAGGGCAGGGAGCAGCTGAAATGAGAGGGTTAGACAATCCTGTCTACACAGGGATCATAAATGTATAATCCTCTGCACTTACCTCCAGCTTTTTTGTACAGAAAGCATTTCACAAATAAGTCAGGCTTAGGGTGAGTCAGACAGAAGCCATCCTATCTGCTTAGGTCAAGAAAACCCAAGTGGAGAGAATGTTCTAAGCCGTTCCCTGCAGACAACACAGTCATCACGTGGAATTCGAGTGAGAGGCCTGCTTGGGGGGATTTTCACAGGGCCTGTTCAGAAAACTCCAGGCATACACCTTTCAGTCTCACCGTATTTTCCTTTTTGGTGATGGAGTTTGGGCCTGGTTCCCCAAAGCGGCTCAGGCCCAGTCCCGAGAGATGGCCAGGCCACAAAAGGTCGTTCAGTTCACACACGGTCCTCCTAATTCCTGAGGTCCCCTCTGGAATTTCTGCCCTTTTCCTCACCCTCTCCCCTCACTGTGGTGCCGGGGCATCCTTCCTGGCCCAGAAAAAAAGCAATTTAGTAAAATGATGGCAGGCTAAGATGTCACATTTCCCAAGAGAGGTGATAGCAGCTCGGCAGAGGAGAGCGTGATGGTTGGGTAAAAGAGGGCGCTGGGTTACTGCCTGGACTGATTGTGTAATTGTACATCACCTTTTCTTTTTTCTCCCTTTCAAACCTTTTTGCACTTGGTTTTCTCTTCCCATCCTGGGACAATATCTTGGGAAGGTCTCCAAATGCTCTGGTCACTTTCAGATATTAATCAGTGATTCTGATTTTCAGACATTCCAGGCCAATCTAAGTGAAAACCTTCATCTCAGCCAGCTCAAGGCTCATTCCCTCTTCTCCTTCAGCCCCACACCTGACGCAGACACCCGCTCTGGGGAGGGTCTGTGGCTCTTCCGCCTCACTTTCTACGCCTTCCATATTCACTGCCTGCTTCGCATCTGCAGGTGTGGAGCCCTGAAGAGAGATGAGAAGCAGAGGGGGCAAGTGTCCTGCTAGCTAATGGATTTTCTACTCCTCTCTGGCCAGAATTAGCAAATAAAAAAAGCAGGATGCCCAGTTAAACCTGACTGTCAAATAAACAATGCCTAACTTCTTGGCATAAAAATGTGGCCTGCCATATTTGGGCAGCCTGTGTTTCCTCTGGCAGAGATACGCTGGCTGCCGAATGCCTCCAAGTCATAGAAGGTGAATTTGTTCCCCATCGCTGCCCTAACAAACTGCCACCAACTTAGAGGCTTAAAGTAACAGACAGTGATTCTCTCACAGTTCTTGAGATTTGAAGTCTGAAATGGACTGCATTCCTTCTGGAGGCTCCAAGGGAGAATCCCTCTCCTGGCCTCTCTCAGCTTTTAGGACCTATCTGCCTTTCTTGGCACGTGGCCCTCTCCACCATCTTCCAAGCCAGCACCATCTTCTCTCTGACTTCTGTCCTCATCCCTCTCTTAAAATGACTCTTGTGATTATATCGGGCCAGCCTGGCTAATCAGGATAATTTTCCCATTTCAAGATCCTTAATCACATCTGCAAAGTTCTTTTTGTAATTAAGGCAATATAACCACAGGTTCTGGAGATTAGGGCAATCTTTGCCAATCATCTACAGGCAGGCTTTTCCCCTATTCTTCAAGGGGGCCACTGGTGGGTTCTTAAAGACCCCTTGCTGGGGATCCCCAGCACTGCCCCGTTCTCTGACCCAGGAGACATGGGTGATGCCCCCTCCAGCTAACTTTCTACAAACATCCCTTAGCTCCTGCTTGAAAGTTCAGCACACAGAGGCACTTTTTTTCACTGGGGTGTCCCTTCCTGAGCAGGTGGAAATCTTGGGTGGGACGCTTTCAAGACCCATGAGTCTAGGTATCTCCCAGGGTATCAGTCAGGTCAACTTGGACCCCAAGGAAACATTCTAGCCACGGCCCAACAAATTCTGGAAGTGAACGCCATATTCAAGAAATAGTTTAATGAAGCCACCTGAGGTGGTATGTTTTCCTCATTAAAGAAATCCTCAGATGTCTGAGCAATCTTTCGATTTTCTTAGATCTAGGCTGGAGGTGGGTGATGTCCCAAGACCAGAAGTTGCCAAACCGGTTTGGATACTTCTTAGCAAATTCTTCATGAATGGTCTAGCATCTCTCTTTAAAATGTGTGTGTTGGTAGAAGTGGGGAGTGGGGAGCAGGAGGCAAGGGGGAGGGTCACCTATTATTCTAGACTTTAGATTTTAGCCAATATCCCCAGACCACTGGAAAAGTCTAGCCCATCCTTCTGGACAAAGAAAAAGATGATCCTGAAAATAAATTTGCAGTGAAGTGTGGAGTCACCTGTCTCAGAAGTATTAACATTTAACAGAGGAGAGAGCAATGATTGACTCGAAAGCATGCATCACTGATGGAAAACTGCCTCACATCAGTGATACACCTCCCCAGGAAGCCCGTCCCGCACCTGGTGCTGCCTACCTGAGTCCAGCATCCACATTCTGCAGGGGGACGGGGCCTAAGACACGCCTTCAGGCAGGAGATAGAGGGGCCGCAGGCTGAGCAGGTGGAGTTCCCCTCTGTGAACAGATACTCCAAAACGGCAGGAGCAGGAGACAGCTGAGCCCTGCTCAGATAAGAGATAAAAGACTACATCTTCCTCATTCTCGAAGTCAAGAAAACCTCCTTGACCACATGTGCACAGAAAGGCTCCTTGGAAGTCAAAAAAGGGATGTGATGTCACCCCATAGTAAGTGATGTCTCCTACCTACCCACAGGCCTCCTCACTGGATTCATCTTGGCTAAGAGATGCACACACAAACACGGGAGGCTCTGGAGATAAACCAAATATGGACTCAGAGCCAGGCAAAGCAAGGTGATTGGCCCAAGGAAACCCAGAATAAACGCCCCATATGTGATTCATATGGCTTCCCTGGTGGCTCAGAGGTTAAAGCGTCTGCCTCTAATGTAGGAGACCTGGGTTCGATCCCTGGGTTAGGAAGATCCCCTGGAGAAGGAAATGGTAACCCACTCCAGTATTCTTACCTGGACAATCCCATGGATGGAGAAGCCTGGTAGGCTACATACAGTCCACGGGGTTGCAAAGAGTCGGACACGACTGAGCGACTTCACTTCACTCTGTGATTCAAATTACCGCGAGAGCGCAACTCTCTCTCTGAGCCCGCCCGTGTGTCTATTCACATGTTCCCCCTTTCTCCTCCTAATACATTACTTGTTTCACTTCTTTCCATCTCTCCGTTGAAATTCATTTCTACACAGCTGATGGGCCAGGGCCTTGCCACTGGCCTCTGGTCTAGTGGCTAAGATTCAGCACTGTCTCTGCCGCAGCCTGACTTCACTCCCCAGCTGGGAATCTAAATCCTGCTTCAAGCCACTGCAGGCCGAGATCAACCTGAGTTGGCAGGAAGAGCCCACGATGACCCATGGGACGGCAGCTGGAATGATGCTGGGAGGGCCCACAGGCAGGGCTGGCATGCCTACCCTGCAGGTCTGGAGTGGCCGGCTGTCTGTGGAAGGGCGCTGAGGCTGCCCTGAATTTGGTGAGAAAAGGGATCTCAACCAGCATCCACCTCTGCCGTGGACACAGGATCCGAGCAGTGGCTTGGAACGCTCTGAGAGCCGGAAGGTGCCTGCTGAGTCGGCTGCAGGCAACCGACTGTTCCTGTGTGACATCAGGGTTCTTGCTTAACCTGTGAACCCCCATCTCTATAAACTGATGGAAAGCTATCTACGATCTAGGATTCTTATGAAGAGTAAACGAAGTAGTGTGTGCAGAGCACCTGGGGCCCAATATATACTATGTCTCTCCTCTTCTCACCTTCTAAGGTGTCCTCATGTCAGACACCTTTTCTTTGTGTCTGTATCAGTGGGTTTACCATTCAGTCCCTCCTTCATGCAGATGCAGATCCGTCTGGGACTAAGTACAGAAGCATCCTTCAGAGGTGACCCATCCTGGGTGTGGCACAATTTCTCTGGCATTGACTTTCGGGTGTGCCTCTGGTTGGAATTCTGCAGGGACAGGTTTTCAGTTTATAAAGATCAGGTGGTTTTGCTGTGAGCCCGTGAGCTGATTTCACCCACTCCACACTACACACACACACACACACACACACACACACACACACACCCCTTACTGGAGGTCAGGGAGAGGGGAGCAGAGCAGAAATCTGCCACCACCCCACCTCCCACCCAGGACAGCTGCATAAAGCAAGGTGTCATGGAAATCTTTCCCGTTTACTCCAGAGAAACCATCTCAACGCAAGTTCAGAGTGGCCCTTCCCTCCTCGTATCAACACCAGGTGCTGGACTAAGCACTTTAACTGCATCTTCTCATGTCTCACAGCAAGCCTGTGAGACTGGCGGTTTATTACACCTAACTCGCAAAGAGGGAACAGGACACAAAGAAGCTCTAACATGAGCCGACAGCATCTGCACCAGAGCTGACCCCGGTCTACACAGCAGGGCCTCCGCTCTCCCCGCAGGTGAGACCCGCTCTGCCCGCCCCCTGCAAGTCATCTGACGCCATACAAGAAGCTCCCCCCTCCAAGAGCACTGGCAGCCGCGCCTTCCCTCCACCCCAAGTACCCCCCAAAGGCAGGAGGAAAGCCCACCGCACTGATCTGCTCATAGAGTCTCCCAACTCTGACGGGCAGGTTATCCTTCTCCCCACCTTCCGAAGAGCCCAGAAAAGAATCTCTGCTGCAGGGCAGGCCGAAAGGCTTCTGCCATCAGGGGAGCCAGAGCAGAGCTGATTCATGGACAGGTGTGAGCAGAGCCTGGGGAAGGCGTGGGGATGGGAGGCTGGTGAGCAAGAAGCGGCTTCTCCCGGCTTCTCCCCTGCCCTGCCCGTGACCCGGCTCCTCCTCTGCAGAACCAGCGGGAGGGGACAGAAACCACCTTCAGCTCCAGAAAGAGATCAGATGCCGTTCTTCTGGAGCTCCCAGTCCAAAAGGAGGCTCCAGAGACTCAATGGCCACCCTCACACCAACAGCTCATATTTGAGCAGCTGTGACCTTTTTTTAGGCCATTTCATGATACAAGTCCACAGTTTTGATTAACCAACTGCTACCCCTCTGTCTTTATGCGTCTCCCCTACCAGCCCAGCAAGCCTTTGTTGATTGAATCCCTTGGTGGGAATTCATGAGAGCCTCCCAGGGCCTGGGAGGTAGTCAGGGCTACAAATCTAGGCTTCCAGATGGTAGGAAGGGAACTGACATTCATTAGGGATAGGGTGCTAGGCTTAGCAAATGAAAGCATAGGGTTCCCAATTAAATTTGAACTTCAGCTAAACAGCAAGTAAGTTTTTCAGTATAAGGGTGTCTTATGGGTATTTGGGATATACCTACCCTAAGGGCAACCCACTCCAGTATTCTTGCCTGGAAAATCCCATGGACAGTGGAACCTGGTAGCCTATAGTTCATGGAGTTGCAAAGAGTCGGACACGACTGAGCGACTTCACTTTATCCTTAACAAATTCTTCTGTATATCTCAAATTCAGATTTACCCAGCATCCTGTATTTTGTTGAATAACCCTAGCTAGAGGCCCGGTATACACCAGATGTCGTCTCTACCTTCTCTCATTTGAGCCTCATACAGTCCTGGGAAGGAGCGATTAGTAAGTTATATTGACCTCACTGTACGGATAACAAAAAGGATCCTCAGGGAGATAACCTGATTTGCTTAATATACCTCAGTCCAGAAAAAGGGGGTAAAGACTAGAGCCTTGAGTCCCTGACCTGCCAGGGCAAGGCTGCTTCCTCTACAATTTAGGAGGCCGGGGTTTGCAGAGCAGAGAAGGGCTTGGGGGATTCCACATCATTATGGTCAGAGACAATGGATTCTGGAGGAGACTCAATTCTCAGAGCATAGTCCAGGCACCTGGGCCAAGTCCACCAGGTCTCCTGGGGGCAACACCACGCAGGTGGGCAGGATGGGCCCGCGGCACTTGCCAGCACAGTTCACAATTAGTGCCTTTGCACCCAAGTCTTTTAGGGTCACGTGTGGAATGCCTGCATGCTACAGGCGTAACAACCTAATACTAACAACACTGACAACAATAACTGCCATAATATGCACCAGGGGCTTCCTGGTGGCTCAGATGGTAAAGAATCTACCTACAATGCAGGAGACCTGGGTTTGTTCCCTGGGTCAGGAAGATCCCTGGAGAAAGGAATGGCAACCCACTCCAGTATTCTTGCCTGGAGAATTCCAAGGACAGAAGAGCCTGGTGGGCTACAGTCCATGGGGTCACAAAGAGTCGGACACGACTGAGAGACTAACATTTTCAATATGTACCAGGCACTGTGATGACTCTTTATATCCATTACTCCTTTTAATCCTCCCACCACCAAAGAAACAATAATTGTATTACTATTGCTGACAACCACCAACTGTTGCGTGTTACTGCGTCCCGGGCCATACAGGGACTTTGTGTTATCACCCCATTTAATACAAATAACAACCCTATAGTTATCCACATTTCAGATGAGGATCAGAGAAGTTAAGGGCCAAGATCACACACATAGCTGTCAGAATTCAAACCCAGATTTAACCTGAAGCCCGTGTACTTTCCACTGCCCGACACCAGCCCTCTTACCAAGGGAGCTTGTCCATGTGGAAGGTCCCCAGACAGAACACAATGCTAGTTGCAGCCAGCTCTTCCACACTCCTCCTCCACCCAGATAAAGGAATCCATATCAAAACACAGCCTCACTTCCCCTCAGGGTCAATCCGTCCTAGAATAAAAACTTCAAAACAAAGTCTGGGCCCTATAATGCCTCTGGCTGATCAATTATCCTTGGGAGTGCCTCTGTGATCCCCACAGTTCCTGGCCTCTTCCTCCACAAACCTGCCTTAGAGAGTGCCTATTGTGGTCTGGTTTGTACCTTTCTGTTGAGGTCAATTTCACCTCCATGCCCTTTGACCTAATTCAATTAATGAACTAAACATTATGACTGAGTTACCCATCAGGTTCCTAAAAATGAGAAGCCAAAGTGTCAGTCTTCCCAAATTAATTTATGGCTTCATTAATCCCATTCAAAAATCAAACAGGACTTTTTGGTAAAACCTCACAAATTTGGAAAAACAAATGGCCAGGGAAAACCAGGGCCTCCCTGGTGGCTCAGACGGTAAAGAATCCTCCTGCAATGTGGGAGACCTGGGTTCAATCCCTGGGTTGAGAAGATCCCCTGGGGGAGGGAACGGCTAACCACCCCAGTATTCTTGCCTGGAGAATCCCCATGGACAGAGGAGCCTGGCGGGCTACAGTCCATCGGGTCCCAAAGAGTCGGACATGACTGAGTGACTTTCACTTTCTTCTCTTAGGGAAAACCAAAAAAAAATTTAAAGGGAAAAATAGTAATAATTGGGGACTGGTTCACCTTCATTTTAGCACATCTTATTAAAATATCAAGTATATGCAAGTTATAAGCAAACATATTAGCAGGGATAAATTAAGAATCCAGAAACAAACTTTATACAAAGAACCTGACAAAGGACACACCTCAAATAAAAGGCTAATGGATATATTACTTTTAAAAGATTCTGAGAAATAATACAATGGAAAAAGAACAGTCTTTTCAACAGATAGTGTTGGAATAACCAGACATCCACATGAAAAGGAAAAAATCTAGACAAAGATCTTACATTCTTCACAACTCAAAACAAATCAAAAATGCAAAACTATAAAATTCCTAGAAGATAACAGGAGAAAATCTAGGTGACCTTGGGAACGGCAATGATTTTTTAGACACAACACCACCGGCACAGCTCATGAAATATCTGATGATAATTTGGACTTCACGAAAATTAAAAATCACACAATGAAAATGACACTGTCAAGACAGTGAAAAGAAAAGCCACAGCCTGGAACAGAATGCTTGCAAAAGACATATTTAATGAAGGATTGGGAATCTAAAATACACAAAGAACTCTTAAACCTCAACAACGAGAAAATGAGCAACTTGATTTAAAAATTGGCTAAAGCTCTGAACAGACACTTTATCAAAGAAGATAGAAGATATACAGAAGGCAAGTAAGACTATTAAAAGATGCTCAACAACAACAAAAGGATGGGGGGACTTCCCTTGTGGTCCAGGGGCTAAGACTCCGGGTTCCCAATGCAGGGGGGCCCAAATTTGATCCCTGATCAGAGACCTCACATGCTGCAACAAAGACCCAGCACAGCCAAATATATATATGTATGTATATATATATATATATATATGCTGCTAAGTTGCGTCAGTCGGGTCTGACTCTGTGCGAGCCCATATATATATGAAAGATGCTCAACACCATATGCCATTAGGGAAATGCAAGTGAAAACAGCAATGAGATGCCACTATACACCTAACAGAATGACTGGAAACCAGAACACTGACAGCACCAAAGGCTCACGAGGATGTAGGGCAATGAAAACGCTCTCCCTTCTGATGGGACTGCAAATAACTACAGTCCTTTTGGAAGGCCATTTGATGGTTTCTTACAAAACTAGACATACTCTCACCTTAAGATCCAGCAGTTTTGCTGCTTGGTATTTACCCGAATGAGATAAAAACTTATGTTACTACAAAAATCTGCACGTGGATATTACAGCAGCTTCTTTATAATTGCCAAAACTTGGAAGCAACCAAGATTTTTCTGCAGGAGAATGGATAAATAAACTGGTATATAATGGTCAATACAATGAAATATTATTCAACACACACACACACACAAAAACACAACAACAAGCTACCAAGACCTTAAAAAAATATAGAGGAAAGTTAAATGCACATTGCTAAGTGAAAGAAGCCAATATGAGACGGCTGCAAATGGGATGATTCCAACCTCAGTATAGGATTCCAGCCGTACGATGACATCTTGGAAAAGGAAAAGCTATGGAGACAATAAAAAGATCCGTGGTTGCCAGGGGTTGGGGATGGGGAGGGGTGAATAGGTGGAGCGCAGAGGATTTTCAGAGCAGTGAAACCACTGTGCAGGATGCGATAAAGGTGGACACGTGTCATTACACATTTGTCAAAACCCGTAGAACCTACAACACCAAAAATGAATCCTAATATAAACTATCGGAGAAGGCACTGGCACCCCACTCCAGTACTCTTGCCTGGAAAACCCCATGGACGGAGGAGCCTCGTAGGCTGCAGTCCATGGGGTCGCTAAGAGTCGGACACAACTGAGCGACTTCACTTTCACTTTTCACTTTCATGCCTCGGAGAAGGAAATGGCAACCCACTCCAGTGCTCTTGCCTGGAGAATCCCAGAGACAGTGGACCCCCGTCTATGGGCTTGCCCAGAGTCTGACACGACTGAAGCAATTTAGCAGCAGCAGCAGCAATATAAACTATAGACTTTGGATTATAATGTTGTATCAATGTAGGTTCACCGATTATAACAAATGTACAACTCTGGTAGGGGATTTTGATAGTGAAGGAGGCTGGGGGTAGTGGGGTGAGGGGGGAAATAAGGGAACTCTGTATTTTCTGCTCAGTTTTGCTGTAAATCCAAAACTGCTCTAAAATATAGTCAATTTTTTTTCTTAAAGTCATGGGGAAATGGAAACTCGGAAAAATATTTAGAACACCGTGTCATTTCACACTGAAAAAAATTTTAAGTTAAAATGTAAAAAAAAAAATTGACACCAAGTATAAGAAAATATGGTTACTTCATCTTATACCTGGATAGGTAAAGACTACATAAGCATAACATCAACAAAATAAATTATAAAGGAAATGATCAATTAATTTAACTACTAAGAAGGCTGAGCACCAAAGAATTGATGCTTTTGAACTGTGGTGTTGGAGAAGACTCTTGAGAGTTCCTTGGACAGCAAGAAGACCAAGCCAGTCAATCCTAAAGGAAATCAATCTTGAATATTCATTGGAAGGACTGATGCTGAAGCTGAAACTCCAATATTTTGGATGCCTGATGCAAAGAACTGTATCATTGGAAAAGACCCTGATGCTGGGAAAGATTGAAGGCAGGAGGACCAGGGGACGACAGAGGATGAGATGGTTGGATAGCATCACCGACTCAGTGGACAAGAGTTTGAGCAAGCTCTGGGAGATGGTGAAGGACAGGGAAGCCTGGTGTGCTGCAGTCCATGGGGTTGGAAAGAGTCAGACACAACTGAGCAACTGAACAACAACAATTAAACAACTTCAAGTGAAAGTGTTAGTCGCTCAGTTGTGTCCGACTCTCTGTGACCCCATGGACTGTAGCCCTCCAGGCTCCTCTGTCCATGGAATTCTCCAGACAAGGATACTGAATGGGTTGCCATTGCCTTCTCCAGGGGATCTTCCTGACTCAGGCATTGAATCCAGGTCTCTTGCATTCCAGGCAGTTTCTTTAATGTCTGAGCCACCAGGGAAACCCAAACAACTTAAAACTCAAAACTCTTACTATTAACTCAAATTTAAAAAATATTACTATGACAAAATGTTACTATATCTGTAACAGTTAATTAAAAGTTAAGCAGCAGTACTTCAACAGAAAAATGCATATGATATGACTAAAGAATTTACAAAAGTATCTTTAGTGACTAATCTGTAAAAAATGAAATTCAAATAAAAATAGCAATGGAATATCATTTACTCCCACTAATTTAGCAAATATTATCCAGAGTAAGAATACTCAATATTGATAAGGGTGTGATAAACAAAGCTATTCAAATCATTTCTCAGAAATGATTTAACAATACATATCTAGGGCTTTAAAAATGTTCATACCTTTGATCTAGTAATTTCACTCCAAGAAAATAATCTGAAATATGAACAAACATTGTGCACAAAAAAGTTCATCACAGCACTACTTATAATACTAAAAATTTAGAAAAAATGTAAATGCCTAACAATAGAGGAGCCTGGTGGGCTGCAGTCCGTGGAGTCGCGAAGAGTCAGACATGACTGAGCGACTTCAATTTCACTTTTCTCTTTCATGCATTGGAGAAGGAAATGGCAACCCACTCCAGTGTTCTTGCCTGGAGAATCCCAGGGATGGAGGAGCCTGGTGGGCTGCCGTCTATGGGGTCGCACAGAGTCGGACACGACTGAAGCGACTTAGCAGCAGCAGCAGCAACAATAGAGGAACTGTTATTATTTTACAATGATTAAAATACTTATGAATAGTTTTCCCCCAAGAAAAACTGTTATTTTGATGATAAAAATAGTCTGTGTTCATCATAATTCCAAACACTAAAAATGATAAGCAAAAAAACAACGACTATGCCAAATTCTATCGTCAGCAGGCAATCACTACTAATAGTCTAACAAATTATCTTACAGATATCTTACTAGGCATATAATTTTACAAAATGGAATCATGATATCCATTTTTTTCAAATGCTTATTCCACTGAGTCTCTAACAGACGTCTTTACATAATAATAAGTACAGACATATATTGGGGCCATTCATTTGAATGGCCATATTGTATTCCAGAATACAACTAATTTCCCACTGGTGGACATTTCCTACATTTTTTGCTATCACAAAAATGTAGGAAATATCACAAGGAGCACACTCATGCAATCACCTTTACACATATGTCCAATATCTCCTTAGACACAATCAGAAACCAGCCTTAAAGAATACGCCCGTCCTAATAATAACACATACTGTCAAGCTCCCCTCCAGAAAGTCTGAACCAATTACAGCCCCAGCAAGAGTTTCAAAAGCCCCTGCCCCACCACCTGATACTGTCCCTTTGCAGTTGCCACCAGTTACCACAAACAAGGACTATCTGTATTGCTTTAATTAGTATTCTTTTAATTATGAGTGAGAATGAACACATTTTCATATATTTACTTCTCATTTGCTTTTAATCTTTTGTGAACTGCTGTTTATATCCTTTGCTCATTTTTAAAGGCCTTGCCTTATTAATATGAATTTGTAAATGTCCTTTGTATCTTAGAGATATTGGCTCATTATCATAATTGCTGCAAACATATTTCCTTCGTTTGTCATTTGTTTTTCAACTTTATTATTCTTAATCTTCAAACTGTTTTATTTCATTGTACGTACCTGAATCTATAAAATATTCCTCTATCATTTCCCTGTGGTATCTTACCTTCTGCATTTCAGGACAATAAAAATAGTTACCCATATTTTAGTATTTTATGGTTGATTTTTAATCTTTGAATTTTTAGTATTTACAATTGATTTTGGTGTAAAAATTGAAGTAAGGATCAAGCTTTATGGTGTTTCTGCTAGGTAGCCGTCAAGGGTTTGAAACGCCACTTTTATCATATACATATAAACATTATCCTAGTTTGTCAGGGCTGCCATAACAAGCGGCAGACTGAATGGCTTAAACAACAGAAATTTCTTTTCTTTTTTTTTTTTAACACCAAAAACACCTTGTATTGGAGTACAGCCGATCAACAGTGTTGTGGTACTTTCAGGTGAACAGCGGAGGGACACAGCCGTACATATCCATGTGTCCATTCTCCCCCAAACCCCCATCCCATTCAGGATGGCACATAACAAGAAACTCATTCTCTTATAGTTCTAAAGCCAGAAGTCTGAGACCGAGGCGCAAGCAGCGCTGACCTCTCCTGAGTCCTCTCCCCTCGGCTTTGGACAGCGGTCTTCCTGCATTTTCACACGGTCTCCTCCTGTGCACAAGGTCTGTGTCCCAATCTGCTCTTACACTGACACCAATCATATCGGGTTAAAGTCAACCTAACAGCTTCATATTAACTCAATGGCCTCTTTAAAGACACTCCAGTATCTCAAATCCATCACATCCTGAGATCCTGGGTGTTAGGACTTTTACTTATGGATGCTGGGGGGACATAACTCAGCCCACAGCACACACACACACTCCAGACTGCGCTTTCTTGTTTCATTGATCTGTCTGTTCCAGGATTGATATCATACACTTAGTTGCTATAGCCTTATAATACCTTCTAACCCACTCCAGTATTCTTGCCTGGAGAATCCCCATGGACAGAATATCCTGGCAGGCTACATTCCACGGGTTCACAAAGAGTCAGACATGGCTAAGTGACTCAGTACAGGACAGCACGGCACCTTTTAGTACTAAGTGGGCAAGTACCTCCTCGTGACTTGCCTTTTCCAGAATTATCCTGGCCATTTTCTTATTGTTCCTCTCCCACTATGAGTTTCAGAATTCATTTGGAATCACCTGGGATTTTTATAGAGATTACATAGGATTTACAGATTCGCTTAAGAATGTGCGTCTTTCCATGTGTCCTAACCTTATTTCTCTCAGCAGAGTTTTGTACACATTTTATTCTATTTTGTTAGGGGTTTAGTTACATGTATTCCTAGGTATTTCATTTTCTTGATACTTTTGTAAGTAGAATATCTTTTCCATTACATTTTCTAATTGGTTGATGCTGAAATATAAGAAACCATTCATTTTATATATATTTAACTTGTAAACTACAGGGAATGCTATTACTTCCAAAAGCTTTTTAATGATTCTCTTGGTAAACAATCATATCTTCAAATGAAGACAATTTTGCCTTCTTCTCTCTAATATTTAGACTTGTTTCATTGTCTTGCTCACTATATTGACATGCACTTTTAAACAAGGAGAAAAGGGTGCCATTTATTTTTCTTTGACTCTAATAGAACTGTGTCCAATCAAGGGTATTACTGTTAATTTCAGATTTTTTTAAATCATGTGAATTTTCATATGACTTTTCAGTATCAAAACGATCATATAAAGTGCTCACATAAGACTGAGTAACAGATTTCCTAATATTCTTTATCTCTGCATTCCTGAAATGAAATTCACTTGTTCACACTACATTTCTTCAAGCAGACTGATGGATCTTATACCCAATATTTTATGATAGTTTCCATCAATGTTTATAAATAAGACTGAAATGCAAAATGTGTGTGTTCCCCATGTGCTATCATTTCTACCTAGTACAATTAAAGTTTGTGCTATGATTTTTGTTTGGGAAAACACATATTCATTGTTTGTCTATATGTACAGGGCAGAAAACAAAGGTAACAACATGGTAGGGTAATAATGGTAACACTGGTTACCTTAAGGGGGAATTATTAAAGTGTTTTCCTTCAATTTTCTATAACAATTGAGCATCATATTTATAACAAGATGTTTTAAATATATGCCACTAAAAAAGAGCGGGTGAAAGTGTATTAGCAGTTATCTCTGGAAGGGGGAATGAAACATGATTTTTATCTTCTCTGTCCTGCTATGAATCTGTCTATCCATCAGTATTTCCCTTTTCTGTCCATGCCCTGACCCTGCTGATTAAAAAATACAAATATACACAGTTACATTATTACTTTCTTTTTTTAAGAAACTATGATGAACTTAGGACTTCTCAAATTATAGTAAACCAATGCAAATAGATGTAAACTCTCCTCAGGATAAAATGAATAGGAAATTACATGGCTATTAAGCAGGGTCTATTTAGAGAAGGCTCTCAGCTATGACTATCCTATTTTGGTAACTGGAGTCAGGTATGAGCTACATCTCTGCTTATATGAAAGCAGATGATTTGTCTGGGATCTCAGCAAAATGAGGAAGTTTTGCTCCTTTAGGAAGTTAGCATCTTAGCTTGAGTGGTACAAGAGGGACTTTAAACAGCTTACAGCCTCACAAACCAAACCTTCAGTCTCACACAAGGCACCAGCGCATGGCTATTGGCATCCTTCTTCCAAATAAGCCTAAGCACTCCATCCACTTTGACTAGTGTTCTTAAACTGTCTTTTAAAAAAATGTCTGGGGATATCCCTGGTGGTCCAGTGATTAAGACTAGACCTTCCAATGCAGGGGGTATGGGTCTGATCCCTGGTGGGGAAGTTAAGATTTCCACATGCTTACAGCCAAAAAAAAAAAAAAAACCCACAAAACATAAACAATAGTTACAAATTAAATAAAGACTTTTTAAAACATGGTCCACATAAAACATCGCTGGGATTTATGAGGGAAGATGCCCCACTCTGTCCACCCCGTGGCCGCCTCGGGCCGTTTCGCCTTCCCAGCCGAGGTCCCGACACTGCAGCACAGACAGGGCGGCACAGACAGACAGAAGCCCGTTGGCACTCTGAGTCACGAAGCGGGGGACAGTGGTTACACAGCAAGAGATAACTAGATGCTTACTCTAGGTTTATTGGAAAACAAGCTATCTTGCAACTGCTCAGGATAAAGGATTCCCCACAGCACTGCAGAACTTCCACAGGGACCACGAGAGCCAGATAAGCCACAAGGCCATGCGCATCCTGCTAAACAGCCGCACCCCGGGAAGCAGGGGTTCAGCTCTGACTCCTTATGTAAGAGCCCAACAGTGGGTCCCCATTCATCATCGGGCTTCTCAGAGATCAGTGCTGAAGGCACAAATCTGGTGAAAGTTTTCAAAAAATAAAATAAAAGATTTACATCATCCTGCCAAAAAAAAAAAAAGATCAGAGTTGTGAGTCTTGGAAAAGTTTCATATTGCCTTCATGCAGTGATCAGGTTAGCCCTCGACTGAAGGCAAGAGCAGGGCCTGGACCAGTGGGGGCTCCAGCTCCTGAGGACACTTCATCAGCCCACCAGTGGCTACCCTGACTGTTAAAGGAGAAAAATTAATCATTCAGTCAACAGCGGAATTCAGTTTCCAAACAGTTACCTTATATGTATGCCCATCTCCCGCTTTCCAAGTGCTTTTGTAAACCTTGCTTCATTTGATCCGAAGAACTGCTTACAACAGAGATAGCAGATACCATCGTTCCTGATAAAAACAGCTTCCATTCTATGCATGACTACTGTGTGCCCAGTACTGGCCCAAGAACTTCAAAAACCTTGTATCATTTATCCTTACAACAACCCTCTGAGCTTAGAAAAATTGGTTTTTGTTTTGTGGGTTTGTTTTTTGCTTTGGAGGTTTTATTTATTTATTTATTTATTTATGGCTGTGCTGGGTCTTCGTTGCTGCCCACCGGCTTTTCCTAGTTGCAGAGATCAGGGGCTACTTTTTAGTCGCAATGCTCGGGCTTCTCGTCGTGGCGGCTTCTCGATGCAGACCACAGACTCCAGGCATGCAGGTTCAGTGTCTTTGAGCAGGCCCTCAGCAGCCCTGTGGCGTGTGGAATCTTCTAGATTCCTAAGGTGCCAACCCACGTCCCCTGCTTTGGCAAGTCAGACTCTAAACCACGGGACCACCAGGGAAGTCCCAGCCAGGAACAGTTGTCATCCCCAGTTTACAGCTAAGAGAACAAAGGACTTGAAGAAGTTAAGGAAATGCAAATTCAGTTAAACACTTATGTCCCCAGTTTCTGAAGGAAGGAATTGAGGCCTTAGTAAAGTTGAGTGACTCTGCAAGGTCACAAGGTTTGTAACAGCACAGACTGACTCTCAACCACAGGTCCACCTGATTTCAAAGACCACGATCTTAACCGTTGGCTGCCCACTCTCCTGGGGTTATCATTAAGTTACCACGGGGATGGGAAGACTCCGGTCAGCAGTCAGCGTGGCAGAAGAAGCCTCACCATTCCTGTGCTGGCACCATGCCGCTTCCCAGTTAGAACCATCACTGCCGATTCTGAGCCTTTGGGGGAGAGTTTTTACATTTTTTCCTGTGAAAAGTTTCCCTTGGGAAAAGTCAGAGCTATCACCTTCCCCCACCAAAACGGTCTGACTCCAAGGGGCCCGTTGCTGCTTCCTCAGTGAGGCTGCCTGACTTCAAGAGTGGATTTAAGAACAGCCCCCCCAGAGGCCAAACCAGTGGCGCAAAGTGCCAGGGGTGCTGGCATGTGGCTGAGAGAACCCGTGGGAGCAACCCAGGCCATGCTGTGGCCAGTAAGCCCCAAAACGAGGCTGCAGCAGCGGGGAGCCATGCCCCGGCCTCACCCCCCGAACGGGGAGGCTTTGCTTGCCGTCCTTCCAGCTGGCTGGTGGGGGCTGGCCGCCTGAGTCACACAGAAGGGGCTCAGTGGCCTGGGCTTACCACGTTCCCCCCTCAGATGAGTCCAGAAATGCCTCCACCTACAGCTTGCAAGGAACCCTGGGCCAGATGTTCTGGAAGGCCTCCCAAAGCCAGAGTCAGCATTTCTTTCTTCCGCAGTCTCAAACGGATGACAGACAACAGTGACGCCAACGTGGAACGCGCTAAGCTGGGATGAAAGACAGGAAGCAGCTCAGCGGGGACAGATCTCGTGATAATGGCAACTCAAGGATAAAACAAGCCCACCCCCAGGGGTCTGCCGCTCCCACTCCAGCTGTGACCACCGTACAAAGGGAGGTGGGCCAGAGCCCCTGGAAGAGCACGTGAACTCTTGGTTGGCCAGGCTTTGGGACCGGGGACCCGAGACGCAACTTCACCACTCTGTTGTGGCAGGTGGATCTGTATCTGAAGGACTTTGATCGTCCCTTTTTCTCCCCAGGCAGGAACTGAGGGTAGAGGGACCTTAGAGGGGTCACCTGGGCACCCAGAGCAGGGGAAGACACAACAGGTGAACACGATCCAGCCCCAAGTCTTTCTGGTATTTCATCTCCTCCTCTGAGGGCTAAGTCAGTATATTTGTTTCAGCAACAGACCTAAAGTTACATTTGCGTAAATAAAGTGGGACCAAGCTACTGCAGCTGGAGAAGGAAACGGCACCCCACTCCAGTCCTCTTGCCTGGAAAATCCCACGACGGAGGAGCCTGGTAGGCTGCAGTCCATGGGGTCACGAAGAGTCGGACACGACTGAAGTGAGATAGCAGCAGCAGCAGCAACAGCAGCAGCAAGCTACAGCAGGGGAAAAAATATCTCAAGCTTTTCTAGAACGAAAAAGAAGTTTGAACTTGCTTCTGGCAGTAAACCTACAGGAGAGAAACTCTCCACACTCAGTCCTCCCACCCAAGAGTGCTGGTGGGGCCATGGCCAGGTTAAGATCCCAAAACAGATCCCTTCAACCTTGGCTATGTGTTAACTTAACCAGGGGAGCTTTAATAAATTCTGATATCCAAGCTCACTATTGGATAGTGACTATTAAACCTCAATCTCAGGGGTAAGGCCTCAGCATTGGTTATTTTTAGAGAAGCCTCCCTTCCCCATCCTCACCCCTTCCTTGTGTGCAGCCAGGGTTAAGAACTGCTGGCCTGAAGGCTAAGAAGGAAGAGGCCTCAGCAACCTGGAGTGCCTGCAGCAGCCACTATAATGTTCAGACACAAAATACGTCAGCAGCATCCCCAGGCTACAGACCCCAACTTATGAAATCATGCCCAGGGGTATGGTTAGTTTCATGTTGTTTTCCTCTCCATCCACCCCTCTAGGCTACTCCAAGAGCGCACAAGCAGTGCTGGTAGATGTCTGTTGCTTTTGGAAACAAACATCTCCATGTCTCTTTGTGGGCAGTGCTACTGTCCATCAAGGTCCTCAGCTCCTGGCTGAGGAAGCGGCATGCATGCGAGCTCAGTCACCTAGTCGTGTCTGACTCTTTGTGATCCCATGGACTGTAACCCGCCGGGCTCCTCTGTCCATGGGATTCTCCAGGCAAGAATACCGGAGTGGGTTGCCATGCCCTCCTCCAGGGGATCCTCCCAACCCAGAAATCAAACTCGCGGCTCTTGCATCTCCTGAATTGGCAGGAGGGTTCTTTACCATTGCATCACCTGAGAAGCCCCAGGCGAGGGGCAGATGACCCAAACTAAGATGATCCAGCCCTCTCTCCCCAAAATCTGACTCTTGGGTGGGGTAACAAAGGAGCAGAAAATGGCTGGAGCTGAGTTGTGCTGGTATCAGCCTCGGAATAACTAAGAGTGTCCTGGTGTTGTCTTGCTGCCTAAGACCCAGACTTTTCTTCAAGTCTGTGAGCTGCCCCCAGAATCTAACAAGTGCCTATTTGCTTTAGTTAGCCAGAACTGGCTTCTATTGCTCACAATCAAAGAACCCTAATTGACAACTTCATGGATCAGAGCAGGTGAGGTTATGCTCGACAAAGCTCCATGGCATCCCAGTCCACAGGGGCCCTGCTCTGTCACCCTGTCCCTGGCACCCCAGCTGATGGGGAGCCATCCCTGGAATACTGCCAGTCACTACGGCAGAGTTTCCCTCAGAGGATCTCACACTGTCTATTAGACACTGGCCTTGGGTGACACGTGCCAGGGCTCATGGCTCAGTAGCCAGAACCAATCAGAGTTCCCACGGCTCCACCCAGCAACTAAGTGGAATCCCATAGTGCAAACAGTACTAATGGTCTTTAGCTCCTCTAATCCAACAGCTCAAATATACTGAAGACAATCTGCCAAATTATTATTTCAGTACATTTTTCAGGTCTAGCTTGGAGAACCGACCATGATTCAAAACAATGTTCCCATGAGAAATTAGGTGCCAAGTTCTAAGGAGTTGACTTGTAGAAGAAGGTAGATTCTTGACTGGAAAATCCCATGGACAGAGAGGTCTGGCAGACTACAGTCTATGGAGTCCCAAGAGTCAAACACATCTTAGCCACTGTCAGAAAGCACTTAACAGGAGGTTTCCTGTGTGCTGTTTTGGATCTGTCAGGAATTCTCTGCTCCTTATTAATTCCTGAATATTCAGGAATTAAGAGGAGAGGCAAGCCTCTCCCGGGGGCTGAGGAATCCAGGCATTTCCTTCATTAGTTTTTCTATACAGTGATAAGTACCCTCTTCCTTTTTATGAACCATATGGTAAAAGTGACTATTTACAACCCTCTCTCTTTCATATGGATGACCTCATGTTTCCTTGTAAGTTTTGATTTTATCTCTGCTGAAAATAGCTATCTTGTAAGACAATATAAATACCTACACAATGTTAAATAAAACACCTTTTTGCTCCATCAGAGCTTTGGTCCCTGTGTCTTGCTTTCTCTCTCTCTCTCTCCCTCGCTCTCTCAGGCTATTTCTTTGGAGCGCAGAGGCTCTCTGAGTTCACTTTCTTGCCCGGGCTTCTAAGACCCTCTCAAGAAGGCGCTCTGCACCTTCACCCCATCGAGAGGGTGCCTGAGGCCTCCATGAACAGAGCAAGCCCCGTGTCAGGGACTTTATTGGCTTTCTGCGTAAACCAAGGAATATCAGCCTCTTTCTCTCTCCTTTACTTCCTTATCGGTCGACTCTGGACCACCAGGTTCCGGTCCATTAAAGGACCTCAACAAGCCACTAACCAACAACAACAACAAAAGGTGGAACACAATCTGCTGGTAAGTTTGGCTTCCTGCTTCTCAGGTTGCTCAGTGCTAAAGCAGGAGACTTGGGTTCGATCCCTGGCTCAGGAAGACACCCTGGAGAAGGAAATGGCAACCCACTCTGGTATTCTTGCTTGGGAAATCCATGGACAGAGGAGCCCGGCAGGCTACAGACCATGAGGTTGCAAAGAGTCTCACACACTAAGCGACTAGGCACAGCACAGCACAGCACAGCAATCAACAGCAGTGGCAACAATGCTTACATAATTATTTAAGAAACAAGACCCCAGAATTTGGTAGACTGGACTGGATTACTCAACCATAGCCATGACAAACAGGGCCGGCTAATTCATTTGTGGGACCCACTTGTGGGTTCCCATGTTCAGCACCAAAGAATTGATGCTTCTGAATTGTGGTATTGGAGAAGACTCTTGAGAGTCCCTTGGACTGCAAGGAGATCCAACCAGTCCATCCTAAAGGAGATCAGTCCTGGGTGTTCACTGGAAGGACTGATGTTGAAGCTGAAACTCCAATACTTTGGCCACCTCATGTGAAGAACTGACATTTGAAAAGACCCTGATGCTGGGAAAGATTGAGGGCAGGAGGAGAAGGGGATGACAGAAGATGAGATGGTTGGATGGCATCACCAACTGAATGGACATGAGTTTGGGTAAACTAGGGGAGTTGATGATGGACAGGGAGGCCTGGCGTGCTGTGGTTCATGGGGTCACAAAGAGTCAGACACGACTGAGTGACCGAACTGAACTGTGCTTGTTCAAATAGCAAGAGAAAGTGTCATTAAATGTACTAAAATATAAAGCTTTTTCCTTTCTTCCCTGGATGTTTTATTTGCTAGTTAATGTTATCAGAAAAGGTAAGGTAAACTTTTAAAGTATCAGCATGAATTTTACTGTTTACAGTGTGCAAAGCCTGTTTTAAATGCAAACACAGGCGCCTTGGACAAAACCCCCATTTCAGAGTTGGTACCGGCATAGGTCTTGTGTTCGTCACAGAACCGCGGCAATGCTGCAGGTCACTCACCCAACTAATCTTAATTTTCCTTCTTTAATACAGAGCAGAGTGCCAGCCCGGCCACCGTCATCTGAATGACAAGTAAGGAGCGGTGGCATGGAGGGTTCTGTCTCCATTTCCTTCCACAGTGTCGTTGTCAGAGAAAGCAGTCGGCTCACCAGGAGACGAACAGGACTGAGCCAGGATAACCAGCGTGTTCCTTGCCCTCTTTCTGCTTTCCAAGCAGGTTCTGATGCAGACGGCTTCTCAGGCGGTGGGAGCCTCTGCAGACCCCGGCAGAGATGGGTCACACTCACCCCGCCGCGGCTCGCCTCTCACCCAGCGTGCATGCGTGGCGCGCCGGTCCACAGGCGCCCGGGACCCTGCGGAAACGTGCGACAGGCTCTCGCAGTGCACGGGCGCGCTCCGTGCTCCCTTTGGACTTCCCTACAAAGCAGACGTTCAAAGAAAAAAATTATTAGCGATTTTGAGAACGGTGACGGCAGAGCGTCAAAGCAGAGGCCCCTTCTGAACACGGGTCCCTGCGATGGCACAGCGCACGCCCAGGGAGCCTGCCCTGTGACGCCACCGCCTTCCGCCTTCGCTCTGCCATGAAACCGGCGAGGCCCGTGTTCAGCGATTCTGAGCCAGTATCCTAACAGCTACAAAGAGGGCCTGAACGGTAGGGCCTGCCACTATTCTTTTCAGGCCACAGATGTTTACTGAGCAGCTATTATGTGCCAGGCACTGTTTTAGGTGATGGAGATAAGACAGTAAACACAAAGGAAAAGCCCTGACCTCAAGAAGCTGACTTCCAGCGGGAGAGACAACAAACAAAATGTGTAAACAAAATCAAATAGTCTGTTGGATGGTAGCTAAGGAAGGAAAAAATAAACCAGGGAAAAGGCAGGAAGGATGGGATTGAGGGTGTGGATCCTTAACATTTTACAGCCGTTTACTGCGGTAGTGAAGAACAGAGAAAATGTTACAGGAGAAAGCTGATGGGGAATTGGCAGGTGCTGGCAGTCACAGACAGGAAAGGTTTTCTGAGGAGGCGCTGCGCTGTGCTCACGCAGACCCCATCCCCAAACCCCCACCCGCCCCACCCAGCCTTGGGCAGGAAACCTGCACAGGGAGCTTCCTGCCACCTCCAGCCAAGCTGGTCTAGTCTGTGCAAGTGTGAAATGAGGTTCATTAAAAGACTGTTTCCCTGAATGCAACAGCTGGACAGAGGATAAGCTCTTATAGCCTCAAGAAAGTTTCAGTTCAGTTCAGTTCAGGCGCTCAGTCGTGTCCGACTCTTTGTGACCCCATGCATCGCAGCACGCCAGGCCTCCCTGTCCATCACCAACTCCCGGAATTCACTCAGATTCACGTCCATCAAGTCAGTGATGCCATCCAGCCATCTCATCCTCGGTCGCCCCCTTCTCCTCCTGCCCTCAATCCCCCCCAGCATCAGGGTCTTTTCCAATGAGTCAACTCTTCACATGAGGTGGCCAAAGTACTGGAGTTTCAGCTTCAGCATCATTCCCTCCAAAGAAATCCCAGGGCTGATCTCCTTCAGAATGGACTGATTGGATCTCCTTGCAGTCCAAGGGACTCTCAAGAGTCTTCTCCAACACCACAGTTCAAAAGCATCAATTCTTCGGTGCTCAGCTTTCTTCACAGTCCAACTCTCACATCCGTACATGACCACAGGAAAAACCAGAGCCTTGACTAGACGGACCTTAGTCAGCAAAGTAATGTCTCTGCTTTTGAATATACTATCTAGGTTGGTCATAACTTTTCTTCCAAGGAGTAAGCATCTTTTAATTTCATGGCTGCAGTCACCATCTGCAATGATTTTGGAGCCCCCAAAAATAAAGTCTGACACTGTTTCCACTGTTTCCCATCTATTTCCCATGAAGTGATGGGACCGGAGGCCATGATTTTCGTTTTCTGAATGTTGAGCTTTAAGCCAACTTTTTCACTCTCCTCTTTCACTTTCATCAAGAGGCTTTTGAGTTCCTCTTCACTTTCTGCCATAAGGGTGGTATCATCTGCATATCTGAGGTGGTTGATATTTCTCCTGGCAATTTTGATTCTAGCTTCTGTTTCTTCCAGTCCAGCATTTCTCATGATGTACTCTGCATATAAGTTAAATAAGCAGGGTAACAATATACAGCCTTGACATACTCCTTTTCCTATTTGAAACCAATCTGTTGTTCCATGTCCAGTTCTAACTGTTGCTTCCTGACCTGCATACAGATTTCTCAAGAGGCAGGTCAGGTGGTCTGGTATTCCCATCTCTTTCAGAATTTTCCACAGTTTATTGTGATCCACTCAAAGGCTTTGGCATAGTCAATAAAGCAGAAATCGATGTTTTTCTGGAACTCTCTTCCTTTTTCCATGATCCAGTGGATGTTGGCAATTTGATCTCTGGTTCCTCTGCCTTTTCTAAAACCAGCTTGAACATCAGGAAGTTCACGGTTCATGTATTGCTGAAGCCTGGCTTGGAGAATTTTGAGTATTACTTTACTAGTGTGTGAGATGAGTGCAACTGTGCAGTAGTTTGAGCATTCTTTGGCATTGCCTTTCTTTGGAATTGGAATGAAAACTGACCTTTTCCAGTCCTGTGGCCACTGCTGAGTTTTCCAAATTTGCTGGCATATTGAGTGCAGCACTTTCACAGCATCATCTTTCAGGAATTGAAATAGCTCAACTGGAATTCCATCACCTCCACTAGCTTTGTTTGTAGTGATGCTTTCTAAGGCCCACTTGACTTCACATTCCAGGATGTCTGGCTCTAGATGAGTGATCACACCATCATGTTTATCTGGGTCATGAAGATCTTTCTTGTATAGTTCTTCTGTATATTCTTGCCACCTCGTCTTAATATCTTCTGCTTCTGTTAGGTCCATACCATTTCTGTCCTTTATAGAGCCCATCTTTGCACGAAATGTTCCCTTGGTATCTCTAATTTTTTTGAAGAGATCTCTAGTCTTTCCCATTCTGTTGTTTTCCTCTATTTCTTTGCATTGATCACTGAAGAAGGCGTTCTTATCTCTTCTTGCTATTCTTTGGAACTCTGCTTTCAGATGCTTATATCTTTCCTTTTCTCCTTGTTTTTTCCCTCTGTTGTTTTCACAGCTATTTGTAAGCCCTCCCCAGACAGCCATTTTGCTTTTTTGCATTTCTTTTCCATGGGGATGGTCTTGATCCCTGTCTCCTGTACAATGTCATGAACCTCATTCCATAGTTCATCAGGTACTCTGTCTATCAGATCTAGGCCCTTAAATCTATTTCTCACTTACACTGTATAATCATAAGGGAAAGTTTAGTAGCCTACATTTAAATCAGCTTTTCAGTCAAAGCTTTCACATCTATGGTTAAATGAGCCGGTTGATTAGGCGCCATAACTTAGGCCAAAAGTGGAGGGGATTCCCCACCCCCAGCCTGTAAATCAGACGTCCAATTTGTCTAAGTGAAAGCGAGAGGGTGAAGTATATTCCCCCAGGGTTTTACTATGCCAGCTGAACCCAGACCAACACCAGGCCTTCCCCAACACTGTACCTGTCAGCCTCTTTTTGAACATCTCCAGAAACCATTCAGCTTCCTCTCCAAGAGAACTGCTTCCTAACTTCTGATCACTTTAAAAATGAATTCGTAATACATTTCTTGACAACTATAATATTTGACAATAGGCATTAAGAGGGCTTCCCTGATAGCTCAGTTGGTAAAGAGTCTGCAATGTAGGAGACCCCAGTTCGATTCCTGGGTTGGGAAGATCCACTGGAGAAGGGATAGGCTACCCACTCCAGTATTCTTGGGCTTCCCTTGTGGCTCAGCTGGTAAAGAATCCACCTGCAATGCGGGAGACCTGGGTTCGATCCCTGGGTTGGGAAGATCCCCTGGAGAAAGGAAAGGCTACCCACTCCAGTATTCTGGCCTGGAGAATGCCATGGACAGTCCATGGGGGTCACAAAGAGTCAGACATGACTGAGCGACTTCGGACTTTAAGATGGAAAGCTTTAGGAAAATATGAAGATATTCTCTTTATCCTTCACTTGCATGATGTTTGTCTCCCTCTTTTAGTAAATCAACAAAGATAATCAGGAGGCTCTCGGGACCTTGTTCTTGAGTCATTTTCACATCTCAGGTTCAAATTCCACTTCTATTAATTTTTAAGATGTCCACTGGTTTGGGGAGAAGAACTTATCACTTCTAAAACATGGTGACTGTGCAAAAAAATGTCAGCATCAAATATGCTAACCGTCTAGACACAGGGCCACATGTCTCCTTTTTAATTTGGGCAGAGTTTAATGTGAAAGTTAATGTCTAGCCAGATCTTCCTGCCTGGTTTTCCAAGCATGTCCGCACAGGCTGGCAAGGGGAGCGGAGTGCGTAGCCTGGTTGAGGAAACAGTAACGGGAGGCCGAGATGCTCCCCAGCCAGCCTGGTTGGCTTTGTGCTCCCAGGCAGAATGAAGAGGGCTGGTGGGGACGCTCCTTGCCCATTCACCACTCCCACGCGGAACTCAGTCTGAATGGCCTCTGGTGTTATTATTTGTTGGCGGATTCTGCCCGCGCCCCCTCGGCGTTACACACTGGCATCTCTGAAGCTGGCTTTGTCTCCCACCCATTGTTGGGTTTGGGCTGCATTTCTGCATTTCAAGGCCCTTAAAGAACCTTACAAAGTAGAAGAGAAAAGAAAGGGGGCAGTCAGACAGGATACACTGGTTGTACTATTCTTACCATCCATCCAATTCCAAGAAGCTCCTGCATCTTGAATAGATAATAAAAGGTTGGTGTGCAGCTGGGCCCCATTGACCCGCTACCCTTCCCTTAAATGCCGGATGAGGGAGGCTTTAGGATGCCTCAGTGAACACAAAAATGACTACCTTAAGAAACAATCTATACTTACAAGTATTCTAGTTAAAAAAAATAAAAGGTCAATGTGGGTCCATCAGTTGTAACAAAGATACCATCCTGGAGCTGGATGTTGAAGGTGGGAGAGACTGTGTATGGCGGGGAGAAGGGGCATATAGGAAATCACTGTACTTTCTCTCAATGTTTCTTTGAACCTAAAACACTCCAAAACATAAAATCCATTAAAAACTAAAAGCCATGAGGCAATCTATTTATTTAAAATAGTTTTCTTAGCCAAACCTTATTCACATATACTGTGGGAATGAAACAAAGTGAAATTTAAATGAACAATAAAAATATTCTTTATCATTAGGCAGCAGATATTTGCATGTTATTTAAAATACAAGTAGTAAATTAAAACACTGATCATCTTGTGCTTAACTATTCATTAAACATCTGCTGAACGATGAACTTCTTAAAAACAACTCTGTCCAGAAAGTGCTATTATTATCCCTTCTTCCCACAAGAGGAAATAGGTTGAAGCAGGTTAAGAAAATTGTGTCCTGTCACACAACCAGTAAATGAGCAGCTGGGAAATTAGCATCCACTGAAGAGAGGGAAAAATAAAGGAGAGGGCATTCACCCAATATTCTTTTGCCTAAAAAGACATAAATTAAGCACATTTTAAAAATTTAATTGAAAAAAAAGAACCTTATCCTTACCTCTAAAAGATAAGCTGTACTTAATAAGTTTGGAGGAGCAGAGAGATAAGGAAAAGAAGAGGGATATAGAAACTGGATACCGTTTTTAGTGGTTTTGTTGTTCAGTCCCTCAGTCGTGTCTGACTGTTTGCAACGCCATGGACTGCAGCACTCCAGGCTTCCCCGTCCATCACCAACTCCCAGAACTTGCTCAAACTCATGTCGGTCAAGTCGGTGATGCCATCCAACCATTTCATCCTCTGTTGTCCCCCTCTCCCCCTGCCTTCAGTCTTTCCCAGCCTCAGGGTCTTTTCTAATTTTCAGGGGAGAGAGAGTTAAAAGAATTCTACTGGGGCAGGGGATGCGGAAGGTCAGGGAGGGAAGCTAAGTTTGGAGACAAAAAGTGAAGAGGGGAAAGGGAGAACATGAGAGAAGAGAGGAAGAAATATATTAAAGAGTGGGACAATTTAATTTCTGTGACTGTCATATTGGAATGTATTGGTTTCAACAAAATGATAGTCTATGGTGGCATCACATGGGCAAATATGCTTTCAAATGAGTCAGAGTCAATTGTATGATTTAGTTAAAGACCTTTAAAATAGTTTTCCATCTTTGTTGCCTGTAGATGCTGCTGCCTCTCTAGGACCTGAGGCTGCTGTTCCTTGTTCCTCAGGGTCAGACCCCCGAGGCCTCCATGGGGGAACATCTCACGATTCACTGTCTGAAATATGTGTTTGGGGTACACCATGCCCCGCCGAGTGCAACCCAGGGACTTCATCTAGTGCTTACAGGAAGAAGCAGCCAATGCCGGGGGAAACTGAGCCTGTTTGTCTTGACTGAGGGCCTGTGAGCCAGTCTATTCCTAAAGGATTTTCAGAAGAAGCCTTAACTTTGCTGGACATTTGCCTCAAGGGCTAGTGTAGAAATTAACCCCATGCACAGACACACTCGAGGGGCCGCTGTCTCTCTACACCCTGCCCACCTGCACCCAAACCCCAGAACTATCCAGGTAGGGGAGGTGAGCCGTTAGGAGAGGCCGCTCCCCAGTATCAACGATAAGTCCTCCTCCTGCGCTCTGTCCTCTTCATTAAAACATTCATTGTAAATGAATGACGCATCTTCAGGTCAGCATTTTTAAAATCAAGGCTACACTGGTGCCTGAAGGATTGATCCTGACTGGCAAACGGCTATCACAAAACTAGGAAGCTGAGATTTCCATGGGCCTCCAGCTCACTACTCTAGGCGATCTTGGGCAAGTCCTCACCGGGGCCCAAATTCCTCAACTTGACAGAGTAAGTCAGATGACCTGACCCTTCCAGCCACAAACTTCCATTATTCTGCTCACCTGCCGCCTCACAGCAGGGGCAAAACTGGAGTTTAAAAGAATCGATCTTGAATTCTGGCCAACGCATGAGCCCACCCAAGACTGACCAGTTCACACTTACACGTCAAAACGCACATTTCCATGTGCCTTTATCTCACATACCATATGCAGGCTAAGGAAGTCATATCTCACAAACAGGAGCGAGCAAGATAAACAGTTTTTATCACTGCATGGGACTCCACGGAACATCCAAGGACAAGTTGATGATAAGGAGTTAGAATAATCCGTCTTTTACCTAAAATATGACTGAACTCCTCAATTTCTATAGACTCTGTTATTATTTTTAAAAGGGCAAAAAAAATTAAAGTGATGAGTTAATATTTAATTATTGAGCAGTCACAAAGAAACCCAGGGGATACTGAGAATGCTTAAACATCCAAATGGTGGACCACTCTGAAACTGTCACATCTAATAACCAACTCGTAATGCATTTGACAGAATGTGGTCCACTGGAGAAGGGAATGGCAAACCACTTCAGTATTCTTGCCTTGAGAACCCCATGAACAGTATGAAAAGGCGAAATGATAGGATACTGAAAGAGGAACTCCCCAGGTCAGTAGGTGCCCAATATGCTACTGGAGATCAGTGGAGAAATAACTCCATGAAGAATGAAGGGATGGAGCCAAAGCAAAAACAATACCCAGGTGTGGATGTGACTGGTGATAGAAGCGAGGTCCGATGCTGTAAAGAGCAATACTGCATAGGAATCTGGAATGTTAGATCCATGCTGCTGCTGCTACTAAGTCACTTCAGTCATGTCCAACTCTGTGCGACCCCATAGACAGCAGCCCACTAGGCTCCCCCGTCGCTGGGATTCTCCAGAATCAAGGCAAATTGGAAGTGGTTAAACAGGAGACGGCAAGAGTGAACGTCAACATTCTAGGAATCAGGAAACTAAAATGGACTGGAATGGGTGAATTTAACTCAGACGACCATTACATCTACTACTGAGGGCAGGAATCCCTTAGAAGAAACGGAGTAGCAGCCATCATGGTCAACAAGAGTCCGAAATGCAGTACTTGGATGCAATCTCAAAAATGACAGAATGATCTCTGTTCATTTCCAATGCAAACCATTCAGTATTAAGGTAATCCAAGTCTATGCCCCAACCAGTAACACTGGAGAAGCTTAAGTTGAATGGTTCTATGAAGACCTACAAGACCTTCTAGAACTAACACCCAAAAAAGATGTCCTTTTCATTATAGGGGACTGGAATGCAAAAGTAGAAAGTCAGGAAACACCTAGAGTAACAGGCAAATTTGGACTTGGAGTACAGAATGAAGCAGGACAAAACCTATTTAATAGAGTTTTGCCAAGAGAATGCACTGGTCACAGCAAACACCCTCTTCCAACAACACAAGAGAAGACTCTACACATGGACATCACCAAATGGTCAACACTGAAATCAGACTAATTATATTCTTTGCAGCCAAAGATGGAGAGGCTCTATACAGTCAGCAAAAACAAGACTGGGAGCTGACTGTGGCTCAGATCATGAACTCATTGGCAAATTCAGACTTAAATTGAAGAAAGTAGGGAAAACCACTAGACCATTCAGGTATGACCTAAATCAAATCCCTTATGATTATACAGTGGATGTGAGAAATAGATTTAAGGGACTAGATCTGATAGATAGAGTGCCTGATGAACTATGGACTGAGGTTCGTGACATTGTACGGGAGACAGGAATCAAGACAATCCTCATGGAAAAGAAATGCAAAAAAGCAAAATGGCTGTCTGGGGAGGGCTTACAAATAGCTGTGAAAAGAAGAGAGGTGAAAAACAAAGGAGAAAAGGAAAGATATAAACATCTGAATGCAGAGTTCCAAAGGACAGCAAGGAGAGATAAGAAAGTCTTTCTCAGCTATGAATGCAAAGAAATAGAGGAAAACAACAAAATGGGAAAGACTAGAAATCTCTTCAAAAAAATTAGAGATACCAAGGGAACACTTCATGCAAAGATGGGCTCGATAAAGGACAGAAATGGTATGGACCTAACACAAGCAGAAGATATTAAGACAAGGTGGCAAGAATATACAGAAGAACTGTAGAAAAAAGATCTTCATGACCCAGATAAACATGATGGTGTGATCACTCACCTAGAGCCAGACATCCTGGAATGTGAAGTCAAGTGGGCCTTAGAAAGGATCACTACAAACAAAGCTAGTGGAGGTGATGGAATTCCAGTTGAGCTATTTCAATTCCTGAAAGATGATGCTGTGAAAGTGCTGCACTCAATATGCCAGCAAATTTGGAAACCTCAGCAGTGGCCACAGGACAGGAAAAGGTCAGTTTTCATTCCAATTCCAAAGAAAGGCAATGCCAAAGAATGCTCAAACTACTGCACAATTGCACTCATCTCACACGCTAGTAATGCTCAAAATTCTCCAAGCCAGGCTTCAGCAATACATGAACCGTGAACTTCCTGAGGTTCAAGCTGGTTTTAGAAAAGGCAGAGGAACCAGAGATCAAATTGCCAACATCCGCTGGATCATGGGAAAAGCAAGAGAGTTCCAGAAAAACATTAATTTCTGCTTTATTGACTATGCCAAAGCCTTTGACTGTGAGGATCACAATAAATTGTGGAAAATTCTGAGAGAGACAGGAATACCAGACCACCTGACCTGCCTCTTGAGAAATCTGTATGCAGGTCAGGAAGCAACAGTTAGAACTGGACATGGAACAACAGACTGGTTCCAAATAGGAAAAGGAGTACATCAAGGCTGTATATTGTCACCCTGCTTATTTAACTTCTATGCAGAGTATATCATGAGAAAGGCTGGACTGGAAGAAACACAAGCTGGAATCAAGATTGCCGGGAGAAATATCAATCACCTCAGATATGCAGATGACACCACCCTTATGGCAGAAAGTGAAGAGGAACTCAAAAGCCTCTTGATGAAAGTGAAAGAGGAGAGTGAAAAAGTTGGCTTAAAGCTCAACATTCAGAAAACGAAGATCATGGCATCTGGTCCCATCACTTCATAGGAAATAGATGGGGAAACAATAGAAACAGTGTCAGACTTTATTTTTGGGGGGCTCCAAAATCACTGCAGATGGTGATTGCAGCCATGAAATTAAAAGACACTTACTCCTTGGAAGGAAAGTTATGACCAACCTAGATAGCATATTCAAAAGCAGAGACATTACTTTGCCAGCAAAGGTCTGCCTAGTCAAGGCTATGGTTTTTCCAGTAGTCATGTATGGATGTGAGAGTTGGACTATGAAGAAAGCTGAGTGCCAAAGAATTGATGCTTTTGAACTGTGGTGTTGGAAAAGACTCTTTGAGAGTCCCTGGCACTGCAAGGAGAGCCAACGAGTCCACCCTAAAGGAAATCAGTCCTGGGTGTTCATTAGAAAGACTGATGCTGAAGCTGAAACTCCAATACTTTGGCCACCTCATGTGAACAGTTGACCATTGGAAAAGACCCTGATGCTGGGAGGGATTGGGGGCATAAGAAGAAGGGGATGACAGAGGATGAAATGGCTGGATGGCATCATAGACTTGAAGGACATGAGTCTGGGTGAACTCCGGGAGTTGGTGATGGACAAGGAGGCCTGGCGTGCTGCAATTCATGGGGTCGCAGAGTCAGACACAACTGAGTGACTGAACTGAACTGAACTGAATGCATCTATCTCTGTTGCACTTCAGAGCCTCAAATTCTGCCTTGGGTCCATACTTTCTTCCTTTTCTCTAGTCTGTCCTTGTTTTTCTGAATTACTTATTCCCAGGATTTTTAATTAAAGAAGTCCAGGCATGAATAAATTTATTAATAATATCAGTGTCTCCTTTGAGGACTGTCACGTGGTGAAGCCATAGCAACACCAACGATGTGCATATAGTAGGTGTCTAAGTGAGTTCAGGGTCTTAGATTCAATTGTTAATACAAGAGATTTATCACAGTTGATCAGTTCAGTCAGTTCAGTCTCTCAGTTGTGTCCTACTCTTTGCGACCCCATGGACTGCAGCACGCCAGGCCTCTTGTCCGTCACCAACTCCCAGAGTTCACCCAAACTCATGTCCATTGAGTCTATGATGCCATCCAGCCATCTCATCCTCTGTCGTCCCCTTCTCCTCCCCCGCTTCAATCTTTCCCAGCATCAGGGTCTTTTCAAATGAGTCAGCTCTTCGCATCAGGTGGCCTAAGTGTTGGAGTTTCAGCTTCAACCTTAGTTCTTCCAATGACTATTCAGGACCGATTTCCTTTAGGATGGACTGGTTGGATCTCCTTGCTGTCCAAGGGACTCTCAACAGTCTTTTCCAACACCACAGTTGATAATCACCATTTATAAAAAGGAAAGATAACAAACAGTGCCTACATCTACTTGCTTATGCTGGGTCCTAAAAAAGCAAAATGAACAAAATGATCTGTTCCTTAGTGTCCAGGTTACTATTTACCTCTTCCTCTTGCAGGGTGGGGTCAGTGCAACAAGGGTCAAGAACCTCCATGTTCTGAAAGTCTCCCCTCTCTCTCCACCTTCTCTCTCCTCCTCCCTCCTCATTATGTCCAGTCCTACTGAGCTACTTAATCTTGGTCCCTGGAGCATGAAGTGCCCTCTTCTCTGTATCTCTGAACATGCCCTTCCCTCTGTCAAAAACTCTTCCTTTCCCGTCCAAGGAAGGCTGTCTCCCTCCAGAAAGACCTAAGGCCCCCTGCCATTTCCTAGGGGACCTCTGGGTTCATCCTTTGGACCACCTGCAGCCAGCCAGTCCCTCCAAGCACCAGGTTTTCATCATCTTTGGTCAATAGCCAAAATGGGAGTCCCTTTGTCATCTCTTCAAGTCAGTTCAGTCACTCAGTCATGTCCAACTCTTCGTGACCCCATGGACTGTCCATCACCAACTCCCAGAGTTTACTCAAACTCATGTCCACCAAGTCGGTGATGCCATCCAAACATCTCATCCTCTGTCATCCCCTTCTCCTCCCACCTCCATCTTTCCCAGCATCAGGGTCTTGTCCTGAAGTCAGCTCTTCACATCAGGTGGCCAAAGGACTGGAGTTAGCTTCAACATCAGTCCTTCCAATGAATATTCAGGACTGATTTCCTTTAGGATGGACTGGTTGGATCTCCTTGCAATCCAAGGGACTCTCAAGAGTCTTCTCCAACACCACAGTTCAAAAGCATCAATTCGGTGCTCAGCTTTCTTTATAGTCCAACTCTCGCATCCATACATGACCATTGGATCTCTTAGACCCACTCTAACCTCCAAAGAGCTCTCAGTTTCCTTGTCCTTGATCACCTCCTATGCCTGCTCCCTTCTCTCCGTAATCTTTCCCCAAGAGCCCTCTGGAACTTCATTCATGATAAACTCTCTCTTGCCCACAACCATGTCACAGTGGGTCTCCCCTTCACCTCTTCGGGCTAAACGAGTCCCAGCGCATCACTGCAAGGCCACCACTCCTCCCCTGTCACTTTTCCAAGGAGATGCCATTCATCCGGACTGGACCCAAGAGCGGGAGGAGAACCACACCGCCGGCTCCCAGTGACAGCTCACCCATTCATGCTGATGCGGAACTAGCCTGTATACTGTCCTCTGTCAATGTCAGATGCCAACCTGCATCATTCTTCGTCCTCATTCAAGGAGCCTTTGGCACCTTGCTCAATCTTCCTGTCCACCGCTAGTCCTGCCATTGTCCTGAGTAGCTTCAATCTTGGTTCTTTGCTCTCAAGAGAATCCGCTCCACGGCACTTAGGCCGCCCTTCCCTTGGCCACCCCTGGACCTTGCCATCACTCTGAACTGTTCTGCCTATGACATCTTAAATCCGACAGCTTATTGTGATCAAAAGACACCATTTTTCACTCCAGCCATCATCATCACATCTGTATTTTATTTCAGCAAGACCTTCTGTATCTTGACTCCTCTGCTTTCTCCTTCTCTATCAACCCCCACCTGGTTTTACTTCCTCCCTGTCAAATCCCTCCCTTCCCAGTTTCCCTAGCAAACCCTGACTCCATGACACATCACATCACTGTCTTACAGCTATCCTCACTCTCCTCTCTTGGCTTTAGGAACACTTAATTTCCCTCCCTTAATTTCAGTATGTCTTTCTCCTTTCCCTTAAGTGTCAGTTTTCTTGAATGCCTGTTGGATTCTTCCCACTCTCCCCTGATAATCTCATGTACACTGCTTGCCTATTTCTGGCAATTAGTTTTTTTGTCTAAGATTCCAAGTCATTTGCTTTGCAGTTTCTTTTCACAAGGAGACTATACAAAATTGGCCTGTATGCAGGTCAAGAACCAACAGTTAGAACCCAACATGGAACAACAGACTGGTTCCAAATTGGAAAAGGAGTACATCAAGGCTGTATATTGTCACCCTGATTATTTAACTTACATGCAGAGTACATCATGTGAAATGCCAGGCTGGATGAAGCACAAGCTGGAATTAAGATTTCCAGGAGAAATATCAATAACCTCAGATATGCAGATGACACCATTCTTATGGCACAAAGTGAAGAGGAACTAAAGAGCTTCTTGATGAAGGTGAAAGAGGAGAGTGAAAAGCTGGCTTAAAACTCAACATTCAAAAAACAAAGATCATGGCATCTGGTCTCATCACTTCATGGCAAATAGATGGGGAAACAATGAAAACAGTGACAGACTTTATTTTCTTGGGCTCCAAAATCACTGCTGATGGTCACATGAAATTAAAAGACACTTGCTCCTTGAAAGAAAAGCTATGGCAAACCTGGAAAGCATATTAAAAAGCAGAGACATTACTTGGCCAACAAAGGTCCATATAGTCAAAGCTATGGTTTTTCCAGTAGTCATATGGTTTTTCCAATAATCCAGAGATTATTTCATGCTTGTGCCAAACATTTTTAAATATTGTATAGTTTTTTTTATTGAAATATATTATATCCAGATTTTGTTTATGAAGTTTACTTGTAAGGAAATCAATTCTATTGGGTCAGTTCTCAACTTTCTTTTTTGCCTTTAGAAACAAGAGTGACACCAAGTTTTAAAACTCCTATATTTCAAACTCAGATCACTGCAATATTTTGTGAAAAATTTATAAGATCTTGAACTTTTCTTCAGCCATAGAGCCTTCAATGGAAACTGACTAAAACTTTGAAACCTGGGAAAAGATGTTATTTTTTACCATACATCCCTATACGTGCATGCTCAGTCACTCATTCATGTCCAACTCTTTGGGACCCCATGGACTGTAACCCACCAGGGCCCTCTGTCCATGGAATGGGTTGCCATTTTCTACCCCAGGGGATCTTCCCAACTCAGGGACCAAAACCCGAATCTCTTGCATCTCCTGCATTGGCAGGCGGATTCTTTACCATTGTGCCACCTGGTAATCCCCAGTACATCCTTATAATACGTCGTATTTTGAAGATATCAATTGATCATAGTCTTGGCCTCTGCTGATCTAAATCCAGCCACAGGCTTCAATAGAGAGACGGCTCTTGGCCTCTCATTTCATAGGAAAATACAGCAATATGTCCTCTAAACTTAAATACCTATTCAAATTGTTCCCAAAGAAAAGTTACTAGGAAAGTTTTTCCTGCTGAGAGGCAGTGGAAGTCCACTGGAAGTCTGCCTGAGGCTTAGTATTTATCCTCAGACTGGATTTGAGTAACCTAAGAGATTAGCAAAGAGGTCATAATGAGTAGGGGCTTCCCAGGTGGCTCAGTGGTGAATGTGCCTGCAATGCAGGAGGCTTAGAAGACTCAGGTTCAAGCCCCTGGAGAAGGAAATGGCATCCCACTCCAGTATTCTTGCCTGGAAAATTCCATGGACAGAGGAGCCTGGTGGGCTACAGTCCACGGGGCGGCAACAAATTGGGCCATGACTTAGCGACTAAACAGTGAAGATGAGTAGAAGACAAGTTCTTCACCTTTACTTGAGCAGATTCGATTTCCAAAGCTCACTTGCAAAAGGAAAAACTTAGTGACTTTCTTTGGCAGAAACGTGAAGATCAAAGGGCACACCAAAGGCGGGGCACAGACAGTGAAGGAGCACAGACTCCTTTCCCAGGGCAGCCCCACGTGGGCTCATCCTGGCGCTGGAGCACAAGCCGGGCCGCCCCCCTGCCGGCACACCCTCAGAGCCAACCGCTTGGGCTGGAGCAGCCGGCCTGGTGTTCCCGGGCACACTCAGGAGACATCCTCCCAGGAGAGGATGCTCCAGGGCAGACATACTGCACTCAGTTCAATGGGCAGTGATGTTGAGCGCTTACTATGTATCAGGCACGGTGTGAGACACTGGGGATGAAAGGCTGAACAAGGCCGCCTTCTGCCCTTAGCTGGTCCCAAACGAGCCCAAGAAACAGGCAGTTGAGTCACAATTGAGCTGGGTTTCCTCCAAACCTCCAGAGCCAGGGAGCAAACCCCAATCTTCCCTTCCAAAGCTCACTGTTCTAAGAACTGGCGAAGGCTTGGAAAGAGCTGCACTCTTTAGGTACACAATGTCCTAACTAGTGGCTATCCTCCAAGGCCAAACAGAGCAGCCTGGGAGCAGACTTCAAAGCCACTCATCTGACGACAGACCAGGACACAGAATGACTCGAAATGAGAATAAGCCCTGGCTGAGCTACGTCTTGCTAGCATTCCAATTATCACCGCTGCTGGCATGCCCGATCTATTCACTCAGAAGGGCTTTCTTCTCTTTGTCATCCCACAGCGAGATAAACTGTTCTTCTGTAGACCCCAAAGTGAAATATTAACAAAATCAATAATTAAAAGGTGTGTAAATTTGACCCTGAAAAATACCATTTTGCTTGAATTCAGGAAGAGAGCTTTTAAAAGCTAGAAACCTGTGAAACTGAGTCATTATATCCCAAAATATGCTTTATTATGCAAAGTTAAAAGTAAACTGGTCTTTACAGCCTTCTGAATGGGAGAAAATAATAGCAAATGAAGGAACTGACAAACAACTAATCTCAAAAATATACAAGCAACTTATGCAGCTCAATTCCAGAAAAATAAATGACCCAATCAAAAAATGGGCCAAAGAACTAAATAGACATTTCTCCAAAGAAGACGTACAGATGGCTAACAAACACATGAAAAGATGCTCAACATCACTCATTATCAGAGAAATGCAAATCAAAACCACAATGAGGTACCACTTCACACCAGTCAGAATGGCTCCGATCCAAAAATCTGCAAACAATAAATGCTGGAGAGGGTGTGGAGAAAAGGGAACCCTCCTACACTGTTGGTGGGAATGCAAACTAGTACAGCCACTATGGAGAACAGTGTGGAGATTCCTTAAAAAATTGCAAATAGAACTACCTTATGACCCAGCAATCCCACTGCTGGGCATACACACTGAGGAAACCAGAATTGAAAGAGACACACGTACCCCAATGTTCATCGCAGCACTGTTTATAATAGCCAAGACATGGAAACAACCTAGATGTCCATCAGCAGATGAATGGATAAGAAAGCTGTGGTACATATACACAATGGAGTATTAGTCAGCCGTTAAAAAGAATTCATTTGAATCAGTTCTGATGAGATGGATGAAACTGGAGCCGATTATACAGAGTGAAGTAAGCCAGAAAGAAAAACACCAATACAGTATACTAACACATATATATGGAATTTAGAAAGATGGCAATGACGACCCTGTATGCAAGACAGGAAAAAAGACACAGCTGTGTATAAAGGACTTTTGGACTCAGAGGGAGAGGGAGAGGGTGGGATGATTTTGGAGAATGGCATTCTATCATGTATACTATCATGTAAGAATTGAATCGCCAGTACATGTCTGACGCAGGATACAGCTTGCTTGGGGTTGGTGCATGGGGATGACCCACTGAGATGTTATGGGGAGGGAGGGGAGGGAGGTTCATGTTTGGGAACACATGTAAGAATTAAAGATTTTAAAATTAAAAAAAAAAAAGTAAACTGGTCTTTAAAAAATCCAGATATTCTAAAAATATCATCTTTTAAACTCATTGTCCTTGCCCCCCAGCAGTTTGTGCTGCTTTTTCTATTTCTTGATGATGTATTGCTCTGTATAATTATTTTCATTTAATTAGCAACATTACCTTTATACATGTGACTCATGTAATTTTCTGAAATTATATCATGGTTTACCATCCTGGCTCACATGTAAATATAGAATTGTGTATAAGAGTAGCCACTTATTTTTTATATCAAAGAAATACATTTTCAAATAATTTCTGGAGAATTGTGTGCTTCAAACCCATTCCTCTGGTTCCTTTCACTAAAGCTCTCTTAATATTCAATATATTCCATTCACAGATTCCTCACTGAAATTGAGGTCTTAGGTCTCCTCCTTCAAGCATGTTTTCGGTTTAGGGTCACAGCACTGTTAAAAACAAGTTGATTACTAAACTGCTACTGCTAAGTCACTTCAGTCGTGTCCGACTCTGTGCGACCCCATAGACGGCAGCCTACCAGGCTCCCTCGTCCTTGGGATTCTCCAGGGAGTGGGTTGCCATTTCCTTCTCCAATGCATGAAAGTGAAAGTGAAAGTGAAGTCGATCAGTCGTGTCTGACTCTGTGCAACCCCATGGACTGCAGCCCACCAGGCTCTGCCGTCCATGGGATTTTCCAGGCAAGAGTACTGGAGTGGGGTGCCATTGCCTTCTCCAAATTACTAAACTAAAGCCCTTTAAACTAAAGCCCTGAACATTTGTTGTTCAGTCATTCAGTTGTGTCTGACTCCTTGCAACCCCATGGACTGCAGCACACCAGGCCTCCCTGCCCTTCACCATCTATCAGAGCTTCCACAAACTCATGTCCATCGAGTTGGTGATGCCATCCAAGCATCTCATCCTCTGTCATCCCCTTCTCCTCCCGCCTTCCATCTTTTCCAGCATCAGGGTCTTTTTTAATGAGTCAGCTCTTCGCATCAGGTGGCCAAAGTATTGGAACTTCAGCTTCAACCCTGAACATAACTTTACAATTTTCCAATCATCATTAAATAAGAACTGGAAACCACGTGGGTTATCTTGGGCAACATACAAATGTCAGCTGACTTGGTTTAAAGCCAGGGTTTGCAAATCCCCCAGGGTCTAGGTGTGAGGGCAAGCCAAGGGCTGGACTGCTTCTTGGCTCCACACCTCCGTCAGCCAGAGCAGCTCAGAGTTATCTGTACATGCCATCGGGTGAGTTGATTCAAATATCCCCCTGCTCGCTCGCTTGCTTTCACCACCACCCCACCTTTCTTCTTTCTCTAGGTGTATCGTGTGCATAGGTCCTTCCCTTCTCCTTCTGAGCATTCGGTCTTAAGCCACTGGGTGGACCACAGGAAGGGAGGGGTCTGTACAGAGGAGCCTGGTTGGGGTAGGGGGTCAGAGCCAGAGAGGAGAGTGCATTGGAGAGGGTGGTGATGGGGTGAGGATTGTAGGCAGCCTGGTGCAGTGAGTCAAAGCCCAGAACAGGCAAGATGTCCACATGCGGGGAGCTGGAGCCTGGTATAGGTGGGTCGGTTGGAGCCGGAGTTCCTCACCCAAGCACAGTGAGGAGGAAGGGCGTTCACACAAGGGTAAGGCTTCAGGCCTGGTGTCAAAGCGGGATGGAGGGCGCTCAGTCGGGAGTGGGAGTGACCCACAGAGGGAGTCAGAGCCCACGCGGAGTCAAGTATCCCCGTGTGTGGATGGCTCAGAATGGGATGGCTAGGCAGGGTGAGGAGGGCATCCTCACAGCTCCCCTGAAAAAAAGCAGGTCACCAAAGACCACATAATGTATGACCTGATTTGTGAAATGTCTACGTAAGGCAAATCTATACACAGAAAAGTAGATCAGTGGTTGCCGGGGGTTGGTGAGATTGGGGAGTAAAAGGGGAGTGATCACTAATGTGTGCAGGGCAACTTTTGAAGTGATGAAAATGTTCTGGAAACGCTGGTGACGGTTTTAAGATTATAACAAAAACCACTGAACTGTGTAACGTCAGCTTAATTTTTTAATTGTATGCTTTAAATGGATGAACTCTATGGTAAGTGAATTATATCTCAATAAAGCTAAAATTAGAGTAAAGCACATTATTTCCTCAAAACATTAAGCTGACTGGAGTAAGTCTGATTAAAGCGATACTGACTACAGTACTCCTTTTTGCTTGATAAACTGTTAGCTAATAACATCAAAGCTTTACAGCAATCATTTCAACTAATGTGAATAATCAAATATAACAATGGTTTGGATGGTGAAAACAACATAGCATTAGCAATGTCATCAACCAACTTCCACTACCTATTACTACTCAATTAAAAGGATAACATTATCAAGCCAAGCAATTCTGTTGCGAATTTGTTTTTGCCAAACACTACATTTAGAGTGGATGCAAAGAGCAATACTGTTGGTTAAAAGGCTTAAAAATTCTACTTTCTAGGGTTGAAATTTGGTATATTAAGTATATTGTTGCGAAAAAATTTTACTTCAGATGCCAAAGTAATTTTTAAGAAATTTTATATTTTTAAGAGAATGCCATTAAAAAAATAACCATTATAGAAATGACCCTTAAGTTTAAAATATAACAGATACTTCATAAATATTGTTGTTCAGTCACAAAGTCACATCAGACTCTTTGCAGCTCCGTGGACTGCAGCCCACCAGGATTCTCTGTCCACCATTTTTCAGAGTTTGCTCAAACTCATGCCCATTGAGTCGGGGATGCCATCCAACCATCTCATCCTCTGTCGTCCCCTTCTCCTCCTGCCTTCAATCTTTCCCAGCATCAGGGTCTTTTCTAATGAGTTGGTTCTTTACATCAGGTGGCCAAAGTACTGGAGCTTCAGCTTCAACATCAGTCCTTCCAATGAATAGTCAGGGCTGATTTCCTTTAGGATTGACTGGTTGGATCTCCTTACAGTCCAAGGACTCTCAAGTGTCTTCTCCAGCATCACAGTTCAAAAGCATCAATTCTTTGGCTCTCAGCCTTCTTTATGGTCCAACTCACATCCATACATGACTACTGGTAAAACTATAGCTTTGACTATATGCACCTTTGTTGGTAATGTGATGTCTCTGCTTTCTAAATGCTGTTTAGGTTTGTCATAGCTTTTCTTCCAAGGAGCAAGTATCTTTTAATTTCATGACTGCAGTCACCATCTGCAGTCATTTTGGAGCCCCAGAAAATAAAATCTATCACTGTTTCCCCATCTATTTGCCAGGAAGTGATGAGACCGGATGCTGTGATCTTAGTTTTTTGAATGCTGAGTTTCAAGTCAGAGTTTTCACTCTTTTTTCACCCTCAAGAAGCTCTTTAGTTTCTCTTTGCTTTCTGCTATTAGAGTGGTGACATCTGCTTATCTGAGGTTGTTATTTCTCCCAACAATCTTGATTCTACCTTGAGCCTCATCCAGCCCAGCATTTCACATGATGTACTCTGTATAAGTTAAATAAACAGAGTGACAACATCGTCTTGATATACTCCTTTCCCAGTTTTGAACCAGTCCATTGTTCCAGGTCCAGTTCTAACTGTTGCTTCTTGACCTGCATACAGATTTCTCAGGAGGCAGGTAAGGTGGTCTGGTATTCCCATTTCTTTAAGAATATTCCACAATTGCTTGTGACCGCAGAGTCGAGGCTTCAGCGTAGTCAATGAAACAGAAGTAGACATTTTTCTCAAATTCCCTTGCTTTTTCTATGATCCAACAAATGTTGGCAATTCAATCCCTGGTTCTACTGCCTTTTCTAAATCCAGCTTGTACATCTCTAAGTTCTAGGTTCATGTACTGCTTAAGCCTAGCTTGAAGGATTTTGAGCATTACGTTGCTAGCATGTAAGGTAATGCTTCCAACTGTGTGGCATTGCCCTTCCTTGGACTGGAATGAAAACTAAATTTTTCCAGTCCGGTGGCCACTGTTGAGTTTTCCAAATTTGCCAACAAATTGAGTGCAGCACTTTAATAGTATCACCTGTTAGGATTTGAAATAGCTCAGTTGGAATTCCATCACCTCCACTAGCTTCGTTAGTAGTAATGCTTCTTAAGGCCCACTTGATTTCACACTCCAGGATGTTTGGCTCTAGGTGAGTGACCACACCTCTGTGGTCACTTGGGTCATTAATACTTTTGTGTAGTTCTGTACATTTTAGGCACCTCTTCTTAATCTCTTCTGCTTCTATTAGGTCCTTGCTGGTTTTATCTTTTATTGTGCCTATCTTTGCATGAAATATTACCATAGTATCTCCAGTTCTTTTGAAGAGATATCTAGTCTTTCCCATTCTATTATTTTTCCTCTATTTCTTTGCACTGTTCACTTAAGACTTTCTTATCTCTTCTTGCTGTTTTCTGGAATTCTGCATTCAGTTGGGTGTTCCCTTTCTCCTTTGCCTTTCACATCTTTTTCTTTCCTCAGCTTTTTTTTTTTTTTTTTGATGGTTTTGGCCACTGCCTCCTGTACAATGTTACGAACCTTTATCCATAGTTCTTCAGGCACTCTACCAGATCTAATCCCTTGAATCTATTCATCACCTCCACTGTATAATCATAAGGGATTTGATTTAGTTTGTATCTCAGTGGTATTCATTTAATACATGTTGAATGACTCTAATTTAGCTTTTAAATAGAAACTTTATAGTCACTATCAATAAACACAATTTCATGTATTTTCATCCTGGTCATTACTATTCAATTTTTTTTTCATTACTATTCAATTTTATTTATCTTCTACAATGTACAATAATCCAGTGGATTTGTAGATAACTAATACTTTACTGTGTAAGGAAAAAACATATATTTGAGAACAAGTTAGCATATCCAAGAGAAAGAAGACTGCAGCTCAACTACTGGAATCTTTCAGGAATAATGGTATAGTTCAAAACTACCTGTTTATAAGAATTTCAGCATAAAAGACATATAAACATTTGACTTTGTACAAAACTGGCCATTTTATGTACTTGACCCAAAGGCATGAACTCCTGTATTAAGGTGTATTCAATTTAACATTTTTATTTGGCATCTATGGGATTTTGTTTCCTTTATGCCACAGTTATCAATTTCATTAATGTACTGGGGATCCAGTATAGTCCAAGTAAGCTTCATTAAAGAGAACAGGATGAGAAATTGGGACCAAAATGATTTCAGGTTTATAAGTAAAATTCTTAAGTTTTACCAAAAACACAGAAAAAAATCTGGAAGCAAACAGTCTGGATTCTATTTGCAGGTAAATTCCATGAAAAAGAGGCAATTTCTGTTCACTGCTTTACTCCTAGTGCCTAGAATAAATAATGCCTGAACCACAGAACAGCGGTCCCCACCCTTTTTGGCACCAGGGAAGGACCGGTGTTGTGGAAGACCATTTTTCCACAGATCAGGGTACAGGGTGGGGTGGGGACATGGTTTCTGTATGATTCAAAAGTATTACACTGACTGTGTACTTTATTTCTATTATTATTACATCAGCTGCAGCTTAGATCATCAGGTATTAGATCCCAGAGGCTGGAGACCCCTGACATAGAAGACACTCACAGCTCTTGAAATGAGGTAAAATATGCATATAACATCTGGAGAAGGCAGTGGCACCCCACTCCAGTACTCTTGCCTGGAAAATCCATGGACGGAGGAGCCTGGTGGGCTGCAGTGCATGGGGTTGCTAAGAGTTGGGACACGACTGAGCGACTTCACTTTCACTTTTCTCTTTCATGCATTGGAGAAGGAAATGGCAGCCCACTCCAGCGTTCTTGCCTGGAGAATCCCAGGGATGGCGGAGCCTGGTGGGCTGCCGTCTATGGGGTTGCACAGAGTCGGACACGACTGAAGCGACTTAGCAGCAGACTTAGCATGCATAACATCTCCGTTAACCTTAGCAAGGGATAAAAAATCTTCAAGTTACAACACGCACAGAACAGAAGATAAAGTTGTAAAATACTTTTTATTGTAAAAACAGAGTCAATAGAGGTTGACAACATAAATGTTATCTCAGAACATTTCCCCTTGGTTCTTGAATTTGCTAGGTTCCTATGTACCACCAAGTCTCCATTAGCACATGTCAGGTTTTATGGTTCTTTTCAGATATGTTTATTGATTATGTGTAAATATTGCTTAGAAACAAAAGTCCATATGACATTAAAACAAACAAAATACCTGCTGTGCCTTTCTTTCATATTTCCTACAGGGAGACCTATCTCAGGTGCTTTCAAATTTAAAAGTTAGTGCCTTAACCAAACCAAAGAATCCCCTATCACAAATGATTAAATCAACCTCTCATGACATTTGCCATACATCCAGATTTAAAGATTTTAAAACAAAAGAATTTAGAATTTAAAACAAACTTCAGGCTGATTTTTCGCATTTGAAAGATTATTTGCAGCATACAAATGGAGAGAGTAGTGCAAAACGCATCAAGTTTTATATGATAAATATACTTTCAACCTAATGGCTGCCTCAAAAGCAAAGAGTGAAAAATTATCCCTTCTCAAAAGCAATCTAGATGGACTCAATAAAGTTCACAATTTAGAAAGATCAATTGCTACTCTATTCCCACAGATTGCAAAATGATTTCAGAAACATATTAAAACATACAATTGTTTTACAAAAATAGAAATATTGTTTGGGACTTTACAAAATTTTATAAAATATAACACTATATTTGTAAATTCAAGATAGTTTCACACTGAAATAGAAAATACTTCCACAGATATGAAGTTAATCAAACTTAACTGGTCTGTACTGACCATCCTCCTACATTATTTCTTCCAAATCTTTATCTGTGCTCTAGCATGAGATTTTTTTAAAGAGACTGTTTATAGTTCAAGAAATTGTATAAGATTTTTCATTCTAGAAACAATGTTAAAGCAGATGAATTTATATCCTAAAAATATGTCAGCAGATATAATGCAACGACCATTTGTCCTTGGCAAATTTCAAACCAATCTAAGAATGACAATTATAATTTGGTACCTATGAAAAGTAAAAATATAATCACAACAACGTTTTATGAAAAAATATTCATACAGAATGAAGGACCTCAAAATTTAGTTACTTGTAGCTGTCAAATGAGAAGTATTTCCTAATTATATCCATCTATAACATTCATTTGATTACCTCAGAAAGCACCAGTGTACGCTTAAAACAAAACTAAAAAGTGAGCAGGTAGGGGCTTATTTCATGCAACAGTGCTATTATGATAAGGCACCACCTGGTATATGAAAAAGTCAAAATATTTCCAAAACATGTATTTCTGTTACTGGTATCTTAACCTTTAGATAGGATGGTTAGAAAAAAGCTAATGACATAATTCACTAACCATATCTTACTCCTTTCTCCGTCGTTCTTTGCTTTTAGTTTTTCCATATAACAGAACATATAATAAACAACGCAACACATGATATGTTAAACATGTCTTCCCAACCATCCAAGAAAGCAGTCTAGAATTAAAACAAGAAACCAAACATCTGTCTGATATATTTGTAGCAGTCTATCCCTGTAGAATAGGGAGCTAGGGGAGGTGAGGAGAGGTTGCAGAGGGAGGGGGTTGATAACAGGACCTATTTTCTATAGAGTATACTGAGGCACATAGGTTGAAAGTTTCTCAGGCAAATTCATGGCAAGAGCAAAATTGAGAGAAAGCTCAGAATTTTACATTCCCCCAGAGCTGATTTCTCAGATAGTCACACCCGATTAAATATTTCAAAATATGCCCTTAGTCACTGCTATCATCATCATCATCATCATCAGATACATCATTTAAAGGAGGCTTCAATGACTGACTGTAAGAGTCCGATCTAGCAGGCTGGCACGCAGCCATGTCCCCAGTAGAAAGCAGGTCATAGCAGAAGTCACAAATCCGCACAGGCTTAGAGGACTGGCTGGGAAGAAGAAATCTCTTTTCAGAGCAGGGCCCACAGACAACAAAACCACATTTGCGGCAATGGTGACGACGATTAACAGGTGTGAATTTTGCTTTCTGACAACGCATACATACAGTTGCCTCAGAGTCAGGAACCCAGACGGCAGCATGTTCATTACTGGGTGTCTTCCCACTTTTGGAGAGTAAATCAGTGACACACTTATTTATATGATTCATCCATTCTGATTTCTCAGTGGCAGTGGCAGCATAAACTGCAAATGATTTTGTTGGTGTCTTGATCAGCCATCCATTTCTCAAGTCTCCCTCATCTTTGATGGAATCAATTGTGACATTTTCCAGGGGAATAATATGTTGTTTGTTATATTTTTTCTTCTGGATGACAATATTGCCATATACAAGAATATCATTAAATAAGAAAAACTGCCTTGCTTTGGGCTTTTTTCTGCACAACTTAGTCAATACGCCTTCACCAATAAGAACACGTCCAGGTATAGTTAACGGTTGGCCAGCTGCTCCAAAACAGTTTTCTACTATATTTATACGTCTAGTATTTGCTTCACTGTTTGCCAAGCGATCCACCATCTTTTGCTAATAGCCTTAAAAAAGAGAGAGAGAGAAATTAGCACATACAAATTATAAATGCATATACGTTTTTTAAAATGGCACCCATGAAATTAAGACACTTACTCCTTGGAAGGAAAGTTATGATCAACCTAGATAGCATATTAAAAAGCAGAGACATTACTTTGCCAACAAAGGTCCGCCTAGTCAAGGCTATGGTTTTTCCAGTGGTCATGTATGGATGTGAGAGTTGGACTGTGAAGAAAGCTGAGCACTGAAGAATTGATGCTTTTGAACTGTGGTGTTGGAGAAGACTCTTGAGAGTCCTTTGGACTGCAAGGAGATCCAACCAGTCCATTCTGAAGGAGATCAGCCCTGGGTGTTCTTTGGAAGGAATGATGCTAAGGCTGAAACTCTGGCACTTTGGCCACCTCATGCGAAGAGCTGACTCATTGGAAAAGACTGATGCTGGGAGGGATTGGGGGCAGGAGGAGAAGGGGATGACAGAGGATGAGATGGCTGGATGGCATCACGAACTCGATGGACGTGAGTCTGAGTGAACTCCGGGAGTTGGTGATGGACAGGGAGGCCTGGCGTGCTGTGATTCATGGGGTTGCAAAGAGTCGGACACAACTGAGCGACTGAACTGAACTGAAATTTAATCTAACAAATCATTGCTTTTACCCCAAAGCAAAGTTCTCCAATTGTTTCTAAAATAATCACTAAGCACACCAAAAGAGCTAATATCTCTCAATTTTTATAATCATCAAAAACACTTATTAACCATCTCTATATAGTACCATACTGGTTAAGAAGGTATTTATGAAAGAATAAACTTTTTACAGACATAAAACAACGAATAATTAGAAAATTAATATAAGTCAACAGTTCCATAAAATTTAATCTCAGAGGTATTCTGAACAAGAGGGTCAAATATTATATTAATATAAACTAAGAGAAATGACTCATTTTTCCAGGAGGCTCTTACCACTGAGCTAAAGCCTCAGTTCTCTCACCTGGATTACCAGAATGGTTTCCCAACACATCTCACTGCCTGAGGTCTTGCCCCTTAAATCAATCTTCAGCAATAATTTCACAAATGCAAATCTGATCATGCCATTACTCAAAATTACTCCCCTTAACTTATAAAATGCAGAATCTTTAGTATGGCATTTAAAGCCCTTCATTACCTGGTTCTTGGTTATCTTCCCAGACTCATCCTAAGTCACTCTACCTCAAATCCTATGCTCTAAGAAAACCCTGTCACTGGCGGCCCACTCCAGCCGCCCGTATCTTCTCTCACGCTGCTGCACCCTGTACTAGTCACTGCCCCCGGCTCACTCTCTGGAGAAGGACACGGCAGCCCACTCCAGTGTTCATGCCTGGAGAATCCCAGGGACGGGGGAGCCTAGCGGGCTGCCGTCTATGGGGTAGCACAGAGTCGGACACGACTGAAGTGACTTAGCAGCAGCAGCCAACTCTTATTATCCTTCAAAACTCAGTTTAGATTTCATACCTACTCCAGGAAGCCTTCCTTAAACTCAGTTAGACTAAACACCTTCCTCTGTGCTCTTCATATTCTCTGTACCTTCTGGACTCACTCTTGTGGAAGGACTGAAATCTGACTTCTCCACAGGCTGCAATGGAAACTAAAAGGCAGAGACCATCTGATGTTTACCTTTGAAACTCACATCGCCTGGCACAGCAAAAGCACTTAAAAATGTTGACAAGAACATCTTAGCAATATGCAAAACCCACATTAATCTAATTTTAAATGAACACAGATTTAAGCTCTAGATCTAATTTTCCCCCCAATCTTGGGTCCTTATAAAGCCTTCTTGCCTTCCACAAGGGTGGACTCTGCCCCTGAAAGTTATTCCCAAGAATTAATGACAATGCATGGCTCCAAACTGTGCTGGCCTCTCTAATTAGGGCAAATCTACCAGCCAATTAAAAGTCTACTGTCCTACACACAAGTGCATCACAGAAGAGGAAATAAAAAACACTAAACAGACAAAGAGGCTCAATTCCATTTGTAATTAAGGAAATAAAACATTAGGATATATTTTCATTCAGCAGATTAACAAAATTTTTTAAAATTTCTTAGGAAGCAGTACTATTAAGGATATAGGGAAACAGTTACCCTCATAGAAAACATGTGTACCTGTAGGTCCAGGTGCTTAAAAGAAAACTGACTTACGTGCATAAAGATATGTAGAAGGATATTCAATGCAGCACTATAACAGGAAAAAAAAAAAAAGGAAAAGCTCCAATGTTTAAAAAAAGGAATTGGTTGAACAATTAATATGCTAAATATCTGTTAAGAATATGACAGATCTAAATACAGTGATATGGGAAAATGTTCAAGATATTTAGGTGGGGAAAGCTGAACATAATGATCTCCTTTTTGTTTCAAATATATACCAAATTTCATCAAATCTAAGATCCAACTGATTTTTAAGATAACAGTCTCATTTTATGTGCTTTGAGAATGAAAAATGCTGCCAATTAAATCATAGTAAACTCATGATTATAAGACATCCCAATTTTAAAGACACAAAATATAGTAAAACCTGTTCATCTTTAGACTCAATGAAATATGATATAAGCACATAATCATAGATAGTAGTTAAGTATGTAAAATTATAAAACTATATATTATAATATCCACAATGGTTATTTAGCTCTGGGAAGTACAATTATGGATAACTTTTCATAATTTACATTATAGTCAAACACTCAACAAGTGTTTGTTAGGCACTGATTTAGGTATAGGGGAAAAAAAATCTAAATAACACAGCAAAGTCCCCACTCTTCAAGGCTTACCTCCTAGTTGGGGATAGGTAAACAGGAAAAAAAAACAAAAATCAAGAAAATTTGTGCAGTGGTTTTCACATTTATTATTTTCCTATTTTACCTTTCTCAAACTCCTGTGAAATAACTAGAGAAGTTTTTCTCTCCCAAAGAAGCATCTAGTTATATTAGCTGAAATGTGAGCTGAAGGAGAATCTAAGGCATGAAGAGAGAGATTCAGGCAAAGTCTGGAATAACTACTCACTGGGAGCCCAAGCAAGAGCTGAACACTTCACATGCATTACTATACTTCCTACCCAGAGCAACTTTATAACAGAATATGCCCTATTAGCTCCACTTTACAGATGAGCAAACGGACATAAAGGAGTTAAGCACCATGCTCATGGCTGTCACAGAACTGGGGCTCAAAGCTGATTCCTCCGTGCTGTAACCAATATATTACGGCACCCTAATTATTCCTTAAGGCTCCACTGACTCAACAAGAACTAAGAAAGTCACTGCTAGCCTCTGGACCCTCACGGTAAACCCTAAACATACTGAGGATAAAGAATACTAATTTGAGAAAATAACCTGAAAGGATAGGTCATCATCATTTATTTGGCCAGTCTTCTGATTTTGCAATGTATGAAGCCTGAATCTCTGTTCATAAATCTTTTCCCCTGTTTAAGAATTATGCAATGGAAGTGCAGTTTAGGGCATTAACTGTTACTTGGCTAGAACAAAGAGCTTTCAAAGTTTGACACTGACACTGATATGAAATGTATTTCATATTGCAGTGTTACAAACATATATAATTCAACTATGTAGGATGTATTCTGCTGCTATTGCTAAGATGCGTCAGTCGTGTCCGACTCTGTGCGACCCCATAGATGGCAGCCCACCAGGCTCCTCTGTCCCTGGGATTCTCCAGGCAAGAACACTGGAGTGGGTTGCCATTTCCTTCTCCAATGCATGAAAGTGAAAAGTGAAAGTGAAGTCGCTCAGTTGTGTCCAACTCTTCACGACCCCATGGACTGCAGCCCACCAGGCTCCTCCGTCCATGGGATTTTCCAGGCAAGAGTACTGGAGAGGGGTGCCAATGCCTTCTCCGGATGTATTCTAGCATCTTCATTTATTTTAATGACAGCTGTAGCCCATCTGATTGACTTCCATAGTGGACTGTGGCCTATTAATACATTTGAAAAACAATGAGCACAAAGAACTTAAGACCTTTGTCCTCCCTTCCCTTATTCCTGTCAGTCCTGAAATATTTTCTGACAGGGAAGCACTGAGCTTGAAAACCCAGGAATATACAAATGCCACACACACACACACACACACACACACAAGAAGGTTAGCCCGGCACAACAGGGAGGGACTGAGAGGATGAGAGGATGCGAGACTATCAAACGGGAAATCAAAATACTACCTTTTGCTGGATAATTGCTAGATACCCCAAAGCAGGTTCTCAATAAACTGGATTTATAAGGCATTACCCTTTGGCCTAGGCTGAAACAGGACCTCTACCTTCTCCCAGAGTCCAAATTCAGTCTACCACCTGAGGTGCCCCAAACAGTAAGAACTCTCAGAGAGTTCTGTGAGGGTATCAGAATACTAGAATACTGACGCTCGCCAAAGAGCGAGCCCCTTGCATATCTGCAGGAAAGGAAGACAACTATTAATATACAATGTGGCCCAACCGAACTTCTGTCTACTTTTCTTCGGCAGGAATACCAGTGAATACAGTAAGAGCTAGGAAGAATAAATCTTCTGGCAGAGAAGGCTTATTCAGGATAGATTCCAAGAAGAAAAATTACTGGGTCAAAAGGCACCAATGTTCAGAGCGCAGGCTGCCTTTTACAGGATTTCCATTCTGAAAGGCAGTACCAATTTACCATGTAGCACAGTGACTGTACCCGACCCATCTTGTCTCACACAGAATATTTTCCTTTAAAAATTTCAGCAGGGTAGATTTTTTTAATTAGATTTTTTATTCATTTCTTGTACTTTTATTTATTATGTTTATCCATTCAAAAACTGTTTTCTAAATACTTCCTAAATGCCAGATATTATTCTTTTCCTCTCAGAGCTCAGAGTCTAGTAGAGAAGAAAGACAGTAAGTAAATGAACAGGTGATTCTAAAAGTGAAGTGCAATGAAGGAAATCAACAGTGTGCCAAGATCTAGGGAAAAAACTCATTTATTCAATAATTGAAAGACTTCCCTGAGGTGGGGCTACACACTGGGTCTTAAAGGATGAGGAGTCAGCTTTACAAAGGAACTAATACTGTGAACAAAGGTCCTAAAACAGGAAAGAAGAGTACTTTCAATTTAATTGAATGTTTTATTTTATAGCTACCTAGTGAGGCCAGCCATTTTCTAATATGTTTACTAATCTGTATTCCTACATTCATATATTTATTAATCTGTATATTATACATAAAGACTATTAACCCATTTACCTCAATGCTTTTCCTAGTATATTATTCTGCAATTTTGTTTATGGTGTTAGACATAGAGGGAGTTTTTAAGTAGTTATACTTACATATATTTTCCTTTGTGATTTTTTTCCCATTACTCCTAAACTTTTCTTATCCAGATACCGGGTGTTCCTATTTAGTATTCTGTTTTATGACATGAATTTTACATTTAATGCTTTTATACACCTGAAATTTATTCTGGCATAGGTAAAAAACCCTTTTTTCTTTTCAAATATTCACATTCTAAAGATGCTAACTGCTCTGGAATCATCAAATGCTGTGTGACCTCAGGTTTCTGCACTTATAAATGGAAATAATAATAGCTAGGTCAGGAAAGGATTAAAGGAGATGTGTAAATAATGTTCAAAGCAAGTAGTCAACATGTGGTAGCTATGATTTATTGGTACTAATAATCTAATCTACTGATTCATGATGTTCCATCATATTAAATTTTTATACAGTATTATAACACTACTTCAGGGCTGTCTGGTCTAATCCTTTACTCTGTTTTTAATTCTTTTGTCAGTAACATGCACCTGGTAAAATCAGCCTAGAGTATTTCCCATGACTTAACATTTTACATGTTTTAGCTAATCGCTTCTGCTTATTCGTCCAGATGACATCTACTCAGAACAGTGGTTCCCAACTTAGCTGCCTGAAACCACAGGGAAGCTCTAACCTTTAGAACACCAGAAAGAACAGTCATCTCAATGTACCATCTGGATCCAAAATATTCTTTTCATTTACTTTGACTATAGAGTCATTTTACAATTAACTTACAGCAATATGAACAAAGGGATAGTAAAAAATAATAACTTCAAGAACACAAGAACAATCTTTATAAAAATTTAAACATAGCAAATTTCTTATTCCATGTTTCTGTTATTGAATGCATACAGATGTAAACAATCTGTATGTTTGCAAAGGATGAAAGACGTATCCTTTAAATGCAGCTAACTGCTCGTAAGTTATCAAGCATGAATCTATAATATTTCCATTTGCTTTTAGGAATATTGTTTACTAATTGTGAGTCTGAGAAATCGTCGAGAAAATCATCAGTTGAAGACCTGCAGTCTGAGATTTCACTAATAATGCTTTACCATCATCATCAAGTCTAAGTGCAGCCTTTTCTTTCCACTTATCTTCTGACTTGTCTAATCACTCTGAAATGTATAGTTTTGTCCTTTTATTGTCATTATATGGAAAATGTAAAATGAAAAATCTATATTCACAAATATGTCAAAAGAAAGCTTAAAATAAACAGAAAAGACTAAGAAGGGCATCTCCAAACTGCTCTTGTATCTTTTTGAAAAATGATGCAATACTTTGGTTAATGTAATAATAAAACTGAAAAATCGTGCAAAGGTGGTGATATATTTTATCACTGTATCATCCTTCTAGGCAATTACTTCTATGTTCTTTGGGGGGGGGGCGCTGTTAATAATTCCTAATAGTAAAATGCTTCAAGATATAGGAAAAATAAGATCACTAAAATCCTGTACTGTATCTTAGATTTATACATGTCTAATAAGCCCATATGGTAATCACAAGCTATGATATTTAGTAAGTAAAATTTCTTTTTGTTTTGAAAATCTCTAAGAAATAATAAAATATATAAATATCAATCATTACAAATAATTAGAACTGATTAAAACAGAAATTCAAAAACCAAAATTGAAACCAATAGACTGTGATGATAACCTTTTATGGTTAAGAAACACGGTTATCTAGATCTCTCCCCAAGATGTTCTGATTTTACTAGTCTGAGGTATGTGGGGTATGGCCTACACTGATATCCTTTAAAATTCCCCAGGCAATTAATTCTACTCTGCAGCCAAGGTTTAGAACCATGTTAAATTACAATAATTAAATGAAAAAAATAAACAGACCAAATCCACTGAAATTTTGATGAATTCATATTTTAGTCATAAATTAACTTGGAATAAATTAACTTCTTTATAATTTCAAATGTTCCTAACAGGTTGATACTATCTCTTCCCAAGGTTTTAAATCTTGGGTTAATGGGCCCAGTAATTTTGTAGGGTTCGTATCACAAGATTATCATGTTACTTACTTACAGAGATTCCCAGGTACTTCATACTTTGGTTGCTATTTTGAATCTAATCTCTGTTCCACATAGTATTTTTTAATTTATTATAAGAAAAGTACTGATATTTTTGTTAGTTTCTTCCCATATCCAGCCACTTCAGGGACCTCTACATTCTAGCCCATTCCGGTATCCTGGCCTGGAGAATTCCAGGGACCAAGGAGCCTGGCAGGCTGCAGCCCATGGGCCGCAGAGGAGGACACGCCTGAGCGTGGCGCAGCACGCGTTCTAACAGTTCTCCGCATGGCTTCCCTTGTCTTCTTTCCCAGCAAATGGTGTCTGGCAGCCTTAATTCATAGTGTAAAACAGCAAAAGCATACCGAAAACAAAACAAAGAAATCCTCTTAACCTTTAAGAAGTCAGCTTTATACACCAATTGTAAAAAATTAAACCATCCAAAGTTTCAAAAAAAGTTTTCCTGTAGACAAGAACTGTATTTGAATTGTCCAAGTTTCACTCTAGTCTTTTGCTAACCTTTTTTCTAAAGTTAATATGTTCTTCAATGGAGTGTCTACCACCTGTTAAAAATGTAATACTAGATGAGGCAAAAACTCTCTTAAAAAGAAGAATACTAGTTACAACTGAGAAGCGAGTCCAACTGTCACAGAATACTATGGCCCAGTTCTTCTTACTGAAAACCAATACTTCGTATCTCACTCTTGCAGGTGAGTTTACAACAAAAAAATCATCTAATTTCTTACTTGAATCCAAGACATCTTATGTCAGCGAGAATGAGCACTCATTCAACTGTGCACTGTACCGGAAGAAACAATAAACATGAACCAAAAGACCTGGACTCTCATCTCAGCTCAGGCACTAAATAAGAGATTTCATACAAGCTCCCACTCTACACCCACCCACACCAGCCACCACGTTGAATAAAATAATCTGCAAAGCCCTTTCTGTCTTTATAATAGATAAATCATACTCCTGGTTTACTACAAGACTGTTGTTTTTGTGTTTGGTCACTAAGTCATGCCCAACTCTTCTGCGACCCTATGAACTGTAGCTCACCAGGCTCTCTGTCCATCGGATTTCCCAGGCAAGAATACTGGAGTGGGTCACCATTTCCTTCTTCAGGAGATGTTCCCAACCCAGGGATTGAACCCGCAACTCCTGCATTGGCAGGCAGATTCTTTACCACTGAGCCACCAGGGAAGCTCACTACAAGCCTTACTTGCCTACAAATTAATTTTCAATCAAATTTTTGACTGTGTCTTAACATCAACCAACATTTTAAAATCTGTGTTACTGCTGAATTCAGACTACAGCAAATGTAGAAGGAAACGAAATCACAAACAGGAAAGCAGGGAGGAAAAAGATATTTTTAAAAAGCAGCAACTATCAGAGGTACATCCTCCTTGGGCAAATGTGTAAGTGTTACAGCAGACTATCCCTCTCCTAATACACCTAAGTCTAAAGAACAATTATTCTACACACCTAAGCAAAGGACAAAAAGGTTTTACTTTCAAAAGTTATATCAATTCTTACCTATATCAATTTACCTATATATAAATTCTTACCTAGAATTTCCTGATTAATATCAATAGTAATAGAAAATAAATTATTATTAATAATCAGGAAATTCTAGGTAAGACGATCAATAAAAAACTAGGATAATAAAGCAAGAAACAGTTGAACATGTGGCAAATTAAATATGGGATTTTAATAAAATGTACTTAATCTATCAATAAGAAAAGACAAAGTTTTTCCCTCCCCTTTCCAATAGGATGCCATTTTTTTTTTAATCCATGGTTTTCCATTATACTTTGCTACCTTCAGAAATAAATATTCCATTCATGTGGACTTTACTATGCACTTGGGGAAAGCCACTGAAGACACAAGAAACCTAAAATATATGGTAATAAGTATTAAATATGCTCAAAATAATTATTCAAACACTAACAGGAAGTGAAAAGTAAAGCTATGACTAATTTAATGTCTCTGTAAAGGCAGTTTCAAATAGGTTAGGCATGATAGAAAAACTCACCATGGTATATAAAGAACAACTAAGCCACAGTTGAAGATTTACTAAAATTAATTTAGAAAACCAGAAGGGTCACACTATGAATTTTAAAAAACGGTCTTTAAAGAGGGGAAGAATATGAACTCAAGCTGAAACAAGTCTAGTCTTTAACTTGCATTTAAACCACATCACACAAGACAACATTAATATTCTTTAACTATAGCTGTGACCAGGTAACTCTCTATTCAACAACTAAAGGTTCCCTGGCCAACTAAATCAAATCCCAAATCCTTAATCTAGTATGTAAAGCCCTTCAGTTAAGCCTCAGCCTGCCTATCTTTTCAGTTTTGCCTCTTTCTGTATGTTCTCTTATAATCAAATCAGACTACCAGTTATTCCCAGGACACGCTCTGGGCTTCCTCCCCTTCACCTGCTACTCTGAAACCTTATCAGTCAGTTCAGTAACCTCACTGCCACGTGGTGTTTCACCTGTACCATTTTATGGCACTTACAATTCTATTAAATTTTATAAAAATGTCTATGTCTGCTTACTTTCAACAGATTTGGAGGTTCCTGAAAAAAAAAGAACATCATTTCCTACAACTTTGTATTCCCAACAGCGCCTACAAAATTGATTGCATATACATACCAGCAATGTGCACTGAGCAGTTAAAAGTGGCAGCAACTTCTCAATCTTGGGTTTTATAAAAATCAAAGACATCACTTTTGACATTCATAGTACTAATTTTCACACAAAACAGGAACCACACCCCACACATCAAATGCTTCACTAGGCCCACAGATTTTTAATTTACAGCAAATGTTCTGGTCTATTTAACTGTAGTATCTAATTATGAATTCTAAGTGTTGAGCATAGCAGATCCTGTTTTTAAAGTCTCAATCTCATGATAATATATAAAAATGATTTCTTCTCTTGCCAAAAAGCACAGCTGTTTAGTTAGCAAATAAAAAATGATGATGTATGCATATTTTCATCAACAAATTTCAGATTAAAAAACTGCATCATTTCAGAAAGTATTTGTACAAGGGCAGCTGTACAGTGCTGACAGCTGTTAAATCATTGTATAATATTTGAAAAATAAAGCCAGTACCCATCATAGCCCTAACAGTAGTTACAATCTCATTAATTCAAGACTTTATGCTTTGTATTAAAGGGATAAAAGAATGAACCAGACACTGGGAATTAAGACATGTTTCCAAAAAGTTTCAATAAAAAACACAATGAAATAAATACTATAATTTTAAAAAGTGGTAAGGAAGAATGTAGCAGGTGAACACTTGAAATAGGTTGTGAAAAAAAAGTTAAACTTCAAAAGACAAAAAAAATGATAAGGCATAAAGCCCTACAAGTAAAAATGTGTTGTAAAAAAGTTACATGTACTCCACTCCTTGCTTTTAAAATCAGAAGAACTGTAAGGACTCCTAATTTTTAAAATGAAGTGTTTCCCCCACCTCCCCTGGAAAAAAAAAGTTACATGTACAGCTGCAGAAGAGGCAGTATAAGAGTTATTTAGCAGAAGAAGTTATTCAGTGGAAAAATAGTGGAGAAAAACAGGGGAGAGATCTTGTTGATTCCTGTGGGTTCTTTTCAAAGCCTTAGGAATGAGTGGCCTGATCTGATCTGGATTCTTCTAAGATAACTGTGGAAACAATGAAAGATTTCAGAAGGGAGAGACTGAAAGCAGGACCCATCTGAAAAATTACTACAAAAGGGGAAAGTTGAGGCGAGTCTGAAGTTCGCAACAGGAAAAGAAAACACTGGTAAGGTTCAGGACTGCCATAACTAATTAGATGTGGAGGAGTAAAACTGAAATTAAATCCCTGCGTTCATAGTCAGTAAGCAATATGAAAGCTAGTAAAATCAGCAATTTTCAATTAATTTCAAGTAAAAAAAAATTTACTGATCACTTTGTACAAAGGTTGAAGTACTCAAAACTCACAATTTTTGTGAGGAAAAGTAGTCACCAAGCTTACATACACAGATATATGTAATTCATGTGTTATACATCAGGGTATGTTTCCAAAGGAAAGAGGATGGGAGAAACTGATAAGGAAGGAAACAAAACAAGAAAGTGTTTGGTACGCATACCATGTGCTATGAACGGAGGAATATGATTACCTCAAATCTGTGCACGCAAAGTCTAAAGGAGCAGAGGAAAAACAAACCAAAACATAAAATTTTTTTAATTAGAAAAATAAAAAGAGTGATGAAACCTCAGGGCAAAGATTATGGTTGGGAGGTAACTTTGATCAGAGGGAATATTTAGAAACAACTCTTAAATGACTAGAAATTCAAGCTAGGCCTTAGAGCGAAAGTCAAACTATTTACGAGAGAGAGAGAGAGAGAGATAAAGAAGATGATGGTGTTCAAATAGAATGAGGAAATAACTGAGCCCGGGCTGGAGGAAGCAGGGTCTGGGGAATGTATAGCGGAAAAGTAGAAATCTGGCAAGATAGTGAAGAGCCAAAATACAAAGGAAACCAAGCATCAGACTGACCAGCTTAGACTTTACTATATAGGCAATGGGAAGACGAAGGTTTTTAACTAGGAAAATATTAGTAAGCACACAGAGGCAGAACACATGATGAGACTACACAATACTGAAGGCAAAAAAAAAAAAAAGCAAGGGTATATTACAATATTCTCTTAACAAAAGGTAACAAGTCTAAGCCACAAATTTGACATCAGAAATAAAAAGGGGAAGATGGAAAAAAGAGAGATTACTGAGGTAAGGCAGAAAGGCTTTAGCTACCAAGTGAATGTGTTTGAAACTGAATGTAAGATAACTTCAAAGGCTTAAGTATAATCCATTGGGCAGATCAGATGCTAGCTTTGTTCCAGGAGGGAGAAGAAATCATACTTATCTTGAAGTACCTTCAGGGTATCTATCAGACAAACATCTATCAGACAACAGAAACACCAAGAAAAGCAGGAAGCTCCAGGACATAAAGGGATTTAAGAGTCATCTGTGAAGAGATGACTGTTGCTGCTGTGAATGAGAGGAGAGGACAGGGGACTAACCTTTGGGGAATGCCTAGTTTAAAAAGCAGGAGAAGAAGCAAGAGAAGAAAGAAGGAGACAAGAGAGCACAAAGCACCTTTTCAACATGCTCTCACATGTCCTACAAGTCTCAGAGTCTAAATAAACTCATTGTGCCAAAAGGCCACAATAAGCACTGGGAAACGTGGGGAAAAAAATCAAGGACTAAAGGTAAGATATAGTAATATTTCAGAAAGCAGAGTTTTTGACCCTGGAATTTTTAACCACAGAAGTTTATCCTGAAAAATAAAACTCTTGGGGGTGGTAGTAGGGGGCTGTAAAACAAAAGTCTTCCCTGTGGCATCAACTCTAATAGCGATAAACAGAACCTAAATTTCTAGCCCTAGAAAGGAACGGCTAAATATAACATTTAAAAAACCAAATATAAGGACTTCCCTGGCGGTCCAGTGGCTAAGAATCCAAACTAAGATATCACATGGAGCAACAAAGCCTGGCCACTGTAACTACGGAGCCTGCGCCGCCACAATGAAGTTCCCTGCATGCCACAACTGAGACTTCATGCAGCCAGTTTTTTTTAAAAAGCCAAATATCATAAAAGAAAACATTTTACTACATTTTAAACATTTAAAACATTTTAAACTTCAACACTGAGGGAGGGGAGAATTAAAGTTAAAGAAAAACTGTTGCACAATGTGGCAAAGGATCACATTTTTAATATATAAAGGGCTCCCATAAATCAATGAGATAAAGGAAAATGTTCCCCCCCCAAAATGGGTAAGATACAAATGGCAATTTCCAAAGGAACAAATGAAGTGAAAAGCGAAAGACACTCAGTCATGTCCAACTCTTTGGGACCCCATGGACTATGGAGAGCATGGAATTCTCCAGGCCAGAATACAGGAGTGGGTGGTCTTTCCCTTCTTGAGGGGATCTTCCCAACTTAGGGACTGAACCCAGGTCTCCCGCATTGCAGGCAGATTCTTTACCAAATGAGCTATCAGGGAACAAATGAAAACAACCAGTAAATGAAAACATTGGCTCTCAGTGCTAATCAATGAAATAAAAATTTAAATGATGTATTATTCACCTAAGATGTGGAGAAAATGAGCATGCACAGTCTTGAGAGTATACTGGAATAGCCTTTCAAAATGCCATTTTTGGCAATGTAAGCACTTTAAAAAGTTTCCACCATTCTACTTCCAAGAATATATGCAAAAAATAATTAGACCAGTGTACAAAGTTGTTCACATGAAGATATTCACTCTAGCTTTGTTTATAATGCTGAAAAGTCAGAAAAAACCTAAACGTTCAACAAAAAAAATTACGGCAAATCAATACAATGATTTTTAGATAGCACTTCAGAGAAAACAGATTAATATTTAAAGTGGAAAACTGTTAAATACGGCAGTTTATGAAATAAAAGCTTCTAAAGTGTTGGAGAAGACTCTTGAGAGTCCCTGACTGCAAGGAGATCCAACCAGTCCATTCTGAAGGAGATCAGCCCTGGGATTTCTTTGGAAGGAATGATGCTGAAGCTGAAACTCCAGTACTTTGGCCACCTCATGCGAAGAGTTGACTCATTGGAAAAGACTTTGATGCTGGGAGGGATTGGGGGGCAGGAGGAGAAGGGGACGACCGAGGATGAGATGGCTGGATGGCATCACGGACTTGATGGACGTGAGTCTGAGTGAACTTGGGGAGTTGGTGATAGACAGGGAGGCCTGGTGTGCTGCGATTCATGAGGTCGCAAAGAGTCGGACATGACTGAGTGACTGAACTGAACTGAAACAGCACATACAATATAACTCTTTTTCTTTAAATTCTGGAAAGACACCCACCAAAGATTCAGTACTACTGGTTATCTCTAAGTATTGATACTAGGGTGAAATATTTTGATACTGCCTAATTATTTTATATTGAACATATTCTCATAAGCAAAGAAATGGGTTTTAAATTAACAAAATACAAAGAATATTTAGAAAAATGAACACAAAATTATGGGTATAATTAGGGGCTTCCTAGGTGGCTCAGTAGGTAAAGAATCCACCTGCCAATGCAGAAGAATACAAGAAGTTTTTTTTTCTTCAACTACTGTTTAAACAAAACAAGTATAAAGAATTAAATGGAATGTAAAGAAAAGAGATGAAAGAGTTGATGCAAAGAAGAAAACAGAAAATTCACATCATAAAATCCATAGAAGGAAGCAAGGTCATCTGTTAAGAGTCAAGTGTTTCAAGACTGGGTTTAGCAACCTGAGTTAGAAGTGAAAAGGCAATAAGGAAAATGAGTCGACTTTGGGATGAAAAAAAATTAGAAATGAACTAACACACAGGCAGCTGGAAAACAAATATTTAACAGTCATGATAGATGTGCTTTTTTCGGGGGTGCTAGGCAGGGACTAAAGAAAAAGTGAAAGGTGATATTTACAAGTTGAAAATTGACCAGTAATATAAGGTCAAGGAGAGAAGGACTGTGTGGTACTAGTGGGTTCATAGTATATGAACTACAGAATTCAAGATTGGGGAAAAAGGAAGAAAACTAACAGCCTGGGAAGGACTGCAGGTGACCATGAGGACAAAAAGTTGGTTCACTGGATAGGATGGAAAAATACAAAGACAGGCTCTAGAATGACAATCTCTGGTCACAGTTTGAGACCTGAGGTCTAAATGATGACAAGGTTGAAGAACACAGTCATTCATGTAGGTCATTAATGTAAAATGGAGATAAAGGTCACTGGACTTAGTGAACTGTAGCTCTGAATGTGGCCTTTCTGGCCTGAAATAAAGGTAACTATTACTTTAATCTCTGTGCACTTCACTTTCTTCCAAATTCATTCTTTCTAACCTGACAGGAATTTGGCTGGTACTTAACCTCTCTCTGCACTTTATTCAACCACAAAATGAACAGAATAAGGAGATGAGAGACTGAATTAAATGAATGGTTCTCAACCCTGACTGCACATTAAAACAAAGAGACCAAAAAAAAAAAACCTAGCAAAGCTATCTATACTTTGATTCCAAAGCCAGTAATTGTAATTAATTTGTTGAAGGGTGGGATTCAAACATCAAGTATTTTTAAGAAGCTACTCAGGGAATTCTAATGTGCGGCCAAAGTTGAGAACTGAACTAGGTATTTCTAAAGGCTCCTTCCCTATAACTCACTGCCACTGTGCTCATTTGCTGATTAACCTACTGAACATCCTGCACCAAGCACTTCCACAAACATCTTAGTAAACACTGGGAGGCAAATGTTTCTGTGTCCATTTTACAAATAAGTTCAATGAAGGTTAAAGAAATGAAGTGACCTGTTCAAGATACAAGAGTCACAAGCTAGAATGGAGCCCAGCTAGAATTGAGGTTTGGTTTGATTTTGTTCCAATCCACCCTACATGTACCTTGCTTTCTCTAGCACTCACAGCAACTACTTGAATGCCTTCTGTTCTCTTCCCAGGTCCCCCTCTCCTCCCACCCCCAAGCAAAGCACAAAGTTTGTGATTTATGGGTTGAATGGAGAGAAAATTATGGGAACAAGGAATTAACCCTAAATTTTACAGTAATTTCATTACAGAATTACAGAACACCACCTAGGGAGGGTTTGCAATTTAAAACAGCACTGTGAGAGTGTATCTACGGAGTACATTTTATTCACTTAAGCCAACATACACCTTGCTATTAAGCACGCAGCTGGTGTACAAAGCTGGTTCCAAAGATAAATTCATAAACAGAAAAGCAATGTTTACGTTTTCCAATAAGCAAGATGTTCTAAAACAAAATTCTAAGACAATTCTAGCAAAACAATAAGTGACAAGAGAAATTAGGGTGTTCCATCAAATAACTTAAATGTATAAACATGATCTTCAAAATTTTAAGGCATTAACTATTTCTACCCAGTGCAAACACTAAATACAGTTGCACTTTAAAAGTATGATTACTATCTTTTTGCTGATCCACTGCTACTGCTTCTTTGATTATATCTACTTGGAAATCTCATAAATATTCAAGTTCTGTACCCCTGGCCCAAAATTAGTTGAGTTACTAAGATAAAATCTCAAAAAAAAGGTGCGGGGTGGGGGGGGGCAATTAGAAAAGGTCTAACTACTTTCACTCTTGGAAATGCAACCTAAAAAGAAATTCATGAAGTATATTTACAAAAAGTGTATGTGTATTCATCCATTCAAGCCTTTTCTGAGCATCATGTTCTCAGCACCCTGAGGATGAAGAGGCAAGTCAGAGCTCATGTAACGCTTGCTGTTGAGGAAGTGCCATGGCAGAAAAATGTAATATTTACTGGGATGCATCTGGATAGATAAGTGACTTATTCTTGGGGAGAAAAGGGAGTGGGATAAGGAGAACTGTGCAAAAAAGTTTTCAAGAGCATAGGCTGAGTATTTTTCAGAGGAAAACTCTCAGTACATAAAACCTTGGAAATGAGGGAAATTCCTAGGAAATACACACACACTCACTAAGGAACTAAATTAAAATCAGAAAGAGAAGCCAGGACAGAAACTGCTCCGCAGGAATGAGTTAAGTATCCTGCAAAGTTATGTTATAAGAAAAATGAGAAGGCTTCAGTTTATAAGACCTCAGTTAAATACCAAGTTGTTTGCTAGATTTGTGACATTAGTTAAATCACCTCTATTCTGGGTAACTTTTCATCCAGAAAAACATATGTATAATGGCAATCACCTGACAAAAAACAAAACAAAAACTAAGAATATTAGCAATCAAATCTGAGCAGAAGTTCTATTTTTACCTACAGATTAAGAAGAGAAATTCTCCAAGACATGTTGAAGTATTTATCTTGTGATTAAGAATGCTCTCAATACAATTAACAGAAATTTGGAAGCCCAGATGCCTTTATTAAAACTAGTAATTGACATTCACTTACTGGGCTGATTCAAGCTGAATCTTTTTTGATGCCTTGGTCAGTGCACCAGTTTTATTTTTTGAGGCGATTACATGTGCTTTCCAAATAAGTAACTCAATACCATTCACCTCCAATGCTGTGAGGACCCGAAGAGATTTAAAACAGAAGCCTTCCTTAATACTGAATTAACCCGAGGACCCCATGAGCTACCGAAGTACAGAAAAATGTAAATGCTCAGAACACGGTAGGCATGCACCTTTATAGAACCAAACGGAGGGGGAAAACTTCACAATGTCAAGATCACTTCACCTTATTCTTAAGGGAACAACACATGCCTTTCTCTCAGTGAACGGTCCTGGCTTTCTTAGCTGAATTTCTTCAGTAACGCACTAAAAAGTCAACAAATCGAGTCTATGAATTACAGAGAAGGGCTTGGTTGTCTGTAACCTTCATACTGCTCGTTCTTTTCACCGCACACTCCCAAGTTACTATTACAACGTAGTAAGCGCACGGGGTATTCAAGTCGCATGAACAGCAAGCTGTCGGCCTCCCAACAAATATGTTAAAGAAAAACTTTGGCATACGACTTTGAAAGACTCCAAATAAGTAAGGCGTCAGACTCAGCCCTTCTATCAGGGCAAATCGTGCGGTGCCATTTTTTTTTAATTTTTTGCCTCAAATCCCATAAAAAGACGCTGCTCAAGTTACAAGGTCCCTGATGCCCAGACCCTTCAAACTTTCTGGAGAGAAAGACGCTGGCACCCCAAGACGCCAGTGGCGACGACGGACACCCGTCTTCACGCCCTCACAACTTCTCGCCGGACCTCGGGGTCCCCCTCCCCGCGGGCTGGACAAGCACCCGCGCGGCCCTCCCTGCGGCCCGCGAGCCCTCCGGCGGGCGGCCGCGGCCCCTTAGGGAGCGGGGAGCCGCCCGGGAGCGCCCCGTTTCTCACAGACCCCAACATGGCGTCGGCCGCCGCCGCCGCCGCCGCCCGAGACGACGACACCTCCCCGCGCCGCCGACGGCCCGGGGACCGCGGGGGGGAAGCGCAGGGAAAGTTTCGCTTCTCTTCTCCCGGCCCTCCGGGGGGCCGCCCGACGACCAAGCCCGGGGTTCACCTACCCAGCCGGGCGCGGACGGCCGCAGCGGCGAAGGTCCGACTTCTCCTCTTTCCCGGGCGCCGCGCGCGGACTCTCCTTGCCTCCCGCCCCAGCTTCGCAGGGTGTGCGGCCCCGCGCAGCCGGCGCGATCCGGACGCGGCGGGCGGGCGGGCGTCGCAGACGCTCGCAGGTGACCCTCCCGCCCCTCCAGTCGAAGCCCACAACGGCCGCCGGGGCTGGCCTCTCCCCTGCGCGCGCGCGCAAAAGCGCGCCGCCACCCACACGCCGGGCGCGGGCGCGGGCGCGGGCGCGGGCGCGATCACACCCCTAGCGCTCGCTCCCCACCCTTTCTGGCCTGCTCCCTCGCCCCGCCCGGGCCGTCCCGCGCGCCGGGCCCGAGGGGGCGGGGCCAGCGCGGAGGCCACACCCGCCTGGGAGGCTTGGGCTCGGGATTGGCTCCTCTGCTCGGAGTTGAGGGCGCGCGCCCTGACGTGGATTGGCTACACGTGCGACGTCTTTTACCTGGGCTGCCGGGCGCAGGCGAGCCCTCCGAAAGGACGGTTCACCTCCTAGCGAAGTGCTTAACGACGCTATAAAAATGGAAGGAGGGCTGGGCCCTTTTCCTCTCACCCCGAACGGGCCTCTGCGGGGAATGCAGGAACTTTCCGCGACCGGGAAATGAAAGCTTTGGATTTAGCTGCCCAAGGCGTCCGGCTAGACGTGTTTGCTACATCCTCTTAGCGCGCCCGTTCCTGCCCCCTCACGTGTTCCACTTGCTTGCCCTAAAAATCCTACCGCTTGAAACACAGGAAACGACGGCGGCAAAAACATACCCCGCATACTCCGCACAGCCTTTTAAGTGATGCGTTTATTCCCTGACTTAGAATTCTGGTCTTTCCCCAAATTTTCTGTGATACCACAAACGTACTTCACACACCTGGAAACAGTGATGATGGTATATAAGGTTGAACGTGCCCTTCATTTATACCGCAGCTAAGTGTGCTGGTGGGTCCGTGGAGACGTAAAAGATGCCTAAGGTAGATAAGGACTGTGGGCCTGGTGAGGAGTGGGGAAGACTGCATATCCACTTCAAACAAAAGTGAACAGGCAGAAATTAGGTTTGAGTAAATTTTCTTTCCCGTTGATCTATTACAACAAGATTTTGAAAAAATACCTCTTTTTCTTTTATATGTTTTCTTTTTCTGTATTCTTCATTTTTTTTGTTTTTTCTTTTCTTTGAAATAGTAACTTTTTTTTTTTTACCGTTGATTGTAGGCATCAGAACCCACGCCACATGAAAGAGCACCCACCTAGGGAACATAAAGCAGGTCTTGGTTCCAGCCAACTTTCTTTTGGTCTGGGGTTTGTCCTCCCCAGATCTTCCACCTCCCATCCTGTTCTGTTTGAATATGTCAGAAACAAAATTAAAAAAAAAAAAAAAAAAACTGGTGGCTAAAACAAAACTGGCAAGGATGAATTTTTAAAATAGGAAAATAGGAAATCACCATCACAGAAACCTTTACAAGTGCTAGCTGTAGTTATCTGTAGACAAATACAAATGTTCCTTTCAACCATCACCATACCCCAACTTCATTTTGCCTCATTCCTCCTCTGCATACAGAACAGCCTCTGTCAGTGGAAAGAAGGATGGATTTACCTCCAAGATTCCTTTAAAGTTTGAGATTAGGAATTGCTCTGTCAGATCGGTTGTCTAAGGTCTAGTCTAAAGTGACAGGAAACATTTTTGATCACTCACCTATTAGTAAAAATGTTTGCCCTCTCTCACCTCCCAATATATTTATTTATCTTACCATAAATGTCATGGGGACTTCCCTCCTGGCTAAGTGGTAGACTCTGTCTGTCAATACAGGAGATGTGGGTTTAATCCCTAGGTCAGAAAGATTCCCTGGAGAAGGAAATGGCAACCCACTCTAGTATTCTTGCCTGGGAAATTCCATGGTCAGAGGAGACTGGTGGGCTACAGTCCACTGGGTTGCAAAAGTCACATGACTTTGTGAGTAAACAACAACAAAAGGCATGGACTTAGCAGCCAAAAGGACTACTCAAAGTTTGGCTTTGTCACCAGCTACACAGTATGAAAAGGCAAAAAGGTATGACATAGGAAGATGAGCCCCCCTCCCAGATTGGTAGGTGCCCAATATGCTACTGGGGAAGGGTGGAGAAATAGCTCCAGAAAGAGTGAAGAGGCGGGCCAAAGCAGAAATGACGCTCAGATGTGGATGTGTCTGGTGGTGAAACTAAGGTCCGATGTTGTAGAAAACACTATTACATAGGAACCTGGAATGTTAGGTCCATGAATCAAGGTAAGTTGGATGTGGTCAAGCAGGAGATGGCAAGAGTGAACATCAATATTTTAGGAATCAGTGAATTAAAATAGATGGGAATGAGCAGATTTAATTCAGATGAGCATTATATCTACTACTGTGGGCAGGAATCCCTTAGAAGAAATGGAATAGCCCTCATAGTTAACAAAAAGAGTCCAAAATGCAGTACTTCAAGAAGCAACAGTTAGAACCGGACATGCAATGAACTGGTTCCAAATTGGGAAAGGAGTATGTCAAGGCTGTATATTGTCACCCTGCTTATTTAACTTATATGCAGAGAGTACATCATGTGAAATGACAAGCTGGATGACTCACAAGTTGGAATCAAGATTGCCAGGAGAAATACCAACAACCTCAGATATGCAGGTGTCACCATTCTAATGCCAGAAAGAAAGCAAAGAGGAACTAAAGAACCTCCTGATGAGGGTGAAAGAGGAGAGTGGAAAAGCTAGTTTAAAACTCAACATTCAAAAAACCAAGATCATGGCATCCAATCCCATCACTTCACAGCAAATAGGAAAAAAATGGAAACAGTGACAGATGCTATCCTCTTGGACTCCAGAATCACTGCAGACAGTGACTGAAGCTTAATAAAATTAAGACCCTTGCTCTTTGGAAGAAAAGCTATGACAAACCTAGACAGCATATTAAAAAGCAGAGACATCACTTTACCAACAAAGTTCCATCTAGTCAAAGCGATGGTTTTTCCAGTAGTCATGTATGGATGTGAGAGTTGTACCATAAAGAAGGCTGAGCACCGAAGAATTGATGTTTTCAAACTGTGGTGCTGGAGAACTCTTGAGAGTCCCTTGGACTGCAAGGAGATCCAACCAGTCCATCTTAAAGGAAATCAATCCTGAATATTCATTGGAAGGACTGATGCTAAAGCTGAAGCTCCAATACTTTGGCCACTTGACTCGAAGAGCCAACTCATTGGAGAAGATCCTGATTCTGGGAAAGATTGAGGGCAGAAGGAGAAGGGGATGGCAAGGATGAGATGTTTGGATGATATCACCAACTCAATGGACATGAGTTTGAGCAAGCTCCAGGAGATGGTGAAGGACAGGGAAGCCTGGCATGCTGCAGTCCATGGGGTCGCAGAGTCAGACACTAACAGGGACTGAACAACAACCTGTGTCCATGGCCACACCCAAATTTTGCCTTAGTTTCTTCATTTGTAACATTAGGGTATTTAAATTATCTACCTCACAGCGTCATATGAAGATATTGAGTTAATATTTGTACAGCATAGTGCCTGGTACATGGGAAGGGCTATAAATGTAAATTATATATACAATTAATTATGTATAAAATAATATATATAATATATGCACACATTGGGGGGCTTCTCTGGTGGCTCAGACAGTAAAGAATTTGCCTGCAATGCAGGAGACCTGAGTTCAATCCCTGGGTCTAGAAGATTCCCTGGAGAAGGGAATGGCTACTGACTCCAGTTTTCTTGCCTGAAGAATTCCATGGAAGAGCCTGGCGGGCTACAGTCTACGGGGTTGAAAAGAGTCTGACACGACTGAGCGACTAACACTTTAGGAAAGTGTAGTTATTCAAATTAAAATGTTCATTCCTGGGGGAATTTCCCTGGTGATACAGTGAGTAAGAATCCACTTTCCAATGCAGGAGACACAGGTTGGATCCCTGATCTGGGAAGATTTCCTTTGCCTTGAAGTAACTCAAGCCCATGCATGGCAACTACCAAGCCCACACTCTAGAGCCCTGTAATGTCAACTACTGAAGCCCATGCCCCAGGGGTCTGTGCTCTGCAAAAAGAGAAGCCACTGCAATGAGAAGTCCTGGCACCGCAACCAACAGTAGCCCCTGCTCACCATAACTAAAGAAAGCCCGAGTGCAGCGACAGAAGAACCCAGCGAACCAAAAAGAAATAAAAAATTTAGTTCCTGGGACTTCCCTGGCAGTCCAATGGTTGCGACTCCGCCTTCCAATGCAGGAAGCTTGGGTTCAATCCCTAATTGGGGAACTAAGATCTGCATGCTGCACAACTTGGCCGAAAAAGAAATAAGTAAATAAGATCACTTCATTAAAAAGTTAATTCCTCCGTCATATCAGCCACATTTCAAGTGCTTAAAGGTCACATAACTACTGAACAGTGCAGAAATATTTCCGTCACTGCAGAGACTCCTATTGGATAACACTGACAAAGCTGAAAAAAGCAAGCAACTCAGGCAGTACTCAAGGCAACTCTTGATTTGAACTTGTAACTGGGGCACCCTGTTCAAATCGAGTGATAAGATCTCTCTCTGAGCCTCACATCTCTATAAAATGAAAATAAAAATAGGAACTACCTCATGGATTGCCACACAGAGAAAATGAGATAGAGTGTGTAAAGTCTTTGGCAGAGTACCTAAGAGGAACTTGGAAATGCTAGTAAAATTTGAGTTTAACCCAATTCTACAAGCCTGAAAGGCAAAGATATGATCCTTGACTCTAAGTTTTTCAAGGATATGTATTTTGGAAAAGACAAGGGTTTGGTTAACTTTTAGTTGAAAACAGAACATTCAGAGGACGATGACAAATACCTGACTTTTAATTACTACTGGATTTTTTTCTTTTTTCTTTTTTTGGTAAAGAATCTGCCTGCCATGTGGGAGACCTGGGTTTGATCCCTTGGTTGGGAAGATCCCCTAGAGAAGGGAAAGGCTACCCACCCCATATTCTGGCCTGGAGAATTCCATGGACTGTATAGTTCATGGGGTCGCAGAGAGTTGGACACGACTGAGCGACTTTCACCTTCACTTCTTTCTTTTTTACTTTTTAAAAATTTTTTGGCTGCACTGGGTCTTCACCGCTGTGAGGGCTGTTCTCTGGCTGCGGCGAGCAGGGGCAACTCTTCGTTGCGGTGCCGGGCCTCTCGCTGCGGTGTCTCCTCTTGTGGAGCACGGGCTCCAGGCGCACGGGCTTCAGTAGTCGCAGCGTGTGGGCTCAGTAGTTGTGGCACGTGGGGACTCGTTTCTCCGCAGCATGTGGGATCCTCCCAGACCGGGGATTAAACCCATGTCCCCTGCGTCGGCAGGTGGGTTCTTTACCAATGAGCCACCCGGAAAGCCCACTACTGGATTTCTTTGTTCTTGCTGGTCCTTTCCCAGTGGTACCCATATCAGTAATGGCACCGCCACCCACAAACCTGATGAGTCGTCACTACACCATCCCCTTTCCCATCTTCTCTAACCAATCCTTTTGCCTCCAAAATATTGTAGGATCTGCTTCCAAAACACTTTATCTGATCTCTTCCCCTCTCTTTGTGTCCCCTCTGCACAGAGAGCATACAGGCTGTATCAAGCCCCACCCAGGTGGCCATATACAGGTTGTGGTAGTGGAACAGCCTTATGGAAGAGCACCTTTCCCTCTGAGGCAGTGTAAATTTTATATTCATCATCTATATCCTCTGGCAGCTGTCAGTAAAGTGTCTTCTTCTAATAAAAGTATTTTACTGCAGTTTTTCAACAAGATGAAAATGTCTTGAGAGGTAGATACCTCTTCTAATTTGCCCAAAGGTGCCATATGGGGTATAACATTTCTCTTTCCCTTAGGACAAAATGCCAGCTCATCACCAGGTCCTACAAGGCCTAGCACAACCCAGCCTCTACTAGTCTGTCTGTCTTAAAACGATGCCCCACTCCCCCAAATTCCAGTGATGTTGACCTTCTGTTGTTTTGAAAATAGATCTTGTTCTGTGGGGTCCACTGCCTCAGCCATTTCTCTATCTCAGTTCAGTCTCAGTTCAGTTCAGTCACTCAATCATGTCCGACTCTTTGCAACCCCATGGACTGCAGCACGCCAGGCCTCCCTGTCCATCACCAACTCCCCGAGTTTGCTCAAACTCATGTCCATTGAGTTCGTGATGCCATCCAGCCATCTCATCCTCTGTCGTCCCCTTCCCTTTCTGCCTTCAATCTTTCCCAGCATCAGGGCCTTTTCAAATGAGTCTGCTCTTCGCATCAGGTGGCCAAAGGATTGGAGTTTCAGCTTCAGCCTCAGTCCTTCCAGCGAACATTTCTCTACCTAGACAGTCCCACCCAACCCTTCACCCGGCTGCGGCCTCTGTTTTCTGTCAGGCCTCTGAGCCCTGAGAGAGCGCCCTGTGTGCTTCCCTCTCAGTACCCGGGGGTCTGTCTGGGAACTGTAAGCTCCTAAAGGCAGGGCGCTCACTGTCTTGCTGTCCTTCTGTCCCCGGGTCCTAACAGGACAGGAGGTCAGTGGTTGTTCATTTTAGCAACGTTGCCACCCCTTTCTACACTCTGCTGTGCAGATGGGGAGAAAACCTAGAACTCTGTTTTCCCCAAGGACTTTTCCCTGAATGGTTCCAGGTTGAAATCCGCCATTGGAGACACATATGTGAGATCTGAAAGGCAGAAGAAAAGGAGAAATCATTTCTCTCCAGTATAGCTTCAGGCAGCTCAAATAACAGGGGACTGTTTTCCTAGACTAGTGGAAAAATATGAGACAAACCTGAAAAAAAAAAATGGCCATTCTATTTTCTAAAGTCGGGGGAAGGGGCCGAATTCTGAAAAAGGGCAGTAGAAATGTTCCAGATTAAAAGAGGCGAAAGAGATGTAACAACTAAATGCAATACAGTCAGCCCTCTAGATCTGCAGATGCCAAATCTGAGCATACAGGGGTCTGACTATTATGCCATTTTATACAAGGGACTTGAGCACCTGCAGATTTCAGTATGTGCACACAGCATGGTGGGGGAGGGAGAGCTTCCTGGAACCGATGCCCCCTGCGGATAAGGAGATATGACTGTATCTGACCATGTGCTGGGTCCTGAACTGATACTGAAAGGGGAGAATGCTACAGAGGATATCATTGGGTCAACGGACAAAATTGGAATATGAACAGAAAACTAGGTAAAAAGTGTTATATCAGAGTTAAATTTATTGTTCTGGGCTAAGAATAATAACTAGAGAATATCCCTACTTTTAGGATATACACACTGAAATATTTAGGGGTAAAGGACTATGATATGTATAACTTATCTGCAAATAATTCAGAAAAAAAATTAATATATATAACTTAGAGGTTAAATATAAAAGAGAGAAATCACCTATGTAAGTGATAAAGTAAATGGAGTAAAACATTAGCAGGTGAATTTGTGTAGAGTATATGAATATATAGGTATGATTTCTATTCTTGCAAAATGTAAATTTGAAGTTATTCCCCCAAAAAACAATAGTTAAAACATCTATATGATGAAGTATTAAATAAACTAAACCAGTGCATTCTGAAGGAGATCAGCCCTGGGATTTCTTTGGAAGGAATGATGCTGAAGCTGAAACTCCAGTACTTTGGCCACCTCAGGCTAAGAGTTGACTCACTGGAAAAGACTCTGGTGCTGGGAGGGATTGGGGGCAGGAGGAGAAGGGGATGACAGAGGATGAGATGGCTGGATGGCATCACGGACTCGATGGACGTGAGTCTGAGTGAACTCTGGGAGTTGGTGATGGACAGAGAGGCCTGGCGTTCTGCAATTCATGGGGTCTCAGAGAGTCGGACACGACTGAGCGAATGAACTGAACTGAACTAAAACTGATTAATGCAAGCCAAACTAGAATAATTGTCTCAAATATCCAATCTCAAAATAAGCCTAGACTGACAGCTCCAATTAAAAAACAATGCATTTTATACTTTTTTTTCTATTAGTAATTCACCAGTGAACAAAAAGTAAATTTACTTTGCTTGAAGAACGCAAGGAAAGAAGACATAGCTCCTTGGCTATGGGAAAATGACCTGTCATGCACAAGGTGACTTACAAAGTAAAACACTTAAACTTTTTAATTAAAAACCCATATAAAATACTTAACTATCTTAGGTAGGATTATGCATGATTCTTTTCTTCTTCTCTGTAATCTACCAATCTTCTATAATAAGTACATATTGTTTTATTTTTGTAAAAAACACTCAAGGCATAGTCATGGGTAAGTATTTGAATGAAGTATGAATCATATTCAAATACTCGTACACAAAAAGACACAATGGCTGCTTTCTTTGATAGAAAAATTCCTAAATGATTTACATATTACCTTCTTAGCCCGTGGTGGCAAATTATATAACGAATGCCTTATTTCTCAACATTAACACCCGTAAATGGCAAATAAAACATTAACTTCAACACGCAGTTATCGAGTAAGCTTACCATTTATAGAACTAGCTCAAAATAAATATAGAACGTGCAAAGTTGGAACAAAAAATTCATCTCAAAGTTTAAATCCATATATTATCAAGGGAATCTATGTTAAAGAGCAATATATTTTTTATAGAATACTTGTATAAATAGGTGGTTCGTAGTTTACATGAACATAGTTTACAATAAGTTTATATAAAGAGAAAAAATTTAAGCATGATTCATTAAAAATTCATTTTAAAATTAAAATTAAAACTTTTACAATTTGGAGCTAGATAGACCTGGGTTCAGATTCTGATACTGTGACATATTAACTAAATAACCTTGTGTAAATGGCTTAACTGTTCTACACCTCAAGTTTCTTATTACTAAAATTTATAAAATGTGAACAATAATCCCTGCTCCCTAGAACTATAAAGATTAGGGGTAATGTAAGTAAAGCACTTAGCAAATAACACGTGCTCAGTACACTGTGAATGTGGTGTTAATAGTTGTAGTAGTAAATGTTTTCCCTTTTTTGGACCTTACCACGTGGCTTGTTGGATTTTAGTGCCCCAACCAGGGATGGAACCCAGGCCCTTGGCAGTGAGAGCACTGAGGACAACGAGGGAATTTCCAAGTTGTTGTTTTTGAAATTATTAACAAAGTCAAAATGTTACCACTTACATGAAAAGGCAGGAAGTAGTATATTAAACCTTGATATGTCTGATTCACAGATCCCTGGCCAATACATGCAAAGAGACCTCCTCCATATTTGTGCCTCTCTGTACACTTACAACTGAGAACAAACAAGGAAAGTTCACAAGCAGCATACATCTTATGTGACAAGTGGTCATTCAGCTGCAATCACCAGACTGTGCTTCTCACCTGGTCTCCCTCTGACTCTGTGAAGTCGCCCCCAACACTCTTCCGCAGCCTCTACTGCCCACGCTACCCACAGGTTTCTTTACTTCTTAGCTAAAGTCCAGCCACCAGGCCTGGTAGGCACCAGGACAGGCAGGACAGACAGAACAGGTTCTGGAAGAGAGGCAAGGTGGCTGGACCAAGAGGTAAGGTCCAAACTCCTTGCAGCACAGCTGCCTTGCTCCACTGCAACTGGGCCTCAGCACACACAATCAGTGCCCGTTTCGTTATGACTCACGCATAAGGAAGTAAAACCGAGTGCCAAGGCAGCCAAGAAGCAGGGAACAGAGCAAGAGATACAGGCTCACAGCAGGACTTGGTGCAGAGGTCAAAACTCCTAAGGGTTGGAAAGGATGTTTTGATCTGGAAAACACTGCCGAGCTTTTTGGTGATCATGCAAAGTTATGAATGGCCTCATCCCATCACACAGTACCTTCTTCTCACTTCCTGCAAGTGCTGAACTTTTTTCCACTTACTTTTCTTCCATAGCATCTCTAGCATACCTTTTTCTTTTCTCCCAGCCTCTACTTTTCTGTAGGAGGATCCTGATACAGTCTCCTTTCCCAGAAGTGGAGTACTGTCTATGTACACATGCGTGCTTAATTACTACAGTCATGTCCGAGTCTTTGTGACCCCATGGATTGTAGCTCACCAGGCTTCTCTGCCCATGGGATTCTCCAGGCAAGAATACTGGAGTGAGTTGCCATGCCCTCCTCCAAGGGATCTTCCCAACCTAGGAATAGAACCCACATCTCTTAAGTCTCCTGCCTGGGTAGGCAGGTTCTTTACCACTAGTGCCACCTGTGTCTATGTATAAGATAGTGCTAAGTCGTGTCTGACTCTTGCAATCCCATGAACGGTAGCCTTCCAGGCTCCTCTGTCCATGGGATTCTCCAGGCAACAATACTGGGATGGGTGCCATTTCCTTCTCCAGGGGAACTTCTCTACCCAGGAAGTGAACCCAGGTCTCCTGCATTGCAGTTAGATGCTTTACCAACTGAGCTATGTGGGAAGCCATGTCTATGTATAGAAATACAAATATGTACATCATCACGGATTTGAAGACCAAAATAATCCACAGACATCTTCCACTTGAGGAAATGGTCCAGGTGGGAAGTGAATTAGCCTTATTTATTTAAGTGGCAATTCACCCATTTACTCAAAAACTACTCTGGACTGCTATAAGCGAGGAATTGTTCTTAGAGTGGAAAATGGCATAGAGTATATAGGGAAGACAAACAAGGACCATGTACATTCCAGCAAGGGGAGAAAAGACAGGTAATAAACATGTTAATTGCAGACAGTGATAGAATGCAATAAAAGAAATACACATGGGAAGTACCATGACATCACCCAGGACTATTTACGGTGTTGTTGTTGTTGTTGTTAAGTCACTAAGTTGTGTCTGACTCTTTTGCAACCCCATGAACTGTAGCCTGCCAGGTTCCTCTGTCTATGGGATTTCTAAGGCAGGAATACTGGATTGGGTTACCATTTCCTCCTCCAAGGGATCTTCCCAACCTAGGGATTGAACCCATGTCGCCTCCATTGGCAGACAGATTCTTTACCACTGAGCCACCAGGGAAACCCAGTGGGGGATACTTTAACCTCATAATATTCATCAACCTCACCACATTACTCTTCCTTGCAAAGGAAAATTGGTAGCATCTTAATATTATGTAAGCTTTCATTATTTCTGGCAAATAGATGGGAAAAAAATGGAAACTGGCAGATTTTCTTTTCCTGGGCTCCAAAATCACTGTGGATGTTGACTACAGCAATGAAATTAAAAGACACTTGCTCCTTAGAAGGAAAGCTATTCTCATGATGTACTCTGCATAGAAGTTAAATAATCAGGGTGACAATATACAGCCTTAACACACTCCTTTCCCAATTTGGAACCAATCCATTGTTCTACGTCCAGTTCTAACTATTGCTTCTTGACCTGCATACAGATGGGGAAACAGTGGAAACGATAAAAGATTTTATTTTCTTGGGCTCCAAAATCACTGCAGAGAGCGACTGCAGCCATGAAATTAAAAGACACTTGTTTCTTGGAAGGAAAGCTATGACAAACCTAGACAGCAGTGTGTTAAAAAGCAGAGACATCACTTTGTCAACAGAGGTGCATGTAGTCAAAGCTTCCCTGGTGGATCAGATGGTAAAGAATCTGCCCGCAATGCAGGAGACCCAGGTTCAATCCCTGGGTTGGGAAGATCCCCTGGGGAAGGAAATGGCAACCCACTCTAGTATCCTTGCCTAACCCACTCTAGTTTCCTTGCCTGGAGAATTCCATGGACAAAACAGCTTGGCAGACTAAAGTCTAAGGGGTCACAAAGAATCAGACAGGACTGTGCAACTAACACTTTCACTTTCATAGTTTTTCCAGGAGTCATGTGTGGATGTAAGAGTTGGACCCTAAAGAAAGTTGAGCACTGAAGAACTGATGCTTTCAAACTGTGGTGCTGGAGAAGATTCTTGAGAGTCCCTTGGACAAGGAGATCAAACCAGTCAGTCCTGAAGAAAATGAACCCTGAATATTCATTGGAAGGACTGATATTGAAGCTATATATACAACACTTCGGCTAACTGATGCAGAGAGCCAACTCTTTGGAAAAGACCCTGATATTGGGAAAGACTGAGGGCAGAAGAAGGGGGCAACAGAGGATGAGATGGTTGGATGGTATCACCAACTCAATGGACATGAGTTTAAGCAAACTCTGGGAGATAGTGAAGGACGGGGAAGCCTGGCGTGCTGCAGTCCATGGAGTTGCCAAGAGTCAGACAAGACTTAGTGACTGAACAACAACAGAAGAATGAAGCCCAGGAATTTTATTTGATAACTGAAAAAAGGATGTACTTTCTCCTGGGAACGTGAACAAGGAATCCCATAACCTCAGGACTTTTGGTATCTATCGTAGGACCATGAAGGAAGTCTCCCTAGGACACAGATCACAGAGTGGAAGCCAGACAGAGAGAGGAAGAGAAATGAGACCTTGATACTGACAAGCCTTATCTATAGCCTGAACCACCTCTGGCCTCTTTAGGTGAGTTAATGAGTTCCCTTCATTGTTTAGGTCAGTGAAGCTGGGTTTTCTGTTGCTTTCAACCAAAAGACTCCTAATTAATAATACCAACACAATGACCCAGCCATCTCGAGTGAAAAATACACATATGTTTTACTTCAAAATATAGTTAAACTGAACTCAAAATGTATAGAGCATAATCACCATAAAAAGAACAACCCAGCTGGCAGTTGAGCAAAATCACCATCTACAGCATCTAGAAAACATTTTCACAATTGAGAGCACTCCAGATTTCCAGCTGCTGAGGAGTATCATTCCTCAAGTGTTGACTGGTTGGCATCTGCCGGGACAAATGACCATGGGAAGCTCTCTGCACTCCAAGCTTTTCTCAATCGGGTTGGACGCCACTGAGAAGAAACCTTGGTGTCTTGTGAAAACCTCATCCGAGGTCTGGCCACCCCTGAACGGAGAGCAGGCCAACAGAAAAACTCCTGTGAAGTCAGAGGCTTCTAACTTTTTGCCGTGTGGTTTGAATGGGGAAGTCTGAGTATGTGCTATGCAGCTCCAAACAGTATGACTGAATCAACCTAGAGCCTTCAAGGTAACATAAAAAGGGGAAATGGAGAAACGTTTCTAAATCCACGGAGTCATATTCTCCCTTTCATTCATATTTCTAATTCTCCTGTCCTCTTACCACATTTGAGCAACTGGAGAAGCCTCCGAGATAGGATGATGTAACAACATAAAAATTGTCAAGGGAGAACTTCCAGAGATTATAGAGTGAATGAAACACATGGTTTGTGGTCTTCTTCGTCATACAAACCCATCTTCTCTTGGGGCACCATATTTTCTTTTTTCCTCTCTACTTCTTGGTGTTGACAAATACTAAGACATTAAAAGAAGAACTTTCTAGGCTTCTGTGGTAATGATGGATAAAGCAGATCCATTAACTGTAAAAAAAATTTTTTTAAGACTTAGCAGTTTGGAAGATGGGCACATGATGTGATAGGTCCCTCAAATGCAAGCTTATCTTGATATACACTTTTGCTTACTGCAAATCTCAGAAGGGCATTTATATTAACTTTTGGGTAATTTCAGATCTAAGTTAAAGCCCTAGTGTCAAAGTTAGTTTTATAAATCTCCATGAACTATCAAAGAAAGCCATATCTGCCCTTTTTGTTGTCATTGGTATTTTGATCTCACAGCAAGAAGAGAATGTAGGTGAAGGTAAGAGCATAATCCTCACCTGTAAACATGAAATGAAAGAAGGCGATTCTAGAACAGTGGAGGAAAATATACACAGAAAGTGGGCAAGATGACTCATAAGTACAGGCACTGAAATAGCTCAGCTTTTGTATGTGGTATGACACGTCCGCCAACAACTAACTAATGTAACAGAATACTGAATCACTTGGGACTAGATTTATTTAACAGCTCCTGTCAAGTGCACCTACATATGTAGTTTCTGCCGCTGACTTTCAGCAAAAATGGCTATCAGTCTGATAGGGCAGGAGGGAGGTCACCCACTGGTCGATGCCCTTGCTTTAATGAGGTCCCCCTCACTTTGCCTTCCACCTACCCGTCTGGCGAGCATGGGGCGTTCAGAGGCGGAGCCCCAGGGTCCCTGCTGAGGCTGAGGGCGGCCTCCCGGACTCTCCTTCCGTCTCTCCTGCACACTGGGCCCTTCCCTCTTTCCAGCCAGCCCCGCGTGTTTCATCTCTGGCTCCATTTGGCTCCTTCGAGGCGGAGGATCCACATCTGCTTGTCTCACCCAGTCTCTGCTCCTTGCTCACAGAAGCACACGCGTCCTTCCCAAGTCAAAGCTTCACGGAGGACTGGTTCAAGGGAGCAGACAGGGAAAGAACAGCAAGTGTGGGGACGCCTCACAGCTCAGGAAAATTTCCCAGGGCCTCACCTCTGCAGTCCTGGCTCCCCCAGACATCCCTCGGCCTCTGCACACCCTGAGTCCTCGGCACTGACCAGTGCCAGGAGGACAGAGCTCACCTCTCTCTGATGTGGGGCGGGGGGTGGGTGAGAGGCCCACATTCCTGCCCCCTCTCCCCCAGGGCCAATGTATTCCTGGGCCTGCAGTTCCAGTCAGGACCGAATGACGGAATCAACTGGTATCCCCTCTGACATCATTTTCTGAAGTTGAAAATTCACTTTTCCGAGGTGTCCTCAGACCAAGGACACATCTTCCTATGTACTTCCTACTCCATAGAAACACAACTCTCTGCAGGCCTTTGCTCACACAGCTCACAGTAGAGCACAGAGTCAGGCGGTCTGTCTTCAGACCTTACTCTGTCACTGGTTTGCTCCCTGCGTGGTCTCGGGCACACCATGGAACCCCTTTAAGCCTCAGTTTCCTTGCCCATGGAACTGTGGTAAGGTCTCAAAGAGACAGTCCACATAGCACTGATTTTGGAACACGATTATAAAGAAAGCTGAGCACCGAAGAATTGATGCTTTTGAACTGCGGTGTTGGAGAAGACTCTTGAGAGTCCCTTGGACTGCAAGGAGATCCAACCAGTCCATCCTAAAGATCAGTCCTGGGTGTTCATTGGAAGGACTGATGCTGAAGCTAACACTCCAATACTCTGGCCACCTGATGTGAAGAGCTGACTCATTTGAAAAGACCCTGATGCTGGGAAAGATTGAGGGCAGGAGGAGAAGGGGACGACAGAGGATGAGATGGCTGGATGGCATCATGGACTCGATGGACATGAGTTTGGGTGGACTCCGGGAGTTGGTGATGGACAAGGAGGCCTGGCGTGCTATGGTTCATGGGACTGCAAAGAGTTAGACACGACTGAGTGACTGAACTGAAGAATTAACACCAGCAAGGAGCTCTACTCAGTGCTCTAAATGGGAAGGACATCTTTTAAAGGGGGTGGGGGAGGGGGGATATATGTATACAAACAACTGGTTCACTTTGCTGCACAGCAGAAACCAGCACAACATTGTAAAGAAACCATACTTCAATAAAAATAAAAACAAAAAGAATTAACACCAGAACTCTTGCCGATATCTGGTGGCCACACTCCCACACGTAAAGGAATAATGCCTGGCATGGCAGGGGCCCCCTGGATTTTGCTCCATCACTGCAGCTGGTGACTGTTCTGACCAGTTGGCACCTTGGCAACCATCCACCAGTTGGCAACCATCCATGGTTGCCAAACATTTTCAATCTTCATGCCGGTTGTACTGTGAGTACTGAAAGCTTAGTCACCTAGAGAAGTATGTGCTAATGGGTCTTTAATGTGTGGGCAGGTGAGACAGGAATATCAAGCAGAAGGGATGGGAGGAGAGGGGAGGGAGCAGATGGTAAGGTGGCTTTTGTCTGCACCGTGAGAGGCAAACAGGATCTTAATGGCTTGCAGCCTGATAGAGAAGCTCAGGAAGACTGTTGTATTACCTTCTGTGGCTACCATAATGAATGACCGTGAACTGGGCTTAAAAATAAAAGATATTTATTCTCTTACAGTTTGGGAAGTCAGAAGTCCAAACTGCCTCTGCAAGTCGTGGCAGGGCCATGCTCCCTCTGAAGATTCTAGAAGAGCATCCTTTCTTGCCTCTCCCAACCTCCGGTGGCTACAAGTGTTCCTTGGCTTGTGGTAGCATCACACCAATCTCTGCCTTCCTCTTCACATGGCTTTGCTCGGTGAGTTTCTATGTCTCAAATCTCCCTTGGCCTTTCTCTTGGAAGGACATCTGTCACTGGAGTTAAACCAAGATGATCTCATTTTGAGAGCCTTAATTATATCTGCAAAGACCTTTTCTCAAGATAAGTTCAATTCACAGGTTCTGGGGGCGAAAACTTAAACATATCTTTGGGGGGGGCCACTATTCTCTACTATCACCCCACTGAAATTATACACAAAAGCAGAAGCCTTTGCACAAAGATGGCACTTAATAAACACTGTAGCTGATACATATCTTCACTGTGGTTGATAATTTTCAGAAGACTGTAATTCTATGACATGGAAGAGTGTGAGGTGGGAGCCTTGGTGCCTACCCAGAAATGTTCCCCAGAAGCATGCTGCTTTGCCCTAGCAGGGAATCTGTCTCCTCGTCTTTTCCAGCTTCTAGAAGCCACCTGCATTCCTTGGATCCTGGCGTCACATCACTCCCTCCTCCACTTACCATCACATCTTCTCTCTCTCACTCTGACCTTCCTGCTTCCCTTTGATAAGGATCCTTATGATTTATTGGGTCCACCCAGATAGTCCAGGATAATCACCCTATCACAAAAGCCTTCATTTAATCTTATCTTCAAAGCTTCTTTTTCTGTACAGTTGGGTTCCAGGGATTAGAATGTGAACATTTTGGGGGGTTATTGTTCTGTTGACCAGAGTCAGGAACTTGGGTTTCATTCTAAGAGCAATAGGACCCAGTGGGTTTCAAGGAAGGGACTGAAACCAGCAGAACTGGTCTGTGATACAAGCAGAAGAATCATACTGAATAGCAGAGACAAACAGACTAGCCATGGCCAGAGGGTTTTAAAGTTTAGAAGCAACTTATACAACACATTTAAACTTATAAGCTAGCTGGCCATGTGTAGGAAAACTGGTTTGGGTCTTTCTCAATCAATCTTTGGAAGTTTTTGTGAAGCCCCGAGTCCCAGGATGCCTTTGGTTATTATTATAGGTGGACAGCTGGGCAAGGTGGACCAGATGACTATTTGGGTCAAGATTCTATGCCCATGATGAGTAGGCCAGGTGTATGTGTGCCTGGGGTAATGCTGTTTTAGTAGACAAGAGTTCCTATCCAAGTGTTGTCCCGTAGAGAAAGATACTGGAACCAATTCAGGAACATGGAAATGGTCAAACAGCCATAGGAAGGAATGCTGTGAAACTTTCAGAAATCCAGAAATGTGGTCACGTTGATTCCCAGAAATGCTTTATTAACACTAAGTACAAAGGGTACACAGAACTGTTTATATGGATTACATGTGTGTTTAAGGAATATGTAAATCACTAAAAATTTTAATAAATTTTAACTTCTCTCTAAAGTTTGGGAGGTTCATTCCAACCCATCTGGGCTTCTGGCAACAGCTTCCTGTCTCTGATCTTGCTCAGAATTGCTCAGAATGCCTTCCAGAGGCTCCTTTAGAGTCGGCTTTCCCTGCTCCTCTCTTCACTGGTTTCTGATCCCATTCCTCCCTGCTTCCACTGTCTTTACAACCTCCATTCTACCTTGTTTAGATGACCTGTTAGGATAAAGCTCCTGAGCCCACTGGCTGGTCCAGGAGTCCTGGCTCACCCTTCACAGATACAGGTGAGCAGGCTCCCTGCCCGTGTCACTCAAAGTCAGACCAGCCAGGCCAGCCAGCAGGTTTCAACTCCAAGTAGGGATCAGAGAGATGAGATAATACTTCCTTTCCAGAAACACATTGCCTGGAAAAGTTACAAGTTATTTACCAACTAGTATAAGAAAAATTGTGCTCAGTGAGAAATTTTTCATAGCAACACAAATCTTAGAGCTGACACTGAATATTGAGATCCAGAAAGGATATTATCCGATGACACCTTGATGAGGAAAATGAAACAAACATTAAGAAGCCAAAAATTGTCGTTCAGGAGACAGGACAACAATATGGTTGTGATGTACAGTTGTCCATTGCATCAAACCATACAGCCTGGCACTGGGGAGCAGGGCAGAATAGTGTAAAGATTCAAAAACGCAAACATCCTGAACTCAGATTTTCTGAGCTCAAGCTCCAGCTCTGTCACTGATGCTTTTGAACAAGTGATTTAACCACTCTTTGTCTTAGTTTCTATACCTTCTCAGTCTAGATAATAATAGTACCTTACTTTATTGGGTTGTTTTGAAGATTAAATGAGTAAATATATAAAAGCACTCAGAACAGTACCTGGAATGTAGCAAGAACTCAGTGTGTGTTAGCCATTATTATTTTTACTGAAATACATCCAACACTGTATATCCCTGACATGGAAAACTGCTTAGATAACCTATCTGGCTTCTCAAATAAGTGGTGCCCATGAACCAAAGCTCACAGAGCATTGCAATTTTATCTACTGATATAAGCTTCACGAAGGCATCTTGATGGTAGCTGGACTGAAGCATGTTCTGTCTGGTGCATGCTTTGTTGGTGCAGCAAGATGCTAATGAGATCACAGGGCAGAAAAGCAAAGTTTCCAACCATCTCTCAAGCATATGCCACTGGCCCGAAGGACATCTGGTCACCATTACTGGGTATTATTGGACTATTGACCTCCTTATTGGGGAAATTACACAGCCATAGTCAACATATGTTAGGTCTTTAGGATCCCATTTCTGAGTACATAAGAATGCATTTTACCACCACCCAGGGGATTGGATAAGGATAATTCAAAGAAAATAGGAAAAGAATCCATATAAGAACATGTTGATACACAACTTTGAATTGCTTGCAACTGAGACAAAATATCACATAAAAGGAGCCAGAGACACACAAACATGCATAATCTTGGAAAAGTCACTTTTCATTTTACCAGTCTCAGTTCCCTTACTAACAAAGAGATGGAGGTGTAGATGGTGACCTAGATCAGCCTACTGGAAGACCAAAGGATTTCTTATGTGAAACACCCAGAATCTCACATAGCACATTATTAGAAAGACTATCTTAGAGGATCTGTAATAAGAAGTATCCCACTTACTCTGCCCCCTGAAACTTCTAATCCAATTCTGAGAATATAAAGAAATACTATGCTGTAGAGAAAAAAAAACAACCATAAGAAATTAACATGTGATATAGTATTATTAACTAAAGTACAGATATTGTTCAAATTTCACAAAATTTTTTGCTAGTGTCCATTATCCTTTATTCAAAATTCCACATTGTATTTAGCTGCATTGAGCAGCTTCAGCTACATGCAACAAATTCTGTAATTTTCTTTTCATTTTTATTCTGTTACAGATATTTTCTGGTTTTACTTATTATGGCTTCTTAGATATAACCATTATGTAAAAGTGGACATTTAACTTCCAAATACGTGGGGTTTTTTAAGTAGCTTTGATATTAACTTCTTATTTAAATGCTTTCTTCTCTGCAATCACCCTCTGTGTTTTTTCAGTCTTTTAACTTTATTGAGGCTTTCAATGGCTAAGTCAAAGATCTCTCTTGGTAAATGACACATTGCATTTGAAAATATGTGGGTTATTTTCAAATATCTTTTGATAATGATTTCTAACATAATTCCAGAGTGATAAGAGAACAGACTCTGTATGATTTCAATACCTTTAGACCATGAAATTTTTTTCATTTTTTTATGTCCCTGGATATGTCCCAGTATCTCCTAGTTTATAGTCTAAGAGAACTTGAATAGAATTTGTATCCTACTGTTGTGTGAAAATTGTATAAATCTTAATGATGTTGAATTGGTTCATGGTGTTTTCAGGTCTGCCAAATGCTTATACTTTTCATATATTCATTCTATTAATTTTTGAGAGTTTGATACTGGAACTTCAACAAAAATCTTAATTTACCTACTTAAAAATAATTGTAGTATATAGTGGAACTATATGCAACTTTGTTCTGTATTTTCCAAGTCTCCTATAAAAATGTTATCATAAATGCTTTTATAGTTTAGCATAATATCAAAATGCTTTCATAATTTAAAAAGAAGCAAGAGAAAAAAAGAGAAAGCAAGAAAACAATTCAATTTATAATTGCATTAAAAAGAATAACATACCCAGAAATAAACTTAATCAAGGAGGTGAAAGACCTAAACTCTGAAAACTGTAAAACACTGATGAAGGAAATTGAAGATGATACAAAGAAATGAAAAGATAGCCTGTGTTTTTGGATTGGAAGAGTTCATATTGTTAAAAATGTCCATACAACTCAAAGCAATCCACAGATTCAATGCAGTCCCTATTAAAATACCAATGGCGTTTTTCACAGAACTAGAAAAAAGTAATTCTAAAATTTATATGGAAATGCAAAAGTCCCTGAATAGCCAAAACTATTTTGAGAAAGAGGAACAAAGCTAGAAGTATCATGTTGCCTGATTTCAGACTATACCACAATATTACCGTAATCAAAACAGATAGTACAGGCACAAAAACAGGCACACAGATGAAGGTAACAGAATGGCCCAGAAACAAACCCAAGCATATATGGTCAATTAATCCATGACAAAGGTGGCAAAAATATACACTGGGGAAAGGACAGTGTCTTCAGTAAAGGGTGTTAGGAAACTGGACAGCTACATGCAAAAGAATCTAAATGAACTACCTTCTTACACCATATGCAAAAATAAAATGAATTAAAGACTTAACAGTAAAATCTGAAACCACAAAACTCTTAGAAGAAAACATTGGCAGTACACCATCTGACATCAATCTTAGTAATTTTTTTTCAGCTCTGGTCTCCTTAGGCTGGTGAAACAAAACCAAAGATAAACAAATGAGACTGTATCAAACTAAAGAGCTTTTGTACAGCGAAGGAAAACATCAACAAAATGAAAAAGTCCACCTACTGAATGAGAAAAGATAGTTGCAAACAATATATCTGATAAGAAGTTAATATCCAAAATATATAAAGAACTCATACAACCCAGCATTAAAAAAAATCAACATGATTAAAAAATAGACAGAGGACCTGAATAAACACTTGTCCAAAGAAGACATACAGATGGCCAACCCATTCAGTTCAGTTCAGTCGCTCAGTCGTGTCCGACTCTTTGCGACCCCATGAATCACAGCACGCCAGGCCTCCCTGTCCATCACCAACGCCCAGAGTCTACCCAAACCCATGTCCATCGAGTTGGTGATGCCATCCGGCCATCTCATCCTCTGTCATCCCCTTCTCCTCCTGCCCTCAATCTTTCCCAGCATCAGGGTCTTTTCAAATGAGTCAGCTCTTTGCATCAGGTGGCCAAAGTACTGGAGTTTCAGCTTTAGCATCATTCCTTCCAAAGAAATCCCAGGGTTGATCTCCTTCAGAATGGACTGGTTGGATCTCTTTGCAATCCAAGGAACTCTGAAGAGTCTTCTCCAGCACCACAGTTCAAAAGCATCAATTCTTTGGTGCTCAGCATTCTTCACAGTCCAACTCTCACATCCATACATGACTACTGGAAAAACCATAGCCCTGACTAGACGGACCTTAGTTGGCAAAGTAATGTCTCTGCTTTTGAATATACTATCTAGGTTGGTCATAACTTTTCTTCCAAGGAGTAAGCGTCTTTTAATTTCATGGCTGCAATCACCATCTGCAGTGATTTTGGAGCCCCAGAAAATAAAGTCTGACACTGTTTCTATGTTTCCCCATCTATTTCCCATGAAGTGATGGGGCCAGACGCCATGATCTTAGCTTTCTGAATGTTGAGCTTTAGGCCAACTTTTTCAATCTCCTCTTTCACTTTCATCAAGAGGCTTTTGAGTTCCTCTTTACTTTCTGCCATAAGGGTGGTGTCATCTGCATATCTGAGGTTATTGATATTTCTCCCGGCAATCTTGATTCCAGCTTGTGTTTCTTCCAGTCCAGCGTTTCTCATGATGTACTCTGCATAGAAGTTAAATAAGCAGGGTGACAATATACAGCCTTGACGTACTCCTTTTCCTATTTGGAACCAGTCTGTTTGTTGTTCCATGTCCAGTTCTAACTGTTGCTTCCTGACCTGCATACAGATTTCTCAAGAGGCAGGTCAGGTGGTCTGGTATTCCCATCTCTTGAAGAATTTTCCACAGTTTATTGTGATCCACACAGTCAAAGGCTTTGGCATAGTCAATAAAGCAGAAATAGATGTTTTTCTGGAACTCTCTTGCTTTTTCCATGATCCAGCCATAAAGCAACTCAAAACCACAGTGACACAACACCTCACACCTGTCACAATGGCTATCATCAGAGAGACAAGAAATAACAAGTGTCGGCAAGGATGTGGAGAAAAGGAAGCCCCTGTGCACTGCTGGTGGGAGCGTAAATTGCTGACAGATGAGAACTGACTTCTTGTGGTGATCGTTTAGGAATGTATAGAAATATGAATCATTATGTTGTACATCTGAAATAATGCAGTATTACAAGTCCATTATACTTCAATTTTTAAAAAAAGAAAGAAATACAGCTGTCAGGGTGATATGAAGGGGATCTGATAGCAACTGCACACACAATAAGGTAACTTACAGGAGGGGCAAGACTAAGGACAAGAAATGTGAATCCTTTATAATGGGTATATACGCAATGCCTTTTGTTTCAGATGAGACATTACCTTTTTAATACTGGACTGTAAGCATAACTGCTCTTTGCTTTACAGGGAGACACTATCTGTATCTTCCAAGGCTCTTCACTACATAAACTTCCCTAGATGAAGCTAAGAAAGATAATCCAGAATAAAAGGAAGTCAGTATCTCTGCTTGCAAGCAATGCAGAAACAAGAAAGATATGTGGAGAATTATCTCCCATTACTAGGTTGGGAAGATCCCCTGGAGAAGGAAATGGCAATCCACTCCAGCACTCTTGCCTGGAAAATCCCATGGACGGAGGAGCCTGATAGGGGTCCCTGGGGTCACAAAGAGTCGGACACGACTGAGCGATTTCACTTTCACAGTGGAGGCAATAGCCCACAAGGTTGTAAAGAGTTGGACACAACTGAAGCCACTTAGCCTGCCCAATGGGGGCTCAGTGGTAAAGAATCCGTCTGCCAATGCAGGAGACACAGGTTCCATCCCTGAATCAGGAAGATCTCCTGGAGTAGGAAATGGCAACCCACTCCAATATTCTTGCCTTGAAAACTCCATAGACAGAGGAGCTTGGCAGGCTATGGAGTCACAAAAAGTCAGACACGACTGAGTGAATGAGCACACACACGGTTCTTACTAGCAAATTCCACTTCCTAACCTTTTTGTATAAATACCCTGATGCTGGGAAAGATTGAAGGTGGGAGGAGAAGGGGACGACAGAGGATGAGATGGTTGGACGGCATCACCGACTCAATGGACATGAGTTTGAGTAAGCTCCGGGAATTGGTGATGGACAGGGAAGCCTGGTATGCTACAGTCCGTGGGGTCGCAAAGAGTCGGACACGACTGAGTGACTGAACTAAACCATGAAACCCATAGGGCTTTATTGTGTGTGCTATGATCTGATGTTCATAAATGTAAAAGTGGACATTCTAAAATCTTTTCTGCATGGTGATTATAATAGACCACTGCAGCAATGCTTAAATGCAAAGGTAAGACACCTATTGTCATTTTATTCTTTTGAGAGTTTTAGAAATAGACCGGTCTTTGCCTGGGCCTTTCTAGGCTGTACTTGGTAAGTATTTACCAGCTCCACCTAAAAGAGTACAGATAGGTGTCCACCTGGTTGAACCAGGCTACCTGGAATGACAGGGCAGGCATCAATCAGGTACACTTCCTCGTGAACAGCTTTCCCCAACACCATGGGAATAAATTTCCAGTAAGTTGCAGGGCAAGATTTCCAGCAAGTTCCCTTGAAATAGCACGACAGTGGCTTGTTCCTCCATCAGAGAGACACAGCTGTGCCCTTTCCAACAAGGTCTGGATCCAACTGTAGGTGGGGAGATGGAAATGCTTTGATCTTTCTCAGGTGCTCTGTCAGCCCTGGGGCAGGACTGCTCCATGTATCCACTCTCCCTGCATTCTTTAGGACTCTACTTTTCCCTAGCCAATCTAATGTTTAACATATCTGGCTATAGTTAATAATTCTTTTTTTCACTTTTTTTATAATTCTTATTGAGATGCAGTTGGTTTACAATGCTGTGTCAACTTCAGATGACAGCAAAGTGAATAATTCTGTAGACTGAACTTTAACCTGTTCAAATGACCTTGTGACTTCTCTCTCCTGGTGGAACCTGAATGACACAGTTTAGGGGGTGGGGGGGCGGGGCAGGGATCAGGCCCTGATGACACTGGCTGGGCTAGAAGGCCTGTTCTTCCTCTGGACTTTTCAGTTATGTAGGCCAATGCTTTTTTTTTCCTTAATGGATCCATGTTGAACTGGGTTTTCTGCCTCTAGCAAATTAAAGAATCTCAATTACATAAGCCACAAAAGAAGGAGCAATTAAAGGAACAAGAAATGTTTATCTAGGAAAAAAGTCACCTTCCTAGAAGGCAGTATGAGAACCATTTACGTTTCCATCGTGTGAAACAATTTGCATATTATGATCAGTTTGAATTATATGACCATAATATAATTTGTCACCTGATGACCACACGACTGAGCGACTCACACTAACTAACATAATTGTCATCTGATGACCAAATTAGAACCAATGGGTAGAAGTTACAGAGAGACAAAATCTCAATTCACATGACAGCGTAAGGGAAACTTCTCAGCAATTCAGGATTCACGTGGAATGAACTGCCTTGTCCTTTGGGGGTGCTCTGTCCCTGGAGGGGTTGGGATACAAGAGGTGGGTGAGTCACTGTCAGGTATGCTATGGGAGGGATGCTTGCTTTGGGTAAAATATGCAACGAAACGACCTGTAAAGTCTTTCCCAAGTCTGCTGCTGCTGCTGCTAAGTCACTTCAGTCGTGTCCGACTCTGTGCGACCCCAGAGACGCCAGCCCACCGGGCTCCCCAGTCCCTGGGATTCTCCAGGCAAGAACACTGGAGTGGGTTGCCATTTCCTTCTCCCAAGTCTAAGATTCTACTATTAGATTGTGGAAATTCCTTAGCCCAAATGCTATTAGTCTGTCCCAGTTAAGAGAAAAACCAGACAAGGGCAACATTGTGCATTATGTGAACCGCTTGGGATTGGAACTTCGGGTTCTGCCAGATGTTATCATAAGATGCAAAGAAAATGGACTAAGTCACCAGATAGGGGTGTTTAAATAGATTTCTTTGCCCTGCTCAGAACACAATGTATTGCATGAAAAACAGGAAAGCAATTACTGTAAATAAAATCATTCTAAAAACAAACATATTAAAACCTTGGTTTTAATTTGGTTTGAGCATATTTACCTGATTCAGATTGCTTGAACGAGAAGGTAAATGAAAAGCACTCCAAGATCCGGCTTCACCCAAGGTATGGAACATTAAGCTGGGAGGCAGCCAACATTGACTCTATTCCTGCTTTTTATAGTGACCTTGGGGCAAGAGGGAGGGGAAGAGAAATAAGAAAAAGAACTTGATTTTGCTGAGGTTTGGCTTGTTCAAGTACAAGAATCAACAAAACAGTAGTCACACCTACATCACAGAGTGTGTGAAAGTTAAACAGGAAATGCCTGCAAAAATAGAAAACAATGTGTTTGTCTCTGAACATAATAGATATTTTGAGTCAGAATCTTTCAATGCAGAGGTTTCTGGGAATAAATTACACTGAAAGCTGCATTATTCAGACAATATTTCCCAACACCTTCTGAATTAATATAACTTCTAAAGTTATCTCAATCAAAACTAGCCAGTTTAGCATGTAGGACAAGTTGGTTTAACATATACCTAAAAAAAGAAAGAAGAAAGTGAAACTAAAACATACCCAAAAAAATCAGAAACACAGTGTACTCAAAGACATAATATATTCAGGAAGTCAGAGGCAACGTTGCATCTGACTATATACTGAATAGTCCTCTAGACCAAACATTTCAGCAAATCAGATCATTTCCTTTTCACTATCGACCTTTTTTTTTCCTTTTCTTTAAGAGGAAAAAAAGAATTTCAACCACAGTTACATTACAGGTTTTATGGAGCAAAACTTGCTTTCAATTTTAATTACTTAATTTGTCCTTCTGTTTACCATTGTTTCTTCTATGTATTCTTTGCATGCAGACCGACCGCATCCTGAGCAGGAAATCATTTTAAAACCTAATTCTTACGGATATCCTCATTTCAAGGACATTTTATTTATTTACACAGACTGAGGGAAGGCAGGAATTGATTAGGAGCCAGGAAAGGTAGGGACTGCCCCTGGACTGAGCCTTTACAATTTGACTTCCCTGATCAATTAAAATCAATTTCTAGATCAGGTGAACCCATCCATGTTTAGTTCACTCCAAAGCCTCGTGTATGACTTAAGGGTTGTTATCTGCAGCCCAGACCAACACAGCAGAGCCTCAACACACTCTGTCCTAGAGGGAAAGGGTTTGGGACAGCACAGTTGCAGAGATTCTCCTGAAGCCTGGAGCAATGAAAGGGGTACCAGAGGAAGCATTAGAGGCCAAACTTCCACTAATAGTTTATTTAATAGGCACTTACAGACGCTCTAGTACAGGTAATGCTTTAGAGGCGAGAAGACAGAGATCGAGTGGCCAGGAATGAAGAGAATAGGTGGGGTGTGCCTCTAGCAAATCCCAGTGAGAAGCCTTGGGCTCTGTAACCTGAGGTGAAGAGACAGAAGGGGCAGAGCACCCAAGAGGCTGGTCTTATGAGAGGAGCTCCCGTCTCTGTTTAGTGCAGGGAAAGTACTAGGAAGTCTTCCTAGGCCACACCGTGCATAAACCATGGAAGTTTTGGCCAGCAGTGGAAGGGAAGGCGTGCAGAGAATGTAAAGGCAATCACCGTGAGCACGGTCATCTTTGTCAGCCAACACGGAAACCCAGGAGACCTGGTCAGGGCTGGCGGGGTCCCATAGGAACACGCCTTGAGAGGGAAGCCACTTTCAGGGGAAATGGGTCTCTCTGGATTAGAAAGTTGCCCTCATAACGTTGGCAGTATTGTGGCATCGACATATGAAGAGAAGCCTCAAGGTTTGAGGTCACCGCGTTGGGGATAGCTCGAGCTGCAGTTTAACATCAGCACTGGCCTGTTGTCATATGCTCAAACAAGACACTAAACATGAGCATGTATCTTCTCAAATTCAAGGACAGGGACACGTTACTCCTTTCTTAGCACACGGTCATAGGGAAGGGCTTGCTGGGAAATGAGGCCTTGGGAGTAAATAGGATTTTAGGATTCAGGGATTCTACCCCACCTTCTCAGTGGTAAAGAACCCGCCCACCAATGCAGGAGCTGCAGGTTCCATCCCTGGGTTGGGAAGATCCCTTGGAGAAGGAAATGGCAACCCACTCCAGTATTCTTGCCTGGGAAATCCCATGGACAGAGGAGCCCAGGGGGCTACGGTCCATGGGGTTGCAAAAGCACTGGACGTGACTGAGCGACTAAACAACAACAATCCCCCCCTTCACCACAACTAGAAGTTTGGCTCTTTCCTTCTGGTGGGCGAGGATGGAGGGTGCACTCCAGTCCCAAAGAAGGGCATGACCAGGTCCAGGTACCACGTAGCCCAGCGCCTGACGCACAGAATTCACAGCGCACAGAGCTCATGTTAACACCTGAACAGATGAGCCAAGAGTTGAAGGGGATGGGAGGAGACAAAACCAGGTCTCTGCCTTGTTACCAGAGCCTCTGAAGGAAGATCGTCCTGTTTCTGTTCTCAAGTCGCAAAGTGAAAAATATTCCTCTCAGTGGGTGCTATCAGGTTAAAAGGTTTCCTTGCTTTTAGTCTAAATTGGCTCAGCTGGTAAAGAATCCGCCTGCAATGCGGGAGACCTGGGTTTGATCCCTGGGTTGGGAAGATCCCCTGAAGAAGGAAAAGGCTACCCACTTCAGCACTGTGGCCTGGAGAATTCCAGGGACTGTATAGTCCACGGGGTTACAAACAGTTGGATACGACTGAAGGAATTTCACTCCACTCACTCACTCAGTCTAAATTGGCCCAAACAAAAAATGGTGGAAGTGAAGCCAGAAATCTTATCTCTCTCTTAGGAAAGATAGTAGTTTTCATACCTGTAGGTTGTTTCGGTTTCCCTGGTGGCTCAGATGGTAAAGCGTCTGCCTGCAATGCGGGAAACTCGTGTTCAATCCCTAGGTTGGGAGGATCCCCTGGAGAAGGGAAAGGCTACCCAACTCCAGTATTCTTGTCTAGAGAATTCCATGAAAGGGAAGCCTGTAGGCTACAGTCCATGTGGTTGCAAAGATTCTGACACAACTGAGCGACAAACATGTATTAACAGTGGTAGGTTCTTTTGTGTTTTATCACACTTGGGAAAAATGTAGACTGATGGTGCACACGTTTATCATTATTAGGTGATCTCAGAAAATTGACTAAACAATAGATTAGTTAACCATTTTTCTTTTGTTTCTATTCTAACAAGTGTAGCTTCTCTACGGAAATAGAAAAGTAAAAAACCATATGATCGTATTTACCTTATTTTGTCAAACAAGTTTCAACAACTGTTAATTTTATGGGATTATTTAAAATATTCTACAGAATGTTGCTTACACATAAGACTTTATATGTAAGTATGTTTATGGACAATTTCAAAATAAAAAAAACAAAGAAACATCCATATAGAATATATTACAAAATGATGCTGGTGAGATTATGTATGGATATGAGAGATCTAATATTAATTAAAGAGAGCAGTGCACAAAACTCTATAATATGCAGTGTAATCTTAATTTTAAATAAATATTATGTGCTTAATTAAAAATCATAAGGGTGGAAAATAGAATGGTGGTTGTGAGTGGCTGGGGGCGGGGAGAATGAGGTGTTGGTGAGGAGCAGGTATAGAGTTTCAGTTTCACAAAATGAAAGAGTTTTAGAGATGATTAGTGATGAGGTCTGCACAAGGATGTGAAACTACCTAACGCCACTGAATTGGACACTTAACAGTGGGTAAAATGATAATTTTTTTAAATATTTTTTTATTTATTTGGCTTAGGTGGGGCACACAGGATGTTTAATCTTCATGTGGACCTTTAGTCGTGGCATGCGAACTCTTAGTGGGATCTAATTTTCTGCCCAGGGATTGAACCCAGGCCCCTTGTACTGGGAGCACAGAGTCTTAGCCACTGGACCAGCAGCAAAGTCCCTAAATTTTATGTTATGTATATTTTTACATTTTATACATATATTTTTATGTATATACTATAATTTTTAAAATTATACATCCAAGTTAAAAGTCTAGACAAAAACCCCAGAAGTCATTATTTCAGAGTGGCGGAATTATAGACGGTTTATTTTCTTTATGATTTTCCACAACAAATATTTTTTAATAAAAACATAGTTTAAAACACCTCTTTTCAAACTCCAGCTTTCTTAGATTTCTCAAGTCATCAGTCTACTTTGCAACTTCCTCAAGAATTCGCCAAGCACAGCTACTAGGCTTTCTTCTTCTCGGGACACAATCTGTAGAATTTCCCATTCAGATTTCATAGAATTAGAAAAACCGATCTCCCAAATAGTCCAAGAGATTTCAGTTCCATCCTCGAAGTCGTAATGTCAATTTTAAATTCAGAGGGTGTGGTCACTATACCCGTAAAGTTTTCCAGCTTCTCCAGGGCCTTTGCCCACCTAGTTTTCTCTGCATGTTCTCCCATCTCCTCCCTCTGTGGTTTAAGAATCGCGGTGACAGATGAGGTTTCACACCTTTCGCCATGACTGCCATCAGTTCACTGAGTCATTATACTGTGCTCTACACATCTCTCAGTTCTGAGCACTCAAGATGTAATAATAGACATTCTTTTTTTCCTTTTTTAATCTGTTAAGAAAATTTACTTTGGGAAAGCAGAACAGTCCTGATCAGCATATCACTGCTAAGGCAGAAGCTGCTCTCACCTGAAACTCTTTGGAAGCAAGGAGTTGTCGGAAATAAAGGACTACCATTTCAATAAATGAATCTTGGAAGGAAGTTCTTTTGTGAGCACATCAACTCCCAAAAGTTTAATTTTCATCTCAGGCATCAATAATATAAACATTATTGTCATAAAACTATTAAAAGATAAAAATATGAAACATTATTTTAACAACTGCATAGGATTCTACATCTATTGTTGAACATTTCCATTGTTCCTAATTTTTTCCTTTTACCAATCACCCATTACCAATAAGGGAAGTACTTTCAAATTCTCAAATCGAGATGTCATGATTTAATCTTTGTTATTCGTTCTTAACTTCATTTCACATGCAGTCAAGGACTGTGGCCGAGGCAATTCCCCATTTGGAAATTTGGGACATAGTGCATCATATATTTTGGTCATTTCCCATGAATGCTTGAAAAGAAGATTCTCTCTGAGTCCATAAGGTGCTTTGAAAAGGGACAATATATCCAGCCACATGTAAAAATGGGAAAATGAGTTTGTTCTTGGACCCAAGGGCTCTACGATCTGCAAAGTTTAGGTGACTCCTTACCTCCCCTCAGGCCTTTTTAGATGGGATTCCACCAGCATTGCTGCTGATGAGCAATGCTACCAGAGACTACTCCATCTCCAAGTGTGCAAGATCTCGGCTTCCACTTTGGCAACTGCAGTAACAGTAGTAATAGCAGAATCGGCTCTGTCCTGCAGCTTTCCTCATATGAAATCCTCAAAATCCTTTTGATCCGTGGAGTCTCAGATACTGACTGAAATGGAAGCTTTGGGGGAAAAAAATCAGTGTGGACCAGGGGCTCAAAGAAGATGATAAAAGTGAAAAGGTCAAAACATGATCCAGTTTGGGTTAGATATTCCAATACTCTGGCAAGATGTTTATACTTATAGTTATTATTAAGACATATGTATCTTAACATTTACTGGATGACTATAGCCTCCACTACTTACTAGCTCTGCACTTTCCACATCCATAAAATGGGAAGAATAATGCTGGCCTCTTAAGGTTATAGGGAAGCCTAATGAGCAACGTCTGCTTAATAATATTAATTCTTTCTTTTATCAGCTGTTGTTTCTTAGTCTATTAACCAAGGACCCCTTTTCATTCCTATTCATCTTGATTACTTGAATTGTTCATAAATTTGCAGAGAAACACACCTTGTCAGCCTGACCTCCTGCAAGGCCAAGTAATTTCTTCTAAGTCCCGGTTATGATGTCCCTCCCCTTCGCATTCTTCACCTTTTGACCCTTTCCCACCCCAAGTTTCTGTGCCCACTGCCCACAGCTCCCAAATGTGCACACACTGCTAAATAAGGAGAACTTGCATCCTGGTTTGACCTGAATTGGCAATTAAACTATCGGTGAATTGGGTCAAGTATCAAACACCTACAGTCAGCAAAAACAAGACCAGGAGCTGACTGTAGCTCAGATCATGAACTCCTTATTGCCAAATTCAGACTTAAATTGAAGAAAGTAGGGAAAACCACTAGGTCATTCAGGTATGACCTAAATCAAATCTCTTACGATTATACAGTGGAAGTGACAAATAGATTCACAGGATTAGATCTGATAGACAGAGTGCCTGAAGAACTATGGACGGAGGCAGTGATCAAGACCATCCCAAGGAAAAGAAATGCAAAAAAGGCAAAATGGTTGTCTGAGGAGGCCTTATAAATAGCTGAGAAAAGAAGAGAAGCTAAAGGCAAAAGAGAAAAGGAAAGATATACCCATTTGAAAGCAGAACTCCAAAGAATAGCAAGAAGAGATAAGAAAGCCTTCCCAAGCAATCAATGCAAAGAAATAAAGGGAAACAATAGAATGGGAAAGACTAGAGATCTCTTCAAGAAAATTAGAGATACCAAGGGAACATTTCGTGCAAAAATGAGCACAATAAACGACAGAAATTATGTGGACCTAATGGAAGCAGAAGAACTGTACAAAAAAGATCTTCATGACCCAGATAATCATGATGGTGTGACCACTAATCTAGAGCCAGACATCCTGGAATGTGAAGTCAAGTGGGCCTTGGAAAGCATCACTACGAAGATGGAATTCCAGTTGAGCTGTTTCAAATCCTGAAAGATGATACTGTGAAAGTGCTGCACTCAATATCCCAGCAAATTTAGAAAACTCAGCAGTCTCCACAGGACTCGAAAAGGTCCGTTTTCATTCCAATTCCAAAGAAAGGCAATGCCAAAGAAGGCTCAAACTACCGCACAATTGCACTCATCTCGCATGCTAGTAAAGTAATGCTCAAAATTCTCCAAGCCGGGCTTCAGCAATACATGAACCATGAACTCCCAGATGTTCAACCTGGTTTTAGAAAAGGCAGAGGAACCAGAGATCAAATTGCCAACATCCTCTGGATCATGGAAAAAGCAAGAGAGTTCCAGAAAAACATCTATTTCTGCTTTATTGACTATGCCAAAGCCTTTGACTGTGTGGATCACCATAAACTGTGGAAAATTCTGAAAGAGATGGGAATACCAGACCACCTAACCTGACTCTTGAGAAATCTGTATGCAGGTCAGGAAGCAACAGTTAGAACTGGACATGGAACAACAGACTCGTTCCAAATAGGAAAAGGAGTACGTCAAGGCTGTATATTGTCACCCTGCTTATTTAACTTCTATGCAGAGTACATCATGAGAAACGCTGGACTGGAAGAAACACAAGCTGGAATCAAGATTGCCAGGAGAAATATCAATAACCTCAGATATGCAGATGACACCACCCTTATGGCAGAAAGTGAAGAGGAACTAAAAAGCCTCTTAATGAGAGTGAAAAAGTTGGCCTAAAGCTCAACATTCAGAAAATGAAGATCATGAAAAAAAAAAAAAGAAAATGAAGATCATGGCATCTGGTCCCATCACTTCATGGGAAATAGATGGAGAAACAGTGGAAACAGTGTCAGACTTCATTTTTCAGGGCTCCAAAATCACTGCAGATGGTGATTGCAGCCATGAAATTCAAAGACGCTTACTCCTTGGAAGAAAAGTTATGACCAACCTAGATAGCATATTCAAAAGCAGAGACATTACTTTGCCAACTAAGGTCTGTCTAGTGAAGGCTATGGTTTTTCCAGTGGTTATGTATGGATGTGAGAGATGGACTGTGAAGAAGGCTAAGCGCCAAAGAATTGATGCTTTTGAACTGTGGTGTTGGAGAAGACTCTTGAGAGTCCCTGGGACTGCAAGGAGATCCAGCCAGTCCATTGTAAAGGAGATCAGCCCTGGGTGTTCTTTGGAAGGAATGATGCTAAAGCTGAAACTCCAGTACTTTGGCCACCTCATGCGAAGAGTTGACTCATTGGAAAAGACTTTGATGCTGGGAGGGATTGGGGGCAGAGGATGAGATGGCTGAATGGCATCACTGACTCAATGGACGTGAGTCTGAGTGAACTCCAGGAGATGGTGATGGACAGGGAGGCCGGCGTGCTGCAATTCATGGGGTTGCAAAGAGTTGGACATGACTGAGCGACTAAACTGACCTGAATGGAAGCAGAAGATATTAAGAAGTGGCAACAATACACAGAATAACTATACAAAAAAGATCTTCATGACCCAGATAACCATGACGGTGTGATCACTCACCTAGAACCAGACATCTTGGAATGCGAAGTCAAGTGGGCCTTAGGAAACATCACTATGAACAAAGCTAGTGGAGGTGATGGAATTCCAGTTGAGCTATTTCAAATCCTAAAAGATGATGCTGTGAATGTGCTGCACTCAACATGCCAGCAAATTTGGAAAACTCAGCAGTGGCCACAGGACTGGAAAACGTCAGTTTTCATTCTGATCCCAAAGAAAGGCAATACCAAAGATTGTTCAGACTACCACACAGTTGTACTCATCTCACACACTAGCAAAGTAATGCTCAAAATTATCCAAGCCAGAGTTTATGGCCCATGAACTTCCAAATGTTCAAGCTGGATTTAGAAAAGGCAGAGGAACCAGAGATCAGATTGCCACCATCCGTTGGATCATCAAAAAAGCAAGAGAGTTCCAGAAAAATATCTATTTCTGCTTCATTGACTATGCTGAAGCCTTTGACTGTATGGGTCACAGCAAACTGTGGAAAATTCTTGAAGAGATGGGAATACTAGACCACTTGACCTGCCTTCTGAGAAATCTGTATGCAGGTCAAGAAGCAACAGTTAGAACTGGACATGGAAAAACAGACTGATTCCAAGTCGGGAAAGGAGTATGTCAAGGCTGTATATTGTCACCCTGCTTATTTAACTTCTATGCAGAGTACATCATGAGAAACGCTGGGCTGGATGAAGAACAAGCTGGAATCAAGATTGCTGGGAGAAATATCAATAACCTCAGATATGCAGATGATACCACCCTTATGGCAGAAAGTGAAGAACTAAAGAGCCTCTTGATGAAAGTGAAAGAGGAGAGTGAAAAAGCTGGCTTAAAACTCAACATTCAGAAAACTAAGATCATGGCATACAGTCCCATCACTTCATGGCAAATAGATGGGGAAAAAATGGAAACAGTGACAGATTTTATTTTTGGGGGCTCCATAATCACTGTAAATGGTGACTACAGCCATGAAATTAAAAGATGCTTGCTCCTTGGAGGAAAAATTATGACCAACCTAGACAGCATATTAAAAGGCAGAAACATTACTTTGCCAACAAAGGTCTGTCTAGTCAAAGCTATGGTTTTTCCAGTGGTCATGTATGGATGTGAGAGTTGGACTATAAAGAAACTGGAGTGCCAAAGAATTGATGCTTTTGAACTGTGGTGTTGGAGAAGACTCTTCAGAGTCCCGAGGACTGCAAGGAGATCCAACTAGTCCATCCTAAAGGAAATCAGCCCTAGGTGTTCATTGGAAGGAATGATGCTAAAGCTGAAGCTCCAATACTTGGCCACCTGATGCGAAGAGCCAACTCATTGGAAAAGACCTTGATGCTGGGAAAGATCAAAGACAGGAGGAGAAGGGGACGACAGAGGATGAGATGGCTGGATGGCTGGATGGCATCACTGACACGATGGACATGAGTTTGTGTTGGCTCAGGGAGTTGATGGACAGGGGGAACTGGTGTCTTGCAGTCCATGGGGTCATAAAGAATCAGACACGACTGAGCAACTGAACTTACTAGCTGATCAAACACCTCTTAAAAATAATTGTTCAAACCTGCTACGTTTACAAAGATTCGTAAGCTGAACTTAAAAACTTAAGTTGAAGCTAGGATCTAGAAGGATGGTACTGATCAATATATTTTCAGTGCAGCAGTGGAGAAACAGACAGAGAACAGACTTATGGACACAAGGAGGAGGGAGGAGAGGGTGAGATGTATGGAGAGAGTAACACAGAAACTTACATTACCATATGTAAAATAGACAGCCGAGGGGAATCTGCTGTATAACTCAAGAAACTCAAACAGGGGCTCTGTATCAACCTAGAGGGCTGGGATGGGGAGGGAGATGGGAGAGAGGTTCAGGAGGGAGGGGACATGTGTATACCTATGACTGATTCATGTTGATGTTTGGCAGAAAACATCAAAATTCTGTAAAGCAATTATCCTTCAACTAAAAAATAAATACATTTAAAAAAATTTTTAAGAAGTTGTTTTTAATAATACAAAAATACAAAATATAATACAAAAAGTTGTTATTTATAATAATAAAAGTTATTTTAAACAGAATATCCATTTTAAATTTAAAGACTAAATCGGCTTTTTACAGACATTCAAGCCCTGATGTTGACTGAGCTGGGTGGAGGAGGGTGCAGATCACACAGGACTTGGAAGAAAAGTAACAGGCACTGAGGAGCAGCCAGCCACCAGGGATTGCCTGCCTTGGGCTAGAGCCTAGGACAGTCTTGATGGATTGGCCTTTCCATGCCCTGCCTGCCTTGGCACCCCACCCTGGAGCTCAAAGGTCAATTGCCTTTAGATTGTCACTTTGTTAAGAGAATGGGGCCACAGGGAGTGGCTGAGGGTTACTGACCCTACGCCCCTTCCCCATTGAGATGTCCCGTGTCCCAATCCCAATATCCTTCTTCCTCTGACAGCACAAAGGTGACAGTCGTCCCATGGGTCGCTGGGTTTGCCCAGATCACCTGATTCTCCTCTTTCACCCACTGAGGCATAGTTTGCAAATTAAGCCTAGATGCCTGCATGCAAGACAGACAGAATCTTCTACAATCATGGGTCAAACTTAGACATGTGAAGTGGTTTTTTTTTTTTTTTTTGCCTTGCTGGGAGGCTTGTGGGATTTGTGGATTCTTACTTACTAAATGAGGGATCGAACTCTGACCCCCTGCAATGGAAGTGTCGTCTTAACGACTGGAGCCCCAAGGAAGTCCTATATTTTTTTTTTATTTCCCTCCCTCAGCTCTAACTGGATGGTGATTGTCACCTGTCAAGTACAAACAAACTTAGGAGTCATAGAAAGTTGTGGAAAAAGAAGGGACAGGGTGCTCAGAAGGAAGTGGAGGGGGAAAGGGAGAAAAGGGGTATTTCTTTAAGGTGTAAAGAAGACCTTGAGAGGGGGGCTTCCCTGGTGGCTCAGAGGTAAAGAATCTGCCTGCCAATGCAGGAGACACGGGTTCGATCCCCTGTCCAGGAAGATCAATCTCCGGTCCAGGAAGATTCTACTCGCCGAGGAGCAGCTAAGCCTGTGTGCCACAGCTGTGGAACCTGCATTCCAAAGCCTGGCAGCCATAACCCCCGGAGCCCACAGAACCCAACACGGTGAGAAGTCCGCTCACGGCGACAAAGAATGGCCCCTGCTCACGGCAACTAGGGAAAGCCTGCTCAGCGATGAAGACCCAGCACACTCAGAAATCAATCAATCAACCATTTCTCTTTTTTTCAAAGGAAGACTTGAGAAAGGGAAAGCAAAAGAGAATACCTAATTTAGTGAGGGAAGAACCTGAGTGGACTCTGAAGGGAAGATGCTTGGCACTAAAAATTCTAGCCAACATTTACTGAACACTTCCTCTGTGTTAAGAACTCGTTTTAAGGATATTGCATCTTATCCTGTTTAAGCATTCTGACAACCCCAAAAGGTAGGTTCTTTGGTGGGCGGGGCCGGGGGGGGTGCAGAGTGTTGCTGATGAAGGCATAGATGAAGTGAGTTGCTCACGGTCCCTGCTGGGGTGGGGCCAGCACACAAGCCCACGGTAGCTACCTAGAACCTAAGCATCATCTGTCCTCCCTATTTCCCCCTTCCCTGGGCTTCCTACTTGATGGTTCCAGAGAAAAGGAAAGCTGCCCACTGAGCAGCACAAGGTGGGCACCGTGGCCTTGGATTCGGTTAGAACAAACTCAGTAAACTCAACATATGTCTTCTATAATTCAGATGCTTTAGGAGCAAATGTTCTCACGAAATTGCAGATCAGCAGAGAAAATGGATGTAATTCTGGATACTGTTTGTACATGTAAGGATGGATACAGGAGATTTTGTTATTTACTTAAAAGACTTCCTGAGGTATTTAATAACTCTAGTAAAAGATGCTGGCCAGTTTGGGGTCTGGCCTGCAGATGATTAGCATGGAATCAAATTATGTCAAAGGGGAACTTGGGGTTAACCACATGCCAGACAACTCCATTTTGAGACAGTGGAACATGTACCAGTGTGATTCAAAACTCTTGAGCGCAGTGTGAAGGTGGGAACAGTGGCCCAGGTACAAATAAGAAAGGTGTTAATGTGGAAGGTCAGCACTACCACCTGTTTGCAGGTAACACGCAGTTAGGCAAACTGCCCAAGAGCGTGACGTAGTAAGAAGGAGGTGGGTAGAGTTGGGTTTGTTTTAAGGGCACCCAGAAGAAAAGGGAAGAGGAAGAGATTTTTTTTTTTTTAGGGGGGTTGGGGCAGACGTAAGTTAAGGGGAGGTTTTCTGGAAGAGCTTCCAGGGCAAAATAAAGAAGATAGATTTAAGCTTGTGGTGGGTGTTTGGAGAATGGAAAAAGATGACTTTCAATAATATGGAGCAATGAACCAGAGTGATAGCAAGAAATAGAAAGTGGCAGAAAATAGCGCTTGAGAGGAAATGAAAGGACCATGACTCAACTTTTTGTCAAGCCTGCACAGGAGGAGAAGGGTGGAGGGGAGGAATCAATAAGGAAAGGTGAGGAAGGCAAGAGTCAGGGCTTCACCGCAGGAACCCTAAGTCTCCACGGAAAGAAATGTCAGAGCACGGAGCTGGAGCCGCTAGCAGAACCTGAGATAAAAGAGGGACGTGCTTGTGTGTGCTCAGGCGCTTCAGTCGTGTCCAACTTTGGGCAACCCTATGGACTGTAGCTCACCGAGTTCCTCTGTCCCTGGGATTCTCCAGGCAGGAATGCTGGAGTGGGTTGCTGTGCCTTTCTCCAGGGGACCTTCTGGACCCAGGGATAAAACCCGAGTCTCTTATGTCCCCTGCATTGGCTGGTGGGTTATTTACCACTAGTGCCACCTGGGAAGACCAAAACAGGGTAAGTCAAACGCAGGAGGAGAAGAGAAATCCAGAGCATGAGCTAAAGAACAGAGTAAATACAAACAGATATTAACGTTATAATGCTTCAGTGGCTAGTGGGGCCATGCCACGCAAGTATAAGGTATAGGAAGGAAAATTCTAGAGAGGGAGCTTCAAGCGGGGAGAACTCCAATGCCAGACAAAGAGAGACAGCTGAGAGGTTCTCGCCACAGTGGGTTATTTGGAAAGGGCGCACCCTGGGTAGAACCAGGTACGACCATTCAACAAGGAGCACCTCCCTCACCAGTCACACAGCAGGGCCTGGGGTCCTGTCCTCACGCGGCGCCAGGACCAGCGGGTGGAGGAAGGTGTTCAGGGGAAGGGCTTGGAAGGGCCCAAGGCAGGAGGACCCTCAGGGTGGCAGGTGTTTAAACACAAAACACAGGCCCCACCATTATGAAGTCAATTTGAGAATAGTATTTTTCAGGACTTTCCTGGTGGTCCAGGGGTTAAGAATCCGTCTTCAATACAGAGGAAGGAGGGTTTCATCCCTAATCAGAGAACTAAAGATCCCACGTGCCTCGGAGTAACCAAGGCCCAGCACTGCAGATACTGAGTATACGCACCGCAGCAAAGGATCCCACATGCCACATGCCTCAAGGAAGACCCCACACAGTCAAAAATACAAATAAATAGCAAAGCCGAATAGAGGTGGAGTAAAGGCACTTACTCGTTTAAATTAAAAAAAAGAAAAGAATAATACTTTTCCAAATATTTGTGCAAAAAAATACACACAAGAGATGCTCATTCTGAGCCCAGCTGACCCCACACTGAATTGAGCATGCGCAGTTGATCCCTAGGCATTAAGCTACTGCCCTCGCCCCGCTCCCAGTTAGGAGATTTGGCTGGTTCCAGAGAGAGATACCCAGTGCCAACTGTTGCTCATTCCAGTTCATTTTATGGGAGTTTGAGGGAGTGAGCAGCTGTCACAACCATGCAGTAACTTCCTGCCTCCATCCACTCTAAATGCACTTGAGCGCTGAGGTTTAAGAGAATAGTTGGAGATAAAAACTATGGAGGGAAAAAAGTAGGAATATTGATAACTCCCCCCTTACTTTTTCTCCTAAACATAATTTATACTGTAATTACATTTCTTCTATATAAGGAGATACTGTCCTTATATAGGGAAGGGCCGATTCTGACTCCATGATGGATATATTTCTTTGGCTTTACCCTTTGTTTTTCATTGTTTTTGTTTTTATAATCGTATATAATAACCTGCCTTGGGGAGCCTTACTCCTCTGCCTGAAGAGATTAACACATTCCCTCCCTGAAGTTGGCCATTCCAAGAGACATTTGCAAGACTATTTTTGTTCAGTGGCTCAGTCATGTCCAACTCTTTGTGATCCCATGGACTGCAGATGCCAGTCTTCCCTGTTCTTCACTATCTCAGAAAATTTGCTCAAGCTCATGTCTATTGAGCCGGTGATGCCATCTAACCATCTCATCCTCTGTTGTCCCCTTCTCCTCCTGCCCTCAATCTTTCCCAGCATCAGCATCTTTTCCAATGAGTCAGCTCTTTGCATCATGTGGTCAAAGTACTGGAGTTTCAGCTTCAACATCAGTCCTTCCAATGAATATTCAGGACTGATTTCCTTTAGGATGGACTGGTTTGATCTCCTTCCTGTCCAAGGAACTCTCTAGAGTCTTCTTCAACACCACAGTTCAAAGGCATCAATTCTTCAGCTCTCAGCCTTCTTTATGGTCCAACTCTCACATTTCCACACGACTGCTGGAAAAATCATACCTCTGACTAGACAGACCTTTGTTGGCAAACTGATATCTCTGCTTTTTAATACCATGTCTAGGTTTGTCATAGCTTTTCTTCCAAGAAGCAAGTGTCTTTTAATTTCATGGCTGCAATCACCATCTGCAGTGATTTTGGAGACCAAGAAAACAAAGTCTATCGCTGTTTCCACTCATTCCCCATCTGTTTGCCATGAAGTAATGGGACCAGATCCCATGATCTTCGTTTTCTGAATGTTGAGCTTTAAGCCAACTTTTTCACTCTCCTCTTTCACTTTCATCAAGAGGCTCTTTAGTTCTTCTTCACTTTCTGCCATAAGGGTGGTGTCATCTGCATATCTGAGGTTATTGATATTTCTCCTGGCAATCTTGATTCCAGCTTGTGTTCTTCCAGTCCAGCGTTTCTCATGATGTACTCTGCATGTAATTTAAATAAGCAGGGTGACAATATACAGCCTTGACGTACTCCTTTCCCAGTTTTGAACCAGCTTGTTGTTCCCTGTCTGGTTCTTACTGTTGCTTCTTACCTGCATACAGTTTTCTCAGAAGATACATAAGGTGGTCTGGTATTCCCATCTGTCCAAGATTTTCCACAGTTTGTTGTGATCCACACAGTCAAAGACTTTAGCCAACAAAGCAGAAGTAGATGTTTTTCTGGAATTCCCTTGCTTTTTCAATGATCGAATGGATGTTGGCAATTTGATCTCCAGTTCTTCTGCCTTTTCTAAATCCAGCATGTACATCTGGAAGCTGTTAGTGCACATACTGTTGAAGCCTAGCTTGAAGGATTTTGAGCATTACCTTGTTAGCATGTGGAATGAGCACAATTGTGCGGTAGTTTGAACATTCTTTGGCATTGCCCTTCTTTGGGATTGGAATGAGAATTGACCTTTTCCATTTCTGTGGCCACTGCTGAGTTTTCCAAATTTGCTGGCATATTGAGTGCAGCACTTTAACAGCATCATCTTTTATGGTCTTTACTTCCTCAACTCCTCCCCTTCTGTCTTATAAAAGAACTGGCAAAAAAATTAAAAAAATAAAAAAAATAATAAAAGAACTGGCATCCAGCCTCTGATAAGATGGTTGTTTTGGGACATTAGTCTGCCACCTTCTCCAGTCAGCCAGCATTCCAAAAAAAGTCATATTCCTTGCCTCAACACCTTGTGTCTCGGTTGCTTGGCATGTCCTGCAGCTAGCAGATGGAGCTTGGACTCGTGGTAACATTACTGGAAAGTGATTCAGCTGAAAATAAGCTAAAGTTGACTTCTGAAGCCCAGCCTTAGGTCATTATGTAAAAATACAGGGCCCATAGGGTACATATGGAAAAGGGAAATTGACAGAAAGGAGCTGCCTCTGCAGGCCCCTCTTGGTGGAGTTACAGTATGTGGGAGACTGCCCACAGAGCAGGCAAGTTTCGGGAAGGGAATAAATTGGGGTAGAAAGGATGAGTCCAACCAAACAAAGCACAGTGGAAGAATATTCACTGTTGCCCATTTTGGGAGTGGTAATGATGTTGATCCTGCCAGTTCCAGTTTCCAGAGGGAATCTGAAAAGAACCTGGAGCCTTGTATCGGGACCTTATGTGATGGGTATAACTGTCCCTCTCCAGTCCTGCCAGGGCACTCAGGGTCAGAGATGTGTGAGTGTGGGACAGAGGTGGGAGGAGAAGCTGCCACCTTTTCAACACTGCCAACCCTTGTGGGCATACTGGACTCTAGCATCCTTGCAGCAATTAGGGCTGCTGATGGCACTGCAGACAGCAGGGCCCCAAGTGCAAGCACCTGAGTGGAGACCCCTCGCTGGTGGATGGCCACTGGCCCGAGGCGCCTGGAGGGCTGGCTCCCAGGCACTGCCAGGCAGAGTTTGATGAGCGCTGACTGTTGGCTTCCCTCCACTCCCAAAGCTGCTCTGAACACAGCAGCTGCAGGCTGGGGTTTTCAGTTATCTAGCGGGAGGGGCATCTTAAGAAACTGAGTTTTGTTGTCATCATCCATGTGCCACACACCAAGCCTGAATCAAATGTACAAGAAAGACTGGAAGTTGTGAAACGCAACTCAGAAGTCCCACTGACTGCAGTTCCGCGTTGAGTTCTAGTGGAACTATGGTCTCAGAACCTGGGTGACGGGCCGCTTAGCAACCGTGGGCCAGAGAGAAATGCAAAGTAAAACCAAATAAAAGGACAAGGGAAGGAACTGGGGATCACCTTTTCAAGGAGGCACAGAATGGTGAGAAATATTCTTTAAATATTTAAAATAAAAATGCTAAGAAAAGGAGAAAGTCGAAGTTTTTAAACAGCCAATAGATTTCTGCCTGCACAGATGCTTAAATGGAAGCAGGTGCCCAGGAAACCAAGGCAGAGAAAGCAAAGGGCAGCTAGAAAATGCAGAGAACACTGACAGAGCCACGTGATGCGCCAAGACAAAGGCCTAGGAAACTTCAGGAGAAATGGGAAGGGAAACAAAGTGTCTTACTTCAAGAAAGAAAAAATTGTACAAAGAATCACAGAGATGGGGACGAAGACTCTTCACATGCTAAATTGCTTCAGTCGTCTCCGACTGTTTGCGACCCATGGACTGTAGCCCGCCGGGCTCCTCTGTCCATGGGATTCTCCAGGCAAGAACACTGGAGTGCCTTACCATTTCCTCCTCCAGGGGATCTTCCCAATCCAGGGACTGAACCCACATTTTTTCTGTCTCCTGCATTGGCAGGCAGGTTCTTTACCACTAGCACCACCTGGGAAGCTCTTCGGAAGAATCTTTGGGTAGCAGAAATGTGGACTCCTATAAAGGTATAAGCAGCTACCAGAAGTAGGAATATGTATATGAAGGAGAAAGGTGAATGTTTAAGAACGAAGTTTCATTTGGGTCCTGGGAACTCCCATAACCAGCTGCGGGCACATCCAGTGGATGGCACAGCCCTCCCTCAGGAGATGACAGTCACCACCCACAGCCACAGACTTCCTCTGGGGACTTTAGAATGCATTCCCTAATTGCAGGCTGGGAGAGCACTCCACAGGAGCCAAGACCGAGGGAAGCATTTATGTTAGGCTTGCATTCCCAACAAAGGATTCTGAGAGGGTGCCTAAGGGAAGGGGCCATTTCTGGGTTGCTTGCTATTTCTCAGGCCAGATTAGGAGAAGCAGGGATTAACTAAGGATTGAGTGCTATTTGTGGCTAAGCCATGGGCTATCCACGGTAATAAGTGAAAATAGGTAAGTGGGTCTGTAACTGGTTATTATGTCATTTTACAACTTTGAGAACAAAAGATGTTTTCTGTTCATTGCAGCTGGTCATATCTGTCTCTGTCCTCCCAGCCTAGTGGTTAAAGGCAGGGCTGCTTTTTCCTTTCTCAGTTTGAGCTGATTTTTATTCTTTCAGTATTGGTTAGGTTTTTTTCTTGACCAAGGGTAAACAATGTCAGCCCTTAGGACAATATTCTGGGAAATCCAGTTGTTGTTGTTCAGTCGCTCAGTCGTGTCCGACACTTTGCGACCCCATGGACTGCAGCACTCCAGGCTTCCCTGTCCTTCACCATCACCCAGAGCTTGCTCAAACTCATGTCCATTGAGTCGGTGATGCCATCCAACCATCTCATCCTCTGTTGTCCCCTTCTCTTCCTGCCTTCAATCTTTCCCAGCATCAAGGTCTTTTCCAATGAGTCAGCTCTTCGCATCAGGTGGCCAAAGTATTGGAGCTTCAGCATCAGTCCTTCCAATGAATATTCAGGATTGATTTCCTTTAGGATTGACTGGTTGGATCTCCGTGCAGTCCAAGGGATTCTCAGGAGTCTGCTCCAACACCACAGTTCAGAAGCATCAATTCTTCAGCATTCATCCTTCTTTATGGTCCAACTCTCACATCCATACACGGCTACTGGAGAAACCATAGCTTTGACTAGACAGACCTTTGTTGGCCAAGTAATGTCTCTGCTTTTTAATACACTGTCTAGGTTTATCATAGCTTTTCTTCCAAAGAGCAAGCGTCTTTTAATTTCATGGCTGCAGGCACCATCTGCAGTGAAACCCAGATCTTCCCCATAATCTAGAATTGACCTAAAGGCAGTTCAGAGACAGATTTTATTTTCCTGGGGCCCTAAATCACTGTGGCTGGTGATTGCAGCCAGCAAGTTAAGAGACCATTACTCTTTGGAAGAAAAGCTATGACAAACCTAGACTGTGGCCTATTAGAAAGCAGAGATATCACTTTGCCAACAAAGGAACATATAGCCAAAGCTATTCTTGCCTGGAGAATCCCAGGGACAGGACCCTGGTGGGCTGCCGTCTCTGGGGTCGCACAGAGTAGGATACGACTGATGTGACTTAGCAGCAGCAGCATGGTTTCTCCAGTAGTCATGTATGGATGTGAGAGTTGGACCATAAAGAAAGCTGAGTGCTGAAGAATTGATGCTTTCAAACTGTGGTGCTGGAGAAAACTCTTGAGAGTCCCTTGGACTGAAAGGAGATCCAACCAGTCAATCCTAACGGAAATCAATCCTGAATTCGTTGGAAAGACTGATGCTGAAGCTGAAGCTCCAGTATTGGCCACTTAATGCAAAGAGCCTACTCATTGGAAAAGACCCTGATGCTGGGAAAGATTGAAGGCAGGAGAAGAAGGTGATGACAGAGGATGAGATGGTTGGATGGCATCACTGACTCAATGGACATGAGTTTGAGCAAGCTCCAGGAGATAGTGAAAAGGAAGCTAATATACTGCAGTCCAGGGGGTCACAAAGAGCTGGACATGACTCAACAACTGAACAACAACAACAGTTCAGAGAACCTCATATACAGGCAGATAAAAGAAAGCTTCTCATTCCTTCTGTTGCCTGATAAACTACGGATATCTGATCGGACAATAGCTGTGCGTTAGCATTTGGATTCTGGAGGTTACACAATTGAATTCTGCAACACAGAGAAATACTAGCGGAATAGACTATGAGCAGGGTGTAGAGTCTATTTCTCAACCAAACGACAGATTTACTCGGATTTGTATCAAGAACAGGTTCCATCCCCATTCTCCAGAGCCTGTAGAAACAGACACAGGAATATTAGCTACACTGAGTTGAGTATGAACTCACGTTTAGATTAATATAGATACAGAAGGTTTCCTGTAGAAATATAAATATATATAATATGTACATGGCTAACTATACACACATTTTTCTTTGTTCTGTCAGCTGAGGGGACCTAGAGTCAACCTTCCACTGGCCATGATTGCACCTACTGCCCAGACTTGGGTTTCTAATGCCATTCTCTAATAAAAGAACTCAGGGCTCTTTGGGGAAATAGCTGATTCTAGGACTGGGGCAGAAAATACAAGATAAACCTAGAGCAGCCTGCAGTCCCAGAAGGTAAATAAGTGTTCCTGCAAGATACAAGGAAGAAGACAGAGTGAAAGAAAACACACACGCGCACACAATGAAGGGACACGGGTCAACTGAAAGCGTTCCCATGGCCGAAGCTGGAATAATTTGAGCAAGAAAATAAAGTACCGTTGGATTATAACTCAAAGTATAAAGGAAGTATCCATGAGTCTATGCTGATTTAAATAAAAGGTTGAATTAACTTATTTTTATTTATTGAAGTTATTTATATATCTTTATTTTCAGTTGTTTGGGATCTTCATGGACACACACAGGCTTTTTCTAGTTGTGATGAGGTGGGGCTACGTTCTAGCTGCAGCGCGTGGTGGCTTCTCTTGTTGCGGCTCACAGGCTCTAGCGCTCTGGCTCAGTAGTTTTGGCCCACGGGCTTAGTTGCCCCATGGCATGTGGGATCTTCCCGGACCAGGGACTGAACCTGTGTCCCTGGCACTAGCAGGCAGATTCTTAACCACTGGACCACCATGAAAGTCCCGGAAGATTGAATAAATTTGAAAATGGGAGAGAAGGCACAAATCTCCCATGCAGAAGGATTTTAAAACATGTATATAGCTACTCTGCCCTTAAGGACTGGAACATAATGCCCACTCCTGGAACGTGAGCTGCACGTGGTGCTTCCTTCCAAAGAGCACGATGTGAGAGGTGGGGGTGGCGCGGGCGGGAGGAACTTAGGAGTGGTGGTGGCGACTTTAGAGTGGAGAAACTTGACAAAACTACCTCAGCCGGGTAATCAAGACCCACATCAGCGGTGGTAAGCCCTATTGATGTACCCTTGATAAGACGTGATGAGACTGGTACTTCTTTAATCTTCCTCCAGAAAACCCAGAACCCGCATCTAATCATGAGAAAAACATCAGACAAATATCAGTTGAGGGATATTCTACAAAAATACTGATATCATCAACAAAAGAAAACACTTCTCCAAACTGTGAAGGTTGACAAAAACAAGGAAAGTCAGAAATTATACAGCCAAGAGGAGCCTAAGCAGACTGATAACCGCATGTAATATGGTCCCTGGAGGGGATCCTGGAACAGAAAAAACACATTAAGTAAAAACATGAATCAACTATGACCTTTTTAGTTAATAATGTAATTAGAAGTTTATTTTTAAAACAGGGTGTGTGTTTCTGCCCCTCCATTCCAAAAAAAAAAAAAGGCTGAAAACCCCTATATATTTCATTTCCATGGGGACTTTTTAAGGACAGCTCTCGATTAATTTCAACTTTCATTTTCTTGTAGGGCGTATAGTTAAGCAGTCAAAGTTTTACACTGTCATTAGTTAAAACTTAAGTACTGCTTTTGCAACAAGTGGGCCCCTCCACCTCTGTCTGTCAGCTAATGACTTGAATCATAATATATTCTATTCTCTTGAGAAAAGGCCCATAGTGGGGTCTGGGGGAGTTTTGGGGGAGTTTGGGGGCTGTGTGGCTGTGTGTGATGCCAAAAGTTCAGCTTCTGTGTACACCATTGGCGAATCAAATCTCAGAGACAGAGTTTTGGGTAAAGAAGAAAAGGACAGCTTTATTGCTTTGCCAGGCAAAGGGGGCCACAGTCGACTAATGCCTCCAAAACCATGTGTCCTCGCTTAGGGAAGATAGTGACAAGTTTTATAGCAATTGTTCAACGAGGGCTAGGTCAGCTCACGGACATTCTTCTGATGGGCTGGTGATGAGGCGAGTAGGAGTCCAGCATCCACCTCCAGGTCCAGCTGGTCTGGGGTCTCCACGCTTGTGGGCAGCCTGTCATCATCGATGGGTAACATCTCCTACCTGGAAGCGGTTTTGGTCTCTGCAAAACAGCTCAAAGATATTGTTGCGTGTATCCACTGATGGGGAAACAGGACCTTGCCCCAAGGCTGCTCTTGACTGTTTCTCCTTGGTCTCCCATCCCCCTCCCTTCTCTAATTAGTAACTGCTTGAATCTTCCCCTTGGAATTTAGGGAAGGTCATGGATGAAGGCTGTTTCTTGTAATGAAAGAAGTGGAGGACACAGATAGGCTTTGTGCTCAGGAACCCCCAAAGGGGCTCAGTATCATGTGTTAGCCCAAATACTGGTTAAGTAGCATTCATCTGACTTTCCCCTCACGTCACTTGTTAGATACGTGACTCTGAGCAAACCTAACTCACTTTCCCTTGTATGTATCACTGGAATCTAGTCCTTCACCAATAATCTATTGTGGACCAGGCCCTGTGCTGAGTCCTGGGGAGACAGAGGAGTGCAAAGTGGCCTCTGTCCCCCCATGGGGTTTATGGTCCACAATAATTAACATTATGAATAATTAATCAAGTTCTCTCATGTGAAAGGTGAAAGTGCAAGTCGCTCAGTCGTGTCCGACTCTTTGTGACCCCATGGACTTTACATTCCATGGAATTCTCCAGGCCACAGTACTGGAGTGGGTAGCCTTTCCCTTCTCCAGGGGATTTTCCCAACCCAGGGATCGAACCCAGGTCTCCCGCATTACAGGTGGATTATAAGCAAAAGCAAATAATCCCAACTTCAACACACACTACCAGGTGAGGGATGTGTTGTCCTGGGGGAAGTGAGGCTTTGGTGAGATCCAAAGGATGGGAGGGGACAGGAAGGCCTGCCAGGCAGCGGCGGGGGCACAGGAGGCCAGCACCCAGGGAGCGCGGTGGGCAAATGCCCTGGCCTTCACCTTCCTCCGCTCCAGTCATCTAGCCCGTCTGGGGAGACGTGTTGAGTCCGGAGAGAAAGACACAAAAAGGGACAAGGGTCTCAAACGTAACTGGCTGTGCTTAAAAGTCCTCTCCTGACCACTGAGGAAAAGAAAGAAAGATTCCAAGCGGCTGATCAGCGGCAGAGCCGGCCTCCCAGGGGGGCAGTGGCTCACTGGGAGCCCTCAAAGCTCCGGGTGCCTGAGGCTACACCTGCATCTCTGATTCTCCCCCACCAGCCCCTTCCGCCCCGGCTGCCTGCTTGTTCTCATCTCTTCTGTGCCACGTGGCTTTGGTTTACGAGTGACCCCTGCCATCTCCTGCCATCTCTCAGTGGCTCTGAGCTGCTTCCAGCTGGCTCCATCTGCTGAGAGAGACGAGCTTGGTTCAGCACGTCACTGGCCGTCGGCACGCTCCCCAGATCAGGTCAGTTTCTAGGAGGGGTAGGTCAGCACCCTTGTCTAGAGCTTTCCGAGGGTTGGGTTTATTCCACTGGTCCTCTGGGCGACGGCCCAAGCAGGAGGCTCTGTCTTTTATTGTCTTGATTTTGCATGGTTACCTTGCCCTGCTCACGAAACCCCTGAGCTGTGTTTGACCAAGATTTCCTCATGGTGAGTAACTGAAAGCCCCGGAGCTGGCAAAGCAGAGAGATTTCTAGGCGTAAGTACCTGGTGAGATGGGGTGCAGCTGACCTCGGGCATGCCTGGAACCAGGAACTCTGCTTCTCAAACCGCTCTTGTGCTGGCTTCGCTCTCTCAGGCGGGCTGTCTGTACAAGACTCACAGCCTGAGTGGTTACAGCCTTAATTTCCTTGCCTTCCTCACTAGAGGAATTTAAGACTCTGTCAACCTCAACCGCGGTCTAACTTGAATCCCAGTTCAAATAAAATGTGCTTTAAAAAATGGAAATTTCCACCTGATTTGATATTTGATAATATAAGAAAACACTGATAATGTTTAAGACAGGGTAATACTATTGTGCTTTTTTTTTTAAGAGTCCTTATCTTTTGAAATTCATATTGAAATATTTATTGTGAAAGCTGTGATGTTGGGAACATCCGCTGGATCGAAAAAGCAAGAGAGTTCCAGAAAAACATCTATTTCTGCTTTATTGACTATGCCAAAGCCTTTGACAGTGCGGATCACAATAAACTGTGGAAAATTCTGCAAGAGATGGGAATACCAGACCACCTGACCTGCCTCTTGAGAAATCTGTATGCAGGTCAGGAAGCAACAGTTAGAACTGGACATGGAACAACAGACTGGTTCCAAACAGGAAAAGGAGTACATCAAGGATGTATATTGTCACCCTGCTTATTTAACTTCTATGCAGAGTACATCATGAGAAACGCTGAACTGGAAGAAACAAAAGCTGGAACCAAGATTGCCAGGAGAAATATCAATAACCTCAGATATTCAGATGACACCACCCTTATGGCAGAAAGTGGAAGGAACTAAAGAGCCTCTTGATGAAAGTGAAAGAGGAGAGTGAAAAAGTTGGCTTAAAGCTCAACATTCAGAAAGCTAAGATCATGGCATCTGGTCCCATCACTTCATGGGAAATAGATGGGGAAACAGTGGAAATAGTGGCTGACTTTATTTTTCTGGGCTCCAAAATCACTGCAGATAGTGACTGCAGCCATGAAATGAAAAGACGCTTACTCCTTGGAAGGAAAGTTATGACCAACCTAGACAGCATATTCAAAAGCAAAGACATTATTTTGCCAACAAAGGTCCGTCTAGTTAAGGCTATGGTTTTTCCAGTGGTCATGTATGGATGTGAGAGTTGGACTATAAACAAAGCTGAGCACCGAAGAATTGATGCTTTTGAACTGTGGTGTTGGAGAAGACTCTTGAGAGTCCCTTGGACTGCAGGGAGATCCAACCAGTCCATCCTAAAGGAGATCAGTCCTGGGTGTTCATTGGAAGGACTGATGTTGAAGCTGAAACTCCAGTACTTTGGCCACCTGATGCAAAGAGCTGACTCATTTGAAAAGACCCTGATGCTGGGAAAGATTGAGGGTAGGAGGAGAAGGGGATGACAGAGGATGAGATGGCTGGATGGCATCACCAACTCGATGGACATGGGTTTGGGTAGACTCTGGGCATTGGTGATGGACAGGGAGGCCTGGCGTGCTGCATTTCATGGGGTTGCAAAGAGTCGGACACAACAGAGTGACTGAACTGAACTGAAGCATGATTTGTTTTTGAACACTTTTGTACAGCTTCATATGAATGAGTGACTAAATTTGAGATTCATTTGTCAAATTTCATGTCCTTGGTTTAAAAAATAAAACAAAACCTGGCGTCTTGCTCTACTGTTGAGCACACTAGCAGAATTAGCAAGAATCTCTGACTCTTCTTTACTTCTGTCATTTGAGCTTTTCATTTATCTATTGACCCACTTGAACAGGATCTTTGTGACCTTAGATTCTGTTGGTTGTCCAAGTCCAGGTGTTGTTGACCTGCCAACAATGGATGAAAGATGTGTTTGCTTAGCAATTGAGAAATAATGTTTTCCACATTAGACTCTGCTTGAGTTGTGAGGTCTTTTTTGCTGTCTGTCTGATAATCATCATTCCAGCCTTCTTTCCATGGGACTCTCGAGATTGGGAGGGCAGGAAATTAGGGTTTGAAAGTCCAGATCATGCTGTCCCCTCTTAGGCTGAGACAATACAAGGCTCTTGCCCCAGTGGTCCCTCTAACGGTTGGTGGTAGCGAGAAAAGGCTGGAAGGAGAACAGTAATGGTAGGAAATGGGCAAGGAAGTCACATACAAGGGGAAACCACAGCTGGCATTGGTGAAAGCTATGGGAGTGGAAAGAAGAGACGAGTCTGAGAAACATTGTGAAAGAACGCATAGCTTGGTGACTAAGTGGATTTGCAGAGAGAAGAGGAAGGGAGAGTCAGAGACAGCCAGATGCCTTTAATCCGTGACAGAGGCAAAGGAAATGCTCAACCAGTAACAGAAAAGGAGAAGTTGGGGGTGAGGGCCTGGTGCTGGACAGTTTCAGACGTGCTGAGATCAGACAAGACAGGAAACCGCCTCCCTTCTAGTTAATATTCAGGGGGAGAAGTGCCGAGAGGTGGAAACTCCAAGCCCAGTTAGGGGTCAGAGGGCACCAGAGGGGCCACACGAGTCACCGACAGAAAGGCTTCCCAGGTGATCTTCCCATTCCTGTATGTGGCCCAGAAAGGGCTGAGACGAAGCAGCTGATATAGATCTATTTTTTCTTTCCTCTTTTCTTTAACTTCTTACTACAGAACATTTTAAAAATAAACAAAAGTAGAAATATGACGAACCCCAGTGTTCCTGTCACCTAACTCCAACACTGATCAGATTGTGGTTTACCTTGTTTCATCTCAACCCTCATCCATTTCTCGCTGCATTATTTTTAAGCAAGTTCCAGACCTCATAGCTTTCCCAATAAATATTTCAGAAGATAAGGACTTTCAAAATTTAAGAATTTCAAATGGACTGAAAAAAAAAAAAACCCACAATACCATTCAGTTCAATTCAGTTCAGTCGCTCAGTCATGTCCGACTCTTTGCAACCCCATGAATCGCAGCACACCAGGCCTCCCTGTCCATCACCATCTCCCGGATTTCACTCAAACTCACATCCATCAAGTCAGTGATGCCATCGAGCCATCTCATCCTCTGTCGTTCCCTCTCCTCCTGTCCCCAATCCCTCCCAGCATCAGAGTCTTTTCCAGTGAGTCAACTCTTTGCATCAGGTGGCCAAAGTACTGGAGTTTCAGCTTTAGCATCATTCCTTCCAAAGAACACCCAGGGCTGATCTCCTTTAGAATGGACTGTTTGGATCTCCTTGCAGTCCAAGGGACTCTCAAGTCTTCTCCAACACCACAGTTCAAAAGCATCAATTTTTCGGCGCTCAGCTTTCGTCACAGTCCAACTCTCACATCCATCCATGACCACTGGAAAAACCATAGCCTTGACTAGAAGGACCTTTGTTGGCAAAGTAATGTCTCTGCTTTTCAATATGCTATCTAGGTTGGTCATAACTTTATTTCCAAGGAGTAAGCATCTTTTAATATCATGCCTTAAAAATTAACAATATTTTTTTAATCAAATACCAAGTCAGGTTCAAATTTTCATTTTTTATATACGTTTATTTGAATTAGGATTTACATTAGACCACAGATTGGGATCAATGATAGACTCTTAAGACTCTTTTACTCTGTGGATTCTCTCCCTCCACGCCCTCTCTGATCCCCACTCCCTACTCCTCTTCCTGTTTATCTTTGAAGTAAATCTGTTTGCCCATGGAATTTCCCACACTCTGGGTCTTGATGGTTGCATTCCCCTGGTGTCTGTTGACATGCTCATCCTCCTGTTTATGTCCTGTAACCTGGAAGCCCTGATGAGATTTAGACCCACCTTCATTTTGAATGTTATGCAAAAAGATCCAGTGAAGGGTGTTGTAGGGAGTCAGGGCAGCAGATTCGATCACAGGGGAAAAGTGTGAACTGACAGTGGTCTGCGGCCCCTGAGGCCCCTTAGGAAGAGTGACATTTGAGGGGCAGGCAGACAAAGAGACACCTGGGAACCAGGAGCAGAGGCGCGGCCAGGCCAAGGCCAAGGTGGAGGGCGCAGGAGTCTTCACTCCAGCCGTGGCAGAGTTGCTTACCCTGAATTACCTGCGGCAGAAAGCAAAAGTTCTTCTGTAGGGGCTTCGGGTGGCCCCGGGGAGAAAACAGGCACAAACACTGCCAGATGCGTGTGCCACGCAAGAACCAAGCTGAGAACCAAACAAGCACAGCTCCCGGTGGCTTTGATCCAGTGTCCCCTTGGTGGAAGGGGCAGCCAGGCTTGATGCCTGATACCCCGTCACGTGACAGGGCCAGACGGGGTCCTCCTGGCCCTCAGTGTGCCCACCTCTTGCAATAGTCTCTGCAGCTGCCTTTGCAATTACACCCTTGCCCACTCGCCTGCCCAGCGCCCTCCTACACAAGGGATGTCCTTTTCCAGCTGGTGCCAGGCTCCTCCTTCAGGTGCTGGAAAGATTCCAGGGATGCCTGCTTTCCCTCACTGCTCAGGGGCCCTTGTTGTGTTGTTGTTCAATCGCTCGGTCACATCCGACTCTTTGTGAACTCATGGACTGTAGCCCGCCAGGCTCCTCTGTACATGTAATTCTCCAGGTAAGAATACTGGAGTGGGTTGCCACTCCCTTCTCCAGAGGATCTTCCCGACCCAGGGACTGAGCCCAGGTCTCCTGCACCAAAGGCAGATTCTTTATCGACCGAGCTTCCAGGGAAGCCCTTGGCTCTTAGTAAATAGCCAGGACTGGGGAGGCAGGAGAGGTGGAAGGAAAGGAAATTTATCATCTCACTGAACACGGAGAAAGGCGTTATGCTGGTGCTGATATACACGCAAAGACTAACTTCTGGGCAGGGGAGCATTAAAAACTACTGAAGTGGAGACGGGCAATTTTTGTTATTCCTCTCCCCATAAGGTAAGGACTTCCCTGGTGGCTCAGACGGTAAAGCATCTGCCTGTAGTGTGGGAGACCCGGGTTTGATCCCTGGGTCGGGAATATCTCCTGAAGGAAATGGCAACCCACTCCAGTATTCTTGCCTGGAAAATCCCATGGACGGAGGAGCCTGGTAGGCTATAGTCCATGGGGTCGCAAAGAGTCGGACACGACTGAGCGGCTTCACTTTCACTTTCACCATAAGGTAAAGCCAGTCTGTGTAGAGTGAAAGAAGTCTTGAAAGAGAGTGGATGCCAGACGCAGGAAACCCTCCTCTGCCTTGCACTGAACCCCCGCCAACACAGCTCATGTCCTCACCAAAAGCCCCCTAAGAGGATCTCTGCCACAAACAAGGCCCAGGGCGGAAGGCAGGACCTGTGGACTCCGCTGGTCCAGAGGGGCCCGGGTGTTGCTGGAGCTGAGCCCTGGGTCAGGAATGACTTCAGCCCCAGGCTCTCAAGACTCCCACAGGGCCCCCAGCCCCCACCTCTTAAAGGGAGGACACATCTCCCCATTCAAAGGCATCTCTGGAGGAATTCTGCAGGAAATGACTTACTGGCCATCGGAGCCACCAAGCGAGGTATTTCCAGGACGTGAACCCTTCTCCCCGCGCGCACTGAACAGGATGCAAGTTCCCTGAAGCCCTCACAGAGAAGCTGCAAAGGCCGTGGAGGCAGGCCTGATAAGTGGCCGATGTCTTAAACCACCCCCTGCAGGCCCGGAGCCCCCAGGACAGCCTTGGGTCATATGCACGCTTGCCAGGCAGACTGGCTAATGGGCCTCTGTGCTGCGGAAGTTCTGTTCGGCTCTCAGATAACCCACCATATGGTACTAACAGATGCATCGCTCCTTGGTTTGACTGGGCAAGGAGGGTAGGTGTAACTTCTGGGTGATTTGGATTTTCACCAGTAGTGTTTTCCTGTTAAAGACATTGCTTTTTACAGCTTGTCACTTTTCTAAAAATTATTTTCTCCCTCTGACTTGGACAAATAATAAAGGGAAGGTGATTAGAGGGGGAAGAATATGGGAAGGAATCATGGGAGATATGCTTTAAAACCACAAATCTGACTAAAAGGAGACGTGAGGGTTTTTCTGTTTGGAACTGCAGTTAAATTCCACAGCACAGTGCTTTAGAAGTGAATTACGATGCCAGAAATTCTCTGCCCAGCTTCTGGTTGTTGATACATTTTAATTCTTGTGTGTGACATTAACAGTTGTAGTGTATATTAATTATCTGCCGTCTGCCCTCTCTTTTAAATATAGCTCTGAATTAAGGGATTTTATGTGCTTTTTGTTTTGTTTATATAACAAAATTTGGGGTTGTTTATACTTCAAAGTGGAAAGAAACCAAGTATTCATTTTTAGAAGCTCATTCTCTAAAGCTGAAAGAGATTTTTAAAAATGTATTTTCTTAAGGTTGTTTGAAAATATGAATTCATTAAAGCGTTCAAAATGTAGAATTCCAAGTTTCATACCTTAATGGCAGTCTAAGATTCCAACAGATAAAATCCAGTGACCTGGTTTTCTCTTAAAGAGACAGAACTATGTGTATAAATAGATTAAAATAACAAATACTCATTAATGTAGCCCTTATTAAATACCAGGCACTGTTCTAAGTACTTTCATAGTTATTAACTTATTTCATCAATATAAAAATTCTAGACTAGGCACTATCATTATCCCATTTTATGGATGAAAAAATTGAGGTACAGAGAGGTTAGATAACTTGCTAAGGGATAACCCTAGGAAGCAGAAGAATCAGCACATAAAACCAAGTTGCCTGGTTCCAGAGCCACATTCTTGTTTCATTGCTATGACTTTCAAAACTAAAAAGGATCTTCCCCTTAGGACACAGCGGTCCTTCAGGGGAACTGCTTTGAACTCGTGAGTTGAGTCCTAGTCTGGACACGAGGTTCATAAATTGAGGGGCTCCTAGGGGCAAGAATAATGAAGGTGCAGAGAGTCTGAGTAACTTGTTCCAGACTGTGTGGCTGGTATGTGGCTGGGCAGGTTTCAGAGTCATTGTGTAACATCAAGAATACATTTAATTGCCTTGAGATATTTGCAAATAAAGTCTCCTTAGAAAAAATTAATAATCAGCAATATTTTAAAATCAACAGACTTTTAAGGTCACCAACTGTGGCAGTTTCCTTGGTGGTCCAGTGGCTAAGACTCCATGCTCCCAATGCAGGGGGCCAGGGTTCAAACCCTGGTCAGGGAACTAGATTCTACATGCTACAACTAAGAGTTCACATGCTGCAACTGAAGACCCAGCATGAGGCAACTAAGACCCAACACAGCTAAATAAATGAACAAAAAGGTTTAAAAATCACCAACTATGTGAAAGCACAACTTTAAAGTAGACCTCATGCATAAAATAAGGTGGGAGCATTAGCTTTATGAAAAAACAAAATCCTTATTCTCAATAATTTTGGAATTAATTGAGATTATGTACATGACAAGTTAGAAGTTTGATTAATACTGTTGAAATGTGTAAGGCTCCAAAACCAACTGATTTTGTTGCTGTTGTTGTTTGCTGTGTCTTCCACTGGAATAATGACATTATTTATCCTGTTCCCTGCTATAGAACAATGCCTGGTACACAGCAGGTGCTCAATAAATGAACACTGAATGAATGAATAAATGTATTTACCAGACTTATTGAAGCTGTGAGCTTCAGTAAGCTGAGAATGAGACTATGGACAATGACAGGAAAGGAAGAATCTTGAGGAAGTGCACCAGTCAGAGGATGGGAGTAAAAAGAAAAGTCAGAAAGTAATCAGTGGGCAAATCAAATCAGAGGCAAATCAAGAAAGTGAAGGATCCTGAAAGTCAAGAGTAGGGAGAAATCTGGGAAGTGGTGAGTAGAATTAGGAAACACTGCAGATAAATGGGAAAGCACTATTGCATTTGGGTTTTTTGGGGGGCTGAAAAAAATGCAGCTGCAAGAGAAACTGGAGTGGAACCCCACTTGCACAGGAATCAAGGAGTAATTAGGGCACTAGGCAGGAAGCCCGGCATTGAACGGAAGGAAGGAGCTGACAGCACTGGGCAATTGCTAGGAGAATGCAAGGACATTGTTAATTCAGTGGCAAAGTGTTGTCACTTTGTCATTGTCTCAAGTGGGGGCTCCCTCTCACCCATCCTTTGTCCTCAAGGAACAAAAGGCGCCTTGAATTTCATGAGTGCCTCAGTGATGCGTCTGAGAGCTCAGGCTCTGGAATCAGACTGTCCAAATTCAGATCATGCAGAGATCGTTCCACTGTCTAACTTCTGAGTATAATAAATTTATTAAATTTCTCAGCAGCATTATTTTCAATTACACTGATTCTTTAACCGCACTCTTTACTCAACCCAACTGTGTTGGGTATTTGAAGAAGAAATTACTTGAGAAGTTACCAGTTGAAGAAGAAATTACATAAGTCCTTAAGTTTTCTCACTGAAGTAGAGATTCAGTCACTGAATATTTTTAAGTTCCTCCCATGTGCCAGAAACAGTTCTTTCTAGTGGGGGAGTCAACACACCAGCAATAAAAAAAATCTCTGTACAATTCCAAAAACATGAAGCCAACTATTTTATAAAATATTTCATTTCATGATATTCTATATCTTGATCTCTGTTAACAGGAAGATGGAGTAGATGTACTTTTCCCTGTTGCCCCCATTCAGTTCAGTTCAGTTGCTCAGTCGTGTCTGTCTCTTTGTGACCCCATGGACTGCAGCATGCCAGGCCTCCCTGTCCATCACCAACTCCTGGAGCCAACTCAAACATATGTCCATCGAGTCAGTGATGTCATCCAACCACCTCATCCTCTGTTGTCCCCTTCTCCTCCCACCTTCAGTCTTTCTCAGCATCAGGGTCTTTTCTAATGAGTCAGCTCTTCACATCAGGTGGCCAAAGTATTGGAGTTTCAGCTTCAGCATCAGTCCTTCCAATGAATATTCAGGACTAATTTCTTTTAGGACTGACTGCTTTGATTTCCTTGCAGTCCAAGCAACTCTCAAGAGTCTTCTCCAATACAACAGTTCAAAAGCATCAATTCTTCAGTGCTCAGCTTTCTTTACGTTGTATTTAATGTTGCCCCCATTAAATACAACTTAAAACCCTAGAAGTGGTCAAACAGGAGATGGCAAGAGTGAACATCAACATTTAAATCAGCAAACTAAAATGGACAAGAATAGGCAAATTTAATTCAAATGACCATTATATTTACTACCGTGGGCAAGAATCCCTTAGAAGAAATGGAGTAGCCGTCATAGTCAATGAAATGCAGTACTTGGATATAATCTCAAAAATGACAGAATGATCTCAGTTCATTTCCAAGGCAAACCATTCAACATCACAGTAATCCAAGCCTATATCCCAACGACTAATGGCAAAGAAGATGGAAGTTGAATGGTTCTATGAAGAACTACAAGACCTTCTAGAACTAACACCAGAAAAAAGATGTCCTTTTCATCAAAGGGGACTGAAATGCAAAAGTAGGAAGTTAAGAGATACCTGGAGTAACAGGCAAGTTTGGCCTTGGAGTACAAAATGAAGCAGGGCAAAGGCCAACAGAGTTTTGCCAACAGAACACACTGGTTGTACCAAACACTCTCTTCTAACAACACAAGAGACAATTCTACACGTGGACATCACCAGATGATCAATACCAGAATCAGATTGATTATATTCTTTGCAGTCAAAGATGGAGAAGCTCTATACAGTCAGCGAAAACAAGACCGGGAGCTGACTGTGGCTCAGATCATGACCTCTTTATTGCAAAATTCAGGCTTAAATTAAAGAAAGTAGGAAAAACCACTAGGTCACTCAGATATGACCTAAATCAAATCCTTTATGATTGTATAGTGGAAGTGACAAATAGATTCAAGGGATAAGATCTAATAGACAGAGTGCTTAAAGAACTATGGATGGAGCTTTGAAACACTGTATAGGAGGTGATGAGCAAAACCATCACCAAGAAAAAGAAATGCAAGAAGGCAAAATGGTTCTCTGAGGAGACCTTACAAATAGCTGAGAAAAGAAGAGCACAAAAGGCAAGGGAAAAAAGGAAAGATATACCCATTTGAATGCAGAATTCCAAAGAACTGCAAGAAGAGATAAGAAAGTCTTCTTAAGTGAACAGTGCAAAGATATAGAAGAAAACAATAGAATGGGAAAGACTAGAGATCTCAAGAAAATTAGAGATGCCAAGGGAACATTTCATGCAAAGACGGGCTCAATAAAGGACAGAAATGGTACGGACCTAACGGAAGCAGAAGAGATTAAGAAGAGGCAAAAATACACACAACTGTACAAAAAAGGTCTTGCTGACCCAAATAACCACAGTGGTCTGGTCACTCACCTTGAGCCAGACATCCTGGAATGTGAAGTCAAGTGGACCTTAGGGATCATTATTACAAACAAAGCTAGTGGAGGTGATGGAATTCCAGTTGAGCTATTTCAAATCCTAAAAGATGATGCTGTGAAAGTGCTGCACTCAATATGCCAGCAGATTTGGAAAACTCAGCAATGGCCACGAGACTGGAAAAGGTCAGCTTTCATTCTAATCCCAAAGAAGGGCAATGCCAAAGAATGCTCAAACTACTGCACAACTACACAGTATGTGCACTGAGAACTTCCTGATGTACAAGCTGGATTCAGAAAAGGTAAGAGGAACCAGAGATCAAGGTTCAAAAAGCAAGGGAATTCCAGAAAAACATCTGCTTCTGCTTTATTGACTACGCCAAAGCCTTTGACTGTATGGATCACAATAAACTTTGGAAAATTCTGAAAGAGATGGGAATACCAGACCACCTGACCTGCCTCCTGAGAAACCTATATGCAGGTCAAGAAGCAACAGTTAGAACTGGACATGGAACAATGAACTGGTTCAAAACTGGGAAAGGAGTAAGTCAAGGCTGTATATTGTTACCCTGATTATTTAACTTATATGCAGAGTACATCATGCAAAATGCTGGGCTGGATGAAGCACAAGCTGGAATCAAAATTGCCGGGAGAAATGTCAATAAACTCAGATATACAGATGACACTACCCTAATGGCAGAAAGTGAAAGGAACTAGAGAGCCTCTTGATGAAGGTGAAAGAGGAGAGTGAAAAAGCTAGCTTAAAACTAAATATTCAAGAAACTAAGATCATGGCATCCAGTCCCATCACTTCATGGCAAATAGAAGGAAAAAATGGAAACAGGGACAGACTTTATTTGTTGTTGTTGTTGCTGTTCTATTCTTTTTTTCTTTTAGCTTTCTTTTTCTTTTGTTTTCAGACTTTATTTTCCTGGGCTCCAAATTCACTGCAGATGCTGACTGCAACCACGAAATTAAAAGACGCTTGCTCCTTGGAAGAAAAGCTATGACAAACCTAGATAGCTATTAAAAAGCAAAGATATCACTTTGCCAACAAAGGTCTGTCTACTCAAAGCCATGGTTTTTCCAGTAGTCATGTATGGATGTGAGAGCTGGACCATAAAGAAGGCTGAGCGATGAAGAATTGATGCTTTCAAATTGTGGTGCTGGAGAAGACTCTTGAGGGTCCCTTGGACAGCAAGGAGATCAAACCAGTCCATCCTAAAGGAAATCAGTCCTTAATATTCATTGGAAGGACTGATACTGAAGCTGAAGCTCTAATATTTTGGCTACCTGATGCAAAGAGCTGACTCATTAGAAAAGACTCTGATGCTGTGAAAGATTGAGGGTATGATGAGAAGGGGGGCAACAGAGGATGAGATGGTTGGATGGCATCATCGACTCAATGGATATGAACTCAAGCAAACTCTGGAAGGTAGGGGAGGAGGGAAGCCTGGTGTGCTGCAGTCCATGGGGTCACAAAGAGTCAGACACGACTGAGCGACTGAACAACAACAAAAACCCTAGACATTATATATAAGACATGAGAAGAGGGAAAAATGAAGACAGGCTAGGGACTTTGGGATCTGAGGCACAATCTGGTGATGAGTTGCCTGTGTTCTCTTTTAGCTTCATGCTTCCCAGACCTGGAGCTGAAGAAGCTGGCATCCTAGAAATGCCAAAAGGAGCAAACAAACAAGCAAAAAGTCCCCAACAAAAGTCAAAATAACAGGAAAGGAGAAGTCTAACAAGACTAAGAACTTTTAACCAACTTACTCCAGCCAAAAACCACAGATAAAAATGGTGACTCCATTCCCACCCACACCATCAAAGGAGGAGTGGAACCCTAGACTTCCTGCTAGTAGGGTATATCAAAGGATCCCAACTGTACCCCCAGCCCCCACCCCTACACACACTGAGATGGTATCAGAGAAGTCTGCAGGGAGCCAGACTTTCATCCCCACGGGACAGTAATGGGCCCTGCCCCTGTGCTGTCAGTAGACCACTTGGGGCATCTGAACTCCATCTACGACAGTAACAAGGCACCCCTCTCCATCCCAGCTGGGGTGGTGTCAAAGGAGACAGAGTAAAGAGTTAGGATTTTCACCACAGCCCAGAGATAATGAGGCTGATCATTACCTTCTTAAGGCCAGTAGTGGCCCCATGGGGAGCAGTAACGAGGAATTCCTATTGGTGGAATCGGTACCAATTCCTAAGATATTGGTGGCTGCCTCATGGGATCCAAACCTCCCACCCCTGCCAAGCAGTTCATAGGAGCCCCTTTCCTCTCCAGTGTCAGCAGAGGTCAAGTGGTGAACTGGACTTCTACCCCAACCTGGAAGCAACAAGGCAGTGCCCTTCCCTTCCTCCGCCACGAATCAGAAGAACCAGTTATAACAGAAAGTTTAAGTAAGATCCAGAGTCACATAATGTAATACCCAAAATGTCCAGGTTTCAACTGAAAATTACACATCACACCAAGAATCAGGCAAATCTAAACCTGAAAGAGAAAAGATCATCAATAGGTGCCAACTCTAAAATGACAGAGATATTATAATTAACTGAGGACTCTAAAGCAGCCATCTCAATGCTTCAACAAGCAATTATGAACGTGCTTGAAACATGAAAAAATAGAAAAGTCTGACCAAATAAGTGGAAACTCTCAGCACAGAGGAGATATAAAAAAGAAAAAAGTGGAAATTTAAGGACTGAAAAATATAAAGCTGATGATTCAGTGGATGGGCTCAACAGTGGAATGGAGGGGTCGGAGGGGAAAAAAATCTGTGAATTGGAATATAGAGCAATAGTAATTGCCCAATTTGCACAATACAGAGATAACAGAATGGGGTGGGGTGGGGGAATGAACAGAGCTTTGGTAATTTATGGACCCACAGCAAAAATCTAACTTTATGTTGTCTGAATCCCAATAGGAGAGGAGAAAGAGAGAAAGGCTGAAAAATTACTTGAATAAATAATGACTGAAAACTTTCCAAATCTGGCAAAAAAACATAAACCTATAGATTAAGTAAATCATGACAAGTAAGTAAATCACAAACAGGATAAGCCTAAAGAAAGCCCATACCAAGTTAAACTTTACAAATCTAAACACAGTATTCTTCTTATATTTACTCAAGTGTAATTTTATGCTGCTGAATATAATAAAAACTTTGAACAACAACAAACAAACCCCAAAAACAAAGGATCTTGAAAGCTGAGAGAAGCAACGCCTTATATAAAGAAGAAAAACAGCTTGAATAATAGCAGATTTCTCATCACAAATCACAGAAGAAGGGGGTAGCATAACATTTGTGAAGTGCTGAAATGAAATAACTGTCAACTTATAATTCTATATCCAGTGAAACTATCCTTTAAGAATGAAAGAAAATCAAGACATCAGCTAAAGAAACACTAAGAAAGTTCAGTTCATCATCATCAGAATTATCTTAAGAAAATGGCTAAAGGAAGTTCTCTAAACAGAAGTGAAATGGAAAAGGAAGGAATCTAGGAATATGAAAAAGGAAGAAAGCACACACAGAGTAAAAACTATGAGTAAATACACTTCCTTCTAAGTTTCTAAATTATCTGATGATTGAAACATAAATTATAACTGCATGATATAGTTACAAATATGGGTAGAGGAAATATTTAAGACAATTATAACCAAGGGAAGGCAAAGAGCTGTAAAGGGAGGTAAGGTTTCTACACTTGAATTGATAAAATACTAACACTATCAGACTGTAATAAATTGTACATATGTACAGTAATACCTGGAGCAATTACCAAAAAAGCTACAGATACACTCAGAAACACTATAGCTACAGAAGAATCTATAGAATAATATAAAATTAAAACTGTATAGATCATGAAAAATAGAATTCAAAAAAAATGTTCAAGTGATCCAAAAAAGGCAAGAAAAATAAGACAGAAGCATAAGAAATAGAGCAGGAAACAATAAAATGGCAGGATTAAGTTCTAACATCAATAATTACATTAAACATAAGTGACCTAAATACACCAACTGAAAAAATACATACATACATACCCCAACTGAAAGACAGAGATTGGCAAAATGGGTTAGGAAATATGACCCAACTGAATGCTCCTATAAGAAACTCACCTAAATATGACTTTATAGGTAGGTTGCAAGTAAAAGGATAGAAAAAGATGCATCATCCAAACATTCATTAATTGAAAGAAAGTAAAGTAATTGTAAAGAAATGGCAACCCACTCCAGTATTCTTGCCTGGAGATTCCCATGGACAGAGGAGCCTGGCAGGCTACAGTCCATGGGATGGCAAAGAGTCGGACACGGCTGAAGTGACTGAGCACGCAAAAAGAAATGGATACTATTTGTTATTTCTTTAGAGCAAAGACACTTACCAGAGATTCAGAGGGAAATGACATAATGACAAACTCACTTAAGCAAAAGGGAAGAATTTCCTGGAAGACTCATAAAACCAAATTGTTGGCTGGACAAGGGGTTAGTGGAGATCAAAGACATGGAACCCTGATCAGATGTCTTCCACTCTCTCTTCTTGATTTCTACTTCTCAATAGGAATTTCATTTCTCAGATTTCCATGAGACTGAAAACATGGCCACCAGTGGTTCTTGAGACTCATGACTCTTGTCATCCGTGTGTCCCCAGCTCCAGCTCAACTAATTTCAGGAATGAGAGTGATGCTGGTTCATAACACAGCATGGTAGATCTGCTAGTCACATGGTTCCATCCACCACAAACACCTCTTCAAATCCTCATCCTCCTGATGAATGCCTACTTTACACTACAAGTTCCATTTAAGCATCCTTTCCTCTAAGAATTTTTTCCTAGTATGTTCTCACAATAGTTTAACACTGTTCTTTGGATCCCCAAAGAACAGGTATATCCTCTATATACCTGTACCATGGATCTGATGATGCTTTACTTTGCTTGTTTACATCCCTTTCTGCATGCATAAGAAGTCACTTCTGTCAAGTCCGACTTTGTGACCCCAGGGACTGTAGGACCCCAGGCTCCTCTGTCCACGGGACCCTTCAGGCAAGAACACTGGAGTGGGTTGCCATGCTCTTCTCCAGGAGCTCTTCCCCACCCAGGGATCAAACCTGAGTCTCTTTTGTCTCCTGCATTGGCCAGCGAGTTCTTTACCACTAGCACCACCTGAGAAGCAGCTCTTTCTACTAGACCCTAGTTTCATAGACAGCTTTGCTTCCCCAGCTCCTAGCAGGGTAGTCAGGTTGCTAAGGATTCTAAACCAAAACTCACTGGCAACTCATTCCAGGTGTAGACATTGAGCAGTTGTAACCATCAATGTGCTCACCAATGTGCACGAAGGAGTGACCACAGTAGCAGAATTTGTGGGCGTTTGCCAGGAAGAATGACCAGACCTGCCCCAGGACAGGGTCACACTTACCATTTCCTTGTATTCTCAGCTCCCTAGGGTGGCTTCCTTGGTTTGGGACAGAGAAAACTCCAAACAGGAAGTGCCATGTCAACCTACATAGTGATGTTAATCACTACTGAATAACTGAGGAGTTACATCCCAGTAATGCCACTGAAAGACAATTCCCATCTGGGGAGTTTGTATTAAACTTAAAAAATGTAAAAACCAAAACACACACAAAGTGAAAAGGGCCCTTCCGTGTTCTCTCTTGAACAAAGAGGGGAAAAGATAAAGGGAGAGCTAAGGGATTTTTTAATAGTGGGAGAAAACTTACCAAGGACAAGAAGATGCCCTCTGTCCCAGATGACAGGTCCCAACACCGACGTGCTCCGGGCAGCCGCAGACCCAAGCTCAGGCCTCCGAGCAGCCTATGGAGTGCTCCGTGGAGAAGACAGGAGAGTGGCCTGTCAGCCAAGCAGTTACCCCTCTGAGCACACCTGCCAATTTCCTTCCCTCCTGTTTCTCCATCCTACTCAGTGTCTTTTCTAGGAACCGTTCTATGAACCAGGACCAGGACCGCCGCGCTGGGGATTAGTCGCAGTAGTAAATCTTCTCTGGTGAGAGCAAAATACATATCTCTGACCTCCAGTTTCTCACCAGGACCCAGCTGGATTGGTCCATCAGAACCCATACACCCTGAGGCACACACTGGTTTCATTTTTCTTCTGACATTCAGGAGACACAACATAATTACATCTATTGCTCATCCATTGTCTCTCACTCACCAGCACAGACATGAAAAAGTCAGGGAGAATAACAACTAACTCCCCAGAGCAAGTTTACTAGGCGAGCTGAGCAGCTGTGTGCGGCATCGGTCCATACAGGACATGAAATGTCACTAGAATGAACTCAAAAATACATCTCATTAACTCAGGTCCCACAAACAACTCCTCACATAACCAGTAGATATGAACTGGTCCCACATCCACAGCAGTGGAGAAAATAGTCCTTACCAGCACCAGCTCCATCCATGCTAAATGAATCTTGAAAATTTATTTAAATGAATATTAGTTTGGATTGGCTAAATTATTAGTCTACCTCATATTCCTTGGTTGAGTACAGCGCCCATTTCTCTTGTTTATTATGGTTCATATCTGAGCTAACCAATCAGAAAACAAAATGGAAATCTTTTAGAGTCAAGATGACTTAGAACTGTGTTTCAAGTTTTTGCTCAGAGACACGCTAACGTGCACTGTGGTTTCCCGGCTTCTAGTTTATTCTCCTCTCTTCTCTTGCCTTTCCACTGTCTGAGGAGAGGGAAAGCAAAGGGAGAAAAAGGAAACCAAGACAGTTGAAAGAGAAAGCTGATGGGGGGACTAAAACTTGGCTGATACTCCAAAATATGCCATTTCGGACAAATTAAAAAAAAAAAAAAAGATTCGTGAAAAATGACCAAGCCGAGTGTGACCACTCACTTCTCAAGAGCCTTTTATTTTTAATAAAAAGGAGTTATGAGAACGTCTCCAAAAAGTGACCTCCTCTAACATTTAAAATAACACTTCAGATTCAAATACAGATAGAAATTGAGTATATGCTCAAGACGGCTGATGCTATCAGTTCACGTGGATCTTTTCCTCACATCTTGCTTCAAATTCGTCCCACGTGGACCTAAATGTGAGGCTTCCCACGTGGCTCAGTGTAAAGAATCCTCCTACCAACGCAGGAGATGCAGGAGACATGAGACATGGGTTTGACCCCTGGGTCAGGAAGATCCCCTGGAGTAGGAAATGGCAACCCACTCCAGTATTCTTGTCTGGAATATTCCATGGACAGAGGAGCCTTGCAGGCTACAGTCCATGGGGTCACAAAGAGTCAGACACGACTGACCAACTGAGCACACACTTGGACTTAACTGTAAGAAATCAGAACACAAAAAATACTAAAAAATCATGGGAGAAAAATATTTTATAATCAAGCAGGCAAAAACTATAAAGAATTAAATCAAAGGGTAATCAAATGGATTTTACATATATGGAAAGATGTTCAAACTCATCCATAATGAAACAAAGGCAAATGAAGCTGTTCCAAGAAGGACGGACATAAATCCTGTGTTCTGTTCTACTCAGGAAAACCTTATAAATATTGGAAAAGGTTATCATGCTGGCTTTTCACAGAACATTACATGGGATGGTGGCTTAAACTTTGATTATTAGAGGAAACTTTGACTTCAGAGGCCTTAGATACATTTGGACTACAATTGCAAAATAAGAGAGAGAACATTTTACCACTGAATTAAAATGGTGTTCTAATGAATAAAAAGAATATTGCTATTTCAAATTGTGTTCCTCAGCTAAAATGCAGACTATACTATATACAATACACCAATTTTGTATATCAAATATATATGCCAAGGAAAAATTGGAAAGACATAAACACTATGTTAATGCTGGAAAATGGTAGGAAAGTGAAGTCGCTCAGTCGTATCTGACTCTTTGCGACCCCATGGACTGTAGCCTACCAGGCTTCTCCGTCCATGGGATTCTCCAGGCAAGAATACTGGAGTGGGTTACCATTTCCTTCTCCAGGAGATCTTCCTGACCCAGGAATCGAACCCGGGTCTCCCACATTGGAGGCAGACACTTTAACCTCTGAGCCATCAGGGAAGCCCATGTTAATGGCAGTTCTCTCTTATCTGGCATAATCAGAATTGACTTTATTTACTCTTGATTTTGTTTTTGGCTGAGACGATCTTCACTGCCACTTGGGCTTTCTCTAGTTGCAGTGTGCGGGCGTCTCACTGCGGCAGCTTTTCTTGTTGCAAAGCACCGACTCTAGGGTGCACAGGCTTCAACAGTTGTGGCCTATGGGCTCAGGAGCTGCAGGCTCAATACGTGCGGTATGCCAGTTTAGTTCCGCTGCAGCACGAGGGATCTGCCCAGATCCGGGATCAAACCCTGGTCTCCTGCATCAGCAGGTGGACCCTTTCCCACTGAGACAGCAGGGGAGCCGTGCAGTTGATTTTGAAAATGTTTTTCCTTTATACTTTTGCATTGTTTCCACCTCCCAAGACTTCTGTAATGAACACATGTAGGTTACTTGCATAAAAAGTAAATAAATACATTAATTTAGAAAATGATCACGCAGTAAAAAGAGTACTATACACTCCTCCAAACCGAGATTCAAGCAGATCTAACAACTACATTCAACAGCTGACAAGAAAGGAGCAGAGCAGGTGTCTGTATGTTAAATGAGAACTTTCTCAGCTTATTAGTCCACTTACAAGATTAACACAGGATGAAACCCACTGCAACAAGCAACAAATGTAAAGCAGATGAAATAGCTTCTCAAACGATTAATGTTGAGCTCCTAAAGAATCTTTGTAGCACCCATAAAAGAGATCTTGTGGTTTTAAAAAGATCTTGAACTTGCTCTCTGAGAAATTCAATCTGTAGGCCTGTGTTTAAACACACAGGATATTATTATATAACTAAGCAGCTGTGAAGATTAATCGTGATTAAAAATAAAAGGGAAAAGACACAGAACACCAAGGCAGGACTGTTTAACGAGAAGGGTGACTCAAAGCAAAACAGTAGCTATACTGGGTAATAAAAAGTCAACCCATAGACTTATCCAGTAAGAATAAAGATATTCTATTTCAAATGTGATTCAAAAGGTATGCTTATTAAATATATGATTATACCAGAAATAATGAAAATAATATTCATAAGCGTATATACAAAATACATGTATTATGGACCATTTGTAAATGGCCCAGTATTTCCAAACTTCATGCCATTTTTCAAACCCAAACACCTTAATGTGTCTATAATTTATCTTTCCAGCCTTACTCTTTCCTTACACGCTGCTTTTCAATTTTACCCCACAGTCCAGACACTTGAATGCCATATACACTGTCCACTCACCACTTTCTGACATGAACTTCCAGTTCATCCCTTACATATAAGCCCCAATCCATTAACATTTCCTTGGAGCCCACCACCCCACCTTATACTGTGGCACGTTCATCCAGACCATAAGGATTTATGGAGCAGCAACAGGATCTATGATAGGTTCTGGGGATATGGTCTTGCACTCAAGAACTTTGGATGAGCGAGGGACAGACAGGTAAACAATAGTTAAAATGCAGTCCGCTTGCAGGGAGTACTCATGGCTACGCTTAGTGGACCCAGCCTCCAGTTATTTGTAATCACTTGTTATTAATCCATCATTCACAAATTCTCCTATACCACTGTTTGCAAACTCACGTCTTACAGAGCAAGCAGGTAACATAAATTTACCAGGCTGGGAGTGAGACAATAGCTCACGCTAACTGATCTAAAGGCATTAAATTTCTTTTTTTAAATGCCATGCTTGAAGATCAAAATGTGCCTGTCTTCTATTTACTAGATTAACATCATTTAGTGTCCACTCCATGTAGGTCCCTGTCCCTCTTCTAGGCATTTTACATGCTGAAGCTGATACTGTGATTCTACCCATTTTACAAGTGGAACAACTGAGGCAGCAGAGGGTCCTCATAACTTGCTGAGGTTAGACGGCTGTTAGCGTGGCGAAACTGGAGCCTGAACACAGTCAGGCTCCTTCGGAGTAGTACTTCACAGCATTATACTGCTGTGTCCAAACTTTCAAAATTCCTTTATTCACCTTACACTACATAGTTACATATTTAATAATGTGCCAAATATCACTTTTTTGTTGTTGAACAAACTCTTTTTAATCAGTATATACAGACTTGATGCAAAAAAAAAAAATCTATCTGTTCAATATTTGATAAATTTCATCACATTCCTTGCTTACAATCATTTTTCTCATTTGAAGGTTCTGCTTCTTTAGAAAAGAACATTGTAGCTATACCCCCAAAAATACATGTTCACTACAGGAGAAAGTGGAGAGAGTGAAGTGTTTAAGGTATTCATGGTCATGTAAGAAACCAATCACCAGTCTATGTTCGATACAGGATACAGGATGTTTGGGGCTGGTGTACGGAGATGATCCAGAGAGATGTTATGGGGTGGGAGGTGGGAGGGAGGTTCAGGATTGGGAACTCATGTACACCCGTGGCGGATTCATGTCAATGTATGGCAAAACCAATACAGTAAAGTAAAATAAAGTAAAAATTAAAAAAAAAAAGGTATTCATGGTATTCTCACAACAACTCCTGGTAGCTCAGCTGGTAAAGAAGCTGCCCGCAATGCGGGAGACCTGGGTTTGATCCCTGGGTCAGGAAGATCCCCTGGAGAAGGGAATGGCTGGCTACCCACTCCAGTATTCTGGCCTGGAGAATTCCATCGACTGTATAGTCCATGGGGTCACAAAGAGTCGGAAACGACTGAGCGATTTTCATTCAATTTTTTAGCAAAAACTTTGTAGATATACCCCCAAAAATACATGTTCACTACATGAGAAAGTGGAGAGAGTGAAGTGATTAAGGCATTCATGGCATTCTCACAACTACTCCCCACCTCTTCTCCCCTCCTTCCAGTCCATCTCCAATACCCTTCCCAATTCTGGATGCATGTGGTTTATTATTAGTCCTCCAAAGAGCAGGATAATGTTTGGTTTTCAGTAACTGTCAGCATAACGTTTATACCCCTATGGATCTTTCTGGACAAGGCAATCCATCAGGCCAGTGTCTTCAGAAAAGTCCTATTAATACCAGCTAAAACAAATCCAAGGACACGGAGGCATCTGGTGCAACAGGCAAGATATAAACTCCTGAGTCGGTGATCTTAATTTAAAACATTTCACTAGATCAGGAGATGTAGTCACTTTTTAGTCACGAACTTTCCTAAAAACTCTGAACATTATATTCTTTTCACTTAAGTAATCTGAAGCCAGAAAACTTAAGATTCTTGCTAGAGGCTGTATCAGTTCTGCCTCCTGGCCTTTTTTCCTACTGCTTCCTCAGCAGAGACCTCCCCACAACACCTGCACCCCCTTCCCAAACCCTGCCTCCTACCCCAACTTCCTGAAATTCCTCATGTGTCCCCTCCTCTGGGAAACCTTTGACCTCCAAAGTGGCTATGCGTCCCTCCCATGTGTACCCAGTGACCAGCACGTAATATCTATTTCAGTTGCCTATTTACTTCTCTGATCTGTAGTTAAGAATATACGTAGATACACTTTTTAGCCCAATTTGCACCTAAATTTATTCAGTAATATTTATTTCTGGAAAAAAAAATTGTGCCCTTGAGCTTTAAACTTGGCTGTTTATTTTACAATCTCAAGAATGGTAAAAAATATATATGGGTTGTGAGCTTTGGCATTGAACTAATGTGGGTCTGGCATCCAACTCTAGTTCTAATGGCTGTGTGACCTTGAACTGAGGCAGTTTTATCCTTTGGAAAATAAAGACCTACTTCGTTGTCAAGATTAAAGCAAAGGTGCGCAGAGCACATCACCTGTGCAAGTTCGTGCTAAGTGTTAACTGCTGCTTTGTTTCTCAGGAGACATTTAACTTTCATCAAAAGGAGAGATTTAACCAAAAGGACACAAAAAATAATGCTAGCTGACTGGGGAACTATTCAATGTACTTTATGATAAGCAACGTTACCCACATTGAGATTAACACTTAACATTTGTTATCTGTTGCTCTCCACCTATTCGATATCAAAATGTGTCTTAAATGTCTTAAATGAAAATGTATCTGACTCCTTTAAATGCTCTAATAAAAAACAGATCTGAAAAATAAAAAGCAATGTTGGCACCACCTAACGGAGTATCTTTAATTCCAGAAAATTAATAGTACAGTAAACATCAATGAATAATAAGCTATCTCAATCTCTAGGAAGCTGGAAACTTCATCCAAATCTCTAAGCATCAAATTTAAAAGGACTTAGAAAGTATTTTGAAATTATTTGCTTAACAGTAAATTGGCTTCTGAGCCAGCAAAAAATCCAGTAATCCAGTTGAGTGGTTAAGCCCTTCTTTTTAACCCTTCTTAGACAGGAACTAAGATGCTTAGTAGCCAACTGCTGCCAAGTTTAACCTGAGACCCAAAGACAATGCTTACAAATAGACCGTCTCTATGGACGGAGGAGTCTGGTGGGCTGCAGTCCATGGGGTCCTAAGAGTCGGACACGACTGAGCGACTTCACTTTTACTTTTCACTTTCCTGCACTGGAGAAGGAAATGGCAACCCACTCCAGTATTCTTGCCTGGAGAATCCCAGGGACAGAGGAGCCTGGTGGGCTGCCGTTTATGGGGTCGCACAGAGGCGGACACAACTGAAGCGACTTAGCAGCAGCAATGAACTTTTCAACTCTGGACCATTCGGAATTCCAAGAGGAAATGTGTCCCATTTCCGTGGGTTTTCCTCTTTTAGCTCTCTAAAGCCTCAGGATTAAGTATGAAGATCTTCTTTCACCATCAGTATAATCCATAAGTACACTAACATAAACAACTGCACTGTATCTTAATTCATTTATACATTTATTAATCTCCACTTGCTCTACATCAGAAGCCATACTAAGAACTGGGGGGGGGGGGGGTTCCCAAGAAGAATAAAACAATGTATTCCTGCTCTTAAGCAGCTCTCAGTGTTGAGTTTTATTTGCAAAAATGTAATATTTTAAGCCATCATTAATTCACAATTGAAGCAGGCACTTATTCATAGCTGAAACCACAGACTTGAGATGGGACAGAGAATCGGCACAACGGAGGAGGAGTGGGCAGGAGACGAGATCACTAAAAACGCAAGAAAAGGAACCAGGGTGTCATTCTGGGCTGCAAGCTAGAGCCTCATTCAGAATCCAGATCCGCCAGCTACGAGCGACGCAAACAATTCTGCTTTTTGCAATTAGTATGTATTTTATAATTAAAACTCTTTAATTACCCCAAACGTTCCTTGTTTCATAGTTTTGAAGATCAGATGAGAACACCGGTCAAAGTACATGGCACAGAGCTTTTTAACTGGGAAGCTCAACTAGTCCACTAGTGTTTTAAAATGGAGTATCCCCTTAATCAATTATTAACACAATTTTGTTAATTTAATTGACATTAACACACATTTTGTTAAGAAGAGCTTTGTTCATGATGATAATGCTCGATGACAGAAAGTGAAGCAGAAAGGTAAACAAAAAAGTAAAAGCCTTCAAGTCAGCCAGACCTAAAACCACATTAGGATTGGAGCCCTTGACAGCCTGCCACCTGAAGGAAGTTATTTTATCATCATGGACAAATTTTCACAGGGTGGGAAAGAATAAATATTAGAGATATGAAGGCCTCAAATACTGAGGCTCACTTCACTCTTCGTGATCCCTAAATAAAGCATTTCCCAGCTGTACTGGGTGCCTGGGGTCTGGCTGCTCAGCACACAAACCCAGTCCTACTTCAGCCCCTTCCCGGTTCCTCTGCAACGCTGAGAGGGAGGGGAGCTGCCACTGCCCCGCCCTCTGGCGGCAGAAGCACGGCCTGCAGCCTCAGCGCAGCTGGGACGGGCTCCGCTCCCGGGAAGGTCTGCACTGCTGCCGACAAGGGCCGAGCCGGGGGCAGAATCCTGGCCCCCTGGCCCCAGAGCAACTTCTCATCCATTCTGTGACCTACACACTCCTCTGATAAATTCATTTTCTCCTTAAGTAGCTCCTGTTGTGTGTAAACAAGAACCCTAAATCAAGGATACTTCCGTAAAACTAATAAATATCAGTGCCATGAAATTATTTCAGTATCTTTTTCTCCATGACTGAATATACAAAGATAACGGGAGCAAAGGATTCTTCCGCTGTAAAGATGGGTGGAATAGATCAAAATCCACTCGTTGAATTTTCTCTAAATAGTCCTCCAGAGCAACCTAGAAAAAGAGAATAATGGTCACCAGATCATATGGATTAAGTCTTTTAAAGAAACATAAGACCAGCAGGTATTAAGGCTACTTTAGTATTCCTGAGATGGTCTTCTGCATGCTAAGACTGTAAACGATAATTTTTAAGAGAGAGAAAAGAAAGACATCTTCTAAGACGTTTGGAAGTTATGAAGCTAGTAAAACTGTATCACAGAGCTAGGACTAGAAATATCAAGCCAACTCGGATCATAATTTATAGTGTTCTGGTCAAAATGTAAAAAGAAATGATTTGCAGATCTTATTCCTAGATTCTGTAGAATACAAAAGGGGTGTTTCAATTAAGGAAAAGGAACATCCACCCCCCCCCCCCAGCCCCCTGCACAGAAATGCACTGTGCCATGAGCCAGAGCCCAGGTTGCTTAAAACAATATTTTGTGAAAAAGTTCAGAGTCTCTATATTTTTGTTAGAAGAAAATCTGCAACCAGGGAAAACAATCCTAGGTCCCTTAGAGGTCACGCCATGCTCCCCCATCACACAAAACTTGGCAAAGTTTTCTCTGGGATGGGGGCGGGGGGGCAGGTTGGAAGACACTGCCGATGAGCAGTGCTCTTCATGGTTTTCAATGTTACTAATCTGTAAATTTTTATCGTATTGCAGTAACTTGTTATTACACAGAGGAGCACCTAGTTTGGCACTGCACAATGCAAAGCGGCCGCACCGCCCTCTCACCCACGCGCACAGCGCCCCCTGGAGTTCTGCGGCACAACCTGGGTGTCCACAGCTGGCTGGGGCTCGTCTACAGGACTGGGTTTTCTCCCATACACTATCAACGAATAAGTTTACATATCAATTCAGTCTCTACTTCTGAATCTCTCAACTTATATACACACATCAGGTATGTGCATGAACGCGCACAGCTGCAAAAGACTTGGAAACAGTCCAGAAGTTCTTTGACAGAAACAAATAGCAAAATAAAATGTTCACATGATGAAACATTAAGCTGCAGTGAAATTAAAATGTATTTAGATGGAATAATATGGATAAATCTTAGCAACAGTATATGTGTGTGTGTGTGTGTGTGTGTAACCTAGAAGAAATAAACAGAAAATGATCCATTTTTATAAAGCTCAAAAACAAAAACTAAGCAACATACTGGTTAGGAATATATAAAATGGGAAAAGCATTTTTAGAATAATAAATACCAAGTCCAGGACAGCTACCTGGAGGAGGAAGGCAGAATACGGGGATGAGACGCGGAAAACACATGAGCGCAATGGAACAGCAACATTCTAGTTTCTGGATGGAGCAGTGAGTTCACGGGTATTCATTATGTTATGCTTCACAATACATGCATACATATATAGATATAGTCATTTGTAGATATCAAATAAAAAACACTTTAAAAAAGAATAAAAGAAAAACCTCTGAAGGTATTTTAGTGGACTCTCACATGTTCTCTTTGTTTTGGGGGAAAAAAGCTCATTTTATTCATCATGTTCTGTGACTCATTCTTTGGCTGTGGGAGATCATCATTGCGGCACGCAGGCTTCTCCAGCTGTGGTGACCGGCTTAGCTGCCCTGCAGCACGTTCAATCTTCCTAGACCAGGGATCAAACCCGTGTGTCCTCTGAACTGGAAGGAAGACTCTCAACCACTGGACTCTACTGTAACCTGCTTTTTTGAATCATTCAATATATTGTGATTAACTTTTCATCTCTAAGAATTTTATTATATACATTTTAGTAGTTTTATAATATCCAATTATAGGAATAGTTACTGAAATTAAGGTGTAAGCACATAATAAATAATTATATGGCCATTAAATATTAATAAATATTTTTAATGATGTGGTTAAATGCTTGATAAATAGGATACTACCATATAAAGTGTGATTTTAAATACACATAGAAATTCATTAAAAAAAAAGAACAGAGTAAATAGCTTTAATCTCTGGGTCCAGGAACTGTGCTATTTATGGTATGATAATTATTTTCTTCTAATATTCTTTTTATATTGTCCAAATCTCTATTATGATAATATATTACTTTTATAATCAGATTTCACTGAAATACAAATGAAACAGACCTCAAAATTAGAGTTCAACTAAGCATTCACAAATCAGGATTTGGTTCAAAGTCTGAGTAAGTGAGTGAGTGAGTAGCTCAGTCGTTTCTGACTCTTTGCGACCCCATAGACTGCAGCCCACCAGGCACCTCCGTCCATGGGATTCTCCAGGCCAGAATACTGGAGTGGGCTGCCATTTCCTTCACCAAGCAAAGTCTACTGCTAAGTCACTTCAGTAGTGTCCGACTCTGTGTGACCCCATAGACTGCAGCCCACCAGGCACCTCCGTCCATGGGATTCTCCAGGCCAGAATACTGGAGTGGGCTGCCATTTCCTTCACCAAGCAAAGTCTACTGCTAAGTCACTTCAGTAGTGTCCGACTCTGTGTGACCCCATAGACGGCAGCCCACCAGGCTCCCCCGTCCCTGGGATTCTCCACGCAAGAACACCGGAGTGGGTTGCCATTTCCTTCTCCAAGGCATGAAAGTGAAAAGTGAAAGTCAAGTCTCTCAGTCACGTCCGACTCTTAGCGACCCCATGGACTGCAGCCCACCAGGCTCCTCCGTCCATGGGATTTTCCAGGCAAGAGTACTGGAGTGGGGTGCCACTGCCTTCTCTGAAGCAAAGTCTGGCTAATGGCAAATAAATTGTTCAAGGTAACAAATTCACTGTGAAATTTTCAAAGATCTTATAATTTCTGAATATAGCTTCTGAAAACCATGGGCTTCTCTGGTAGCTCAGCTGGTAAAGAATCTGCCTGCAATGCAGGAGACCCTAGTTCAATTCCTGGGTTGGAAAGATCTGTTGGAGAAGGGATAGGCTTACCCACTCCAGTATTCTTGGGCTTCTCTTGTGGCTCAGCTGGTAAAGAATCTGCCTGCAAAGCAGGAGACCTGGGTTTGATCCCTGGGTTGGGAAGATCCTCTGGAGAAGGGAAAGGCTACCCACTCCAGTATTCTAGTCTGGAGAATTCGGACACGACTGAGCAACTTTCACTAGCACTTCACTTTTCTGAAAACCTCATCTATAGAGAACAACATATGCTACCCCGGGCAAGTCATTTTCAAGTCATTTTTAATCAGCAGAACCTTTTCTTTGAAGAAAGGAATTAACAGATGGCCCACACACAAAGCACATGGGGTGAGATGCGCCTCGGCTGGAATGAGGAGTAGGACAGCAGCAGCTCCCTGGGACTGTCACGCAGTCCCGCCACTTTCTCCTCGCACAGTTTGGAAACTGAGAACTGGGCTCCAGCCCCAGGAGTCTCTCTGACCCATTAGGTCTGCGGCGCACCCCCAAATCTGCATTTCCAACAGGACCCCAGGCAGGTACTGCCAGCACAGGGACCACGCCACCAGCCCAAGAGACTGGTTCTCGGCCTAGCTGCACTTTACGATTTCTGGGGGAACTTGTAAGTGGTATCAATGCCTAGACCCCACCTCTTAGACACTGTGATTTAGTTGGTTTAGAGATAAGTCCAACATTGTTTTCTTTTAAAAGTTCCAAGTGATTCTGACAGACAACCAGAGTTGAGAACAACCTTTTTTTTCCACAAAAGTGAACAAAACAGTCTTTAACCTTCTTGGGGCTTATAAGTCAAAACAGGTGATGGTACATCACCAAATGATCAAATAAATAACAATTAAAAATGGTGATTTAGAACATGTTGACATAGAAAGAGAGGCTCGACATCTCATTTATACCAAAAATACACATATAATTATATGAATATAAAAAGTCCAAAAAGATGAACAGACATTATCTCTGGAAAGGATGGAATTGAGAAAAGATTCCGCATGGGGATGACCCACAGAGATGTTATGGGGAGGGAGGTGGGAGGGGGGTTCATGTTTGGGAACACATGTAAGAATTAAAGATTTTAAAATTAAATAAAAAAAAAATTAAAAAAAGAGAAAAGATTCCAACTTCTTCTTTTGCCTCTTGTTATATGAACATCTAAAATATTAATGTATTACTTTCACAATAAGTAAACTCAGTAAAGAAACGAAATGATTTCAAACACTCAGATCTGAGACCTAGGACAAAAGATGTCAAGGGACAGAAGTGAATCTTTGAACATAGGGAGAAAGGTAGAAGGTATGTTTGGTACTGTAGACAAAGCTTGAGTTTTCCGTTTTCAAACATCACAAATCTTTGAACCTTGGTCTATAAAATGAAGTAAACCACACTGAAGAATAATGTATGAGATGATCTGGCTCAGAATCTGTTTCCCATAACAGGTGCTACTAACCAGAAGTTAGTCTCATTTTTTAATGTATTTTACAACAATGGTTCCTGAACCTGGCTACACATCAGAATCACCTGGGTAATTAAAAAAATAAAAATCATCACAAATCCTCTTCGGAATGCACCCCCCACAACCGCAAGAGTCTGAGTCTTAGTAAGAAGACCCCCAGGAATCAGTATCTTTGAAGAGGCTTTCCGAGATGATTCTGATGCAGCCAGCTCAGCACTGCACTTTCAGGAACCAGGGCTACATTATGGCCACTACTGAGAAAAAAATTAACAAGTACACCATTAAGTCATACTTACATGGCTGCTGCTGCGAAGTCGCTTCAGTCGTGTCCGACTCTGTGCGACCCCATGGACGGCAGCCCACCAGGCTTCCCCGTCCCTGGGATTCTCCAGGCAAGAACACTGGAGTGGGCTGCCATTTCCTTCTCCAATGCATGAAAGTGAAAAGTGAAAGGGAAGTCGCTCAGTCGTGTCTGACTCTTAACGACCCCATGTACTGCAGCCCACCAGGCTCCTCCGTCCATGGATTTTCCAGGCAAGAGTACTGGAGTGGGATGCCACCGCCTTCTCCGACTTATATGGCTAGAAGCAGCCTAACACTCCTATGAGGTGGTTTCTCCTGTGATTCCCATTTTACCTATGAGTAAACTGAGGGACATAATGATTAAGGAACTTGTTCCACAGTAAGTGACAAAGCAAGTTCAAACCAATGCGGTCCGGGAGCAGTCAGCACTAATGACAATTCCACTCACGTGCCTCTGGGGAACACACGCATGACCTTCACCAAGAGCAGAATGTTAACTAACAAAACCTACCCTAAGGGACGAAAACAAAAACAAATACTAGAGACTAAAGAACTGCACTGGAAACCTTATTTTAAAAAAAGAAAAAAAGCTATACACATCTGCTTTAATAATTAAACAACTTACTCTGTTAATCTACTTACAGTCTGAAGAAAAGCAGGAAATGCTTTCACAGGAACACTTCTGTGGAAGGACCTAGCCTAAAAAGGGAAGACAAAAGAAAACTGGTTTGAAAGACAAGTATTTCTGGAAATTAACCCTCTCCCTCTGAAAGTGAACACAAAGCAACACCAGCAGTTCCAAACAGCACAGCCAGGGCCTTTCTTGAAAACAAGAAAACAGTTATCTCCTGCTGGTTGAGATTAACTTGCCAAACCTAAAGAAATCAGGAAAAGGGCACTATATTAAGAATTCTATTCTTCTTAAAAAAAAATTATTTATTTTATCTGACTCTGCCAGGTTTTACGTGCGGCATGCAGCATTTTCAGCTGCAGCACGTGGGATCTAGTTCCCTGACCAGGGACCGAACCCAGGCCCCTTGCATTGGGAACATGGAGTTTTAGTGACTGGACCACCAGGAAGTCCCAAGAATTCTATTCTTTCTGACACTGGTTTTGGTATTTCCAGCTGCCACAACTTTGACCACCATTGCCCCCCGCCACACACAGTGGAACCCTGGATACAGAAGGCCACCTGCAAATGATATGTGGATCTTCAACTGCGTGGAAGGCTGGCACCCTAAGCCCTGTGGTTGTACAAGGGTCGACTGTATCTGCACATCAGTCCCAGCACCTCCCCAGCCTAGACGTCAGCCTCTCTCGTCTAGATGACTATAAGACCCTCCCAGCCACGCTTCCTGCGTCTGTGTTCCCCTACCGTTAATTCCTATCACACAATTAGCCAAATTAATGTCATGAAGTCACTGTTTAACTTTAAATTAACTCCCTGATAGATCATGTCTCAACTACTCATCTTAGAATTCAAAGGCCTCCGCATCTCAAAACTAATCTTACCTATCCAACCCAGTTCCCTAATGCCCTGGACTACAAAGCCTCGACCCACCTGGAGTAATGCCCACCCTCCAACCTCCCCAAGCCCACTTCTGTCTACAGACCTCTGTTTACATCGTCAGAAACTGCTTCTACTCCCTGACTCACTTCTCAACCCCCTGTACTCTGGTTTTACTCCATCTACTAAAACTGCTCTCTTCGAGATCATTCGCAGTTTACTGATCAGCATCCTTCTTTTCTCTTCAATCTCTCTGAGGAATGCAGGACTTTAGCATTTCCAGTTCTTGGAATCTGCTCCTCCCTTAGGTTTCCAGCACACTGACTCCGAGTTCTCCTTCTTCCTAATAAACGGCCCTTTCTCTTCCTACCTGAGAACTGGAGGTGGGTTCACGGTTCGGCCTTTGGCCTTCCTGCCTAGATATACACTCTCTTTGGACAACGGCACATCCACACCTGGAGCTTTAACCCTAAGCCTCCCGTGTGGGTGCCTCCCCGGGCTGTGTCTCCAGTTCTGACCTCCTCTTACAGCCGTCACCCTGCAACCTGCATTCTGGCCCACTGCCTTACATGCCCTCGAATCCCCTTAAATTCAGTGACGCCCGGAGACTACTGATCAGCAGCCAGCACACCACTGCTTTTCTACTGCAGTCTCTGACTGGCACCAGCACGATCTATAGTTGAACTTCATGGAACCCTGGACTTTCCTGCTCCTGGCCCTGCTGCAATCCAATCAGTGATCAAGTCTAGTTGCTTCTTCCTCTGTTCCGTGTGTGCCAGGTGCTGTGCTCAGTCGCTGCAGTCATGTCCAACTCTTTGCGACTCCATGGACTGTACCCACCGGGCTCCTCTGTCCATAGGATTTTTCAGGCAAGGATACCAGAGCGGGCTGCCATGCCCTCCTCTAGGGGATTTCCCGAGCCAGGGATTGAATCCGCATCTCCTGCATCACAGGTGAATTCTCTTCTGCTGAGCCACTGGGGAAGCTTGTTATATGCATATATGGGCTTCCCTGGTGGCTCAGAGGTTAAGTGTTTGCCTGGAATTGCGGGAGATCCGGGTTCAATGCCTGGGTCAGGAAGATCCCCTGGAGAAGGCAATGGCACCCCACTCCAGCACTCTTGCCTGGAAAATCCCATGGACGGAGGAGCCTGGTAGGCTGTAGTCCATGGGGTCACTTAGAGTCGGACACAACTGAGAGACTTCACTTTCACTTTTCACTTTCATGCAATGGAGAAGGAAATGGCAATCTGCTCCAGTGTTCTTGCCTGGAGAATCCCAGGAACGGTGGAGCCTGATGGGCTGCCATCTATGGGGTCGCACAGAGTCGGACACAACTGAAGCGACTTAGCAGCAGCAGCAGCATGTATGTATATACATTCACATACATACATATAAAGCATCTACCCTCCCTAAATCAGACACTCTTTATTTTTTAATGACTTATTATGGCTGAATTAGTTGGTAAGTATTAAATTAATCGGTAAGTATTAAACCTAGACAGCACACTAAAAAGCGGAGACATTACTTTGCCAACAAAGATCCATATAATCAAAGTTGTGGTTTTTCCAGTAGTCATGTATGGATGTGAGAATTGGACCAAGCCAGAGAATTGATGCTTTTGACTGGGGTGTTGGAGAAGACTCTTGAGAGTCCCTTGGACTGCAAGGAGATCAAACGAGTCAATCCTAAAGGAAATTAACCCTGAATATTCACTGGAAGAACTGATGCTGAAGCTGAAACTCCCAATACTTTGGCATCTGATGCAAAGAATTGACTATTGGAAAAGACCTGATGCTGGGAAAGACTGGAGACAAGACAAGGGGATGGCAGAGGATGAAATGGTTGGATGGCACCACCCACTCAATGGACATTAGCCTGAGTGATCTCCAGGAGATAGCGAAGGACAGGGAAGCCTAGCGGGCTGCAGTCCACAGGGTTGCAGAGTCGGACACGACTGAGCAACTGAACAACCACAAAGTATTAAATATGAGAATCACTTCTTTGAATTTTCTGGGCTTTAATAACTTAAGTGGAATTTTTAATTTCAGAAACTATTTTGACTGAGCAAACTAGATAAGTTACAAAAATACTTGCTGCAACAAATTTGCTCTTACATTGTATACTGCAAATGAGTACACCTGCAAGATTCAAAGACCACCATGGTTTCGGTGACACATTTCCCTCTTACCAATCTCTTAGGAGATGTCACAGGTATGAAATGAGACTGAGCCACAGGACAGGCACAGCCCTTTGGACTCCCCTGCAATTCCTGTGGCATTCACTCATATCCTGGAAGCAATCAGGTTGAAGCTACCAAGAGGGTTTAAGAATGCAATAAATCAGATACCCTTTCAAATGTGGCAATAGGAAATGATTTACTAGAGATGATTATTAGAGTATGCAGGATGGAAGCCAAATATAGCCCAGTGAACAGGGTCACAGTGGTGAGGGCCTTGAGGTAAAAATACACATAGAACGTGTATTCAAAAAAGGTTAACTGGGAGGGAAAAGTAAGAAACAGAAGGGTCCCACAGGCTGCTCAATAAAAACAGTAGCAACAAACTAGAAGATAAACGGGGCAAGTTGTCAGAGAGGCCAGCTGAAAACACCAGCTGGGAACTGCTGAGGATGGAAAGTTCTGGAAGGGCAGAAGAGGAGAGGCATCAGCCTTGACCAGGCAGGAAGACACACTCTCGCCTGAGAGACAGAAACAGTGAGCGGACGGGTCCCAGGGGAGCCTCATGGAGGAAGCTGAGGAGGAAAAAGGGAGATTTTTAAAAAGTGGGAAAAGTTTACAATAGTCCCTGAGATACATTTGCTGGGATTTCAGTGAGCAATGGATACACATTGTTAAACAGAAAACGCTACAACCAACCATTAGGAGTAGCCACGGCTAGAAACGATGGTTTCCTAAATGATTCGGCCAAAGGAGGCTACTTACGTGCTTTAGGTGCAAGTGTGCCTGGCTGGCAATGTCATATACCACATCTCTCACATTTCTATCCTGACTCTTCCGTAGAAAATCCTCTTGTGAAACACCATGCTACATAGGAAAATGCACATTACGTTAGGAATCAAAGCACACTTAAAACTAATTCAGCTCAAGACAACAAGTGACAGAACAATATGTACAGTAAAATGGTTTTTATGGTTTTTAAAATACAGCTATATGTACGTGTCACACACAAACACACTGGCTCTCCTAGAAGAATATGCAACAAGATGCTAAGTAACGACAGTAGTACCTGGAACAAAATAAACAAATAGATAAGAAATTTAAAACAGACAATAATGAACCTCATCCAGAAAACAAAGGTTCTCATAAACAGCAATTTTTCTTAAGGATTACTTCCTCCTTTAAAGTGAAAGAATAGGCTAAGGTGAACACTAGGAATAATTATGTAATTGCTTAGAAGGGAATGAGGCTATACCAAGTGAGGTTCTCTGGACCTTCTTACACATAGCTCCACCACGACCTAAAATGCCTGACTGATAAAACTCTGACTTGGTAATTCTGGAGCAAAAATGCAATAAGCGTGTGTTTCAAAGAAGTTACTAGAACAGACTAAAGAACCAAGAAGAGAATGTCCTTCCCCATATTCTTAAGGTAAATAATTAGGAGTACAAGTAACAGCCTTACCAGCATACAAATATCCATGGGAAGGAACACCCTTCTCCTGCTACTGTGATAGGGTGTGGCTCTCAAGCAAGTGACAATGCCTTGTGCTTTCCCAATGTGGCTGGCAGCATGGTCTGCATGAAGATCCTTTATGCCTGTGATTTCAGAAATCTAACAATTAGGCTGCTCTTTTCTCTTCAAACGCGTAACAAGTCAATACAAGCAGCATAGGGAAATCACCTTAACAGGTAAAAGGTGTTTATCCTGTGCTTCATATCTGAAAAACAGGATTTATGTGAGCAAAACTGGGCACAAAGACAAGCTGATCATTTACCAGTAACAGGTTTCTGAACGTCAACTTTTAAATAGAAGTTTCCTTAGACAACAGCATACCAAGAGCACATTTGGAATTTTAATCAGCTCTTGTGGAAAACACGGCAAGTCTTGCATTTCTTCTCCTCAGTGCAATTTCCATATGACCTCATTTTAAGTATATGCTTAAGCTTCCTGCTCTTTGCTCCCTCCTTTCACTGCGTTGGCAAACATGTCACTGAATGGGCAGGCAGAACAGGCCTGGGAAATTGGGTAAGGACTTGTATTATTCTTTTAGGCTGACATAAAGACATATTGCTTTCTTCAAATGGATGGTATTGTCCTTGCTCCAAATAATTCCATTACAATCCTCATGACAATAAGCCCTCACCAATTTAGAATAGAGGCAAAGGAGCAAAAATATCTCAACTCCATAGTTTGGGGTTTTGTTTTTTTTTTAAGAAAAATCTCATAAAAACTTACAGAGTTTTGTTTCTTCAACTTTTGCCTTAAACATGGGAAAGTATTATTGACAAAGAAGAAAGGAGTCAGGTCATAGGTCTTCCAAACAGTAAGGGTTGCATAAAAAAGTAAAATCATCTGTAATTACCAGATTATTAATTACAGCAGGAGGTAGCTAAAGTACTTTTACGAGAATCTGGGTATTTTCATTAGTCTGCATTCCATTCCAAAGAAAGGTATATATTATATTTCCTTTCTACCTCGAAAGAAAAAGAAAATCTAGTCTTTTGTAGTTGGTGCAAAGAAAAATTTTAACGTTAAACTGGTTAGACTGTCAAATTAAGAAAGACTGAAGTATAAAAGGTGTTATGTTAACAGCATGGAGGTTCCTCAAAAAACTAATAACAGAGTTACCATATGATCCAGCAAGTTTATGCCTGGGCATATATCCAGAAAAAGATGAAAACTCTCATTTGAAAAGATATATGCACCCCAATATTCACAGCAACACTATTTACAACAGCCAAGACATAGAAACAACCTAACTGTCCATCCGCAGATGAACAGAGTAAGAAGGTGTGGTGCACACATGCAATGGGATATGACTCAGCCATAAAAGAACGACACGTGCCATTTGCAGCAACATGGATGGACTAGGGATTAGCACACTGAGTAACGTAAATCAGACAAAGACAAATGTTATATAATTCCACTCACATGTGGAATCTTAAAGATAATACAAATGAACTGCTTTACAAAACAGAAACAGACTCACAGACTTAGAAAACAAACTGACGGTTACCAAAGGGGAAAGGAGTGGGAGGGATAAATTAGGGGCATGGGACTGACAGATGCTCATCATTATATACGGAATAAACAACAAGGACTTAGCACAGGGAACTATATTCAGTATCTTGTAATAACTACAGTGAAAAAGAATCTGAAAAAAAAAAGTATATGTATAACTGAATCACTTTCCTGAATACCTGAAATTAACATAATGATGTAGATCAACTATACTTCAATTAAAAAAAAGTATTTTCTTTAAGAAAGAGAAGTATAAAATAGAAAAGAAAAAAAAACTTACCCAATATTTCTAGTATTAGATAAAGAAGAGAACTCTGTGTATTTTCAGCATAATTTTCTAGTTCCTGGATATTACGATATGCTTTGTCATCCAAATTTTTTTCCTACAAACAAAATGCTTTATTTGTTTGATGAATGGGTAATAACTTATTTTAAAAATGCACAATTTTTCCCCTAAAGAAATGACTAATAATTAAAACTATTGGTATGAACTATTACACAATAAAGATAAAAAATAAAATTAAAATATTAAAGTCCTACATGTTCACTACTTACAAATCACCCCTCAAAATAATACCTCAGGAATAATCTCAATGCACAAATCACCATGGACATGGGGTTGGCTTAATTTTTACTTGCTTCTAAAGTGTAAGGTCTTTTTATACAGTTTATGAGGTTCTCACAGCAAGAATACTGTAATGGTTTACAATTTCCTCCTTCAGCTGATTCCCTGGAAAAGTCCCTGATGCTGGGAAAGACTAAGGACAGAAGGGGGCATCATGGGATGAGATGGTTGGATGGCATCACTGATGCAATGGACATGAACTTGGGCAAACTTTGGGAGATGACGAGGGACAGGGAGGCCTGGTGTGCTGCAGCGCACGGGGTGGCAAAGAGTCGGACTCAACTGGATGACTGAACAACAACAAAGTGTAAGGTGGGGGCTTCCCTGATGGCTCAGCAGTAAAGAACCTGCATGCCAATGAAAAAGTCACAGGTTTGATCCCTGGGTTGGGAAGATTCTCTGAAGAAGGAAATGGCAACTCACTCTAGAATTCTTGCCTGGGAAAGCCCATGGACAAAGGAGCCTCGTGGTCTACCATGGAGTCCCAAGAGAGTTGGATGTGACTTACCAAACAATAACAAAGTCTAAGATATCATGGAGAAAATTACTTAACTGAGCGCCTATTTAATTAAGCATCTCAGACATTACTGCACTATTCCACAGTAATATTCCATAAAGTAATGGTGGATTACCAGAATACACTATACTCAAGAAACAGAAAAACGTCAATCTTAGAACAAGCACATCTAGCAACCTTTATAATACATTTAGAAAGTCTGCGTGGCCAAAATAATATTATTCCTCCACCCCTTCCTCCTGTTTTAAAACTAGGAGAAACTGGCATCAGCAATGAATCCCAGGGGGAAAAAATATCCTCCAGATCTTTCATATTAAAAAAAAAAAAAAAACCTGAAACAATTCACACACCATAAAATCTTCTGAAGTATACAATTTCACGGTTGTAGTAAATTCCAAAGTTGTGCAATATTACCACTATCTAATTCCAGAATGTTCTCATCACCTCAGAAAGAATCCTGTATCTATGAAGTTATCCCTTCCTGTTTTCCCGTCTCCTGATCGCCACAAACCACTAATGCACTTTCTGTCTCCATGGATTTGTCCGTTGCAAACAAAAGTACAGTGATACGATATGTGGCATTTTGTATCTGGCTTCTTTCAATTAGCATATTTTCAAGGTTCACCCATGTTGGCAAATCTATTAGTATCTCATCCCTTTTAAGTGAAGAAAACATATATAATATTCCATCATATGTTTATTCACTCATTCATAGACTCTGAGGCATTCTGACTTTTGAACTATTATGAATAATGCTGCTATGAACATTTGTGTACAAAGTTTTGTGAAGACACGTTTTCATTTCTCGTATCAACCTAGGAGTGAAATTGCCGGGTCTATGATAACTCTATGTTTAACTTTCTGAAGAATCTGCCAGTTTTTCCAAACAGCTGCACCATTTCACTTTTCCATCAGCATTGTACGAAGGGTCCCAGTATCTCCATATCCTCACCAGCACTTAACTATTGTTCATTCTTTACTGGAGCCATCCCAATGGGTATGAAGTAGTATCGCATTGTGGCTTGCTTTTTTAAAATTTCTATTTATTTATTTGTGGTTGTGCTGGCTTTTCTCTGGTTGCAGGGAGTGGGGACTGCTCCCCAGCTGCAGTGTGCGGGCTTCTCTTGTTGTGGACCACCGGCTCTGGGGCACGTGGCCCTCAGCAGTGACAACACGTGGGCTTGGTAGCTGCAGCTTACGGGCTTGAGCACAGGCCCAACAGACATGGTGTACAGGCTGAGCTGCTCCGCAGCAGGCGGGCTCTTCCCATACCAGGGATCCGACCTGTCTCCTGCACTGGCAGGCAGATTCTTCACCCCTGAGCCATCAGGGAAGCCCCTTCATTGTTGCTTTGATTCCCATCTCCCTAGTGAAAAGATGCTGAGCATCTTTTCAGGGGTTTCTTATTTATGTATCTTTTTAAAAGAAATGTTTATCCAAATCTTTAAATTGGATTCCTTTTTTTTATTGTTGAGTTATATGTTCTTTATATATTCTAGACAATAGTCCCTTATCGTATATATAACTGATAAGTATTTTCTCTCATTCTGTGGATTGTCTTTTTGTTTTCCTGAATCTTTTAAATTTTGATGAAGTCCAATTATCTACTTTTTAATTTTAATGCTTGTGCTTTTGTATCATATTTAAGAAATCACTGCCCAATATAAACTTAAGAAGATTTATGCCTATGTTTCCTCCTAACAATTTTACAGTTTTAACTTACATTTATATCCATTTTGGGTTAGTTTCTATACATGGAATGAGGCAGGAAACCAAAATCATTCTTTTGCATGTGGATATCTAGTTGTCCCAGCACTGTTTGCTGAAAAGGCTGTTCTTTCCCCCACTGAATTATCTTCACACCCTTGTCAAAAATCAGTAGACTATCAATATATAGGTTTACTTCTGAACTCTCAATTCTATTCCATGCCAATGTACGTGATTTATATGATCAGTACATATTAACCAATATGTCTATGGAAGGCCAATGCTACACAGTTTGATTACTGTAACATTGTGGTCAAGTCTCAAAATTGGGAAATGAGTCCTTCAACTTTATTCTTCTTTTCTAAGATTCTTTTGATGACTTTGGGTCCCCTGCATTTCCATATGAATTTTAGGATCAACTTGTCAATTTCTGCAAAAAAAAAGAAGAGCAGCTGGAAATTTTAAAGGGACTGCACTGAATCTATAGATCAATGCATGAATACTGATCCAATCTTTTACTTTTATATATCCTTCTATGCAAATGCCAAATGCCATTTTCCATTAAACAATGGAAAAACTGTTTTGTTTTTTCATAAAAAAGAGAGATTTTCCATTATCTGTCTTGAATTCTCACATCTTCTTACATCATAAAAACAGAAGATATCTGAAAAACAGACTTTCTTCATAGTAATTAATTCTATAAGCCAACTGAGAATTTTAAAATGTAAAAGTCATTATCTTATTTTGGCTTATATTATTACTACTGTAGCCTATGATTATTAACAGATTGTATCCAAATAAACTAAGTAAACTTACATTTTCATGACAACAGTGTATGACAAATATTAGGTCAAGGACACTCCGCCAACAACGTGTTGGAAAGATCACACAGATCAGTCCCAGCCATCAAGCAATCTGCAAGCCTGGTTGGAACTAGAACTTAGTTCTAAGTGTAAGATTCTATTTGCTAGAACTTTATTTATTCACTCTATTTGGACACAGCTTCAAGCACTGGATGAATATAATGATATGTGTACAACTATTCTAGTTTTGATGAAATTAAGGAATTATCCATACTTTTTAAGGTCTGATTATCATATTATAGTTATATTTTATACAAGCCTCTTCTTTTCAATTTTTATTTTATAGTGGAGTTGATTTACAATGTTTTGTTAGTTTCAGGTACACAGCAAAGTGATTCAGTTATACATATACTTCCATCTATTCTTCAGATTCTTTTCCCATTTAGGTTATTACAGAACTGAGTTTCCCGTGCTATACAATAGGTCCTTGTTGATTATCTGTTTTATACACATTGTATTTTCAGATCAAATGATAACATGTCTGGGGTTTACTTTAAAATAATCGAATAGGGTTTAGTGAGGGAAGCTGTTATTTCATTTAGAAAATAAATGAAATAACACTGGACATGGGTTTATAACTATTAAAGCTAGGTGACGGATACATGAAAGTGTACTACACTATTTTCTCTATTTTTATGTAAGTCTCAACATTTCCTATTTTTTAAAAAACACCAAGATAGTAGAGCATGATATGCACACGCAGGCCTCTGCCTGGACACCCGCTTGCCTGTCTGTCTCCAGGCACAGGGGTAGGAGTTGAGGTAGGCGGCATGCAGTGATGGAGAACAGATAAAGTGGCATAGTTCTCTAAAAGTCTCCTTCCTCCAAAATATTGATTTACTTATTAAAACATTTCTTCCCTGAAGAATTAGCATAAGGATTAAAAGAGGAGAAAAAACAAGACTTGACCAATTGCAACTTACTCTTTCATCAATGATTTTCATAAGCCATCTTTTAGTCAGATTATGTCTTCTGACAGCCTAAAAAAAAAAAAGTTTTAAGTTTTTGGAAAGTACTACAAATGACTTCTGTAGACCTGAATAACATAAACCAAATACCAAACCAGGCCAGGGAACATTTGTAATAATTCATCACCAGACAGCAATGTTAAAAACCTAGGGAAAAAGAAAATGTCCCTAGAAAACATTTTAAAACATTTCCAAGTAAAGATAATATATCCAAAACTTTTTCACTACTCTTTTCCTTATACTATTAGTAATTAGTGAATCCACTTTCAAAACAAACAAAAAAACAAGAATTAAGCTGAGCAAGCTTCTCTCCGTGGTATGCCTCGACTTCTATGCTTATTACAAACTTTTCTCCCATAAAATGAAGACCCTATTTAATGAAAATAACCACTTTATAATAGAAAAGGCTAATACAGCTCCAAAGAAAACAATCTGTAGGGTACAGTGTTACCTTACAAGTAAAGACACTCCATTAAGAAAGAGCACACTTAGTACTTAGATCCTGGTCTCTAATACCATTTCCATCCAAGGAAACAGACTCTAAAAAAGGGGATTCCAGAGCTGGAACAAGGGAGATTCAAGAGGATCCTAAACCATTTTATTGTGCCAGAAAATAGAAAGTGCAAAAAAAAAAAAAAAAATAGGCATGTTAGGACATATAAGCCATTTTGAAGGGACTCTCATTGTCCAAATATGGGACTATATGAATACCAAATAATTAAGTACAGTAATGAGGTATAATCTGCCTGCCAATGTAGGAGAAATAAGAGAAGCGGGTTCACTCCCTGGGCCAGAAAGATCCCCTGGAGGAGGAAATGGCAACCCACACCAGTATTCTTGCTTGGGAAATTCTACAGACAGAGGAACTTGGTGGGCCACAGTCCATAGGGTCTCAAAGAGTTGGACACAACTAAAAGAATGAGCATGCATGCAAGCAATGATTTATAAAGTACTGGGAAAAACAAGAAATTCAGGAGTTTATACCAATAGTTAAGTAAATACATAATATAGGAGAGTGAGAGCAGCTGCTTATAGTAGTGTGCCAGGTGGTAAATGTGAACAAAGCATTAGAGTCGGGACATTATCGTTCTGTAATCATAATAGTAAAGACTGGATAAGAACCATCAGTGAATGTTACGTTTCACAGGAAACTGATGAGGAGCAGGATATTTGCATTGTCTTAAACCTGATTAGCTGCAAGGGAAATTCTAATTATACAGTAGACTACACATTGGGAGAACCGGGCAACATCTTGAATGTTAATGAAAATGAACAATGCAATAAAGGACAGATGGACAGAATGTGTCTCCAGATGTGACACCCTGAGAATACATCACCGATGCAGTATTCTGGCCAAGGGAGCATAACCTGAACCATCTAAGCAGGAGGAAACATTAGACAAATCCAAAATGAGGAATGTTCTACTACAAAAAAAAAAAGATGTTATATACACTTCAAAAATGTCAATGTCACAGAAGACAAAAGCTATGGAAATGTTCCAGATTAAATCAGGCTAAACAGATATGACTGAAAAATAGCTGACTGGATCCTACACTGGAGGGGAAAAATACATTAATGTATATTATTAGGTCAACTGACAAAATTGGAATATGAGAGGAAAATCAGATGAAAGTTATTTCAAAGTTAAATCTACTAAAGTCAGTAACTATTCTGGTTAAAGAGAATGTCTGTATTCTTAGGAAATTACTAAGGTAATGAGAAATAAAGGGACATGATGTATGCAACTTATACTCAAATGATTTTAAAAAACTATGTGTGAAAATATAGAGATCATGCCAGCACACACACACACACGAGTGAGCACACACAAATAATTAACAAATAGGATAAAATGTTAACAACAGGTAAATATGAGTGAACAACATAGAAGTGTTCTTGCAAGATTTTTAATTTTGTAACCTTCCTGAAATTTTGAAGCTATTTCCAAATAAGGTAAACACTGCTTTTTTGCCAAGTCAACACTAAGTATAATATATTTTCACAAGAAATATAGGAGTGAAACAAAGTCTCCGGGATATCCTACATTTCAACTGAGACTCTAAGATGTCACTGATATTAATGTAAAGGCTGGCAGGCTCATTAATACACATGCACGGGGCAAAGGATGGAAGTGTGCCCACTTTGCCCGACAGGAACGCAGCAGAAGCTATGAGGGCTGCAGAGTTGGTTTGGAAGTGCTCTCAGCATTGCTACAACTGCACAGCAGCACTCCCGCAGGCCTCTCTCCCCAGTGAATCAGCCTGGGATACCTCAGTCACTTCAGTCTGGCTCTCATTTTGTTTTGTACATGTCTGAGTAGGGCAGGGCTTGTTTGATCTTTGTAACCACACTATCAAGCACCATTCCTGGCACATAAAAGTACTCGGTAGATACTAAACCACCGAAAAGTCAGACTCCTATTTACTCAAGACTGACGCTGTAACAGCTGCAGTTCCTTGATCACAGAGTTCTGTCTGACTCTGAAGGACATCAGAGATCAAGATAAAAAAACACATACTTATAAGAAGCTGAAAACCTGTTGAATAAAGGTATCAAAACTTTGGAAATAGAAGCCAAATGAAATAAAAATCGTGGCTATAATTATTAGAAATTGTAAGAATTTCATCTATTCTGTGCTCTAAAAGTACCAATGAAACAGTGCAGCAGGAATGTACTCTGTTCCCCTATTTAATCGTCTAAAGAACCCGAAGCTCTTTAAGCAATGAATGGAAAGTCTGACTGGACAGTGGCGCAATAAGCACGTGCTCCAGAAGAATGGGGAGAGAAGTAAAAGACACACAGTCAGGACAACCACTCTGAACACCACCTGCTTCTTTCAAATGTTCATGTTAATCTGCAATACCTGTCATTATCAGAGAGCTGGCCAACATTCATCATCAAAATTTAAGCAGCTTTTAAAACTGGACAAATTGACATACATGTAAACATTCTGTAATTCAGATATGTCTTCTGGCACTTAAGTGAAGCTAAGACAAGATAAATTTATGTTAAATAAATCTCTGATCATTCAAGTTATTTCCTGACAAAGGCCAGAATCTTTGATACAAGTCTTAGCATAAACTTCTAATGCAGTCAGGTTTGCATATAAAATAAGTAGTTTCTGGATTTTGGAGAAACTTTCCTCTAAACTGAGTCAGCCAGGATGAGGTTCTTGAAGTGGGATGACTAAAGGGAAACGAGCTTCCCATCCACTTTTCCTTCCCAGTCCCTGATTGGACGGGCCTGGCTCTCCAATTACTGAGCTTCCCATCCACTTTTCCTTTCCAGTCCCTGATTGGAGGGGCCTGGCTCTCCAATTACTGAGGCTCTGTGAAGTCAACCTGAGGCCCCGAAAAGGGGCCTGCCTCTGCTGGGGCGCAGACCTGAGAAGGAGTGCACCAGTTAGGTCTGCCAGAGGCTCCTGGGACAGACGCTGTCTTCCGGCACTCACAATACGACAACGGGGGCGCAGATCAATGACAAAAGGACCCCAAACCCTGTCCTCTGCTGCTAGTCCAACGTATTTTTAAACTGTGTAAGGCTAGTTGTGAATGAGGAGTCCACAGAGCTTTAATGTAAAACTAACTACTAAATACATCTTAGTGTACAAATAACAACCTCGCCCATAGGCTTCCATTCTCAGATACCTAAACTTCATCAACAAAGAGGCAATTCTATGAAACTAGACAAGGCAGCTTTAGGAATGATAAGAGCACAAAAGATCAATGGATCCACAGTCCGGAGCATGAACTAAAGCACTGGAATAAGGAGCTACTCGGCAGACAGAAGATTCACCTGTCATTCTTTCAAAATTTGTAGGGCTTAAATTCTGCAACCAAACATGTGGAAAACAATTTATAACATAAACAGACCAAATTCCTCTTTCTTCTTTTAATAAACACACTAAAGATGTGTGCAAATTACTTAATGATTTTAAATTCTGTCAAAACTAATATACATCTGAACATTACATGAGTCCAAGAATATTTTCAGGATAGATTCCCCATTGCCACTCTCCAACTTGTATGTAACAAAAAGTATGCTTAAATAACATTCTTACAAATGAAAAGCAGCTATTTCTGTTTTACCTTCCACAGTTCAATGGCCACAGGCTGATGTGGTGGATTGTCACCATATATATCATCCACAGTTTTCTTCCAAAACTGCGTTCGCATCAGTCCAATTGTCTTCTCAGAGACAGTGTCCTTAATCTATAAGCAGGGTTTAAAAACATTAACAACCACACTACTCAGAGTTGCAGAAATCACTATTTATAACCGCAAAATCATATAATTCAGTCTTCTCTGCATTTAATTTTTCCTTGAAGTTATATATCGGTTAAACTGTCACCATTATGAGTTACCTAAGTAAAAGCTACAGATTACTTGGTGCTTATTCAAAAATATTCTCAAGGTCTGCATTCAAAAATACGAGCAATTCTTCTAAAAAAGTTATAAGGAAAAACAAAGGAGGGGGGACATTTTGTTTAAAAGAAATTTAAGAAAGATCAACCAGTCACATATAGACCTATTTGAATCCGGATTTAAAGAGAGAGACAACTAGGAAAATCTGAACACCAGATGTTTAATGATATTAAGGAATTATTTTTAACTTTTTAATGTATAATAGTAGTGTTATTTTTTTAAGTGAATTCTTTTAGAGATGCAAATTGAAATATCTGCAGATGGAAAAATTCATCTGAAACTTAACTTCAAAATAACCTGGAGGTGGGGATGATGTGGCTGAGGAGTAAAGATGAAAAACAAGATTGGCCATGAGCAGGTAACAGCTGGAAGTGGGTGATGGGGTACATGAGGGTTCATTATATTTCTCTCTCTGTATATGCATATACTTCATTCTATATATGATTGAAATTTTCCAATGAAGTTTTAAAAAAATAAGTGGAAGAGACGAAAAACAATCCTCACTTGGTCTGACGATAAACCTAGGAAATAGAACCAGAGGCTTTTCAGAGGAAGCAGAGAAGGAAATATTATTTATCAAATGTCTACAAGTTCCAGGCCCTGTGCAGGTACTGTACCAGATGTTGCCTGATCACAATCAGCAGAACAAACTCACAGGGTCCTTATCAACACATTCATTCTACAAGTACAGAAATTATGGCTCAAAAAGGTAGACGCTTATCTCATGCACATGGAGAAGACTGTGGCGAGGCTAGGGGCTGACTGCAAAGGGATGCATACGGGAATCTCTCAGGCTGACGGAATTGTTCTCTATCACGACTCTGACGGTATCTACAGGACTTGAAGCAGTTTTCAAAACGTATAGGTCTATATACCACAAAAAGTGAATTTTACTGTGATACATTTAAATAAACTCACTCGTTTATTCACTAACTTTTTAAAAGACGACTGTTAGACTCTCTCCCTAACTTACTACTGATTAAGAATGGCCTTGTTAAGCTCTGGCAAGAATCATCAATGCATGCTAAATCTAGGAGGAAAATTTATTTCTAACTGAGCTATAATTGACACATAACAGTTTCATTGTTTTAAGTATACAATATGATTTGATATGAGCGTGGTGGGCTACAGTCCATGGGGCCCCAAAGAGTCGGACATGACTGAGCGACTGAACCTACCTATCTACCTACCTATATATTGTGAAAGGTCACCATAGGTGTCATTAATATCTATTTTCACTACACAAAATCAGAAATCTGTGTATGTCAAGAGCTTTTAAGATCTGCTCTATTAGCAACTTTCAAATGCATAGTAACAGTGTTAGCTGTGTATTACATGCCCATGCCTTATTTACTTACAGTGGCAAGTTTCTACTTTTTAACCACAATCACTCATCTCAACCATCTCCTAACCCTGCCTCTGGCAACCAGTGATCTGTTCTCTGTATCTACAGGCTGGGGAAGTTTTTGTTTGTTTTGCTTTTGCTTTAGATTCCACATATAAGTGAGATCATATGGTACCTGTCTTTGTCAAACTCATTTCACATAGCATGAAGCCCTCAATGTCCACCTGTGTTGTCACAAATGGCAAGGTTTCCTTCTTCTTTACGGTAAGTAATAACTCACTGTGTAGATACACCTCATCTTTTTTACAAATATATTTACGTATTTATATTTTTGGCTGCACTGGGTCTTCGCTGCCGCCCGCGGGCGTTCCCGAGTTGCAGTGGGCTGGGGTGACTCTCTGGCGCAGTGCACAGGCTTCTCACTGTGGTGGCTTCCGTGGTGGAGCACACACTCCCAGGTGGCCGGGTTTCAGCAGATGCAGCAGGTGGGCTCAGGGGTCGCCGCGGGCAGGCTCCAGGGCGCTCAGGCTTCAGGAGCTGCAGCTCGTGGGCTCAACAGCCGCGGCACATAGTCTTCTGTTGCCCACGGCACGTAGAATCTGCCTGGACCAGCGATCGAACCCGCGTCCCCTGCACTGCAGACTCTTATCCATTGTACCACCAGGAAGTCCCAATTAACCACGTTTATCCAGTTATCCACCAACGGACACTTGGGTGGCTTCCATGCCTTGGCTATGGTAAATAATGCCGTGATGAACAAGGAGGTGCAACTATTTTTTTCAAGTTAGTGTTTTCATTTCCTTTGGCTAAATACCCAGAAATGGAATTACTAGATTTCGTAGTAGTTCTAATCTTTTGAGGAATCTCATACCATTTTCCATAGCGGCTGCACCAATTTACACTCCCACCAACAGTGAACAAGGGTTCCATTTACTCCACAGCCTCAACGTTTGTTATTTCTTGTCTTTTTGATGACAGCTATTCTAATAGGCTGGAGAAGGCAATGGCACCCCACTCCAGCACTCTTGCCTGGAAAATCCCATGGATGGAGGAGCCTGGTGGGCTGCAGTCCATGGGGTCACTAAGAGTCGGACAGAACTGAGAGACTTCACTTTCACTTTTCACTTTCATGCCTTGGAGAAGGAAATGGCAACCCACTCCAGTGTTCTTGCGTGGAGAATCCCAGGGATGGGGGAGCCTGGTGGGCTGCCATCTATGGGGTCGCACAGTCGACTGAAGCAACTTAGCAGCATTCTAATAGGTGTGAGGTGACACCTCATTGTGATTCTGATTTGCACTTCTCTCAAAGTGAGGCTGAGCACATTTTCATGTACCTACTGGCCGTATATGAGGTAAATTTTGATGAGGACCATGGTCTTAAAACACCTCCTCACATTCAACAGGAAAAAAATATTAACATCTTGACCAGTGATCAAAATTGGTATCACAAATAAGAGGCACACAAACATGTCATGCCTCATTGTGATTCCCTGAGAAGGACATACACCATTAAGACAGGTAAGTATTAGATTAGAAATGTATAATATAATTGTGACAAAAACTCCAAATGAGAAAGATTCAAGATTTTTAAAGGAACAATATGTTTTTTTTAATGTCAGTGTTTAATAGAAGACAAAGAAAAGCTATGGAAATGCTCCAGATAAAAGGAGGCAAAAGAGACATGAAAGCTAAATGTAATATGTGATCTTAGTTTGGATCCTGTACAGAGGGTTTAAAGATGCCATAAAAAACATCATTCAATCGTTTGACAAAACTAGAAACCAGAGGTAGATTAAATAAAACTAGTGTGTCTGTCTCAAATTTACTCAGACGGGTAACTGTTATGAAAGAGAATATTCTTGTGCTAATGAAATACAGCTCAAGTTTATGAGTAAAGGGCCATGGTGTAGTCAAGTTACAGTAAAATGATTCATAAAAAGAAACACAGCACATGAATGTGTGTGCATATAGGTGTGTGTGTATACAGAGAGAGAGAAAAAGAGAGGGAGAGAGAAAGGAAGGGAGAGAGAGAGAAGGGGAACAACCTGATAGAGCGAATGGGGCCAAATATTAACAGAAGGGCGTATCGGTATTCTCTGTACTATTCTTACTCCTGTGCACATGAAAGTATTTCAAAAAAAAAAAAAAAAGTTTTTAATGGTCTTGGTGCTGAGTGGGTCTCTCTCAATGTTTAGTGTTCAGATCCCATGGCATAGGGTCTATTCTAAATACAGCATCAAGAGTAATCCTTTAAAGATGTGGGCACATATATACAATGGAATGTTACTCAGACATAAGAAAAAACGAAATAACGTCATATGCAGCAGCATGGATGAACCCAGAGATTATCAGATTAAGTGAAGTAAGTCAGAAAAACAAAGAAAATACCATGTGATACCACTTATTTGTGGAATCTAAAATACGACACAAATAAACTTATCTACAAAACTGAAACAGGCGCACAGAGAGAACAGACCTGTTGGTGCCAAGGGGGAAGGATGGACTGGGAATCTGGGACTAGCAGCTGCAAGCGTATCGGATGGACAGACAACAGGGTCCTATCATACAGCACAGGGAACTATATTCAATACCCTATAAAAAACATAATGGAGAAGAAAAAATAAGTTAAAAAAACTTTTTAAAAAGACTAATCATTTCAGGAGGACACTGAGCTCACTTCTCCCCCAGTGAACACATCAAAAATACATCTACATTGCTGAAAACAACCTGAAAACTGGCAGAGAGGCTCTTCTGCAACCAAGGATATAAAGAAAAATGCACATGGAGCTGGGGAGGAAGGGAGGAACACATGTGAGGTTGGGACCTGGGCCCTTAGCAGGGGACACAGAAGAGGAGCGGAATATCACACACAGGCTCAGGGATCCACCCTGGGAAGATAATCACCCTTCGCTGGTGTGAAAACCAGGGAGACCTACTGGAGGGCTGTGAGAAACAGAGACTCTGCACAAGCTTACTTACTCCCAGGACTTGCATCAAGGCTGCAGACGGAAAAGTGCCTGCAGCTCTGACCAGCTGCCTGCTCCAGCCCCTCTTGTCCAGCACTGCCCTCCACTAAGGCAAAGGCTATCACTGCGAGGGAGTGTGCACACACTGAGAGAAAAGGAAGCCAGCCTGGACCAGAGCCAGCATGCACGCCACACTGCAGGCTGAAAACTGCCCGGGGTTCTGCGTGGCTTCCGGGACTGTTCCAGCACGCACCCCAGCCCACCCAGCTGCCTGCTGCAGCCCCTCTGGCTCTCCACTAGGGCTGAGGTGCCCTGCCAGAGGAGTCCACACACTGAGAGCTTAGACCAACCCTTAGAGCTTGTGTCTAGGACCCTGAGCTCTGATCACACCCAGACAAGGGGATGACCGCCACTGGAGGAGCCCAGGAAAAGCCCCAGCTTACACCTGGCTTAGCTATAGCCCCTTCATCTTTAGCTCTACCTCCCACCACAGTGGTAGCTGCCAGCACACCCCAAGAGAAGACATGACCTACGCTCACTTCAGATCCAGCTCTCCCATCAAAATAATTGGGCACAAACAGACTGTATAAGGACAGCCCCACAAAAGGACACCCCTTCAAGACTGGAACAAGTAACCAGTTCACCTAATTTCATACAAAGTTATACAAAATGAAAAGACAAAGGAATATGTTTCAAGCGAAAGAATAAGGGGAAAAAGCTGAGTCAAATCCCTGGTGATACAGAGATAAATAATTTACCCCATACAGTTTCACAGTACAGTAAAAAGAATGCTAACTAAATTTGCAAAAAGAATCCATGAACACACTAAGAATTTAAACAAGGAACCAGAAAATATTAAAAAGAACTAGTCAGAGCTGAAGAACACAATTAAAGAAACGAAAAGTGCACAAGAAGGAACGCACAGCAGACTAGCTGACGGAGAACACAAAAGTGACGGGCGGGGGCAGGGGGAGGGACGGAATCACCCATCAGAACAGCAAAAAGAGAAACAAATGTTAAAAAAGAGGATAGTTTAAGGGACCTCTAAGACAACATCAAGTGTACTAGCACTCACTTTATAAGGATCCCAGGAGAAGAGGCTGAGAAAAGAGAAGGAAATGTATTTGATAAAATTATGGCTGAAAACTTTTTGAAGTTGAAGGAGACAGATTTCTATAGGAAGCTCAAAGAGCCCCAAACAAGATGAACTCAATGAGACCCACACCAAAATGCATCATAATTAAAACGGCAAAAGTTAAAGAGAATTTAAAGGCAGCAAGAGAAAAACAGAGAGTCAAACACAGGGGAATCCCTGTAAGGCTATCTATCAGCTGATATTTTCTGCAGAAGCTATGAAAGCCAGAAGGGAGTGGCATGATATATTTAAACAGCTGAAAGGAAAAAACCTACAACCTAGGATACTCTACCCAGAAATGTTATCTTTCAAAACTGAAGGAGATAAAGAACTTCTCAGACAAGCAAAAATTGAGTTTACCAGTAGTAAAGCAACCTTACAAGAAGTATCAAAGGGTCTTTTTCAAGTGGAAAACAAAAGATTATAAGCAAGAATTCATAGAGGAAAAAAAAAAAATCCCACTAGTAAAGACAAATCTTACAGTAAAGAAGGTGGATCAACCACTTTCAATAAGCTAGTAGGAAGATTTTAAAAAAAATTGTAAAAGCAACCATAACTACAATAAATGGTAAAGAGACAGCCATGCAGATGAAAAGTTTAATAACAAAAACATAAAAATAGGAGGGGTGGAAGTCAAAATTGTCTAGAATGTGTTTGAACTTAAAAGACTAGTTTAAGTCAAGTAGATATAATTACCATATAAAACATATACAAACCCCATGGTAACCACAAAATAAAAACCTACGATACACAAAAAACAGTAAGAAAGCAACCCAAACATAGTACAAAAGAAAATTATACAATCACAATGGAAGAAACAAAATGAAGAAGAAATGAACAGAGAAAAATTACAAAAACAACTGGAAAACAAGTAATAAAGTCAGTAAGTCCAGTAAATCCACACCTATCAATAATTACAATTGCACTACCTACTGATGTGAGAAAGTATTTGCAAATGAAAATCCTTTGAGGGGTTAATATCCAAAATTCAAAAGCAGTTCACACAACTTGATATCAAAAGAACAAAGAAAAGACCTAAATAGACACTTTACCAAAGAAGATATACAGATGGCCAAGAGGTCCATGAAAAGGGGCTGAAACATCACTAAGCACCAGGGAAACATCACCCCACATCTGTGGAATGGTTATCATCAAAAAGACCACAAATTAAGAAATGCTGGCATGAATGTGGAGAAGAGACAGCCCCAGCGCACTGCTAGTGCAACCCCTGAGCTGGTCATCGCCTGCTGTCGCATAAAATCCACTTTTCACTGCATGTCACAATCCAACTGAGAAATGGTTTCTTGTACAGATTAAGAGGACACTGCAAAAAAAACCAATTTTTGGATCTGAAGTCAGCTCATGTGGCACACACTTATTGAACTTTTTCACCTTTCCAATTTGCTTCAAATGCCAACAACCACAGAACGGTTGATGCTGAGCTCTTCAGCCATTTCTCGTATAGCTATAAAAAGACCAGCTTCAATGATCCTCTCAGTTGGTGGTTGTCAACTTCTGCCGGCTGGCCACTGTGCTCCTCATCTTCAAGGTTCCTGTCTCCTCTGCAAAACTTTTTGAACCACCACTACACTGTATATTATCAGTTCGGGGCAAATGCATTGTTGACATTGCAAATTGTCTCTGCTGCTTTACAACCCATTTTGAACTCGAATAAGAAAATTGCTCAAATTTGCTTTTTGTCTAACATCATTTCCCTAGTCTGAAATCAATATAAAATAAATAGCAAGTAATAATTAGCAAAAATAAATAAATAAATAAAGTAATAAATGAGCATTAAAATGATGTATAACATAGCCACACTTAAGAATGTATTCCAGTATCAAAGAACAAAGTTCAACAATGCAAAATTGCAATTACTTTTGCACCAATATAATAAATCCAAATAAATCAAAACCACTAATTTGAAAAGATATATGCACCCCAGTGTTCATAGCAGCATGATTTACAATAGTCAAGATATGGAAGCAACCTAAGTGACCATCAACAGATAAATGGAAAGAGAAGATATGGTTTACATACACACACACACACACACACACACACGATGAAATATTACTAACCCACAAAAAAAAGAATAAAAGTTTGCCATATGCAACAAGAAAGGGCCATAGGGTATGATGATAGTGAAATAAATTAGAGAAAGGCAAATACTGTATGTTACCACTTACATGTAGAATCTAAAAGTTTACACAAATGAATAAACATAACAACGAGGAAAGAAGAGAAACAGACCCACATATATAGAGAATAAAGCAGTGGCTACTAGTGGAGAGAGGGATGAGGGGAGGGCCAAGACAGGGATAGGAGAGTAAGAGCTACAAACTACGATGTATAAAATAAGATACAAGGATATACTATACAACACAGGGAATATAACCAATACTTCATAATAATGTTAAATGGAGTATGACCTATAAAAATATCAAATCACTATGTGGAACACTTGAAACTAACATAATATTATAAACCAACTGTATTTTACTAAAATAAAATTTTAAAGGGTAATCCTTTTAAAACATGACCAAGAGATGGTCTCTTTCTTTGCTCAGAATCCTCCAGCGGTTTCCCGCCTCACTCAGAGTGAAGCCAAAGGGGCTGCAGTGGTCTCCCAGACCTTAGCTCTCTGGCCCAGATGCCTCTGACCTGACCTCCCACACCATCCCGCCCTCTCTGCTGTGCCACACTGGCCTTCTTCTCTTTGAATGTGGCAGGCACACATACCTCAGGACCTCTGTATTTGCTGCTACTTTTATCTGGAATACTATTCAGCCACATATTTCACACTCCTTTGCCTCCTTCAAATCTTTGCTCAAATGCTACCTTAGTGAGGTTTTTGCTTACGGAAACCCCTGCTACACCAAACCTTCCCTAACCTCCTTTTCTGTACAGAATTTATCTGTTCCTTGAGTGCAAGGACTTTGCATGTTTTACTCAGTGCTATATAACCCAGTACCTAAAGTAGTGCCTAGCATATTTTGGGCAATACCTGTTGAATGAATGAATGAATGAACCAGTTTGTGTGTGCAAAAACAAACAGTAAGACAGACAGCTGCTGGGAGACGGAAGTCTTGTGAAGGGGCCACAGGACCAAGGGGCAACCAGGGGCACACTGCCTGGAGTGCAGGAGTGAAAATGCCTGCATAATTGATTCATTCAATTGAAAAAAAAAGCAGCAAGACATCTTATAAGATGACAGAGAATTAGGGAAAATATGGAGGATTTATCTATTAAAAATGGAATTTTTTATTATTTTAAAGTTATAATGGAAGATCACAATGGAGATTATTTTTAAACTGTGACTGACTTAAGATGCTGAAGTGTAGTTTATACGTGAAAAAGGATAAAGTGAAAAAACATAGAACCATGACTTCTAGAAATACACCGAGGACCAACAGCCGGACCAAATTACTCTGCAGATTCATCAAGTCTCAGCTTCATCATGCCTTAGTGCTACAATCACATCCTTTCATTCGTTCCTAGCTCACCTCCTATCATATTCACCAGAGAGGCTGCGTCAAAACTTGCCACAGTCTTCAAGACCCCCAACCCTCCCATGCTCCCTCACTCTCAATATCTGATCTCGCCATTTAATTTACAGAGAAAATTAAGGCCATTCTATCTCAACTCCCTCAATGACACGCCTCTCCATTTCAATTTATCTTATACCTCAGCACATATTCTTTCCATTCTAATAAAAGGAAGACTCTCTCCTTCCTTTGTTACTCTTCAGACAAGAGTCAGTATAAGATTTGGGTTTGCTATAATTACTTCAATTTCCATTTCTCTTTAAAGTTAAAAACTCATTTCAAAAAGTGCTCTGAAGAACTGCTATATACACGCAAATTATGCAAATATTGTAGAGAATAAGCAGTAATACTCCGATTAACCTATTCAATTAATAGACAAAAGTGCAACGTTACTTGCATAGTTTAAAATATCCTTAGAAAAAGAAATTCCAGAATGGTCTTTCCAGAAACATTAAGTTCATTAGCTACCTTTATTTTTGGAATTGAATTGTTAAGCAGGAGAAAGAAGTCTGCAGCAGAGACCTTAAGCATGTCCAACATATAAGTTACAACTACAGTTCGTTATTATTCAGCATTAAACACATCATATCACAAGTTTTTGCAAATAATTTATAAGGTATTTTAATACCAGCCTGAGCCAGTTCCACATTGAAGGCTCTCAGTGCAAAAGCAGAGCTTCTGGATTCGGCAGGGAGTAACAGGGAACATAAATAGCCTTCATAATCTCGTTTCCTGTGACAAAAAGCAAAAGAAGGTAATTAGTTTTCACTTTCCAAGTTGCACACAAAAAATACTGACCAAAATGAACTGGAAACATGGCTTCAATTCAAAATGGGCCTTAAGTTTCTTATATGTTTCTCTACAATTACAAAAAAAAATGTATCTGCCTCCAATTCCAGAGCAGTTAAAATAATCAATCTCTATTAATTTATTTTGACATATAATATACATAATTTTAACTATTTCAGAATCACTTTGGTTTTAGTAATAAGAATTCAAATGAGCTACAGATACAGAAATCTAGAAAACAGTTCCAATAAGTCCTGGTATGAATACTCATACATTTATACATGGGTAAGACATAAGACAGAGAACACGGGCGCAGTCGCGGAGAGTGTGCCCATGTCTCTGCACACACACTCACTCACAGTTCCCTATAGCATCCGTTGAGAAAGCCTAGAAACAATGACATTCGCCCCTCCACCCCATAACGGACACCTAGACATTGATCTCTCCACTGCAAGAAACGTAGGCTCCTTGAAGCAATGAGTGACTCCGGGACTGGAGCACAGAAAACACAAGATAAGCCTGGAACATCTTCTTGAGTGGAAAGGAAACAGACATTCAAAGAATGGAGGGCCCTGTCAGAAGCCAGAGACACTGGCTTGATGAAGTTCGCACTGGCCAAGTGGGGCACCGTTTGAGCAACAAAAAAACACTGAGAGTAAAGACTGCAACAGGACCCCATGAGCCCTGACTAACATACACGAATAAGTAAACAAACACAAAGAGATGGAAAACCTTGACAACCAGTACATGTAAACTGATAAATCTAGAAGACATGGTTGAATTTTTTAACATCACCACTTGAGAGCTCTTAACTACCAAGGTAGTTAAGAAAAGAAATGCAAAAAAGCAAAATGGCTGTCTGGGGAGGCCTTACAAATAGCTGAGAAAAGAAGAGAAGCAAAAAGCAAAGGAGAAAAGGAAAGATATAAGCATCTGAATGAAGAGTTCCAAAGAATAGCAAGAAGAGATAAGAAAGCCTTCTTCAGCAATCAATGCAAAGAAATAGAGGAAAACAACAGAATGGGAAAGACTAGAGATCTCTTCAAGAAAATCAGAGATACCAAGGGAACATTTCATGCAATGATGGGCTTGATAAAGGACAGAAATGGTATGGACCTAACAGAAGCAGAAGATATGAAGAAGCGGTGGCAAGAACACACGAAAGAACTGTACAAAAAAGATCTTCAAGACCCAGATAATCATGATGGTGTGATCACTCACCTAGAGCCAGACATCTTGGAATGTGAAGTCAAGTGGGCCTAAGAAAGCATCACTATGAACAAAGCTAGTGGAGGTGATGGAATTCCAGTTGAGCTATTTCATATCCTGAAAGATGATGCTGTCAAAGTGCTGCATTCAATATGCCAGCAAATTTGGAAAACTCAGCAGTGGCCACAGGACTGGAAAAGGTCAGTTTTCATTCCGATTCCAAAGAAAGGCAATGCCAAAGAATGCTCAAACTACTGCACAATTGCACTCATCTCACACCCTAGTAAAGTAATGCTCAAAATTCTCCAAGCCAGGCTTCAGCAATACGTGAACTGTGAACTCCCTGATGTTCAAGCTGGTTTTAGAAAAGGCAGAGGAACCAGAGATCAAATTGCCAACATCCGTTGGATCATGGAAAAAGCAAGGGAGTTCCAGAAAAACATCTATTTCTGCTTTATTGACTATGCCAAAGCCTTTGACTGGGTATATCACAATAAACTGTGGAAAATTCTGAGAGAGATGGAAATACCAGACCACCTGATCTGCCTCTTGAGAAACCTATATGCAGGTCAGGAAGCAACAGTTAGAACTGGACATGGAACAACAGACTGGTTCCAAATAGGAAAAGGAGTACGTCAAGGCTGTATATTGTCACCCTGCTTATTTAACTTCTATGCAGAGTACATCATGAGAAACGCTGGGCTGGAAGAAGCACAAGCTGGAATCAAGATTGCCGGGAGAAATATCAATAACCTCAGATATGCAGATGACACCACCCTTATGGCAGAAAGTGAAGAACTAAAAAGCCTCTTGATGAAAGTGAAAGAGAGCGAAAAAGTTGGCTTAAAGCTCAACATTCAGAAAACGAATTATCATGGCATCTGGTCCCATCACTTCATGGGAAATAGATGGGGAAACAATGGAAACAGTGTCAGACTTTATTTTTGGGGGCTCCAAAATCACTGCAGATGGTGACTGCAGCCATGAAATTAAAAGACGCTTACTCCTTGGAAGAAAAGTTATGACCAACCTAGATAGCATATTCAAAAGCAGAGACATTACTTTGCCAACAAAGGTCCGTCTAGTCAAGGCTATGGTTTTCCCAGGGGTCATGTATGGATATGAGAGTTGGACTGTGAAGAAAGCTGAGCGCTGAAGAATTGATGCTTTTGAATTGTGGTGTTGGAGAAGACTCCTGAGAGTCCCTTGGACTGCAAGGAGATCCAACCAGTCCATTCTGAAGGAGATGAGCCCTGGGATTTCTTTGGAAGGAATAATGCTGAAGCTGAAACTCCAGTACTTTGGCCACCTCATGCGAAGAGTTAACTCATTGAAAAAGACTCTGATGCTGGGAGGGATTGGGGGCAGGAGGAGAAGGGTACGACAGAGGATGAGATGGCTGGATGGCATCACCGACTCGACAGACATGATTTTGTGTGAACTCCAGGAGTTGGTGATGGACAGGGAGGCCTGGGGTGCTGCAATTCATGAGGTCGCAATGAGTCGGACACGACTGAGCGACTAAACTGAACTGAAAGTATCTTCTCACCAAATAAGTGCTATTTACTAACTTTACTTATTAATTAAATTTAAAAGGCAGAAACCTTGAAAGACACCCTCTGAACAAAGTAACAGAAAGTTCACCCCACAGTAATAGGAGAAATCAACATGCTGTGCTTCCTGATAAGATACTGAGAAAACCACAGAGTGATTTCTGCAATATTCTTGCAAAAACTGTATAAACCCAAATTGAGAGAACCTGGCCAATTCTCCTAAAAAAAAAATATTAAGTTCATGGAAGAGGAGAAACTGTTCCAGATTAGAGAAGACTAAAGACTTTTGATAACTAAATGTAGCACAGAATCCTGGATGCATGAAAGTCATAACAGAATAGGAAAAGTTGAACAGAGTCTGGACTAGGTGGTAATAGTGGATCAACTTTAATATCTTGATTTTGATGGCTGTACAATGATAATATGGGAGAGAATCCTTGTGTATTAAGAAATACACACCAATAAATAATAAGGAGGTAATGGGTCATCTACATCTTATTCTCAAGTGGTTCAAAACGTCAACAATGAGGGAACTGCAGTGAAAAGTGTACTGGAGCTCTGTGTGCTGTTTCTCTAATTTTTATGTGAATTTGCAATTACTTTAAAGTGAAAAGTTAAAAAAAAAATAGTCCTTACTAGATTCATTCTAGGACGATGTAAGTATAAAGTACTAGACTGCCTACTGACAAAGCTACTTTCATTGTAACACACTGGAACCTTACTCTTAACAGTATTTCCTATCAAAACAATACTCAATATTAAATGGGTCCAACATCATTCCACGGAGTTTAGGTTCTGAAACTCGGACTACTCCCACTTTTCAACTGGTTCACATTTTGCTGTGTGGCTAACAGAGAACTTAAACTTCACATTCCCTGCCCAACTTCCACTCATGAATAGTAGCAACCCAGCTATCACAAGACAGCGCTACTAAAAAATCTCACCAGTCGCAGTTTCAGCTATAATATGGAGGGTTCAGACAAAGCAGCTTTACAGCTTACACTTTTAAATATATATAGATGTAAATATTTTGAAATTTTATTATAAAAAGTCTGTAAATATCAAAAGTGTTTAAAACACCTGAAAGTTAATATGGAACAGTGAGAAAATACTGAATAGGAATCAAAACTACAATCTTAATTTCCATCATTCAACTAGTTATTGACAGAAATGGTATCAGTCATGTCTATTTCCTAACTTATAAAATGAAGCTTGATAACCTACCTGTTTCATATCTCCTAAAAAATAACCTATATGTGAAGTATTTTCAAGCTTCTTACAGGAAAATGAAAAATAAAAGGATGACATAACAGAACTATAACAATCCTTGGGAAATAAAGACATTCTACACAGCTAAGGATTTGCCCTGTTAATAACTTTTTTTTAATATTTTGGTTGGAGATTTTTCTAAACAATATTACCCACTTCTTCACATTAAATAGAATATACTGACTATTGACCCACTTCTTCACTAATCAGGATCATTGTTATAAACATAGATTACTAGTATACAGGATATCCTGTAAGTGGCAAACCAAGGTCCAGTTACCTCAGAACTGTAACAGATAGTGAGAAATCCTGTACTCTGATAGCTTCATACAGCAACAGGGTCAATAACTTTTCATTTATTCATTCAAACATTCATTCAGTGCCTACAACGTGCTAAGCACTGTGCTAGACACTGAAGACAGCACAGACTTCAATCCAGCAGGGAGAGACAGACATGAGAAATAAACATATCTAGTGCTAAGACTGCTATGCTAATTCCAATGACCTGTGCGGCTGAAGCACAAAGGAAGAAGAGGTTCCTCAGTGAGGCTGGAGCACTTCCAGATATCACCAGTAGCAACCTCATCTCCTTATTAAAGCGTTAATTCCCAGGTCTAGGGTTTTCCCAGGTGGCACTAGTGGTAAAGAACACGCCTGCCAACGCAGAAGACAAAAGATGCAGGTTCCATCCCTGGGTCGGGAAGATCCCCTGGAGGAGGGCATGGCACCCCACATGAGTATTCTTGCCTGGAGAATCCCACCATCAGAGAAGCCTTGCGGGCTACAGTCCAAAGGGTCACAAAAGAGTCAGACAGGACTGAACTGACCTACCACACACGCAAGGCCTAAGGAACTGTTTCTCAAAACCAGACCCCAAGAAGCCTACATATAATAAATTAGGTTTGAGATTTTCCCAAGAACCTTGATTCCTAGAAGAACCCCGTGGGCTAACCTGAAGTTATACGGTATCTTTTCTGATATTTGGAAGCTTTGCATAAGACACATGTCCAAAACAATCCTGCACACACAATTTCAAAGTCCAATTCTTGCAAAGATTAATGGACAATTAGAAGCTAAAAGTTCTCAACTTCTGTTCAAGTTTCATTTTGTTTTAAACTTCTAGTCTTCTGTTCAAGTGTCATTATGTGCCTAAATTTTTACACCCATCATGTAAGTTAATCCTTACAACCACCTTATAAAGTGGAAGTATAAATCTACAAACGAGGAAATAGGTGAATCTTAGTTAAGTTTCCCAAGTGACACAACTAGCATTAATAAACTCAGATAAGGTTTGCCTGCTTTAAATCACTAGAGTCAACAGCCTCCATTCCACTTAAATACCAATATGGACAGATTACGTGTCTCCCCATTTGTAAATATATATTTGGGAAAAGCTGTTATGTGATATCCACAGACTATTACTAGAAGAACATATAAGAAATCTGTAAGAGCGACTCAACCCTGGATATTAGGCAGAGGACACTACTGGTGTCAAAGAGAAACTGCACTGAACAAGCAAATGGAGATGGTATACATTTTGGCAACCTAAACCGTTTATTATCAAAAAGTGGTCATTTTAAACTATATAAAAATGAATATAACTTTTTTGGCTTTTACAACTTTTAATGGCCTGATATCCACTAATGCTACCTTGTTTCTCCAAAAGTAATCAACAAGTAAACAAGGGGGGATAGGTACACTATTTTTAAAAGCGATTAAAAACAAAACACTGAAATGCATGGGAATTCTGTCATTATATTACATTTTGCTACAATGGAATCCAAAAAAATTGGATTTACTAGCCCAATCAAATCCAGGGTGGTTAACTACTCTAGCACTTCTCTGAAGTCATTGAGACCAGATATTTTGAGACTTTCTGCCACTCTTATTAATCAAAGGCAGCAGAGTCGGGGAGGGGGGCAGTGTATTTTAAACCATTCATCCCTGAAGTCAGACCTGGAATCCAAGACAGGGCCCTTCCGAGATGTATCAACCTGATACATCCAATTCACTCCTCTGTGCTAGGCCTTGCACGTGTTACCTGAACAAAATCGTCATTAAGCCTCTGACTTTATGAGGCTTAGATTTCACTGAACTCGGGTAAATCCCCTGAATTCTCTCTAAATCTCTGTTTCCATATCTGCTAGATAAGATAATACAGTTTATACTGTACTCACTGTGCCCCTGCTTTGCGCCAGACATTGTTCTAAGTGCTTTAATTCATAAAACTTGGAGTATACAACTGTCCGTCATACTTTGTGGCAAAGATTACATAAATTACTTGTAAACTAATACTTTGCATAATGCCTGACTGACACACAGGAAGAACTCAAAGTTCAGTTCAGTTCAGTCGCACAGTCCTGTCCGACTCTTTGCGACCCCATGAATCGCAGCACACCAGGCCTCCCTGTCCATCACCATCTCCCGGAGTTCACTCAGACTCACGTCCATCGAGTCCATGATGCCATCCAGCCATCTCATCCTCAGTCATCCCCTTCTCCTCCTGCCCCCAATCCCTCCCAGCATCAGAGTCTTTTCCAATGAGTCAACTCTTCACATGAGGTGGCCAAAGTACTGGAGCTTCAGCTTAGCATCATTCCTTCCAAAGAAATCCCAGGATTGATCTCCTTCAGAATGGACTGGCTGGATCTCCTTGCAGTCCAAGGGACTCTCAATTCTTTGGCGCTCAGCTTTCTTCACAGTCCAATTCTCACATCCATACATGACCACAGGAAAAACCATAGCCTTGACTAGACAGACCTTAGTCGGCAAAGTAATGTCTCTGCTTTTGAATATACTATCTAGGTTGGTCATAACTTTTCTTCCAAGGAGTAAGCGTCTTTTAATTTCATGGCTGCAGTCACCATCTGCAGTGATTTTGGAGCCCCCCAAAATAAAGTTTGACACTGTTTCCACTGTTTCCCCATGTATTTGCCATGAAGTGATGGGACCAGAGGCCATGATCTTCGTTTTCTGAATGTTGAGCTTTGAGCCAACTTTTTTGCTCTCCTCTTTCACTTTCATCAAGAGGCTTTTTAGCTCCTCTTCACTTTCTGCCATAAGGGTGGTGTCATCTGCATATCTGAGGTGATTGATATTTCTCCTGGCAATCTTCATTCCAGCTTGTATTTCTTCCAGTCCAGCGTTTCTCATGATGTAAGTTTCTGCATGTAAGTTAAATAAGCAGGGTGACAATATACAGCCTTGACGTACTCCTTTTCCTATTTGGAACCAGTCTGTTGTTCCATGTCCAGTTCTAACTGTTGCTTCCTGACCCGCATACAGATTTCTCAAGAGGCAGGTTAGGTGGTCTGGTATTCCCATCTCTCTCAGAATTTTCCACAGTTTATTGTGATCCACACAATCAAAGGCTTTGGCACAGTCAATGAAGCAGAAATAGATGTTTTTCTGGAACTCCCTTGCTTTTTCCATGATCCAACAGATGTTGGCAATTTGATCTCTGGTTCCTCTGCCTTTTCTAAAACCAGCTTGAACATCAGGGAGTTCACGGTTCACGTATTGCTGAAGCCTGACTTGGAGAATTTTGAGCATTACTTTACTAGGGTGTGAGATGAGTGCAATTGTGCAGTAGTTTGAGCATTCTTTGGCATTGCCTTTCTTTGGGATTGGAATGAAAGCTGACCTTTTCCAGTCCTGTGGCCACTGCTGAGTTTTCCAAATTTGCTGGCATATTGAGTGCAGCACTTTCACAGCATCATCTTTCAGGATTTGAAACAGCTCAACTGGAATTCCATCACCTCCACTAGCTTTGTTCATAGTGATGCCTTCTTAGGCCCACTTGACTTCACATTCCAAGATGTCTGGCTCTAGATTAGTGATCACATTATCATGATTATCTGGGTCTTGAAGATTTTTTTTGTACAGTTCTTTCGTGTATTCTTGCCACCTCTTCTTAATATCTTCTGCTTCTGTTAGGTCCATACCATTTCTGTCCTTTATCGAGCCCATCTTTGTATGAAATGTTCCCTTGGTATCTCTAATTTTCTTGAAGAGATCTCTAGTCTTTCCCATTCTGTTGTTTTCCTCTATTTCTTTGCACTGATCCCTGAAGAAGGCTTTCTTATCTCTTCTTGCTATTCTTTGGAACTCTGCATTCAGATGCCTATATCTTTCCTTTTCTCCTTTACTGAACTCAAAGTTAGCCACTGCTTACTTAAAATTAACTACTAGTCATCTTTCATATTTATAAGCAACTACTCATATAAAATGGACTTCCCTGGTGGCTCAGACGATAAAGCGTCTGCCTACAATGCGGAAGACCCGGGTTCAATTCCTGGGTCACGAAGATCTCCTGGAGAAGGAAATGGCAACCTACTCCAGTATTCTTGCCTGGAGAATCCCATGGACGGAGGAGCCTGGTAGGCTACAGTCCATGGGGTCGCAAAGAGTCGGGCACGACTGAGCGACTTCACCTTCACTCATGTAAAAAGCTTAACGTTAAGACTCAAGCAACATGACAGACGAAGGAATTTTGCCACAATTTGGGGAGCGATGTGAAAGCTCCTGTGGCTTCACTCCCACTCCACACCCGGGACTGACCCCCGGGCACACGCGTTGGAATGCCAAGGGGCAGGTCGGCCCCGAGGCCCGCCGCGCCCACCAGGGTCCCTTCCGGCCTTGCTCCCCGACCTCAGGGCAGGCCGGGCTCTCTCACCGCAGCAGCTCCAAGCAATAACGGTCAGTTCCCGAAGCGCCAAGTCCAGTACCCGCGGCCACGCTCCTCCCGGACGCCACGGGCTCCGAAAGCCGCCGTGCGCGCGCCCACAGGCCCCGGGGTGGTCGGCGGCGACAAGAGCCGGGGACGCCGAGCCGCAGCGGTCCCCATGCCGAACCCAAAGTGGAGGCGGCCATGACACCGACGCTGCGTGCCCTTCGACCTCGCGTTCTCGGCGCACGGCTACGCTCGGCCACACCCCCGGCAGGTCAAGCCGCGCACGGCGCGGCGGCGGGAAGGCGACCTCTGGACGCCGCTCGGAGAAGCCAGGTGTCGCTGTGGTCCGCCGCTGTGGTCCTCTGCCGCGCTCCTCACAGAAAGCCCCGCCTGAGTCCCAGGGATTCCGCCCAGGCTCTCCCCTTCCCTTCCAGGCCCTCCTGAAGATGTGTTTATCGAGATAGGAGAATGGAGAATAATTTGACAGTTTACTAGCTTGATTTATAACTTTTAAACAATTATTCACCTGGCATGTGAGCCTCCGCAGGCCGGTCAAATGTTACGGTTGAGTCTAGTTGCCAGGACCCGAGACCGGCAAGCTGGTCCAAGCTGCTTACATCTGGATCCAAATAACACCTCCTGCGTCCAGGTTTGACCGGACGTTTCCTGCTGCCGCCACACTCTTCAGTTTAGTTCAGTCGCTCAGTTAGTGTCCGACTCTGCGAGCCCATGGACTGCAGCACGCCAGGCCTCCCTGTCCATCACCATCTCCCCGGAGCTTGTTCAGACTCCTGTCCATTGAGACTGTGATGCCATCCAACCATCTCATCCTCTGTCGTCCTCTTCTCCTCCTTCCCTAATTCTTCCCCAGCATCAGGGTCTTTTCCAATGAGTCCTCTCTTCGCATCAGGTGGCTAAAGTATTGGAGCTTCGGTTTCAGCATCAGTCCTTCCAATGAATATTCAGGACTGATTTCCTTTAGGATTGACTGGTTGGATCTCCTTTCAGTCCAAGGGACTCTCAGGAGTCTTCTTCAACACCACAGTTCAAAAGCATCAGTTCTTGAGCGCTTAGCTTTCTTTAGGGTCCAGCTCTCGCATCCATACATGACTACTGGAAAAACCACAGCTTTGATTAGACAGACCTTTGTCAGCAAGGTAATGTCTCTGCTCTTTAACATGCTGTCTAGGTTGGTCATAGCTTTTCTTCCAAGGAGCCACACTAGTTCTTTCTAAAATGTGCTTCTGATTATGATCCTTCACTGACTGACAAACTTTGCTGAGTGTTGGATACAGCTCTTCCATGACAATAAATAGCCTCTGTTTACCTTTCAGCCTCAACCCAAGCATTTGTGACTCCAGCTTAGTGTTTCTCCTTAAACCCAAGGGAGAGTTCTGGTTTTGTGGACCCAAGAACTCCAGCCAATTCACTCTTCTTTGGTTTTACTCCCTGAGTAAAACCTCTCTTCAGCCTATACAGAATCTCAGTCCCTCCCTCATAATGTTCTCTTTTCTCTTTGGGCTTCTGTCCTTTAGCACTAAGTTTGAAGTGAGGTGAAGTTGCTCAGTCGTGTCCAACTCTTTGCGACCCCATGGACTGTAGCCTACCAGGCTCCTGTGTCCATGGGATTTTCCAGGCAATAGTCCTGCGGTGAACTGCCATTTCCTTCTCCAGGGGATCTTCCCAACCCAGGGATCGAACCTGGGTCTCCTGCATTGTAGACAGACACTTTACTGTCTGAGCCACCAGGGAAGTCAGCACTAAGTTTAAACCTGCTCAATAGAAAAAAAAAAAAAATCACTTATCTCCACCTGCAGTTCTGGTCTCCTGCCTAGTTGGACTTTTCAATCTCAACTCGTAAGTCTTTTTGTCTGGACAGTGTGCACCTTCTCACAACCAAGGAAAACACTTTGGAATCATCATTACCTACTCTTCCTTGTATAACTAATGTAATCTAACTGGTCAGGTCCTATCAATTCTTTTTTCTTCACATATTCATGTCCATGACACCAAAACCTGGAATCAGATCCTGGTTCTACTTCCTATTATCTCTGTGACTTTGAGTGACCTTTTCTTGCGCTTCAGATTCCTCCACTGTGAAATGGTAATAGTAATAGAAGCCAAAGTTCTTGTGAGAATTAAATAAGTTAATACCTTTAAGGCATCCAGGGCAATGCCTGGCCCATTAATAGCACTCAAAACAAGTCATCTGTGTAGGGAAAACATTAAGAAAGACTTTAAAAGGACCAAAAAGATTTCTGGGTGTCTTAATGGAAAGTTAGACACTGTCCACGTTGCCTGATTTTATGGGTTCTTTGTGCTTTTCACTGTCTTTGAACTGTTTCATAATTCTGTAAGTGGCAGAATATTGAGAATGCAAATAATTCTTGTCTGTGACTTATGCAGATTATATCCGTAGGAGATTGAGTTGATTAGTATTCTGTGGTTATTGTCTGATTTTACCCATTTCTAATCTATTAAACAGATTGACTTAAGCTTCCTGCCAATATATGTCTAATAGTTTGAATACTGCTTTGAATTGGTTGTAAGATCTTACTGGTTCCCCCACAAATTAATGAAGTTAATTAAAAAAAAATTTTTTTTTAATTTTTGGCTATGCTGGGTCACCGTTGCTGCATGCAGGCTTTCTCTAGTTGCAGGGAGTTGGGACTATTGTCTAGTTGATACGCCTGGGCGTCTCACTGTGGTGGCTTATCTTGTCCAGAGTGTGGGCCCTATGGCGTGCAGGGCTTCAGTAGTTGCAGCATGTAGACTTAGTTGCCCCAAGGCATGGGAAATCTTCCCCAACCAGGATTCAAACCAGTGTCCCCTACATTGGCAGGCAGATTCTTAACCACTGGACAACCAGAGAAGTCCTGAAATTTTTAACATGTGTTGATTTTATATCTGTATGAGAATTAAGACTATACAATTTTGTTAAAAGTTATTTTTTTAACAGTTATCATTTGTTATCATTAACTTCTCTTTTGTTTTGTTTCCAGTACCCAGTGTCACATCTTTCTGATGGACTCATTTCTTTTCATGTCTCCAGGCAGATCAATCTATATCAAAAAATATAACCATTTCTCATAAATGTTATGAGCCTGTAGACTTTTTTTTGAGCCTGTAGATATTTAAACCTGAAAGCACAATTTCCATTAACGGGATAGAGGAAAACTAAGAAGTTTTAAAATTATTCTGTGGATAACACATTGTCACTAACATTTATTGAACATCTATTACTAATAATGAAGTTAATTTTTTTAGAATTATGGGTACATGAAAATATTTCCATAGTGTAATTTCTTGATATTAAAGTCAATATATTTGAAATATTTATGCATTTTTCTTCATTTAAGGTTATATTAAGGCAGAAGACCAGTGCTTAACTCCTAAATTAACATTAAAAAATAAATGACCACAGAAGCACAATTTGTTAACTTGGCCTTTAGCAGTGACAGTTGCTTACTTTGTCATCTTTGAGTTTATGACTCTCTCCTTGGTGGTTATAACTGATCCATCTGTGTAGCTGTGAATGAAATATAGTAGCATTTATTTCCAAGCTTCAGCTTAATAAAGATTGTCCTGTGGTTATTGCTACATTGTAAACAGCTGTGCATCATTGTTCCCGAATATTACATCACTTCTTATTTTTTACATGACCTCTGTTAAGAAGTGAGTTTCACTTTTTATAATAAGAGTCAGGCTGACTTATTGGCTTTTTTAAATTATCTTTCATTTATTTATGGTTGCGCTAGGGTCTCCGTTGCTGCCCTAGGGCTTTCTCTAGTTGCGGCGAGTGGGGATCCTCATTGCAGTGGCTTCTCTTGTTGCAAAGCCTGAGCTCTGGAGCATGGGCTCCGGTAGTTCAGGTGCATGGGCTGCGCTGCTCTGCAGCATGTGGAATCTTCCTGGACCAGGGATCAAACCTGTGGTGCAGGGGTGCATTGGCAGACAGATTCCTATCCACTGTACCACCAGGGAAGCCCACTTATTGGCTTTTATATGACACCTTGAGTGTATAGTAAATGCTCGGCACCAGACCACACTTGTTTAAATCTCCTCAGACAACAATACGGCACCCGTCTCCTCCAACTTCTCCTTGGCTCTCAGGGATCAACTAACTTCTCCTCAGGCCACTTTGTTTTGTTACATGTTTTTAATTATATATATTTTTTCTTTTTAAAAAATCTCATTAAAGGAGATTTGGACAATATAGGCAAATGTAGGGAAAAAGATCATGCTAAAACCTATGATTCAAGTCACGACTTAGTGACTGGACAGCAATGATAAAAGGAGACACAAGGTACAATATACTACTTATGAAACATTCTTGCCAAAGAGATTTAACATGAATCTCTTTAAACTTCTAAATCCAATTTTGAAGTTTATAAGAAAGGCAGAGATAGGAGGAGCAATATAAATGACATAATGAGGAAGTATATCAGAATAATTCAAAAGAAAAACTCAATAAAAAACAAATTGGGAGGACGCTGACACCACGAAGAGCATAGGGGAGGCTTGCACCAACACGAAGCTCGAGTATGTCCAGTGCTTCAATCACTGGGTTTGCCCAACCTCTTCAAGCACTACCACCAGTGTGTTCAGAAAGCAATAAAGGAGAACGAGATTCCTACTGAAGGACTGGAGTTCATGGGCCATGGCAAAGAAAAGCCTGAAGGCTCTTCTTGACCTTGACAGTCATCTTGAGAGTGGACTCCTCAAATCAGGAAATTGAGGTCTCTGGATTGTGTCAATTAAAACCGAAGATAGCATTGATTTGATGAATTTAGGAGGGAGGAGTTTCCTTTCCTCCTTGCTATTTTTCTCTCTTTTGTAAAAGATGATGAACCATCACTTTGCTTTGAGATTTCTGGCTTTGGCGTCTCAGCAGGAACTCCATGTTCTAAACAATGGGATTCTTTGGGATTATGGTTGCAATCCTTGGTCTGGGATCAGTTTTAAATATATCTTGTATGAAAACACGCAGAAGCTTGTCAGGATGACTAAGGTTGCCTGACCTTGAGTCATTCTTTGAAGGACATTACGTACACTCTACTGGGGTTATTTGTTCATGGAAGCAACTGATTAAGATCTCTTTTCTCTAAGGGAGCTAATACTCCAGAAAGGGTCCCCAGCACAACAGTTCCAGTCAATGCTTGCGAGCACAGTTTTATTTTTATATAGTCATTTTACTGTGATTGCTGGTGGACTGGGTTAGCCAAGAGGCAGATGGCTTTCAATGGTTCCCTACCTTAACAAGTGGTGTCAGATTTCCTATTAAGACATGAAAGCTTCATGAATGCTGCAGTGAACACCATTTCAGAATGCATGGTGTACTTCAGGAATTAAAATCCTTGGAGTGGCTCTGGAGGAAATCCTAAATGACAAAGATTTACTGCTGCCAGCTTTCAACTTAAGTCAATGAATTAAGTCCACTTGCTTATCATAAAAATGCCAAAATGCTGCATATGATTAAATGAGGGGTGGGGAGAGAAAAGAGGTCACTTGACTTGTCTTGTTTACTCACCCTGCCCTGTAATGCCTGTAATCATGATAATGGAATAAGTTGTAACATTTAGTTTCTGTCATTTTAAAAAAAAAAGAAAAATTGGGAGAATGTCCTAAATTTAAAAGGACCAAAGAAACATAAAACCAAGTGCCATATATGCAACTCAATTGGATTCTGGCTTGAATTACATAAGCTACAAAACACATTTTAGGGATAACTGAGGAAAGTTGAACTTGGGACTGAACATTAGTGATGTTAAAGGATTACTGTTAATTTTGCTTCAGTGGGAGGCTGTAGCTCTACAGAAGACATCTTTATTCTTAGGAAATACAGGCTGAATTATGTAGGGGTGGAGTTGTGATATTTGCACCTGATTTTCAAATGACACAGGAAACAAAACATAAACATGTAGACATGTATCAGTCACAGAGTGAAAGAGACAAGTCGCGCAATTATGACATGTGGCAAAATGTTTTGTCCCTGTGGTTTAGTCACTAAGTCATGTCCGACTCTTTTGAGACCCCGTGGGCTATAACCCACCAGGCTCCTCCGTCCATGGGATTTCCCAGGGAAGAATACTGAAGTGGGTTGGCATTTCTTTCTCCAAGGAATCTTCCCAATCCAGGGATCCAACCTGCATCTCCTGCATTGGCAGACAGGTTCTTTACCACTGAGCCACCTGGAAAGCCTGTGGCAAAGTGTTATCAATAGTTAAATCTAGGTTGCACCACTCTCAACTTTTCAATATGTTTACGGTTTTTCAGTATAATACCTCTTCTTCCTTTGGATGTGTGGATGGGACACTTGTTACTGAAGCAACCATCTTTCAGCCTTGAGGGAGACTTGTCTGAAGATCAAGCTGAAATGCTGACACGGGTCCCTTCTGACATTAGGGAGTAGATGCATTTCAACCACTGGAGCTACCCTTCTTCAGATGCGTTCATTACGTGAAATAATCCATATTCCTTAGTATTTAAGCCATTTTGAATTGAGCCACGATCTCTAGTAGAAACAAAAAAGATTGAAAATAGAGTATTTAAGGAGGCAGCAGGGAAGCCAGGAGACAGTGGTGTTACCAATATAAATTATTAATTCACATACAAATTTTCCCTCTGCATTTTATGACATGAATTTTCATTATGATTTATTTATGAACATTTTTATTTAATATGTTTGAATAGGTAATCTATTCCTGTGATAGGTTAAATAGGACCACGAATTCTTTGCAGCTATTATCAAAAGATAGAGTCTGTTTCCCACTCCTTGAATCTGAGCTGTCTTTGATGTTTGCTTTGACCAGCAGAAGGTAGCAGAAGTGATATTGTGCAAGTTCCAGAGCCTGCACTTCAGAAACCTTGCAGTTTCTGCTTTCCCCTCTTGAACAGCTCTCTGAGTCAGCCAATAAAGAAAGTGGTTTAACCTACCAGAGGATACAAAGTTATACGGACGAAAACCAGACAGGAGAAGCCAAGACCTACTGCAAAACACGTGAAAGAAGTCAGTTTGGACCTTTGTGCCCACCAGATCTCCCATCTGAATTCCACCATGTGACTGAGGCCAAGTAAACAAATTGAAGAACAGCCCAGCCAACCCACAGAACCAGGAGAAGTAATAAATCATTGTTGTTAAATCATCCAGTGTTGGGGTGGTTTGTTATACAGCAGTTTATTACTAATGGAATTTCCAAAGTGCAAAAAAATTTGAAGTGCAAAAATACACAAGTGAGGACTTGAGGTATTTGTACACCCAAGTTCAGAGCAGTGTTTTTCAAAATTGCCAAGCAACTCACATGTTCATCGACTGATGAATGGATTGAAAATGTGAGAAATACATACAAGGTAATGTTATTCAGCCTTAAAAAGGGAGGGGGGCCATTCTGACACATGCTGCAACATGGATGAACCATGAAGACATGGTGTTAAGTGAAATAAGCCAGTTCGCGGAAGGACACTTAGGACATGATTCCTCTTACATCAGGAACCTGGAGTCATCAGATTCATTGAGAGAGAAAGTAGATTGCAGAGGGAGGGATGGGGCCTTACTGTTTAATGAGAACAGAGTTTGTTTTGCAAAATGAAAAAAAATCTGGGGATGGATGGTGGCGAAGTTCTCACAGCAGTGTGCGTGTACTTAATGCTACAGAGCTGTATGCTTGGAATGGTCAAGACGGTGGATCACAACTGTTTCCCAGTTTGTTTTTGGTTTTGACTTCTCTTGTGGAATCTTGCCGTGTAGAAATTTTGTAATACATTTTTGTATAGTCAAACATCAATATTTGCTTTTGTGGCTCCTTTTGTGTCATTATTAGAAAGGCTTTTCTGATTTAAAAATTTTTTGACCAATTTTTCTCCCTTGTTTTCTTTTAGTACTTTGGTTCCTTCTAAACTGTGGAAAATGCTGAAAGAGAGGGGAATACCAGACCACCTGACCTGCCTCCTGAGAAACCCGTATGCAGGTTAGGAAGCAACAGTTAGAACTGGACATGGAACAACAGACTGGTTCCAAACAGGAAAAGGAGTACATTAAGGCTGTATATTGTCACCCTGCTTATTTAACTTCTATGCAGAGTACAGCATGAGAAACGCTGGACTGGAAGAAACACAGGCTGGAATCAAGATTGCCAGGAGAAATATTAATAACCTCACATATGCAGATGACACCACCTTTATGGCAGAAAGTGAAGAAGAACTAAAGAGCCTCTTGATGAAAGTGAAAGAGGAGAGTGAAAAAGTTGGCTTAAAGCTCAACATTCAGAAAACCAAGATCATGGCATCCGGTCCCATCACTTCATGGGAAATGATGGGGAAACAGTGGAAATAGTGGCTGACTTTATTTTTTTGGGCTCCAAAATCACTGCAGATGGTGATTTCAGCCATGAAATTAAAAGACGCTTACTCCTTGGGAGGAAAGTTATGACCAACCTAGATAGCATATTGAAAAGCAGATACATTACTTTGCCAACAAAGGTCCATCTAGTCAAGGCTATGGTTTTTCCAGTAGTCATGTATGAATGTGAAAGTAAAGTCGCTCAGTCGTGTCCGACTGTTTGCGACCTCATGGACTGTAGCCTATCAGGCTCGTCTGTCCATGGGATTTTCCAGGCAAGAGTGCTGGAGTGGATTGCCAATTCCTTCTCCAGAGGATCTTCCCGACCCAGGGATCGAACCCAGGTCTCCTGCATTATAGGCAGACGCTTTACTGTCTGAGCCACCAGGGATGTCAGCTGGACTATAAAGAAAGCTGAGCACAGAAGTATTGATGCTTTTGAACTGTGGTGTTGGAGAAGACTCTTGAGAGTCCCTTGGACTGCAAGGAGATCCAACCAGTCCATCCTAAAGGAGATCAGTCCTGGGTGTTCATTGGAAGGACTGATTTTGAATCTGATGCTCCGATACTTTGGCTACCTGATACAAAGAACTGACTCATTTGAAAAGACCCTGATGCTGGGAAAGATTGAGGGCAGGAGGGGAAGGGGACAACAGAGGATGAGATGGTTGGATGGCATCACCAATTCAATGGAGATGGGTTTGGGTGGACTCTGGGAGTTGGTTATGGACAGGGAAGCCTGGCATGCTGCGATTCATGGAATTGCAAAGAGTCGGACACAACTGAACAACTGAGCTGAACTGAGCAGCACTTCTACAGGTCCTGTATATTTACATATATATGTTTATATTTATATTTGTGTAAATATATATATGTTTGTTTGGAGGGAGTGTTACAAAGGAATGGATCCAACTTTTTTCCTTATACCTGTCTAGTTGTCTTACCATCATTTATTCAGTAGCCCACATTTTCCTCCTTTGATTTGAAATGCTTCCTTTTTCACAGAATAAATTGCTGTATGTGTTTTGTGTCTCTACTGTTCCATTTGTCTCTATTAACATTCTAGTGCTACACTCTTCTAATCACTGAGGATTTAAAATAGTTTTCATATGTGTCTGGTACTGTTAGTCCTCATTGTTCTTATCTCTTCTCGGAGTTTTCCTGGCCATTCCTGTTTATTTTTTCATTCGATTTTTTGGATCAGTTTTTTTCTACTAAAAAGATTCTGAGGGTGTTTTTATTAGAATTATGTTAAATTTATAGCTGACATATATTTTCTCCAATTTTTGATTTTATAAATAATTCTTAGATCAGTTCAGTTCAGTCGCTCAGTCGTGTCCGACTCTTTGCGACCCCATGAATTGCATCACACCAGGCCTCCCTGTCCATCACCAACTTCTGGAGTTCACTCAAACTCAGGTCCATCGAGTCGGTGATGCCATCCAGCCATCTCATCCTCTGTCGTCCCCTTCTCCTCCTGCCCCCAATCCCTCCCAGCGTCAGAGTCTTTTCCAATGAATCAACTCTTCGCATGAGGTGGCCAAAGTATTGGAGTTTAGCTTTAGCATCAGTCCTTCCAATGAACACCCAGGACTGATCTCCTTTAGAATGGACTGGTGGGATCTCCTTGCATAAGCCATTATAATTGAATCTTTTCCTGTAGCTGTGATTATTGCCTTATGATAAATTCCTAGAAATAAAATGTGAGCTTTTGAGATAGTGGTCATTGCCAGAATTCTTACCAAAGAAATTGTATACTCCTACAAACTGGATGAAAATGATAGATTTATTAAATTTAAAAAAAAGTCTTGCTACTCTTAACAGGCAAAAAGTAATATGTCAACTTTTAATTTTCACTTGTCTGATTATTAGTGAGACAGAACATTTTTTGTTTGCTTCTCTATTTGTATTTAATTTTCAGTGATTCACTATTAGCATCATTACCCATTTTTGGTTGAAAAAATCTGGTAGTTTATTTCAAAATACTTTTTTTCATTATTTAATTTATTTTTTTAAGAAGCATTTATTGAGCACTTTTACATTTTTAAAAATTTATTTGTGGCTTTTCTGGGTCTTCGTTGCTGTGCGTGGGCTTTGTCTAGTTGCAGCGAAGGGGGCTGCCCTTCGGCTGAGTGCACGGGCTTTTCATTGTGCTGAGTTCTGTTGCAGGGCATCAACTCTAGGCTTCTGTGGGTTAGTAGTTGCAGCTCTCAGACTCTAGAGCACAGGCTCAGCTATTGTGGCGCACAGGCTTAGGTGCTCCATGGCTTGTGGGTTCTTCCTGGACCAGGGGTCAAACAGGTGTCCTCTGCACTGGCAGGCGGATTCTTACCAACTTCGCCACCAGGGAAGTCCTCCTTATCCATTTTAATGCTAATGGTCCTAATGTTTTTTGAGCTATATGTTGTTGTTGTTGTTATTGTTCAGTCGCTCAGTCATGTCTGACTCTTTGCAACCCCACGGACCGCAGCACGCCAGGCCTCCCTGTCCATCACCAACTCCAGGAGCTTGCTCAAACTCATGTCCATCGAGTCAGTGATGCCATCCAACCATCTCGTCCTTTGTTGTCCCCTTCTCCTCCTGCCTTCAACCCTTCCCAGCATCAGGGTCTTTTCTAAGTTGAAATGAGCTATATGAGCTTATATATATTGTCTATCAAATCTATTTTAAGTGTTTATCATATATTTGTCAAATACTTTTCCAGTTTGTTACTTAATTTTAGTTGCATATAACATGTATTATTGTATGTAATTTTTTATTTGTTATTGCATGTAATTTTTTATTTTAAAAATTACATATTCACTGAATAAATTAATATAGAGCCATATATACATATAAGTATATTTAAACATATATACTAAATATATATACTGAGCCTTCTCATACTGCTAAAGGTATGTGTGGTGATTTTTTGACATTTAAAATTTTAAGCTTTTTATCAAATTTACAGAACTTCTCCTTTGTTAATTTCTTCCATTTGTTTATACTTAGAAAGATATTCCCACACAGAAATGAGAAGTGGAGGAAGGCAGAGCAAGTACAGAGAAACGTCTTGGTCTTGAGATTATCTGGGCATCAGATTATTGTGACGTGGACTGGGATCATGGCTTAGAGATAAACAGAGGTGGACAGATCAACATGTAATTTGGAAGTTGACTTACAGACAGATTCATGGGTGGGTGGGGGGGTGTGTAACGGAGAAAAGAGAGAAATAAATAATGACCTAGATTTTGACATAAGCAGCTGATGGAATGGGGGTATCTTTTTCTCATTTCTGAACTAAACAATGTGAATTCTTTATAGGGTGACTGAGAAATTCTGGTATATGATACTTTCCCAATGATATTCATCACCACGGATCCCCCTTCAACAGGATCCTTGAATATGGGCTGGCACAGCCTTTTGTCTTCATTCTTTGACCTGCCATGTTTTAATGTGCCTGCCTACTTTGCAGGAATGTTCTCTTTGTGTTTACAAAGTACGCTTGAGTACACGTTCTCTTTGATGACTTCTTCCTACGTGCGAATGTGGGCTAGTTTTCCATTTCTCAGTCGCTGGGAGCTTCGGAAGCAGGGTTTATGGGCACCAGGGGGTCACACACAGGCAGGGAGGCACTCCTCGGTGCTTTCTGTGGTTATCAGATTGTTGCCAGGAGGGCCCTCGGGCACTTCCTGAGGGCTGGTGCTGTATAACTCACCACCACCTTTTATCTCAACATTAGGGTCATGAAAGGAGAACTCGGTTTATGAGTGTGTGGCCTGGAATAGCTAGTTTGGAACTAATCAGTAGAAAGCGTCAGCAAGTTTATTATTACATTGCGATTGCACAGACCAGTGTCCAGTCAGTTTGTGCTGTCCGCCTTGAACTGCACAAACAGGTTTAGAGGACAAGGTTGTTTCAGAGCATCACAGCAAAGTCACAGTGCCTAACTCCAGGGGAAGAAATAAAGCTCCCTGCCTCTGACCCTTGTACCGCAATACTATCTGATGCCTGCATATGACTCTCCCCCTTAACAACCCAGAAAAGACACCTCTGACTTCCTGCCAAAAGGACACACACATACACACACACAATTGCTTCTCTGAGAGTGACGATGGCTTGTGAGGAGGCGTGTCTTCTAGCAACCAGTAGCAATGTACCAACAAGGGAAAAAGTTCACTAGAGTTAGAAATGTCATCTGTGGTCTTGGAACAGCTTTTCTGGGCCAAACAAACTGATCCTTCTAGGGAAATAAGCAGTCTAGGTCTTTCAAACATGATATTCTAGCTAATTCACAATTCTGTTGTGTAACCAAAGGTCACACCTACAGGCAAATTAAATGTTTGTCACTAAGGAGATATCCATCTGGCAAACAAAACACTGTGGGATCATGGTGCTCCCTCTTCCTGGAATGTCCTTGTGTGCTAAGTCTACAAGGAGGCCATTTGGCCATACTCCCAAATCCAGCCTTTGACTAGTCACCTCCTGCCTCCTCAGATGCCCAACAGAGCTATGCTGGCAAAAAACACTGTCTATTACTCTGTTTATATAAGCCCCACTGCTGAGCTGTCTGGATCACCTCAGAAGCAAAAAAAAGACATAGACAAACCCAAAAGAAGCAGTGAGATCCAAGTTCTAGATCAAGAGATAAAGCTGCAACTGAGGCTTTCCTGAGTTTGGGTTAGCAGAAGAAACTCAAGCTTATCCTTGTCACCAAATGTCCCAATCCCCTTTTCCCACCTCACAGACTTCCACTCATCACCCACTGAACCCCCATTCAAATGCCTCTTCCTTTCTGAACTTTCCTTGACCACAGCCGCATCCAAGAGAAATGAGTGATTCCTTAATTTGTGATTCAGTAGCAATGTGTGTGTGTTTCTCTTTGATCACGTTCTTCAGTCTTATTGTGGTAATCTGTTTACATGGCCCTCTTCCCAGGCTCCAAGAGTAGACTCTGTTTTATTCCTTTTTTTATTTCCAGTGCCTGGCTGAGTGCCCAGCATTAGGAGGTATTCAGTGCATTGTTCTGAAGCCGTGTTTTTTGGCACTGGAATCAAAGCACCTGGTTGCACAGTTTGCGCACTGCACAAACGTGCCTGGGCATGGGGGTAAGTGCTGGTCTCAGGCTGCCAAGTGCGAACGGTGCCTTCCTCTCACCCAGAGGCACAAGTTGGCAGGGTTGCGTGAGCCTCGAGGGGGGCTTCCTCTGAATTTGCACCAAGATGCTGTATAGACTTGCACTTTTTGCTATTGGAAGACCTAACCAGCCACTTTAAGGATGGCAGCATGTGAAAAAATTTGAGCTTGAAAAGAATAGCTCCCCTTGTGAAAAGTTTCCACAACTCATTTCATTAAGCCTTCCAGTTACCTGATTTTGGAGAAAGTGTTGAAAGTGTTAGTTTCTCAGTCATGTCCGACTCTTTGCGACCCCATGGACTCTACCCCACCAGGCTCCTCTGTCCATGGAATTCTCTAAGCAAGAGGACTGGAGTGGGTAGGTATTCCCTTCTCTAGGGGATCTTCCCAACCCATGGTTCGAACCTGCGTCTCTTGCACTGCAGATGGATCCTTTACTGCCTGAACCACTAGGGAAGCCCAAAATGCACCATGCTTTTCAGTGTAGTGTATTCATCTTCTATTACTGTTTTTCTAAATACACAAGTATACAGGTTTAGTCCTGAAAAAATATTGTCTATTGATGTTCTTTTCCTGAGCCTTTAATACTGGCTATAGCTTACTATGGACTAGACACTAGAAATTTTAATAAAATTGGCCAGCGTAAACACCTCATTGGTGCCAAGTTTCTCATTTGGTAAAAAGGTGTCTATTATACATTTCGATCAGAAACAATAGGAGGAGAGATTTCCTGGGGGCCTTAAGACACTGTAGGGGTCTATTCCACTGCAGGGGGTGGAGTTTGACCTGTGGTCAGGTAACTAGGGGGCTTCCCAGGTGGTGCTGGTGGTAAAGAACCCACCTGCCAAGGCTGGAGACATAAGAGATGTGGCCGGGAGCCTGGCAGGCTACCATCCGTAGGGTCACAAAGAGAAGGACACAACTGAGAGATTTAGCAGAGCGCAGCACAGGGAACTAGGGTCTCACATGCTGAGTGGTGCAACCAAAGCAAAAAAGTCGAGAACAAACGAAACAATTAGAGGCAAAGTTGTCAGCTATGGTTTTTCCAGAAGTTGTGTATGAATGTGAGAGTTGGACTATAAAGAAAGCTGAGCACCGAAGAATTGATGCTTTTGAACTGTGGTATTGGAGAAGACTCTTGAGAGTCCCTTGGACTGAAAGGAGATCCAACCAGTCCATTCTAAAGGAGATCAGCCCTGGGTGTTCATTGGAAGGACTGATTTTGAAGCTGAAGCTCCAATACTTTGGCCACCTGATGGGAAGAGCTGACTCATTTGAAAAGACCCTGATGCTGGGAAAGACTGCAGGCAGGAGGAAGAAGGGGATGACAGAGGATGAGATGGTTGGATGGCATCACCGATTCAATGGAGATGGGTTTGGGCGGACTCTGGGAGTTGGTGATGGACAGGGAGGCCTGGCGTGCTGCTGTCCATGAGATCGCAGAGAGTCAGACACGACTGAGCAACTGAACTGACCTGTCACTGTGTTAGCGCAATTGTGGGTTTATCCATTACGCTCTTCAGTTTCCACTGCGCTGTGTGCTGCCAGGTTTTCAGTGCAGAAGCTACTGGTTTGTTTGCTTCTCTCTCTGTTCTCACCCACCTACCACAAATAGACCATCAACCGTTTTAGGGATAATAACTGCTGAATACTCCACAAAGTCATGTCTGCAAAGAAAGAAAATAGACGGTGGCCCTTCCACAAGTCACAGACAAGACCTGTCATAGTTGCCATGTGGTTAGGGTGCATTGTCTCTGCACAAAGTATTTTGAATCAGAATTAAAGAACCAAACTTTGAAAATATCTTGCTTTTCAATATATTTAGGGATGATGCCAGATTATCCCTAAGATAAAGGCATTCCAACGTGGGAGAGAAAAGAACAGAGTTTCAGTTTTGTACCAAAGACTGCCAATACCTTCCTGAGCCACAGCCTCTGAATCAAGTGCCCTTGAAGGGTGAGGGGTGGGAGAAGGTGTCTCTGTGAACAATGCCCACGGAGTGTGCCGCCGACGTAAATAGTCAGGAGCCCAACAGCTTCTGATGTCCCTTCTTTCTCTTCAGGCCTCCACTCTCCATCTCCTCCTGTTTCTTCTCTTCCTCTCTTCTCTTTTGACACTTGCATTATGTTTTGCAACCACAACTTCCAGGATCAGTTCAATACAATTCATATTTAATGAGCATCTTTACCCGTGTGTGGGATCTGGGCTGTTCTTAGTTGCTCAGGCGAGGGATCTAAATTCTTTTCCACTCCTACACATCTTCCCAGGTGTTTCCTTGTCTGCTCCCACTCTACTAGATGGGGAGCACCTTGAGGAAAGGAAACAAGTCTCAGTCTTACTTGTTTTTACTGCCTGGATTTGTAGTAGAGTAAGTGGCTGCTCGGGCTTCCCTGGTGGCTCAAAGGTAAAGAATATGCCTGCAATGTGGGAGACCCAGGTTGGATCCCTGGGTTGGGAAGATCCCCTGGAGGAGGGCATGACAACCCCTCTAAATACTCTTGCCTGGAGAGTCCCATGGACGGAGGAGACTGGCAGGCTGCAGTCCATAGGGTTGCACAGAGTCGGACACAACAGAAGCAACCAAGCAGCAACAAGTCGTTGCTCAATACCTGTTTTTAAAATGAAAGTTATTGAACGAATAGAAATAATAAGTGACAAGAAGCCTTCCACTCTGTGATATTTTATTTAAAATTTCTGAAACAAACATCAAAATATTCACATTTTCTAAATTAGGGTAGCAGATACGAGTATACATTATCTTCATACTATTTTTCATATTTGAAAATTTCTGTGATATTTAAAAACCAAGATGAGTAATGCAGGTGATAGCAGTATGATAGAAATGTCTTTCTTCAAGGATCTCATCACTTAATTAGGGAATTGTTCCAAGGGCACCTGATTGCAGAAGTCTGTGGGGCTGTACATTTTTTAGGGGTTAACTGGCTTGCAGTTAAAAAAAAAAAAAACAAATAGGTCTAAACCTTGAAAAGCAGGAGTTGATACTACTTGTCCAGTTTGCAAGGTATCCTAGGAATCAGCAGATAAGCACTTCTGGTATTTTTTAATACACATCCATGCACATTCGTGACGATGAAACATGGTTAACAAGAACTGGATGGATTCTAGGCAGCATGGTGTTAACTATCTGTCTACCTGGGGGTTGGTGGAAAGCCTCTTGAGAACTGTGGCAAAATATGTTTCCTCCTTAGGGTCAGATCTCCTCTTGTCTTCTCCATCCTGCACTCTTCCTGGAATATTGATCTGTATGGACCACATCCGTCGATGCTTATGACTCGGCCTTCTGGTTGGGTTCAGCTAGAAGTCAGAGGAAGGGAAGAAGAAGAAGGTCAGGTTGCTTCACCCTCCTGTTTCCTTCCTGTAAAGTTGCCTCCAGCTGGCAGTGTCCCTTGACTAAAGGTCATTGCTTCTCCCATAGAGAGTGGCGGTGATACACGACTCTGTGTCTGTCTCTCTCTGTCTCTCTCTTGGGTCTAGGAAACACCTCTTCTGCTTATCCCTGTGGGCCTGGGTATTACGGGCTCATTAAGAAGTGCCTTGAGCTTACACACATACAGCTTTGAAAACAGTCCCTTTGAATATAAAACATCCCAATTTAGCCTCTTCTGAGTGGGCCATCTGTTTTCTTTTGGGATTCTGATTAATCAAGGTTGAACCGTGACAGCTAAGTTTTACCTCCTCACCAGTGGCTAGCACCCAGGTTTCTGTCCTTCACTTAGCTGATGCCGGGAGAGAACGTCAGAGAATCCCCTTTAAATACTAAACTCCTGTCTGTATCTGGTGTCCTCTGTTTTTTTCTAAATCTTTTCATCATCTTCTTTTCTGCCACAAAGTCATAGAAACTGAAATGTTAAATTACTAAGAAACACTAGAAAACATATTGTCAGCATGAAATAATTACAGTCCTCCTTTAATAAATTCTACCTTCTGATGACTTTTGATCAGCTTGTGATCCTCATATATTAGTACACTAGTATATACAAATATTTAATCATCAGAGGGGGAAATCTAAACTTTCATTCTACCATGTAATGATGAAAAGGGAATGTGTGTAATTTAGTGTAATTTGAAATATTATGGAAAGCAACAATCAGTGGAAATGTAAATGTCTGGGATTATGTCCCTGGGCCTGGCCAGGGATGTCTGGTGAAACCCACAATTCTTCAAGGCCTTCACACATATTGGTCCCTCTGCCTAAATACTCTGCCTGCCTCTCCCACTCTTCATCTGGCTAATTCCTATTTATCCTTCAGCAAACTGCTTTAATGTTACAACCTCAGATAAGTCTCTGACCCAAGTGTAAATTAACGCCCACCTCCTGTCAATTCTCTCTGATAGAACCCAGTTCTTTTCCTTTATCATAATCGTGTGTGTGTTAGTTTCTCAGTCATGTCTGACTCTCTGGGACCCCATGGACTGTAGCCTGCCAGGCTCCTCTGTCCATGGGATTTTCCAGGCAAGAATACTGGCGTGGGTTGCCATTTCCTTCTCCACGGGGTCTTCCTGACCTAGGAATCAAACCCAGGTCTCCTGCATTGCAGGCAGACTCTCTACCATCTGAGCTACCAGGGAAGCCCCAGACTTATCACAACATAAAGTATATATTTATATCTCTGTTCATTGGCCAATGTCCATCTCACCCATGAGGACAGAAATCAGTTTTGTTTGGTTCCCCCACTATGTTTGAATTCTTTATCAGTATCAGGGGCCCAACCAATAGTCGTGAAATAAATGAATGCATTAAGTTCTTAGAAAGGAAGAGCCGCTGCGTGTGTGAGTTATAATTCCATTTATAGTACTGTTATCAAAGGTGGATTATTTATATTCCTTAAATTTAAGAGGATGTCCCTAGACACATTAAAATAAATCTATTTATTTATCTACTCTAGATTTGCATTTTATGAGTCATTCTTTGTTCCAAGAAGGCAAAAGCCTAGCCAAGAACTTGTCATAAACAGTCCTAAAAAAAAAAAAGTCCTTTCTTAAAGTTATAATGAGATGTACTGGGGGATACCTGCTGTTTTTGCCTGCCCAACTTCCTTTGCCGATCTTTAGGTTACAGAACCAAGGACCACCATGTGTGGCCTCTCTGGGTTGTGCACTCCCCGACTCCAGGAGGCCCCGTTCACACACACTACATCATGAATTAGAGTTCTGAAAAGCTCTTCCTGTTGGGGAACACTTCTCATACACCGTATCGTTCAGTCCGTGCGTGGGCTCCCTTGCCAAAGAGGTGGACACGTGACCCAAACCAGTCAATCAAAAAACTATCTTCAGAAATCACCACTATTTATTGTAGGACTATATATATAAATCGGGATTTCCAGTACTAAGAAGTATGGATGTCTCGAGCTGCGAGAAGTCCTTTTGCCATGTAATGACAAAAAAGCTGTCTGCGAGGGACGTCAACATACAGGAAGGCAGAGCAGAAAGAAGGAGAGCATGAGACAGATTTGTGATGATCAGAGCTGATCCCCAGCCCTGCCTAAACTACTCCTGGGCTTTTCAGTTATGTGATCTAGTTAAGTTCCCTCCCTTATTTAGTCAAGTTTGAGTTGAACCTCTGTTACTTACAACTCCAAGAGCATTGGTTAATACAGATACCAATCTCAACCTTGTTTTCTGCTTAACAGGAAACTAAATTTGCTTCTTGTGACACCAATGACATCATGTATCTGCCTACAGTCCTCCAATTGCTTCTCATGGTGCCTGGAAAAAAGCCAACTGTCCACACGTCATGGCCTGTAGATATCTGCACGGTCCGACCTTACCTCTGCCCACTCTCCCTGCCTTTCGCTCACTGTGCATCAGGAATCCTGACCTTGGCGATCCTTACAAGAGCCAAGCACGCTGCCACCAGAGGCTATTTGCACTTGACATTCCCTTGTCTGGTACACGCTTCTCCCAGTGTATCTGCTTGACTATATTCTGTTCTCTGTTCACATGTGAACTTCCCTCATCATCCCATCTTAAAATCCTACTTTTCCTCTCTGTATTAGTTTCCTAAGGGTTCCCTAACAAAGCACCACAAATTGGATGTCTTGATTCAACAGCAATGTATTGTTTCACAATTCTGGGAGGCATAAGTCTGAGATCAAGATGTTGGCAGAGTTGGTTTGTTTTGAAAGCTGCGAGGGACTACCTGTTCCATGCCTTGCTCCTAGCTTCTGGTGGCCTGCTGGCAACCACTGGCATATTACAGAAGCACCATCCAAATCTCAGCCTTCATCTTCACACGACGTTCACCCTGTGTGTATGTCTATCACTGTACCCTAATTTCCCCTTTTTGTAAGGACTCCAGTCATATCGGATTAGGGCCTCCTCCAATGACCTTGCAGTCATCATTGACTCAATCATCTGCAAAGATCCTATTTTCAAATAAGATCGCATTTACAGGTACTGAGAATTAACATCTTTTTGAGGGGGCACAATTCATCCCATAACACTCCTCTTAAGCCATCTTATTTTTCTTTATAGTATGTACCTGACATTATAAACTATGTGTATACTGATTTAATGCCATTCTCTGCTTCAACTAGGATGTAAGTCCCATGAGCATGTAGATGCAATATTATATCCACAGTTGGATTTTTCCCCCAGCTTTTAAAATAGTGCCTGGTATATAGGGGATAAGCAATCAAAATTTGTCAAATGAGTTAATACTACATAGGAAAATGGGCCCTCCTATTTTAAAATAGAAAGTCTGAAACTTCTTCGTGCATAGCCAGCCAACTATTTGAAGAGACTAAATCTTCTCTGATGACTTTGATACGTGTATTAAAGAGTCTAAGGCTTACTGGAGATCCAAAAAAAAAAAAACCTGTCACAAACTGACATACCATGCCTTTGAAAACAGAAGGGTGGGTAGAAACACTCTAAGGAAGAATGGAATTTGGGAGTGGTAGGTTGAGAGGGGACATGTGAGAAGGGGTAGAAGTTAAATAAGTTTATGAGTGGTCAAGCTCTGGCAAAATCCTGCCGTAGTCATTGTTTTGTCTGACTTGGTGATAAAAGTATGCCAATGGCCTTCAATGACGTTACGTTGCTTTCATTATTAAAAAGTAATATTAATGTGAAAGCAAATTTTGCCTGCTGCAGATATTAGAAGTGCCCCCTCAGGTATAGCTCTGTCAAGTTGTATTATCATTATCTATCTTTCAGCTGGTGCCCCCATTGGAATATGAGCTGAGATTAGGGTCTGTGTCTTTTTAACCCACAACCAGTCAAAGAACAAGTGATTAATTAACTATCAATGTATTTGCAGCACACACACACACACACACACACACACAAAGAGTTAAGAGCCCTTACTTACATAAGGCTTTTTAGAAATCAATAAGAAGACAGGTGACCCAGTAGATCAAAGGAAGTGCAGATACCATATAAACATAACAAGTTGCTCAATCTTGCCAGTAGCCAGGGAAATGCAAATTAAAATCATAACAAAATTGAATTTTTGCCCATCTGCTTGGCAAAAGTTGAAAAGATTGATAACTTCCAGGCTGGTGAGGGTGTAGATAACCAGGTGCTCTCAAACTTCTGAGTGTGGGATTGTATGTGGAACTGTATGTCCAGTTTCAGAATACACTGACCTTTTGACCTAAATATCCTATTTTTTAAGCTTCTCCCCTACAAAATAGGCAGTATTCAAAATAATACATATCAATAAGTCTCCAGAAGTTCAATATAGGAAAAACATAGGTGTCTCATTTGGTTTTAAACAAATCCAGAATATGTTTTTATACTTTTGAGTTTGTGGAGTAAAATTCCTGCTCTCAACAGAATAAATTATCAATTAAGTAGCAGAAGCAACATTTATCAAATGTCAACTGGAAGCAAATAATGTTGTTTGATTCCCTAATTATGTTTAGTCACGAATATTTAAGAAAGTCACTCTTAGCTTCTACCAGTCTAAACCACCCTAAACCAGTCTCTGAGGGAAGTAAACCCTAGCCCCAAAGGTGAGCTAAGAAAGTGAGAAGTCAAATGGGCAGGCACCCTGGGCAGTAAACTCAGCTTTTGCTCTCAAATTTCACCCTGTGCTCTTACCATCCCTAGTTGTTTCTGTTTACAATTAAAAAGGGGAAAGTGCTGCTTAGAGCAAGAATTGCCACAACCATTTTCTCATACTCAGGGAGTGGCTTAATATGTGTATTTGTAACTTATCCAGCGAAAATGCCAGGCAGCCCTCTTTGAATAGAAGCGATGACTCCTCCCACTGAGAAAGAAAAGGTATTTTTATCACACTGAAGTGCTCTGCATAAGGAAGTGAGAAGAACCTCGACTTTTCCTAGGGATAGGGAGGAGGTGAAAATCAAGGAAGATTTGAGGGGTTTGGGAGGGAAAGCAAAGGCTCCCCTAGAAAGGGGATGGAATTGAGTCTAGCAGGATGCTGGAGGCCAGCCAGTGCTCCCATAACGTGATAATGTGCTCTCCCCAGAACTGCCCCGGCCACTCCGAGCTTTGGAGTGAGGTCTGGCTCTTTCCAGGATAGCCCCCAGCAGTGACTGAGGCAGGCGGTGGCCAGGGCCCAGCTACTTCCACCAGAGGACCCCTGTACTGACCAGGCAGAGCGCCCCTCATTTAGATAAAGCCTTTGTGAAAATGAAGCCTGGGTCAGATGGCTTCCCTCCCGTTTGTCTTCTCAGCTCTTACTCCCCAGAAACCCTTCCCCACTTCCCTCTGTCAGCACCTGCTCCCCAGAGAGCTGACCAGCACAACCAGGGACCCCTCCCTCGTTTACCCCTGCCAAGATTTCTACACCAGTGGGATTTTTCTTTAGACTCTGAAAGAAACCATTTTAATTTCAAGTTCAGGAATTAAAACCAAATAATTGCCAGTTTGTTCTGTGCCACATAGTCACTGCTTAACTTCAGAGGACTACTGGCCTTGTCTCTGAACAATCACACTCTTCCTTAAGAACGTATTCCTTTCCTTTTTTGTTGTTAAAGAGAAATGAGAGAAATTCTAGGGGAAGAAGACCTGCAAATGGTGATATAGAAACTTGTAACTTTTATGAGCAATGGAATCCTAATTTCAGAATAAAAAAAAGACCTCCTAGTTTATTCTAAATAAAGCCCCTAACTTTGCATCAGAGGGTTGGTCCATAGAGCACTTGAAAGTTGCAATCTAGATATCCAGTTACAAAAGCAAATAAGTAAACAACAAAAAACAGCTTTGCAACCATCTTAGTAAAAACAGTTAACATTTCAAGTAATTATAACTTGTGTTTGTATTATTCCGAATGACTATAATACTAGGTGGTAACTCCCATCTAGATAAACTAGCACTTATGTTATTGAAGTAGATGATAAAGTTCAGTGTTTGGGATCTCATGGTTTTATTCAACTGGATGTATTTTTCTTTTCATTGTTTTCAACTCACCAACTGTATTTGTTGAAAGGACAGTTCCATTTTCAGAAAAAATCACACACAAGGCCACTTGACCTTTTGGGTCTATGTGCTGAGGAAATTGTGAGGCAATCATGAATTCAGTGCAGTGTATTTATTGGAAGAGGGGCATTCTGGGTTTTGTTAAGAAGCTCAAACAAGCTCAAAAATGTGTAACTTAAAAGAAACAACAAATAGTTGTTACTTGTTTAATAACCTGTTAAATCTATCAGCAAGGAGGCTGACATTTGAAATGGCTTCTCTGAGTATTTATTAAGGGAATATATTTGTTGGTTCCCTTTATTCTCTAAATGCTCTTTTTTCCGCACTCTTTTGCCATCTCTGCTGAAATTGTCTCTTTCTTATTTTTAAAAAGCAGAAGCTCACCTTCAGCTCCAGTCTGCTTCACCTTCATTAATCCACTTTGTGCCTGGGCTGGCCTGGAGCAAATGGGGTTATGATGAGATTTCTCAGCCTCTTAGGAAGACCGCGGTCCCTACACCTTTCAGTTGCTGCTTTGAGGGCCTGCTGCACCGCCCACCATCTCCTTTCCAGGGACCCACTGACCCGGTAGGTCCCGGGCAAGGCGGCTGCTGACCTAAGTCCACCTGTATCTGATTTCTGTTGACACCATAGAACAGCCCACTTGTCTAACAAAAGAGTGGTTCAGTTACAAATTACATGCAGACTGTCCGGTTATCTTTTCTGGGCTGCTAAAATTGAGACAGCGTTTTTTAAGTCAAAGGCAATCACCTAAATGAATATTTACTTATGTACATATATATGTATATTATATGTTCAACGACAGTGGTGGTGTCTATTCAGGATCATGGAGTACAGGATATTCCCACATCTATAAACATATGTGCATAAATGTTAGTGTTGCCCATATCATGAATGGAAAGTTGTTTTCCTGTTTAAGTCTTAAATAGTTTAAATAGGAATTACTCAATAATATTTTTTGCTATTTTTAGTAGTAGCTCAAAATAAGTAGTTTCTTTGTAAAGAGTTTGTGATCTAAACAAGACATATCAAGCCAACACCTAAAAAAGTCAGCTCAGAAAAACCTAGGCTTCCACATTTGGGGGAGAAACTAGCCTTAGAAATTGCCCTTTGTTGCATTTCCCCAAGCTAGGATTGTTTAAAGTTTTTCTTTACACCACTGAATAAGTGGATAAGGCATACTGATCGTCATCTTTAATTCATGGTGTATTACTAAAGAATAATGTGAGTGAGAGAAGGAGGGGGAGGAAAGGACACAGAGCTGGAAGGCTATCTGGCTCAGGCTCCATTTTAAGCGAAAGGCCTGGAATTTGGGCTTTTGACTCACCTCCAAAGGAGGTTACACAAAAATATTCTGATAGAGTGGTTGGAAGTAGACACCCGCGATCCAAATTCAAAATTGAGATCCCGGACTAAACTATAGCACCTTTTGTGTTAAAAGTTAAATCTTTTAACTATCTTCTGACTAGCACAACTCTCTTGTGTCATAATTTCTTTTGTGTTAAAAGCATCAGTTGTTAAAATGTGGACATTTAAAACACCACCAATTTTTATTAGGGAAAAACCTTTTGGGAATTCCCTGGCAGTCCAGTGGTTAGGACGCCATGCTTTCACTGCAGAGGGCATGGGTTTGATCCCTGGTCAGGAAACTAAAATCTCACAAGCTGTGCAGTGTAGCCAGAAAAGGAAAAAAAAAAAAAGTTTAATATTCTGGGGACCTCAAAAAACTAATGGAAGCAGCCAGGATCTCCCTCAGCTTTTGAGAAGCTCTGAAATTATTTGGTTAGAATGCAAATATTTCCATGATGTAACAGGAACATTTTTGGGTAACCCTAAGATACTGTGACTAAGAAATCTGGAAATAAGAAAATTGTAGTAAAGAATGAGTTGTATGTGTCAAATGAAGATTCAATACATACCTTTTTGTTTTTCCTCCATGCTAAATTCTATGGGCTTCCATGAGTCTTACTATTACAACCAATTTAATGCATATTTAAAATATTCAATATTTGCATCTTTAAAGCAGGCGAGGAGTCGGACACGACTGAGCGACTGAACTGAACTGAACTGAAAGCAGGCATTCTCAATTTGAAGTCACTAACTTTGTCTTGGTAATCTTAGAGAAGCAGCATGTGTGAGAAGTTGTGAATGTTCAACCAGAGTAAACTGCATGATGAAAAGTGTTCTTGAATCCTGAGGCTTGGAGCACTAAAATCAAACCGGATATGTAAGATTCTTTCAAAGACTAGTCTTACAGAAATGCCTTCAAGGAGAAAGGAGTGACAAAACAATAGGAAAGTCAACTCTTCTGGGTTAGAAGGGAAGGGTAATTCTGGGTAGCAGGTCACCAGAGGTCATTTGAATTATAAACATCTTGAAAGGGAACTTCTTCGTCTTGTCTGCCCAGTTCCCACAACTGCTGGGGAAGCATTCATAGTTATTTCAGCAAATCCAGTACAGCGTGTTGGGAACAACCATTTTGGGACTGAAATACGATGCCAACTGTCTAGTTGGATGGGGGAAATTATATCTTTGAGACCAATAGGAGTTGGTCTAGAGACATTTAGAGAAGATACAGAGGGCACCAAGGGTGAAAGGAATGTTCCAGTCTGAATTCCATCTCTGCTACAGGGTCAGTGTATTCCTGATGGTCTTAACTCAAGGGCTCAAAGTGAAAACACAATACAAGGAGGAAGGCTCATGTCCACCCCGGGGGAGTCCGGAGTCCTAAATGCTAAGATAGAATCTACTGAGAAACGAGAGCACACGTTGTAACCCTGTAGAATCACACAAAATGCAGGTGGAAGTAAGAGTTTAAAAGTCCACAGTGAGAGTCCAGGAAAAAGGATAACACACACAGGCAACTAAGGGCTTGGTTTATGGTGACAAGGAGCAACTTCAAAGGCAAACCCTGTGAATGGTCCCAGGTGTTTCTGGATCTCTGCGTCACATCTCAGTATATGCTGTGAAGGTGAAGGGCCCTTTCAGGGTGGATATATGCTCTATACATATGATCTCAAGTATTCCTCTTGGCAGCACTGTGAGTTGGGGATTTTTATTCCCATTTTACAAATAATGAAACAATCTCAAAGAAGGATCTCAAATCATTTACCCAAGATCAAGTGGGAAAGTTGGATTTCAGGTCCATACTCTTTCTTCAGTATCATTCTGTGTCTTTCTTGCTGGTACTTTAACTACTGCTTGCAAATTAACCAGACTTTTCCTCTCTTTAAGGGGAATCACCCAAGATTGAAATATGAAATCGTCTTTGACCCTTCCAGTCAATTATTTCACCAACATTTACTGAGTACCTACTACAAGCTAGGCATCGGCATAAAGAACAAGTAAAATATAATGCCTGCTGTCAGAAAGTATAGTTCATCTGTGGACTCGGTTACTAAAGTTTGTTGAGCTCATTTATCATAATCTATCCCCGTCTTTCTTTTCTGAGTGTCTTCCCTGTTCAGGCCCTTCCTCCCTGCTGCTTGGACAATAGATTTAAAACTGATTTCTATCTGTTACAGCTAGGGTCAAAGGAGAACTACTCACAGAGCTGTGGGCACAGTAAAAAAAGTTTTTAAGTCATGCAGAGACATTCAGAAACTAGCAACAGCGGGAAGCGATGACCACACCTAAGGCCAGCTTGTTCCAGAGCTGCCATCCCTTAGGAGTTATGGTCAGCTCCTAAGTCAGGAGGCAGGCAGCCTGATGCCTTTCTTCTCTTTCTCTCTGATCTGCTGGTACAGCCCTCTGCTCAGACTCAGAAGTCAGCCAGCCCCAAGTCTGAAATCTGTGCAGCTCAGCCTCCCCGTCCAGAATGAAGCAAATAGCAGCAAATGAAGAATAACCAGTTCTCTATTCATCCACTCAACAAATCTGTACTGGATGTGTGGTCCATGATAGGCACGGTGGCTGCAGTAGTGAGCTGAATGGATCTTTCCTCCATGGAGCTTTTACTTGGGTGGAGGCCACTGAGAAAAAATCAAACAAAACACAAATGAGCCTCATTCACATGGAAGAAGAGCTGCAAAGAAAAGGAACCCAGTTCAATAAGAGAATATAGCGGAGGACACTCAGTCAACTTTGAGAGCCAGGAAGGCTTCCTCAAGAAACGGACAGTATCTGAAAGACAAAGGAGATTAGAGAGGAGAGTAAGAACTGGAGAGCACATTTAAGCAGAAGACACTGTGGGCAAAGTGCCCTCCCTGCTCATGGTGGGAGGGAGCAAGGCTCATCCAGGGAACCAAGAGACATGCCGTGGAGGACAGGACTGGTGGAAGGACAGGAGCCAGGAGCAGGCCCAGGGCTCAATGGGAAAGGCTTTATGGGCCAGGGTAAGGATTTTGGTTTATATCTTAACAGCAAGTGGGAAACCAACAGAGTTTTCATGCAGGCAGGGAATGAGGATAGGGGTGGACCCAAGTCAGATGTCAGAACTATTTGGGAAGTTTACTCTGGGCACAGTATGGGGGCTGAATGGAAGCGGTGGAGACCAGCTCGAGGCTGTTATGGAAGTCCAGGTGAAAGAGTGAGTTCGTGACCTGCGATGGTGGCAGTGGACATGAAGGGCAGGGAAGATCTTAAAGAGTGATTCACACACCATAACAGGACTCACTGGGGCCCTGGGCATGGGGGTGAAGGAAGTGAAGTGCCAGGATGACTCCTAGGACTTGGACAGATGATTGAGATATTCATTGAGCTAGGGAACCATGGTAGGCCAGGTTTGGAAATTGTTATCAGTTGAACTGTGTGCCCTCAAAACAGATAGGCTAAAGTCCTAACCCCAGTATCTCTGAATGTAGGTCTCAGGGTAAGGACTTTAGTCTCTCTATTAGGTTAAAGAATGTGACCTTATTTGTTTACAGAGTTAAAATGAGGTCATTAGGGCGGGACTTAATCCAAAGTGACTCGATGTTCTTTTAAAAAGGGGAAAGAATTCCCTGGCAGTCCAGTGGTTAGGACTTTGCACTCTCACTGCTAAAGGCCTAGATGCAACCCCTGGTCAGGGAACTGAGATCCTATAAGCCACACAGCGCAGCTTAAAAAAAAGGCAGAGAATTTGGACACACAGATGTGCAGAGGGAAGGCCATGTGAAAGCCCAGGAAGAACACCATTGATAAGCCAAGAAATGCCTGAGGTTACCAGAAGCTGGGCCAGAGACATGGAACAGATAATTTCTCATCACCCTTGGAGGGGACCAAGCCTGCCAACACCTTGATTTTGGACTTCTAGCCTCCAAAACTGTAAAACAATATATTTATGTTATTTAAACTACTCAATTTGTGGGACTTTGTTATAGTAGCCATAGCAAACTAATACAGGCGTGAAAATCAGAAATTTGACCCTGAACAAATGGAGCTGAAGGGCCTATTTGAGAAGCAGTATAGCAAAATGATTGAGAGCATGGACTACGGTACAGAACCATCTGCTCTGGAGTGACCTAGCTTTGCTATTTACCAGTTGTGGGAGTGCACACAAGTTAATGTAAATCATTTAGCCTCAGTCTCCTCACCTGTAACTAGGAATATTACCATTCTCATAGAGTTCTTATGAGGAGCGAATGAGCTAATTTAAAGAACTTAAAACAGTGCCTGTCACATAGTAGGCACTATAGAAGAGTTTATTTGAATAGAGTTGGTTATAGGAGTCTGGAATTCAAAGAGAGTCCTGAGTTCTAAAATTGGGAGTCACAGACACGTAACTGAAATTGTAGAGGAGAACATGATGGCCTAGAAAGTGTGGGATGAAAGAGGATAGGGCTTCTGGCCAAGTCTTGACATCTCCAGCATTTAATGGCTGGATAGAGGAGGCTGAAGGCTTCCCTGGTGGCTCAGTAGTAAAGAATCCACCTAGCAATGCAGAAGATGCGGGTTTGATCCTTCACCCAGGAAGATCCCCTGAAGAAGGAAATGGCTACCCACGGCAATATTCTTGCCTGGGAAATCCCATGGACAGAGGAGCCTGGCTGGCTACAGTCCCTGGGGCAAAATAGTCAGACACAACTTAGAGACTGGCCAACAGTGGAGGAGGTTGAATCTTTAAAGGAGATAGAAAAATGGCTAAAGAAAACCATAGTGAGAGGCCATCTCACACCTACTAGGAGGTCTGTTAAGCTGACTTGTGTCCCCCAGAGTTCATATGTTGAAGCCCTAACCCCCAGTGTAACTATATTTGGAGATAAGGCCTTTTGTTGTTCAGTCGCTAAGTCGTGTCTGACTCTTGGCAACCTCATGGACTGCAGCACGCCAGGCTCCCCTGTCCTTCACTGTCTCCCAGAGTTTGCTCTGATTCATGTCCACTGAGTCAGTGATGCTCTCCAACCATCTCATCTCTGCTGCCCCTTCTCCTCCCGCCTTCAATCTTTCCCAGCATCAGGGTCTTTTCCAGTGAGTCAGCTCTTCACATCAGGTGGCCAAAGTATTAGAGCTTCAGCATCAGTTCTTCTAATGAATATTCATGACTGATTTCCTTTAGGATTGACTGGTTTGATCCCCTTGCAGTCCAAGGGACTCTCAAGAGTCTTCTCCAGCATCACAATTCAAAAGCATCAATTCTTTGGCTGTCAACCTTCTTTATGGTCCCACTCTCATATCCATACATGACTCCTGGAGAAACCATAGCTTTGACTATACAGACCTTTGTTGGCAAAATGATGTCTCTGCTTTTTAATACGCCATCTAGGTTTGTCATAGCTTTTCTTCCAAGAAGCAAGTGTCTTTTATGTGTATGGCTGTAGTCACAGTCTGCAGTGATTTTGGAGCCCAAGAAATAAAATCTGTCACTGCTTCCACTTTTTCCTCTTCTGTTCTCCATGAAGTGATGGGACCAGATGCCAGGATCTTAGTTTTCTGAATGTTGAGTTTTAAGCCAGCTTTTCACTCTTCTCTTTCACCCTCATCAAGAAGCTCTTTGGTTCTTCTTCACCTTCTGCTATTAGATTGGTATCATCTGCTTATCTGAGGTAATTAAACAGGTAATTGAAGTTAAATGAAGTAATAAGGGTGCAGTCCTAATTCAGTAGCCCTGAGGATGAGATGGTTGTTTGGCATCACCAACTCAATGGACATGGGTTTGGGTAAACTCCAGGAGTTGGTGATGAACAGGGAGGCCTGGCGTGCTGCGGTTCATGGGGTCGCAAAGAGCTGGACACAACTGAGTGACTGAACTGCACAGAACTGATATTCTTATAAAGAAGAAAAGACACTAGACATAAGGTCTTTTAGGCCATGTGAGGACAGGGCAAGAAGGTACTCTCTGCAAACCAGAAAGAGAGGCCTAATCAGAAACTAACCCTGCTGGCATCTTGATCTCGGACTTCCAGCTTCCCCAACTGTAAGAAAACAAATCTCTGTTGTTTAAGCCAACCAGTCTGTGGCATTCTGTTATGGCAGCTCAAGCAAATTAATATAATGACTATAATTTAAAGAATGGAAAATAATATGTGTCGGTGAGTTTGTGGAGAAATTGGAACCCTCATACATTGCAGGTGAGATTGTAAAATAGTACAGCTACTGTGGAGCTTTCTCAAAAAGCTAAAATAAAATTATCATATGACTCAGCAGTTTCACTCCTAGGTGTACAGAAGAAATGCAAAGAAGGTCTCAAACAGCTACTTGCATGCCCCTGTTCCCTGGTGGACACAACGCTAGTGGTCATCAACAGATGTGATATATCCATACAATGGAATATTATTCATAATTTAATAAAAAGAAATAAATTTCTACTACATGCTACAACATGGATGAACCTTGAAAATGTCATGATAAGTGAAATAATCCAAACACAGTGGACAAATACTGTACAATTACACTTATATAAAGTATCTAGAATAGGCCAGTTCATAGAGACAGAAAGCAGCTTAGAAGTTACCAGGGACTAGGGAAGGGAGATATGGGAGTCATTGCTTGATGGGTACAGAATTTCTATTTTAAAAGATTATGGAAAGACTTGGTGGTGATAGTTGTACAGCATCATAGATGTATTTATTACCACTGACTTGTACACTTAAAATAGCTAAAAACACAAAATTTACGTACATTTTACTACAATAAAAAGATAACAGAGAAGTTTGAAGAAAGAAAGAGTGTGGCATTGTGGAGGCAAAGAAAATAAAGTTTGCAGTAGGAGGAAGCAGTGAAAAATGTGAAAAGTGAATAACAACTGATTTCACTTGGCAAGAACTACTCAATGAAAGATGGCAGGAGAAGTCAGATGCCGTGGGTTGAGGAATAAGTGAAAGAGGAGAAAATAAGTGAAAGAGTATGCAGATAAGTCCTTCAGAAAGCTTGGTAGTAAAGAGGAATAAGATAAGGTAGTGGCTGGAGGGGGCTAAAGACCTGGGACTTTTCCTTTGTAGGAGGAAAGAGTTGAATATGTTTGATGTTCATGGGAAAGAGTTTAAAAAGAGTAGTTGTACAAGAATGAAGGGATCAGCTAGGGGTAACGTGCTTAAGGTGCTTGAGGTGCGTAGATCTGATAGATAGAGTGTCTGGAGAACGAGGAACATAGGTTCATAACACAGGTGGGGCAGCAGAGATCAAAGCCTGGGTGCAGGGGTTAGCTTGGGACAGCGAGAGAAATGGACTGCTAAAGCCAGATGAAGACAATGAGAGATGAGGGAGGTGGGAAGCTGAGAAGATTCAGTTCTCTGGAGTGAAAGGTGAGATCCACTAGCTGGATGTAGCAGAGGATTAGAAAGGAGGATAAAGGTTTAAGATAATAGAAGAGAGTTGAGATCCACATGTAAGAAAATGAACAGAAAAGCAAAGGTGAGCTGTCTGGCCATGCAGGGCTCTTTGAAAGCTGGCCATCTTGAATGTGTCTTGCACCAGTTTGCCCTGAAGCACTGCTCAGCTCCTGGAGTCAGATATGGGGAAAGCACAGGAGGAAGGGCTTGTCCTCCGTTACAGTTTTCCCAGGTGTTATGGAATTGGAGCTGCAGGAGAGTTTAAAGCTGAAGAGGCAGAGGCCACGGGGAGGTTCCGGGGGGGCTCAGGGCTCTGGGGGTAGAGGAGACAAGGCAGGCAGGGGTCAGTGAGAGGGATGCAGAGAGCGGTGTTGTGTGCACCCCCATGCTTGGCAGGGGAGCATTTTCAAATTATGATTCCTACCCCATTACTCCCTTTGAACCCACCAACTTAAGTATAGACTGACCTTGGATTAAAGCCCTTCCCCAAAGGGCGTAAGGTCACCACTTTAGACATATCTCCAAAACCATCTCTGTACTTCTGGGTATACCTGCCCAGTTGAGTGAGTTTTTGAGTCAAAGTTGCTCAGTCATATCCGACTCTTTGCAACCCCATGGACTATACAGTCCGTGGAATTCTCCAAGCCAGAATACTGGAGTGGGTAGCCTTTCCCTTCTCCAGGGGATCTTCCCAACCCAGGGACCGAACCCAGGTCTCCCACATTGCAGGGGGATTCTTTACCAGCTGAGCCACCAGGGGTACCTACCCAGTGCTGAACCAAACTGGACCATATCTCCAGTGCTTTCTCACCTCTGTGGCTTTATTTACTTATTTTCCTCCCTCAGTAACACCCTCTCCATGACATAAATCCCTCCTTTATCAGTGTCTTTATGGTGTTAAACACTCATCTCTATTACAGCACATTTGGTTGTAGTTTTTTTGCTGACATTTGTAGAGGTTATCTGTTGTGTTCATCTTCTCAACATCTCTTCCTCCCTGGCCTCTCCCTCCCTTTGGTAGCAAGTTTACCCTGCAGTTAAAAAGTTGACCTGCCTTCATTCATTGTGGATCTAGCGTAGCTCTCAAATGTGGCACCAGGACTCTCTGGGTATAATTATAGGCACATGACCCAAACCAGGTCAGTCAGCGTCTCTTTGCAGGATCCTGTCTGTGGAAGGTAAAGACATCTCTCTTTCTTTAGGTCTACTAGCTGAGATGATGCAAAACAGAAGTCATCTGTGACCAGTTTGCACACCATGGTTTCTAACCATTACCACATAGAGGAAGCCCAGTTGTAATGGGGAAGAAAGAGGAGGCCCAAACAGAGATTACATTCTCTGATTTCTGAGACCCACTTATGCCTGATGCCCTTCTGGGCCTCACAGTTGTACATGCCATTCAAGTGCCTCTTCTGTTTAAGGTGGCATGAGCTGGTTTTGTTTACTTGCCCCTAACCAGGTCTTGAGGAATACATATCACCTCCTGTGTTAGATGCTAGGTGGTCAACCAGATACAGAGACTGTATCCCAGCTCCTGCCATAAAGAATACTCAATAACATGAAATAAATGTTAAAACCCTAAGAATCATTCCAGGTGCAATTTACATTTCATTTGCTTCCATAAAATTTTACTGAGCCCCCAAATCAATTGTGATCACTCTCATGACACCCAGTGGCACTTTATAGATTCTGCTGCATATTTTTGTCGTGTTCTTGGTCATCTGTCCCTATCAGAGAACAAGTGAGTTGGAGGCAGGATTTAAGTCTGTGTAGTAACTCAATAAAAGTTAACTGTTCAAAATTGAACTCCTGTGTGCCAGCTGTCGTGCAGAGAGAAAAAAGAAAGATAGACGAGGGTCACTTTCTGCTCTGAGATGCTCATGGCACATGTTCAATTAATGCTGTGAATTGCCTTGGCGTAAATAGAAAATGAATATAGAAAGAAAGTAACATATATCCCTTATGGACAAACAAAGCTCTAGACTGAGAGCAGAAGATATTTTTATCAGGAAGTGTCAAAAGAATGCGGAACAAGCTCGGAAACATTTTATAAATAGATCAGGAACCAAATACCCTGGAAATATAAAACTGTTCATAATAAAGGCCAACACAACATTTCCCTGGACATAATTTAGCAACTGCAGGAGGCACTAAATCCTCTTTTCATCATGTCCAGATTTCTTTCCAACTAAATAAGGGCAGGTTAAGCTGATCCTCTGTGTGTGTCTCACCCTGGGTAGACACAATGGCTGTAAAATGCTCTGCTTCTCCAGAGAACAGTGAAGAACCCTGGTGGAAGCTGACATTGTTCCAACTATTCCAGCTCTTTAAGTTAAATATGGTAGCAGAACTTCATTCAACCCTGAGGTACCCTTAGTCCCCCAAACAGAGACTTGCAGTCTGTAGCTGTTCCAGGAATGAGTGTGGAATGGTGAACAACTCAAACCAAATCTTCCCTCTCAAGGTGTGATCATATCCAACTTCCTCACATTATTTCCTCTTCAACCCTCTTTAGAGGTTTAAGAGTATAGCCCCGGACAGTCAAATGGAAGCAAAAGTTTATGCAAGAATCCAGGACTCTTACTTAGTCTAATCTCTAGACAGCCTTGGGGGAATCAGGCAAAAGTCCTCTGGGCAAAGTCACCCGAAGTGATTATGTCACGTCAGTAGTTAGAGCACTGTTCGATGTTCTCACTTGCCTGAAAGCTTTCCTGCTGCAGTTAAGATGTGGAGGAACCAGCTGGCTGGTTGCCTAATAGGATTCATCACAAAGTGGCATTTCCCCACTCTCCACCCCAGGAGTTGGTGATGGACAGGGAAGCCTGGCATGCTGCAAGTCCATGTGGTCACGAAGAGTCGGACACAACTGAGAGACTGAACTGAACTGAACAAAGGGGTATTACCAAAGCAAAGCACCAAAGGCTCAGGGCCTCAACTTTTCTGGAGCAAAAACCTGATTAGACCTACTCTCTCAAGAGAGGTATGTTAGGGTTCTCCAGAGAAACAGAACCAAAAGCATATATAGAAATATGTAAGAGGGAATTTATTACAAGAACTGGCTCACATGGCCTTTGGAAGATGAGAAGTCATACAGTCCACAAGCCAGAGGCCAAGGAAGGCTGACAGCACAATTTTGTCTGAGTCCATTGGCTTTTGAGGATGGGGGGAGAGGCTGATGGAAAGTCCCCATCTCTGTTGGAAAGCTCAAGAACCAATAGCCTCAGTATCCAAGGGCAGGGAAAGATCAATATCTCAGCTGAGAAAGCAGGTTCACCCTTCCTTTGCCTTTTGATCTGTTCAGGCCCATCACATCGGTGAAGGCGATCTTCCTTACTCGGTCTGCTAATTCAAATGCTAATCTCTTTCAGAGATACCCTCACAGATATACTCAGAAATAATAATTTACCAGCTACCTGGGCATCCTTTAGCCCAGTGAAGCTGATACATAAAATTAGCCATCATAGTAGAGGTAGTCAAACTCTGAGAAACCAAGTTGCACTCCCCAAAACGTTTCCCAAAGGGTCAGAGATTGAACCAGTCTGAAATTTAGTCCTTCTTTCCTAATGAAATAAACACAGTAATTTATGCACAAAAAAGTAATTTTTTTTTCTTTTTCTATTTGGCTTATGAGAATAGGGGATTTGTATGTTACATGCTTTTCCATAGTTTGAATTTCTTAAATAGCCACGTTTTACTTTTATAATAAAACATGCATTTTTAAGTTGTTGCAGCAAATAATTCATCTGTGAGACCAATGTTTAGTTCTGTGAGGGTAGGGACCATGTTTTGTTTTTCCTTGCCCCTGTACCTCCAGCAGACAGGCCAATATCTAAGACATTGTAGGTGCTGAATACATAACCTTCTTGACTCCTGTCAATCTGGTCTTATTTAACAAGTGCTCACAGTCAAGTAGGACTTCCCTGGTGCCTCAGTTGGTGGAGAATCTGCCTACAATTCAGGAGACCCAGATTGGATCCTTGGGTCTGGAAGATCCCCTGGAGGAAGGCATGGCAATCTACTCCAGTATTCTTGCCTGGGGAATTCCGCCACCAGAGGAGCCTGATGGGCTACAGTTCATGGGACTGCAAAGAGTTCAACACAGCTGAAGCACCTGAGCATGCTCACACAGTCACGTAGATCAGGGAAAGCTGACTACTTTATAGACTATCAGAGTCTCTAGACACTAAATACTCCATAATTTACCAGCTTACAGATAGTGCCCATTAGTGGCTTGTGAAATCAATGTAGTGAATCACGACAGGCATTATAAAAAATAGAATAGAATCCAGTAGAAAAAAAAAAAAAGTACATATAATAGGGGTATTGTTTCATGAAATTTTGTTTCCTTTTTGCACACCCTGTGATGAAGTAAAACGTGTTTCTTAACTTGGGGTTGTGGTCAAAAGCTTTGAGAGTCACTGATCTAGTTAACCTTAGACACACACACCCTGCTGCCCAGCCATAACAAAGCGCTGCCAGTTCCCCAGAAACATCAGGCTGTTTTCTACTCTGGAGGACTTGGCACTTATGTGCCCTCTACCTGCAATGGACTTGCCCTCGTCTGCTTGGGGCTCCTGGCTTACTTTAAAAAAACCTTCATTTTGGGGGGGGATATAGCTGATTAACAGTGTTATGATAGTTTCAGGTGAATCCTGAAGGGGCTCAGCCATACATATCCATGCATCCATTCTCCCCAGACTCCCCTCCCATCCAAGCTGCCACACAACTTTGAGCAGAGTTCCAAGTCTGACACAGCATGTCCTTGTTGGTTATCTGTTTTAAATATAGCAGGGTGTGCCTGTCCATCACAAAGTCTGTGAGTCTCTTTCTTTTTTATAAGTTCATCCCCTGGCTTACTTTTCAAGATGCTGCTCAAGCCTCTTTCCATGAACCCCTCTGTTCCTCATCCGAGCCGAGCCAGACTCCCTCCCTCCTGCCTGCTTCCCCCGACACATTGACACATAGCAGAGCTGTGCGCTGGGCAGTGATCCCTTCGCAGGCAGCCACCTCTTCTACTAGTGTGTGCTCCAGAAAGTGTGGGCTTCGTGGTCTTCAGCTTCACATTGCCGGGGCCTCACATGGTGACTATAAAAGTCAGTATGTGACTATCAAATAATTACAGGGAAAGGCCTTTGTGAGGGACAAGGCAGCTCCTTACGTAATGAAACAGAATCACACCCAAATTGGAGCATCCAGATTTTCAGTAATAAGTGAAAAAAAGCAAGATATAGCACAATATGCATAATAATGTATACTGCCCGTGTGTGTGTGTGTGTGTGTGTGTGTGTGTGTGTGTGTGTGTGTGTGTGTGACCACAGAAATAGCTTTGGAAAAATACAAAGGAAAATGGTAACAATGGTTGCCACCTGGGGACAGGCAGAGAAAGGAGACTTATATTTCACTGTCTGTCTCTTAATTTTTGTGCTATGTGCATGGACTACAGAGCACTATAATTAACGAATAAATATTACTCCAGAATATTTTTACAAGCAATGAATTTGAGAAAACCAAGATTTACGGCTTCTAAATATTCCATAACTCATAAAGGTATAATTATTTTTCTTGACTGATATTTTTTTATTTTGACTGATATTTTTTAAAAAGCCTTTATTCTTCTGTGAAGCTGAAGGTAAACCTAGACATTTTCTGATTTATAGCAAAAAGGAGAATTTGCATTTCCCCTAAGCCGGAGAGCTGTTTGGGTGTAAGAGGGAGACTGGGGTGGGCGGAATTAGTTTTTATGAAATAAGCAAACCTCCTATCTTTATGGAAAATGCATATCCTATGAAGGCCTGACTAATGAACACTCAGCAGTTGTTGAAGAAGGCAATTGTAACAAAGGATAATCTAAATCAATTTTGTAGCCTTTTGGAGAACAAGGTTCTTCCGCCAGCCCTCTGGCTGGGCCTTCCCAATTCTTCATCTCATTAAAATATTCTTTTATATAAGCCTAATTGCCAGAATTAAAAGAGCTGCTTATTACAGACTTGGGTTTCTATGGCAACAGTAAAATATACGCCAAAGTGTCTGAAGCATTGAGAAAAATAATATACGCTAATAATAGGTAGCCCTGTGAATCCTTTTAATAAGACAACTAATTAAAAGCCAGCTACTCTACTTGTTGTAACAAGAATGGCTGTGGAGATCTGCAAACTTTTTAAAACCCAGCAAAACATCCTCTGCTAAAGTCGCTGAAATGATTCTGTGTCAAAATATATGTTCCAAGTTTTGGTGATAAACCTGTTAGTGAAAGAAAAGATCATTTTCCCTTTTACAGTGTATGCTCAAAATCTGTCCCTTGCATTTTCTCTCTCTCTCTTTTCCTGTTCCTCTCTTTCTTTCTTTTTCTTCTTCTTTTTTTTGCTGAAATCCTGGCAGGGGTGACGACAGCCCCAGGTTGGGGCCTGCCCTGTATCTGTGTGTCAAACACAGGAAAGCTGACTCCCTTCCACTCTATAGGCCACACTCATCTCCCCAGAGGATGAACCCTAAACGGGGTTCCATCTCAGACTGCGACCCTGGGATGGGCCTTCTTGGTTCATGTTTTTGGACTTAAGTTCTTTTCTGCAGTAAGTTCTTTTCTTGATTTATTGTATAGCAAATGGCATAATTCTCTGTATTAGTTAGCTAGGGCTGCCATAACCAAGTAAAAGGCTTAAAGAAGAAACACTAATTTTCTCACAATTCTGGAGGCAGGAAGTCCAAGATCGAGGTGTGGGCACAGTTGATTCCTTCTGAGGGCTCTCTCCTTGCCTGATAGATGGCCAGCTTCTCTGTGTCTTCATGTGCTCTTCTCTCTGTGTCTGCCTGTGTGCAGAGCTCTTCTTCTTATAGGACACCAGTCATCCTGGGTCAGAGCCCACACTAAAGCCCAGTCTAAATACCTTGTATTAACTTAAGTTTCTCTTTAAAGACTCTCTCCAAATACAGTTACATTTCTAGGTATTGGGGGTTAGGTTTCAACATATGAATTGTGTGGGTACACCGTTTGGTCCCTAACAGTAAACATCCTCACTGACACCGTGACTTTGATGCCCTTCCCATCAGGTGGGGCTCTACCCAGTGTAACTGGTAGCCTTATTCCCAGTTACAGGAAGAAGGGATTAGGACACAGAAGAAGAGATTAGGACACAGAGGGAGAATGCCGGGTGAACATGAAGACAGCCGTCCATAAGCCAAGGAGAGAAGCCTCAGAAGAAACCAGGCCCAGTCATACCTTGACCTCAGACTTCTAGCTTCCAGAACCGTGAAAGAATAAATTCCTGCTGATTAAGCCACACGGTCTGTGGTATTGTGGCAGCTTTAGCAGACGCACATACTGGAAGGGGCAGGAGGAACTAGGGGCCAAAACCTTTTCTGAAAACCTGCCACACCCTTGAGACCTTAAGCTCCCTGTGGCTTGGGATTCTGTTGTTTGCGTGCATCATCAGCATTCAATAAACATTGTCTGTTTTTAGGCCGTCTTTCAAGGCAAGAAAAGAAAGAGAAGCCAGACAAGGTGGTGAAAAATCAGGGAAATATGAGAAAACCAGAAGGACGTTTATGTCGCGGAAGCCAAAGGACAAGGGCATCTTGGGAAGAGATCTTTGGAGATCTCAAGGAGGAGGGGGCTGAGAAGGAGCCACTGGCTGCAAGGATGAAAACAGTGTTTGCCAAGGAGAACTTTACATTCTTACCATGTGTTTCTACTTCTTAAAATATTTCACCACAAGAATATATAATATTATATGCAAAAAAATGTTTAACATATAGTAATCTTTAAAGAAAGAAAGAAAGTTAAAATCTTCTCTGGGCCTTCTATCCCTACTTTCTGCAAGTACTCACTGCTAGGAGTTTAGTGCAGGTCCTCAAACATTGCAAGGATTGCAAAATGGCATGGACCCTGGGAGGGCAATTTGGCAAAGTAATAATAATAATAACCTAAGTTATATACCAATAAGTTCTTTTAAAAAGTTGCAAAGGTCTAAACCCTCCAGATGTACTCACACACATGCAAAATGACACTGTGTACAAGGATATTCACTGTAGCTTTATTTGTTATGGGAAAAGTCTGGAAATAATCCAAGAGTCTTCCAATAAGGGATGGTAGATAAACTGTGCTAGAGTCACACAATGGAATCTCCATGCTGCTGTTAAAAAAAAAAAAAAACAGAATGAGGAAGTTCTCCTTGTAGTGATTTGGAAAGATTTCCAAGACAGATTAAGTGAAAAGAAAGGTATAGAGCAGCTGTGTGTTCCTTTTATGTAAGCAAGGAGGCAAAATAAGACTACACTTATACATATATTTTTAATTTGCATATGCTTGCGTGAAAACCCTCTGAAGGCATAAGAAAACAAATAGAATTGGTTATCTGGGGAGAAGAGTGTAGATTGGAAATTAGGTGGGACTATTCTTGATTATTTTCTCATTTCGATGCACAGTATCCTTAGATCCTTATAGCAAATCTGAGGCCAGTGTTATTATAATAGTATCTCAATTTTATAGATGAACATTAGAATTAGACTACGTGACTTACTTGCCCAATTATCAACTAATACAGCTGGCAAACACGGAGCCTCATTAAAGCATAACTGTGCCTAACTCCAAAACCCACGGTGCAACATATTTTAGGCTGTCCCCTGAATAAACATGGGCCCTCAGATTTATTATCTGAGGTCTTCAGATTTATCATAACATGGGTCTTCAGATTTATCATCTGAAATGAATGGTCTCTAAGGCAGGATAATCAAGTTACAGCCAAACATATTTTAAGGTGTTTATATACAATCAAGGGGCCGGAAATGGGGAGAGATTCTTTATTAAGTAGACTGGTTTCAAAGGCAGTTTGTGTTTATTTGTTCCTTTGTTGGCTTCTTAGCTTCTCCAATGTCTGTTTTGGAATAAGCAAGCAGAGGAGGAGATGGAAAATGACCTACTTTTGTGGTACATACAATTTTTGTAAGCAAGTAATTTTTTGTTGAGGCTTTTGACATTAAGGGTTTATGCTATTTAGTTCCTGAACACTTTGTCCAAGAAAGTGACTAGGGGTATAGGAAGGGAAATAAAAGATGAAGAAAGGTCCCTTCCTGGATAAGGCTTCTGCTATCACTGCTGCCAAGTCTCCTGGATTATCTGAGTATAAAGGGAAAAATCTGTAGTTCCTCCGACTGTGAGAAGGCTCTGGCACTTAGTTAAGTTACACTATGTGTTCGAGATCTTTCCTTAACTAATTGTATCTTTTTTGCCCTGTTAGGAGGAAATTTTCTTAAACTAGATTTATTTTCTAAATGGAAATATCCAGGCCTTGAATGTAGCAGCTCTTGCTCTGAGCAGTACAGATCCTAAAGTCCTTCAGTTACATGGCCTTGGTTGTTTCCGATGTGTAAGACCTGAGTGGTCCTTCACAGAGGTTTGAATCAGAGCTTTGGGAGTTCTAACAAGAAAAAGAGAGGGGAGTCTCAAGAAAACAAAGCAGGAAGTGGAAAATTCTCTCCTTGGATTACTTTCCCCCTTGATTTCAGCTCCAAGTGACACTAGTTTGCCAGGAGGCCAACTTGGGCCAAACTCGTGGGTCTTTTCCCAACTGGCAAAAGTGGAAAAATAGAATAGCTGCTTTTCCCCAAAGCTCGTGACTCTTGTCTCCATCACAATGACTCACAATGCCGAGACTGCCCAAAATTGTTGCCCTAACTCCAAACCACCTTGCGAATTCCTTGCTCCCTTCTTGCAGCGAACCTCCCAACTTGCCCCATAAGCCCTCAGTGCGTAACAGACCATACTTTATGATGCTTTTGTTCTGAGGTCCAACCCTCTCCTTGGCTCATCACAACTATTAGAAGATAAAGTGAATCTTAGCCATGACGCTGATAAAGTCTTTATAGAGTAAAACTTTCCGTCTCCAAAGTCTCGAGAAGAAACAAGAAGTATTGCAATCTGTAACACTTGAAAGAGAATTAGCCCTCCTTTGGCAATGGAATAAGTACAATTCCCAAACCCCTAGTCACTGTCAGTATCAAAGCAAGAAACTGAATGTGTTGGCTGGTAAAACGGTTTATTGACTGAGTGAAGGTGCCTCATCGTTTTCATTCAGTGACCCTCAGTTCATTAGTGTCATCATTCATTCTTCATCATTTATTCATTTATTCACATTTACTGAGCCAGATATTCTGTTGGGCACAGGGATTACAAAGAGAGCAAGAAATAATGCCTGACCTCAAGGAGCATGCATTCGAGCTGTTGTTCTCACCTCTCATCACTTTCAAGAATTTTAAACGGCTCCCTTCTATCTGACCTTCACACACAGAGCTGTAAGCAGCTCTGCCTCTCTGGTCTCTGTAAATGCCAATTATCTCTAGAGAACTCTTTTATTAAAAGTATGCATGCATGCATGCAAGCATGCTAAGTCGCTTCAGTCGTGTCCGACTCTGTGCGACCTCATGGACTGTAGCCCGCCGGGCTCCTCTGTCCATGGGATTCTTCAAGCAAGAATACTGGAGTGGGTTGCCATGCCCTCCTCCAGGGGATCTTCCCTACCCAGAAATCGAACCCAGGTCTCCTGAGTCTTCTTTATTACAGGCGATTCTTTACCACCTGGGAAGCCCCTATTAATAGTATATCAGCTACTAACTTAAGGAAATAATGAAGTCTAAAAATAGATACCATTGTACAGTTTGAAACACTTTTCTTATTTATAAAACAGCTCATTTGAGCCTCACAACATATTTGGGTAGAAATTGTTTCTTTTTTCTTCTTTTTTAATAATGGCTTTATTGAAATATAATTTACATATGATACAATTTATAATTTGAAGTGCAAAATTCAATGGATTTTATATTCAGAGTTGTGAAAACAAAAATCACTGCAAGCGATTTTGAATATTTTCATCACCCTAGAAAGAAACCCCATACCCATTAGCTAATACACTAACCTGCTTTCTGTCCTTGTAGATTTAGCTGTTCCATACATTTCACATCAATGGAATCATATAATACATGATCTTTTGTGTCTGGTTTCTTTCACCTAATAATTTTTTAATGGCTCATGCATATTATGGAATGTATCAGTACCTCGTTCCTTCTGTTACATGGATATTTCACATTTTATTTATCTATTCATCTTTAGATGGTATATTTCACTTTATAAGTAAAGAAACTAAAGCAAATAAATGGCTGGGTTGAGACCATCCAAAGCCAGGTCTCCTGGCTCCTGACCCAGGGCTCATTTTATTAAATCCATTGCTTTTCATAACTAAAAGGTACATGTTCATTTCTATTTTCAAAATACCTTTATGTAAGAAATTCTAAAACAGGGAATGAAGCTAAGAAGTACAATAAAGCTTCTAGGACTGCCTCCTAGGAAATCTAGGAAGCCTCCTTGTTATTCGCTATTACAAATATTTCCACCCTGCATGGAAAAAAAAAGAATTTTGAGAGCGAAAAAGAAATCAGTAAAAAATGGTTCCTTCTGCTCAATGTCATGTGGCAGACTGGATGGGAGGGAATTTGGGAGAGAATGGATACTTATGAGCCGTGTGTGAGTACTAAATCGCTTCACTTGAGCCTGACTCTTTTGAGACCCTATGGACCATAGACCACCAGGCTCCTCTGTGCATGGGATTCTCCAGGCAAGAATGCTGGAGTGGGTTGCCATGTCCTCCTCCAGGGGACCTTCCCTACCCAGGGATCGAACCCTCGTCTCTTACATCTCCAGCTTTGGCAGGCAGATTCTTAACCACTAGTGCCACCTGGGAAGCCCGGATACTTGTATATGCGTGGCTAAATCCCTTTGCTGTTCACCTGAAACTATCATGACATTGTTAATCAGCAATACTCTAATACAAAATAAAAAGTGTAAAACAAACAAAGAAAAAGCATGGTTCTTAGTAGAGCCTAGCCATCACCGATGCCCCTGTCCCTTCCTCTGAGCCTATGTCTCTGTTCTCTGTTGTTGTCTGTGTACAAGTCATAGGTCATTAGAATGGGCCTGCGGGAGTCGAGAGAGGTCCTCATTAAAAAGGAGGACATCAGGGACTTCCCTGGTGATCCGGTGGCTAAGAGTCTGTGCTCCCAATGACGGGGGCTGGCATTCGGGCCCTGGTTGGGGAACTAGATCCCACGTACAGCAGCTAAAGATCCCGCATATTGCCATGAAGATCGAAGATCCCACGTGCTGCAAGTAAGACTCAGCACAGCCAAATGAACAATGAATATTAAAAACAAAAAAAGAGTACATCAGAATCGACTATTCAGCTTCGGTTGCTAACACACTGGCTCCTGAATCCACAGGCCGTATGCAAATATTATGAACGTCATCCTGATTACTCTCTAACAGTTTTATACACTTAGATGAGGCCCTTAGCAGCAGGATATTCTAATGGAAGCTATTATAATGAAACGAAAATTTTTTATGTACAGAGATTTTTTCAATTTTAAAAGAAAATCACTTTAGACAAAACTTTGAGCCTATAACAGAGCAAATCTGTCCAGCTGTAAACCAAATTCCAAGATTGGCCAACTCCTATTTTCAGCAGCTGGCAAGAGTACCCTTAACGAGCTCTGTGGACATCTCTTTTTCTTCACCCCATATGGTATAAAATAAAACCAACCTAGACTCCTTCATAAGCTTTATGTAGTCACTTGAGTCTCAGAAATGGTTCCTCTAACACGCAGCAATGTTTTGCCTGGTGATGAGTCCTCTGCAAATAGTTAACCAACGTTGTGCGTTATAGAAACCAACGTAGGTATAAATGAAACAATACTGTAAATACTAGGAAAACAATCTGAATGCATTAATCACAGCACTGTGAAGACACGTTCAGGCTGCTGTAACAGAATACCATAGACTTAGTGGTTTATAAATGATAGAAATTTATTTCTGACAGTTCTGGAGACTAGGAAATCCCAAATCAAGCTGCTGGCCAATCAAGTGTCTGACGAGGATCCACCCTCATCAGGGTTTATAGATGGCCATCTTCCCACTGTGCCCTCAGATGGCAGAAGAGGGCAAGGGAGTTCTCTGAGGTCTCTTTCATAAGGGCATTTCCATTCATGAGGGCTCCACTTTCATGACCTAATCACCTCCCAAAGGCCTCACCTCCAAATATCATCACATGAGAGGATTAGAATTTAGCATATGAATTTAAGGAGACAGGAACATTCAATCTATATCATATACTAAGGATAATAAAGGTGAATAAATTAACTCAGAAGATTCAAAACTCAACACCAGCCTAGAGAGTCGGGCTAAGCAAAGGAGGCTGATAAACAGGAAAAGCATTGTCTGACGTTATTATACAGAATACCAGTTTGAGGTTTCAACCTCAGTGAGCTTTTTGCAGTTCACCTCTCACTTCCTCTTTTGTCCCCAGCTTTCCTCTTTTCATCGGAGAGATTAGGGCTTTTCCTTCCAGAACCCCAGTTAGCTAACCAGCCTAAAACTGAGCAGATCTGCAAGCCAGGACTGTTCCAATCGATAGTGGCTAAGGCTCCTCCTGTGAAAATGTGTATGCTGAGATCTAATTGTAAACATTTTCTGATTCTAGTGTGTCTCCTAATGGAATGCTCTGTCTTGGCACGGCTAGGGACATATGGCATCTTACAGACCAGCACCTGTGGACAATGGACTTCCTTCGGCAGGGCAGGGTGGGGAGCTCCAAGGGAAAGAACAGAAGGGTATGTGTGGGTGGGATTTGTGGGGAGGCCTGTGTGTCTAAAATGAAAACTCTAGTCTTTTCCTCCTATTTGAAGGGAAAATCTCAGTTCAGTCTATTTCCTGTGTATTTTTTTCGCTACTCACAGAGAACAACTTCTGACACTTCTGGGTACCAAATGCATGTGGGGTTTTCCCCACAACAATGAGTAAGTCTCCAGTACAAGCTGAGCGGCCTACAGTTTAACTCAGCTCTGATACCATCTACCCAGAGAGAGAGTCAGATCCCACGGGTTCAGGGCTCAGTCTTACAAGACTGCCCTCCCTTCCTCACCACACACACACACACACACACAACACCACACTCCAGTTGAAAGTCACCTGAAAGCCCAGGTGCTTTCTGAGCTTCTGACCAACTGGCTGTAGATTGGAAGTTTCAATGACTCTCTCCCTTGGATTCAGTTAATTTGCTACAGCAACTCAACAAAACTCAGGAACACTTAGATAAACCAGTTTGTTAAAGACATGATAAAAGATACAAATGAACAGTCAAATGAGGAGTTACCTAGGGCGAGGTCTGGGAGGGTTCTGAGCACAGGAGCTTTCGTTCCTATGGAGCTGGACTGTGTCACCCTCTCTGAAAGTTGTACTATTGGAATTTTATTGAGGTTTCATTGTATACACGTGATGGATCATTAACTACATTTTCAGCCCTTCCTCCTTCTTAGGAAAATGGGGGGCCAGGCTGAACATTCCAAGCTTCTAACAGTGGCTTGTTCTTTCGGGTGACCGGCTCTCAACTTGGAACCACCCAGAAGCCCACCTAGAGTTGCTCCATTAGAACAAAAGATGGTCCTGTCACTCAGGAAATTATAAATATTTCAGGAGCTCTGTGTCAGGAGCCAGGAGCAAAGACTATTGTATATTTTCTATTGTCTCACAGTGTTCCACCATAATTTCTGAAAGGAACTGGAAGCAAGGCATCAAGGCATGCTGATTGAGTACTGGTAAGAGCACACCTCCGATTCGGGAGGAGTGAGTGGCCGAGGGCACCTGTAAGGGTGCATGAACCAAGCGTGTGCGCCCAGTCACTTGCTCAGTCTGACTCTTTGCGACCCCGCAGCCTGTGGCCACCAACCTCCTCTGTCCATGGAATTTTCCAGGCAAGAATACTGGAGTGGGTTGCCATTTCCTCCTCCAGGGGTTCCTCCTGACCCAGGGATCGAACCTGTGTCTCTTGCATCTCCTGCATTCGCAGGTGGATTCTTTACCACTGTGCCACCTGAGAAGCCCTTTTGAATCAAGAATAATCAATAAAAGTTATCACAGTGGCTTAAAACTTTTAACTATATGTTCACAGATAAATATATATATATATCTTATATACATGTATATAAATGCTATATACATACTATATATGTATGTATTTTAAGGGCTTCCCTAGTGGCTCAGTGGTAAAGAATCTGTCTGCAGTGCAGGACATGAAGGAGACGTGGGCTTGAGCATGGAGTTGGCAAGATCCCCTGGAGGAGGGCGTGGCAACCCACTCCAATATTCTTGCCTGGGAAATGCCCCAGACAGAGGAGCCTGGTGGGTTACAGTTCTTAGGGTCGTAAAGAGTTGGACACAACTGAAGCCACTGACCATGAGCACATATATTTCAGGAAACTGGATAGAATGATAAGCATTCAATCCTGGATAGTTATTATTTCTGGGTGACAGAGAAGCAGTGCATTCGGGGAGAGACACACAAGGGAATTCAACTCTGTTTGGGAGTTTTATTTCTGAAACTGAGTGGTGGTCACACAGGTGTTATTGGCACCATCTGTTCACAGTGATGTCTATTTCTTTTAATTTCTTGGTTTTAATGACTACTAAACACTGATAGATATAACGCACATCAACAAGAGCTCTGTTTAGTCCCCAGTTTGTTTCTTGTGCCTGGTTAGTCTTTTTTAAAATTGTGGTAGAATATACGTGACATAAAATTTACCATTTTAACCACATTGAAGTTGTTTTAACGGTACTGGCTCACATGTGATAGATGCATAAGGAGTGGTGATAATATAACACAGAAACCAAGCTGGTTTATGTGCAATTGTCCCAGTATGTTGATATTTTGAAGTCATTGGAGCAGGCTTCCTTGCAAAGAGAAAGCCCTCATCATGTTTGAGCATCACAGGGAGAAACTGGAAACCCCACAGAAGCGCCTTCCTTTAGTGGCTGATTTAGTGGCTTAAGATCCTCTACATTTTTTGCTCTTTTAATCTGTCTAGGGAAGTTAGGAGTACAGATGAGAAAGCAATGAAGACATTTTTCTTTAGTTTTAAATAAAGTAAATTAAGAAAGCTACCTCTAGATTATATTTTTCGTCTGGGAGAAAAGAGTCTCTTTGGAAGCAAATTTAGGACCCTGGTCTCTAAGGAGGAATCAGGCTACAAGGCTGCAAAGAAAGGCCTGCCATGTGGTTGACTGCAAATGTGAATGGAGATTGAACTGTGCTAGGATATTTTCCTGAATGGTTATCATTTTTATCAGGGCTCTACTTGCTAACTTCTGAAGATTTTGAGTGGCCTGTTCCTAGTTTTTCTGTTTTTCCCATAAGTACTTTTCATGCATGATTTGGGTAGACATGAAATTTTTCAAAAATACAAAAGAATTGTTATTACGCTTTACACATACTTGTAAGTTCTGAATATTCAGTTTAAAAAATTAAGGTTGCAAAGGAGAAATAATCTAAGTTGGGCAATTATTTACATTCAGCTTTCCATATCCATAGTTCTGAATCCACAGACTTAACGAGCCATGCAGCAAAAATATTTGAAAAAGAATTCCACAAAATTTCAAGTAGCAAAATTTGAATTTACCATGTCCTAGCATTTACATTGCATTGGTAATATAAGGAAACCAGAGGTGTTTAAAGTGTGCAGGATGATGTGTGTAGGTTGTATACAATCTGAGCATCCACAGATTTAGGTATCTGTAATGGAGTGTGTGTGTGTGTGTGTGTGTGTATGTGTGTGTGTGCTTGGGAGTAGCAGGGTTCTGAACCAATCCCACACAGATACAAAGGACAACTGTATTTTCTCTCTTGTTTTCTGGGCTGATGTTAACCCAGGGGTTAAGAAAATCAAAATGACTTAATAAGGAAAACGTGTCAATATCACACAACATAAGCTTCCAAATACAGGGTTTCATAAGCAGAGTGGCATAATGATGACTTCAAGGACTAAATCACTTTTCATCTTCCTCATCTGCCATCCTCAATACCTTGGTTTTCATCCACAGCTTGCGCCCTCATGGTCACAGGATGGCTGCCACAGCTCCAAACCTCACACTGTGATACAGCTTTGTTCAAAGGTAAAAAGTTTTTGCTTTAGAGTCTTTTTTTTAAGGAGGAAATTCTTTCCATAAGTCCGCCTGCAGATTTCCCTTTAGTTTCTTTTGGCCAGAGTTGAATCACATGGTTATCCCTTAGCTGCAGGAGAGTCTAGTAATGAATATCTGGCAATTTCAGCCTTTAGAAAGGGAGGCAGTTCTACCAGCAAGGAAAACACATTGGGAATGACTTGGGTAGGCAACCAGCAGTGTCAGGCAAGGCAGAAGGTAACCAGACAGGTCTGTCTGCAGACCTCTGCCCCATGATGTCAACTGAAGATTCTTCCAGCTCTTAAATTGCCTTCCATCACAAACAGTGTAATATAGCCACACCCTCAAACTCACCCTGTACCTTCCTGCTTCCCATCTTTGTACACAGTTCCCTCAGCCTGGGATTCTGTCTCCTTCCACATCTGCGTTTAGTCATAGAGTCCGCTTTTTAAAATGTCATTCAAACACCACTGTGTCAGTAGAGACAATAAGTGGTCAAACTTCACGACTCTTCCTTCAATCTGCTGTAGCTAGGGAACTCCTCATGGGGCCTAGTACAGGATCTGCAAAGTCTCAAGTCTGGTGAGTGAACCCGCTTTGTCCTCTGGGCTGCAGAAGGAAGTGTGATAGAAAACATTTCTCTTCACTTGGTGGTGGTGGTGGGGTGGGGGCCAGGGGGGTGGGATTTGGAAGAAGTGATACTACACAAAAGAGCTACCCTAAAGGTTAATGTTATCTTTATTCTGTTTCTTACCCAAGTCATGTAAGAAATTTACCAAAAGTCATTATTTTCCTCTCCCCAATTGTTTGAATGACTGCTTTAACCCTTTCAAATTCTTTAACTTGTAAGCACTGATCTTTATGGATTTTTTAACAGCTTCTCAAAATTACTGAAAGTTAATAATTGTTGAAACTGGGTGAAAGGTACATGGTAGAATTTATTACACTATTCTATTTTTGTCTATGTTTAGAATTTCCTTAAATAAAATATGAATTGTTCTCCATGTTCAGAATCTTTGAAGCCAAAGGCTATGAATTTAAGAAAAACTATAGTAAACATTCAAGTGGGTTGTTACCCATGGGAAATTAACTTCCACTCCGTCTAGACATAAAATCTGCAGGCCCTGTGGCAGGGTTTTCTTCTTTGCTTCTCCAGACTCAACGAAGCTCTAGTCTTCCATTTACTTTGGACAAAAGAGTGCCAGTGTAGTGTGTGAACTTATCTTAGCTCATCATAAAGTTATTTCTTTTTTTAATTGACCGGGGATCAAACCTGCCCCCCTACCCCCACCCCATCCATGGAAATGCCGAGCCCCAATCACTAGACCACCAGAGAAGTCCTAAAGTTCATTTTTGATAAGCACTTGTTTCCTTTCCATTAAATAATTCCTTGGCCATTTGGGCTTTTGTCAAGTGGGATCCACATTTGCTCAAATAAGCCAGAAAACATTCATTTTTAAAAATTAATAATAACTTTGATTCAACTGACACCCAAATTTGGCAACAACAGTTAACACAATTTTTTTAGTTGAGATAACAACTGCTCAAGTGATCTAAGTGAAACGTCTTTTCAGTTAATAAACAGGGAACTGCAGAGGCTGTATCTTATCACATTCTTTTGTACCAGATATACACAGTAGAGCTTCCCCCCTTGTTTCCTCTCTGAAAAGTTCTGTCTGTTCCCCATGGCTTAGGTTAAATTCTGCCTCCACTGTAAAACCTGAGGCCTCTGTTATTAAAAAAAAAAAACTTTTTATTACAAACTTCTTATTTCAATATAACTAGTATTGAACCCTTATTATATGGAGGCAATAGGTTGAAAAGCAGTTATCTGCCCACTCACCAAATTCATTTGGGAGGCATGTTAAAAATAAATTCCCTAGTCCCTTCCCTAGAGATCAATCCTATTTTGCTAGCTCCATGGGGAGCCCTGAATCTGCGCTTTAATAGGGTCTTCTTTGGTGGCTCAGAAGGTAAAGAATCTGCCTGCAATGCAGGAGACACAAGTTCAATCCCTGAGTCGGAAAGATCCCCTGGAGAAGGTAAGGGCTACCCACTCGAGTATTCTTGCCTGGAGAATCCCATGGATGGAGCACCCTGATGGGCTACAGTCCATGAAGTCGCGAAGAGCTGTACAGGACTGAGCGACTGACGCTTTCACTTTCACTCACCTGGTGATTCTTTAGCCCAGGCAAGTTTGGGAAACGAGGTAGAGTGCTTAAGCCATGGGCCCTGGACACCTCTGAACGCAGACTGCCTGGGTTTGAATTCTGGTTCCACCACTCATAGTGTGGTCTTAGAAAAATTACTTAGTATCCATAAACCTCAGATTTTCTCATTTGTAAAATGATAGTAACAATAATATCTGTCTCACAGCACTGTTCAGTTCAGTTCAGTTGCTCAGTTGTGTCCGACTCTTTGCGACCCCATGAATCACAGCACACCAGGCCTCCCTGTCCATCACCAGCTTCCAGAGTTCACTCAGACTCACGTCCATTGAGTCAGTGATGCCATCCAGCCATCTCATCCTCTGTTGTCCCCTTCTCCTCCTGCCCCCAATCCCTCCCAGCATCAGAGTCTTTTCCAATGAGTCCACTCTTCGCATGAAGTGGCCAAAGTACTGGAGTTTCAGCTTTAGCATAATGTGGTGAGGTTTAAATGGGGTAATAGTAGAACAAGATTTGGGGGACCTGATTTAAGATAAATAATTGCAAACACATTTTAAATTTGCAAATTTTACAAAAACATATGATCATATGAACACATTACCAGGATCCCTCTCCGGGGCCCTGAAGTCTTATTAACTTCCTAGAAAATCCTCTGCTAAGTAGCCACTATTTTATTGTGCTCAGGCTTTGTGTATATTGTTCTATTTTGTTTCTGTGATGACCCCACAAGGACAGTATTATCTCCACTTTGTAGTATATCAATAGGACTCAAAACAAGTTTAGGGGACTTCCCTGGCACTCCAGTGGTCAAGACTCCGTGCTCCTACTGCAGGGGCACGGGTTCGATCCCTGCTTGGGGAAATAAGATCCATTGTGTTGCATGGCTCGCCCAAAAAGACGAAACAAACAAAAAAGCCCCAGAGGCTTAGGGGAGACGGGGTCCTGCCCAGGACTATATCAGAAACAGGAGAATCAAACCCAAGTCTACCATGTGCCAGAACCCACTTGTGTCGTCAGGGCCAAATACTAGACATTCACACTCTGGCCGCTTTTTATGTGAATGATCTCGTCAAAGTTAAAAAGAGATAATAGAGTAAAGAGACTTTTTAAATTTATTTTTTATTATCACTATAGTTGATTTACATTGTTGTGTTGATTTCTGCTATACAACAAAGTGAGTCAGGTTTATACATTTACACACATTCTTTTCTATTATGGTTTATCCTAAGATGTCGAATATAGTTCCCTGTGCTATTCAGTGGATATATGGAGACTTAAGTTGATCGGCTTCTCTGTGTCATGGTGGAACACCATGAAGCTGGGACTGTTCTCAGCTGTGTAGTCAGAACATCAAGGTTAAGCAACCAATTGCTTAACTGAACCCACGGGAGGCTGACCGGGCACATCATGCCAGTGTGTTTCTGGGCAATGGGAGAGTGCCTACCTAGTCGTCAGCCCAATCAAGGGGGCCAAAGGGAAGGTCAGAGGACAGTTTAGTAAATCTGGGGTCAGAAATCAGAGTTGGGTGCCATGGTGAGATATTTTCATCAAGGTAGGCTAACCGAATGAATAACTGTTTCTCCACGGGGCAGACACACCTGCCCAAGGAATAGGGGTGGAGGTCAGGAATCAGAGCATCAGCTCTCTTAAGAAAGCAGTGGCAACACATTCTTATTCTGTGAAAGTGAAAGTCGCTCAGCCGTGTCTGACTCTTTGTGACCCCTCGGACTATACAGTCCATGGAATTCTCCAGGCCAGAATACTGGAGTGTGGAGGTATTCCTTCTCCAGTGGCTCTTCCCGACCCAGGATCGAACCAGGGTCTCCTGCATTGCAGGAGGATTCTTTACTAACTAAGCTACTTATTCTGTAGTCCTCCTTTTAAAGCGCATGTCCGCAAGCACAGTTTGTAGAACTATTTTTGGTTATAAGTGTCTAAAGGCCCAACTCAGCCTGACTTAGGAAATGTGTCAGCTTGCGTAAATGAAAAATCAAAGGGCAGAAGAGCTGGCCTCATCAAGCCTAAGTTGGGGTTCAGATCATCTCCTCCCCTCCGTATGCTGCTGAGTTTTCAGGCTCCACTGAGAAGCAAGATGGCTATAGCTATTGCAACCAACCAAGTTCAAGTTCAAGTTCCACCTGGGAAAAGAGAGTAGTAGTAGGTGGCTTCCGTTTACCTGGCTTAATCACTTGCTCACTTTTGGCCAATCACGACGCAAAAGGAATGTGACACGCTGACTGCTGTGGGCCTTGATCGCGTGCCGTGACTCTTGAGACAAAGGTGGAGCTCAGCACTTTGTAGTTTGATGCCGGGCTGGATGCCCAAACCGAGAAAAGGCACTCTTGCTGGAAAAACGGGGAAGAGAGGCAAACAAATATCCATTCAGGCAGGGCTTCATGCCCAAGACATCACAGGACAGCTGAGGGTGTTAGTTTTCTTCTGAGACACACCACCTTCAGGATACACCCCAGTCAGCTTCTTTGAGCCTGGGTGTCTCCCACAGACCCTTTCTTAAAGCAGGCAATTTCTACAGTTGACTAATCTCCTTTAAAATGAGTGGTTCAATTTTCCCACCCATCATGAAACAAGTATGCTCTTTAAAAATATACATATATAACACATAAACATATGAAGAATAAAAAGGTAATTATACAATCTCACCATGTAAACAAAACCACTATTTTTTATGGACTTCATCCTCGTCCGTCTTCCATGGATAGTTTGTCTTATTTTCACTGCTGACATTCTCCTGCACATATTTCTTCTTTTTCCCTTCACACTGTATCATAAACATCTTTCCAGATTATTACCTAGACTTCATGCATATAACAACTTTTCATAAAGATATTTTAAAAGACATTATAAAAGCAATACATTTGTGGGGAAATAACGCAAATAACACAGAAGTGCATGTGGTTGAAAAGTAAAATCACCAGATTTTAAGAATGTGGACTAAACTCATGCTGAAATCTCCACTTCCTCATAAGGCCACGAGAAGAAATTTTTAAAGGTATAGAAAGGAAAGAAAGAAGGAAGTCAGGGGGAGGGAAGGAATGGATGGAAGAAAGAGAAGGGGAAAAGTGAAAGATAATAGAGCTGCTCTAAAGAAAAGCAAGGGCCCACTCCAGAATGGCTGGGCAGCATTAAGAAGGTGAAGGGAAACTGCATGGTAAGCAGAGACACACCATGTCATAATGTCTACATGGGAACTGATGCAGTCAGACCACAGAGGTGTAGGCAGAGGTGGAACCCCGGGGGTAGAAGGTGAGCTCACCCAGCCTCTGAAAACGGCTAACACCATCCGAAACCTCAACACGAGGAGGAACTTGGACCTGAGACAACAATCAGCAGCTCAATGAGAACTCAAAAATTAGGGATTTCAGATCCTCATAGACAACGGCCCCAGCGGCACGCTGGAATCACCAGGGAGGTGACATGTCCTCTGCTCCCCAGACCTGACCACGTGGGCGTCCCTGGTGGCTCAGAGGGTAAAGCGTCTGCCCACAGTGCGGGAGACCTGGGTTCGATCCCCCGGTCAGGAAGATCCTCCGGAGAAGGAAATGGAGACCCACTCTAGTATTCTTGCCTGGAAAATGCCATGGACGGAGGAGCCTGGTAGGTTACAGTCAATGGGATGGCAAAGGGTCGTACACGACTGAGCAACTTCCCTTCTCAGACCTCGCTATCCCCTAGTTAAGTCAGAATTCCTTAGGATTAGACCCAAGCATCAGTATTTTTAGCGTTCCCAGTGATTGCAATGTGCAGCCAAGGTTGATTTCAGCTGTTCTGTCGGGAATTCTTTCCATGAAATGAAAACACGAAGCTGCGAGACAATAGATGATCGTTAGCAAGAATCAGCTAAAGAGGATGAAAATAAATGATTGTTGACAGAAAAAAATTAATAATGGTCTGAATATCAGACTGGACACAACCTTGAAGGCTGTCTCTCCAGATGATTAAGTTCCCAGAGTTCGTTCAGCCTCCTTCTTCCCTCCTGCCTTCTCTCCTTCTCTTTCTCTATTCCTGGCCCTACACCGTATACGTGTAGCCACAGAGCACCACACAAAAGTCTCCAGACAAGGTCAACCAAGACAGTTTCCAGGTGACCAGCAGCTACAGGTCACGGGAGATCTGTGAATTCTATCTTACTGCCCTGGCTCATCTCTGCCTGAGTCTTGGCAGGATTTGAAGTCGGGGCCTAGGAGGTACCTCTGGAACTTTCCGTGGGGGTACACCTGGAGACCTTGGGAGAAGGAATAGTTCAGTAGACATCTCACCGTGCCTTCATCTTTGCTCTTCTCCTTCCCCGCGTCACCCTAGGAAGGTAAAATCTGGCTAAAATGATTAATTAGGACAGCTTTATGACTCAAGAAAGCCACGTGCAGAGTGTGAATGAAAGGGGACCTCCATCTCACCCACCTCTCTGTCTCTGCCTGACCCCAGCAGCTATAGGAGGGCAGAGAGATGGTTGCCCTCTCCTTGGAGTAACTCAGCATTTGGATGGCACAGCTAGGACTGGCACACACACACACACACACACACACACACACACACACACACACACACACACAGGTGATGATCTTGGTAGGCAGGAGGGGTAGCAGCAAGGAGCTGGCTTTCTGGAGACGTAGGTTTGACTTCCAGGCTGGCACTTACTCCTTTTTATCCTATAATGCCTTGGGCTTGAAGCTCAGGTCAATGCTAGAGGCAAATGTCTCACTGAAGCATTCAGAGACTCAGAGTCTGCTCTGGGAGTAATATTACCCACCTCCCAGTACAGGGCTCAAGATTAAACCGGACACTGTAAAGCCCCCAGGGCAGGGAAGGTGCTCAACAGATGGCCACTCAGTCTGCCTTCCAAAGGAGCCAGCCACCACTGCAACTGAGTCTGTCTCTAACCAGAAGCTGCTGTCTCTGAGAAATGAGAGCTGAAACACACAGGTGACGCATTCTCCAAACTGTTTTATAGCCACGAACTCTTGCTACATACACATATTTTGCATATTTTCAATACCCTGTTGATTCCCACTTTTAGGGCTGTAAAATCATCTCAACGCATGCAGCTTTCTCCAGATACCTTATATACACTAGATTTCATTTTGCCAATGATAAAGGGAGTAAATTTCGTTTTGGAAGGCCACCAGCACTGTGGGTCTAACAAGACCTTCTGAAAAATTCCGTCCGCCAGTAAACTTGAATCTGAGGGATCCTGGCCGGGCCCTCACTGGTAACCCCTTAATCTGCATGAGATTTCTATCTGGAAGTATAGCAGACATTCCAGCAATAAGTTTTTTGGTTCAACTTTTTAATTTTGAGATCACAGGCAGTTTTAAGGGATAGCACAGAGGTAGCAGGTGTGCTTAGCAGTTCCCCCCAATGGTAACACCTTACGAAACCAGCACAAGATCAGAACTGGGACAGTGACACTGAGACAGGCAAAATACCGAACTTCTCCATCATCACGTTGTCCTTTTAAATCCATACCCACCTCCATCCCCTCCTTAACCCCTGGCAACCACTTTTCTGGTCTCCATATCTATAACTGCATTCTTGTCATTTCAGGAATGTTATATAAATATTAAAAAATTCTACAAATTATAAATGCTGGAGAGGGTATGGAGAAAAGAGAAACCCTCCAACGGTGTTGGTGGGAATGTAAATTGGTGCAGCCTTCGTGGAAAACAGCATGGAGATTCCTTAAAAAGCCAAGAGTGAACATGTAGTTCAGTGATCCCATTCCTGAGCATATACCCAGAAAAGATGAAAACCCTAATTGGAAAAGATACATGTATCACAATATTCATAGCAGCATTATTTACAATAGCCAAGCCATGGAATCAACCCAAATGCCCATCAACAGATGATTGTCATAGAACATGTATCAACAGTGTATATATTAATATATATTACATATGTTAGCCATTGAAAAGAATGAAATATTGCCATTTGCGGCAGCACGGGTGGACCCAGAGAATATTATACTTAGTGAATTAAGTCAGATGGAAATATTAATAGTATATGATATCACTTATATGTGGAATCTAAAAAATAGTACGAATGAGTCTATATACAAAACAGTAACAGACTTGCAGGCATAGACAACAAATTTTACAGTTATTAAAGTGGGGAGGGAGTATAGGATTATCACATTACTTGATCATTCTGCAAACTACTATGGAGAATAAGCGACAAGGATTTACTGCATAACACAGGGAATTATGGGCTTTCCTCGTGGCTCAGCAGTAAAGAATCCACCTGCCAATGCAGGAAACGCAGGTTTGATCCCTAGGTTGGGAAGATCCCCTAGAGAAGGACATGGCAATCCACTGCAGACAGAGAAGCCTCATGAGCTACAGTCCCTAGGGTCACAAAGTCAGACATGACTGAAGCAACGGAGCATGCACTCACACCTGCACAGGGGATTATATTCAATGTCCTGTAATAATATATAATGGAATATAACCTGAAAAAAAATGTATATAACTCAATCGCTTTGCTGTACACCTGAAACTAACACAATATTGTAAATCAGCTATACTTCGAATTTTAAAAAGAATATTGCATAAGTGGAATGTTGCCACATGTAGTCTTTCACCATTGACTTTTTTTTCTCTGGAGATTCATCCAGGTCATTGCCTGTTTCAATAGCCTCTTCCGTTTCACTGCTGTGTCATGTCCAGAGTATGAATGTACCACAGCTTGTTTACTGTTCACTCATCGAAAGACATATTCATTGCTTCTAATTCTGGGCTATTAAGAATTGAAGCTTCCACGAAGACTCGTGTCCAGGTTTTTGTGTGATCACAAGCTTCCATTTCGCTGGATAAATGCTGCATCACATAGTAATTGTATGTTTAATTTTAAAAGAAACAGCCAAAATGGTTTTCAGAGTGGTTGTACCATTTTACGTTCCAACCAGCAATGTATGAGCGATCCAGTTTCTGTGCTTCCATTCTCGCCAGAATTTGGGATTGTCACTATGTTTTATTGAAGGTACTCTGATAAATGTGTAGTTCTGTCTCACTGTGGGACTTGCATTTCCCTAATAACTAAGTCTAAGACTTCCCTGGTGGCGCAGACGGTAAAGCATCTGTTTACAATGTGGGAGACCCGGGTTCGATCCCTGGGTTGGGAAGATCCCCTGGAGAAGGAAGTGGCAATCCACTCCAGGACTACTGCCTGGAAAATCCCATGGACAGAGGACCCTGGTAGGCTACAGTCCACGGGGTCGCAGAGTCGGACACGATGAGCAGCTTCACTATATTCGCTATAATAACTAATGAGGTTGAACATCTTTTCATGTGTTTATCTGCCATTGTATAAATGCCTCTTCATATGCTTTGACCATATTTTAGTTAAATTTTTCATTGTTGAGTTTTGAGTTATTTATATGTTCTAGAAACCAATCCTTTGTAGGATATGCAGTTTGCAGTATGCTCTGATTTTGTAGCTTCTCTTTTCATTCTTTTAACAGGGCCTTTCTCAGAGCAGGTTTGTCATTTTGATGAAGTCTGATTTATCCATTTTTCCCTTTATGGATCTTACATTTGGTGTTAAGTCTAAGAACTTTTTGCCTAACTGTAGATTCTGAGATTTCTCGCCTACATTCTTTTCTAAAAGTTCTATCATTTTACTTTTAAGTCCATGATCAATTTTGAGTTTATTTTTGTATCAGGCATGAGGGATAAGTGCAAGTGTTTTTGTTTGTTTGTTTGTTTGGGGAAGGTTTTTCCTTCAAGATGTCTAATTGCTCCAAAACCATTTGTTGAAAAGATTATCTTTCATCAATCAAATTGATTTCTCATCATCATCAAACATCAGCTAGCCCAACTTGTGTGGATCTATTTTGGGGTCCTCTGTTCTGCTTCAGTGATCTCTGTGGCTATACCTCCACCCATACCATACAATTTTGATTATTGTACCTATTAAACAAACGTTGAAGCTGCTTAGACTGAGTCCTCCTACATGACTCTTTCAAAATAGTTCTAGTTATTCTAAAATAAATCAATTCAGTTCATTTCAGTTGCTCAGCCATGTCTGACTCTTTGCGACCCCATGGACTGCAGCACACCAGGCCTCCCTGTCTGTCACCAACTCCTGGAGCTTACTCAAATTCATGACCATTGAGTCGGTGATGCCATCCAATCATCTCATCCTCTGTCATGCCCTTCTCTTCCCACCTTCAATCTTTCCCAGCATCAGGGTCTTTTCAAATGAGTCAGTTCTTCACAGCAGGTGGCCAAAGTATTGGAGTTTCAGCTTCAGCATCAGTCCTTCCAAAGAATATTCAAGACTGATTTCATTTAGAATGGACTGGTTGGATCTCCTTGCAGTCCAAGGAACTCTCAAGAGTCCTCTCCAACACCACAGTTCAAAAGCATCAATTCTTCGGTGCTCAGCTTTCTTTATAGTCCAACTTGCACATCCATACATGACTACTGGAAAAACCATAGCCTTGACTAGACGGATCTTTGTTGGCAAAGTAATGTCTCTGCTTTTTAATATGCTGTCTGGGTCGGTCATAACTTTTCTTCCAAGGAGTAAAGTGAAAGTGAAGTCGCTCTGTTGTGTCCAACTCTTTGCAACCCCATGGACTGTAACCCACCAGGCTCCTCCATCCATGGGATTCTCTAGGCAAGAGTACTGGAGTGCGTTGCCATTTCCTTCTCCAGGGAATCTTCAATTTCATGGCTGCAATCACCACGTGCAGTGATTTTGGAGCCCCCAAAAATAAAATCTGCCACTGTTTCCCCATCTATTTGCCATGAAGTAATGGGACTGGAAGCCATGATCTTAGTTTTCTGAATGTTGAGTTTTAAGCCAACTTTTTCACTCTCCTCTTTCACTGTCTTCAAGAAGCTCTTCAGTTTTTCTTCGCTTTCTGCCATAAGGGTAGTGTCATCTGCATATCTGAGGTTATTGATATTTCTCCTAGCAATCTTGATTCCAGCTTGTGCTTTATCCAGCCCAGTGTTTCTCATGATGTATTCTGCATATAAGTTAAATAAGGTGAAGTTGCTCAGTCGTGTCTGACTCTGCAACCCCATGGACTATAGCCTACCAGGCTCCTCCATCCATGAAATTTTCCAGGCAAGAGCTCTGGAGTGGGTTGCCATTTCCTTCTCCAGGGGATCTTCCCGACCCAGGGATCGAACCCGGGTCTCCCACATTGCAGGCAGACGCTTTACCATCTGAGCCACCAGGGAAGCCCAAGTTAAATAAGCAGGGTGACAATATACAACCTTGACGTACACCTTTCCCGAGTTGAAACCAGTCTGTTGTTCCATGTCCAGTTCTAACTTTTGCTTCCTGACCTGCATACAGATTTCTCAAGAGGCAGGTTAGGAGGTCTAGTATTCCCTTCTCTTTCAGAATTTTTCACAGTTTGTTGTGATCCACACAGTCAAAGGCTTTGACATAGTCAATAAAGCAGAAATAGATGTTTTTCTGGAACTCTGTTGCGTTTTTGATGATCCAAGCGATGTTGGCAATTTTGGGCAGAGGAACCAAGATAATGGAGTTAGGACTAACAATAGAAAGATCCTACCAGACCCACTCCCATAATATACATTTTAAGGTGACAGGATTAGTCAGAAGGTTCTCAAGAAGGAACTCTCTCAGAAACAGAACCAGCAGTTCTCCTGGGTTCCCTTACCCTACTGCTCTCCACCCGGGTGCCCTTTCCCAGTAAAATCTCTTGCTTTGTCACCACATGTGTCTCCTTGGACAATTCATTTCTGAGTGTTAGACAAGAGCTCATTGTCGGGCCCTGGAAGGGGTCCGCCTTCCTGCAACAAATGGCGACTCTGGCGGGGACTCTTCTTCACTGAGACTGACATCCTGACCACTCGGGGTACTCAGGGGCCAGCTTGCCTGCCAATGGACCAGACCCAGTGGCCGCAACTGGGACCCTTTGGTCCCTGGTCTCCTCCTGACGTGGACAACTGGCCAGAGTGCCCCGACCAGTAAGGAACAAGAGACTTTATTGACCTCTCTCCCCTTCCCTCTCTCTTTCCTCTCCTTAACCCTTCCTATCCTTCCCTGTTTTTCTAGCCCCCTGGTCCTGGACGCAGGAATCTGGTCGAAGGGCCCTCAGCCTGAGCTGAGGATTGGAGACTGATCACCTCCTCTTGGCAGAGAACTCAAATTCTGGTTCTGGTCTGGTCTGATTTCTGGTAGGGCCGAGTTCCAGTCCTCCCTTCTCTGGAGGCCCAGGGAAAAGTCCCATAACGCCTGGGCATCTGTAGGTGGCAGGAGACGTCTGTAAGGCCACCCCTTTCGCCCCCCTCTCCCTCCTCCTCCCCCTTCTTCTTTCAACCTGGCTTCCTTTCCTCTCTTGAAATCTTTGATGTTAGTACTTGGATCTGAAGTTCTGTGTCTCTATAGGAGGTTTTCTGAGAGACTGTATTTCTGCCTGCAATGTGGGAGACCTGGGTTCGATCCCTGGGTCGGGAAGATCCCCTGGAGAAGGAAATGGCAACCCACTCCAGTATTCTTGCCTGGAGTCGGACACGACTGAGCGACTTCACTTTCACTTTCTCAAGAAGGAGAAATGTGTCCTCAAGCAGTATACATGGTTGTTATATAATCATTGGTACAGAGCTTAAGGCAAAACATACCCTCGAGCAAGACGAGTTGTTTTGTTGCACAATGATCAGGTCTGGGCTTAAAGAAACAGAGATTTGTCCTTTTCTCCTCCTTGCAAACTCCAGACCCTTTACTCCTCCTCAGGAACCTCAGACTTCTCATCAATCTGCCTAGGAATTGACTCTCTCGGGAACAGAACCAAAAGACACCCAGAAAAGAAACAGATTTGGTTCTGATTGGAAACCAATTCACTCTTGGTGCAAAGGGGTGAGGAGGTGACCCAGTCAAGAGAGCCGAGCCATGTCCCAGGTGACCTCCAGTTCCTGACCAGTGACCAGTCTCCACAGGTGCAGAGACGGCAGTGTCCTTTTCCAGCCCTGAGGCCTAATGGAAGGACTTACCAGACTTCCCATGAAGATCTCTTCTTTCCTCACTTCCATGAGCACCCCTTAAAATAAATCTTCTCTTAACAGCTCACAGCCCAGCACAGGTATATAATAAATTAATGTCTGAAACATCTGGTGTGTAAGAAATATCACCTTCTATTAATAAATTCCCTTTTAGTCAGCCTAACTCTGATTCCCAAGCCCTTTTCATTGCCACCCTCCTTTCCTGTTTCACACTGATTTCCCTATAGAACTTGAGCATTTTATCACAGCAGCTGCTGAGAACCCAGCTTTCCAAAGATGGATGGCACCTGAGAGGAATATAGTTTGGCCTAATATTGAAATGGAACCTCCTTGAATTAGTGCCTGGTGTTCAACAGGCTTCCCTCAAAAATGTAGAACACTCCTTGAAGCCTCCTTGAGTTCACTGTAGCTTGCAAGGACTCCTTGACTCACATTTGGGGAATGATGGGCCTAGCACATGGTAGGCATTCCATAAATACCTCTTGGGTAAACAATTCAGAATCCTTTTCCCTGTCAGAGTCATACTAGAATCCAGGAGGCTTGTTGCAACCAGGAAAGCAAGAGCCTCTAGCCTGGCCTGGCCAATATGGTAGCCACCAACCACATGTGCCTACTGAGCACTTGGAAATGGGGCCAGTCTGGATGAAGATACGCTGTGAGTGTGAACTCCGTAACAGCTTTCACAGGCCCACAGAAATATAAAAAGTAAAATATCTCAGTAATGTCAAAAGGATAATATTTTAGACATGAAATATATTATTAAAATTAATTTCACCTGTGTCCTTTAATGTGTGTGTGTTTTTTTAAGGTGTCTAGCCAAAGTAGTGCTCAAAATTCTCCAAGCCAGGCTTCAGCAATATGTGAACCGTGAACTTCCTGATGTTCAAGCTGGTTTTAGAAAAGGCAGAGGAACCAGAGATCAAATTGCCAACATCTGCTGGATCATGGAAAAAGCAAGAGAATTCCAGAAAAAACATCTATTTCTGCTGTATTGACTATGCCAAAGCCTTTGACTATGTGGATCACAATAAACTGTGGAAGATTCTGAGAGAGATGGGAATATCAGACCACCTGACCTGCCTCTTGAGAAATCTGTATGCAGGTCAGGAAGCAACAGTTAGAACTGGACATGGAACAACAGACTGGTTCCTAACGGGAAAAGGAGTACATCAAGGCTGTATATTGTCACCCTGCTTATTTAACTTCTATGCAGAGTACATCATGAGAAACGCTGGGCTGGAAGAAACACAAGCTGGAATCAAGATTGCCGGGAGAAATATCAATAACCTCAGATATGCAGATGACATCACCCTTATGGCAGAAAGCGAAGAGGAACTAAAAAGCCTCTTGATGAAAGTGAAAGAGGAGAGTGAAAAAGCTGGCTTAAAGCTCAATATTCAGAAAACGAAGATCATGGCATCCGGTCCCGACACTTCATGGGAAATAGATGGGGAAACAGTGGAAACAGTGTCAGACTTTCTTTTTTGGGGGCTCCAAAATCACTGGGGATGGTGACTGCAGCCATGAAATTAAAAGACGCTTACTCCTTGGAAGAAAAGTTATGACCAACCTAGATAGCATATTCAAAAGCAGAGACATGACTTTGCCGACTAAGGCCCGTCTAGTCAAGGCTATGGTTTTTCCAGTAGTCATGTATGGATGTGAGAGTTGGACTTTGAAGAAGGATGAGCGCTGAAGAATTGATGCTTTTGAACTGTGGTGTTGGAGAAGACCCTTGAGAGTCCCTTGGACTGCAAGGAGATCCAACCAGTCCATTCTGAAGGAGATCAGCCCTGGGATTTCTTTGGAAGGAATGATGCTGAAGCTGAAACTCCAGTACTCTGGACACCTCATGCGAAGAGTTGACTCATTGGAAAGGACTTTGATGCTGGGAGGGATTGGGGGCAGGAGGAGAAGAGGACGACAGAAGATGAGATGGCTGGGTGGCATCACAGACTTGATGGACATGAGTTTGAGTAAACTCCAGGAGTTGGTGATGGACAGGGAGGCCTGGCGTGCTGTGATTCATGGGGTCACAAAGAGTCGGACACGACTGAGTGACTGAACTGAACTGAACTAGATTCTAGTAGCTCGAAAATTTGAAATCACAAATGTGGCTCGAATTATGTTTCTATTGGTCAGCATTAACCATTGTGCTCTCACAGTCAAGGCCGACATTGTCTTAGTCCAAGATCCCAGGAGTCTGGAGTGCCTAACTTCTGGGCCATGAGGCACGGGAAGACGGTGCTTCCTTCCCCAGCACACAGCACAGCCATCCCCCTGAGGGACAGCCACCGCCTGAGGCTCTGCACCGGCTCCCAGCTGCTAGGACCGTCTCCAGAAACTCTCCCCCGTCTCATCTTTTCTTACACTCACAGGCCTCACCCACCTCCACCACTGCGGGGACACTCAGTATCATCCATCAACAGGCTTAGGCTTTTCTTAAAGGCTGGAAGAGCCCCTGGATTCAGTCACCTTCTCATCCCTTGGGCTTCCTGCTCCAAATGAATCCCTCTGGCCAAAGACACACGAGAGCAAAGCTACCTGCTTGAAAGGGAGAGAACAGGACAGCTAGAGGAAGAAGAAACCTAGATGAATCAGACTTCAATACACTGTCACTATGGAAGTATTTCATGCGCTTGTTTTGGGGGTGATTGCTATTTAAACAAGTGATAGCAAGAAAAAATAGCATTTACTTTTAGTTTATTCATGATTTTATTTAACAAGCATGAGAGCTCAGTTGATAAAGAATCTGCCTGCAATGCAGGAGACCCCGGTTTGATTCCTGGGTTGGGAAAATCCCCTAAGGAAGGGATAGGCTACCCACTCTAGTATCCTTGGACTTCCCTTGTGGCTCAGCTGGTAAATAATCTGCCTGCAATGTGTGAGACCTGGGTTTGATCCCTGGGTTGGGACGATCCCCTGGAGAAGGGAAAGGCTACCCACTCCAGTATCCTGGCCTGGAGAAGTCATGGACTGTATAGTCTGAGAGGTCGCAAAGAGTTGGACACGACTGAGTGACTTTGACTTTCACTTATGCAGCAAGTGTCATATCAGGTACTGCTGAGAGCTGTTTACAAAATACTAACTCATTTAGTTCTCATTACAACCTTATGAGGTAGGTTCTGTCATTGTCCCCATTTTACAGGAAACCACTGAGACACAGAGAAATTGAGTAACTTACTCAAGGTCACACAGGTATCAATATAATGTAAGAGGCAGAGCCAGGATTTGAACCCAGGCAGTTTGTCTTTAAACATTTGAGTCCTCATTACATGGTAATTACTGACAGTTCCTCTTGAGAACTGAATGTTTTAAATGCAACTTACTTTTACAAACAAACTCATTTTCCTTTAGGTTGACCTTTAGGATCTCTTTTAAAGATGTTGCCTTTGCTCTCTAAATCGATCTTGCTAGGACTAAAACACTTTAATCACTTTGAAAATACTCTTTCACCTTTTGGAACACAGCTTTCCAGGAGAGCTTTCTCCCCGATATTATCAGAGCCATTATTTTTCTTATTTAGTATTTGTCAAATGGCTGCATTTTGATAGGTGAAGGACTGAAGGTTGAGATGGCCCTATCAGAAAATAAATAACATGATTGGTTTCACAACCACTGACACCATTCTTCAATTTGCTGGTGAGCCAGAATTTTTTATTTGAAATACATGTGAAGGATTGTAGAAATAGAAGGTATGGTTCTCTGTCTTTTCCACCCATAAGAAATCTGAAAACAGTAGCACTCCCAGCAGCAATGACCCCGACAGGACAGTAAGAACTCCAAGCCAGTCTTGGTCAAACAGGTGGGATGGAGAAGCAGCCCCAGAGGGAAGAATAATGACTCGTCTTTGCTTTCAGGTACTCCTGGGCACCAGACCTCTTAGAGCAGGAAGTTAAATAACACGTCCTGCTAAGAAGCATCAGCTTCATTTTCCAGTTTCATTAGCTGTTCCTCGATTCTTCTCTCGGGGTCAAGGCCATATCAACTCCAGCACTTGGTTCTCTGTTAACTGACAGCTAAGTATGCATGCCCAACGCCCTATTACCTTTAACCCTGGAACTGCAGGTCTGGACAAGGCTACCAAAGGCCCGTCTATGCAGCTGACATCCAATTTGTTGCTGGACTCATTTTTGCTGTGATATTTTGAGATACCAATATTTCATTTTCTTTTTTCTTCTTGGCCTTGCCCCTCGCATCTTGTCAGATCCTAGTTCCCGGATCAGGGATGGAAACCAGGCCCTCGGCAGTGAAAGCATGGAGTCCCAACCACTGCACCACCCGGGAATTCCCCCAATTCTTTTCATATCTTTTGATACTTCATTGTTAACTTCCCACAAAACAGTTTTTTAAAATTTTGATTAGGTGCAAATTCCTCAAGGGCAGAATTTTCGGAGTTATCTTTGTAATCCCAGGACTTGGCCAAGAGAGATCAGCATAGAGCTCAGCAAAGGTCTGGTGCAGGAAAGAAGGCAGCCAGGCTGCCTCTGTGACAACACTGTGGTGGGTTTCCTTTTTTCTATAAATACTTTTCCCTTAGGTGAGAATATAAGATAGGCAACGTTTCAAGTCCTGCTTTTTTTTTTTCAGTTACCATGATACAGGCCTTTTCCAGTATGCTGTAGTCTGAATGTTTGTGTCCCCTTCCCGCAAAATCAATATGTTGAAAACCTATGCCCCGAATGATGACATCAGGGGATGTGTCCTTCGGGAGGTGATTAGGCCCCAAAGGTAAAGCCTTCATGAATGGGCTCCGGGCTCTTCCATACGAGGCCCCAAAGAGCTAGCTTGCCCCCTCTGCCACCCTGCTGGCACCCTGATCTCAGGCTTCCAGCCTCTGGAACTGTGAGGATTCAGTTTCCGTTGTCTGTAAACTGTAGCCTCTGGTATTTTGTTCTAATAGCCCTCGTGGACAAAGACACGGTTGCCCTAAATTCATCTCATTTTGGGTATATATGGTATAGATGGTTGATTAATATTCCACTTATGAATGTACCAAAATTTTCCAAGTCATTCTTTTGGTATCAGCATTTGCATTATTTCCTCTTATTAACTATTGTAAATAAAGCTATGGCCAGGTCTTTCGTCTGCGTTTTGGCTTAGTTTCTTAGGATTCCCTGAAGCTCGAATTACTAGGTTAAAGGGTATAAACAGTTTTTTGCTAATTTGATAGTTTAGAACACGTCACTCTGTGGTTTTTCTCTGTATTTCTTTCCTGGCTAGTGGTGCCAAACATTTTTCTTTATCTTTGTTTACTTATTTCCTCGTTTGTGAACAGCCTGTTCAAGTCCTTTGTCCATTTATCTGTTAGGGTCTTAGTATATTTTTTATCGGTTTGCATGAGTTTTTTTTCCATTACAAAGATTCTAATACTTGTTATATTTACTAAGAGGTTTCCTTCTTTCTATGGGCTGTTTTAATTTACAGTGTTTTTGTTGATAGAGACATTTACCAATTTTTAATAATTTAATGAGTGTTTTCCCTCATGCTGTTATTGTTTCTAACATTGAAATTCTTAAAAGAGAGGGTCACACCCAGTGGGACCCAATGGGTCCCAAGGGGTCTCTTCCTAAACTTCACTGTTTCCAAAATTCACCATCATCCTGCTGTTGACTCCAGGATGCTTTGCAAACTGACTTTGCTAATGTCATCAATGACCTTCTACCACCTTTCAAGTCCTGTGCCCCACCCCCCGACCCCCTGGAGGCATCTGGAAGGTGGAGAGCACCACCTTCTGTGGCCCCCGACACGGAGCCTGCCGCCTACCTCCCCAGCACCATCCAGTTTCTCGTTGGATTCTCCTTCTCAGTCCCCTTCACCGGATCTTCCTCATTCGCCCACGTCCAAAAGTTCTGAAGGATGTCTTGTCCATTGAGACAGATTTGCCAGGTGAGTAATCTCATCTAGTCCCGTGGCTTTAAATGCCAACCTGACGCTGATGACTCTCAAATTTCTCTTGCCAACCTAGATCTCACCCCTGAACTCCAGACTCCAACTTCCTCTGCAGCCATCTCCACTTGGATATTTAAAGGGCACCTCAAACTTCACATGACTGCAAGTAGATCCTTGGTTTACTCTCCCAGACTTGTCCTCCGTTTCCATCCCAGCAACTGGCGAGCCCAGCCTCACAGATGCTCACGCTAGAAGCCCGAGTTGTCTTTGACTCCTCTCTGCCATACCCTAGATCCGGTCTACCCACAAGCTTTATTAAACGTGTCTGGCATCCAACCACTCCTGCCCACTTCCACCCAACCCGAGACGCCATCATCTCCCACCTGAGTTACTGCTGTAGAATCCCAGCTTTCACTCTTGGCCCTTGTATCATCTGTTTTACACACCACACAGCCTTTAAAAAGTAAGGAGGATCATGTCACACCACCACTCAGAACCTTCCAGTAAAGATTTACTGTGTCCTGTATGTCCGTCCATAATCCGTCTCCCACCCTGCCTCTCTCTCCTTCCTTGCTCACTCAGCTCCAGCCATTTTGGTTATGTGACTCCTTAAAGACGCCAAGCACCCTCCTGCCTCAGGGAGTTTGCTCCTGCCCTGGGCTCCTCCTGAAACGCTCCTCCACAGACATCCAAGGCTCACTTCCTTGGCCACTTGAGACGCTACTCAAGAGTCGTCTCAAGAGAACTCACTCTGCTTTATTTTTCTCCTTCACTGCACTTGTCACTTACGTAGGATATACTGTGCCTGCCCTCCATTTCCACTGACTAGAATACAGCCCTGGGGTAGAGAGCCTCACGGTGGTCCTCCATGACCCCCGCCTTCCAGTATTCACGCCCTGGGGTACTACCCTCCCTTGAGTGTAAGCTTAACCTAGCGACTTATTACAAAACAGAGGAAACCTGGAAGAGATGATGGGAGGTCACTTCCAAGATTAGGTTACAGAATCCACTAATTATCCTACCTCCCTTCGCCTCAACCCTCAGCCCAGAGGACAGGCCCACATTGCCAGGAACTGATGTCTCCGGTCAACAGTCAGTGATGACCTGAGGCTAATAGCACACAAATGGGCAGGAAACAAGTCCCCCCAGTAGCCCCAGCTGATATCTTAATTACAGCCTTAGGAGAGTCCCCCTGTCAGGCCATGGCCAAATTTCTGACCCACAGAAACTGGGAAATAACAAATGTTAGTTGTCTTATGACACTCAGTTTTGGAAAAATATGTCACACGGCAATAGATGACTCAAACAGTCCAGTGGGGCCAGAATCCATCCACTTGATTGACATCCCCAACATCTAGAAAAGTGCATACCCCATTACCCAGCAATATTTTTGAGTGAATGAATGAATTTCAGGACTCGTGCTAAAAAGATGGCCTGTCTTGCTCTGGACAATGTGGTGTGCATGTGTGAGTCTGGAACTATTTCAGCCATTTTACTACCCTTTGTGAAGCCAACTAGGAGGCAAGGCCAATGAAGAGGGGGCAGAGCCAGGAAAATATGCAAAACCAGAGCCCCAGCCAACGTTCGTGCTCTACTCTACATTTTTTTGGTTATCTGAGCAAAGTTTAAGCTAGTTTCAGCCGAGTTTTCAATAGCTTGAAACTAAAAGCATCCTAACTATTACGTTTGTCATGGCGTCATTCTCTCCCCTACCCCCAAATGTTCTTTATCTTCTTCTTTCCTCTGCCTACCTCATTACAGCAGAGATGACAGTTGTCTACCCAGTTTCCATTCTCCCTTCTTCTCAACCAAAACAACCACAATTTAGGACTTCCCTGGTGGGCCATTGGTTGAGAATCCACGTGCCAGTGCAGGGTTTGATTCCTGGCCCAGAACTAAGATACCACACACCATGGAGCAACTAAGCCCACGCGCCACGGCTACTGAGCCTGCGCTCTAGAACCCGAGAGCCACAGCTAGGGAAGCCCGCATGGCACAGAGCCCATGCTCTGCAACAGAAGAAGCTGCAGAAATAAGAGGCCAGAGCACAGCAGCTAGAGAGCAGGCCCCACTCGCGGCTGACCGCAACTAGAGAAAACCTGCTTGCAACAATGAAGACCCAGCGTGGCCAAAAAGAAAAAGAAAAAAAAAATTTTTTTTTAAGAACCACAATTTAGTTGGAGCAATAAGAGGCCTGTCTAAAGAACTGCATCGCCTCGCCTCCCTTGAAGCTAGGTCAAGTGACTAAATTCTGGCCAATGTAAGCAGCAATTATGGAGTAGGTCTCCTAGAAAGACTTTCTTAAAAGCAGGCTCACTTGGCGGGAAGATATACTTTGCTCTCAGCCTCTTCTGCTTTCCCTCTGCCTGAAATGGGAGAGCGGAACCTAAAGCAGCCGTTTCGGGATTGAGGTAAATTCGAGGAGGAAATGCACACATTAAATGTGGCGAAAGGGAAAACGAGCGCCTGGCTCTCTAATGAAGCCACCATGCTGAGCACCCCGTCAGGACTTCTGTTATGAGAAAATGAAAATCTGCTGTCAGCAGTGGAGCTGACGTAACCCTTAACTGTGAACTTCCCCAGGGTCTGTCCTTGTCTTCTCTTTTTGTGCCACGCATTTCTCCCAGCTGGTCTCATCTGCTCCCACTGTTTCAGGAACCATCTACATAATAAAGACTCCCAGACTGATGCCTGCACCTTCTGCCTATCTCCCAAGCTCCCGAGGGACTCAGATATCCCCACTGGGGGGCACTTGGAAGCAGATGGGGACGGCATGGATTCTGGGGTCAGGCAGGTATCATTTCCAACCCTGACTCTGTTACTCTTCGAGCAACCTCGGGTGAACAGCAGCACCTCTAAGCCTTAGCCTTCTCACCTGTGAAATGAATATAATACCACTACTTTCATAAGTAGGTTTTTATGACAAAAATATACAGAAGCAATGTCTGGCATAAAACCAGGGCTAAATATGTTTAGTTCTCTCCTCCCCATCACCCTTTCCATCCCCTCCTCTGCCTTCTGTCCTCTCACCTCCAGGTAAATGGCTTTACTCTGTCTTCACAGCTAGAAACCTCAGACTCTCCTTCAACTGCCCTCTTTGTTATTCCCCCTTATTCCATCCAAGCCCATGTGACCAGATTCTCTGTCGCTTTCATCCCAGAACCGTGGCGGCACTTTTCTGTCTCCCTGATTTAAATTCTCACGCACCTTTGTCTGGCTTATTCCTGTGGCCAAGTGGAGGCTCTCCACAGCTTATCTTCCATCAGAGCTGCCCCTTTAAAACAAACAAGAGAGAAAGATCTTGGTGGTGCAGGGGGCACAGGTTTGATCCCTGATTGGGGAAATTTCACATGCTGTGCGGCACGGCCAAAAAAAAAAAAAGGTTTTGTGTCAACACAGCATATTGACCTTCCCTGAATTCTGTTGCCAACAAAATAAAATCCAAATTCTACAAATGGTCCTCCAAGGTGTCCCCTCCTCCCCCCCCAGGTACTCACCGTTCTCCAGACATCTCAGGCTTTCCCTGACTCTGTCACCACACCCCCTGGGATGTGTGTGTGGGGTCCCTTAAACCACACCATCACCATTAATATGTGGCCCAATAATTGAAAGTTTAAACTTTTCTCCTTGCATTTCCCCTTTTGCCTTCTCCCATTCTAAAAGGGTCTGCTCCAGTCTCAGGGGAACAGGGTTGGCTTGCAGACACTTCCCTTCCTGGCTCGTCTTTCCCCAGCCCTAAGTCAGCTGAGCTGCACAGGGATGGGGGTGGAGAGGATACATCCCTAGTGGAAACTGACCAGAGGGAGATATTTCCTCCAAACCAAGATGAGATGCCTTGGCCTGGGGAGAGGAAAGAGGGGCTTCTGGGGCCCACCAGCAGCAGGGACCTGAGCCCTGCTTTCCAGAAGCACAGGAGGATGTATTGGGCAGTTGGTGGAAATGGTCATGATATCTCAGGGCGATGGGGTCCCGCAGCCAGGGTTTGTGTGTCACAGAGACAGCAGCAAAGGGGAGCGCAGGGCCCTGCCAGACCAGGATTTCATCAGAGCCTGGGTGCAGGCAGGAGCCACAGGAAAGACTAAGAGTGAATTTCCTGCAAGCCTAACAGGATGGGTGCTGAGAATGAAAAGGAAGTTGAATGATAAGAAATCATGAAATGGGGTGTTTGGTGCCCTAAGGTTCTTACCTGCTTGAGAAGCAAGTCTCTGCCCATCTTACCGGGTTCCTGGCCCGTCCTCACCCATGTGCCCTCTGATCTCTTGCTCTGGTCTTTCAGCCTCAGATTTCTGGCTCCCTGAACTGTGACAAGGAGTTCCTGCTAATCCTGACAACTTCACTCCTGGTTCATTGGACTTTGAGTTTTCTGCATAGCTGTGGACTCTGCTGGCAGTTTGTCCCAATATATCCCCAGCTGGGCCAGCCACTGGCCCCTAAAGGTAAGGGTGAGAAGGAACACCGTACATAGAGCTTTTTTTACCTCCCTTTTCTCTGGCAATTTTATTTATCTTTCAGGACTTTGCTAAAATGTCACCTCCTAGGCACCTTTGCTGACCTCCCTAGGAAACATTCTTTGTCTGGGTTTCCAAAACATTTTGCTTCTACCTTTGTGCTTGTCATATGTTTTTTGTTTTTTAAACTTTTGGGGGTATAGTTGCTTTACAATGTTGTGTTAGTGTCTGCTGTACAATGAAATGAAAGTGTATGCATACATATATGTTTACGTACACACATATATATGCATATATATATCCCCTCCCTCTTGGACCTCCCTCCCACTTCCACCTCCCATCCCACCCCTTTGGCACCAAACTGAGCTCCCTGTGGTATACAGCAGGTTCCTACTAGTTGGCTATTTTACGCATGGTAGTCTATGTATGTCAGTCGCAATCTCCCACTTCATCCCCCCTTCCCCTCGCCCTCCGCATGTCTACACATGTGCTGTCTACACCTTCATCTTTATTCCTGTCCTTGCATATAGGTTCATCTGTACCAGTTTTCTAGATTCCACATACATGCGTTAACATATACTATTTGTTTTTCTCTTTCTGACTTATTTCACTCTGTATGACAGACTCTAGGTTCATCCACATCTCTACAAGTGATCCAACATGGTGCCTTTTCATGGCTGAGTAATATTCACCTGTGGTAATATTTGTGTATTTACATGGTGGCCCTTTCAACAGGAATCATGTCTCATTCACCTGGCACAATGTCAGCTACAGAATAGGGCCTCACAAATGCTTGTTAAGTGCCATTTCTCATGCAGTGCCCCAGATTCTCATTCACCTTTCTATTCTTCTTTCTCTGTATTGAGTAGGTATGCTTTTGACTACAAGTAACAGAGAACCTGACTACAGTGCCCTAAACAGAGATTTATTTTTCTCACTTGAAGAGAAATCTGGAGATAAGCAACCAAGGGCTGTCAGAGACCCAGCCTCTTCCTATCTTCCTGTCCTGCCAGTTTCAGCATGTTGGTCATAAATGCTGTTGTACCTCCAAGCACTACATATACGTTCTAAACAAGAAGAAGTAGGAAGGGTGAAGGCCCAAGTATGTCCCTTTGCATTAGGAAAGCACAGGTTTTTTTAAGACTTCTCCTCACATCTCATTGGCCAGAATATGTCACATGACCACCGCTAGCTGCAAGGGAAGCTAGAAGGGGAAGGCAGGCGAGAAAGTGGAGGAGCTTGGATGTGAATAACATTCTTGGCTCTCAGCCCAGACCTACTGAGTCAGACATGCTGGGGGTGGAGCTCACAATCTCTGTTGTATCAAGCCCCCTCAACAATTCTGATTGAGCTAAAGTTGGAGAACCATAGTCATATATGATGGCCAGTGTTCTGGAAGGGGAAAAATCCTAGATTAGAATTCAAATCACCCACTTTTTACTATAACTTTTGTTGCTGACTAGCCAGGAAACCTTGGTTTTCTGACCATTGAGTTGTTGTGAGGATCAACTTAAATATTGCAGATGGAAACATCTTGAGAGCTGTAAGTCATGGACAGTTATACTGATTTTGAAATTATAAATTTCTTAGTTCACAGTTTATGTAGCTGACACATTCAGCAGATTTCAAATGCTTGGGAAAAGCAAAACTACCCATAAAAGGCATAAAAAGATTGAAAAGTTATGACAGTAAGGGACAAAAATAGAAATTGAAACCACAGAAGTTCAAAATACACTGTTATCAAAAACAAATGTTTGCAGCAGTCCCAGTGGTTGCTGCTACAGGTGGTTTCCATGAGAGGAAGGAGGACATACGTAGTTTCAAAACAAACACTTTGGAGGATAATGAAATGGAGCATTTAGGGGAAAGGGTTGGTAAGAAGATGTGGAACAAATGTAAGGGATTTGGTGTTCTGCCGTTTGGATTAAACATACTGAGACCTCATTGTCTGAGTTCCAAGTAGAGTGTCCATGCCTCCCTGTAGTAAAACCTGCTCACTCAATCTATTTATTCCACAACAGTCTCCCACGTAACAGACACTGAGTGGTCTTTACCAGTGAACTTGGCCAGTTCATCAGCTGCTCACTAGGCACCAGGGAAGTCACAGTCAGATTTGCCTTCAGGTAACCTTCTCAGGGTAGGAACTGGCCATGATTAAAATAGCAGAGGTGTACCAACACTGGGAGTGTGACCTGTCTGCTCAGGTGAAAACCACAGTGTCAGGAAGGAAGTGCTGATAACTCTGTGAATACAGTCAAAATCAGTGAATGTACAATTTAAATGAGGGGAATTTATGACAGTTGAACTATATCTCAATAAAGCAGTTTAAAAAAAAAAAAAGAATGAAGTGTTTCCACTCAGAGACCCCGTGACATAGAGGCTGTGTGTCCATGTGTCAGTTAACTTTGTACAAAATGTGAAGCCAAGGTTTATTTACTGATTAATTTGTTTAACATCTGGGCTCCAACACACACATGCTGTGATAAGAGAGCTTGTAAAAGCAAAATCACAAAGCCACGCGTTCCTTGGGCTTGTGAAAGAGGGTAGCAATCTGCATGTGAAAAGCTGATGATGTAACTGGCTGAAACTGGTGGTGACCTGAAGCCCAGTTCAGTTCAAATAAATAGGCCAGTTCTGGGTCACAGATTCCAAATATTCAACCACGGTGGAACTGGACTTTCTGGGGGTGTTTCAGGTCATTGATCAGTCGAACAGTGCCTCACCTACTTCTCTTCCTTCCCCTTCTGTGGACCCAGCCAACCCCTGAGTGCAGGGCTAGTAGGCAGCTAAGGCAGCTGTAAGTCCAGGCTTGACCATGTTTACTCCACTGTGACCCTCTGCTCCTTTCCTGGGGAATTCCTGCAGTGATTGCTAGTATTGAAATGTAGCTGGCGAGACCACGAGTCTCTGGGTCGAGTGCAAGCCCCACCACTCACAAGTTAGTGATCTGGGTAAGTCATTTCACACCTCTTGATCCCATCCCCTCTCAGAGCTTTGAGGACTTTGTACTGACCCCTTCTCTCCCTCACAGTGGTCTCAGCTTCTCTGTCATGCCTTTCTCACCAGCAGTACCAGTGGCTGGAACTTCTCCCAGAGTAAAAATTCAAAATAAAGACAAAACCTCCCTGTCTCCCCTGTCACCTCCAGTGCAGCTCTTTGCTCCCCTTCACAGCAAAATTCCTGAAAAGGAATTGCTTAGTGATAAGCAATTGCCCTGAAATCCATATGTTGAAGCCATAAATCCTAGCACCTCAGAATGTGACTACATTCGTAATCGGGCCTTCCCAGAGCTGATTAAGTTAAACGGAGGCAGTCTGAGTGGGCCTCGGTCCAATATGACTGGTGCCCTCACCAGAAGAGAATATTAGGACACACACAGAGGGAAGGCCACCACCTGCAAGTCAGGGTGAGAGGCCTCAGGAAAAATTCAACCCTACCTGCCTACACCTTGATCTTGGACTTCCAAGTCTCAAGAACTGTGAGGAAACAGATGTCTAGTGTTTAAGCCACCCAGTGTGTGGCACTTTGCTATGAGCCCTAGCAAATTAATATACTTAGACCTTCTGCCTCTGCTTCCTCCTCTCCTAGTCTCTCTCTGGATTTTCCCTTCTCTTGTTAACCTTTTCCAGTCAGCATTCCGTGGCCACCAACCAATCTGCCAGACCTGCTCACCCAACGTTACCGCTGGCCGCCATCTTGCTGGATCCAGAAGACACATCGCCATCCTCATCAGACTCGGCTTCTCTGCAGTTTCTTTCCTTCCGAAGGCATTTTCAGCCCTCGGATTCCAGATTATTTCACTCTTAAGTTTTCATTCACCCCATTGACTGCTCCTTCTCAATCTTCTCGGCTGAATATTCCTTCTTTCTGTCTTCTAAAAGTCAGAGCCCCTGGCCAGGCCTCAGCCCTCTTCTCTGTCTATAATCTTTCCCTAGGTCATTCCATTCAGTTCTTTGGCTTGAAGTGTTAATAAAAAGCTGATAAGTCATACATTTGCATGAGCAACCCCTACCTACCTGTTCCTTGAGCTTCAGGCTCAATATTCAATTGCCCGGAACATTTTCCCTGAATAGCCAAAGAGCATTTTGGACTCAAGATGTCTGAAACTCCAGACTTTAACTTCTCATCATATTTAGAATGAAATCCAGATTTCTTATTCCTGCTTGCAAGTTTCCTCGTTACCCTTTGGACAGCATCTTCTTCCAAAGCCCCTTCCCTCACCAAACTCCCGGCACTCTGCTGGCCCTCTGTGTACACCTGGGGTGGCCTTAACGCTTAGCGTTTCTTCTGCCTCTACTCCGAGTCACTGCTTAGAGCCTCACAAGGCCTATTTGGTCCTTTGCATCACTCAGGGCTTGACTCAAAATTCACCTTGTCGAGAGGCTTTTTTTTGACCTGTTGTCTCAGTATCACTCTCCTGAAGGTTACAGGACTCAGTACACTCAGTTTACACTAATAACATTTTAATAAGCTCCTACCATAGTGCTGAGCGTTATATTAAATGCTTTATATGCACGATTTCATTTAGTTATCAGAACCACCTAATGAGACATTCTTATCATCCTTACTTTGCAGGTGAGGAAACTGAGGCTAAGAGAGGTTAAACCCAAGGTAGGTCATATAGTTTGCACTAAGGTCTGATTCTAGAACTGGTGCTCTTAACCATGAAGTTCAGCTGCTTCTCACCTTAAACACTGTTCCTGATTATGGACAATATGGCTTCCAGGAGTTTACTTTCCTGGATTAATTAGTTTCCACTGCACTAGTGTTTGAGCCGGTAAAGTAATTCTGCTGTATCAGTGTTTGCTAGGGAGGCACTTATTTTCCAAACTCTGGTTTTAAACTATCAGATCATACAAAATGCAGGTTTCATGGGGACAAATTCAAACATGGGTCCAGACCACCTCTGTGGTTCTTGCTTATAGACTTCTTAAAGAAGATAAGGGTATTTTCTTCATCTTTGTTGTTTGGAGGCGGGCTCAAGTGCTCAGAAATTATTAACACTTTTAAACTTAAGTTTTTTTCTCTTAAAAACATCCTATTTCCGCAATGTGATTAGAAATAAAATCTTTAAAATAAAATTCTTAGATACAGGTCAGTGTGCTGATGAGAACAAACATTTGTCAAATACCTACATGTCCCAAGCACTTTTTTGCTTTCACTGTCTCTCCAAGTAGGTATTATTTCCCATCTTTTACAATTAAGGAAACTGAGGCACCGGAAGATAAATGATCCACTATAGCACAGGAACTCTGCAATTTCCTGTCCCTTCCTTCTTTACCAGATAGTACAAGCTGCAAAGTGGTTTTGCCTTCCCAACGTGACACTGAATTGACTCCCTGAAGCCATTGGTCTTAGGGCTCTGAAATTTAGTCCCAGGACACAATGGTAATCACAAAAGCCACTTCTCAGGGACCTATATGCCTTTGTGGCCAAAACCCAAAGACTAACAGAGGAATTTCAAGATCTGGGCCAGTCCTCTTGAACTCGTGGACTTACGGGTCTGCTCAGGTAACCGTCAGACACCAGCTTCTGCCAAATTCTCAGTGACACTGTTTGGTGCGAGAGCAGCGCTATTCCATGAGCACGAGGACTCTTGTGCTTCCGACCTTTGCGCTGGCTCTCCTGGCTGCCTGGGCTGCCTCTTCATCTCATGTCCTTCTGTCCTCAGAGAATTCCATCTGATCATCCTTACCTCCCCACCAGTTCAGTTCAGTAGCTCAGTTGTGTCCGACTCTTTGCGACCCCATGGATTGCAGCAACCCAAGCCTTCCAGTCCACCACCAACTCCCGGAGTTTACTCAGACTCATGTCCATTGAGTCAGTGATGCCATCCAACAATCTCATCCTCTGTTGTCCCCTTCTCCTCCCACCTTCAATCTTTCCCAACATCAGGGGCTTTTCAAATGAGTCAGTTCTTCGCATCAGGTGGCCAAAGGATTGGAGTTTCAGCTTCAGCATCAGTCCCTCCAATGAATATTCAGGACTGATTTCCTTTAGGATTGACTGGTTGGATCTCCTTGCAGTTCAAAGGACTCTCAAGAGTCTTCTCCAACACCACAGTTCAAAAGCATCAAGTCTTTGGTGCTCAGCTTTTTTTATGGTCCAACTTTTACAACCATACATGACTACTGGAAAAACCATAGCTTTGATTATACCAATCTTTGTTACAAAGTAATGTCTCTGCTTTTTAATAGGCTGTCTAGATTGGTCATAACTTTTCTTCCAAGGAGTAAGCATGTTTTAATTTCATGGCTGCAGCCACCATCTGCAGTGATTTTGGAGCCCCCAAAAATAAAGTCTGCCACTGTTTCCACTGTTTCCCTATCTATTTCCCATGAAGTGATGGGACTAGATGCCATATTCTTAGTTTTCTGAATGTTATGCTTTAAGCCAACTTTTTCACTCTCCTCTTTCACCTTCATCAAGAGGCTTTTTAGTTCTTCTTTGGTTTCTGCCATAAAGGTGGTGTCATCTGGATATCTGAGGTTATTGATATTTCTCCCAGCAATATTGATTCCAGCTTGTGCTTCATCCAGCTCAGCATTTCACATGATGTACTCTGCATATAAGTGAAATAAGCAGGGTGACAATATACAGCCTTGACTTACTCCTTTCTCGAGTTGGAACCAGTCAACCAGACATTTGTTCCATGTCCAGTTCTAACTGTGGCTTCTTGATCTGCATTCAGATTTCTCAGGAGACAGGTAAGGTGGTCTGCTAGTTCCATCTCTTGAAGAATTTTCCAGTTTGTTGTGATCCACACAGTCAAAGGCTTTGGCATAGTCAATAAAGCAAAAGAGGATGTTTTTCTGGAACTCTCTTGCTTTTTCCATGATCCAGCAGATGTTGGCAATTTGATCTCTGGTTCCTCTGCCTTTTCTAAAACCAGCTTGAACATCTGGAAGTTCATGGTTCATGTACTGTTGAAACCTGGCTTGGGAATTTTGAGCATTACTTTGCTAGCATGTGAGATGAGTGCAATTGTGCGGTAGTTTAAGCATTCTTTGGCATTGCCTTTCTTTGGGACTGGAATGAAAACTGACCTTTTCCAGCCCTGCGGCCACTGCTGAGGTTTCCAAATTTGCTGGCATATTGAGTACAGCACTTTCACAGCATCATCTTTTAGGATTTGAAAAAGCTCAGCTGGAATTCCATCACCTCCACTAGCTTTGTTCCTAGCGATGCTTCCTAAGGCCCACCTGACTTCACATTCCAGGATGTCTGGCTCTAGGTGAGTGATCACACCGTCGTGATTATCTGGGTCGTGAAGATCTTTCTTGTACAGTTCTTCTGTATATTCTTGCCACCTCTTCTTAATATCTTCTGCTTCTGTTAGGTCCATACCATTTCTGCCCTTTACTGTGCCCATCTTTGCATGAAAAGTTCCCTTGGTATCTCTAATCTTCTTGAAGAGATCTCTAGTCTTTCCCATTCTGTTGTTTTCCTCTATTTCTTTGCATTGATCACTGAGGAAGGCTTTCTTATCTCTCCTTGCTCTTTTTTGGAACTCTGCATTCAAATGGATATATCTTTCCTTTTCTCCTTTGCCTTTTGCTTCTCTTCTTTTCATGGCTGTTGGTAAGGGCTTACAAACACCTCCCCACCAACCTCTGTCTAATCCTGTATCCAGCTTTGTCTTTCTTCACAGCATCCATTACATTCCACACTTATCTCCTCCACTAGAGGATAGCTTCCTGAGGGCTGAGACTGTTTTGTTCACTGCGGTTATCTCCAGTGCTCAGCATAGAGTAGGTGCTCATTAAATAATTACTTAATGAATGAATGGATGCTGTAAATACAGCAGGCCTGAAGGAATGAGTGGGTGACGTTCAGTTTTTACAGGCTATTCTATTCACATCCTCCTTCTGTCTGAGCTTCAAAGGGAGAGACAGGACGACTCCTTCCAGAGGAGTAAACAGGGAAAGAGGCCCCCAAAGAATAGAAATCAAAAACCCTCCTGCCTCTGATTTCATGGCCAAAGCCTTGAAAAACCTGAACACAAATTAACCTTGCAGAATGTAATGGATATTTAAGGTAGTTAATTCCAGCAAAAAGAATAACCCAGTAAACAAGTTTTCTTTGAATAGGTAGACTGGCAGGCAGCATGCAGCTTACATAAGGAGAAATCACACTGTCTACGTCACCCCCTTGGAGAAAGGCGGCAAGACACATTCTGCTCAAGCTGTCCCCATAACCGAGTGGTTCATGGTTACAGATCCCACCTGGAGCTGCCTCTGGCACATGCGGGCTGCTGGGCAATGACCCAGAAGTAGCCGTGAGAGTGAAGAGGTAGCTTCCGCAACAGGACCAACAAAAGACCTTTGCTCACACTTCTCAGATAACAGCTGCTTTAGTACTGGGACAAGTCATGTCTGCTGCTCCAGGGTGGGGGACGGGTGTTGTCTTCAGCTTCATGGTGCATGCGCTGTGTATAGAGGGCTACTCTAGATCATGGATCTCAGTCACATCCACGGAGGGATGACTCTCTGCTCTGCTGTAAGGATACATTTTAAATAATTGGACACATTTTGTGCATTCACCTAGAAACCAAAAAGTCTTTAAAGTCCCGACTTTACAGAAACTGGAGAAAGCACACTAGGTTGGGGGACCGTCGTCAGTCACTCACAATCCACCCCAAGTCACCACGGCTCTTGGGGGCTCTGCTCCTCAAACACTGGCTGTCAAACAAGGTGCCCCCCCCCTTCTCCTTCCTGGAGCCTCAACCAGAACACAGACCCTTTTAAGGATTTTATTTCTAATCATCATTCATTTCAAAAAACGAATCTGCTGGAGTAACAGAGGTTCCAGAGTCCTGAAAAGCTAGTACACAATGGCTCTAGTATCATTCCTGAATTCTTCCTGCGATGATAACTGGCAGCCCAGTTGCCTGACTTTTTTTGTTTCTTTTCCGGAAAGGAGTTCACCAAACCTTTTGCTTCCTTCTGTTCTAGGCTTTCTGGAGAGCAAGACAGACCCTTTCTTTCTTTCACTTATGACAACAGATTTCACTGGAATTCCAAGTGATTTGATTTCCCAAAATGCACAAACAACAAACAAATCTTCTGTCTTTCCCAGATACTTGACATCAAGCTGGATGGACAGTAGAAGCCTAGAAGACGCTGTGTTGATGGACAGATTGAAAATTACCTGGGCAGACTTTGGGAGTCTCCTCAGTAAAGACTGAATGACTTGTTGCTTTGTTATTCTGAGGTTGCCCTGAGCAGCCACCCTATGGGGTTCCCCATCTGCAGCTTGGTAGGAAACAACATTCTTTAGCAGTCTTGACGCAACTGGCAGGGTAATGGCCATAGCCTGCCTTTGTTAACAGGAGGCAGGGGCATTAGCTGTATTGTTTCTGGAAGTTGGCAGAAATGTGGCCCTGCCCTGTGGTTCTTCAAAACAAAACTTGAGGTTGAATCTCTTTTGTTGGAGTAGATAAGGCAGTGCATTGAGCTCCATGGAAAACAGACAGGAGGGCTCTGACAGATGGGGAAAGGGTCACCCCCACAGCAAGGGGTCAGCTTGGAAGTGGGTACTATGGCAACCCACTGAGAATCATCCTGTGAATTGAAGGAAGGTTGGATTCACTGGGTCTGCCCAGGCAGGGAACCTGGCTGGGTCTTTGTCAGCCAACAGACAAGAGGCTGGTTTGCAGCTGTGTGATTTGACAGTCTGGTTGTGTTCAGACAGCTCTGTGCTGTGGAGACGACATTACTCTGAGTCTCACTGTGTGTGTATGTAAACCAGTGGCTCACCAAGGAGGGAGGCAACGGGAGCCACCCGTTCAGGCAACAAGCAGTGGATTTGTGTGTGTGCGTGAGTGGAGAGAACTTAAAAACAATAATAAAACTGATGAAAATTCTGTTTGCTTTTTATTATTTCATGCTCTAACAGTTCCAAACAAGGTACAGTGATAAAATACTCCTCCCTTATTGGGGCAGACTTCTCCAATGTTTCCTCCTCCCACCCTTGGTATAACACTGGGATAAACAAGCACCAGGTGGGACGATTATAAATCAGCAAGAGAGTAAACAGAAAGCAAATGACTCCTGAGATAAGATTAAAAAAAAAAATTATCCCCTAAAGTCTGCCTTGTGGAGTCTACAGAAGGTTGATCTGTATCTTAGGGGACTTTCTCTTGTTTAGCTTTGTCTTGGTTACTTATTGCTGCTTTTAAAACTACCCCCAACATTTAGTGCCTTAGAACAACAACCATTTATTTGCTCATGATTCTACAGTTTTGGCAGGGCTCAGTGAGGATGGCTCATCTTTGTTCCATGTGGTATCTGCTGGCCTTGGACCTTCCTAGAGCAGTTTTTCACTCACAAGTCTGGTACCTCAGCTGAGACAGGTTGAACAACTAGGGGCCAGTCAGTCATCTCTCTCTTTCCAGGTGGCCCCTCCACATAGCTTAGACTTCCTCACAGCATGGTGGGTTCTCCTTAAGTGGTGGCTGGTGTTCCCCAGAATGCAAAGCAGAAGCCATCAGGCTTGTTTAACATCTGGCCTTGGAAGACCTCGAACACTATTTTTGCCACATTCTATAGGTCAAAGCAGTCACAGGGCCAGCCCCAATTCAAACAGAAGAAAACATAGACTTCATGATGGAGATACCGGTGTGACCATCTTTGGAATCAGCATCTACCTCAGGTCATTTTCTCTGTCGTAACAAGGTATTATATGCTTCCACATTTTGCCTTTAATAATGATAAATCTTATCACACTGGAAAAAGGTAGGTCTCGCTGTGACCTTTTAAGAAATCAGACTCTTAGAATTATCATCACGCCTGGGTTCTGAATGACAAGACGGTCTTTTGGTAAATTCCTAAGAAGAAACGAGATTTGGGGGCATGTAATACTAGCAATGACAATCAAGAGAAAATATGAAGATGAGCTTGATTTGCCAAAATCCAAGTTAATGCCTTGCTCTATCTTCTGAGAAAAAAGTCAAGTGGCCCCTGATTTTGGTTATTACTCCTGGGTGTCAGACCGCCCCGGTGTTTTACACCCTTTAAAACTAGTACTGCTGGAAACAGACTGGCCACAGGATGCCCCTGAGGATCAGGAGGCCAGAGCCTTTCAGATCCTTAATGTGTGACACACCTGTTCAGGGTCTCTATCCAGATTTCATCCTGGGTCAGAGAACTGCATCTCAGTCCAAACAAAAGGCACGTGAGGGTGGAGACACGTCGAAATGACTACTTTGCCTTTGCCAGACAGTGTGAATCCGTCTATACCCGTACAGAGCTTTGGTTTGGAAAATATTTTCAAGCCCCCTGTCTTACATTCCTCTCACTATAAATAACCGGGTGAGCAAGATAGGCCTCTGGTAAATGCCCATGGTTTTGTGCTGTGTAAACACCAGAACAGAGGCCATCGGCTTCCTGGGTCAGAGCAGAGCCTGGACGGGGTCCCGTCTTCTTCCTCCGGGTTCTCCTGTCTTCTGGAGCTGAGAGCCTACAGTCTCCTGGCGTCTCTGCCTTCAGCGTCTGGTCTCACGGGCCTCTTCTGCCTCGCCGGCTTGCATCCCGAGCCAGTAGACAAGGTCAGTCAGCTCCCAGAGTCAGCGACCACAGCAAGGTGGGCGCCTGGCTCCTGGTCTTAACGAGGTTGGGTGGGCGGCACGCCTGTACCCACGGGGCCCAGCCCTTCCTTCCCACGACGGCCAAGACGTGAAGTGGGCCTGCCTCACCGTCTTGGGCTTCCATCACTCCCGAGGCCCTTAGGTTTCCTCTCACAGCAACTCTGTGTCCCTGTGTGCCCCCAGACGCTCGGCCAAAGGGACAGCTGGGGTCAGGGTTCTTCTTTTCGGCGTGCAGGTCTGCTTGGTCCTCACCCTCCGGGGCGGGTTTCCGCGTTGGTTCGCCCCCGGCCCAGCCCCCAGCACCCCCGCCTTCCGCGGGCCCCTCTCTCCCCGCTGGGCGCCCGGGCGTTGTTGCCCGGGCTTGTTTCTAGCTCCGGAGCATCGCCCGGCCCGGCGCCAGGTCACGTGCGTTAGTGACAGCCTCTCGCAGGGTGGCCCCAGGGCCCGCGCGCCGCTGATTGGTGGGGCCGGGCCTGGCCCCGCCCCGGGGCGGGGCGTCCGGGCGGGCGGGCCCGACGGGCGGGCGCAGCGGCGGATCAGCTGTTCCGAGGCTGCACAACAACAAAAGGAGCGGGACGCGCCGGCGGCGGCCAGCGGCGCGGCCTCAGGAGGGCTGGAGCGGCCCAGCGCCCCGCGCCCCGCCGTCCGGGAGCCGCAGCTACCTCAGCCGCCCGCGCGCGGGTCCCCGCCGGCTGCCTTCGCCGCGGGTCGGGCCCACGTAAGTGCGGGCGGGGCCGGCGTCCAGGGCCACTCGCTCCGGATCGCCCCGAGGGCCGCGGTCGGTGCGGCCCCACCCCGGTCTCCACTCGCACCCGAGGGCCGGCAGCCCACCACCTCGGCGGCCCCGGGGGTGCGCGCGGGCGCGGGGCGGCGGTTGGGTGTTTGGTTTCTGCCTCCCCCCACCCCAAGCGTGGCCTGTTTTCCCGGGGCCGCCGCGGGACAGACCTCCTCTTCTCTCTCCTCCTCACTCCGCCTCCTGCCCTCCGCCGTTGGACTGGGCGTCGGGGGCCCCGGGCCCCGGAGGGGCGAGCGCGGCGGCCCCCGCCACCCCGGGGCGCAGCCTCCAGGGCTCTCGGCTGCTCGGCCAGCCCTCCCGGCGCGCGGCGGCTCCGCTACCCGCGACCGGCGCTCGCCCGCCCGTCGTTGGCAGGTTCCTTGACTCTTGCTTTGATCTTACTTACCTATCACTGGTGGAGGTTGCACCTGTGGTAGGCACTTTATCTCTCATCGTAGTTAAAATCCTCATCATTTTGATCACGCACGCTCATTGGGTGCTTAGCGTGGGCCACAGACTCGGTGAGGATTTTACGTGCATTAACTCAATTCCCACAATAATCCTGTGAAGTTAGGCTGTATTACAGATAGGAAACCTGAGGGCCCAGAGAGATGGACTTAACTTACTCAAGACCACACAGCCAGGTAGAAGGAAATGGTGTTTCAAGTTGAAGATGAGTTTTCTGTAGGGATTCCTTGTGTGTTTTCTTTTTTAATTGTATTTCCTAATTACATCTGCTCATTGTCTCCTGTGTTAAATCCAATTTCGAGGAGATTAAGGAGGAGGGCCTCTCCCCCTTTCCGTCATTGAGACAAGAACCCTTTCTGAGGACAAAGTAGTTTTGAGAAAGGGGAGTGGAAAGTGTCCCCTGGGGTGGTTGAACAGAGGTAATAATGAGGAGCCCCAAGATCTGGAAATCACTTGCTTGGTAACTGAAATCTTTTTTTCACTGCAGATGCAAAAAGCGCTAGGAAGCTTTTGCTTTTAAGGCACGGTCACTATAACCCTAAACTGGCAGCATAATTTTCGAAGGTTCCAGCCTGGAACCAGGACCTTGCTAATTTCTAAGACTAAGGTCTGGTTTGTTTTTGTATCTTTATCTTTTGTTCTTTTCTGTGAATGCTTCATCAATTGCTCATAGTTCTCTTGGGAATGGTCCCACTTTCAAACTTCAGGGTTAACAGGCTGTGAATTACTGTTTATTGCTGTCTTTGTTCACTGTCATTCAAGGCTTCAGAGCCAACCTGGTGGATCCTGGGGAGAATAACTTCGTTGTAGTTGGTTGAGTAGGCTGGATAGAGTGGAACAAGCGAAGACAACTTTCTTGGCTTGGTTTTTCTACAGTTTAAAATTGATGTAAAATTACTTGAATCAGCACATTTATTCTTCTAAACTAGTGAGAGAGGGTGGGATAAAGAGATCATTTTGAGCTGCTTTTTGATGATGATGTGTTAGTTTGGCCACCTGATATTTCGAAACTGTCAAGAAGCCACAACTGTACACATAGTTAGGAGTTAAATCATCAAAGTTGTGGTGGTTTTTTTTTTTTTTTAATTTAAAATGTTTTTGGAGCCGCCTACTGGCAGCCAAAACCAACTGAAAAGTGCAGTTCTCCAAAGTTCATAGAGCCAGAGTTGAGGCTGGAAGGAGCCTGAGACATCCCGCGCTGGGGTAGGGGGCAAGAGCGCAAGGTCCTGGGAACCAGAGAGACTTCCGCTCCAACGCAGGCCCCACTCCTGAACAGCTCTGAGCTTTGAGCAAGTTACTTAATTTCTGAGCTTCAGTTTCCTTATTAGTCAAATGGGACAAATAAGTGCCTCAGATCTGTCACATACAATAAACATTGAGTAAATCACAGCTCTGATGACTATAGGAACATTTGCCAATAAAGACACTCAGACCCACAGATGCTAAGTGACTTGCTCACAGTCATACACCTGGTTTGAAGTGAACTTGTGGTTAATATTTATTGGGTGCCTGCCGTGTGCCTGCTTCTAAGTGATACACACTTATTCCTCATGTTGGCCCTATCTCCCCATTTTAGGGATGAGAAAACCGAGGCACTGAGAAGTTACTGTATATCCTAAATACACACAAGTTCTGAGGAGCAAAGTCAGGATTTCAAACTGAGCAGGCTAACTCCAGAGCCACGTGGCCTCAAGGTTGGTTGCCTGTCTTAAAAATGAGAAATCATACCAATAAACTCTTCCCAGCCCAGTAACTCCTTTTCTAAGTTCTCAAACTAGACTGCTTTACCCCATGAGTGTTAAACTCAGCCACCTTTCTCTGCTCACAGAGCATTTCTACTCATGTCATATGAAAAATATTGATAATAAAATGTTAAGTAACAAAGCAGGATACAAAATTGTGCGCCTACAATTGTGATAAAAAAGAAACTATTGGTAGAAGAAAACACACAGTGTACTAACAATGATTGCAATAAAGTATGGAATAACAGTTTCCTTATTGATTTTCTAAACTTTCTGTAATGCGCTTTGGTTCATTTTATAATGAAGGGAGGGAATGGAAGTATTTAGAGCCAAGCATAAGAGGCCAAGCTGCCTCCTCGAAGTGCTGGGGCATAGACACTTTGTTTCTTTTTTCCAGCAGGGTGAGACTGCCAGGCTGGCAGGTGCCCGGGACAACAGCAGCGCCTTCTGCCTTGCCTTCATTCCTCTACCTCTTGGCTAAATTTCAGAGCTGTATTTGTAAATTTGTCCCCTTAGGACACTTGCTTTCTCTGGAATTTTCACCTTAGTTTTATCTTTGTCCTAGAGTTGTGAATATCAAAAAGCCTGTGACCTGCTGAGGAGTGCAGTCTGAAGTTCTGCTTTGCCTTTGGCTGCACAGGACCAGCCCCAAGGAGAGCCTCCGTTCTTGGGCCGAAGCCAAGGTGAAGAGTAGCAGCAGCCTGGTAGGGACAGTCTGGGTCAGTGGGGAGATAGGCCATCAAGACGCTAGAGCAGCAGCGTCCAATATGCAGTGCGGGCTCTGTATGGAGGTTTGGATCTTTAAGTAGCCACCTTAAGTAAGGAAAAAGAAACAGGTGAAGTTAATTTTGTTAATATATTTTATTTAACCTACTATATCCCCAATTAAATTAGATTTAAAATTTAGTTTCTCAGGGAATTCCCTGACAGTCCAGTAAGGTGAAGACTCTGAGCTTCCACTGCAGGGAGCGTGGGTTCGATCCCTGGGCGGGATCTAAGATCCCTCAGATCCCACATGCCGTGTGATGTAGCCAAAGAATTTTTTTTTAGTTTTTCAGTCTAATTGCATTTCAAATAATCGTTCACCTGATGTTCCCAGAGGCCACCTCACTGAACAGTGTCAGCGTACTGGGGTCTCTCCAGCAGCTCCTTGTCCTCTGGGACAGCTACAGAAAGCGGGGCTGAAGGAACTTGGCAAAGTCACACCAACCTCACTTTGGGAAACCCAAAGAGGCTTGACTCTTGCGGTCCTGGGGGACGCTCCTCCAGAGACGCCCTTCCCGGGGCAGAGCCGCGTGTGCTCCAGGCCTAGGCTGGCTTCCATGTTACGGAAGAGGGGTGAGTTTGGAACCTGCAGCTGCCCAAGCACAGTGGTGCCGGCATGACTGCTGCCTTGTAGCTGCCACTTAACTGGCCTGGGCCTCAGTGACTGACCACAGTTGGGGGATAGAGGCATATTCATGATGAGCTAGGGTTCCCATGGGGTGTTCCCTCCCCACCCAGCAGCTCTCGCTGATGCAGGGCCTGAGTCCAGCTGGGCACTCTGAAGAATTCATCCAACTAGGTCAGCAGACCCAGCACTGTACTTGGGGCCAATAATTTAAGAGAAATGGAGGAAAGATTAAAGTATCCTTTCTCCCTCCTAGCTCACATGCTCAAAACTTTTACATACACATCAGCCCTGGGATAGCTCATCTTTTGGGATAATCAAGTCTAGCCAACTACACAGCCCACTTCTCTTGTAAATTCTCTTACATGCAACATAAAGTTCACTTTGAGTTCTCATCCTCGAGCTCCAGACTATGTGATTGGCCATACTGCTTTCCAGAAGGGTTTTGGGAAGACTGGTTATGCAAGTGACACTTCCTGTTTACCCGTTTTTCATAATTAATGGCTGAGGATAACAGATTGTGACCACAGAAGTATTCACATGTCATTTATTTAAACACATATTTGTAGTACTACACGAGTAGTAGCCTGCCAAACAGTTGTAGCAGTCCAGTGCACACATAAGGACTTGAACCAGGAGTCTCATCACCAGCAGATGTGACCCACATCATTTACAGCTAAGGATGATTGTTTTGAAAATGAAATATCCAGAGTCTGAAGTTAGGGATTCAGGGCTGACGCTCCCTGGATGATCTCCTCCACTCATGGTTTCTGCCACCCCCTTTGTGTTGTTAACTCCCAGATTCTTGCCCTCAGCAGACACCATGCTCTTGGACTGCAGAGCCCTAGATTCAACTCTTTACAGACATACCCAGGACTCGCCAACTTTCCCAGTTCCTCGTGTCCAGAGCACATGGCCTACACCTCTGCTGTGTCCCTCTTCCACTGAACTATCCTACCAATCTTCCCCCCAACCCCTCACCCCGTTGGCCAGGCTGAAAACCTAGGGCATCCTTGACTTTCTCCCTCCCCTTCACTTCTGGCGCACAACGCCTTGCAGGATCCAGTCCTCACGTAGCCCCCAGGCCTGCTGTCAAGACTGTCCACCTGGATCTTGAGCGATAGGGAAGCGAGCCACATTCTCACTCATCTGCACGTTTCCACGGCATTGTTTCTACTTCGTTCTTGAGCTTCTCAACCATTCACGATTAAGGTCACGATTGCAGGTGTCCTTCTGTGACCCCTGTCTGTGGATTTGAACCCCCAGTACTTCTCTTCATGTGACACTCATCACACCGGGTTGGTGGGCTTGCTGTGGGAGGTCCTTGTCTGCTGCTGTCTCTCCTGCCCTGAGCACTAGGCCTGATGCATGATAGGTGCTCAGCAAATATTTGCAGAATAATAGTTGACACTGACTGAGAACTCTGTACCAAGTACCTTGCTAAGTAGGTTGCCTTAGTAGGATCAGGGAAGCCATCTAGGAGGTGGTGATTGGCAAAGTCAAACCAGTTGGCTTCAAGTAGAGCGAGAGTGGTGGAGAGAAATAGGTGGATTCCAGGCAGGTGTGTGGCTAGAGTCCACAGGACGTGCTGCCAGTTTGGGTGAGGGGCGCGGGGGTGTGGATGAAAGGGAGTTTAGGATGAGGGCTAAGTGTTTGGCCTGAATAACTGCTGCCTCTCCTTCCTGAGAAGGGGGGCGACAGGCAGCGAGCCTGAGTATGTTTGTGGGGAAGATGAAAAGATCTTGCAATTTGTTAGGCTTGGTCTGCCCATCAGGTAACCAGGCAGAAATGGGTATATATAAATCTGGAACTCTGGAATAAGATCAGGAGAGGCTGGAGCTCCTCATTAGAACTCACCAGAACTCCATGGGGTAGCACCCTTGGAGTAGTGTGACTTCCTCACCCTGGTAGGAGACAAGCCACCTTTGAACCCAGCCACAGTGGTCCTTTTCAGTTCTGGTTGCTGGGCCACCTGAGTTCTCTACAGTGTGACTTTTTCCATGCCAGCTGTAGGAATGGTTTTGAAGGTCAAAGTGTGCTGCAGTTAGAGATTTTAACGGAATTAGGTGTGCTTACAATCATACACAAGAATAGGGCAGGAGAGAAAGGGGGCCAGGGAAAGGGGAGGGCTTGGCACGGTAGTGGACACGCACCCAGGAGGAGTGCTGGGCTCAGTTGGCAGCTTCTGACCAGTTGACCATGAAAACGTAGCTTTCACTCTACTTACAGAAAAGTAGTGTTTCAGTTGAAATATGTTACCCAGGGATATACTTTTATATCTCTTATTATAAAAGCACAGATGTAAAAAAGAACCCCTTCCATTGCGCATTTTGAGATATTTACAGGTTGCGTTTGAGTACTTGATTGATGTTTGTAAAAAAGAGATTCTGCATTCTTATGTTTGAAAGAAGGGAAGAGCCAAGCTGTAGGCTAAGGCCTGTGCTTTTCTCTAGGTGTGAGGAGATGTACACGTTATATAAACATGTGCTGATTTGAAATAGCCTTTTTTTCTGTTTTATTTTAGGGATAATGACTCTTCCAGCTTCTCGCCTAAGTTGAATAAGCACCGTGTGCACTTTAATCCCCTGTCAGCGGCATCAGGCTGACCGAAGACAGGTTTTGGAAATCTCAGCTACAAAGATATCCAGCCAAAGTCTCAATCTTGCCTTAACAATGTTCCAGAGATTGAATAAAATGTTTGTGGGTGAAGTCAATACTTCTTCAAACCAAGAACCAGAATTTAGTGAGAAAGAAGATGATGAGTGGATTCTTGTTGACTTCATAGGTAAGGGTATTCTTAGCCATTAATCATCACAGCAAAAGTGGAAACTTTTATCGAGTTTTTGCATAAGTAAACCAATAACTCTGAAGGTTTTTAAGCCATAAAAGTAAATAAGAATTTGTCTAAAAAAATTGCCTGAAGCATTCTGTGCCAGATGATCGGGTCAGTGACACTGATGTCAGCCTCTCCAGTATGGCAGCTCTTATACCCTGATCCAGTCAGAGGCACTTTTATAGGAAACCCCCATCCTCTACAAGCAGTAACCCACTTGGTGCATTATGTGTTTACTCAGCAAAATAGAAACCAACCTTAAAAATCTGCCAAACCAACATAATCCATCACATACAATGACACACACCACCCCCAACACTCAGACATGCATGCACACACGCGCACACTAGGTGCTCAGAAATTATTTTATGATCATTGTGAGTGAATATGAATGGTTTTGTGTCTGATCTAAATAAAGGGAGGACTGAGCATCAGCTAACAGCATCGTCTCTTCTTTTTCTGTGCTCTGATGTGATCTCAATGTGTCACTCATACCCTGCGGGACTTCGACAACGTGTTGTGGACTGCCATCTAGACACTTGCACGGGTTTCTCAGCAGCAGAGGATGAGGAGGAAGAAGACATCAGTGAAGAGTCACCTCCCGAGCGCCCTTCAGTCTTTTCCTGTCTCCCTGCATCTCTCGAGTGCTTGGCTGATACGAGTGACTCCTGCTTCCTCCAGTTTGAGTCCTGTCCAATGGAGGAGAGCTGGTTTATCACCCCTCCCCCATGTTTTACTGCAGGTGGATTAACCACTATCAAGGTGGAGACCAGTCCTATGGAAAACCTTCTCATTGAACACCCTAGCATGTCCGTCTATGCTGTGCATGAGCCCTGCCCCAGCCTCAGTGAGGCCCACTGTGGGGCTGAGGAATTTCATAACCCAGGCAGTCCCAGGTACGTTACTGTCTCCACAGACGTTTGTGAAAGTGTGTGCCTAGTGTATAAGGAGGGTGATGCTATGAAAAGATGAACTCATTTGAGATTTTCAAAAAAATTAGTTCTAGCATGGCTCCAGTTATGTAATGGAGAGCTGCCTCGTTTGTAATATTCTGCTACTGAATGGAAAGAAAAGACTGGCATTTCTGCTAAGTATCTTAGAATATAACTCTGGCACTTTATAGGCTGGATTATTTGGGGTATCAAATTTGACAGGAATGGTATATCTTAAAATAAATCTCATGATCTTCGAAGTAGTCCTAACTAAGTCACATCAGATGGTGCTTAGCCTTGAAAACCTGAGGAATCTGAAGCATGAGGTAAATAAAATGGCAGATTTAGCAAAGCATTTTGCTCAGAGAGTTCTTTTCTGCCTTGCAGAGGGAAGCTTTCATACCCAAATACTGTTTGGTGGTTATATGGGTGTCCCAAGTGGTCTGAAAGGCTCTGCTTGGATGGCAGATGGGTTGTGCGTCTGGAACAGTTCAGGGAGGGTGTCTAGTCAGTAATCCATTCCAGAACAAACTCACAAGTCTGTGGCCTTTATCCAGGGACTATATTCAAGATTGTTCCCACCCACTAAAACAAAGCCCATGGCTGCGTTCAGTGGCTCAAAGTCCAGCTAGTCTGTGATGCGTGTTGGTGGGAGGTCCCCTCTGGTATCAAGGTATCTGTAGGATACTGGCACTGAGTTAATTCCCTTCATACCTGTTAAGGGGACAGGTGACCTGGGTTTTGGAGCCGCCCACAGTGTTCCTGTGGTTCAGTGAGGTCACCCAGAGGGCCACCTTTTCAGTTGTCCAGGCTCTGACTCTACTAGCCAGACCACTGTATGCGTATCTCCTTCCATTTCCTGTTTGCCAAATATAAACAAAGCCGAGGCAGCTCATTAACCTGATAACTTTACCAGAGTTTGCTGCACTTTCGACTCTCAATATTGTAGATGTTCTTGAATGAAGATAAACGTACACTTGTACCAGACTGAAAAACATTTGCTTATATAGTTACCCAAGCTTAGTATTAGGTTGGATCTTTGATGGGAAATGTTACTTTGCCTGGCACTTTATTCCATATTATAAATTTATCAAGAGGTTAATGTTTCAGGCATTCCAACAGAAGTTTAAAATACAGTTTTTTGAGATGGTTTAATTAATTTCTTTAATTGCTTAACAGTTGATTCAAATTAATTTCTTCAGTTCTTAGAAATTCTTCTAACTTTATTTTGATCTCATCCCTGAGGAGTTCCACTCGAGAATTTAGTGTGATTAATAGCCACTTTAAATTACTAGCATTTGTATATTTATGTTTTCAATATTTAAAGTATGTGTATTTACATTTGTATATTCAGCAGCTTTGTAGACAACAGAAGCAGTCCGTATGCACTGCAGAAAATTAGAAAGGGCAAAAATTTTTAAATTTTAAATGACATTTTTGTCACTACTGAGAGATGAATACTGTCAAGACTGTAGAGCATATCCTTCCAGGTGGTATTTTCTGGATGTGCCCATGCATGGATATATAACACCATTTTTAACCTAAATGGGATCAAGCTATAGGTACTGTTTTATAATCTGCTTCCTTAGGCAGTGATCTCTACTTTTTTTTTTTTCCCCCAGTAAAATTTTACTTTGTGAACTATACAGACCATACTCAGATTTGCCCACTAAAGCCCAGAATACTTCATCTAGTTTGTTCAAACCAGGATCCAGTTCAGGACCTTGCATTGAACCTGGTTAAGTGTTTGTAGTTTTGATGCAGTGAGAATGTTCATTTTTTATATCTTGCTTGTCACTGTATATTGTTATATGTTTTGATATAACACTTAGGTAGTTAATTATAAATAAAGGATCAAATGGACATACCTAATTTTATATGAATTCTTTCTGAACATAAGAAAGTACTGTAAATTATTACAGTTTTATAATAACCAAAAAATGTTAACATCTTTATATTTGGATTTTAAATTTTTATAAGAAAGGCCCACTAAATCAAGATAGAAATCAGATGTCACCAAAATTAGGGAGATGGCTATGTAGTAAATATCTGTATTTTCTGAGCAGGAAATAAATTATATGCTTTTCGAAAGTTAAGATTATTTCCATCCTGTATATCCTTGGAGAGATTACCGTAAAGCACATAAAAGTAAGGTGCTTAACAATTAAAGAAGGCTTCGTAGTATGTACTTAATTGCATTTTAGCCTTTATAAAATATTGTATGTGAAGGTTTATGTGCTATCATAATCTTAAGTAATACATGTTCCTTTAATGACCCATAGTAACCCAGTTTTAATAAAGAAAAGTTGACCACCTCCTAATAGTAAAATTAAATAGCATTTGCAACTTTACTAGTGATTTAATAGTTCACCATTTAACATTTGTAGGGCCAGGAAAAGCTGCTTATAAGACTCACTGGCACAGAGTAAGTATGTTTCATTTGAGACTGTGTGATATTGTATTATCAGTCTGAGCAGGAAGGCAAAGGACTCAAAGCATCCAGCTTTAAAAACCACTGTCTTTGTTTTGTTTTAACTGCTTTCTATTAGTTTCTTAATGTGACCAGCTTTAATTCTACTATTGAATAAAAATAATATATTAAAAATATAACTGTGTTTTCCTCTAGCAGTTGTAGGCAGAATATATAACTGCTTTCCTGTGTAAAATAACCCTTAAAAATCTTTAAGTTCTTCATTACGTGTTCATGGAGTTTAGAACTATCTGATTAGCTTTTAATATAGAAAATATATAGTAATTACATGGTTTGTAGTCATATATTAAGATTATGTGTTCTCCAAGGGTCTTTGTAACATTGCTCTGCAAATGCCATTCCAAAGTGTGCCTGTTGTGATACAAATTTAAAACTTAAGAGTTATGTTTTGTAATAAGCAGATATCTTACCAAGACAAAATTTTTTTTGATGAGTAGAATTTCCTTATGCATGTTTCTATTAAATTCAGACTTAAAGCTTGTTTTCCTAGAACATTTTGCTTATAGACACATAGAATCTGTGAAGCTGCTGTTGGCACAGTGCCTCATAATCAAACCTTGGAGTGTGACTTTTGTTACATTCTTGGTTGAGTCAGTTAATATTTGTGACCTTAACCTCTCTGAGCCTGAGTTTTCTGATTAGTAAAATTTAGGAATTAAAATAGTGTTCTTTTAAGGTTATAGTGAGAATCAAACTACATGTATAAATGTGTTTGGTGTGTAACTGAAATTCACTCAAAGTGTAAAGCATTTTTTTTAAAACTACAGTTCACTTAATTTACCACCTCTGGGTGGATTCTATCACATATTTCATTTGAAAGTTAGCTGCTTCTTTCTACCATTATCAGTCAGTGTGGTCACAAAATAAAACCTTGTCTGACAGCCATGAGACACTGAGCTCTCATCAACCATAAACAAATGGGTGTGGCAAATTGAATTGCCAAGTACCTTTTCAGTTTCATCGATAACATGCTGTGTTATGTAATACATGCCCAATTTTTTCTGTTTCAGAGTGGAAGCCGAGAATGAAATGGGGCAGCACATTCATTGCTATGTTGCAGCTCTCGCTGCTCATACAGCTTTTCTGGAACAACCCAAGAGCTTTCGCCCTTCCCAGTGGATTAAAGAACACAGTGAAAGACAGTCTCTGAACAGAAATAGCCTTCGTCGCCAAAATCTTACCAGAGATTGCCACTCTCGGCAAGTCAAGCACAGCGGCTGGGCTGTCCATCAGCCCTGCCCACGTCAGTACAATTACTAAGAATCTGAAGCGTGTTTGGTTGGTTTCTCATAGTTTGTGCATATGTGTGGGCATGTGCATGTATGGATGGTAAAGCTGCTGTCTCTTTACAGCCAACAGATGACCAATCACATAGTTTTATTGGTGTGTTTAGACACTATCTTGAAAACCAGATTTATATGCTGGGTATCACGTAATGCCTTGCTCTTAACATTTGCTTTTTTGTAAAAATTTTTTCAGAATATTTTTGGGAACATATCAATACAGTTAGTGTTTGGGAAGGTCTTTAAATCTATTAAGATGTACATGAATTAGCAGTTTAAAGACGTTTCTTCCCAAGTACGAGAATAGGCATCTTTCAATTTCATTTTATTTGGTATTAATCAGTCTTTTGAGTAAGCAGAAATTTATTCTCAGGGTCAGCCATACACTTTATTGACCAGTACTTGATAATCTTTTCTGTATATAATGAATCCATTTTTACACACTAACATGAGCATTAACAGGTGATGTGGTTGCCACAGATAAAATGGAATTATGGCTGAACTTTCTTTTGGAAGAAAACTTGATCTATCTCTGTGTGTATGGGGTTTTTATTTCCCAGATTAGCCATGCAGTTCATTTTGGAATTCAGGTACATTAAGTGTTAGTGAACAGTGCATTCAGTAATTCCGATGTGACTGTGTAACGTGGTACAGACATTACGGCATCGTGGGACAGCAGCGCCCGTCTCACATGCAGAGGGATTAAATTCGACCTGTGAAATTGTATCTGGGGAAATGTGTATCTGTAAGTAATCCATTGGTCCACTGTTTGGATTCTTTCCTGCCAGCTTTGCCTGCTCGCCACCTCACATCAGCTGTAAATTCAGAAGTACGTGTCCTGCACTCGAGTGGCTTCCTATTTGTATCTGCCCAGGGGAAGAGAGAGGCTTTGTATTTCTGATGCAGTGATAGATCCTCTGCTGTGGAGCCTGTTCTGCCAGCTGGCAAGCAGCAGTGAAGGGCGTTCCTGGTGACGTCTATTCACAGCATCTAAATGAAGAGTGACAGGTTGAGTTTTTCCATGAGTTTATATATATATATATATTTTTAACTTGGGCTTCAGGCAAATTCCTTAACCACTTTGGCCTTTGGTACCTCCACCGAGGAAGTAGTAACATGGACCTCCCTCCCAGTTGTGAGGACCGTGTACTGATTGAAGTGGGGCTGTCCTGAACTGATCTTTGTGTGAAATTCCAAGGGCCTCTCTGCCGAGTCTAGTGAAGGGGCAGGGCCGGGGCAGCTCTTCGGCCACAGCTCCTCTTCAAAGTGTTGGTGCTCATGAGGCCAGGGTGCAGGGTTTGAGTCACACCGAGGCCAGTTAGCTCAACGAACGCAGAGAAAACCCATTTCTTTACGTCTAGCCAGTCACTTTATTTTTTCGCAGTTGTGATGGGTTTTGCTGAGCCATCTGCACTCTCACCAGTTTCCTCTGAGATTAAGTTAAACGCATTTACAATCCAAAGCGCATTCTACTGACAGAGCAATAATACTATCACCTTCATAATCAAACACTTATTTTTCCATTCTCCTCTGCAATCCTAATTGAGTACATGACTAGACAGTGTTGTCAAGGAAAAAGCAGCGTATAGTTATGTGAAGTACTGTTTTATTCAGCAACCCTGTAGCAGTTGGGTGCAGGGAACCATGGGAGACTTTGCAGTGAAGAGCTGTGCTCTTTTCTGACTAGACTGGGATGTGTGGAGTCGGAAGAGGTCACATAGCTTAGTTAGGTGGAGGTGGTAGGTTGTTCCTCCACTACTGGCTGTGCTGAAGGGCCAGGAATGTCTCTTCAGAACAAGGGTCTAGATCCCCCTTCTCATCTTAGTCCCCTTCCGTTTCGACTACCCCTTTATTTATTTGTTTTCCTCATTAGGGGCCAAGTCTGTTAAGTTTTGTCAAACTGAGCTAGAAGTTGTTTTGTTACTATTTGTGTTTACCAGCCTTGGGAGATAGAGTGTTCATGAAGGTGTGTGTGTTTTATACCATGACTGTTAAAGGGCCATATGTTGCTAACTTGAGCATAGGTATAAGCCTCTGAATACATGGGGGTCTCTTTTTTTCACATACTAAATGTAAGCTGTTAGTACCTCATGAGCTCCAGAAGTTCAGCCATGAGAATTTGTTTGGCAGCATGAACAGATTTGTATATAAAATTGCAATGGTCTTTTTTTTTTAACTATTATTTTTTCAGATTTCCTGATACCTTAAATACATTTACATCTCTATCAGTTACTGACCTTTCGTTTACCTTATTCGAGCCAGGTTTTGTATGCTTTGTACCTGGAAAACAATTAACTTCAGTCATTTCAGCGTTTTTTCAGGGTAAGGCCTACCACGTATCTGTGATATCACACTGTGGTTTCTGCATCAGTGTCTAAGGCTTCTGTCTAAAACTGGCCCATGTAAGAACTGAAGAAAGTGGTCACCTAATGCAGTTCTTGGTCATCACGTGTGTTAGGGATCGACTATGTGCAAGTTCACAAGACCAATAATAACACAGAGTGCTATTGACCTGTTAAGTATTCTTTGAAACAGGGCTGAAATGCAGCTTATTATAAGTTAATTATTTTTGCTGTTGTAAATATAAATGGTTTACAGTGTGCTTTAGTGCATATTTCTTAAAAATTCCAGCAGTGAGAAATAAAACCCCTTTGCGTTTAGCACCCTGGTTCTGAACTGAACAGTCTGGACCGTGTGCTGCACACAGCAGCACTTTGTGAATGAGTTTCTTAGTGTTTATAATGCACCATGTTTCTCAAAGTTTGTGTGTTTAATTTTTAAAACATTTTATGATGTATATCTTACGTTTATTACTTTTCTTCCTCAAATAATTTGATTATGTACTGCACCATAAGTTGAAGATTAACCACCCATTATTTATCTTCTGTGGGAATTTATATGGTTGGGTGGAGGGGAGGGGAGGGAATTTTTTGCAGAAAGTGCAGAGTGATTGGATTTATTACTTGCTGTTCCAGGGAGCTTTTTTTACATTGATTTCCTGTGCATTTTTTCCCAGTTCCGATGCAAACTGTTTCTGTTTACATACCTTCTCTGTTGTATCAGTACTTTGATTCTAGAGAGATGACAGTTTACGTAAAACTTCAGAGGGCCATTCAGCATTGGCTAATGTTTTTGCTTCTCAAATCTGTGTAGTACACTGGTTTGTAACCTTTGTGTCTTCACTGAATCTGAGTGTCTTTGCTATTTCTCTTCTTCCTCAAAGAAATATATTGTCTTATATACTCTTAAGAAAAAAGAGTAAAGAAGGATATCTTTCTTTTTCTCATCTTCTTTGAGTTGGAAACAAAACAAAAAAGGACTCTAGAAGATAGACATTTAAATTTAAATAGCTTAGTGGAAAAAGTTTAAGAGTTTCCAGTTATTAGTCTTTGTTTTTAGACTCAGTAAAGAGACTGCTCCTTGTACTGGAGACACTAGCATATGTTTGTAATGTTACCTTACGATTATCTTTTTATTTTCTAAGTCCCATACATACTGGTTAAATTCTTTAAAGAGTTGGGCCACTATCATGGATGGTTTCACTGCCATCAGCCCTGTTGATGTATTATAAATAGCATTCTTATCTACTTATTTTAATGCTTAAAGTTTTATATAAAATGCTTTATTTAGAAAACGTATATAATATAGTGGTGTCTGCCTTGCCATGTACCAATTTAACTTGAAATTTGACACCAATTGCAGTGGTCTGGGGTGGAGAAGGCAGTCCTGGAAAGCATACAGATAAGAATATCTTTTTCTGTTTGCAACAGTATCCTTTACGTGGGAGGAGAAGTTACTATTCCAAGGAAGGCAGCTTAAGTGGATACTGTTTTGTGTGTCACTGACAGTTTTTCTTAAAATATATTTTTAAATTGTGTAATTGCTAAATGCCCAATTTTTCTCTGTATTTGCCTGAAGTTTTAGTATTTGTTTTCTAGGTTGACTTCTAAAAACCAGACCAGTGCCTGGGGAGGTTAGACGTGTCTGTTTCCAAGTTTGGTGTGTATGAGTGGTTTTGCTTGCTTTTTTGGTTGTGTTTTCCTCCAGAGGTTTGGAAATCTTAATCAGTAATTGTGTGTATTATTATATTTTAAGTGGCTTTGGTGTTTTTTTTTTTTCCTCCCTCAAGTAAAATTGTGAACACATTTGCTTTTCAAGGGCAGGGCATCTGTTCTAGAGACTAAAGAGCATTGTAGGTTGTACTCTGCCTTCTTGATGTGTTTCTGGACAGTTTTTTTTTTTTTTTTGCAACAACTTGAAAACTTAAAAGGGACATTTGGTTAGGTCAGATACTGTACATCAATCTATGCATAAATGGCAGCTTGTTTTCTTGAGCCACTGTCTAAATTTTTTTTTCTGTTTTTATAGAAAATTTTTGTACTGATTGGTTCATAGATGGTCAGTTTTATACACAGACTAAACAATACAGCACATTGCCAAAACATAAGTGTAGCGTTGCTTGAGCATTGCGCACCAATACCAGCTCTTTGTAATTGGGCTCAGTGGCGCATTTTGCACTACCTGGAGTTACAGTTTTTAATCTGTCAATAAAAAAAATGTCCTTTGCCTTCACATTTGTCAGATGCTTTTATCTTTACGGTCATTAGTCTTAAAAACTAGGTACAACTTACTTAATCAACCAATTCAGTTGCTCAGTTGTGTCCGACTCTTTGCGACCCCATGGGCTGCAGGACACCAGGCCTCCCTGTCCCTCACCAACTCCCAGAGTCTACCCAAACCCATGTCCATTGAGTCGCTGATGCCATCCAGCCATCTCATCCTCTGTCGTCCCCTTCTCCTGCCCCCAATCCCTCCCAGCATCAGGGTCTTTTCCAGTGAGTCAGCTCTTTGCATCAAGTGGCCAAAGTACTGGAGTTTCAGCTTCAACATCAGTTCCTTCCAATGAACACCCAGAACTGATCTCCTTTAGAATGGACTGGTTGGATCTCCTTGCAGTCCAAGGGACTCTCAAGAGTCTTCTCCAACACCACAGTTCAAAAGCATCAATTCTTCGGCGGTCAGCTTGCTTTATGGTCCAACTCTCACATCCATCCATGACCACTGGAAAAACCATAGCCTTGACTAGATGGACCTTTGTTGACAAAGTAATGTCTCTGCTTTTCAATATGCTGTCTTAAAATGAATGCTTTTTAGTTTTACTTGTCCAAAAGATATATTTAATATGTACTTTACTTTTTCAAAAAACTTGTATAAATTAAAAATTTTCAGCTAAAATGAATAATCATTTACCTGAACATGAATTTGAGAATGATCCCAGCCAGAACATTTTCCCTCCAGCCAATCTGTGTTAAAAAAAAAAAAAATACAGAATTTAATATACTGGTTCTTAGCCTTTTTTTCAGCAAGCTTGGTTGAATTCTTAATAGCTTCTCTCCCAGAAAAATGCAGACACAGTCTTAGGTAAACACTGCAGGACAGTACCCCTGAGGCCCACTGATGTCCTGCTGTGGCACTCCAGTTCTTTCGCTTCGGTTTCTGTTCTGCCATGCTGCACAGCTTGCAGGACCTTAGTTTCTCAACCAGGGATTGAACTTGGGCCACAGCAGTGAAAGCACCGAATCCTAACCACTGGAGCGTCAGTCGTGTGTGACTCGGCCACCTCATGGACTGCAGCCCATCAGCCTCCTCTGTCCATGGAATTCTCCAGGCAAAGAATACTGGAGTGAGTAGCTATTTCCCTTCTCCAGGGGATCTTCCCAACCCAGGCATCAAACCCAGGTCTCCTGCATTGCAGGCTGATTCCTTACCATCTGAGCTGCCAGGGAAGTCCCCTAACCACTGGACCACAAGGGAATTCCTCTGGCACTCTAGTTTTAAAAGGCCAGTAACATTCAGAATACTTGAATAGGAAGCACAAAGAATTAACTCCAGTGTGAAGGGGTCTTTGAGGAAGACCGGCGTTCTAGAACAGTAGCTTACTGCAGGATACATTTTTGTTACCTCTTGAAACTCTCAGCTGAGATGCAAAGATTGGGGGCAGAGGTGAAGAAAAGGGGCGACCTCAAAGATGAAAATAAGGTCATGAAAGTTGATTTGGGATGGAGCAGCACGAAATGAAAGCGCCTACCCAGGAGGGGCAGGTGGAGGGTCGTTGTTGAGTCTTTAGCAGGCCCACTTCCTGGTGACTGGAACGTCAGGGGAATCCATCAGCTCCATCACATCTCAAGGGCAGTGACTGCACGGAGTCTAATGAAGGCGACAAGCAACACGGGCTTGTGAGAGATGGGTATCTCAGGGTTCCACATTTGACATCTGCTAAGATTATCTAGTTCCTGCGTTTGAACTTATACTGACCAGAAGACTAGTCACTGTGCCACTGTCTGTAAAATGCAAAATGCTAGGAACAACCTAAATGTTTACACATAAGAGAATAGTTGAAAATCTTGTGGTAACATTGCATAATGGTAGTCAATGCTCATTGGTTTAAAAAATGAAATCAAATCTATGAACTGATTTGGAGTGATTTCTGAGGCTCTGAAGTGGGAAAAAGGCAAAGTGCAAAAGAGTATTTAAAGTAAGATACCCTGTATGCAAGAAAGAAGGGAATATAAGAAAACACACATGTATCCGGTCATTTGTACAAAATATAGGAAGAATAAACCAGCAGCTAAACCTTCAGAAAGAAGGTGAAGTTGCTCAGTCACGTCTGACCCTTTGCGACTCCATGGACTGTAGCTGCCAGGCTCCTCTGTCCATGGGATTCTCCAGGTAAGAATACTGGGGTGAGTTGCCATTTCCTTCTCCAGGGGCTCTTCCCAACCCAGGGATCAGACCTGGGTCTCCTGCATTGCAGGCAGACTCCTTACTGTCTGAACCATCAGGGAAGTTATTAAACCTTCAGAGGGCAGGCAAAAAAGCTGAAGAGAGGAATTGGGACAGGTTCCTTGGGATGAAGAAAGAGCAACATTTCTCTTGAGTGTCCCTTTTGTACAGTTTTGGCTTTTAGAAACCATAGTAATGCTTCCAGCACCCCCACAAAATAAAAGACAAAAATCAACTGGGGTGTGTGAAGGAGGAGTCTCAAATTTGGAACCAATTACAATTGGACCTATTACAGATGAGAATATAACCACACTGAAGGTGTGGTTAAGTAACTGGAAATTAGCATTTTGAATGGGCACCATTAATATAAGGCTAAGATGAAAAGAACCGTAGACAAATAAACCAAGTAGTCGTCTGCTGCTCACAAAGGTATGAGTTAGCAATTCTGTCATTTTGTGTGTATATTAGGACTGAACATATGAACGGAATATATGGTGGATAATGAGAGCCAGTTTCACACCCCACGACACAGACACACACTAAGGTGACCCCGAGCAAGGTCACAGCTTCTGTAATCCCTTCCCCTTCAGTGAAGGCTGAACCAGTGGTTGCTTCTAACCAACAGAATATGGCAAAGGTGAAGGGACTTTGTAGATGTAATAAAGTCCCTAATCGGCTGATTTTAAGGTCAAAAGAGTCTCCTGCATGGCCTGAACAATCAGGCAAGCCCTCTGAAAGAGAGTCTAGCTGCTAAACTTCATTAATTATGATGGGAATGCAAATTAAAACCGTAATGAAATACAATTATATATTCACTTGATTGGCAGAAATTCGACACTGACAATGACAAGCGGAGGTGGGTCTACTGTTGACACAACCTGTGTCCTGGCAGCTCCGTTCCAGGTGCAGACCATACAGAAATGTGTGCTTCTGTGCATTAGGACTCACGTCCCAGAACTTTCATTTCAGCATTTTTTTCCCAACAGCCAGAAACTGGAAACAACCCAAACACTTGCCGATGGTAGGCTGGATAAACTGTGGTGCGCTCATGCAACGCACTGCTAGGTAACAGCGACAGCGGACCACCTGTAGCCATACACATCAGATGGGAACGATTCTTGAAATGTGAAGAAAGGAAGTCACGGGAGAGGGCGGGAGACCTGGGCTCTCAGAGCCAGGGCTGGAGAAGATACACTGTTCCCTGTGTACACCCTTTTGTATTTAACACTTCAGTGAAACTAAGTAACTGGTTTTCAGCTTCTTGGTTCTATTCCAGACCTACTGAATTGGCATCTCCAGAGGATGCCTAGGAATCTGGGTTCTTCCGGCTCCCTGTGATTTTTAGGCAACTGAAGTTGAGAACCCCTGGTGGCAGGAGAGAGAGTCAGAGCAGACTGTGCCGTCAGGAATTCCAGGGACCACATCCCAATCCTCCTTGTCCCTCCCCAGAAGCTGGGGGCCCTAGCCCTTTCCTCGGGAGCGGACATGCCAGGCACAAGATACTGAGCTCTTGAGGGCTGGTTCCCGTTGCTGCCCTGGAAATAAGAGGCGCTGGCCCACCCACCACACAGTTGCTCCCTGGTCTCAGGTGACCAGCCAGAGAAGAGTGTGACTGCTCCCTGGTCCCTGGTTTTGGGTGCATCCTTCGATCTTGATCTCCTTCCTTCCTCTAGTGGTTCTGCCTCTGTTTCATTAGACCATGGATGATACGCACTTGAGAATTATAGTAAGACTTGAGTTCTGTGTCTCTGGGTTAATTTTAGGTCTAAAATACTATGGTATCCTTCTTTAGCATGCAAATTTATATTTCGAATGAAAACTTCCGCCAGAATGTACACTTTTGGACCCTGTAAGACTGCAGACTCTAGACCTGGCCTCTCCAGATGGCAGCCCCCAGCCACAAGTGGTTATTTTAATTGGAATCAAATAAAATTAAGAGCTCAGCCCCTCAGTCACAGCAGTCATATTCAAGTGTTCAATAGCCACATGTGGCCAGGGGATACCATAATAGACAGTTTCAGATAAAGATCATTTCCTTCACCCATAACAATCTCTATGTCTCGCAACAGTTCACAGCTCCTGTGTAGCAGTCTCGGACTGCTGCTCTGCCAGGCGGCTTCCCCCCACTTTATCAGATAACCTGCTTTAAGTCGTCGGAACTATGCAGCTGTCATCCTCTTTCTTCACGGCCACTCTCCTTCCCACCCAGCCTCAATGCCATTTCGCTCCATCTTGTGCTTAACTCTGCGCCTTCTCTCTGCTGATCTCCAACCTCATGTTAATCCAAATGCAGGCCTTTGTTTCTACACTCAAGCTGCCTAAGAGCTCCTGGAGGAAATCACACAACTGTGGGGACTGGGGCCACAAGACACTTGGGGGGTACAAGCTCGAGCGTCAGTGTTGGGCCATCCTATTGTGCACCCCTGGTCAACTCGACACAATTCCCCTTCTCTGCTCACCTCAAGACTCCTCTCCCAGGGCCATCAAGCTTTAATGTGTAGACGAATCATCTGGGAGATCTTATGAAGAACACAGGTTCTGATCCACTAGGTCCAGGGTGGGACCAGACACTCTGCATTTCTTAATGGGCTCACCCTAGAGAAGTTTGTGAAGCTGAAAAGTAGATTAGCAGTTACAGAGCTGACCAGGCTTTGCTGATGATAAACGAAGCCTCTAAAATTACAGTAACAGAGTCTGACATGGTGGCTTCGCTGGACAGCTTCTTTCTCAACCAGCCTTCCCAGGACCTGCTTGTCCCTATTATCTCTGAAACCCCGGGAGGCCCTGGCCAAGGTTTCCTGATTCACATCAAGCCTGGACCCCAAGGGACATGAACGGCACCTGGCTTTGTCTCCCTGATGAGCCTAGGCTGTGTCGACGGCACCCATCAATAGGGAGTCTGCACGGATCAGTACGTTGCACTTAGAAGTTCCTGAGTTTCACAGGTCAGGCAGTAGTCTTTGGGGGGGAAAAATTACAAATATCTACCCAGAAATCCAGAACAAGTTAGAAAGTCTTGGAACTAGGGAACATCTTACAAAAAGTTTTGCTGATCCAAAAACATGTTGCGTTTGGCAAACATGTGCTGCAGAATGCATTTGCAGCCCCAGAGTTCTGCAGAAGTACCTGAGGGATTATTAACACAAGAAACTTCCATTAATACTCTTGCTCTTAAGCAAAATGTTGAAAAAATTGATGTATTTCATATGCTTAAAGCAATGTAAATAAACTCATGAATTCTTTCTCGTATATTTTGTCATAAAATTGGATTGGTAGAACTTGCGTGAGGTCATAACATGCAGGGGAGGACATGACAAATTAAGAGGACATCAGTTTCAGGTTCCAACTAAAAGTTTGCGCCTCCCTTTTAATAGAATCTGTACATTCGACACTCCCTAAAATCTCTGTAGTGCTGACACACCAAATTTCTTCTAGACAGAGATTCTTTGCGGCTGTATTTTCTATTTTAAAACCATAAAGTGGGGGTGCCGTTGCTAAGACACTTCTTGGTAATTCAAATTACCTGGTTATTACACAAAAATAATCCACTTCAGACCCAATTACGTTTACTGTCAGTTTTGGCACAACTGACTTTTACATCTATTTTCTAGTTGAAATACCCTCGTCAGATACTGGGAAATGTGAGTTCTAGTCATATTCCATAGCTACACCTGTGCTGTGGCTGAAATTCCAGTAAGTGTGTGAAACGATCCCAAGGAAGTATAGCTGACTTGAAGATGTGACGAAGTGCCCCCGTGCCTCTCACACGGGGCCCTGCGGAACAGGCAGAAATCAGGGGCCTGCGCTCCTTGGGGTGTTATTGTAGTATTTTTATTGTAGGAACTTAAATATTGACACTACCCTTTTCAGTGGTTTGTCTTCTAAACTCATTCTTCTGGCTGTTTTTCTGTTTGTTTTTTAATAGGTAAGGTAAGCTAAAATTGAGCCTAGTCTGTAGTAATTTCTTTAAATGTAAATGCTAAATACACAGAAGTATCTGACAGGATGACAGCTGGGCTGTAGGAGCCGGGTCATGAATGGGGTGTGAAAGGCAGGGTGCTGGCCTCTCTCCCTCAGACGGAAGGGCTGGGGACAGTGGCTCTCCTAAGGAAGTTTCTTGCTGTTGGGTGGTATTGATCCCATGGACAAGCATTGGCTGGCCTCTGTGTGATTCATTGTGTTGATTCAGTGTTGAGTTGCTACTGAGAAACAACGTTATGCCACCTTGCTACTTCCCTCAGCTCCTTGAAGACTTACAAACTCACCGCACATTCCTGCCTCGTTTCTGCTTACCTGCCGTTGGCGGAATTTCAGTCGGTGGTCTCTACTAGTTGCAAGGGAGAACGGGAAGTGTATGTGGCCTTTCTTTCAGCCAAATAAGGGGATCTATTACTGACGAAGAGCGAGGGCACGGACGCCAGGGTGGGATGCCTCCCCACCCGCCCACTGGAAGCCGCTCATCCTACAAGGTCTATGACAGACATCACTTACTCCCACAGGTCTTCCTGTTTCTTCCTGGTCCCCCTCAGCAGACTCCCAGACACTCATTTCTCTGAAGCCCCACTTCTACTTCTGCTTGCTTTGGGGCCTTGAGAACCAGATCTATGAACCTTCTCAGGGATTGCGGTAAATTTAGGTCCTGAGCCCTGGACACTTGTGGCTCAGTTTCATGCGGGGGCTCCACATGTTACCCACTCCGTGCTTCTAAGAACCGTATGTTCACGTTTGTGTGGAGAACTTGGGACATGTGTGGCAGTTTGCAGCCTGAGACCCCTGGACTTGTGGGAAAACCAGTAAAAAATCTATGCCATTTTCAATATAAATACCGAGCCTGCAATATATATTAAGCTAACAAATCTTATGCAGAGCCTGAATTGTATGTTGTTGTGTCAGTTGCTCAGTTGTGTCTCTTTGTGACTCCATGGACTGCAGCACGCCAGACTTCCCTGTCCTTCACCATCTCCCAGAGCTTGCTCAAACTCACATCCATTGAGTCGGTGATGCCATCCAACCACCTCATCCTCTGTTGTCCCCTTCTCCTCTCACCTTCAATCTTTCCCAGCATCAGGGTCTTTTCAAATGAGTCAGCTCTTCGCATCAGGTGGCCAAAGTACTGGAGTTTCAGCTTCAACATCAGTCCTTCCAATGAACACCCAGGACTGATCTCCTCTAGAATGGACTGGTTGGATCTCCTTGCAGTCCAAGGGACTTTCAAGAGGCTTCTCCAACACCACAGTTCAGAAGCATAAATTCTTCAGTACTCAGCTTTCTTCACAGTCCAACTCTCACATCCATACATGACCACTAGAAAAACCATAGCCTTGACTAGACGGACCTTTGTTGGCAAAGTAATATCTCTGCTTTTTAATACACTGTCTTGGTTTGTCATAGCTTTCCTGCCAAGGAGCAAGCATCTTTTAATTTCATAGCTGCAGTCATCATCAGCAGTGATTTTGGAGCCCAAGAAAATAAAGTCTCTCACTGTTTCCACTGTTTCCCCATGTATTTGCCACGAAGTGGTGGGACTGGATACCATGATCTTCCTTTTTGAATGCTGAGTTTTAAGCCAGCTTTTTCACTCTCCTCTTTCACCTTCATCAAGAGGCTCTTTAGTTCTTCACTTTCTGCCATAAGGGTGGTGTCATCAGCATATCTGAGGTTATCGATATTTCTCCCAGCAGTCTTTATTCCAGCTTGTGCTTTATCCAGCCCAGATTGCACATAATATACTATGCATATAAGTTAAATGAACAGGATGACAATATACAGCCTTGATGTACTCCTTTCTCAATTTTGAACCAGTCTGTTGTTTCAAGTCTGGTTCTAACTGTTCCTTCTTGACCTGCATACAGATTTCTCAAGAGGCAGGTCAGGTGGTCTGGTATTCCCATCTCTTTCAGAATTGTCCACAGTTTGTTGTGATCCACACAGTCAAAGGCTTTAGCATAGTCAGTGAAGCAGAAGTAGATGATTTTCTGGAATCCCCTTGCTTTCTCGATGATCCAGTGGATGTTGGCAATTTGACCTCTGGTTCCTCTCCTTTTTCTAAATACAGCTTGAACATCTGGAAGTTCTTGGCTCATAAAGTGTTGAAGCCTAGCTTGGAGAATTTTGAGTGTTACTTTGTATACAAGTCAAAATATTTGTTGTTTCTATAAATGAAATTTCAGTGCCAATCAGAATTTTTGTTTGGCAGTTAGAGCTCCAAGGCTAAAGAGGTCTCTGGTTAAAAACAAACAAAAATGCATTCTTACTGTCCTAGGTGCTCAAGAAACATTTTTTCATGAAGGGAACTATTATTTCTTTCATTACGTGAAAAATATCTTCCAAAAAAAGTAGGCCCATGGGATGTCCCTGATATGGACAGGGACATAACGATGGACATTAAGGATGTCCCTTAATCCAGTGGTTAGGACTCTGCACTGCCAGTGAAGGGGCCACAGGTTCAATCCCTAATCAGGAACTAAGATCTCACGTGGTGCGAGTAGTGGCCAAAAGATTGTTAAAATGGGCCCATAGTTGCTTATCGGCAATTCTGACATCTGAGAGCTCTTAAAACCAAAAGTTATTTCATAGCTTTGGCACAAAACTTATTTTGCAGCAAAACTGCTTGAATTGACCTAAGACTCAGTTGTGTCACAACATTCCTCTTAAAATATCTGCTGAACTGGTGTTTTGTTGCCTTTTTAATTTTTGGTTCTTTTGTAACCGTAAAAACGTCAAACAGAGTCAAAGATACCCTGTGGTAATAGTGAGAAGATAAAAAGAAGAAAAGAAGTGTCTCTCATTAACAACAGCACAGCATAGTGACGTTATTGCAGAAGCGTGATCCTGCGGTCTGTGAGGCATCTTACTGGAGATTATGAAGTAAAATAATTATGAAATATGACTTAAAGAAACAGATGTTGTTTAAGGTATACAGTGATGATGGACAAAAATTAGTAAAAATAAAAAACCAGAAAATGTTGCATAGAACAAAAAAGTGAAACCCTTGACCAAGTTTTGGCTCAGTGGATTCCACAAGAAGGGGATGTGTATCTGGAATGTATGCCATGAAGAACGGCACCTGAAGGTCTGTGTGGACATTTATTAGAATCAGCCACAGATAATGCAGAGGGAGGAAGGGCCCTTGGAGGAAGGCAAGGCAACCCACTCCAGGATTCTTACCTGGAGAATCCTGTGAACAGCGGAGCTTGGCAGGCCGCAGTCCATGGGGTCGCAAAGAGCTGGACCCGACTGAAGTGACTTAGCGGGCACACTGAAGAAGCATCGTTGTGTGAAATGATCTGGAAATCAAGCGGAAAAAGCTTCTAATGATCAGAAAATTCTATGAGTAAATTTGATAAACGCATGCCTAGTGAAAACCTTATCCTTGAACAAACTGACAGTGTAGACGAAACAGCTCTTTCCTGGAGATACACTCTCGGAAAGACATGCACAGCCCTGAAGAGTGCTCTGACTGCTGCCCCAGTAGACAAGCTAGCAGTGTCTGGAGGGAGCAGCCCCTCAGATGTCAGAAAGGTGCATGCAATCTACCTGCGCTGCACGACGCGCACAGGACACAGGTAACCGGAGAAATGCGGTGGTTTACCTCAGCTGCGCACAGGACACAGGAAGCCGGAGAAATACTTTGATGGGTCAGTGAGGATTTACAGGGGGTATTCCCTGCAGGCAGGCTGCCTGGGAAGGACTGCAAGATTTTATTTTTCCCAGAGAAGTGCTCCACAAGACCACCCTGAATTTCCTGTGATGCCAATGTGGAATTATCCTCGGTGAAGAACAAGTCAAATCATTTAACAAGTAAGACAAATATTGTCCTAGGTGCTTGCTTGTTGAAATTAACAAGGGTCTCAGAATCAAACACTTTTTGGAAAAGTTCAATCTTCAGGATGCCATTAGGTGCTCAAGCTTGGAATTACAGTGATACATCAATATTAAAAGTGTTTCTCACTGATATGATGAATAAACAGTCACTAATCATGAGAAAATTCAGACAAACTCAATTCGAGGGACATTTTTCAAAATACCTCACCAACACTTCTCAAGAGTTTTAAGGTTGTGAAAAACAAGGAAAGATGGAAACTGCCATAGGTTCAAGGAGAACCAGGGAGACATGATGATGAAATGCAACAGAGGAAACGGAATTGGATCCTAGACCAGGAAAAAAAAAATGGGCCATTAATGAGAAAACTGGTGAAATCTGATAAAGTGTGGGCTTTAAGGAATAGTACACTACCATTGTTAATTTCTTAGTTTTGGCAAATATGCC